>NW_027141501.1:0-1351395 GCF_036365525.1 Heterodontus francisci | reverse complement strand
CTGTCATCAGGCAGATTGGGAACAGATCAAACGACTGACTGCATTTAAAAAAAAATCAGAAACACTTAACCAGTAAACGTGAGAATAATGGCTCGAAAATCATTAATGGGTACAAAGAACAGGGCATGTCGGCGAGGGCAGGTTACAAGATAATCAGAGCAGCAGAAACTTAGTCAGAAACAGTCAGCACAGAGGTAGGAGGCTGACAGACCGTTCATCTTGTATTTTATTTTGAGGAAGCTATATAATTTATTGATAGGCAAAAAAGCCCAATTACAACTTTATGGAAATTTTGAAAGTTACAGATGGAAGACCTTGCAGTAAATTAAAAGTCTGCGAAATTTACCGCAAATTTGGGAAATCTTTAATTTAATTTAAATGTTCAAATTGCTTCTCTAACATTGGATCGGAAAGCTGAATTCACTGAGAGTGCCATCACCAGCGGGTTTAAAAGCGAGTCCATCACCAGCCTCTTCTCAGGGCCCCTACACACGTGTCATCAATGGTCAGAACACCATCAGCACAAATTTAAAGGGTGATGGGGACAGCGAGTGAGACTAATTAGACAGCTGATACAAGGAGACAGCATAGATACCATGGGCAGAATAGCGTCCCGCTGTGCTGTTTCATTGGAGGATTCTATAAGGGAGAGGTCCATCACCACCGCCTTCTCAGGGCACTTTCACACTGGCAATACATGGGACCCACCCACCGTCACCACAAGGATAGAATGTATCCGGGTGTCAGTGCGTGTATATTTGAAAAAAACTCTGGATACATTTTGGCCCATTACCCAGATAAATTTGTAGCATAAATTGTATTTTCGGTTTTAAGGAATGAAGAACAGATGAAATCACAGATCCCGTTATAATTATTCTGCAAAGTGACGGGCATAACTACCCTGCAGTTAGTTGTATTTGTGTATTTTCTTTATGAAGGGTCACTGACCCGAAACGTTAACTCTGCTTCTCTTTCCACAGATGCTGCCAGACCTGCTGAGTGGTTCCAGCATTTCTTGTTTTTATTTCAGATTTCCAGCTTCCGCAGTATTTTGCTTTTATTTTCTTTATGACAGTTTCATTCATTTCTTCCCCCAGTGAACTCTAATTCTCAACTTCTCATTTCAGGCAGACCTGGGAACAGTCAGCTGACACGTCAGGAAATCGCCTTTATTTTCACACTATCTGCCTTCTCTCTGCTCTAATCAATCCCATTAAATATTAAGTTGGGCGACAATCTCAGCGCCTATTTGATCACGGTTTAATCCGCTGCCCGGTCGCTGGTCAGAAAGAGAGTGTGCCCCTTACAGTTTTACTAAAGATCTTTAATTCCAGCTGAGAGATGGCTGTTGCCTTCATGCGGACGGACAATAACTGAGGGTCACTGAAGAGCAGAGTGTGAATGATCAGCTCCACTCACACTGTTCCCGCTCCCAAAGGCCCTCCTCACCAATCAGCGCAGACACTCAGATCACATGACCATCCAGGCCAGTTTTATTGGCTGTGATGGGCGAGGGTGAAATTTCTTCTGATCTCTCTTGGTGCTGGGATCTCACTGTCTTCGTCCAATCAGTATTGAGCACGGTAAACATGTGATCATTACAGCCACGCCCATCTCCCCACTTCTGCAGGTTAAATCTATTCTGCACAGATCGCCGCTGCGATGCCATTGCAGCCGCTGTGTTGGTGGGAATTTCCGGCTGTCTCCCGGTTCCCTGCTCATTTACAACCTGTATTAGTATGTTCCTCTCCTTGTTGCCATGTGTAATATTTATTCCTGGATTTATCAGGGTCCTGGGCTCAGTCTGACACTGAATCCCCTCTTGCCTGGTGAATAGAGAGGGTCCATGCGGGGGGAACCTATGAGTTTAATAGACTGTAACCGCTTGATGATATTTCTGATATTTTACAGAGACGGTGAACCTGAGACTGGTGAATGGGGGCAGGCGGTGCGCTGGAGGGGACATTGGGGGACTGTGGATGACGATCTCTGGGACCTGCCGGTCCCGCTGTTGTGTGTCGGGAGCTGCGCTGCGGGACCGTGGTCTCTGCACCGGGCGGAGCTCACTTTGGGGAAGGCACCGGATCCATTGCCTCGTGGTATGTAGAGTGCGGTGGGATCGAGGCTGCTCTGCGGGACTGTGAGTCATATCAAAAGGGTCACTTATGAATAGAGCAAAAGAGTAAAAAAAAGGAAGTTATAGTGAACACTTATAAAAGAATGGTTAGGTCCAGCTGGAGCATTGTGTCAAATTTTAGGCAGACCATTTTCGGAAATACATCAAGTCCTAGGAGCGTGCAGAGGCGAATTTCCAGAATATTCTATTTGAGCGAGGATTTCAAATCTGTGGAGAAACAAGAGAAACTGGAACGCTTCCCCTCAGAGCATAAAATGTTAAGGGATGATTTGATATCGTTGTTCAGCTTCATATCGGGTTTGCTAGAGTAAATAACATTATATTGTTCCAGTGACCAAAAGTTCGGTCATCAGCAGACACAGATTTAAGGTGATTGAATATGGCGGCACAGTGGCGCAGTGGTTAGCACCGCAGCCTCATAGCTCCAGGGACCCGGGTTCGATTCCGGGTATTGCCTGTGTGGAGTTTGCAAGTTCTCCCTGTGTCTGCGTGGGTTTTCTCCGGGTGCTCCGGTTTCCTCCCATATGCCAAAGACTTGCAGGTTGGTAGGTAAATTGGCCATTATAAATTGTCACTAGTATAGGTAGGTGGTAGGGAAATATAGGGACAGGTGGGGATGTTTGGTAGGAATATGGGATTAGTATAGGATTAGTATAATTGGGTGGTTGATGTTCGGCACAGACTCGGTGGGCCGAAGGGCCTGTTTCAGTGCTGTATCTCTAATCTAATCTAATCAGAACCTGTAGGGACATCAGGGACAAAATCTGCTGCGAATTGTTCTGATCTGGATGACACTGTTGGAAATGGTCACGGAAGCAGATACAAAAATAACTATCAAATTCAAAAGGCATTTGGATGAATAATTGCCGTGCACTATGAAGAGCAAGGGAGTGGGACTATTTGGCATCGCTATTTCAAAGAGACAGCAAAGGCCTCTTCCTGCGCTACATCATTCTCTGATTCTATTGAAGCGTACCATGTGCCATTGAATTTTTAAGGAAGCTCCCAGGAAGAAGTATGGGGGAGTGTCTTCTGATGCTGTCTATATGGACTTCCAAGACGCAATAGATAAGGTTCCACGTAAAGGATCATTGGCAGAAATAGGCACAGTGGACGGGATTGAAGGTGACCTTCTAACATGGGTTGGTAATTTGTTAAAAGGTCAGACAAAAGGAGTGCGGATAAAGTGAATAACTGATTGGAAGGGTTAGGCAAGTACTGTTGTACATGGATCTGTATGCGGGTACAGCTTTTCATCATATGAACTGATGATTGAAGGGATACTGAGTCATATGACCCAGCTTACCCATATCAATAAGGTAGAAAGTTGTGTAGTTCTGTAGATGCGATCATAAAATTACAATGGGGCATAGACAGATCTAACGAGTGGTCGAGGCTGCGGCAGGTAGAAGTCAATGTGGGAAGTGTGAAGTCATCCATTTTGGATTTTTTAAAAAATGAAATATGTTTCTAATGCTGTGAGACTAGTAACAGAAGAGGAGGAGATGGCTTTGGGTGTTCGGGGATAAATGGTTCAATTGTGAGGACAACTTTGAAATATTTTGTTTGGACACCCTTGAGTTTCGAAAGCTGGCGGTTACGCAGTTGAGAAGTTTAGAGCGATAAAATGATTGCATGAGTACATACCAAGAAACTATTTCCTGTGCTTCAGGAATCCAGAACATTGCACACAATCTTCAATTGGAGCTAGGCCATTCAGAAGTGAAATCAGGAAGCACCTTTACATTAAAAAGGAATGGCGGAAGTCATGAATTCCCTTCCCCAAAAGGCAGTTGTAAATTTTGAGACTGAGATCGATAGATTTTTGTTCGGAAAAGGTATCAACAGATATGGAGCAAAGGCATGAAAATGGAGTTTAGGTACCATTCAGACATGACCAAATTGAGCGGAAGGATAGTTTCATGGCAAAAGTGTTGATTTCTGTTACTCTGTTCCATGTAGTAGTGATAGATGTAATGGTAACAGTAATAGCAATAGTAATAGTAATAGTAACAGTAATCGTTGCAGTAATAGTTTCAGTACTACTTTCAGTAATAGTCACGGTGCTAGTTTCAGTAATAGCTGCACCAGTAATTCTGGAGCTAACAGGAGTAGAAGCAGCAATAGTATTAACAGCAGTAATAGAAGAGGTGCCACCGCAATAGTAGCAGTAGTAATATAATAAAAAATACCAGCAGTGATACTGGTAATAGCAGGAGTTGTGAGTTTGATAGTAGTAGCCGTAGAAGTAGTCATAGTCACCGTACTGGTAGTAAAAGCTATTGCTACAATTCAGCTGTCACCAGCTGAAATGTTAATCCACTTAAAATTATTTTCAGTGTAACTAGGATAATTGTGGCATTATTGGTATTTGTTAATATAATTATTGTTATTATTATCATTATTATTAATTAGGTCACAATGTTCTCAGACTGGTATCTGAAGATACCTGATGTTCCAGCCAGGTGTAAGTGCGATATGGAGAGCAGTGGGGGACGCTGTATGATGTTTATTTTGTTTTGGAAGACGCCAGCATGGTCTGTCAGCACCTTCAGTGAGGGACGGTAACCGCAATCCCGGGAAGAGCTCACTTTGGGAAGGAAGCGGGTCCAGTGTGGAAGGAGAACTACATGTGCCAGGGGAATGAGACCCACTTCAGAGATTGCCCTGTTTCATCCTGGGATCAGTTTAGCTGCTCACATGAAAATGACGCCTGTGTTATGTGCTCTGTGTGTTCGGGTGAGTCCTCGCAGTCTATTGAACTGAAACAAAGCTGGAATGAGTGTTTTTTGTCAGCCGAATGTTTGTTCAAGTCAATTAGTAATAAGCTAAGGGGCATCAATACAGCCCATGTTGAACAAATGAATGTCTCAAAGAACAAAGAAAAAGAACAATACAGCACAGGAACAGGCCATTCGGCCCTCCAAGCCTGTGCCAATCTTGATGCCTGCCTAAACTAAAACCTTCTGCATTTCCTGGGCCGTATCCCTCTATTCCCATCCTATTCATGTACTTGTCAAGATATCTCTTAAACGTCGCTATGGTACCTGCTTCAACCACCTCCCCCCGCAGCAAGTTCCGCCCTCTGTGTAAAGAACTTGCCTCTCACATTCCCTCTAAACTTTGCCCCTCGCACCTTGACCCTATGTCCCCCAGTAACTGACTCTTCCACCCTGGGAAAAAGCTTCTGGCTATCCACTATAATGACTGTCTCATTTATTTCTATTCGCTGAATCTAGACCCTTATTCAGAAATCGCCACTAAGAGCAGTTGGAAGAAACATTCACGCAGTAAAATGGGGACCATGATATACAATGGGAACGCTGCACACGTATTTCCTTTTATTTATTCATTCACGGGATATGGCTGGTGTTAGCAGAGCCAGCTTTTTTCCCATCCCTAATTACCATTGAAAAGCTGCTGGTCAGCTCTCTTCTTGCACCGCTGCTGTCTGTATAATGCTCCAACAGGGCTGTTCGGAAGGGAGTTCTGGTATTTTCAGCCAGCCACGTGAACATAAGAACATAAAACATAGCAGCAGCTATAGGCCATTCGGCTTTTCGAGCCTCTTCTGTCCTTCAATTATACGCCGATCAACTGCTTGACCTGTAGCACCCACATAACAGTGTCCACAAATCATAAGTATTTCATTACTGTGAACTGCATTTGGACGTCATGGGAAAAGCCCTGTCAATTCAAATCTGTTTATAACTATGCAAATATGGAAGGGCCTGTGTTTGTGAATGATGTCCAACGTGAAGGAAATGAATCACAGCTCCAGAATTGCAGCTTATTCACATTGAATTCGCCTCTCACTGACAGGAAGGATGTCGGGATTCTGTGTTCAGGTGAACTAATAGCTCACTACCGCCAATAAAGGAAAATTTCTTATCTGGTGAGTGAAGTGGTAATGTAGGTCACTTTTTTCCTCGGTGTCTCTTAAAACAATGATTATAGTTAGAAACGAGTGCAGAAAAAAAATGACACAGGCAAAACTGACCAACGATGAGGATTTTCATTTTTACAGCGCATATAACAAATATCAAAATGTAAAGGCACTTCACAGGAGCGCAACAGACGGAAATATGAGATAGAATCAAACAAGAAAACAGTAAAACAAGTGATTAAACTAGTCAGAGGCGTAGATTTCAGGAGGGCGACTTATAAGTGGAAAAGCAGAGATGTTGAGGGATGGATTTCCGATCCTGGGTATAAAAACAGCTGAAGGCACGGACGCCAATTGTGGGCGGAGATAATGGATGATGTACAAACAGTCAGAAATCGAGAAAAGTAGAAGCTATGAAATGATAAGAGCGGGAGGCCGTCATGGTGATAGGATGAGGCGTGGGGAGGGAAAGATCCGAGAGGTATATGGAAAAGATGACGATATTGGCGGATGGGAAACCAATGTAGATCCGGAACATAGGAATAGTATTAAGCCAATAAGCCCTTTGAGCCCCCTCCGCCATTCTAGATCATGGCTGATTGTATACCTCAAATCCATACTCTTGCACTATTCCCATATCCCTTGATGACATTAACAACTAGAAATCTATCGATCTCTGTTGAGCTTTGTCAGTGTCTGAGCTTCCACCTCCATCTGGGGCAGAGAACTCCAATGATTCACAACCCTCTGAGTGAAGAGGTTCCTCATCATCTCAGTACTAAATGACATACCATTTATTCAGAGATTGTGTCCCCTGGTTCTAGACCCCACATCCTTTCAGCATCAACCGTATCTATCCCTTTAATCATTTTGTCAGTTTCTGTGAGATCGCCTCCCATTCTTCTAGAATCCAGCGAATACAGGCCCAGTCTCCTCAATTTTTCCTCACTGGACAATCCTACCATCCCAGGAATTAGTCTGGTGAACCTCCACTACACTCACTCTTTGGCAAGTATATCTTTCCTCAGACAAGGGGACCAGAACTGCACACAATATCCCAGGTGCTCTCCCACTAATGCTCTATACAATTGAAGCAAGACTGCTTTGCTCCTGTACTCAAATTATCTTGCGATAAAGACTAACAACAGTCCGTTTGCCTGGCTAATTGCTTGTTGAACCTGCATGTTAGCTTTCATTGAACATAGAACATAGAACATTACAGCACAGTACATGCCCTTCTGCCCACGATGTTGTGCCAACCCTTTAACCTACTCAAAGATCAAACTACCTACATACCCTTCATTCTACAATCATCCATGTACCTAAACAAGAGTCGCTTAAATGTTCCTAATGTATCTGCTTCTACTATCACCGCTGGCAGTGCATTCCACGCACCCACCACTCTCTGTGTAAAGAACCTACCTCTGATATCTCCCCTAAACCTTCCTCCAATCACCTTAAAATTATGCCCCCTAGTGATAGCCCTTTCCGCTCTGGGAAAACGTCTCTGGCTATCCACATTAGCTATGCCTCTCATCATCTTGTACACCTCTATCAAGTCACCTCTCATCCTTCTTCGCTCCAATGAGAAAAGCCCTGGCTCCCTCAACCTTTCTTCATACGACATGCCCTCCAGTCCACGCAGCATCCTGGTAAATCTCCTCTGCACCCTCTCTGAGGCTTCCAACTCCTTGCTATATAATGAGGCGACCAGAACTGAACACAATAATCCATGTGTGGTCTAACCAGGGCTTTATAGAGCTGCAGCATAACCTCGTGGCTCTTAAACTCAATCCCCCTGTTAATGTAAGCGAACACACCATACATCTTCTTAACAATCCTATCAACTTGGGTGGCAACTTTGAGGGATCTATGGACGTGCACCCCAAGATCCCTCTTTTCCTCCACACTGCCAAGAATCATGTCTTTAAGCCTGTATTCTGCATTCAAATTCGACCTTCCAAATTGAATCACTTCAAACTTTTCCAGGTTGATCTCCATCTGCCACTTCTCAGACCAGCTCTGCATCCTGTCAATGTCCCGTTGCAACCTACAACAGCCCTCCACACTATCCACAACTCCAGCAACCTTTGTGTCATCGGCAAACTTGCTAACCCAGCCTTCCACTTCCTCATCCAAGTCATTTATAAAAATCACAAAGAGCAGAGGTCCCAGAACAGATCCCTGCGGAACACCACTGGTCACCGAGCTCCATGCTGAATACTTTCCATCTACTACCACCCTCTGTCTTCTATGGGCCAGCCAATTCTGTATCCAGACAGCCAAATTTCCCTGTATCCCATGCCTCCTTACTTTCTGAATGAGCCTACCATGGGGAACCTTATCAAATGCCTAGTAAAAATCCATATACACCACATCCGCTGCTCTTCCTTCATCAATATGTTTTGTCACATCCTCAATGAATTCAATAAGGCTTGTGAGGCATGACCTGCCCCTCACAAAGCCATGCTGACTATCTCTAATCAAAGTATGCTTTTCCAAATAATCATAAATCCTATCTCTCAGAATCCTCTCCAATAATTTGCCCTCCACCGACGTAAGACTGACCGGTCTGTAATTTCCAGGATTATCCCTATTCCCTTTCTTGAACAAGGGAATAACATTTGCCACCTTCCAATCATCTGGTACTACACCAATGGACAATGAGGACGCAAAGATCATCGCCAAAGGCGCGGCAATCACTTCCCTCGCTTCCCGTAAATAACGTTGGGGATATCCCGTCTGGCCCCGGGGACTTATCTATCCTCATGTCTTTCAAAATTTCCAGCTCGTCCTCCTTCTTAACATCAACCTGTTCGAGCATATCAGCCTGTTTCACGCTGTCTTCATAAACGACAATGTCCCTCTCACTAGTTAATACTGAAGCAAAGTATTCATTAAGGACCTCCCCTACCTCCTCCGTCTCAAGGCTCAAGTTCCCTCCACTATCCCTGATCGGCCCTACACTCACTCTGGTCATCCTCATGTTCTTCAGATAAGTGTAGAACGCCTTGGGATTTTCCTTAATCCTACCCGCCAAGACTTTTTCATGTCCCCTTCAGCTCTCCTAAGTCCATTCTTCAGTTCCTTCCTGGCTACCTTGTAACCCTCTAGAGCCCTGTCTGATCATTGCTTCCTCAACTTTAAGTAAGCCTCCTTCTTTCTCTTGACTAGCTGTTCCACATCTCTTGTCATCCAAGGTTCCTTCACCCAACGATCCCTTCCTTGCCTCATCGGGACAAACCTATCCAGCAGTCGCAGCAAGTGCTCCCGAAACAACCTCCACATTTCAGTGACTTATGAACAAGAACACCCAGGTCCCTTTGTACATCAACACTTTCCAATCTCTCACCATTTAAGAAATACTCTGCCACTCCGTTCCTCCTACCAAAGTGAATAACCTTACACTTATCCACATTATATTCCATCTGCCATGTTTTTGGCCACTCACTCAGCCTGTCCAAATCCCCTGGAAGACTTTTTGCATTCTCCTCTCAACTCACATTCCCACCAAAGCTTCGTGTCGTCCGCAAATTTGGAATTATTACAATTGGTCCCCACGTGCAAATCATTGAAATAGAGTGTGAACAGCTGGGACACAAGCACTGATCCTTGTGGTATCCCACTGGTTACAGACTGCCGACCTGAAAATGACCCCTTGGTTCCTGGTCTCTGCTAACTGCCTGTTAACCAATTCTCAATCCATGCTGGTATATTACGCCCAATCCGACGTGCTTTACTTTTCCCTAGTAATCATCTGTCTGGGACTTTATCAAAAGCCTTCTGAAAGCCCAAATACATCACATCCACTGTTTCCCCCTCATCCACTCTGCTAATAACATCCTCAAAACACTCTAAAATAAAAGCAAAATACTGCAGATGCTGGAAATCTGAAATAAAAACAAGAAATGCTGGAATCACTCAGCAGGTCTGGCAGCAAGTGTGGAAAGAGAAGCAGAGTTAACGTTTTGGGTCAGTGACCCTTCATCGGAACTGACAAATATTAGAAAAGTCACAGGTTATAAGCAAGTGAGGTGGGGGTGGGGCAAGAGATAACAAAGGAGGTCTAGATTGGACTAGGCCACATAGCTGACCAAAAGGTCACGGAGCAAAGGCAAACAATATGTTAATGGTGTGTTGAAAGACAAAGCATTAGTACAGATTAGGTGTAAATACACTGAATATTGAACAGCAGCAAGAGCAAAGCTGAGGTTTTTTTTCAGGTTTGCCTTCTTAACAGCCCTATTAACCTGGGTGGCAACATTCAGGGATTTATGTACCTGGACACCAAGATCTCTCTGCTCATCTACACTACCAAGAATCTTCCCATTAGCCCAGTACTCTGCATTCCTGTTACTCCTTCCAAAGTGAATCACCTCACACTTTTCCGCATTAAACTCCATTTGCCATTCTCTCAGCCCAGCTCTGCAGCCTATCTATGTCCCTCTGTAACCTACAGCATCCTTCGGCACAATCCACAACTTCACCAACCTTCGTGTCATCCGCAAATTTACTAACCCACCCTTCTACACCCTCATCCAGGTCGCTTATAAAAATGACAAACAGCAGTGGCCCCAAAACAGATCCTTGCGGTACACCACTAGTAACTAAACTCCAGGATGAACATTTGCCATCAACCACCACCCTCTGTCTTCTTTCAGCTAGCCAATTTCTGATCCAAAGCACTAAATCACCTTCAATCCCGTACTTCCGTATTTTCTGCAATAGCCTACCGTAGGGAACCTTATCAAATCTGTGAGCGTTACTTCGGTTGTGGGTAAAATGTTGGAAAAGGTTCTAAGAGATAGGATTTATAATCATCTTGAAAAGAATAAGTTCATTAGAGATAGTCAGCACGGTTTTATGAAGCGTAGGTCGTGCCTCACAAACCTTATTGAGTTTTTTGGCAAGGTGACCAAACAGGTGGATGAGGGTAAAGCCGTGGATGTGGTCTATATGGATTCCAGTAAGGCGTTTGATAAAGTTCCCCACGGTAGGCTATTGCAGAAAATACAGAAGTATGGGATTGAAGGTGAATTAGTGCTTTGGATCAGAAATTGGCTAGCTGAAAGAAGACAGAGGGTGGTGGTTGATGGTAAATGTTCCTCCTGGAGTATAGCTTCTAGTGGTGTACCGCAAGGATCTGTTTTGGGGCCACTGCTGTTTGTCATTTTTATAAATGACCTGGATGAGGGTGTAGAAGGGTGGGTTAGTAAATTTGCGGATGACACGAAGGTCGGTGGAGTTGTGGATAGTGCCGAAGGATGTTGTTGGTTACAGAGGGACATAGATAGGCTGTAGAGCACTGCTGAGAGATGGCAAATGGAGTTTAATGCGGAAAAGTGTGAGGTTATTCACTTCGGAAGGAGTAACAGGATTGCAGAATACTGGGCTAATGGGAAGATTCTTGGTAGTGTAGATGAGCAGAGAGATCTTGGTGTCCAGGTACATAAATCCCTGAAGGTTGCTACCCAGGTTAATAGGGCTGTTAAGAAGGCATATGGTGTGTTAGCTTTTATTAGTAGGGGGATCGAGTTTAGGAGCCACGAGGTCATGCTGCAGCTGTACTGAACTCTGGTGCGGCCGCACCTGGAGTATTGCGTGCAGTTCTGGTCACCGCATTATAGGAAGGATGTGGAAGCTTTGGAAAAGGTGCAGAGGAGATTTACTAGGATGTTGCCTGGTATGGAGGGAAGGTCTTACGAGGAAAGGCTGAGGGACTTGAGGTTGTTTTCGTTAGAGAGAAGGAGGAGAAGAGGTGACTTAATAGAGACATATAAGATAATCAGAGGGTTGGACAGGGTGGATAGTGAGAGCCTTTCTCCTCGGATGGTGATGGCAAACACGAGGGGACATAGCTTTAAGTTGAGGGGTGATAGATATCGGACAGATGTCAGAGGTAGTTTCTTTACTCAGAGAGTAGTAGGGGCGTGGAACGCCCTGCCTGCAACAGTAGTAGACTCGCCAACTTTAAGGGCATTTAAGTGGTCATTGGATAGACATATGGATGAAAATGGAATAGTGTAGGTCAGATGGTTTCACAGGTCGGCGCAACATCGAGGGCTGAAGGGCCTGTACTGCGCTGTAATGTTCTATGTTCTAAACGCCTTACTGAAATCCATATACACCACATCCACGGCTTTACCCTCATCCACCTGTTTGGTCACCTTCTCAAAAAACTCAATAAGGTTTGTGAGGTACGACCTACCCTTCACAAAACCGTGCTGACTCTCGCTAATGAAATTATTCTTTTCAAGATGATTATCTCTTATAACCTTTTCCAACATTTTACCCACAACCGAAGTAAGGCTCACAGGTCTATAATTACCAGGGCTGTCTCTACTCCCCTTCTTGAACAAGGGGACAACATTTGCTATCCTCCAGTCTTCCGTCACTATTCCTGTCGATAATGACGACATAAAGATCAAGAGCAAAGTCTCTGCAATCTCCTCCCTGGCTTCCCAGAGAATCCTAGGATAAATCCCATCTGGCCCAGGGGACTTATCTATTTTCACACTTTCCAAAATTGCTAACAACTCCTCCTTGTGAACCTCAATCCCATCTAGCCTAGTAGTCTGAATCTCAGTATTCTCCTCGACAACATTTTCTTTCTCTACTGTAAATACTGATGAAAAATATTCATTTAACGCTTCCCCTACCTCCTCTGATTCCACACACAACTTCCTACTACTATCCTTGATTGGGGTCACTGACCCAAAACGTTAACTCTGCTTCTCTTTCCACACATGCTGCCAGACCTGCTGAGTGATTCCAGCATTTCTTGTTTTTATCTCAAAATAATTTACCCAGTTTGCCAAACGTATTTCTCATCAGAGATCGTTGTTGACTCTGCCCAATCATACCATTATTTTCGAAGTGTCCAGTAATCACATCCTTTGTCATAGATTCTAATATTTTTCCTACGGCCGACGACAGACTAACAGTTCTGTAGTTCCCTGTTTTCGCTCTCCTTTCCTAAACAGCGACCACAGTGTTGCTGGTGAGTGGGACTTGCTGCTATTCTGGCAAAGAAATTTGGGTGAATTGAAGTATATGGAGGGTATGGGATGTGAGGCCGGCCAGCAGTGTATTGGAATATTCCATTCTGGAGGGAACAATGGCACGGATGAACCTTTTAAAATTAAATGGGCTGAAATAATGGCGAAATTGAACATTGATACAGAGGTGGATGTCTTTCTGACCGATGAGATATGGCATTGCAAGCTGAAGGAAAAGGCGTGGAATGGATAGTCTGGTGTCACTAGGTAAATTGCTCTTTCGAAGAGCCAGTGCAGACACGATGGGTCAAATGACTGTGCTGTAAATATTATTTGATTCTGTGATATAATGATGTAGGTACACTAATACACTGCATATTGCAACTGCATGAGCACAACCGCCTAAAGCCACCTACATGCTGCATACTGGAAGACAGATGTTCTGGGATTGTAAGTGTGTACTTTGCATTGTGCGGTTTGCAGAGAAAGTAATAAATAGGTTGGTGGATAAGTCTGTAAATTAGTAAGATGTGGAGGAATCTGGTGAAATTACGTAAGCCTGAAGATAAGGGAAATGGGAGGTGATAGTAAACATCAAACAAAGTAAAGAATATGGGTAACTCAAAGGGAAGGGAACAAATGTCCTTACGGAAATGGCTACAAAATGTCCATATAGCGTGAGTGGAGCGTTTAGTAAGAACAAATCCATTAGGCGGTACAACAACGTGCACAGCATTCAGCACAAAATGGCGAGAGTGGAGGGCATAAATCATCAGAATCAGAAATATAAATATTTGAAATATTTATATGCTGTACATATTTTTGTAATCGGTACGTGCAAATACATTGGATTAATTTCCATTTGCCACTGCTCTGCCCATCTTACCAGCCCCTCTATATTGTCCCGGAATCTAATGCTATCCTCCTCACGATTTACGACACCACCAATTTTTGTGTCATCTGCGAACTTACTGAGCTAGGATCCATATGGGTACCCATAGCAACGCCTTTTACTTGACGGAAGTGAGCAATGTTTAAGTAGAGGTTGTTCAATGTGAGAACAATTTCAACCAGGCGGAGGAGGGTGGCAGGGGATGGGGACTGGTTGGTCCTATGTCCAGGCAAGAAGTGGAGAGTCCTCAAACCTCCTGGTGTGGTTGGAGGTGCAGAACGATTGGACGTCCATAATAAAGAGGAGGCAGTTAGGGCAACGAAACTGGAAATTGTCAAAATGACATAGGGCATCCAAAAGTCATGGATTTAGACGCGAAGAGATTGGACAAGGGGAGAAAAGATAGTCAGGATAGGAAGAAAAAAGTTCAGTTGGGGAGGAACAAGTTGAAACAATGGCTGTCCTAGGACAGTCTTGTTTGTGTATTTTCGGAAAGAGGTAGAAGCGAGCTGTCTGGTGTTGCGGGACTATGAGGTTATAAACTGCAGATGGAAAAACTCCAGAGGAGATGTGGGCAATGACAGTCCTGTGGACCGTAGCTTGATGTTCGGTGGTGGGATCATGGTCCAAGGGAAATTGGAAATAATGTGTCTGAGAATTGGTGTTCAGCCACTGCAAGGTAGAGGTTGGAACACCAGACAACAACAGCACCACGCTTGCCAACAGGTTTGATCTCAATGTCGTGGTTAGACCTGAGAGAACCGAGTTCAATAAGTTCAGAGGGAGAGAGGCTAGAATGTGTGAGGGGAGCAGACAAATTGAGACAGCTGATGTCATGCCAAAATTCTCAATGCAAAGATCAAGAGTGGGTAACAGTCCAGAGGGAGGGGTCCAGGTGGAGGGAGAATACTGGAGGTGGGCGAATGGGTCTGCAGGTCGGAGATGGGGGTGGGGTGGGGGGGGGGCAAGTGAGAACTCCTGGCCGAAGAAGTGGGCGGGAGGCAAAGGCGATGCAAAAGAGCTCAACATCACGCCGAGCGTGAAAACTATTGAGGTGGTGGCATAACGGGATAAAACTGAGTCCTTTGTTAAGTCAGATCATTAAGCGACAGAGAGGGGTAGGGACTATATAAATATATGTTGTTGCTGTTGTGAAAGGCTTCGAAACAGCACTGGATAGTATTTTTCCCCAGTCTGAAAAACAATGATTCACTAATTCTCTCTAGTTTCATAAAAGCAAAATACTGCAGATGCTGGAAATCTGAAATAAAAATAAGAAATGCTGGAACCATTCAGCAGGTCTGGCAGCATCTGTGGAAAGAGAAGCCGGGTCACTGCCGGATCCGAAGAAGGGTCACTGACCTGAAACGTTAACGCTGCTTCTCTTTCCACAGATAATGCCAGACCTGCTGAGTGATTCCAGCATTTCTTGTTTTTGTTTCTCTCTAGTTTTTGTGCCTTAGCCAATTGAATGTTCATACAACCTCTACCACTTTGATTGAATGGTTTCATTTGTCCAAAAAAAGTCTATTCAATTGCAATTTATCAAACGCCTTTTAAAAGGACGTTTGAGGACTCGTCTACTGAGGTAGTATGGGCTGAGTTTAGAAACAGGAGAGGTGCGGTTACCCTGTTGGGAGTCTTTTATAGACCTCCGAATAGTTCCAGAGATGTAGAGGAAAGGATAGCGAAGATGATTCTCGACAGGGGTGAGAGTAACAGGGTAGTTGTTATGGGGGACTTTAACTTTCCAAATATCGACTGGAAATACTATAGTTCGAGTACTTTAGATGGGTCAGTTTTTGTCCAGTGTGTGCAGGAGGGTTTTCTGACACAGTATGTAGACAGGCCAACCAGGGGCGATGCCACATTGGATTTGGTACTGGGAAATGAACCCGGCCAGGTGTTAGATTTAGATGTAGGTGAGCACTTTGGTGACAGTGATCACAATTCGGTTAGGTTGACCTTAGCGATGGGCAGGGACAGGTATATACTGCAGGGCAAGAATTATAACTGGGGGAAAGGAAATTATGATGCGATTAGGCAAGATTTAGGATGCGTAGGATGGGGACGGAAACTGCAGGGGATGGGAACAATCGAAATGTGGAGCTTATTCAAGGAGCAGCTACTGCGTGTCCTTGATAAGTATGTACCTGTGAGGCAGGGAGGAAGTTGTCGTGCGAGGGAGCCGTGGTTTACTAAAGAAGTTGAAGCGCTTGTCAAGAGGAAGAAGAAGGCTTATGTTAGGATGAGACGTGAAGGCTCAGTTAGGGCGCTTGAGAGCTACAAGCTAGCCAGGAAGGATCTAAAGGGAGAGCTAAGAAGAGCAAGGAGAGGACACGAGAAGTCATTGGTGGATCGGATCAGGGAAAACCCTAAGGCTTTCTATAGGTATATCAGGAATAAAAGAATGACTAGTGTTAGATTAGGGCCAATCAAGGATAGTAGTGGGAAGTTGTGTGTGGAATCAGAGGAGATAGGGGAAGTGTTAAATGAATATTTTTCGTCTGTATTTACAGTAGAGAAAGAAAATGTTGTTGAGAATACTGAGATTCACGCTATGAGGCGAGATGGGATTGAGGTTCACAAGGAGGAGGTGTTAGCAATTTTGGAAAGTGTGAAAATAGATAAGTCCCCTGGGCCAGATGGGATTTATCCTAGGATTCTCTGGGAAGCTAGGGAGGAGATTGCAGAGCCTTTGTCCTTGATCTTTATGTCGTCATTGTCGACAGGAATAGTGCCGGAAGACTGGAGGATTGCAAATGTTGTCCCCTTGTTCAAGAAGGGGAGTAGAGACAGCCCTGGTAATTATAGACCTGTGAGCCTTACTTCGGTTGTGGGTAAAATGTTGGAAAAGGTTATAAGAGACAGGATTTATAATCATCTTGAAAAGAATAAGTACATTAGAGATAGTCAGCACGGTTTTGTGACGGGTAGGTCGTGCCTCACAAACCTTATTGAGTTTTTCGAGAAGGTGACCAAACAGGTGGATGAGGGTAAAGCAGTGGATGTGGTGTATATGGATTTCAGTAAGGCGTTTGATAAGGTTACCCACGGTAGGCTATTGCAGAAAATACGCTAGTATGGGGTTGAAGGTGATTTGAAGCTTTGGATCAGAAATTGGCTAGCGGAAAGAAGACAGAGGGTGGTGGTTGATGGTAAATGTTCATCCTGGAGTTTAGTTACTAGTGGTGTACCGCAAGGATCTGTTTTGGGGCCATTGCTGTTTGTCATTTTTATAAATGACCTGGAAGAGGGTGTCGAAGTGTGGGTTAGTAAATTTGAAGATGACACTAAGGTCGGTGGAGTTGTGGATAGTGCCGAAGGATGTTGCAGGGTACAGAGAGACATAGCTAGGCTGCAGAGCTGGGCTGAGAGATGGCAAATGGAGTTTAATGCGGAAAAGTGTGAGGTGATTCACTTTGGAAGGAGTAACAGGAATGCAGAGTACTGGGCTAATGGGAAGATTCTTGGTAGTGTAGATGAACAGAGAGATCTTGGTGTCCAGGTGCATAAATCCCTGAAGGTTGCTAACCAGGTTAATAGGGCTGTTAAGAAGGCATATGGTGTGTTAGCTTTTATTAGTCGGGGGGTCGAGTTTCGGAGCCACGAGGTCATGCTGCAGCTGTACAAAACTCTGGTGAGACCGCTCCTGGAGTATTGCGTGCAGTTCTGGTCACCGCATTATAGAAAGGATGTGGAAGCTATGGAAAGGGTGCAGAGGAGATTTACTAGGATGTTGCCTGGTTTGGAGGGAAGGTCTTACGAGGAAAGGCTGAGGGACTTGAGGTTGTTTTCGTTGGAGAGAAGGAGGAGGAGAGGTGACTTAATAGAGACATATAAGATAATCAGAGGGTTAGATAGGGTGGATAGTGAGCGTCTTTTTCCTCGGATGGTGATGGCAAACACGAGGGGACATAGCTTCAAGTTGAGGGGTGATAGATATAGGACAGATGTGAGAGGTAGTTTCTTTACTCAGAGAGTAGTAAGGGCGTGGAATGCCCTGCCTGCAGCAGTAGTAGATTCGCCAACTTTAAGGGCATTTAAGTGGACATTGGATAGACACATGGATGAAAATGGAATAGTGTAGGTCAGATGGTTTCACAGCTCGGCGCAACATCGAGGGCCGAAGGGCCTGTACTGCGCTGTAATATTCTAATCTAATCTAATCTAAAAGTTTATAACCATAACACCAGCTACACCCCACTCATCAATCCCCTCGATTACTTCATCAAATACATCTTTCAGGTTTGTAAGATACAATTGCCTTTAATAACTTCATGGTAGTTGACATTTATAAACCCTTGTATTGCATATCAGCAGGTATCGTTGTCCCGGTAGATAGCTGAAATATTTTCACCATCGGTGTTAGTCTGTAATTACAGCACTGTAATTACAGTGTTCATCCAAATCTCCTGTTTTAATCAAGGTTTAATCAGTGCAACCCTCCAGTCATCTGCCAACACTCCCATACTGAAGGATGAATGAAGGATTCTGGTCAATGCCTCTGCTATTTCCACCAGTCCTTCCCTCAGCAACCCTCAGACTTCCTATCCAGCCCTGTGGTACAAAAAGTGCTGTATTGAAAGGGGTTAACTGAACCTGTTTGCTCAGTGACTGTAATTAATGTCAGTCTCCATGGATCCTAATTGTGTCACTGGAGGGTGACCCTCCTTTATTAATAAGGGACTCCTTTTAATGTGTTATCACATAGTGTCTGCGGGAGCATCACCCACGGCACTAACGGGATCAGCAGGACTGAAGAAAGAGAGGGAGAGGATAGATCAGAATCTGAGAACAATAGATTGGAATGTTATAATAATGGGTCAGAATCTGAGAACACTAGATTGGAATGTTACAACAATGGGCAGGAGTTTATCCTTTTGGTTCAGCTATTTTATTGCGGATTATTATTGGATAACATTAGCATATCGGATCTATTATGCACTGAAGACTATTCAG
Source organism: Heterodontus francisci (assembly GCF_036365525.1). Classification (NCBI taxonomy): domain Eukaryota; kingdom Metazoa; phylum Chordata; class Chondrichthyes; order Heterodontiformes; family Heterodontidae; genus Heterodontus; species Heterodontus francisci. The sequence goes on along the minus strand of NW_027141501.1, from coordinate 1,332,520 downwards.
CACATTTATTACCCGATCCTCGCTATTGTTGGTGTCCCTGGTAAGTCGCTCTATCCATCTATTAATTGTATAAGCCTTGGTTAACTGCATGACTGTTCTTACCAACTACCACCTCCAAAATGTCGTCGTCCATGTGCACCCATTTTCTGCATAAACCCTGATCTGTGCCTTTTGCTAAATCCAGACTTGACTATTCCAATGCTGCACTAGTCACTATCCCTATTACAAACTGCCATAAGCCACAATGTATAGGAACCTCTGTTGTCCATATTCTAACTCACACTAAATCTCGTTCATCCAGCATCCCTGTGCTCATTGACCTACATTTGTTTCTGTGAGACAGTGTACAGGAAGAAATAAATGGGGATGTAAGAACCACAACAATCATGGGTGAATTTAATCTACATGTAGAGTGGGCAAATCAGATTGGAAAACGTAGCCTGGAAATTTAGAAGGGGGATGGGAGACAGAATGCAGGTACAGTAGGGGATGATGCGCAGTCACATTTAGAAAAGAAACTTAAGTCAGTCTGGAAGGCAGAGAAATTGTAGACCTATTAAGGCACAAGACAATAATTCAAGGCTGTATTGCATCTATTTTAACGCAAGGCATCTTATTAGTAAGGCTGATGAATTGAAGGTATTAGCATATAGGAATATAATATTATTGATCTCACAGAGACATGGTTTGGGGAAGGGGAGGACTGGCAGCTCAATATTCTAGGGTATAAAATCTTCAGGTATGACAGGGGAGGGGGTAGAAGAGGAGGTGACATTTCACTGTTGATCAAAGACTCAATTACTGCAGTAAGGAGGGATGATATATTAGAAGGCTCCTCAGATGATGCCATATGGGTAGAACATAAAAAAGGGAAAAAGGGCCAGCACTTGGATGTGAGTGTACTGCAGGCCTCCAAACAGTCACAGAGAGATCGAGGAGCAAAGAGATAGGCAAATCTCAGACAGGGGAAAAATAATAGGACAATAATAGTAAGGGATTTCAACTTCCCCAATATTAACTACGATAGCCTTAGTGCAAAAGGCATCAAGAGGGTGGAATTCTTAGAATGCATACATAATGTCCTCAGTACGTTGCTCTACGGCAGTGAGGCCTGGTCAACAAATGTCAGCCAAGAGCAACGTCTCAATTCATTCCATCTTTGCAGCCTCCGGAGGATCCTTGGCATCAGCTGGCAGGACTGTATCTCCAACACAGTAGTCCTCGAGGCGACCAACATCCCCAGCATATACACCCAGTGGTGCTTGAGATGGCTTGGCCATGTGAGCCGCATGGAAGATGGCAGGATCCCCAAGGACACATTGTACCGCGAGCTCGTCACTGGTACCAGACCCACCGGCATTCCATGTCTCCACTTTAAAGACGTCTGAAAACGCGACATGAAGTCCTGTGTCATTGATCACAAGTCGTGGGAGTCAGTTGCCAGCGATCGCCAGAGCTGGCAGGCAGCCATAAAGGTGGGGGCAAAGTGTGGCCAGTCAAAGAGACTTCGCAGTTGGCTAGAAAACGACAAGGGGTTAGCCAACTTTTTAACAGCCCCGACAACTACTTTTATCTGCAGCACCTGTGGAGGAGTCTGTCACTCTAGAATTTGCCTTTGTAGCCACTCAGGGCGCTGTTTCTCAAACCACTGACCACCTTCAGGCGCTTACCCATTGTCTCTCAAGATAAGGAGGCCAAAGAAAGAAGGAAAGATGCAGGAGAGTTTTTTGAGCCAGCAAGTAGAACGTCCTAAAAGAGAAGGTGCATAATGCGAGGGAATGAAGCCAAACAAGTGATAGAAGTGTCAGTGGGGGTGCATTTCGGGGATAGTGATCATAACCTTGTAAGAGTTAAGGTAGTTATGGAAAAGGACAAAGAGGGACCGGAAATAAAATTACTGGATTGGGGAAGGCCGACTTCAATATGAAAAACAGGATCTGTCAAAGTGGATTTGTAGGAAAGTCTACATCAGACCAGTGGGAGTCATTCAAAAAGGAACTGGTGGGAATCCACTGCCAACATGTTCCCATAACGGAGAAGGGCAGGACCAACAATTCCAGGGAACCCTGGATGTCAAAGGATATAGACGATTGGATCAGGAAAAAAAGAAAGAGGCTTAAGGCAGATAGAGAGTGTGCAAAATAGCGCAGGCTCTGGTGGAGTATAGAAAGTTTAGGGAGGTAATTTTAAAAGGTAATTAGGGGAACAAAGAGGGGACATGAAAAAAACACTGGTGGGAAAGATGGAGGAAAATCCCAAAAGCGTGTTTTAACTATAGTAAGGGCCACAGGATTACCAGAGAAAGAGTAGGGCACATAAAGGACCAAACTGGCAATCTGCATGTGAAATCGTCGGACATAAATGAGGTTTTAAATGATTAATTGTCATCTCTGTTCACTGTAGAGAAGAACGCTGTCGGGGTAGAGATCAGGGAGGAGGATTGCGATATACTTGAACAATGTAGCACTGAACGGGAGGAATATTAGCTGTTTTAGCGGGCTTAAACGAAGATAAATCCCCAGGCCCAGATGAGATGTATCCCAAGTTGCTATGTGAGGCAAGGGAGGACATAGCAGGGGCGCTGACATAAATTTTCAAATCCTCTCTGGCCACAGCAGGGGTACCAGACGACTGGAAGACAGCGAATGTGGTAGCATTATTTAAGAAGGGTGGCCGCGATAAACCAGGTAATTATCAGTGCGTCTAACATCAGTGGTAGGGAAATTATTGGAAAAAATCTGGCGGACAGGATTAATCTCCACTTGGAGAGTCAGGGATTAATCAATGACAGTCAGCATGGCTTTGTCCAGAGCAAACCATGTCAAACTATCTTGATTAACTTTTTCGAGGAGGTGACTGAATGCGTAGATGAAAGTAAAACACTTTATGTAGTCTGCATGCACTTCAGTAAGGCTTTTGATAAGGTCCCGCATGGGAAATTGTTTAAGAAGGTAAGAGCCCATGGGTTTTGGGGCAATTCGGCAAATTGGATCCAAAATTGGCTTCGTAGCAGGAGGCAGAGTGTGATGGTCGAGGGTTGTTTTTGCGAGTGGAAGACTGTGACCAGTGGTGTACTGCAGGGATCAGTGCTGGGTCCCTTGCTTTTTGTACTATACGTTAACGATTTAGACGTGCATATAGGAGGTATGATCATTAGGTTCGGAGATGACATGAAAATCAGTGGTGTCGTAAATAGTGAGGAGGAAAGCCTGAGATTTCAGGTTGATATAGTAAGATGATAAGATGGACGGAGCAATGTCAAATGGATTTTTATTCTGAGAAGTGTGGTGTGTTGCATTTTGAGAAGACTAACATGGCAAGGGAATATGCAATGGATGGTAGGACCCTAGGAAGTATAGAGGGTCAGAGGTACCTTGGTGTTCTTGTCCATAGATCACTAATGGCAGCAGCACAGATAGATAAGGTGGTTAGGAAGGTATATGGGATACTTGCCTTTATTAGCCAAGACATGGATTGTAAGAGCCGGAAGGATATGATCGAGCCACTTAAAACTCTAGTTAGGCCACAGCTGGAGTGCTGTGTACAGTTCTGGTCACCACACAATCGGAAGGATGTGATTGCGCTGGAGAGGGTGCAGAGGACATTCACCAGGATGTTGCCTGGGCGGGAGCATTTCAGCGATGAAGATAGACTGAAAAGGCTTTGGTTGTTTTCCTTAGAGTAGGAAAGGCTGAGTGGGAACCTGATTGAGGTATCCAAAATTATGAGGTGCATAGATAGCATAGATAGGAAGAGACATTTTTCCCTTAGCGGAGGAGGTTAGTAACCAGGGGGCATAGATTAAATGGTAAGGGGAAGGAGGTTTACAGGGGAGTTGATGAATAACGTTTTCACCAAGTGGGTTGTTGGAATTTGGAACACACTACCAGAAAGGGTGGTAGAGGCAGGGTCCCTCACAACATTCAAGAGTATTTAGATGGGCACTTGGAATGACAGAGCATACAAGGCTATGGGCCAAGTGCTGAAAAATGGGATTAGAATAAATAGGTGCTTCATGGCTTGCACAGGCATGATGGGCCAAAGTGCCTATTTCTGTGCTGTATGACTCTATAGACAGATTTTAAGGACTAGCAAATAATGATGAAAAGATAAGAGGGAAAATGTAGACTGTAGGAGAAAGCTATCTGGTAATATAAATAGAGATAAATAGTTTCTACAAGTATTTAAATCAGAAAATAGTGACTAAAATTAGTGTTATTCCTGTAGAGCTTGGGTTTGGGGAATTAATAATGAGAAACAAGGACCTGGTGGAGGTGTTGAACAGGTATTTTGCGCCTGTTTTCACTGTAGACAACTTGGAAAATCTTCCAAAGATACTTAAATCAAGAGGAAAATGGGAGCGAGGAAGTTAATACAATCACCCCCACCAGAGAAAAGAAGATACTGAGAAAATTATTACACCTAAAGTACCCAACATCCGTGGTTAATTAAAACAGTTAAAGACAGCATCAAACATAAAGCAAAAGCATATAACAGTGCAAAGATGGATGGCAAGTCAGAAGATTGGACAGAATACAAAAAGCAGCAAAGAACAACTGAAAGATTAATAAGGAGGAAAATTAAAGGATGAGGGAAAGCTGGTGAGAAATATAAAGACAGATAGTAAGAGTTTCTATAGATATTTGAATAAGAAAAACATTTTCTCTGGGCCTTTGTTCTTGTTGAGTTCTGCTTTGAAATTTGATTGACTTTGGGTTTGGTACCTGATCATTGGATTGTTCAGTGGGTAGATCCACACTGACCTTACTTTTAGGTTTCTGGTGAGGTACACAAGTGTTGTTTACTTTAGGGCATTTTCCCTTTTCCATCGTCCCTTTATTATGGGAAGGATCCTCTTTTCTAATTTGCCCATGTCCTCTGGAACATTACTGCTCGTAGGTGTCTGTCCAGCTTTCATTGCACTCCCACGAGGCTTTCGACCAGGTGAGGAATGTACATCACCATCGGCTTACCTTTTTGGCAACTTTCTTTGTCCTTGCATGCTTCTGTAAATGTTGTTAACAGCCTTTTTAGGGTGCCTCTTGGTCTGCATTTAAGAAAGGGATTGTGGAGTCTGCTTTATCAGACATTTCAGGGTTGGCTACTCAGAGTAGGGGGTTCCAGTTGGGGAACCACCTGGTCCTCCTCTAACTTCTCCATACTCTCCCTTTCTGCCCCTTCCCTCCTGAATGTCTGACAGACCTGTGCTTTTCTGTACCCTCCACATCCTTTTTTTTCATTTAGGCTGGAGTGTCAATTAAATAATTTACCTGGCTATTCGTTTTTCCCACGACATGGAGCACTGAACCGGACGTTCAGGCGTTCAGCCTGCATTGGGAGTAGTAACAATACATGGTCTCTGGGCTGAAAAGTTCTAGCCTTGTTTTTCGTACCTTGCCAGAGCGGCCTGGGAGGTCTTTAGGTTTTCCTGAACCATAGCAAAGGCTCTCGAGATCCACTCCTAGAGCATGAAAACGTAGTTTAACATGAAAGGGTCATCGCTGTGTCCCGAAAACTTCTCCGTGATTAGTTTAAGAGGACCTATCATCTCGTGTCCATAAACTAATTCAAAGGGCCTAAAGCCAGTGGAATCATTGGATAAGTCCCTGGTAGCAAGCAGGAGCAATCTCAGCCCTTTGTCCCGGTCATGGGTTACTCATAGCAGTATGCCCTTATCATTGTCTTCAGGGTCTTGTGGTGCCTTTCCAAAGCCCCTTGTGACTGCATGTAGTAGGCCGAGGACTTTCGTTGGGTTATGCCCAGGTTACCCATGACTTTTCCAAACATACTGGGCATAAAATGTGTGCCCTGATCTATCTGGATCTCAGAAAGCAGCCCACATCGGGTAAAGAATTGGATTAGCCCCTCCACAACTACCTTAGTGGAGAAAGTTCTTCGGGGGATGGCCTCTGGGAATCGGATAGCTACTCCATAATGGTGAGAAGATACTGGTAGTCCCGTATTGCTTTCAGCTGGTGTCCCACATGATCCACCAATATTCTACTGGAGGGTTCCCCAAAAGCTTCAATGGGAATTCGGGTTGCAGGTTTTATTGCAAGTTGGGTCTTCTCCACAACCTGGCACATGTAATCAGTTTTACAGAGCTCAAACATATCTTTGTGGAGTTGTAGCCAGACAAAATGCTGTCTTATGCGGGCTTCGATTTTTCATACACCGACATGTCCAACCATTGGAAGTTCATGGACCATTCTTAATATTGCTCAGTGGTACCACTATCTGGTGAACCACTGTCCACTCTTCATCCGCAGGTCTGTGACGAGGTCACCCCTTCCTCATCAGCACATCATTCGTTAAGTATTAGCACTCTGGAAGTCCATCTGCATCAGTTTTTGTTTGAGCATTCTTTATTTTTTTTAACACTGGATTGGGTTGTTGAGCGTCAACTAAGGAAGATCTATTGAACACATCCTTTGGGTCCACTAACTTCCCAAGGAATATTTTAGACAATCAGGAAGTAGGGTCTTCTGTTTGCAGTGTCAGTTCAGCCGCCTCTGATGGGACTTGTTTGGCCATGGACAGAGTCACCACACAATCAGAGAGAATGCCAGGGACCTTCTCCTGTAACTGCTCTGTCTCCCTGACCTCTTCTGGTCTCTCTGGAAGTACTGGGGAAGCTGCCACCTTTTCCCTTGTCAGATCATTACCCTGGAACAGGACGATTCATCCAGCAGTAAACTAGCGACAATCCCCATTTACTCCAAGTGCATGCGCTGTGAAGGTAAGGACATATACCATCTTCCGATACCATTCGCTAACACTCCAGAACTCACTGCACTCTCTGGAGGGACGGTCAGGGCTTTTCCCAGAAGAATGGATTAGGAGGCCCCTGTGTCCGTTAGTATGACTTTGGGCTTGCTTGCCTCACTCGAGGTGTTTAGAGCGTCATTTTTTCTTGGGACTCCTGGGAACTCTCAGGGATTTTGTAACGTTTTCCCACACGCTTACCAGTAGGTTTACTGGGTCTTGTGGCCACAGTTAAAGGCATAACCTGATCTGCTGTGCTTTCTATCAGACCCCGTTTTCCTGCACTGGTCTGGTGGACCCTGATTAATCCTACAGGTTTTTCCAGGCACCTCCAGCATTCAGCTCGTTGGTGACCTGCCTTATTACAAATGAAGCCAACAGGTCTTCAGCTGTTACTCCTGCTCTCAGTACCGTCCTATTTGGACTGAGGGAGGGCCCTTGTGTGTCCAGTTTTTTTGTTCCTGCCCCTGTCTGTTCGGGCTGCTATCACCCTTCCAAGTTTTATTCTCGCGTCTTTGGGGTGTCGAGGGAAGGATTTCAATTTGCGATAAGACCTAATGCAGAAGGAAAAATTCATCACCCAGAATTGTGGTCTGCCTGGCTCTTTTAACCTTTTGTTCATCTATGTAGGCTTTAATGAGAGGGGGAACGAGTTTTTGAAATCCTTGAAAAGGATAACCTCTCTGAGTTTTCATATGTGGGCTTTATCTTGAGTGCCCCTATCTACTGGTGAAAAGCAAGCAGAAAAACGGACTGTATAATCTTCTATTGGTACGTAAAAAAGAAACGTTTGGCTAAGGCAAATGTGGGTCAATTACAGGCAGAGTCAGGAGAAGTTATAATGGGAAATATAGAAATGGCAGAGTAGCTAAATTATTACTTTGTGTCTGTCTTCACTGAGGAAGATACAAGAAATCTCCCAGAATTAGTGATCCAAGGTAATCGGGAGAATGAGTACGTGAAGGCAATTAGTATCAGTACAAAGGTTGTATTGGAAAAATTAATAAGGTTGGAGGCTGATTACTCCCTGGCATCTGATAGTCTTCATCCCGGAGTGTTGAAAGGAGTAGTTATGGAGATAGTGGATGCATAGGTGATCATATTTCAAAATGTTCTAGTTTCTGTAACGGCTGCTGTAGTGTGGAAGGTAGAAAATGTCACCCACTATTTAAAAAGGGAGGGAGAGGGAAAATGGGGAACTATAGACGTGTTAGCTTACATCAGTAGTAGGGAAAATGCTGGAATTTTTTCTAAAATATGTGATAAATGGATCTAATTGGGCACAGTCAACATGGAATTATGAATAAGAAATCATGTTTGAGGAACCTGTGGGATTTTTTTAAGGATGTTACTAACGGAATGGGTAAGGTGTGTTGGTGGACGTGGTATACTTGGATTTTCAGAAGGCTTTTGAAAAAGTCAACCCAAAGGATGTCGGCTCGCAAAATTAAAGCACATGAATAGGCAGTAATATACTCGCATGCGTTAAGGATTGGTTATTAGGCAGAAAACAGAGAGGATGAATAAACTGGCCATTCTGGCGTTGGCAGGTTCTGACTACTGGGGTACTGCAGGGATCAGTGCGTGGGCCCCAGCCATTCGTAATGTAAATAAATGATCTGGATGTGGAGACCAAAGTAATATTTCCAAGTTCGTGGATGACACAAACTATGTGGGAATGTGTGTTGTGAGGAAGTTGCAAAGTGGCTTCAAGGGGATTTGTACAGACTTAATGAGTGGGCAAGAACATGGCAGATGGAATATAATATGGAAAAATGTGAGGTCATCCACTTTAGTAGGAAGAATAATGTGCAGAATATTTCTTAAATTGTAAGAGATTAGAAAGTGTAGATGCACAAAGGGACCTGGGTGTCTTTGTTACTAAGTCACTGAAAGATAACATGCAGGTGCAGCAAGCAAGTAGGAAGGCTAATGGTATATGAGCATTTATCACAAGAGGATTTGAGTACGGGATAGTGAAGTCTTGCTTCAATTGTATCGGACCATGGTTAGGCCACACCTGGAGTATTGTGTGCAGTTTTGGTCCCATTAGCTTAGGAAGGCTGTGATTGTCGTAGAGAAAGTGCAACAAAGTTTACCAGACTTGTTCCCGGTATGGCGGGGCTGCCCGATGAAGAGAGATTGGTGAAACTGGGCCTATATTCTCTAGGATTTCGAAGAATGAGAGGTGATCTCATTGAAAACCACAAAACACTTAAAGGGATAGACAGGGTAGATGCAGTTAAGATTTTCCCCCTGGTTGGGAGCCCAGAACCAAGGAATACAATTTCAAAATAAGAGAGAAGCCACTTTGGAATCAGACGACGAGAAGCTGCTTTACTCAGAGGGTTGTGACTCCTTGGAATTCTCCACCTCAGAGGGCTGTGGAAGCTCAGTCATTGAGTATGTTTACGGTAGAGATTGACAGTTTTCTCAATGCCAATGACATAAAGGGATGTGAGGATAGTGTGGGGAAAAGGCATTGAAGTGGATGATCAGCCGTGATCGTATTGAATGGCAGAGCAGGCTGGATGGGCAGAATGACCTACTCATGCTCCTCTGTTCCGATGTTCCCAGCTGTTTAACTCATTCAAACTCGAGAGAGTCTGGTCAGGCTGCTATCGGAATTTTTGCTGGTATACCTCTGGCACTCTACCATTCTTGACCAGGCGAGTATTTTTAGTCATCTCATAGTCTGATGAACATTCGTCTAGCAACAGTGAATAAACCTCATAGGCTTTTCCTGTGACTTTGCTGTGAGCAAAATCCAAAAATAAAAACCCAGCTCTGCGTCTGCAATTTTAGCTGGTTTGCAAACTTTTCTAAAGTGATGAAAAATGCTGCCACATCACTCTTATTGTACTGTGGAGGAATTAGGCGAATCTTCAGAGCGCAGCACACGATCAAAGAACAAAGAACAAAGAACAGTACAGCACAGGAACGGGCCATTCGGCACTCCAACACAGCGCCGATCATGATGCCTGCCTAAACTAACACCTTCTGCACCTCCGGGGCCCATATCACTCTATTCCCTTCCTATTCATGTATTTGTCAAGATATCTCTTAAACGTCGCTATCGTATCTACTTCCAACACCTCCCCTGGCAGCAAGTTCCAGGCACTCACCACCCTCTGGTAAAAAACTTGCCTCGCACATCGCCTCTAAACCTTGCCCCCCGCACATTGAACCTTTGTCCCCTAGTTACTGACTCTTCGACCCTGGGAAAAAGTTTCTGACTATCCATTCTCTCCATAAAGCTCAGAACTTTGTAAACCTGTATCATGTCGCCCCTCCACCTCCGTCGTTCCAGTGAAAACAATCCGAGTTTTTCCAACCACTCCTCATAGCTAATGCCCTCCAGACCGGGCAACATCCTGGTAAACCTCCTCTGCACCCTCTCCAAAGCCTTCACGTCCTTCTGGTAGTGTGGAGACCAGAATTGCACGCAATATTCTAAGTGTGGCCTCACTAAGGTGCTGTACAGCTGTAACATGACTTGCCAATTTTCATACTCTGTGCCCCGACCGATGAAGGCAAGCATGCCGTATGCCTTCTTGACTACCTTATCCATCTGCGTTGCCACTTTCAGTGACCTGTGGACCTGTACGCCCAGATCTCTCTGCCTGTCAATGCTCCTAAGGTTTCTGCCATTTACTCTATACTTCCCACCTGCATTAGACCTTCCAAAATGCATTACCTCACATTTGTCCGGATTAAACTCCATCTGCCATTTCTCCGCCCAAGTCTCCAACCGATCTATATCATGCTGTATCCTCTAACAATCCTCATCATTATCCACAACCTTTGTGTCGTCCGCAAACCTACTAATCAGAACATCTACATTTTCCTCCAAATCATTGAAATATACTACAAACAGCAAAGGTCCCAGCACTGATCCCTGCAGAACACCACTAGTCACATTCCTCCATTCTAAAAAAACACCCTTCCACTGATACACTCTGTCTTCTATGATCGAGCCAGATCTGTATCCATCTTGCCAGTTCACGTCTGATCCCGTGTGTCTTCACCTTTTGTACCAGTCTGCCATGCGGGACCTTGTCAAAGACTTTACTAAAGTCTATATAGATAACATCCGCTGCCCTTCCTTCATCATCATCTTCATCACTTCCTCAAAAAACTCAATGAAATTAGTGAGACACGACCTCCCCTTCACAAAACCATGCTGTCGCTCGCTAATAAGTTCGTTTGTTCCCAAATGTAAGTAAATCCTGTCCCGAATAATCGTCTCTAATTATTTCCCTACCACTGACATAAGGCTCACCGGCCTATAATTTCCTGGATTATGCTTGCCACCCTTCTTAAACAAAGGCACAGCATTGGCTATTCTCCAGTCCTCTGGGACCTCACCTGTAGCCAATGAGGATGCAAAGATTTCTGTCAAGGCCCCAGCAATTTCTTCCCTTGCCTCCTTCAGTATTCTAGGGTAGATCCCATCAGGCCCTGGGGACATATCCACCTTAATGCTTTGCAAGACACCCAACACCTCCTCCTTTTTGATACTGAGCTACGGGTAGCTTCCTCAATAGCTGTGCCTTCACTGGGTATACTGGGTCTTCCACTACTTGTTTGAGCCACGTTAACAGCCTTTCCTCCTTCTCCTTTTGGAACGGTGTTGCTTTTTCCCCCTTTCTTGACATTCACTATGCTCTCTCTCGCTCTTTCTGGAATTCTGATTCTAATCTCTTCTGTTCTAGTTTTACCTTAACTAACGTTACTCTGTCCGTTAGTGATTCAAACCCTGATTGAGTCTTCAGCTTCATGTGAAAAATGTTTGGCCACATGTCTTAGGATTTCGTGTTTCCTAGATGTGTAGATCGGGTTAAAGCAGCTGGTGTAATCTACATGGCCTTCAGTGAGGCTTTTGATAAGGTCCCGCATGGGACATTGGTTAAGAAGGTAAGAGCCAATTGGATCCAGGGCAATTTGGCAAATTGGAACCCAAAATTCCTTCGTGGTCGGAAACAGAGGGCAATGGTCCAGGATTGTTTTTGTGAGTGGAAGCCTGTGAGCAGTGGTGCACCATTGGAATCGATACTGGGTCCCTTGCTGTTTGTAGTGTACATTAAATATTTAGACGTGAATACAGGAGTCACAATCAGTAAGTTCGCTGATGACGAAAAAAACGGTGGTGTCCTAAATAGGAGGAGGAAAGCCTTAGAATACAGAATGATATAGATGGGCTGGTAAGATGTACAGAACACTGGCAAATTGAATTTAATCCTCAGAAGTGTGAGCTGATGCATTTTGAGAGGACTAACAAGGAAGAAACTATACAATGGATGATAGGACCCTCGGGAATACAGATCGTCAGAGGAACCTTGGTGTACTTGTCTATATATCACTGAAGGCAGGAGCACAGGTAGATAAGGTGGTGAGGAAGGCATATGGGATACTTGCCTTTATTAGCCGAGGTACAGAATATAAGAGCAGGGAGGTTATAATGGAGCTGTATAAAACGCTAGTTAGATCACAGCTGGAGTACAGTGTCCAGTTCTGCTCGCCACACTTTAGGAAGGATGTGATTGCACCGGAGAGGGTGCAGAGGTGATTACTGGGTAAGGATCACTGGAATAATGCCGATGACTGGAACCTCCACAATTCTGTTGCAACCAGGTGAGGATGGGTCCTGGGCTCCCCTCTTGTCCTATCTCTTATTTGACCACTACGGGGTTTATTCCTTTTTAGCAGTGGATGTACATGCCACCTCAGTGAGTATTTTACCGTTTACCTTTCTTGTGATCATGCAAGAACCAGTCGGACAGGTTTTCTTGAGTTTAAATAAGAGATTAGTTTATTATACGTAATAAACTAAACTCTATCTGTATAAAATAATTTAAAATGCTATCCATTCACGCACACATTCACATGAGAATCACACAGAAATAAATTACAAAGTGAGAGTTAAATTTGTGACTGGATTAGAGTCAAAAAAAATAATGAAAAAAACAAGGTTTGTGAGGTTAGATAATTCTGTGGTTTGCGACTTTTTGACCCTTATTTATGATTTTCTTGTCATCTGCAAGAGTTGAAATTATGTTTTTTTTACATATAGGCAAATGTAATTTGTATATCTATCTACATGTCAGGAACCAGTACCATTTCTGATGCCGACCCTGAGAAACAGCACTCTATACTCCCCCTCCACCAGCAGTCTGAATAATGACTATACACCAGTTCTCTGTGCTTTCTGTCCCTACGTCAACATAATAGCTACACAGTCACAGTCAAATGAATCCATGTCTTCCATTTTTCTAACAAGTCAATGAAAGGTCATGTGATCACAGGCCTTTTGAAGGTCCATAAAAATAACACTAAACACACTATCTCATCAGCACTCAGCTATGTCACCAACGAACTTGATCAAGATTATCAGACATGATTTGTCATTAACCTAAAATAAAAGTAAACTACTGCGGATGCTGGAAATTTGAAATAAAAACACGAAATGCTGGGAACACTCAGCAGGTCTGGCACCATCTGTGCAGAGAGAAACAGAGTTAATGTTTCATATCAGTGACCCCTCTTCAGAACTGGCAAATATTGCAAAGTAAAACATGAAAGAAACATTGGTTGAGCAAATTGAAAAAACTGAGAAGAAATAAAATATAATAAACGCACAAACATTAACAAAATACTAAAAATAAATGTAAAAGAGTGGGCCCGTCATGCTCTGAAATTATTGAACTCAATGTTCAGTCCGCACACTGTAGTGTGCCTAATCGGTAAATGAGCTTCTGTGTCTCGAGCTTGCGTTGATGTTCACTGGAACAGCGCAGCAATACCAGGACAGAGATGTGAGCATGCGAGCAGGGGGGAGTGTTGAAATGGCAAGCAACCGGAAGCTCGGGGTCATGTTTGTGGTCACCCAGTCTACGGTTGGTGGCACCAATGTAGTGGAGACCACATTGTGAACAGCGAATACAGTATACTGCATTTCACCTGAAAGGAGTGTTTGGTGCCTGGCGTAATGAGGAGAGAGGAGGTGAATGGGAAGGTTTTACACCTCCTGCGATTGCTGGGGAAGGTGCCATGGGAAGGGGACGAGCTGGTGGGGGTAATGGAGGAGTGGACCAGGGTGTCGCTGAGGGAACGATCCCTTCGGAAGGCTGCCCAGAGAAGGGAGGGGAAGGTGCATTTGGTAGTGGCGTCGCGCTGGAGTTGGTGGAAATGGCGTACGATGATCCTTTGGAAATGAAGGCTGAAGGGGTGGAAAGTGAGGGCAAGGTGAACCCTGTCGCAGTTGTCGGGGGAGAAGAAGGGGTTAGGGTAGAGGTGCGTGAAATGGGCCGGGCACAAGAGGGCCTTGTCAACCATAGTGGGGGGGGGGAACCCTCAATTGAGGACAAAGGAAGAAATATCAGAAGTGCTGTCAAGAAAGGTAGCATCATCAGAGCAAATGCTTCGGGGACGCAGAAACTGGGAGAATGGAATGGAGTCCTTACAGAAGGCAGGGTGTGATCTATGTCCTGTTGTAGGTGGTTTTGAACATCCTCACTGTTTTCCACATCTCTAAGTTTGGTATCTGTCAGATTTTGAAATTTTGCTCTGTATTCCATGATCAAATTCATTTACACACAGCAAAATAAAACATTGGCCCAAGCGCTGATCGTGGAGGAACACTCATTGTCTTATATCCTCCAGGATGAAAAACAGACAATTACTAAGACACACAGTTTTCTGTACATAAGACCTTTCTTTTAATCCAATTTGATACTGTCCCTCCCATTCCATGACACTCAATGTTGGTAATTAACCTTTTATGTGGTAGTTTATCAAAGTACCATTCTAGACAACATCCAAAACAATCCCGTCATCGACCTAATCTGTTACACCATCAAAAAAGTTTAATCAGATTAGTCAAACATGACCTGCCTTTCGCAAATCTATGCTAGCTATCTTTGATTAACTCAAACCTCTCAAAATGACGGCTGTTTGTTTCCCCTGATTATTGGTTCTAAATCCTTTCCCACTAACTGACTAACGGGGAGAGGTACCAGAACTAAAATAACTCTCACTCCATTCATGTAGTTGGTGTGTGACAATGCCCCGTACGTCATGTTGGTGAATGTCCACTATTCTGGCAGCAACCACGATACCTGCATTCAGAAGCAGTCAGACATTCCCAATACCATCAGGACTCTGTGGCGAAACTGAATGTGGTTCCTCTGAGGCAATGGCTACCTCCTGTCTACATGTCTCATAATATTTCCCCAAGAAAAAAAAAAACAGCACCGACGCCAACCAACCACTTGAAAAATCAACCGTGCATAATGTGAGCAATGGAGCCACCAGAAACATCATGGAACAGACCATTGGTGCGATAACGTAATGTTTCCGATGTCTGAACCGCCCGAGGGAGGACCCCAGTACACACTGGAGCAGATGTACAAGTTCGTGGTATTCTGCTGCACCCTGCATATCACCACCATGAGGACACAGACATTGCCAGCAGGAATCCGGACGGCACATCAGGAGGAGAAGCAGGAGGTAGGGAGGATATTTCCTGGATGCCTTCGACCTGGACAGGCTGTCGTTGAGTGTCTGAAAAGATTTCTGTTCCCATAGAACAACTTCCCATTCCCACCATGGACCGCCCCCCACCACATTCTCGACCATTACAGCCTTCTGAGGCAGCCAATAACAGCGTCCCCTTGATCACCATCCTGCAATAAAATCCACCAACCAAAAACATTTCCTTTAACATCTTTATCGAACAAGACATCCAATTATACAAACAAAACTGAACTATTCGCCCTTGTGTATTCCATTAGTGCCTTTCTTGTGGGTTCCCTCGACTTGTCTATTGCTCCTAAACAATGCTTCCCCAGTGGCTGCAACATGGCTGGTGGAAGGCTTCTGACTTTCACTGGAGGAGGCTGCAGATGGCCTTGCAGGACGTCCTCGTGCAGATCTGGGCCTTGAGGGCTCGAATTCGTGCAGCACCACCTCGACATAGGCTACAGAAACCTCTGCTGGCTGCTGGATAACAGCAAGGACACTGGTGAAGTGGCAATGACGGGGGAACAAATGCCATCATGCTGAGAGAGGACAGCAGGTTCATGCTCCACGGAGACATTGCCACTCCCACGGGATGACACCTCAGCCATCCTAGTAATCTACTGGATCACAGGTTTCTGGGCTGCTGTTAGAGCCTGTAAACCCCTTTGAGCACTGAGACGCACAACCATGATGGCAGCAGTCCGATCCAGCATGGCAGCTAGCATGGATCGCATAACCTCAGTCTGAGCTTCCACCGAAGCACTGAGACGTTGGCTGTCTGCCGTCTGTGCTGCAGTGGAAGATGAGACAATGGTCACCAGACACTGTATCACAGTTGGGTCCACTACCACTGTCATGGAGTTAGTGACCACTTCCACAGAGCAAAGAATGGGCATCCAGCTCTGTGTACTGTCCTGTGCCATGTTGGAGCCGGACTGCTCCATGTTCCTTGATAGTGACAACAGACTGTCTGACAGGCCTGGCCATGTTCCTTGATAGTGACAACAGACTGGCTGACAGGCCTGGCAATGGACAAAGTATCTCAGTGTACATGTCCATCGGCATTCTCCTGTATGCTGCTCCATAAATGTTCACATCTGAGTCCTGTGTATTATAACTCGTTTGTGACCTCGCACTCCAGTGAACTGACACTTGAACTATCCTTTCCCACTGGCCTGGCTGCAGCTCACTCGTGCTCAGTAACTCACCGCGTGCAGATACCGACTCTATGCCAGCCTCTAAGGTATACGCATTGTAGGTATTTGGTCTGGTGACTGTGAGTATCAGACCAAGTGATGGGGCTTCACCATCAGTGCTGTGTTGCTGCTCTCTCTCTCTTTTTCCTGGAGCTGCTGTGACTAGGGACCTGACAGTTTTTTGTTATCATTGGAACGTATAAACTCAGAAGGGGTGGGTTGGGGTGAGGGATTGGCGGTGGGATGGAAAGCAGGAGGACCATCGTCTCACCATCTGCAGCTTGTACATCATCCCAGACAGCAGGATGAGGGGGATGTTGGAGTTAGGAAGGAACATAAGGCAGGAACATTACATCATCCTGAATGCTCTTGGTGATGCCGAATGCTACGTGTTCTGTCACAGGCGGTCCCATAATGTGAAGAACCAGCTCCTCCCTCAGGCTCAGGGGATGAAGGTATGCCTGGCCACCACCGGTTCACTGCTGCTCCATCTGATTTTGTGACACCTTGTCCTGTAAGAGAGAAGGCAGAATGTCTGTGATGGTGTTGCACTGTGTTTGTGTGATGCGTCTGCCAAACCTGAATAGCTGGAGGTATGTGGAGTCAGTGAGTGGTGGGTGTGAGGATGGAATCAGTGGAAGGCGTGTGAGGGTGAGGTGGAGTATGTGAATGTTAGGTTTGAGTCCTCAGTGTTAGGGACTGTTGATGGGTGAGTGATGGGGGCATGGTACATTGAGCAGTGTGAGAGGTTGGTGGTGTTGGAGGAAGGAGATGCCATGTGGAGATGAATTCACTGACATTGACCACCCGTGCGAGCTCATTAAGCTTCTTCTGGCACTGATGTCAGGTCCTCGGGGCCAGTTTTCTTGCATCATTCTCCCTGGCCACCACAAGCACTGAGGCGCACAAACACACACACACACACACACACACACACACACACACATACACACGCGCACACACTGAGGCGCACGGGCACACATTGAGGCGGGCACACACACCTGCAGTCCTGGTCTCCTTGGCCTGGTGTATTACCGGCAGTGGCACCAACTAGCTGACTGGCTCTGGTCTCCTCGCCTCATTGATCTTGGATCTAGAACTCCAGCGATGGTCCAGCACCCAGGCCTGGTGTAGTACTGGCAGATCCACTGTTCCTGGTGGCGTTGCTTCTTCTATGGAGCTGCTGACACTCTGATCGTTCAGCAGCTTTGGCAGGCGGAATCCCCATCCTTAAAAGAGATGTGGACCACGGCACCAGACAGTTAATTACACGAGCACCACTGAATTGCACTGCGTGGTGGCTCCGAATTGTTGAGGCTTTACTTCTGTCACCGTTTCATTCATAGTCGGGACCCCCACTGGCTCCACTGGTCTGACATCATCAGACATCCCTGTCATTGGAATAATAATTCCATACATGCTGAATGTGGAAACAAATGTACAAATGTCACACCAAATTGCCAACCTGGTGTATCATTTCTTGATAATTTTCCTTGCCACAGTTAACTTTGTGACGATGGAGATTATTTGTTTCATTGCTTTTGCAATGGACTCATTTCCAATAATTGCTTTGAAATAATTGAATTCCGTGCTGCCTGTCACAGGTAAGGGAAACTCTCAGTCAGTCCAACATTTAACTTTCTATACAGGAGCAAAGTGCTGCAGATGTGCAAATCTGAAATAAAAACAGAAAAGGCTGGAAATATTCAGCAGGTCAGGCAGCATCTCGGGAGAGAGAAGCAGATTTAATGTTTCAGGTCGCTGACCATTCATCAGAACTGGGAGAGATTAGAGATGGATCAGTTTTTAAACAGAAAAGGGAAGGAGGGAGGGGGTGGATTATGATCAACGTTCAGTTTAAGAATTTCAGTATGGATCTATTGTCATTTAATCTGTCCTGCCTTGTACCATATCAGAGGCCTTTCAGTTCGTTCTTTTAGGTCCAATCCTTTCAATGCATCACTGGATACAGGAACAGATTTATAAATCTCAATAAATCCTCAACGAAACTAATAACTTTGCTCCAGCCTGATGTATAATTTCCCTCTTTATTTCCCTTCCTCACAGTTAACTTGCTGACGATTGGGATCCTGTCTCAGAGAAAGTGCGGCCTCTGAAAATGTGTCACTCGCTACCTGGTGGCCATGTCAGTGGCAGGTCATTATCCTGGACCTGATATTGAGACACATTCCCATTGTTTATCAGCAACATTTTCAGTTCCTGTGGTGCATCCATGTGTGTAATGTCCACGCTGTCCTGCTTTACACAGCCACAGACTGTTCTGTCTGGTTCACCATCACGTTCACCTTTGATCGATTTGTGGCCATTTGTAGCCAGAAGCTGAAAAGTAAATATTGCAGTGAGAAAACATCGGCTGTAGTTCTGGGAATAGTGACTGTGTTGAGCTGTTTAAAGAACATCCTCTGGTATTTTATGTTAACAGGTGATTATTGGTTGCATAACCAACCCTGGTTTTGTAATACATCAGTCGATGTTATGAGCTCTCATGTCTGGGGAATAATCGAGTTCCTCCACAACATTCAAACCCCAGGGCTCCCATTTGTGATGATTCTGCTGCTCAATGCTCTCACTGTCAGACACGTTTTAGTGAGCAGCAGAGGACGCAGAAGACTCCAGGTTCACAGCAGTGGGGAGAGTCGCAGAGACCCAGAGATAGAGAGTCGAAGAACATCCATCATTTTATTGTTAGTGATCTCGGGGAATTTCAACCAGTTATGGGCAGTGTTCATGGTGTATTCGATATAGTTCTGGATATATTGGATGGGTATTTCTCCATACTTTTGTGAGAGAATGGGGCTTCATGCTGCAGCTCCTGATTTGCTGCACAAACACGCTGTGACCCAGACTCAGTTCAGAGAGCAGTTGAAGAATGTGCTGAAATAGCCCTTCACTCCAAATATTAAATTCCTTCAATGATGAGAAGGACTGAATCTCTGATGATTTCCAGCAGCAGGGGGCGGTGCCTGTCACTTCCGTGACAGAGTGCAGGCGGCGCCAATCACTATGGACAAAAAGCGGATGCGGGGTTTGTCGCTGTGGACAAAAATCGTTGGCGGGGGTGGGGGTTCTGTCGCTGTGGTGGTAGTGGAGGGGCAGGGTCTGGCGTTAGTGACAGAGCGGGGCGTGGCCTGTCGCTATCGAGGAAGAACAGGCCAACACATGGTGTTATGGTAACAGAGTGGGGGCGTGGATTTCTCTGTGGAGACCGAGGGAGGTCGGGTTCAGTCGCTATGGCGATAGAACGAAGTTGGGGCCTGACTTTGCACCCATTTATAACCTTTATAATGACCATTTATAGCCCATTTTAAACTTTATTTTAGCGTTTATAATACTTTATAACACTCTCTAATCATCCATAATCCTTAGTAACTGCTTATAAGCATTTATAATCCTTGATGATAACCCTTTATCATCCTTTATAAGCCTGTATATCCATGTATAACCAGTTGTATCTCATGCATTTGCTGCCGTCGACAGAAAACAGAAAGTGATCACCGTGGATTTCTGCCATTTCAAACAGACCGCAGTACATATCACTTAAAGCGGCCATAGAGCATTCAGTTAAAATGTCCACAGTGCATATCATTAAAATGGCCACAGTGCTTGCCATTTGAAATAGCTGCAATGCATATGACTTAAAATGGTCGCAGAGCATACCACCTAAATGGATTGCACTGCATGTAATTTGAAATGGCGGCAGTACATATAACTTAAAATGTTTGAAATCCATGCTACATAAAACGCTGGCAGTGCATATCACGAAATTGCCATATAGCATGTCAATTCAAATGGCCACAGTGCATACCACTTAAATTAGTCACAGTGCAGGTCACTTAATTTGGCCATACTGCATATCACTTAAATTGTCCTTAGTTTGTATCACTTAAATTGGCTGCAGTGTCTGTCACATAAAATGGCCACCATACATTTCACTTAAAATGGCCACAGAACATGTAATTTAAAATGGTTGAAGTTCATATCGCTAAAATGTCCACAGGACATATCACTTAAAAAGCCAGCAACACCAACGCATATCACAGAATGTTCACATGGCATGTCACTTAAAATTGTGGCAGCGCATATCACTTAAAATGGTGACAGTGCTTATCGCTACAAATGGTCGCAGTGCACATCACTTCAAATGGCCATACTGCATATCACTTAAATTGGCCACAGTGTTTAGTTTAGAGATACAGCACTGAAACAGGCCCTTCGGCCCACCGAGTCTGTGCCGACCATCAGCCACCCATTTATACTAATCCTACACTAATCCCATATTCCTACCACATCCCCACCTGTCCCGATATTTCCCTCCCACCTACCTATATTAGGGGCAATTTATAATGGCCAATTTACCTATCAACCCGCAAGTCTTTGTCATGTGGGAGGAAACCCACGCAGACACAGGGAGAGCTTGCAAACTCCACACAGGTGTGAGGCTGCGGTGCTAACCACTGTGCCACTGTGCCGCCCACAGTGCATGCCAGTTCAAATAGCGACACAGCATGTCGCTTGAAATGATCACAGTTAAGGTCACATAATATGGCTATCACTTTCAATGGTAGGTGTGCATATCACTAAAAGTGACATGCCATGCAAGTCACTTAAAATTATGGCAGTGCATATGACTTTAAACACCACATGGCATGCCACTTAAAATGGCTGCAGTACAGGTCGGTTAAACTGTCCATACTGCATATCAATTAAAATGTTCACAGTGTATATCAATTTAGGTTGCCACAGTGCATGTCACTTCAAATGGTCGCACTGCAGATCACTATTTTTTTTGCAGTGTATGTCGCTTTAGAGGTTACAGTACATGTCAATTTAAATGGTCGGGCTGAAATCAATTAAAATGGTCAAAGTGCATATAACTTAAAATTGCTGCAATACAGGTCACTAAAATAGACAAACGTCTTATCACTTAAAATGATCAAAGTGCATTTCAGTTAAAATGGTGGCACTGCGAATCAGATAAAATGGCCACAATATATGGCACTTAAAATGGTTGAACTTCCTATCACTTAAAATAGTCATATGCATATGACTTACAGGAGCCACAATGCTCACCATTTAAAAAGGCAATACCAAATATCACTTAAAATGGTCACATTGCATACCAAACACGTACCAAGAAAGGACCAGTTTAAACCAGGCCAGCTGGAGTGATATTGACTCCCAAACACACACCAGGACATTTCCAATTTAAACCAAGTCTTTGGTAATCGCAACTGGAGTGGACTGAACCCCACTTACACTCCAGGAAAGGGAAAGTCAAAATAGGCCTTACTTAAACCCAGTTGGGGTGGCACTGAGTCCAAATCAGACAGCAGGAAAGGACCAGTTGAAAGCGAGCCTGTGTTAATCCCAATAGGAGTGGCCCTGTTTCCAAACACCTACACCAGGAAAGGCCGAAGGCACACCAAGCATGTGTGTATCCCAGCTGGAGTGGTATTGATTCCCAATCACACACCAAGAAATGGCCATTTCAAGCCATGACTGTGTTAATCCCAGCTGGAGTTGTACTGAGACCCACACAGAAACCAGAAAAAGGCCAATACAAACTTGGCTGTGTCAACCCCAGTAGGCGCGTCACTGAGTCATAAACACAAAGCAGGAAATGACCAAAACAAACCATGACTGCGTCCATCCCAGTCGGAGGGGTACTGAGTCCTAAACACAAAGCAGCAAAGGGTCAATCGAAAACAGGACTGTGTCAGTCCCATGGGGAGAAGCACTGAGTCCTAACCACAAAGCAGGAAAGGGCCAATACAAACCTGGTTGTCTTACTCCCAGTAGGAGTGGTACTGATTCCTAAATGCAAAACAGGAAATTTCCAATTTAAACCATGACTGCGTTAATCCCAGTAGGAGTGGCACTGTCGCCAAAAAGGAAACCAAAAATGGCCAAAACAAATAAGGACAGTATTACTAGCAGTAGGAGTGGTGCTGAGTCCTTAACGTAAAGCAGGAAAGGGCCAATACAAACCTGGCTGTGTTAATCACAGTCGAAGTGGCACTGACTCCGAACATCAAAGCAGGAAATGGCCATTTCAAACCATGGCCATGTTAATCCCAGCAGAATTGGTAGTGAGTCCTACACGCCAAGCAGGAAATGGCGAATTCAAACCTGGCTGTATTCATGACAGCTGCAGTGGTACTGTGTCCTAACCACAAAGTGGGAAATGGCCAATTCAAAACATGGCTGCGTTAATCCCAGCAGTAGTGGTACTGACCCCTAAACACAAATCGAGAAAGGGCCAATTCAAATCTGGCTTTGCTAATCCCATTAGGAGTGGTAGTGTGTCCCAAACACAAAGCAAGAAAGGGACAATTGAAACGTGGCTCTGTTAATCCCATGAGGAATAGTGCTGAGCCCCACACAGAAAGCAGAAAATGGCCAAGAAAACAATGTCCGTGTTAATCCCAGTAGGAGTGGTACTGAGTCCTAAATACAAAGCAAGAAAGGGCCAACGAAAACCTGGTGATGTAAATACCGGTAGGAGTGATACTGAGTCCTAAACATAAAGCCAGAAATGCCCAATTCAATTCGTGCCTGTGTTAATCCCAGTAGGAGTGGTCCTGAGTCCTAAATACAAAGCAGCAAAGGGCCAATAAAAATCTGGCTGTGTTGATCGCATTAGGCGTGGTACTGATTCCTGAACAGAAAGCAAGAATGGGCTAATTTAAACCATGACTATGTTACTCCCAACAGGAGTGCTACTGAGTCCTAAACACAAAGCAGGAAAGGGCCATTATAAACCATACCAGTGTTAATCGGAGTAAGATTGTTACTGGGTCCCACACATAAACCAGGAAATGGACAATTCAAACAATGATTGTATTAATCACAGTAGAAGTGGCACTGACTCACTTACAAAGCAGGAAAGGGCCAGTAGAAACCTGGCTGTGTTAAGACGAGTAGCAGTGCTCCTGAGTCCTAAACAAAGAACAGGAATGGGCCAATGAAAACCATGACTGTGATACTCGCAGTAGGAGTGGTAAGGAGTGCAAAACACAAAGCAGAAAAGGGCCAGTATAAACCGCGCGGTCTTAATCCTAGTAGCAGTGATCCTGAGTCCTAAACATAAGACAGGAAGGGGCAAAAGCAAACCATGACTGTGTTAATCCTAGTAGACGTGGTACTGAGTTCTAAATACAAATAAGGAAAGGGCCAGTTCAAGTCTGGTTGTCTTAAACCCAGTAAGAATTGCTCTGGGCCCTAAACACAAAGAGGAAAGGGCCAATTCAAGCCATGACTGTGCTAATCCCAGTAGGAGTGGTACTGTGCCCTACCAAGAAACAAGAAAATGGCCAATACAAACCATAACTGTGTTAATCCCAGTAGGATTGTTTATGTCTCCCACATAGAAACCAGGATATGGCCAATTCACACCATGACTGTGCTACTCCCAGTACGAGTGATACGGAGTCCGAAACACAAAGCAGAAAAGGGCCAATACAAACCCGGCTGTGTTAGTCGCAGTCGGAGTGGTATTGTGTCCCGAACACAAAGCAGGAAAGTGCCAATTCAAAACATGACTGTGTTAATCCCAGTAGGAGTGGCACTGAGTCCTAACCACAAAGCAGGAAATGGCCAATTCAAACCACGCCTCTGTTAATCCCAGTAGAAGTGGTAGTGAGTCCGACACACAAAGCAGGAAAGGGCCAATTCAAACCTGGCTCTGTTGATCCAAGGAAGTGGTACTGTGCACCAAACACAAAGCAGGAAACGGCCAATTCAAACCAGGCTCTGTCAATCCCATGAGGAGTGGTGCTGAGCCCCACACAGAAAGCAGAAAATGACCAATTCAAATCATGATTGTGTGAATCCCAGCAGGAGTGTTACTCTGTCCCACACATAAAACCAGATAATGGCCAAAACAAACAATGACTGTGGTAATCCCATTTGGAATGGTACTGAGTCTCACACAGAATCCAGAAAATGGCTAATTCAAACCATGACTGTACTAATCCCAGTAGGAGTGGTACTGGGTCCTAAGCAGAAAATGGCCAATTCAAACCTGGCTATGTTAATCCTATTAGGAATGATACTCAGTTCTGTGCACAAAGCAGAAAAGGGACAGTTAAAACCATAACTGTATTAATCCCATTAGGACTGGCCCTGAGTCCAAGGCATAAATCTGGAAAGGACCAAGTCAAAACCTGGCTGTGTTATTCCCAGTAGGAGTGGTACTGTATCCCACACCGAAACGAGGAAATGGCAAATACAAAAAGTGACTGTGTTAATCCCAGTAGGAGTGGTACTAAGTATTTACACAAAGCAGACAATGGCCAATTCAAACCATGACCGTATCAATCCCATGAGGAGTGGTACTGATCCCAGACAAAAAACAGAAAATGTCTAATTCAAACCTGGCTGTTTTGATCCTACGAGGAGTGAGACTGAGTCCTAAACACAAAGCAGGAAAGGGCCAATTCAAATCCGGTTGTCATAATCCCAGTAAGAATTGTGCTGGGTCCGAAACACAAAGCAGGAAAGTACCAATACAAACCATTAGTGCGTTAATCGCAGCAGGAGTGGTACTGTGTCCTGCACAGAAACCAGAAAATGGCAATTGCAAACAATGACTGCGTTAATTCCAATAGGAGTGGTACAGTGCCCCGCACAGAAAACAGAAAATGGCCAGAACAAACCGTAATGGTGTTAGTCCCAGTAGGCGTGGTACAGAGTCCTAAACACAATGCAGGAAAGGGTCAATTCAAACATGGCTGAGTTAATCCCAGTAGGAGTGGTATTGAGTCCTAAATACAAAGCAGGATATGGCCAATTCAAACAATGACAGTGTTGATCCCAGCAGGAATGGTATTGGGTCCCACACGGAAACCATAAAATTGACAAATCCAACCATTACCGCATTAATCCCAGAAGGAATTGCCTGAGTCCCTGAACACAAAGCAGGAAATGGTTAATTCAAACCATGACCGTGTTAATTACAGTAAGAGTGGTACGTAGTCCACAAAAACAAAGGAGGAAAGGGCCAGATCAAACGTGGCTGTGTTATTCCCAGCTGGAGTGGTACTGAGTCCCAAATACAAAGCAGGAAAGGGCCAATACAAAAATGGATGTCTTAATCCCAGTAGGAGAGGTTCTGAGTCCTTAACAAAAAAAGGCAATGGGTCAATGCATCCATGACTGCGCTAATCCCAGTAGGAGTGTTACTGAGTCCTAAACACTAAGCAGGAAATGGCCAATTCAAAAAATGATGGTGTTGCTCCCAGTAGGAATGGCACTGAGTATAAACACAAAGCAGGGAAGGGCCAAATCAAACCATGACTGTGTTAATCCCAATAGGAGTGGGACCGTACCCTAAAAAGAAACCAGAAGATGGCCACTTCAAACCATGACTGTCTTCATCCTAGTAGGAGTGGTACTGTGTCCGAAACACAAAGCAGGAAAGAGTTAATTCAAAACCTGACCTTGTTAATCCCGTAGGAGTGGTACTGAGTCCCACACAGAAAGCACAAAATGGCCAATGCAAGCGTTGCTGTGCGGAGTGGGGTAGAAGAGAGGGGGAGGGGACCAGTGTGGGGAGTGGGGAAAGGAGGGGAGTGGGGAAAGGAGGGGAGCGGA
The DNA here is from genome assembly GCF_036365525.1 of Heterodontus francisci. Classification (NCBI taxonomy): domain Eukaryota; kingdom Metazoa; phylum Chordata; class Chondrichthyes; order Heterodontiformes; family Heterodontidae; genus Heterodontus; species Heterodontus francisci. The sequence goes on along the minus strand of NW_027141501.1, from coordinate 1,306,424 downwards.
GTCGTGAGGGGAGTGGGGAAAGGAGGGGTGAGGGGAAAGAAGGGGTGTGGTGAGTGAGTGGGGGTGTAGAGTGGGGGGAGTGGTGGAGGCTGGGGGAAGGGAGTTGTGGAGAGCAGTGGGGGAGGGGAGTGTGGGAGGAGTTTGGGGGTAGGGGTTGAGGGAGGGAGGTGAGTGGGTGAGCGGGTGGGGTGGGGAGTGGGGAGTGGAGTGGGAATGGAGGGGTGTAGGGAAAAGGGAGTGAGTGTTTGAAGTGGGGTAGGGGAGAGGGGAGGGGAGTGGTGAAAGGAGGGGAGAGCGGAGAGGGGACTGGGGAAAGGAAGGGAGAGCGGAGAGGGGAGTGGACTGGTGCATTGGAGTGGAGGAATGGGGGATGGGAGAGGGGGAGGGGAAGGGGAGTAGGGGAGGGAGATGTGAGATGGGTATGAGGAGGGGAGTGAGGAAGCGAAGTGGGAGATTGGGGAGGGGGAAGGCAAGTGGAGTGGGGGAAGAGTGTGGGGAGGGGGATGCGGGAGGGGAAGGGGCGTGGGGCAGGGCTAGGACAGTGGGGGAGGGGGATGTGGGAGGGGAAAGGGAGTGGGGCAGACGAAGGGGAGTGGTGGAGTGTAGAGCGGGAATGGGGAGGGGGAGTGGGAGAGGAGGAGGGAAGTGGGCGACGGGAGGGGATAAGGTAGGGGAGTGAGGAGTGGAATGGGGGAGTGCAGTGGGGGGTGGGGTAGAGGTGTAGGGGAGGGGTTGGGGTGGGGAGTGGGGGAGGGGAGTGGGGGAGAGGAGTGGGGGGAGGGGAGAGCAAGAGGGGTGAAGGTGAGGGTAGTGGAGGAAGGGAGTGGGGCAAGGGATTGGGGAGGTGGCAGGGAAGAGGGGAGTGGGCGGAGGGGATTGGGAGTATAGGAGGGGACAGGAGGGTATGGTGGAAGGGAGTGGGGGGTGTGGGGGAAGGGACTGGAGGAAGGGAGTGGGGAGTGGTGGTGGGGAGGGCAGTGGAGAAGGGGAGTGGGTGTGTGGGGGAGGGGGTGTGTGGGTGGGGGTGGGAGAGTGGGGGAGGGTGAGTGGGATTGGGGCAGGATGAGTGGGGAGGGAGAGAGGATGTGAGGAGGAGTTGGTGGTGAGTGGTGGGTGTAGGGGAGGGGAGAGAGGAGTGGGGTGTGTAGTGGAGGATGGGAGTGAGGGAGGAGAGTGGGGGAGTGGGGTGGGTGTGCGGGAGGAGAGGGAGGCGAGTAGGGGAGGGGAGTGGGTGAGGAGTGTGGGCAGGGAAGTGGGCGAGGGGAGAGGGAGTGGTGGGGGAGGGGAGAGGGAGGGGAGGGTGAGGGGAGCAGGGAGAGAAATGGGCGAAGTGCCTGGGGGAGAGGAGTGGGAAGGGGAATCTGAATACTGTGGTATTAAGGGATCAAGGTGTTCTCGTACATGAATCATACAAAGTTAGCATGCAGCTACTGCAGATAATTAAGAAGTCAAATGGAAGCTTGTCGTTTAGTACAAGGAGGATGGAGTATAAAGTTAGGGAAGTCTTATTACAATTATGTAGGGCGTTGGCAATACCACACCTGGAATATTAGGCTCAATTCTGCTGTCCTGATTTAGGTAGTGTATGCTTGAATTGGAGGCAGTTCAGAGAATATTCACTGCGTTGATTCCTTGGGTGAAGGGACTGTTTATGACGAAAGGTTCAGCAGGTTGAATCTATATGGATTAGCTTTTAGATGAATGAGAGGCGATGTTATTGAAATATATAACATTCTGAGCCGGATTGACAGCAGAGATGCTGAGAGGATGTTTCCCTCGTGGGTAAAGGTCTGGAAAGTAAACCTGGCTGGAGCCTGAATGCTGGAACCGGATGTCCGATCTGGTCCAAACCCGACGCATGTCATCAGGTCCCGGTGGGGTCCTGTGGGTAGCAGGCCTTTACCCATACACTGTTGTAAAGGCCTACTACCCGACCCAACCCCGACAGGACCCGACAACATGTGACGGGTTTGGGTTGGGTCGCAGGTCCGTGTCCAGCATTCAGGCACGGGTCGGGTTTACTTTGCAGACAATTACTCGTGGAGGTATTTAGGACTAGGGGCTACAGCTTCAGAATAAGGGATCTCCCATTTCAGAAGGAGATGAGAAGGAATTTCTTCTCTGAGAGGGTCATTAATCAATGGAATTCTCTTCCTCAGAGAGTAGTTGAGGTTGGGTGATTGAGCATATCCAAGGTTGATTAATGCAGATGTTTGATCGACAAGGATGTCAAAGGTTATGCAGCCGGCAGAAAAAGGAACGAAGGCCATCATTAGAGCCAACATGATCTTATTCAGTGGTGGAGCTGGCTCGAGGGCTTGAACATCATACTCCTCCTTCTTGTTCTTATGCACTTTCACATAAATGCACAGTAAACCTAAGTAGTACCATATTATATTCCCTCATGCTCTGACCAAACCCAACACCTTACTATTTCCTACTCTAGAGCTATTAGTTCCTTCCAATTCTTTGAGCACCATATTTTGCTCTCTGATGTTATTTCCCGGTCTCACACACATAGTAGTTGAGATTACTTGCTCCCAAATAGAACTAGAATATCGCCGTGCAAGGGCATTACATCCAACTCTGTTCAGTTCCAATCTGCCAGGCCTGTAGATGCTCCAGCTACACCAGAAGCGTTATTAATATCCCATGAATCTTCCTCCTGTCCCTTTGCACAACTGTGAAAGCTGTGGCATCGAGAACTAGACATAAAGGAGTGAGATTGTTGCATCGGAGTAGAGATGGAAGTAGTGCCATCTTAGATCGCAGCATTCTAAGAAGGACTAATCGGAACACAAAGACGGATTTAGAATGTATGTATGTATACCCACAAAGCGTGATGAATAATATTGGTCAGCTACAAGTACAAATAGACATGTGGGAATAGTAGCCTTTCCGGCAGCCTGGCTAAAAATCGTGAGGACATGTGTTTAGTATTCAAGATTACAAATTGATCAGTAGAAAATGTGGAAAGAAAAAAAGGAGGTTTGTGGAAATGCTGTTTATGGAACATAAACAAATTGGATCACGAGTTGACCGCATGGCCGTCAAGCCTGCTCTAAATAAATATCTAGGGAGGATGCCCGTGACTGTGGAAAGACAGATTTGGTTAGAGTTGAGAAGCAGAAACCCAATGATCACACTTCTGGGAATGTTGCATAGGCTTCGAAATAGTATGAGAGAGAGATATGAAAAGTGAGATTGCTAGATAGACAGACAGACAGACAGATAGATGGACAGACAGATAGATAGATAGGCAGACAAATAGACGGACAGGCAGATAGATAGATAGATAGATAGATAGATAGATAGATAGATAGATAGATAGATAGATAGATAGATAGATAGATGGATGGATGGATGGATGGATGAACGGATGGATGGATGGACCAGTAGATAGATGGATGGATAGATGGATAAATATATGGATAGATAGATAGATAGATAGAGAGATAGATAGATAGATAGATAGATAGATAGATAGATAGATGGATGGATGGATGGATGGATGGATGGATGGATGGATGGATAGATGGAAGGATGGATAGATGGATAGATAGAGTGGGAAATTCAAAACTTCAATTAATTCACAGAGATGGGGAAGATGGAAGGAGTGCAAATGTGTGGAGGTTAATGACCCCAATATTGATTAGGATAATGTTGGAGTGAGGAGTAAGCTAAGAAGTGGTAGGAGTCTCTGAAATGTGTAAAGGAGAGCTTCCTTGACCAGTATGTACTTGGCCTGAAAAGGAAGGTTACGTTGCTGCATCCGGTGCAGCGAAATGATGTGGGCCAAGTGGTCCAAGTTTTGGTGTGGTAAGAGTGATAATTGTATCATAAGCTTTACAATAGTAATGGAGAAGAGCAAGGAACAATCTAAAATATAACATCTAATTTGGAAGAGTTTGAACGTCACTGGAATGAGAGAGGATATAGCCAGGGTAGAATAGTAGCAAAGATGGACAGGTACACCTGTAATGGAACTACGGGCGCCCTTAAGAAGCAGGTGTTTCGTGTTCAATACAACAAAGGTGAAAGGTAAGGGAACTAGACCCAGAGCTCATTGGATACCAATGGAGATAGGAATTACGATGAAAGAGAGAAGAGGGCACATGATGCATATCAGGTGAATGCTTCATGCGAGAACCCGCCCAAATACAGTGACTTGAGAGGGGCAGAGAAAAGGAAGATAAGACTGGCAAAGCCATAATATGTGAATTGAACAGCAGTAACAAAAAAAAAGATTTACTCACAGATATCTTCTACTAGAATGTTAATAGTAAGCAGGTAGTAAGAGGTGGAGTGGGAACTTTTCGGGACAAAAAGTGTGATGTATGATGACTAGCAAAGGAGAGGAATACATACTGAGTAATTAACATCGGTGTTTACTATGAAAAACGATGCTGACAATACGCTGGTAGAAGCGGGAATAGTAGATGTAATGGGTGGTGTGAAATTCTATTGGAACAATATAATGGAAAGGTTGTCTATGCTTAAAGGGATACAGCGCATAGCTGCATCTAAGTTTGCAAAAGGAAGTGGGGGCGGACATAGCAGAGGGATTGTCATTATCTTACAGTTTTGCCTAGATAGGGGCAGGTGCCAGAGGATTGGAGAGTGACAAATATGACAATCGTCTTTATGAAAGAATGTAACAACAATTCTACTAACCTCCAGCTAGTCAGTTTTACACCAGCACTGGATAAGATTTAAAAAGAAATGTTAGGGTAACAGTTAACAAGCAACTGGGAGGTTTGAGTTAATTATGAAAAGGCAGCGCAGATTTGTAGATGGCAGATCGCTCTTGACGAATCCAGCTGATTTTTTGATGATGTACCATCGAAGGATAAGCAGAGAAAACAAAATCAATTGCTGCTCCTTATATTTATATTGAACATTTAATGTAATAAAACGTTGCAAGAAGCTTCACCTGAGAATTGTAAAACAAAATATGTCACCGAGCCACAGCAGAATATATTAGGTCAGATGACCAAAAGCTTGGTCAAAGTGCGAGGCTTTAAGGAGGAGAGTGGAATAGAGAGGTGGGAAGGGTAGAGAGATTACTCCAGAGGATAGGGCCTAAGAAAATGCAGACATTGCTAGCAATGGAAGTGTGATCAAATCTGTGGATGCTCAAGAGGCCAGTATTAGATTAGCAGAGATATCTAGAAGGGTTGTGGGGCTGGATAAGATTACAGAGAGGGGGAGGGGCGAGGGCAGGAGGAATTTGAAAACAAGGCTGACATTTTTCAAATTGAGGCGGTGAATTTTACTCATGTTGTTTATATGGTTTTTAGGAAACTCTATGCCATTGTACCACATAAAAGAATGGTTCACAGAACTGGAATAGAAGGATCATGTCAGCTTGGGCTAAACAATTGGCTTTAGCGAAGAAAACAGCGAGTCGTGTTTCATGTTAAACGGCTTTCTTCAGACAGGGAAAATGTACATATATAGTGACCTGTATTCCAGTATTGAGGTCGTTACACAGTGATGATGATATCAATCGAATGCAACAGATCAAAGATTGTTTAGCAGAATGAGCAGACACGTGACAGATGGACCTTAATGCAGATATGTGTGAGGTGATGCATTTGGCAGATAGGATATGAGGAACAATACAGACTAAATGACTCTTGTCCCAAGACTGTAGATGGACAAATGGATCTGGGGATTCGTGTGCATAGATATTTGAATGTGGTTGGATACATTGAGAGAGAAGCGAGCAAAGTTAATGAGATCTTGGGTTTCACAAATAGAGGTGTTGAGTAGAAAACAGGAACGTTATGCCGAACCTTTTTAAAAGTATGGTTAGGCTACAGCTAAAGTATTGCGCCCATTTCTGGTCACCACACCTTCGGAATGATGTGGGTGCTCTTGAGAAGCTGCAGAGGAAATTTACCAGAATGCTTCCAGGGATGAGGGATTTTAGCTACAAGGTTAGGTTGGAAAAAAGCTGGGGTTATTCTCATTGGAGAAAAGGGGATTGAGGAAAGATTTGATAAAGGTGTATAAGAATATGGCAGGTTTAAGTAAAGTAGACAAAAAACTGTTCCAATTAGCTGCTGTTCCAAGGATTAGGGCACACATGTTTAAGATTTTGGGTAAGAGATGCAACAGGAATGTGGTAATCGCCTGAAGCTCGCTGCCTATGAAGGCGATGGAAGCCGAGACGAGGGAATAATTCAAAACGAAATCGGATGGTCTCTTGCAGGAAAGACTTGCGGGGCTATGGATACAGGGAGTTCGAAGGTGACAGATTAGATTGCTGTACAGAGAGCCGGCAGGGATACAGTGGTCGAAATGGCCTCTTTCTGAGCTCTAATGGTGATGTGAGTCGTTGACACCGATTTACAGCAACATTGCCCATTCACATATCAATATCCCTTTTTAATTTTTGCTAACAATGCCTTCGATGCTTCTGTCAACAGCAAATATGGAGCTATGGCTTTCAATTACACCATCTAAGTCATGAATAAACATGGTGAACATTTCAGGCCCAAACCAGATCCTTGCACAACATCAATAACCACGGCCTATAAATTAGATAAATTGCCCATTAACCCTCCTCTCCGCCTCCTCCCACTCAGCCAATTTCTTATCCCGGATAAAAATGCTTTCAATTCCATCCACTTTACCTCTAGCTCAGAGGTTCTTATGAGGGACTTTATCAATCTCTTCTGGAAGTAACAATATATCCCATCAAGTGAAAAGCCAATGATGTGCCTGACGGAGTGGGAAATCACAACATTTTCTTTGGGGAAGGAAAAGGGGAGCACTTGTTATAATCTTAAATGCTGACCTAATGTTGGGTCTGGAATGCTATAATATGCTTTATCAAGAACATTGTGTATTTATTCAAAAGTCAATCTGTTGAATACAACTTAATTCGCCCTTTACAATTCCGGGGGCGTGTCCGCTCTGATCAAGTCATATTTTTGCAACCTTTCAGACATTCTGTTCCTAATAAATAATTCTTGAAAATTTCCCCACTAAAGTCATTGGACTAATAACATATTACTTCCTGGTGGCCAGGAACGGCCTGATGTCATTGTACGGGAAATATGACAATGTGCCTGCAGGAAAAGAAGCTCAGGGAATGTGGCCAAATACCAGAAGGTGTGGCATTGCTGTGAATAGAATCAGTTACCCACAGCTGGGGCTATCTTGTGAATGTGTCGGCATGTGGCGCAATGTTTGCAATGTGACTTGTGGTCAGCATAAGCAGTCGATCAGAATCCATCAGGAAAGGAGTCAAGCAGCAGGTGTAAGCACGTCAGATATTGTTCATCAGTACAGGGGATCGTTACACAGTCTATTATAGGAGCATACGAATGTACTAATTAGGTGCAGGAGTAGGCCATTCGGCCCCATCGAGCCTGATCCGCCACTAAATCATGGCAGATCTGATTGTGGCGTCAATTCCACATTCACACCTACCCCTGATACCCTATGATTTCCTTCATCAAGAATGTATTTACATCTACCTGAACAATAACCAGTCACCTTGCCTCCTCCGCTGCCTGAGGATGAGGGAAACAAAGACCCACAAGTATCTGAGAGAAACTAAAAACAATATCCTCATCTCCATCTTAAATGCACTACCACTTATCTTTAAGCTCTGTCCCCTAGCTCTAGTCTCTCCCACAAGGGGAAACATCGTTTCAGCCTCCGCCTTGTCAGGTCCCCTCAGGTTATTTCAAGTTTCAATAAGAACACCTCTCATTCTTCTAAACACCTGTTCAACCTTTCTTCATTAGATAAACTCCCCGATCCCAGGTATCAGTCGAGTGAACAATATCAGAACAAGGATCACAAAGCTGGGCCTAGGACATCACGCACTGAACATCAGGGCTGTGAACATAAAACAGATCCTAATACAATACACAGTGTTCATCAGAAGAGGGATCATACAGCTGGACTAATGCATTAAAAAACCGAACTTCAGTACAGTGACAATGAAACAAGTCCCAATACAATACACACTCTTCATCAGAACAGGGATCATACAGCTGGACTGAGTGTATAACATACCGAATATCGGAACAGGGAACATAAAACAGGTCCCAATGCAACACAAAATCCTTATAAGAACAGGGATCATACAACTGGAATCAATCCATAACATACCATAACATAACATAATGTTGGATTTAGATATTCTACACTCAATTAAGGACAATTTGTAAGAACATTTTGAGTGAGATCTTCCTGACATCTACGAGTTCTATATTGCTATTCGGTTCTCTTTAGATTATAGTCATATGAATTTTTACCTGTTAAACCAGAAATCGCCTTTCAAGAGATTCAAGCTTCTAAAATACATGCACTGTGGTACTGCGAGTTAACTATCTTACCATAGTTTATTGCAAAAATATTCTATTTGTCATGCAGAGTGTTTAATTAAACTAATTTAAACCAGAGTTGGGGCTAATACCTAGGAGTTGATAAGACCTGATCACCCTGACACAGAGCAAGGAACTGCGATGCAAACACCAACACGTTTGGTTGCAGGTGCAGACCTATAAGTATATGTTTAACTTTCATTGCATAGGCTGTCTGTTTATTAAATCGACAGTAATTGATGTTCAACATTTAACGCATTATTAAACTGCAGCATTACATATAACTAGGATCCCATCTGATAATACTGTACATAATTTTGTTGTAACGTTAATTTTATGCATTGCAATAGAACTGAGCTTATTCTGATTTTCGATCTGATTTGCGATTTAACTGCAATGTTTGATTCCTGTTTTCTGCCTTCATGTTTGCAGAGTTTCTTTTTTTCTGTTTTTCTCTCTCTACGTATGTACAACCTCTCTACTTCCATTGCTGACTTTGTCATTTGTTCTGCTCCTCCCCGACAAGGGCACGCTACCATATTCATTATGTTACTGGGCTAGAAATCCAGAGGAGTGGATTAATAATCTAGATATAATCGGACGTCATATCATACCAAGGCACTGTGTGCCTTTGAACTCATTTTACAAAAGCTGGAGTTAACAATGTGGCATCAGTCAAAGTAATAAGGAAGCTGTATTATTGTCATAACAATCCAACCGCCTCATTAATGCCCTCTATGGAAGGGAAGTGGCCCTGTTGCCCTAAACGTGACTCCAGTTATACGGCACTGTCGATGAACCTAACTGCCCTTTGAAGTGGTTATACCACCTTCCTAGGGCCAGTAGGGATTTGCAAAAAACGCCCACCTTTTGATGCGATACAGATGTGCCAAGAATTAATATATTCAAATATACCTGTTTACCTTTCTCCATCGGTATCCAAGTTATTTATTTTAATTTTCATTCCCATGTCTGCATCGACTCACTCACCGTGTTTTTCACTATTTATCTTTTTATACGTATCTTGTTATCCTTCTTGGTAGCCCATCTCACTCTCTGTTTACTTCTTAAATACATTACTTTATGCACTGCTTTTAATATAAACATATATTTGCCAGCTATTGGTTTCCTTTTTTTCGGCTTTTCGTTTTTGATGTCTGGACATTATTACTATACTTTAGCACATTTTTTCTCACTTTCTGAATTCCCAATGCCCATTATGCTGAAACGTTTACTGGACCTTTATTTCCACTGACATGTGACTCCCAGGAAATCTTTGGCCTTTCTGCTAATTTTTCAAGATCGTGGTTTCTCTCTTTGCATTTTTATTCCCTCTTCCGATGTAACTATCGCTGGCCTGACCAACGTTTATTCGCTATTCCTAATTGTCCTTGAGAAGGTGATGGTGAGCCATTTTCTTGAATTGGTGAAGTTGATTCGGTGCAGGTTCACCCACAGTGCTGTTAGGAAGGGAGTTCCAGGTTTTTGACACAATGAATGTGCATGATGTACGGTATAGCTCAAAGTCACAATGGTGTGTGTCTTGGAGGGGTTCTCGCAGCTGGTAGTGCTCCCTTGTGTCTGGAGCTCTTATTCTTCTAGGTAATGGAGGTCGTGTGTTTGTAATCTGCTGTTGATGGAGCCTTGGTGAGTGCCTGCAGGGCATCTTGTAGCAGTACACACTGCTGCCACTGTGCACTGGCGTTGGAGGCAGTGAATGTTTAAGGTGACAGATGGGATGCTTTGTCTTGGATGGTCTTGTCTTACTGGTTTGCTGTTGGAGCTGAAATATCAAGGGAATTGGAGATTATTACATCGTACTATTGACTTAATATTTGATGAGGTGCGTTATTGATATAGAATTCCCAGCCTCTGACAGGTAGCCACAATACTTATGTGGCTGGTGTAGTAATGTCTCAGGTCAATGATAATACCCAGTATGTTGATGGTGGGTGATTTAGCGATAGAAGTGCCGCTGAATGTCAAGGGGAGATGGTCGGAGATGAACTAATCCAGGCAAAATAAACAAGAATATGTCACAAGTGGCGAACATCGCAGTAAATGATTGAATTTCAGAAGGATGTCATGGATGGAAAAGAAGATTTATTTGGTGGGTAGAATATTATAGAGGATGGCAAAAGATAAAAACTTTTCTGTGGTTAATATCACAACTTTAACAAACTTAAATATTGAAAGGCACATAAGTAAAACAAGTCAGAAATAGATACCTAGCCAAATAAGAAATTATTCGGACTTGGGCTAAAACCTTAGAGCAAGAGATGGGATTTATGAATGTCTGAAAGAAAGAGAGGAAAACGCAAGAGCTTCGGGGTGCATTCTGAAGCATGGAGGTATAGCTGTCAAAATTAGAGCAAAGTGACGATGCATTCACAAAGAGTTAGCATTTCTATAGATCGTCAATCAATAGGCCCTGTGGATATTTTAAGTTATTATTCTTTCACCGGATTCAGCGATGGCAATGCCGTTGAATGTCAGGGGCTGATGGCTAGATTCTCTTCTGTTGGGATGTCCTTTGCCTAGCACTTGTATGGCGTGATTGTTACTTACCACTTAGCAGTCCAAACCTGAATGTTGCCCAGATCTTGTTGCATGCGAGCGCGGACTGCTTCAGGAGCTGAGCAGTTGTGACTGATTCTGAACATCATACTATCATCAGCGAACAACCCCACTTCTGATTTATAGTAGAGCGAAGGTCATTAATGAAGCAGCTGAAGATGGTTGGACTTCGGACATTTTCTTTAGGACTCCTACAGGCTGATATAATTGACCTTCAACAACAACAACCATATTTCTTTGTACCAGATATAACTCCAACCAGTGGAGAGTTTCCTCCTAATTCTCACTGACTATAATCTTGCCTGGTCTCCTTGATGGCACATTTGGTCAAATGCTGCCTTGATATCAAGGGCAGTCACTCCGACCTCATCTCTTGACTTCACCTCTTCTATCCGTATTTGGACCCGCTCTACAATGAGGTCAATGAGCAGATTATTTTGTTCAGGTGCCTGCTGAATGCATTGTCAAAAACACTTTCCATCACTCTACTGATGATCGAGAGTGAACTGACGGGTGGTAATTGGCCAGATTCAAATTGTACTGCTTTTTTGGACTGGAAGAATCTGGAAGATTCGCCGCATTGTTGGGTAGATGCTAATATTATAGCTCTAATGGAATAGCTTGGCTATGAGTGCAGCCAGTTCTGCAGCACCAGTCTTCAATATTACAGCCAGGATGTTTGCAGAACATTAGCTTTTGCCAAACGCAATGCCTTTATCATTTTTATGTCACGTGGCATGAATCGAATTTGCTGAAGTCTGGCATCTGTGATGCTGGGTACTTCACGAGGAGGCGAGATGCCTAGATCGTGATATTTGAAAATGATTCAGCCTTGTCTTTTGCACTCGTCTGCTGGGCTCTTCAATCATTGAGCTGAGGATTGGGATGCTTGAGGAGCCACCTCTTCCCGTCAGTTGATTAATTGTCCACCATCATTTACGACTGGATGAGGCCACACTGCAGATCTTAGATATGATCCATTGTATGTGGGATCACCTAGCTCTGTCTATCGCATATTGAACGCAGTTTGGCATGTCAGGATCCTGTGTTGCAGCTTCACCAGGTTGACACCTCAATTTGAGGTCTGCCTGGTGCTGCTCCTGGCATGCCCTCCTGCACTCTTCATTGAACCATGGTTGATCATGTGCCTTGACTGCAATGATAGAGTGAGGTATATGCTGAGTCATGATGTTACAGATTCTGGATAAATTCAATTCTGCAGCTGCTTATAGTCCACAACATCTCATGGATTCCCAATTTTGAGCCTCCAGATCTGCTTAGAATCTCTTCCATTGAGCACATTGGAAGTGCACACAATACGATTGAGGGTATCCTCCGTGTGAAAACGGGACTTTGTCTCCACAAGACTTGTGCAGTGGTCGCTCCTACCAATACTGTCACAGAGAGATGCATATATAACCAGTATGTTGGCGAGAACAAGGTCTGGTAAGATTGTTGCCTCTTGTTGTTTCCCTCAACTCCTGCCACAGGCCCAGTCTGCCAGATACCTCCTTCAGGTCTCGGCCAGCACTGTCAGTAGTGGTGCGGCTGATTCACACTTGGTAATGAACATTGAAGTCCCCCACACAGAATGCATTCTGTGCCCTTGCCACCATCAGTAGATCTTCCAAGTCCTGTTCACCATAGAGGAGTACTGATTCATTGCCTAAGGGGGGCCAATCGATGGTAATCAGCAGGAGGTTTCCTTGCCCATGTTTGACTTGATAACGTGAGACTTCATGGGGTCCAGAGTTAATGTAAACGACTCCTAAGACTATTCCCACCCCACTTTATACTATAGTGGCGCTAGCTCTGGTAAGTCCGCCCTGCTGGTAGGACAAGACATACCCAGGAACAGAGATGGTGGGACTGGATCATTTATTGTAAGGTATGTTTCTGTGTGTATGACAATGTCAGGCTGTTGGCTAATTAATCTGTGGGACAGGTCTCCCAATACGCTAAAGTTAGTAAAAAATAACTTTTCGGTCTAGACAGCGTTGGTTTTGCCATTGCCGTTTCCAATGCCTAGGTCGATGCCAGATGTTTTGTCCAGTTTTAATCCTTTACAACTTTTGTACAGCAGTTTTGTACAACTCAATGCCTTGCTAGGAAAACTCAAAGGGCAGTTAATAGTCAACCACATTGCTATGGGTCTGGAGTTCATGTTGGCTAGTCTATTTGATTGGCAGTCACTCTCATCTCAGCGCTGGAATTTAGCTTTCTTGTCCATGTTCAGAGGAAGGTTGTAATGAGATATGAAGCTTTAGTTCCATAGCAGAACCCAATCTGAGCATCGGTGAGTAGGTACTTGTTGAGTCAATGTCAGTTGATAGCACTGACGATGACACCTCTGATGGATCTGTAATTGGCTGAATTTGATTTGCCTTGCTTTTTGTGTATCGGGCACACCTTGAACATTTTCCACAATGCCAGGTAGATGCCTGCGTTGTACTGGAACATCTTGGCATATGGCACGGCTAGGTCTGGAGCACAAGTGCTAAGCACGACAGCCGGGATGTTGTCAGGACCCAGTCAATATCTGCAAACCATTGCTGCATCCAGTGGCTTCAGCTGTTTCTTGATATCACGTGGAATCAATCGAATTGTCTGAAGATTGATATCTGTGATGCCAGTGCCTCAGGAAATGGCAGCGATATATTATCCACATGGCACTTCTGTCTGATGATGGTTGCGGGTGCTTCAGCCTTGCCTTTTGCACTGACTTGTTGGGTTCACCATCATTGACATTGGGGATGTTTGTGGGGCCTTGTTTTACGGATAGTTGTTTAACTGCACATCACCATTCATGGCTGGGTGAGGCAGGGATGCAGAGCTTTGCTATGAACCGTTCGTTGGGGGATTGATTCTCGGTTTCTGCCTTTTAGCGTTGCTAGTACCCAGTGTTGTAGATTTAACATTAGCTGTGCCTGGTGCTGCTCCTAGCATGCTCTCCTTCACTCCTCATACAAGCAGTGTTTGTCCAAGATCTGACCTCATTTCACGTGGTGGTAGTCCACTCAACACAATGGAGGGTGTCCTCACTGTGAAGGCAGACTCCATCACCCTAAGGACTTGCCTTAGCCTTTGCTACCACCACTGCCATGTACAGATGCATCTGCGACAGGTAGCTTGGTGAGGACAAAGTCAAGTATGTCCTTCCCTCATGTTTATTATCGCACCACCTGCACCAGGCCCTGTCTAGCAGACTGTGTTACCAAGCCATTCCTTCAGGACTCGTCCATCTTTGTCAGTAGTAGTGCTGCCACAAAATTTTTGGTGAGGGACGTTGATGTTCCCTATCCCCACTACATTCTATTTATGTATCACTTGTGGCTCTCAGTGTTTAACAATGATGGAAGCACTGAGTCATCAGTTGAGGGAGGGCGGCTGGTGAAAATCAGTAGGAGCTGATTTGAGCCCGTGTTTGAACTGATGCCATGAGACTTCATTGGGTCCCTGGTCTCCCAGGACTTCCAGAACCATTCCCGCCCCACACCTCTGGTTGAGGGTGATGAAGGAGTCTGGGTCATTGTTAGCAACATTTCCTTTGCATTTTTAAGCAAATGTGTGGTTGCTATGACAATTTAGAGAGCAGTTGAGAGTCAGCCTTATAGCCATGGGTTTGGAACTACATATAGGAAAAACTGGTAAGAATACCAGTTTACCTACACTGAAGGGAATTCGAGAACCAGATAGGTTTTTATAACAATCAAGCAGGTTCGCTATTATTTTTATTCCAGATTTATTTATTAATTGAATTTAAATTACACCCACCGCTATTCTGGGATTTGAATTCATGCTTCTGCAGCATTCAACTGGGCTTCTGGATTCCTAGTTCAGTGACATTACCATTATATATCGTCTGTTTTTACTTGTGTCTGTTCATTAGCCATTGTCTCTCCTAATGCATGTTCCTTGAACTGGCTTTCTTACCACTATTCTCTATCCATTATCTCTATGCCTACGATTTTGATTTTTTCTATCTTTGTTCCCTCTTTCGGTTAGCCTCCTTTTGTAATGTTGATGCTCTCTACAACTCTGTCCGTGTTATTTTCTTCCATTCTTTGCCTCAATCCGTCTGCATGACCTTCACTTTGGGGTAGCACTGGGAGTGTTAATACGGAGAATGTTCTGCAGGGGAGGGTACAGAGACAGAGAGAGAGATTATGAAGGGTAATGAAATCTGCTGGGTAAATCTTCAGAAAGTTAATTTCCTGAAAACAAATACTGCATAGGGTCGGTTTTATTTTTTTTAAGTTAAATAATTAAGATTACGTAGAAAGTGGTATCAATCAGGGAAGTTCACTGTTAATAGTGTGAAACATTCTGTCATTCACCTTCCCCTCTCCCTCTCTCTTTGTTTCTCTTTTCTTCTAACTATGTCTCAGTAACAGACCCACTGTCTCTCCATTAGGTCGAGTGTTGTTGCTGTAATAATGTCCCAAATGATACATTGGTTATTAGATTTTGTCAATTTTGATTCGGAGGTTAAGACGGCTATTTAGTTGAAACTCGCCTGAGCTCTACAGTGTCTCCCTTTTGAGAAAAAAAAGTCAGGTGAAGGCAGTGGAGCAAATTCGTCTTCATTTGGTCACATTAGCAAAAAAAAATTCTAATATCAACATTAGATTCATCAAGGGAAAATGTACTTTCTGTCCAGTAGAAGTACAGGAGTTACTAATGAAGTGTGATTTAATTCTAAAATTTGAAGTCCTAAAGCTATTTTATATGATGTAATTAGTTTAACAATTGCAGTTAGTGGGTATTCCACCCCGTTCTTTAATTCCTTTCTGAATTTTGTCTGATTCAGGTTATAAATACACATGTTTATGCGGGAACTGCGCCCCTGAAGCATATTTGATGTGGATCCTGTGGCATAATTAGGGTCAGAGTAGGAGGAGTAATGCTGAATGTTTACAATTCTCTGATATATGTAAAACACAGCCACAGTCAACCAAAAGCCATAAAGAGTAAAACGATAGATTTCCTTCGGCTATCCATCTCTGGATCCTTTTGATTCCCTGCCGGTGTCGCGGCTGAGGAGTCTTTTGCAAACTCTACTGGCTGCTATAATGATCCTGGCAGTGATGACATTGAGCTGCAAAATCAGAAAGAACTTAATAAAATTAGCTGAAACATATCCAATGTTGTAATTGCGGCTGAAGTGAGGAAGCAGGATTTCGTCTTACAACACCAGGGAACATTATTGGTGATATACTTAGTTTCAGCCATAAAGTACCATGAAGACAGCTCTAAGTGTTCAGTACACTTACTGTTCCTCCAAGCACAGCTGCGGTTTGCTGGCTGCAATATTTTGTCTTCAGCTTCTCACAACAATTGGCCACAAATTGATCAAAGGTGAAAGCGACTGTGAGCCATACAGAAATATGTAACTACATGAATCAGGATGAAAATTACACCACATAGGGGAGCAATGTGTAGGAATAAACTTGTGAAATAAATTAGAGCAATCCGTCTCAATATAACTTCAGAAATCAGGAGATAGGCCACTGCCGTTCCCACCAGATAGTGAGTGATACATTTGGAGAGGCCTTGGGGAAAGGATCACAATCACCACCAAATTTAATGTAAAAGAGAGAAAATGAAACACAAATTACTGCTTGGACCTAGAACCAAATCAGCAGTTTGACAGAATCTGGGGGAAGTTCTTGTTTTTCTGCTGCATGTTATGATATGAACAGACTTAGTGTCCTGAGCAGTGCATAAAGCAGAGAACTGTCTTGGGGAAAATTATTAATAATACGTTTGGGAAAAAAATACAAAAACTGAATATGTAGCACACCAGATCAACCTAAACATCCGAGTAATAGGGCAGATGGTTTGGGACAATTGAAAACTACACAAACGTATGAGGAGATAAATTGCTTAACTTAGAGAGAGGAGCGAATGGTAGCCACGAAATAAACATCAACTTGTGCTCATCTCAAGCTCTGCTTCATGTGTGTTATCTCACTGAAAATCCCATTCACCTACAACCGTTGTGCTTGCTGCCACTCTCGCTTGATTTGGCAATGCCTCAATTATTAAATTGTCATCGTTTCTTTCAAAGATACCCTGATGGCTCTTTCCACGCTCTTTCTGCCACATCCTCCAAATCTACAATCTTCGATATCCCTACACTACTCCCATACTAGCCAATTGTGCAACTCTGACCTGAATCGCTCCATCACTTACAGCAATCCTTTGAGCTGTCTTAGCCCTGAGCTCTTGAGTTATCTCCCTGAATCTCTGTGCCTCTCTGCCTCTGTCTCTCTCTTTCTTTTCTTTTTAAGTAGTTCCACATAACTTAATTCTATAGCAAAGGTTTTTGCCATCTGTCGTGGTTCTCCTTATGTAGTCTGGTGTCAAAAATGCTTTTGTTGATAATGTTCTTCTTTAGTGCCTTTGTATCTTAAAAACACTCTTTTAATGGGCGTTTTCCTGCTGACTTTGTTGTCATCATAGAGATGCACAACCGTAGTATGTTAAAGAAAATCATCTATAGATCCCCCAAACACAAAGGGAATGATTACATTCAATGATTAATTTCTCGCGTTACTGAGGTTTGAGAGAAATTTTTTAAAAACTCCTTGGGAACAGACTTTGTGCAATAAATGTACTTATCACATTCAGTCAAAATGGTATTAAAACCTATCAATTACATCCGCTTCATTCAAAGAACAAAGAACATAGAACAGTACAGCACAGGAGCAGGCCATTGGGCCCCACAAGCCTGCGCCGATCTTGACGCCTGCCTGAACTAAAACCTTCTGCACTTCTGGGGACCGTATACCTCTATCCCCGTCCTATTCACGTATTTGTCAAGATGCCTCTTAAACGTCACTGTCGTACTTGCTTCCACCACCTCGCTCGGCAGCAACTTCCAGGCACTCACCGCCCTCTGTGTAAAAGACTTGCCTCACACATCCCTCTAAACTTTGCCCCTCGCTCCTTAAACCTATGTCCCCGAGTTAATCACTCCTCCACCCTGGGAAAATGCTTCTGACTATCCATTCTGTCCATGCCACTCATAACTTTGTAAACCTCTATCATGTTGCCCCTCCACCTCCGTCGTTCCAGTGAAAACAATCCGAGTTTATCCAACTTCTCCTCGTAGCTAATACCCGCCAGACCAGGCAACATCCTGGTAAACCTCTTCAATGTTATATTTAACAGTCACAGCTTCATAACATACAGTATTCCATTAGTTCAATACCAGCCCGACTTAACAGATTAAATTGCATCATTTTATTTGCCTTCTGTTTCTGTATGTTGCATCAAATAATGAAAAGGAGCATTCAACACGATGTATTGAGGAAAGTCTCACTCAATCTGATTAGAAACTTTCTCGATATGTTTTCCATGTTTAATTGCCCTGGAATTTCCACCATCTCATATTATTTTCTGAATTATTCACCACGACGTATCCCTCTCTATTTCGTTCCATTTCCCTTGTCTTCCCCCTCCATTTAACATTCACTTGAGGTCACTTTCATAACCGTTCATCTCTGTGACTTAACGCTCTCTGTTCTGTTTCTCAACTCTGATTTTCATATCAGACTTAATTCTCTCATCCCAATAGAAATGTATTTTCATCAATAGCTATTTCCAGTGGTACTATGTCTGTGTCAGTGTGTTAAACCTGTGTGGAATTTTTTAATGTTTCGAAACATCACCCAAGTCACCACCCATTTCACTACATTGCTCGTTTCAATATTCAAAACATGGAATAAACAAAAGCGAAGGCCTCATCCAAGAAGACATAGGTAGGAAGAGAGATGGGGATTTAAGGCAGACATTCAGGGAGCTCGGGTGGAAGCTCAGAGCGAAAACAAACAGAGTTATTATCTCTGGGTTGTTGCCCGTGCCACGTGCTAGCGAAGAGAGGAATAGGGAGAGAGAGGAGTTGAACACGTGGCTGCACGGATGGTGGAGGGTGGACCGTTTTGGTTTCCTGGATAATTTGGGGCTCTTTCTGGGGCAGGTGGGACCTCTACAAACAGGATGGTCTTCACCTGAACCAGAGGGGTACCAATATCCTGGGGAGGAAGATTTGCTAGTGCTCTTCAGGGGGGGTTTAAACTAATTCAGCAGGAGGATGGGAACCTAAATTGTAGTTCCTGTGTACAGGATGTTGAGAGTAGTGAGGTCAGGGATAAGGTTACAAGGACGCAAGAGGGCACTGGCAAGCAAGAACTTGGTTTAAAGTGTGTCTACTTCAACGCCAGGAGCATCCGTAATAAGGTGGGTGAGCTTGCAGCATGGGTTGGTACCTGGGATCTCGATGTTGCGGCCATTTCAGAGACATGGGTAGAGCAGGGACAGGAATGGATGTTGCAGGTTCCGGGATTTAGATGTTTCAGTAAGAACAGTGAAGACGTTAAAAGAGAGGGGGGGGTGGGTGTGGCATTGTTAATCAAGGAGCGTATTACGGCGTCAGAAAGGACGTTTGAGGACTCGCCTACTGAGGTAGTAAGGGCCGAGGTTAGAAACAGGAGAGGAGAGGTCACCCTGTTGGGAGTTTTCTATAGACCTCCGAATAGTTCCAGAGATGTAGAGGAAAGGATAGCGAAGATGATTCGAGACAGGAGCGAGAGTAACAGGGTACTTGTTATGGGGGACTTTAACTTTCCAAATATTGATTGGAAATACTATAGTTCGAGTACTTTAGATGGGTCAGTTTTTGTCCAGTGTGTGCAGGAGAGTTTTCTGACACAGTATGTAGACAGGCCAACCAGGGGCGATGCCACATTGGATTTGGTACTGGGTAATGAACCCGGCCAGGTGTTAGATTTAGATGTAGGTGAGTACTTTGGTGATAGTGATCACAATTCGGTTAGGTTTACCTTAGCGATGGGCAGAGACAGGTATATACCGCAGGGCAAGAATTATAGCTGGGGGAAAGGAAATTATGATGCGGTTAGGCAAGATTTAGCATGCGTAGGATGGGGAAGGAAACTGCAGGGGATGGGCACAATCGAAATGTGGAACTTATTCAAGGAGCAGCTACTGCGTGTCCTTGATAAGAATGTACCTGTCAGGCAGGGAGGTAGTAGTCGAGCAAGGGAGCCGTGGTTTATAAAAGAAGTTGAAGCGCTTGTCAAGAGGAAGTGGAAGGCTTATGTCAGGATGAGGCGTGAAGGCTCAGTTAGGGCACTTGAGAGTTACAAGCTAGCGAGGAAGGATCTAAAGGGAGAGCTAAGAAGAGCGAGGAGAGGACAGGAGAATTCATTGGCGGAGAGGATCAAGGAAACCCCTAAGGCTTTCTATAGCTTTATCAGGATGAAAATAATGACGAGAGTTAGATTCGGGCCAATCAAGGATAGTAGTGGGAAGTTGTGTGTAGAATCAGAGGAAACAGGGGAAGCGTTAAATGAATATTTTTCGTCAGTATTTACAGTAGAAAAAGAAAATGTTGTCGAGGAGATAAAGACTACTAGGCTAGATGGCACTGAGGTTCACAAGGAGGAGGTGTTAGCAATTTTGGAAAGTGTGAAAATAGATAAGTCCCCTGGGCCAGATGGGATTTATCCTAGGATTCTCTGGGAAGCCAGGAAGGAGATTGCAGAGCCTTTGTCCTTGATCTTTATGTCGGCATTGTCGACAGGAATAGTGCTGGAAGACTGGTGGATCGCAAATGTTGTCCTCTTGTTCAAGAAGGGGAGTAGAGACAGCCCTGGTAATTATAGACCTGTGAGCCTTACTTCGGTTGTGGGTAAAATGTTGGAAAAGGTTATAAGAGATAGGATTTATAATCATCTTGAAAAGAATAATTTCATTAGCGATAGTCAGCACGGTTTTGTGAAGGGTAGGTCGTGCCTCACAAACCTTATTGAGTTTTTTGAGAAGGTGACCAAACTGGTGGATGAGGGTAAAGCCGTGGATGTGGTGTATATGGATTTCAGTAAGGCGTTTGATAAGGTTCCCCACGGTAGGCTATTGCAGAAAATACGGAAGTATGGGTTTGAAGATGATTTAGTGTTTTGGGTCAGAGATTGGTTGGCTGAAAGAAGACAGAGGGTGGTGGTTGATGGCAAATGTTCATCCTGGAGTTTAATTTCTAGTGGTGTACCGCAAGGATCTGTTTTGGGGCCACTGCTGTTTGTCATTTTCATAAATGACCTGGATGAGGGTGTAGAAGGGTGGGTTAGTAAATTTACGGATGACACGAAGGTCGGTGGAGTTGTGGATAGTGCCGAAGGATGTTGTAGGTTACAGAGGGACATAGATAGGCTGCAGAGCTGTGCTAAGAGATGGCAAATGGAGTTTAATGCGGAAAAGTGTGAGGTGATTCTCTTTGGAAGGAGTAACAGGAATGCAGAGTACTGGGCTTATGGGAAGATTCTTGGTAGTGTAGATGAGCAGAGAGATCTTGGTATCCAGGTACATAAATCGCTGAAAGTTGCCACCCAGGTTAATAGGGCTGTTAAGAAGGCATATGGTGTGTTACCTTTTATTAGTAGGGGGATCGAGTTTCGGAGCCACGAGGTCATGCTGCAGCTGTACAAAACTCTGGTGCGGCCGCACCTGGAGTATTGCATGCAGTTCTGGTCACCGCATTATAGGAAGGATGTGGAAGCTTGGGAAAGGGTTCAGAGGAGATTTACTAGGCTGTTTCCTGGTATGGAGGGAATGTCTTGCGAGGAAAGGCTGAGGGACTTGAGGTTGTTTTCGTTAGAGAGAAGGAGGAGGAGAGGTGACTTAATAGAGACATATAAGATAATCAGAGGGTTAGATAGGGTGGATAGTGAGAGTCTTTTTCCTCGGATGGTGATGGCAAACACGAGGGGACATAGCTTTAAGTTCTGGGGTGATAGATATAGGACAGATGTCAGAGGTAGTTTCTTTACTCAGAGAGTAGTCGAGGCGTGGAACGCCCTGCCTGCAACACTAGTAGACTCGCCAACTTTAAGGGCGTTTAAGTGTTCATTGGATAGACATATGGATGAAAATGGAATAGTGTAGGTCAGACGGTTTCACAGGTAAGCGCAACATCGAGGGCCGAAGTGCCTCTACTGCGCTGTAATGTTCTATGTTCTATGTTCTATGTTCTGAGACCTCAGACTAATTTACACGCATGTTCTTGTAGTTCTCAAGTGTGGAATTAGTACACAGACGCCATAGCCCAATGAACTGGGGAGGTGATGGCCTGGTAGTATTGTCCCTGACTAATAATTCAAAAATCCATGGTAAACATTTTCATGTTTACACTTGCGGCTGTTCAATTTTCTCTCTGTTAACATCCTACCTGTACTAATGTTTTGTCTTTCAACACACCACTAACATATTGTTTGGCTTTGCTCCATGATCTTCTGGTCAGCTATTCTGTGACATTGTCCTATACATACCTTCTCCTTTGATGTCTCTTGCCCCATTCCCGCTTTACTTGCTTATATTCTTTCACTTTTCTAATATTTGCCAGTTTTGAAGAAGGATCACTGACCTGATACGTTAGCTCTGCTTCTCTCTCCACAGATGCTGCCAGACCTGCTGAGTATTTCCAGTATTTCTTGTTTTTGTTTCAGATTTCCAGCATCCACAGTATTTTGCTGGAAATTTTATTTTGCTTTTATTTTAGTGTAATTCACTGACACTTCTCAAGTCTTCAGAAGAAGAAATTTTCCTCCACACAAGATCAGGTGGCAGGTTGTTCAACCTTGCCCGTCTAAGAGCGAACACCAAAGTACAGAAAGTCCTCATCAGGGAACTCCTCTTTGCTGATGATGCTGCATTAACATCTCACGCTGAAGAGTGTCTGCAGAGTCTCATCGGCAGGTTTGCGGCTACCTGCAAGGAATTAGGCCTAAACATCAGCCTGAAGAAAACGAACATCATGGGACAGGACGTCAGAAATACTCCATCAATCAATATCGGCGACCACGCTCTGGAAGTGGTTCAGGAGTTCACCTACCTGGGCTCAACTATCACCAATAACCTGTCTCTCGATACAGAAATCAACAAGCGAATGCGAAAGGCTTCCACTGCTCTGTCCAGACTGGCCAAGAGAGTGTGGGAAAATGGCGCATTGACACGGAACACAAAAGTTCGAGTGTATAAAGCATGTGCCCTTAGTACCTTGCTCACGGCAGCAACGCCTGGACAATGTCTGTCAGCCAAGAGCGGCGTCTCAATTCATTCCATCTTCGCTGCCTCTGGAGAATCCTTGGCATCAGGTGGCAGGACCGTATCTCTAACACAGAAGTCCTCGAATCGGCAAACATCCCCAGCTTGTACACCCTACTGAACCAGCGCTGCTTGAGATGGCTTTTCCATGTGAGCCACATGGAAGATGGCAGGATCCCCAAGGAAACATAGTACAGCGAGCTCGCCACTGGTATCAGACCCACCAGCCGTCTATGTCTCCGGTTTAAAGACGTCTGCAAACGTGACTTGAAGTCCTGTGACATTGATCACAAGTCGTGGGAGTCAGTTGCCAGTGATTGCCAGAGCTGGCGTGCAGCCATTAAGTCGACGCTAAAGTGTGGCGAGTCGAAGAGCCTTAGCAGTTGGCAGGAAGAAATACAGAAACGCAAGGGGAGAGGCAACTGCGGAGCAGCCCAAACAACCAATTTTACCTGCAGCACCTGTGGAAGAGTCTGTCACGCTAGAATTGGCCTTTATAGCCACTCCAGGCGCTGCTCCACAAACCATTGACCACCTCCAGGCACATTGTCTCTCGAGGCAAGGAGGCCAAAGAAGAAGAAGACTTCTCTTCCAGGAATGCCTACCTTGAAGAAGTTCTGCTCTTCTCTCCGACGAGATTTTTGTTTATCTCTTTTACCTTGTTCACCTTCATTGCTTTCTATTTCCCTCCTGGTGTTTGATCAAGTGTCTAAACAAATTCTATTTCACAGCGACATCTCCTTCCTCAGTGACTGTCTCCGGCTCCAAATTATTCCACGTGGATTCCAACAGCAGTTTCACCCATCATGTTTTGAATCCACCCAGGATTACAGGTATCTCTGAGAAATACAACGTTCCTCGGACTGCTGTTCTCACCACATCATGAGATCCACACTAAGTGCTTTGCGTCACCACATGCATACATTGAACCTCTCTCTCCAGCAGCACCGCCTCACCTCATCTTAAAGCTGTTCTTCTCCGCAGTTTCATTTCATCCTTCATCTCATCCGATGCATTAACTAAAAACTTTTTTTCTTCCATTCAGGTGTCATGAAACGCAAGCTCAAGCAGCTGATGGGGACTAACGCCCCTCCAGATCCTTCTTGCCCTTCACATCCATCTGACCCCGCCCTTTCTGAACTGACCCCTTGCCGTGTGTTCACTATACCCTTTGACCTTCCCCTCTCTGACGTTGAACGTCCTGTGCTCAGCAAAGGTCTCAGGTCTATCCCCTTACGCCCCCATCTCAATGAATTTCGCCTCGGCATAAAGTTGAGCTCTTCTTCCGTTGCCTTCACTTCCGGGCTCATTTCTTTGACCAGGAGTCCTTCCCCCGATCAGTAGACCCATCCATCCGCCTCCAGCATTCCCCCGCTACCTGGACCCCTCCCGCTGGCCTCTTACCCACTCTTGATCTTTTCATTGAAAACTGTCGGCGAGACATTGGTCATCTCAATTTCTCTGTCCCACTCACTCACTCGAACCTGTCCCCCTCTGAACTTGAGACACTCCGTTCTCTCAGGTCTAACCCCGACATGGTCATCAAAATACATTCAAGAGTGGTGCTGTTGTTGCATGGCTTACCGACCTCTACCTTGCAGAGGCTCAGCGCCAATTCTCAGACACTTCTTCCGACCTCCCTCTGGACCATGAACCGACCACCATGAAAATCAAGCGACTGTCCTCAGCACTGTCACTGACCTAATCTCCTCTGGAGATCTTCCCTCTACAGCTTCCAAACTCATAGTCCCACAAACCTGGACAGCCCGCTTCTACCTCCTTCCCAAAATCCACAAACAGGACTGTCCCGGCAGACCTATTGTGTCAGCCTGCTCCTGCCACACTGCACTTATTTATTCCTATCTTGACGATCTTTTCTCCCCTGGACAAGTCTCTTCCAACCTACATCCGTGACTCTTCTAACGTCCTACGTCATTTTGACAATTTCCAGTTTCCTCGCCCTAACCTGCTCCTCTTCACTATGGACGTCCAATCTCTCTCCACCTCCATCCCCGACCAGGACGGTTTGAGGGTTCTCCGCTTCTTCCTAGAGCAAAGGCCCAACCAGTCCACATCCACCACCACACTCCTCTGCCTGACTTGTTCTCACATTGAACAACTTCTCCTTCAACTCCACTCACTTCCTTCAAGCAAAAGGTGCTGCTATGGGTACCCGCATGGATCCTAGTCATGCCTGTCTTTTTGTGGGATATGTCGAACATTCCTTGTTCCATTCCTACTTCGGCCCCCTCCCCCAACTGTTTTTCTGGTACATTGATGACTGTTTCTATGGCATTTCCTGCTCCTGCGCCGAACTGGAAAACTTTATCAACTTTGCTTCTAATACCTTCCCGTTTCCCTCCTCTCTCCTCACTATCCCAGGCCACAAATATTCCTTTCAGGTGTAGCAGCGATTTACTTGTACTTCTTTCAATGTAGTATAATGTATCCGCTGCTCACAATGTGGTCCCCTCGACGTTGGGGAGATCAAACTTAACTGGGTGACCGCTTTGTGGAATACCTCCGCTCAGTCCGCAAGTAGGACACCGAGCTTCTGGTTGCCATTTCAACTCTCCCCCCACCACCCCCCCCCCTGCTCTTATGCTCACATCTCTGTCATGGGATTGCTACAGTCCTCCAGTGAACATCAACGCAAGTTCGAGGAACAGCATCTCATTTACCGATTCGGCCTGCCGAATTGAATATTGAGTGTAATAATTTCAGAGCATGATGGCCCCTCATTTTAATTTTAATTTTAGTTACGTTTTTCTTTTTCCTTTTTTTGTGTGTTTGTTTTCTTTTATTTCATCTTCGTTTGTTCAGTTCTGCTTACCAATTTTTTTTTCTGTTCAACTTTCAGTCTGTTAACACCCTATCTGCACTAATGTTTTGTCTTTCAACACGCCATTAAAATATTGTTTGCCTTTGCTGCACGACCTTCTGGTCAGCTATTCTGTGACCTTGTCCTATCTACACCTTCTCCTTTGTTACCTCTTGCACCAACCCCTATTTGCTTGTTTGTAACCTTTTACATTTCTTTTCCTGCCAGTTATGAAGAAGTGTCACTGACCTGAAACGTTAACTCTGCTCGTCTCCCCACAGATGCTGTCAGACATGCTGAGTATTTCCAACATTTTTTGTTTTTATGTCAGATTCTCAGCATCCGCTGTATTTTGCTTTTATTCTATTGATGTGGGGACATAAGATCATAAGAACTAGGAGCAGGAGTAGGCCGTCCGGCCCGTCGAGCCTGCTCTGCCATTCAATAAAATCATAGCTGATCTTTCCGTGGACTCAGATCCACTTACCCGCGCTCCCACTGTATCCCTTAATTCCTTTATTGATCAAAAAGATATTTACCTTAGCTTTAAAAAACGTTTAATGAAGAAGCGGCACAGTGGCGCAGTGGTTAGCACCGCAGCCTCACAGCTCCAGGGACCCGGGTTCGATTCCGGGTACTGCCTGTGTGGAGTTTGCAAGTTCTCCCTGTGTCTGCGTGGGTTTTCTCCGGGTGCTCCGGTTTCCTCCCACAAGCCAAAAGACTTGCAGGTTGACAGGTAAATTGGCCATTATAAATTGTCACTAGTATAGGTCGGTGGTAGGGAAATATAGGGACAGGTGGGGATGTTTGGTAGGAATATGGGATTAGTGTAGGCTTAGTATAAATGCGTGGTTGATGTTCGGCACAGACTCGGTGGGCCGAAGGGCCTGTTTCAGTGCTGTATCTCTAATCTAATCTCCTTCAGTGGGCAAGGAATTCCATAGATTAACAACCCTCTGGGTGAAGACGTTCCTTCTTAATTCAGTCCTAAATCTGCTCCCTCTAATCTTGAGGGTATGCCCTCTTGTCCTAGCTTCACCTGCCAGTGGAAACATCCTCTCTACTTGTATCTTATCTATTCCCGTCATAATTTTATATGTTTCTATAAGATATCCCCTCATTCTTCTGAAGTGCAATGAATATAATCCCAATCTACTCAGTCTCTCCTCATAAGCCAACCCCTTCAACTCCGGAATCAACCTAGTGAACCTCCTCTGCACCCTCTTCAGTGCCAGTATATCCTTTCTCAAGTGAGGAGACCAACACTGCACACAGTACTCCAGGTGCGGCCTCACCGGTACCTTATACAGCTGCAACATAACCTCTCTGCTTTTCAGACCAATCCCTTTAGCAATGAAGGACAACATTCCATTTGCCTTCCTAATGTCTTGCTGTACATGCAGACCAACCTTCAGCGATTCATGCACAAGGACACCCAGGTCCCTCTACATAGCAGCATGCTGCAACGTTTTACCTTTCAAGTAATAATCCTTTTTACTGTTACTCCTACCGAAATGAATGACTTCACATTTATTAACATTGTATTCCATCTGCCAGACCTTTGCCCACACACTCAATGTATCTAAGTACCTCTACAAAGTTTCACAGTCATTTGCACACTTTGCTCTGCCACTCATCTTAGTGTCATATGCAAACTTTGACACCCGACACGTGGTCCCCAACTCCAAATCATCTATATAAATTGTAAATAATTGCAGTCCCAACACCGATCCCTGAGGCACAACACTAGTGACTGATTACCAACCAGAATAGCACTCATTTATCCCCACTCTCTGCTTCCTGTCAGTCAAAGAATCCTCTATCCATGCCAATACTTTACCCCTAACGCCATGCCTCCTTATCTTATGCAGCAGCCTCTTGTGCGGCACCTTGTCGAAGGCCTTTTGGAAATCTAGGTTGCACCACATCCACTGGGTCCCCATTGTCCACCTTGCTCGTAATGTCATCATAGAATTCCAAAAGATTTGTCAAGCATAACCTGCCCTTCATGAACCCCTGCTGCGTCTGCCCAACGGGACAATTTCTATCGAGAAGCCTTGCTATTTCTTCCTTGATAATAGACTCAAGCATCTTCCCCACTACAGAGGTTAAGCTAACCAGTCTATAATTCCCCATCTTTTGTCTACCTCCCTTTTTAAACAGTGGTGTCACACCTGCTGTTTTCCAATCTGCTGGGACTACCCCAGGGTCCAGCGAATTCTGGAAAATTACCGCCAGTGCACCTGCTATTTCTCCCACCATCTCTTTTAGTACCCTGGGATGCATTCCATCAGGGCCAGGAGACTTATCAATCCTTAGCTCCATTAGCTTGCCCAACACTACTTTCTTCGTAATAACGATTGTTTCCAGGTCCTCAACTACGTTCGTCTCTTTGTCACTTTCTGGCATGTTATTAATGTCCTCCACTTTGAAGACCAATACAAAATACCTGTTCAATGCCTCGGCCATTTCATCATCTCCCATAACTAAATTCCCCTTCTCATCCTCGAAAGGACCAACTTTTACTTTAGCCACTCTTTTTCGTTTTATATATTTATCGAAACTTTTGCTATCTGTCTTTATATTCTGTGCTAGTTTTTTCTCATGTTCCATCTTACTTTTTTTATAGCTCTTTTTGTGGCTTTCTGTTGACCTTTAAAGTTTTCCCAATCTTCTAGTTTCATGCTGTTTTTTGGCCACTTTGTATGCCTTCTCTTTCAATTTGATAGCCTCCCTTTGTTTCCTTAGACACCCATGGCAGATTACCCCTTTTCTTCCAGTCCTTCCTTTTCACTGGAATATGCTTTTGCTGAGCACTTTGAAAAATTGCTTTGGAAGTCCTCCACTGCTCTTCCATAAAATCTTTGTTTCCAGTCTACTTTAGCCAAGTCCTCCCTCATTCTATTGTTCTCCCCCTTGTTCAAGCACAGGACCCTGGTATTGGATTTTATCTTCACACTCTCCATCTGTATTCTAAATTCAACCATACTATGATTACTCCTTCCAAGAGGATCCCTAACTTTGAGGTCATTAATTATTCCAGTCTCATTACACAGGACTAGATCTAGGATAGCTTGCTCTATCGTCAGTTCCATTACATACTGTTCAAGAAAACTATCACGGATACACTCAACGAACTCCTCCTCAAGGCTGCCCTGACTGAGCTGGTTCGAACAATCTACATGTAGATTAAAATCCCCCATGATAATTGCCGTACCATTTTTACAGGCATTAGTTATTTCTTTGTTTATTGCCCGCCCCTATGTGATGATATTATTTGGTGGCCTATAGACTGCGCCTATCAATGACTTTTTCTTCTTACAGTTTCTAATTTCCACCCAAATGGATTCAACCTCATTCTCCACAGAACCTATATCATCTCTCAGCACCGCCCTGATGTTGTCCTTGAATATCAGAGCTACACCACCTCCATTACCTTCCTGTCTGTCCTTCCAAATAGACTGGTACCCCTGGATATTTTTGACTCCCAGTCGTGACCAATCTGTAACCATGTCTCCCTAATGGCTACCAAATCATATTCATTTGCGATGATTTGTGCCATTAACTCATCAACCTTGTTACGAATGCTACGAGAATTCAGGTAAAGTGCCTTTATGCGAGCTTTCTTACCCTCATGATTTCCAACATCTCTAATAATAACTCCTGAGTTATCCTTCCTTTCTGCGTCTTTCATAGTCTGCCTTGAACTTAAACCCTCCTGCACACATGTTAACCTGCTGCTTACCTTTTTATTTACCATCATACTCACTGTCGTTTTCCCTTTCCCTTCCCCCCGAGTCACTAGTTTAAAGTCATAGAGACCACCCTATTTATCCATTTCGATAGATCACTGGCTACAGATTGGTTCAGGTGGAGACCGTCCCATCGGTACAGATCCCCCCGGTTCCAAAACTGATGCCAGTGCCCCATGAAATGGAACCCCTCTTTCCCACACCACTCCCTTAGCCACGTGTTTACTTCCCTAATATTCTTATCACTAAACCAATTTGCACGTGGCTCGGGCAGTAATCCAGAGATTATGACCCTC
Organism: Heterodontus francisci; assembly: GCF_036365525.1. NCBI lineage: Eukaryota > Metazoa > Chordata > Chondrichthyes > Heterodontiformes > Heterodontidae > Heterodontus > Heterodontus francisci. The sequence continues at coordinate 1,276,507 of NW_027141501.1, read as the reverse complement.
GAGGACCTGTTCCTTAATTTCGTTCCTAGTGCTTTATAATCCCCAAACAGGTCCTCCATCCTCGCCTTGCCTATGTTGTTAGTCCCAACGTGGACCACAACAATTGGATCCTCTCCCTCCCGCTCCAATATCCTTTCAAGCCGGTCAGAGATGTCCTGCACCTTGGCAACACACCATGTGGGACACCCGATCCGGCTTGCAAAAGTTACTCTCTATCCCCCTAATTATAGAATCCCCTATAACTATCACTTGTCATTTTGCTCCCCCTCTTGAATGGCCTTCTGCACCATGGTGCCATGGTCAGTTGACTCATCCTCCCCCCAGCCCTTTTCCTCATCCACACAGGGAGCCAGTACCTCGTACCTGTTGGATCAGGTCAAAGGCTGAGGCTCCTCCACTCTTCGAACATAAGTTCGAGTCCCACGTTATCAGAATGTGTAATTCGAGTTCAATTAGTTGATCAGGAATTTTAAACAATTGATAGACTGTGGCTCTTCAGTTTTGAGTCCATTAACACTCCATCTGTACAAACGCTTTGTCTTTCAGCACACCATTAGCATGTTATTTGCCTTTACTCTGTGACCTTCTGGTCAGCTATTCTGTGACCTTGTCCTTGCAATACCTTCTATTTTGTTATCGCTTGTCCCACCCCTGCCTTACGTGCTTAAAATATTTTACATTTCTTACATCTGCCCGTTCTGAAGAAGAGTCACTGACCTGAAACGTTAGCTCTGCTTCTCTCTCCACAGATGCTGCCAGATCTGCTGAGTACTTCCAGCGTTTCTTGTTTTTATTTCATATTTCCAGCAACTGAAATATTTTGCTTGTACATAACTCAAAACCATTCGTTTTAATTTGATTTTTTTTGATTTAGAGATACAGCACTGAAACAGGCCCTTCGGCCCACCGAGTATATGCCGACCATGAACCACCCATTTATATTAATCCTACACCAATCCCATATTCCTACCACATCCCCACCCATCCCTATATTTCCCTACCACCTGCCTATACTAGGGGCAATTTATAATGGCCAATTTACCTATCAACCTGCAAGTCTTTTGGCTGTGGGAGGAAGCTGGAGCACCTTTAGGATACCCACGCAGACACAGGGAGAGCTTACAAACTCCACACAGGCAGTACCCAGAATTGAACCCGGGTCACTGGAGCTGTGAGGCTGCGGTGCTAACCACTGCGCCACTGTGCAGTGAATTTTAGCAACAATACGTTCATTCATTCACAGTAAAGCATGCAAGAATATGCGTCAGCACCAACAGTAAACTCAATTCAATAGCCAGAGCTCTGAATGTGTGCCAGAGATACATGAAATTAAATGACCCTTCACAACATTCATAACAAGCTGATACATTGAACTCCTATTCAAACGGAAGGAAGTTATTGGGGTGGAAGCACATTAATCTACTAAGTAGTGACACTGAAGTCGTAAGCTGTCTCATTTACAATCACTAAAAACACTTATGAAATAAAATCCAGAAGAGTGTAATTCCACAACATAAAACTGTTGTGACATCATATGGTTGAATACTTGATCTTAGAACAGACACTTGATTCCCATACATTCGTTAGCAACGATCATTCCAAATAATTCAGGTCTCAGAAAACTAAAAGGAAACAGACATAATATTTTCAATTATTCAAGTGGCTGCGTGATAATACTAGAAAATGTAGGTTGTCAATTCCGCAACACAATTAGCAACGCTATACAATGCGAACATCTGAGATAACAGCTCACGAGAAACTCCAAAGACTGCAATAAGAGGATAGTAAATCCGTTCGATTTGAATGATTACTCGACATTCCACATCTGTGAGAAGGAATCACTTCAGTTGCTCTTCAACATACATCTTGGACAGGCACACAGCGTTTATATATTCCAAAGAGCCCTGATTTATGCAGGGGTTAAGTCGGTACACAGATATACCGTTCATCATTATATTAGTTACCCTCATTTGAAAAAAACACATTACATCAACAACGATCAGTCCGACGTGAATAATGTGGTGGTTACGCCATGAACAACTCTAACACAAGATATATTTCATAATCAGAACTGCCTTACGGATATGGCTGGAAGATGCACCCATACATGAAGATCCGACAGTAATCAGTGGCTTTATTGACGATTTTCAAGTAAGTAAATTTACAATGTTTACTGCTATCATTTCATTTACAAATTCTGCAAATTTACCTGTAGTGTACATTGAACCCAAGGACACAGCACACTTGTTTCATTCTGTTCTTGCAGATTCCCTGCCAGAATATGCATTGGCATACACCAATGTCAGGCTTGTAGCCTGGAAATCGTCTTTGGTTATAATAGGGGATGAACATTAAATGTGCACCAATGAAATGTTCTCACCACTCTTTTATGGAAGAAGTACACCCGTTTGTTTTATATTGGTGAATAGCTGCAGCACATTTGCCCCGTGTAACACACGAGCTATATTGATGAGCCAATTTGATTCCATCACAAAGGACCTGTTTTCATTCACCTGCCACTTTTCCTTTATGATCTCCTGATATTGAAACGCTCATCCATGACTTTGTCTCTCTCGTCTCTTTCTTCGTGCACTCATGTCCGCTTCCCAACCTCCACTTGCAGGATGCTCAAAGGCCTCCTAAGCCTGGCTGAATATCACAAGTTCATATTTACCAATCGAATTACATTTAAAATTTTAAGCCTTGTTTTTAAATCCTTCCCTGGGCAACCATGTGTTTTTCATCCCCTCTGCATTTCTACAATCATGCAATTCAGCGCAGAAGGACAATATTTGGTACACCATGCCTGCACTGGCTCTTTCAAAGTGCAACTTGATTCGCCTCAATCTCATAATTATGTCACAAAGCCTCTTAACTTTATTCATATACTAACCTTGTTATTTATCACGCACTGTCCTTTTCCATGGGACTTCATTGGTTTTAGTTCCACTCACATATCTTATCATAGACATGGGCAGCTTTTGGAATTTAAATGCACTTAATTAACAAAATAAATTAATTGATTAAAATCTGAAATGGAAAATTCATTAATGAATACTTTCATAAATAAAACAAGACATTGGCTTCTCTTCCTTTACGGAAGGAAATCTGCCATCCTTACCTGGACTGGCTTACATATGTCTCCAAACTCACATTAATGTGGTTGAATCTTAAATACTCGAGCAAGCCACTCAGTTGTCGGGGGCAACTGGGGATGACCATAAATGCTGGCCTTGTCAGCGACGCCCACATCCAGGAAAATAATAAAAGGCTGAAGGAGCAACAGCCAGTAGTGGATCCTTTAAAATCGGTAATGCTTAAGATGACAAAATTAAAGAGTCATAGAGTCGTACGGCATAGAAACAGGCCCTTTGGACCCCCGTGCCCATGCCGACCATAAGGCCTATACATACTAATCCCACTTTTCTGCATTAATTCCATCCCCCTCTATGCCTTGCTCATTCAAGTACCTGTCCAAATGCCACTTACACGTTGCTGCTATTCCTGCCTCCTCCACCGCCTCTGGCAGCTTATTCCAGATACCCACTATTCTTCATGTTAAAAAGTTACCCCACTAATCCCCTTTAAACTTCCTCCCTCTCACCATCAATCTATGCCCTCTAGTTTTATTCACCCCTACCATGGGAAACATAGTCTGGCTATCTACCCTATCTATGCCTCTCAAAATTTTACATACCTCTATTATGTCCCCTCTCAGCCTCCTTCGCTCCAGGGAAAACAGACCCAGCCTATACAATCTCTCTTTATAACTCAAGCCCTCCAAATCAGGCAACATATTTGTGAACCTTTTCTGCACCATTTCTCGCTCAATCACACCTTTCCTGTAGTGCAGCGACCAGAACTGCAAACAGTACTCCAAATATAACCTAACCAACGTCATGCATACCTGTAACATGACGTCCCACCTCTTGTACTCAATGCCTCGGCCAATGAAGGTAAGCATGCCATATACCTTCTTCAACACCATGTCTAACTGTGTTGCCACTTTCAGGGAACTAAGTACTTGCACCCCAAGGTCTCTCTGCTTAACAGCATTCCCAGGGCCCTGCCATTAAATGGAGATGCCCTGCCCTGGTTTAACTTCCCAAAATGCATTACTTCGCACTTGTCTGCGTTAAATTCCAATTACCAATCCCTTGCCCACTTTCCTAGTTGATCTATATCCTGTTGTAACCTTAGACAACCTTCTTCACGGTCCCGTAAACAACCACTTTTGGTGTCATTTGCAAACTTACTAATCATGCCCCCTACGTGCACATACAAGACATTACTATATATGACAACCAACAGAGGGCCCAGCACCGATCCCTGTGGCACACCACTGGTCACCAACTCCAATCTAAAAAACGAGCCTCCACTACCACTCTCTGCCGCCTATCACAAAGCCAATTTTGTATCCAATTGGCTAGTTCACCCTGGACCCCTTGTGTCTGAACCTTCTGGACCAGCCTACCATGCGGGACCTTGACAAAGGCCTTGCTAAAGTCCATGATTACAATGTCCATCGCCCGGCCCTCGTCAATCCTCTTGGCGACTTCCTCAAAAGACGCAATCAAATTCGTGAGACATGATTTCCCACGCACAAAGCCATGCTGACTATCCCGAATCAGACCTTGCCTTTGCAAATGCAGACACATCTTGTCTCTCAGAATCCCTTCCAATAACTTTCCCACCACTGATGTAAGGCTCACCGGCCTGTAGTTACCTGGCTTATCCCTGCTGCCCTTCTTAAATAAAGGCACAGCATTAGCTATCCTCCAGTCTTCTGGTACCTCACCCGTGGCTAACGATGATACAAAAATCTCTGCCAGGGCCGCAGTAATCTCCTTCCTTGCTTCCCATAGCAAGCCAGGATACACCTGGTCAGGCCCTGGGGATTTATTTACCTTAATGCGCTTCAAAACCTCCAACACAGCCTCCTTTGTCATGTTGATATGCTCCAGGATATCGCTGTTCCCACCCTTGAACTCACTAGTTTCCATGACCTTCTCCACGGTAAATGCAGACGAGAAGTATTAATTTAAGACCTCACCCACTTTCCGTGGCTTCCCAAATAGATTAACACGCTGATCCTTAACGGGACCTACTCTGTCCCTAGCTACCCTTTTACTCCTAATATACTTATAGAATCTTTTAGGATTCTCCTTTATATTAACTGCCAGGGAAATTTCATGACCCCTTTTCACCCTCCTAGTTTCCTCCTTAAGTATAGTACTACATCCGCTATACGCCTCGAGGAACTCGCTTGATCCCAGCTGCCTATAACTGACATATGCCGCCTTCTTTGCCCTGACCAGACCCTCAATATCCCTCATCAACCAAGGTTCCCTAAACTTGCCAGCCTTGTCCTTCCATCTAACAGGAACATGCCAGCCTTGATCTCTTCCTATTTCACTTTTAAAAGGCTCCCACTTGCCAGACGTCGAATTACCTGTAAACAGCCTCTCCCATTCAACTTTTGAGAGTTTCTGTCTGATGCAATCGAAATTAGTCATCCCTAAATTTAGGACTTCAACATGAGGACTAGTACAATCTTTTTCCATAATATCTTGATGCTAATAGAGTTATGGTCATGGGTCCCGATGAGCTCCCCCACTGACACATCACGCATTGCCCAGCCTCATTTCTTAAGAGGAGGTCGAGTGTAGCTAACAACATACTGCTTCAGAAAACTATCCTGGACACACTTAACAAATTCTTCCCCATATGATCCCTTAGCAATAAGGCAGCCCCAGTCAATATTAGGGAAGTTAAAATCACCTGATTTACAACCTTATAATTCCTACACCTATCTGTGATTTCTCTACATATATGCTCCACCACTTCCCTCTGACTATTGCGGGGCCTATAGTATAATCCCATCAAAGTAATCACCCATCTGTTATTCCTAATTCTATTCATATGGCCTCGCTGGACTTTCCCCCCGGGATATCCTCCCTAAGTACTGCCGTGATGTCCTCCCTAATCAATCGTGCAACTCCCGCTCCTCTCTTACCACCACCCCTGTCACGCTGGAAGGATCAGTACCCCGGAACATTGAGCTGCCAGTCCTCCCCATCCCTCAACCACGTTTCCACATTGAAGATATCAAGCCATTTTTTTTTTGGTGACGTAGAGCTGGGTATTTTCAGTGCACATGTGGGAATTGATGCTGAGATGTTAAGTTATCTCACTGAAGGACAAATATAGTTGAGAATTGGAGGGGCCCGAAGTTGACACATATTTTTTGGAAAGAGTTACGTAGTTGAACATTATATGAGCAAGAGCAAATTCTAAGCTTTGCTTATGAATACACAGGACATACATCACAGAAACAGACCAGTCAGACAGCCAGTTCAGGCTGGCGTTTGTGCTCCAGTCAAGAATCCCCTCACCTTGCCTCATCTAAATCTTTCATTATAATCCTCTACCTCCTTCTCTCTCATATGCCTGTCTAACTTCTCATGAAATGTATCAATACTATACTCTTCAGCCTCTCCCTTTGGCAGTGAGTTCCCCAATCACATTACTTTTTGGATGAATATGTTCGATAAGATTTAGTGTAACTTGTCGACTTTTCAATTCTCTCCCTCGAGAAATAGAGGCGAGAGCTCGTTTTATTTTCTTTCTTTTGTATGGTATTGCTAACCTGGGGCAGAACATATAGTGATTGGTGGATTTGCTCTCCGAGATCACTTTATTTTTACCCTCTCCCCACATAGACTTACACCTTCCAAGTACTAAGTGGCCTTCATTTGCCAAGTATTTGCTATTCTGTAAGTTTATTCATGTCCTACTCTAATTTGTTGCAGTCTTCCTCAGTATTGACTGTCCCCCCTCAATTCAATGCCATCCACAAATTTATAAATTGTTTTTGTTCCAAAGTCCAAATGATTAATGTAAATTTTAAATAGTAGAGGTCCCATCAGTGTTCAGTGTGGAATATCACATCCCAACTTCTGCCACTCTGAGTAATCACCCTTTGTTCCCACTGCCTGCTTTCTGTCTTAAAGCCAGCTGGCGACTTATTCTGCCAGTCGTCCCTGATTCCCCATTCTCTAACTTTACTCATTGCTCCATTATCGAACGCTTTTTAAAATTCCAGATATATTACGAATACTGCATTACTATTGTCTGTTCATTTGCTACTTTCTCAAACAATTCAATATAATTGGTCAAGCAAGATTGGTTATTTCGAAATCCATGATAACTATTCATTATATAATTTCCATTTCCAGATATTCTTCTATTCTCTCCTTTAGTAGGGATTCCATTATGTTTCCTGCCACCAATGTTAAGCTAAGTGGCCTATAATTCTCTGCACATTTTCTGTCAGCTATCCGCCAGTCTTCTGGCAATGAACCTTTCTATTGAATTATTAAATATGTATTACAGTGCCTCTAAATCTTCACTATTTGTTGTAAGTACATCGGTGTAATCAATCCGGCCCAAGGGCGTCATCATCTTTGAGTTTGATGGGCTAATCCATCACCCCCTCGTTTTATTTTAAATTTACTTATCTCATTGCTCATCTCATCCTCCAATGTCATGTCTAGCTGTTCTATCATCCTGATATGCACAAACGTTAAATCTGTATTTAATATTCTCTCTCTCTGTCCCCCCCCCACCTTTGTGATGTTATCCTATCTATTCCTATCTAGTGGTCCTATTCCCAAATCAGTCTTATTTTTATGATTAGTGTGCCTCAAAACATGTTATCGTTTTGTTTTATATTCCTTGATAATTTAATTTAACAGTTTCTCTTTAGTTTCCTATTTGTTACCTGACTTCCCTGCTAATCCCTTTCTTTCTTGCTTATCATGCAATCTTCTCCTTTCTATGTACTTAATTTTTACCTCTTTCCTGACCGTATTTTTTCCCCTTATGCCTTGATTCATCCGTGGAGTCCAATATTGTTTAGTTAGTTCTTTCCCTTCAGAGTAATCTACATTTTCCTGCACTCAGCTGAAAACTGTTTTAAATATTTCCCATTATTGTTACACGTAGTTAGGATTAAATCAACATGAAGAGATGTATCTCCAAGACAACTGGTTGAAGTAAATTATCATCGCCATCTATAAAAAACAATACCTGATTTTTGGAAAGATATCGTACTGGAATAAGATTGTAAAATTATGAGACAGCCATTATGGAATATTTTGTCAAAGTTGTGACTATCAACGATCACTAGTTTGGAGCTTTATTCATTATATGTAATTTTTCTGTTTTTTATATCCCATTTCCCTGTTCGGTAGCTGATGACTAAATTGCAACTTTATTAGTTGTTTTATTTACTTGCTGCTGTTCCCCTTTTAGACATCCAGTCTATGATATTGTTGCTTCTCGGGGATGTTTGGGAAATAGCCTGCATCTTATGACATGCTGATGTGTCGATATAAATTAAAACGTTGTTTTTCTCGCTATTCCTAGTCTCTGCATCTGCACAGCATCCTGCAAAGGGATTGGTGTCCAGCTTCTTGCAAATCTGAATCTAAATTGTTTACCCGACAGGGGGGTATTGTTGGATCACAGTCTTTACCATTCATATGAGCTGCTTGTGCAGAAGTGAGATCTGGAAACGATAATCACCTGCTTGGTGAAATATGGTTTCAAACTGATGCAGTTTACTGATATCACTTCAGTTGAAGGTGGGTTCAATTGAGAAACTATTCCATTGTGGAGAGAGCGATCCACTGAGCAATTGTAAACAAGTTCTCACATTTGTTATAATCGTTAATTAATCTAAAATTAGGGAACATGTCGTAATGCTTGGGTCAAATGATTCGAACTTTGGCCAATCGTACCAGATCTACAAATGCAGAAATGCATGACTTTAACAAGATTAGTCCGTCTTCTGTCCCACAGTTGGGAGAGATGATTTTGATTTAGGGTGGAAACATCCAGATCTCTAATTTTAGAAATGTGAGGATTAATCAGAGGATTCTCCCCGTTTCAAGCTGAACTAAATTGCACAGTTTGGACAAATGAGTTTCATTTGTGATGACGGCTTACTTTGGCAGCATTTTATGTAATATGAACATATGATAACGAAATCATTTTATATATAGTTAAGAACAAAGTCGCTGATTGGTGTGGATTGAATGAGAGAATTAATCAAATTAATAATTCCACGATTTGTTTTGAAAAAAAATACTCTAAATAAATCGCAAAAATAAGGAAGACAGCATTTTGAATTTTCGAAGTAGGATTGCACAGTGTAAATATTAAGAAATTAGTAAGAAGAAAGGACAAATTGGTGCAATGCGTTTTAGCATATTACATAACAAAATACGAATATGCTTTTAATTCCATGTCATTTTATATGTTTAAAAGTCCGTTAAATGTTACTTCATCAAATTGCTTTCGACAATCTATCCGCTCACCATATCTTAATTGATCCTCTCTGCTTATTTCTACACCTAAGTATTTCAACGCTATCCCGGCTGGTCTCCCACACTCTGCTCACCATTAACTTGAAGTCATCCAAAACTCTGCTGCCTGTGTCTAACTCACATCACCTCCCATTCCCCCCTCACACCACCTCCCATCCCCCCTTCACTCCTTTGCTCGCGAACCTGCATTGGCTGCTGGCCAAGCAACGTTTTGTCTTTAAAATACTCATAATTGTTTCCATATCTCTCCATAGCCTCACCCTTCCCTATCTCTGTAATTCTCTCCAGCCCCACTACCCTCCAAGATATCTGTGCTCCACTAAATATGGCCAGTTGTACATCCCTGCCTTTAATTGCTCCATCATTTGTGGCCATACATTCAGTTACCTGCGCACCAAGCTTTGAAATTCCCTCCTCACACCTCTTCACCTCACTTTCCTCCTTTGAACACTCTGCAAATCCTAACTGTTTGACCAAGCTTATGGTCACTTGACCTAATATCGTCTTTTGTGGCTTGGTGTCATAATTTGTTTTATAATGTTCATGTAAAGCACCTTGGGACGTTTCATTCTATTAAGGATGTTATAAAAATATAAACTGTTTTGTTTTTGTTCCTTCAGCAAATGACCCGATAAAGAACCTTAAAGATCATTTGCCTTTAATAAATTCTGCTGTTGCCCCTGACTAAACCATCTTTCTTCATGTGAGAATTCATGTTGTCTTTGGCAAGAATCTCATTTGCCACAGCTTTGCACATTCGCTTAATCAATTAATATTCTTTCAAATCCAATCTTGATAAATGAAATTCGTTACTCATTGCAGAGCAGATTTACTGGAAATGTATCAAGCACAACGAATTCAATTGGATGGACCAATTATACAATCTGGGTGTATCTCTTTTGAGTAAATACGCTTAAATACATGTCAATTGAATGGGGTGTTGTTGGGGTAGATAGTGAGAAATTGTTTCTGCTGCCATGGGGCGGGGCTGGGGGGGGGGGGACCCTAACCAGGATATATATTTTTTAAGATAATTGGAAAGAGAGGTTAGAGAGCAGATGAGGATCACTGTTCAAAGCAGCGAAATGATATGAATTGCCAGGCATTACTGGAAGGAATATTGAAGCAAATACCAGGGAACCCTCAAAATGGGATTTAACATATATTTAGAAATATACCAAATATGAATTTCTATGGGGCAAGCAAAGGAGAGTGGGACTAATTTGCAGGACTCTCAAAGAACTGACTCATGAATGATGGGCCGAATGGATTTTATCCGTGCTGAATGATTCTATGATTCAATAGTGGATAATTTTCGCTTTCAGTTTTGCTGCACATTGAACATTATTGCTCTCAGGATACTCTTTATGTTATATTAAATAAACCAAACAGAATACAAATGAAGCCGAGCTGACAACTTCACAGGTAGCAGTTAAAAAAGAAATAGTATAAATACAGAAGCAGAGAAGAGTAAACAAAAATCTTAAATACTGGAAAGGCTTAGCAAATTCACAGCATTGATATAAATGGGTTCATCGAGTTAACTGTTGAGGTCCGTGACTTTTTATAGACCTGAAAGGGTACGCCTACCTTCCTTCCTCGACAGATATTACCGGATATACGGCAACATTCCAACGTTTTCCGTTTTCATTTCAGATTTCCAACATCTGCAGTTATCTTTGAAGCATAAACTTGAAAATATTAAGTATACCAACAGGAATCCATTCCATCAATCTATCAGGGTTTTCATTATATTAATTGAACGGGGACCTCATTCCATTAATTAATTGGATAGTCCATGCCACATTTCGTCCACTTTTCTATCATGGAGTCTATTGTGCTACTCTATTGGGCTCCATTTCATCACTGTATCAGGACGTCCAGTACATTATTATATCGAGGAATAAAATCCAATGCTCAATTAAAGAGTCCATTCCACGAATATATCGGTTTCCCGTATTACTAAACTTGTGTGCTTGTGCGACTGCATTGATTGCATACCTTCACCATCCAATTCATGTGCATCTTTCGCTATATCACAAATTTATTCTGAATGCACGCTTATTCTTCACGGAATAGGTCTGTTTCCCATTTCTCTGACTATGTGCAACACATTACACTCTTTTAAATTCAAACATATTTGGTACTTTCCTGCATATTTCACCCTACACGTTTTATTCAGATTCTGAGTTGGGTCCTCGATAGCACATTTCCTCCTTTTCCAGGTCACATCTACAGTTAACCAATTGTCATTGCGTTTCAGAAAACAGCTTATTGAAGTAAATTAAAAACAATACCGGACGCAACATAATTCCCTGCAGAGCCACATTAGCTGCTTTCCCCACACTGCAACAACTCAGGTAAAATTTACCTGTTGTTTTCTCCCATTTACCCAGTTTGCTATGCAATTAAGCAAAGGTAGAACAAGGTACTGCTGTTTGAGATGATCATTTCAAAATGTTCATTTCTAAACAATCTTCACACGGGAGTAAAGGAACTGATGTAACCTGTTTGTTAAAATAACTGTAACCAACATCACTGATCAGTGGATGGAACTTTGCCACTGGAGATTACTCTCTACCATACACAAGAACTTCCATCATTGTGGCACCTCCGAATTTCCACTAGGACTAATGTGTCCTTTCCAGCAGGCATTATTGTTTCTTAAAGAAACTGGGAGACCCAGTATTTTATCAGATTTCGGTCATTCTTAGACATACTTTGTCAGCTGTTAGTGTTGGTGGTAAGTAATTGTACACACATTCTAATCGTATTAATTTCGGTCAATGCCGCGCCTGTTGTTGTTGTGTGCCTCACAGATTTGAAATAGCCATCCTATTTCTTTGTTGTAAAGTTGTGTAACCTGTGGTGACCGCTGTACTCTGATTTTCCCTCTTGGATTAAAATATCATTTGGTTTCAAACTGTACTTTCAAGTCGTGTTAGTGTCTGTTTAGTTCTGCACTGAGCGTGGATAGATACAATAAATAGTGTTTCTTTCCATTATTTTTAAACATTTTCCAAGTGTATTCCATTGCTCTCACTGTAAACACAAACAAAGTTACACTACTTGATAAATGAAATAACTGACCATATACTTAGCAGATCTGTCTGCAAGATGTATTCCATATCTTTATTTTTTAACTTGCACATTGGACTTGATTCTGTATCTAACTTTTTACATTTAATCTGCAAGCAGCTTGTTCCCCACAACCCAGCCTCACAGCAACACTTAAAGACATAAACTAAATGAATAATTCAGCGGTAAGTTGCTGCATTATCGGAGATATCCTCCTTTGGATGAGTTATTTAGCAAGATTCACTCTTTTCAAAAACAAGTCAGTATGTAGTTATATTGAAAGAGCAATGGAAATGGGGCAGGCTGGGAGAGCGGTAAACAAAACAAACATCATAAGGATAAACAGAAAGTAATGGCAGTGCAAACAGGGATACAATCAAGTTGCATAGGAATGAAAGGTACTAGTAAATGAATTTTGATGTTTAAATTAAGGGAACGGGAATGGCAAGAGGGAGCGTGGTGGCCATTTAAGGTAGTTACCACCTCTCCCCAGTTGTGTGCAAAATCTCTCGAAAAGCGCAACACAAGCAAAGGGGCGTAGCATGCAAAATTCCTTCATACAAAGTCTGAATTGCTGGGAGATACACTGCAGGTTTCAGCAGATGCGATTGGCAGAATTGGGGAACACACGTAGGAGATAAATTCAGGATATTCTGGCTCCCGTGTCATTCTGATCGGTTACTTGAATATTGGCAGATATCACGTCACGTGCAAGCCATAAAAAAGGCTCCAGACCAATGTTCTCTCTGAATTTTCTTTGTACTCGGTGGGCTACAAACTCGTCTAAGCACCAATGTCTTGTGAAGTGGACAGCTTAATGTCATGAAGTTGTGAGCAGCCTGTTTATTTCAAACTGATATATATTCCAGGTTTCTGTGTGGCGTTATACATATGCAGCTTACAGGAAACACTGGTCTGTTCCTATATGTCCCATCCTGTCTATCCTCGCTAATATCAACTCATCTCCAATTATTTCCGTTCCTAATTAACCTCTCCTCTAAGAGTTCACATCATGCTGCTATTCTCATATGTCCCAATATACCTTCTTCTCAAAGGCCTATTCTCGTTCTCTTTTCATTGTCCTCCTTCTACCTTCCTCTACATGTCCCATTTTTAAACTCATCACAGGTCCCAATCTATCTCACAGCTGACTTGTCCTGTTCTCGCACTGCTCTCTCTTGCACCATTCTATCTCTTCTCCTACTGCTCTGATTCTACCTCTCTTCCCACATGTCTGATTCTACTGCTTCTCGCCCGACCCATTCTATTGGTTCTATCATATCCCATTCCCTTCTCCTCACACAAAGCATTCTACGTCTACTCTTTCATGTCCCAATCTACCTACCTCACAAGTCCCAATCTCCACCTCCACACGCAGCAGTCTCCCGCTCCTCACACAGCCGACATCTGGACTTTTAGATGACCTTTATCACCACAAGACCTGAACCTTTCAGTACAGTAGATGGAATATAAAAGGAGCAGGGAGGATGTGCGCTGCATTCAGGTTTAGGTGCAGATCATAAACGACCCTAAAAAGCCATTATTTTTTTACAAAAACTAGAATGGAAGATGAGTAATCGGATCTCTCGTACATCATCCATTAACCAAGATGGTTTCATATATCTTGGTAAATGTCAAAAGTAGGTGTTCATTGGCTATGCTGTGTCTCTCAGAATAGGAGCAAAGTCAGAAGGCCCCGCTCGAGTTTCAAATATTTTACCTGATATCAGTTAGTTTTTTTTTCTGGCCAATTTTCAATGTTTTTCTGTTCAAAAATAAATGTGTAAATGAAGAGGATGCTGCACGATCCTTAGAGCTGACACTGGGACAGTCCCACTGAGTATTGTTTGTGACAGCGACACCCATCAGTCAGAAAAGAATCTTCCTCGTTTTTGATATTAATGATTAAACATTTAATAATAGAATCATATTATTTCAGGAATAATGTCAGCAGAATATTTCATGATAAAAAAACACTTCTTGTATCATTTCACAACATTTGTTGGGTAAAATATAATCCCTTCCTCTGCTCTTTACCTGTCTGCAACCTGTGACACTGTTGACTACACCATCCTTATGCAACGCCTCTCCACTGTCATCGCGCTCGGTGGGACTGTTCACAACTGATATCTTTCTTACCTATTTAATAATAGGCTAAGTATCACTTGCAATTGCTTTTCTGCCTGAACCAGCACCGTTAACTCTTGTGTCCCTAAATGATCTATCCTCGGCTCCTACCTATTTCTCATCAACCTTCTGCCTTTCAGCGATCACATCTGAAAGCTCAGTGTTAGTTCTCACATGTCTGCTGCAGATACACAGCTCTATCATACCACCACCTTTCTAGATTCCTCCACCGTTGCTACATTATTGGACTGCTTATACGACATCCAGTACTAGGGGAGCAGAAGTTTCACCCAGTTAAATATTGGGAAGACTGAAGCTATTGTTTTCAGTCTCTGGTCCAAACTCCATTCCCTAGGTACCGAATCCATACATCTCCCTGGTAACAGTCTGAGATTAAGCCAGCCTTTTGGCAACCTTGGTAGCAGATCTGATCTCGAGATGAACTTGCGATCTCATATTCATGCCGTCACTAAGACCGCCTATTTTCACCACTGGAACATCGCTCAACTTTGCTTTTGCATCAGCTTATCTGCTGCTGAAAGTCTCATGAATGCCGTCATTACCTCTAGACTTGATTATTGCCATGCATTCTTGGCTAGTATAGCATATTTTAACATCTATATACTTGAAGTCATCCAAACCTCTGCTGCCTATGTATAAATCGTACCACATGCTGTCTACTTCACTCCAGTGTGTTTGCTGAGTTACATGGTCTCCCAGTCAAGCAACGGCTTAGTTTGAAAATTATCATGTTTATTTTCATATCTCAAAATGATTTCATCCCTCCCTAGCTCTGTAATCTCTTCCAGGCGCACAAACCTCCCCTATATCTGAACTCCTCTAATACTGACCTCTGGAGACTCCCTGATTTTAACCGCTAGACCTTTGGTAGCCACAGCTTCAGTTGCTTCGGACCTAAGTACTGGAATAACCTACCGACACCTCTCCCCCTCGCTGTAGATACTTCCTCCTATAAGATAATCCGTAAAACCTGACTCTTCACCCAAGCTCTTGTGCATCTAACATAATATCTACTTGTGTCATTCACTGTCATATTTTGCTTTATAATGCGCCTGTGAAGCGACTTTGCTCTTTTTGTCCATATATATATACTATTTATTTGTAATTGTTACCTGTGAAGATGCCAGCTTGGATTCATTGTGTTCACTTTGATTTATTAATGCAAAGTAAAGAGTATCCTGAGAGAAATATTATTTAATGTGCAGTAACAATTAAAGCGTTGAATCTGTAAATATCGAATCATAGAATCTCTCAGAGCAGATAATATCCATTCAGCTCACCATTCCTGGGCCAGTTCTTTGAGAGGCCTGCAAATTAGTCCAACTCTCCTGTCCTGCCCCCAACGAAATTCATATTAAATACATTTATAAATATATATTCAATCCCATTTTGAACGTTCTGATTGAATTGCTTTTGACACCTTTCCAGTAACGCCTGGTCATTCATATAATTTTCTGTTTTGAACAGTTCTCCTCATCTGCCCTCTAACACATTCCAATTATCTTAAAATCATATATCCTGGTTAAGGGCCCTCCTTGCAGCAGAAGCAGTTTCTTTCGATCTACTCCAACAAAACGCCATTTAATTGACTTTTATTTAAATGTCTTGTTGAAAAGAAGTAAAATCAGTTTGTCTCATCGCTCCTTCCAATTGAATTCGTTCATCCCTGATACAATTTCAGTAAATCTGCTCTGCAGTGTGTAACGAATTTCATTTATCAAGATTGGATTTGAAAGAAAATTAATTAATTCAGTGAATGTGCGAAGCTGTGGAAAATGAGACTCTTGGCAAAGACAACATGAATTCTCACATGAAGAAGAACGGTTTAATCAGGGACAACAGCCGGATTTATTAAAGACGAATGGTATTTAAGGATCTTTATCGGGTCCTTTGCCGAAGAAACACCAATAATCAGTTTATATGACTTGCAGGTTGATAGGTAAATTGGCCATTATAAATTGTCACTAGTATAGGTAGGTGGTAGGGAAATATAGGGACAGGTGGGGATGTGGTAGGAATATGGGATTAGTGTAGGATTAGTATGAATGGGTGGTTGATGTTCGGCACAGACTCGGTGGGCCGAAGGGCCTGTTTTAGTGCTGTATCTCTAATCTAATCTAAAAATAACACCTTTAACAGAATGAAACATCCCAATGGGCTTTACATAAACATTAAAAAACAAATTACGATACCAAGCCACAAAAGAAGATATTAGATCAGGTGAACAAATGCTTGGTCAAACAGTTAGGATTCAAGGGGTGTTTAAGGGAGGAAAGTGAGGTGGAAAGGTGAAGAGGTGTCAGGAGGGAATTTCAAAGCTTGGTGCGCAGGTAACTGAATGCATGGCCATCAATGATGGAGCAATTAATGTCAGGCATGTACAACTGGTCATAATTAGAGGAGCACAGATATCTTGGAGGGTTGTGGGGCTGGAGAGAATTACAGAGATAGGGAGGGTTGAGGCTATGGAGGGATATGGAAACAATTATGAACATTTTAAAGTCAAAACGTTGCTTGGCAGGGTGCCAATGTAGGTTAGCGATCACAGGGATGAGAGGGAAATGGGTGGAGGGGTGAGTTAAGACACAGCAGTGGATGTTTTGGATGACCTCAGGTTTATGGTGAGTAGAAAGTGGGAGACCAGCCAGGATAGCGTGGCAATATTCAAGTGCATAGTAAGCAGAGATGACCAATTAAGATATGTTGAACATATAGATTTTCAAAAACCATTCGGTAACGTAACACTTTACAAACTTTTTAAAATATAAAATGACATGGGATTAAAAGGAAAGTCCTATATTTTTAATGAAATCGGCTAAGATGCATTGTACAAATTTCTACTATCTTCTTACTAACTACTTAATAAGTGTACTGTATGATCCTACTAAATGGGTGGTTGTTGGTCGGCACAGACTCGGTTGGCCGAAGGGCCTGTTTCAGTGCTGTATCTCTCTAAACATACGAAAATAGAGCTAAGTGAGAGAGGGAGAATAGCTGAATAAAGTGATCAGTTAATGATATCGGCATGAGGAGGCACCCAGTATACCCTCCGGCGATTTTACTATTCTAAGGCTTTAAGGAGTTTATTAAACGAATTGGTACCTACCATTACTTTAAGCAAGTTAGCAGATACCATCCAGGAATTATATTTCACCAACAAATGCTGCGAAATGATACAAGAAGTTATTTTTGCCATTAAATATTCTGGTTGTTGTCACACACAATGCTCCGTGGGACTGTCTGAGGGTCCGTTCTAAGTATCCTGCAGCATCATGTTTATTCAGACATTTATTTTTGATCAGAGAAACATTGCACATTGGCCAAAACGTTAACTGGTATCTGGTAAAATATTACTGTGATTTGAAATACGAGTGGGGATTTCCTGTTTGCTTCTACTCTGAGAGAGGGAGAGAGAGAAGGGGGGAGAGAGAGAAAGAGAGAGAGATAACAGCCAATGACCTTTGACATTTACGAGGATATATGAAACCATCTCGGTTAATGGATAATGCACAGGAGATCAGATTACTTTGGTTCCATTCCACACTTTGTAAAACACTATTGGCTTTTTTAGGTCGTTTATGATCAGCGCCTAAACCTGCACGCAGAATGCATCCTCCCTGTACCTTTTACATTACATCTACTCTACTTAAAGTTTCAGCTGTTGTGGTGAGAAAGGTCATCAAACAGTCCAGATCTGGGATGTATGGGGAGGGGGAGAAGGTGGTGCGTGTGGAGATGGAGAATGGGACTTATGAGGAAGGTAGAATGCAATATGCAAGAGTAGAGGTAGAATGTTTTGCGTGAGAAGAGGAGGATGGGATGTGATAGAAACAATTGAATGGGTTGGGCTAGAAGCAGTAGAATCAGACCAGTAGGAAGAGAGGTAGAATCAGAGCAGTTAGAGTGCAGGTACGATCAAAGCCGTGAGAGGGGAGGTAAAATCCGAGCAGTGAGAGGAGAGGTAGCATCAGAGCAGTGAGAGGAGAGGTACGATGACAGTAGTGAGAGGGGAGGTAGAGTCAGAGCAGTGGGAAGAGAGGTAGAATCAGAGCAATTAGAGGAGAGGCAGAATCAGAGCAGTGGACACCGAGGTAGAGTCAGAACAGTGAGAGGAGAGGTAGAATGGGGAAAGAGAGCAGACCGAGAATTGGACAAGGCAGCTTTGAGATGGATTGGGACCTGTGACGTCTTGAAAAGCGGGACATGTTGAGGCAGGTCGAAGGAGGACAATGAAAAGACAGCGAGAATAGGCCAGTGAGAAGAGAGATACACTGGAACATATGAAAATAACAGCATGATCTGAACTCTTAGAGGAGAGGTGGATTAGGAGCAGTAAGAATTGGACGTGAGTTGATATTTACGAAAATAGAGAGGATGGGACATGTGGGGACAAACCTGTGTTTCCTGTAAGCTGCATGTGTATACCGCCACACAGAAACCTGGAATATATATCAGTTTGAAATAAACAAGCTGTTCACACCTTCATGACAGTAAACTGTTCATGCACAAGAGATTAGTGCTTAGAGGAGTTTGTAGCCCAGCCATTACAAAGAACATTCAGAGGGAACCTTGGTCTGGAGCCTTTTTGTATATCTTCCACTTAACGAGAGATCTACCTATATTCTAGTAACCAATCAGAATGACACAGGAGCACGAATATCCTTCATTTCGCTCCTATGTCAGTCCCCCAATTCTGTCAAATCACATCTGCTGAAACCTGCAGTTTTTCTCCCAGCAATTCAGACTTTGTGTGAAGGAATTTTGCATGCTCCGCCCCTTTGCTTGTTTTGCTCCTTTCGAGAGATTTTGCACACAACTGGGGGGAGGTGGCAACTACCTGAGATGGCCACCACGCTCCCTCTTACCACTCCCATTTCCTTAATTTAAACATCAAAAATCGTTTACGAGTACCTTTGATTTCCCATGCAACATGATTGTATCCCTGTTTTCACTCCCATTGTTTTCTGTTTCTACCTTTGTTGTTAGTTTTGTTTACCATTCTCCCAGCCTGCTACATTTCAATTGCTCCTTCTGTATAACTACATACATATTTGTTTTTTTAAAAGAGTGAATCTTGCTAAATAACTCATCCAAAGGAGGATATCTCCGATAATGCAGCAACTTACCGCTGAATTATTCATTTAGTTTATGTCTTTAAGTGTTGCTGTGAGGCTGGGTTGTGGGGTAACAACCAGCTCTCTGAATAAGTGTAGGACGTTAGATACAGAACCAAGTCCATTGTGCACGCGGAAAAAAATAAAGATATGGAATCTGGTGATGTGTGCCAACGTTGCACCAAATAACCTCAATTGCGCTTAGAGCACAATGTAATGCATTGACAGTTTGAGGAATCTGAATGATTTCAATAGGTATTTTGGGATTGTTTTCAACTCAACCTCAATCCTTTCTTCCAAGATATCCAGAGTGTTCATCATTAAAGTTACCTGACCCCGTTTCTCATTTACAATTGGAGCCTGATGGTATACCAAGCTGCAATGCCGTCAGTGCTGAACGAAACAGACACTAACGTTACTTGAAAGTACCGTTTGAATCAAAACGATAAATTAATTCAAGAGGGGAAATCAGAGTTGAGCGGACACGACAGGTTAGATAACTTGACACCAAGGAAATAGGATGGCTATTTTCAAATCAGTGAAGCACACAACAACTGGCACGGAATTGGCAGAAATTAACATGATTAGTATCTGTGTACAACCACTTACCACCAGCAATTACAGCTGACAAAAGATGATTGTGAATGACCGAAATCTGATAAAATACTGGGTCTCCCAGTTTCTTTAAGAAGCAATGATACCTGCCGTATAGGACACATTAGTTCCAATGGAAATTAGGAGGTGCCACAATGATGGAAGCTCTTGTGTATGGCAGGGAGAAATCTCCAGTGGCACAGTTTCATCCACTGATCATTGATGTTAGTTACAGTCATTTTAACAAACAGCTTATGTCAGCTCTTTTACTCCCATGTGAAGATCATTTGGAAATGTACATTTTGAAATGATCACCTCAAACAGCAGTATTCTACCTTTGGTTAGTTGTATAGCAAACTGGGAAAATGAGAGAAAACAACAGGAAAATGTCACATTAATTGTTGCAGTGTGGGGAAAACAGCTCATGGGGCTTCAGAAACTCAATGAAAATGAGTTAACTGTAGATGTGATCTGGGATAAAGGAGGAGATGTGCGATCGAGGACTCTACTCAAAAT
Source organism: Heterodontus francisci (assembly GCF_036365525.1). Taxonomy (NCBI): domain Eukaryota; kingdom Metazoa; phylum Chordata; class Chondrichthyes; order Heterodontiformes; family Heterodontidae; genus Heterodontus; species Heterodontus francisci. The sequence continues at coordinate 1,255,665 of NW_027141501.1, read as the reverse complement.
CCGAAAAAACGTGTAGGATGAAATATGCAAGAAAATAGCCAATATTTTTGAATTTACATGAGTGTAAAGTGTTACACCTGGTAAGAGAAATGGGAAACCGACCTATTCCGTGAATGGCAAGCATGCATTCTGAATAAATTTGCGATATAGTGAAAGATGCACATGAATTGGATGGTGAAGGTATGCAATCGATGCAGACACATACTCACCCAAGGTTAGTAGTATGGGCAACCGAGCGATTCGTGGAATGGACTCTATAATTGAGGATTGGATTTTATTCCTCGATATAATAACGTAACGGTAGACCCGATACAGTAGTGCAATGGAGCCCAATAGAGTAGCAAAATAGGCTCCAAGATAGAATAGTGGACAAACTGTGGCATGGACTATTCAATGAAATAATGGAATGGGCTCCCCGTACAATTAATATAATGAAAAGCCAGAGAGATTAATGGAATGGATTCTTGTTGGTATACTTAATATTTTCAAGTTTATGCTTCAAAAATAACTGCAGATGTTGGAAATCTGAAATGAAAATGGAAAATGTTGGAAAGTTGCAGTATATCTGGTAATATCTGTCGAGGAAGGAAGATATGATTAACCATTAAGGCCTATAAAATGGTCACGGACCTCAACAGTTAACTCTATGGACCCATTTATATTAATGCTGGTGGAGTTGCTATGCCTTTCCAGTATTTGCAGATTTGTGTTTGCAATTCTTTGTTTTCTGTATTATACTATATATTTTTCACTGTTACCTGTGAAGATGTCAGCTCGGTTTCCTTTGTCTTCTGTTTTGTTTATTTAATGTAACATAAAGCGTATCCTGAGAGCAATAATTTTCAATGTGCAGTAAAACCGAAAGCGAAAAGTTATCCACTATTGAATCATTGAAACATTCAGCACAGATAATATCCATTCGGCCACTATTCCTTTGCCAGTTCTTTGAGAGGCCTGCAAAATAGTCCCTCTTGCTTGTTCTTTCCCCATAGCAATTCATATTTGTTACATTTCTAAATGTATATTAAAACTCATTTTGAAAGTTCCCATGGTATTTGCTTCTAACATCTTTTCAGTAATGCCTAGCAATTCAAATCATTTCACTGCTTTAAAAAGTTGTCCTCGTCTGCGCTCTAACCGATTTTGCCAATTATCTTAAAATTATGTATCCTGGTTAGGGGTCCTCCTGGCAGCAGATACAGTTTCTTTCTATCTACTCTAACAAAACCCCATCCAATTGACATTTATTTAAACGTATTTGCTCAAAAGTGATGCAGCCAGTTTGTCTAATCGCTCCTTGCAATATAATTTGTTCATCCCTGATACAATTACGGTAAACCTGCTCTGCAATGAGTAACGAATATTATTTATCAAGATTGGATTTCAAAGAAAATTAATTGATTAAGTGAGTGTGCAAAGCTGTGGCAAATTAGGCTCTTGCCAAAGACAACACGAATTCTCACGTGAAGAAGGATGGTGTAATCAGGGAGAACAGCAGGATTTATTTAAAAAAAATTATGTTTGAGTATCGTTATCGGGTCCGTTGCTAAATAAACAGCAACAAAACAGTTTATAACTTCATAAAACCTGTAACAGAATGAAACGTCCCAAGGTGCTTTATATGGACCTTATGAAACAAATTTGACACCAAGCCGCAAAAGAAAATGTTAGGTCAGATGACCAAAAGCTTTCTCAAACAGTTAGGATTGAAGGAGTGTTTAAAGGAGACAGTGAGCTGGAGAGGCAGAGAGGTGTGAGGAGGAAATTTCAAAGCTTGGTGCGTAGGTTACTGAATGCATGGTCACCAATGATGGAGCAATTAAAGGAGGTGGGGGTTGCACATCTGGCCATAATAAGAGGAGCACAGATATATTGGAGGGTTATGGGGTTGGAGAGAATTACAGAGATAGGGAGGGGTGAGGGATATGAAAACAATTATGAGAAAGTTAAAGTCAAAGCATTGCTGGACCAAGAGCCAATGTAGGTTAGCGAGCAAAGGGTGAAGGGGGAATGGGAGATGGTTTGAGTTAGACACAGGCAGCGGAGTTTTGGATGATCTCAAGTTTATAGTGAGTAGAATTTTGGAGACCAGCCAGGTTAGCGTTGAAATGCCCCAGCTTAGAAGTAAGAAGTGAGGATCAGTTAAGATATGTTGAGTGGATAGATGTTCAAAAGCTGTACGATAAAGTAACACTTAATGGACTCTTTTAAAGTATAAAATGACATGGGATTAAAAGGATAGGCCTATTTTGTTAATAATTGGTTAAGATGAGTTGTACAAATTTGTCCTTTCTTCTTAATAATTTCTTAATATTTGTACTGTGTGATCCTACTTAGAAAATCCAAAATGCTGTCATCATTATTTATGTGATTTATTTCGTTTTTCAAAATGTCATGGAAATCTTTAGTTGATTAATTCTCTCATTCAATTCACATCCTTCAGGGAATTTGTTCTTAATTATATGTACATAAAATTACTTCGTTGTGATATTTTCACAGTACATTAAAATGCTGCCAAAGTAAGCGGTCAGTACAAATGAAAATCATTTGTCCAAACTGTGCAATTTGGTTGAGTTTGAAAGGGATAGAATCCCCTGACTAATCCTCGCATTTCTAAAATTAGAGACCGGGATGTTTCCACCCACATCCAAATCATCTCTCCCAACTGTGTGAGTTATTGTGGGACAGAACACAGACTGATCTTGATAAAGTCATGCATTTTTACATTTGGAGAGCTGGTTACATTGGGTGCGAATTGAATGAGAGAATTAATAAAATAAATAATTCCAAACTTCGAATCATTTGACCCAAGCATTACGGCATGTTCGCTAATTTTAGATCGGATTAGGATTATAACAAAGGTTAGAGTCACTTGTTTACAATTGCTCAATGGATCGCTGTCTCCACAATGGAATAGTTCCTCAATTGGACCCACCTTCAACTGAAGTGATATCAGTAAACTGCATCAGTTTGCAACCATATTTCATCAAGCAGGCGATTATCGTATCCAGATGTTACTTCAGCACAATCAGCTCATATGAGTGGACAAAGACTCTGATTCAACAATGCCCCACTATCGGGTAAACAATTTAGATTCAGATTTGGAAGAATCTAAACACCAGTCACTTTGCAGGAAGCTGTGCAGATGCAGAGAGTAGGAATTGCGAGAAGAACAACGTTTTAATTTATATCGACACATCACCATGTCATTACATACAGGCTATTTCCCAAAAATCCCCAAAAAGCAACAATATCAGAGACTGGATGTCTAAAAGAGGAACAGCAGCTAGCAAAGAAAATAACTAATACATATCGAATCAATACATCAGCTGAAGAACAGGGAAATTGGATATTAAATGGGATATTACAGAAAAAAATACATGAAACGAATGAAGCTAAAAACTAGTGACTGTAGGCAGCAAAACTTTGACAAAATATTCCACAATGGCTGTCTCATAATTTTAAAAGCCTATTTCAGTGCGATATCTAGCCAAACATCAGGTTATGTTCTTGTAGATGGCGATGATAATTTACTTCAACAAGTGCATGGGAGATAAATCTCTTCATGTTGATTCAATCCTATCTATGTAGAACAACAATGGGAAACATTGAAAACAGTTTTCATCGAAGTGCAGGACAATGTGGATTACTCAGAAGGGAAAGAACTAACTAAACACTGTTGGACTGCATGGATGAATCAAGGCCTAATGGAAAAATGAGAGTTAGGAAAGAGGCAAAAATTAAATACACAGAAAGCAGAAATTGCATGATAAGAGAGAAAGAAAGGGATTAGCAGAGAAGTCAAATAATACATATGAAACCAAAGAGAAACAGTGAAATTAAATTATCAAGGAATATAAAACAAAATATTAACATTTTAGAGGAATATTAATAAAAAAAGACTGGGCTTGGAATACGACCACTAAGGAATAGGTAGGATAAAATCACAAAGGGGAGAAAGAGGGAGAGAGAGAGTGAGAGAGAGAATATTAAATGCATATTTCGCTTTGGTGTTCATCAGGATGATAGAACAGCTAGACATGGCATTGCAGGATGAGATGGACCATGAGATGGTTGCATTTAAAATAAAAGGGGGATGTGCTGAATTCGCCAATCAAACTCAAAGATACTGAAGCTCCTGAGCCGGATTGATTACATCCATGTACTTTATAACAATCTAGGGAAGATTTAGAGGCATTGCAACATATATTCGATAATTCTATAGAAAAGATTCATTGCTAGAAGACTAGCAGATAGTTGACGTAATTCCATACTTAACAAGGATGACAGAACATGTACCGATAATTATAGGTCACTTGGCTTAATGCTGGTGGTAGGAAAAATAATGGAATCCCTACTAAAGATGAGAATAGAAGAATATCTGTAAATGGAAAATATATAATTATTGGTCAGCATGGATTTTGAAATGGCAAATCTTGCTTGATCAACTGTATTGAATTGTGTGAGGTGGTAGCAAATAGACTAGACAATGGTAATGCAGTGTATGTAATATATCGGGGTTTCAAAAGGTGCTCGATAAGGTGTCCCATAATAGATTAATGAATAAAGTCAGAGAATGTGGAATCAGGGGACGACTGGCAGAATAGATTACTAGCTGGCCTCAAAACAGAAAGAAGATAGTGGGAGCAAAGGGTAATAACTCAAAGTGGCAGACGTTGGGATCTGGTGTTCCACAAGGATCAGTGATGGGACCACTGCTATTTAAAATCTACATTAACGATTTGGAATTTGGAATCAAAATAAAACCATTTCTAAATTTGTGGAAGGCAACGAATTGAGGTGGGATAGTCAATACTGAGGAAAACTGCAACAAATTAGAGGAGGACATGAATAAACTTACTGAATGGCAAATACTTGGCAAATGAAGGCCACTTAGTACTTGGAAGGAGTAAGTCTAGGTGGGCAGAGTTTAAAAATAATGTGATCTCGGAGAGCAAATCCACCAATCACTACATGTTCTGCGACAGGTTAGCAATACCATATGAAAGGGGAAGAAAGAAAGGAAAAAAAAAACGAACTCTCGGCTTTATTTCTCGAGGGAGAGAATTGGAAAGTTGACAGGTTACGCTAAATCGTATCGAATATATTTACCCAAAGAGTAATGTGATTGTGGAACTCGATGCCACAGGGAGAGGCTGAAGTATTGATACATTTCATGAGAAGGTAGACAGGCATATCAGAGAGAAGTGAGGAGAGGATTATGGTGACAGATTTAGATGTGGTAAGGTGGGTGGATTCTTGACTGGAGCACAAACGCCAGCCTGAACTGGTTGTCTGAATGGCCTGTTTCTGTGCTGTATGTCCTATGTATTCGTAGACAAAGCTTAGAATTTGCTCATGTTCATATAATGGACGACTATGTAACTCTGTCCAAAGGAAATGTGTCAGCTTCGAGTCCCTCCATTTTACATTTACATTTGTCCTTCAGTGAAATCATCTGGAAAGACAGCATCAATACCCACATGTGCGCTGAAAATACCCAGCTCTACCTCACCGAGATAAATTATCTTGACATCTTCAATGCCTTTTAAATGTCGGTCTGATTTTCTGACATCCAGTACTCGATGAACAGATATTTCCTCAACTAAATACTGGAAAGACAGAAGCCATTGTTCTTTCGTCCACGCTTCAAATTATCTTGTCTAGTCACAGCTCCGTCCCTCTCCCTGGTAACTGTTGGAGCATGACAGAGATTGATTACACCATTGGTGTCATATTTACCACCGAGATGTGCATCTGACCACCTATCCATAGCGTCACTAAGACTGCCTACTTCCATCACTGGAACATCACCTGACTCTATTCCTTTCTCTGTTCATCGCCTGATATACTCTCATCTATGCTTTCATTTTCTCCAGACCATTTTTCAATATATTGCTAGCCGACTTTTCATTTTCTATCTTCTGTAAAGTTGAAGTGTAAAACTCTGGTGCCGGTGTGCGAACTAACACCCAACACCCCTGCACTTGCTGAGCTACACTGACTCCCTTTTTAGAGTACCTCCTTTTTAAAATGTTCATCCTTGTTTTCAAATCCCTCCAGTACCTCACTCTTCCTCATATCTGTAATCTACAGAAGTCCTGCAACCCATTGACATTTATGCACTCCTCCAATCCAGGCATCTTCAGCATTACCGATTTTAAGTGATCCACCATTGGCTGTTGCTCCTTCAGCTTTGTGTTCTTTTCTGGGATGTGGGCGTCGCTGACAAGACCAGCATTTGTGGTCCATCCCAATTGCCCCTTACAACTGAGTGGCATGCTAGAGTATTTAAGAATCAACCACATTGATGTGAGTCTGGAGACAAATGTAAGCCAGCCCAGCTAAGGATGACATATTTCCTTTCGTAAAACGAAGAGAAGCCAACGTCTTGTTTTATTTATGAAACGGTTGTTGCTTCATTGCACCATTAATGAGCTTACCGTTTCAGGGTTAAATTAATTCATTTATTTTGTTAATTAAGTGCATTTAAATGCCAGAATCTGCCCATATCTATGATCAGATAGGTGAGTGGAACTAAAACCAGTGCAGAACCATGGAAAATGATAGTGCGTGATACATAAGACGGTTAGTATATGAATAGAGTTAACAGGCTTTGTGACCTGGTTATGAGATTGAGACGAATCAAATTGCACTTTGAAACATCCAGTGTAGGCTTGTTATACCAAATATTATCCTTCTAAACTGAATTACACGATTCTATAAGTGCAGGAGGGGATGAAAAATAAATGGTTGTCCCAGGGAAGGAGTTAAACAAAAGGCTTACAATTTAAAATGTAATTCGATGGATAAATGGGAGCTTGTGGTATTCCACCAGGCTGATAACGACCTTGAGTATCCTGCAAGTGAAGGTTCAGAGGGGCACATGAGTGCATGAGGAAGAGACTGGAGAGACAGAGTCATGGATGAGAGTTTCAATATCAGGAGACTATGTAGCAAAGTTGGCAGGTGAATGAAAACAGGTCCTTTGTGATGGAATGAAATTGGGTCATCAGTTTAGCTCGGGTGTTAGACAGGGGCAAATATCCTGCATCTGTTCACCAATATAGAACAAACAGGCATATTCCTGCTGTAAAAGAATGGTGAGAACATTTCGTTGGTGCACATTTGATGTTCGTCCCCGATTATAACCAAAGATAATTTCCAGGCTACAAGACTGACATTGACGTCTGGCAATGCATTTTCTAGCAGGGAGAGTGCAAGAACAGAATGAAACAGGACTGCTGTGTCCTTGGATTCATTGTGCAATATAGATAAATTGGCATAATTTGTAAATGATGCGATAGCAGTGAACTTTGTAAATTTACTTACTTGAAAACAGTCAATAAATCCATTGATCATTGTTAGCTCTTCATGCATGGGTCCAGCTTTCAGCCATATCCCTAAGCGGGTTCTGATTATGAAATGTATCTTCTGTTCGACTTGTTCATGGTATATCAACCACATTATATATGTTGGAGTGATCATTGTTGTTGTTATGTGTTTTTTCAGGTGAGGATAACTAATATTAATCATCAATGGTATAGCTTTGCACAGGCTTAACCCTTACATAAATCAGGGCACACCCGGGAGGAGACTGATGCGGAGTGGCGCCAGGGAGACCTGGGAGGAGGCAGATCAAGAGCGGTGGCCGGCGGACATGGGAGGAGGTTGATCCAGAGCAGTGGCAGGCGGACCTGGGAGTAGGCTGATCTGGAGCGGCAGCAGGCAGACCTGGGAGGAGGCTGATCTGGAGCCGCAGCAGGCAGACCTGGGAGGAGGCTGATCCAGAGCGGCAGTAGGCAGACCTGGGAGAAGGCCGATCGGAGCACTGGCAGGCAAACCTGGGAGGAGGCTGATCTGGAGCGGCAGCAGGCAGACTTCGGAGGAGGCTGATCTGGAGCAGCAGCAGGCAGACCTGGGCGAAGGCTAATCTGGAGCAGCGGCAGGCGGACTTGGGAGGAGGTGGATCCAGAGCAGCGGCCGGCTCTGTCTCTCTCTCCCTCTCTCTCCCGCCCTCTCTCTCTCTCTCCTTCTCTCTCTCTCTTCCCCCTCTCTCTCTCTCTTTGTCTATGTTTCTGTCTCTCTCTGTCTCTGTCTGTCTGTCTGTCTCTCTCTCTCTCTCTGTGCCGGCGCATGCTGAGATTCGAAAGAGGGAAAGATCTCTTACAGAGACATCACAGAATATCTGCAAGGTGATTGGTTGGGTAAATGATAGCTGTTAGTGCATTTCAATTGTTTAAAAAAAGAAGGGAAAGTTTCTTTTTAAAAAGAAAAACTTAATTTATAAGGAGAGTAGTGCTAAAGTATGCATGTATTTTTTTTAATTTGTGCAATTTATTAAGAACTTTAGATTGTAGTGGGTAGTGTTTGGAGTAGACCCTAGCGTAATTCGTGTTTTTAAAGACAGTAACTAAGTAATCTAAAGCTAAGTCATGGCAGGAGAGCTCGCACCCGTGATATGCTCCTCCTGCGCTATGGGGGAAATCAGGGTTGCTTCCAGTGCCCCTGACGACCATGTGTGGAGGAAGTGTATTCATCTGCAGCTACTGGCTACCCGCATTCCGGAGCTGGAGCTGAAGCTGGGTTCACTGTGGAGCATCCGCGATGCTGAGGACGTCGTGGATAGCAGGTTTAGTGAGGTGGTCACACCGCAAGTCATGACTGCACAGGTAGAAAAGGGATTGGTGACCACCAGGAGGAGTAACAGGCGCAGGCAGGTAGTGCAGAAGACCCCTGTGGCCATCCCCTTCCCAAACAGACATACCGCTTTGGATACCGCTGGCGGGATGACCTCCCACGGGAAAGCAGCAACAACCAGGTTCGTGGCACAACAGATGGTTCATCGGGGGGCATAAAGGCTGGAAGAGACATAGTGATAGGAGATTCAATTGTAAGGGGAACAGATAGGCTTTTCTGTGGCTCCAAACGGGACTCCAGGATGTTATGTTGCCTCCCTGATGCTCGGGCCAAGGATGTCATAAGATCATAAGATCATAAGAACTAGGAGCAGGAGTAGGCCGTCCGGCCCCTCGAGCCTGCTCCGCCATTCAATAAGATCATGGCTGATCTTTTCGTGGACTCAGATCCACTTACCCGCGCTCCCACCGTATCCCTTAATTCCTTTATTGTTCAAAAAGATTTCTCCCTTAGCTTTAAAGACTTTTACTGAAGAAGCGTCAACTACTTCACTGGGCAATGAATTCCAAAGATTAACAACCCTCTGGGTGAAAAAGTTCCTTCTTAATTCAGTCCTAAATCTGCTCCGTTTAATCTTGACGCTATGCCCTCTTGTCCTAGTTTCACCTGCCATGTGTCTACTTGTATCTTATCTATTCCCGTCATGATTTTATATGTTTCAATAAGATCCTCCCTCATTCTTCTGAAGTGCAATGAATATAATCCCAATCTACTCAGTCTCTCCTCATAAGCCAACCCCTTCAACTCCGGAATCAACCTAGTGAACCTCTTCTTCACCCTCTCCAGTGCCAGTATATCCTTTCTCAAGTGTGGAGACCAAAACTGCACACAGTACTCCAGGTGCGGCCTCACCAGTACCTTATACAGCTGCAGCATAACCTCTCTGCTTTTAAGCTCAATCCCTTTAGCAATGAAGGGCAAAATTCCATTTGCCTCCTAATTACTTGCTGTACCTGCAGACCAACCTTCTGTGATTCATGCACAAGGACACCTAGGTCCCTCTGCATAGCAGCATGCTGCAACTTTTTACCATTCAAGTAATAATCCTTTTTCCTGTTACTCCTACCGAAATGAATGACTTCACATTTATTAACATTGTATTCCATCTGCGAGACCTTTGCCCACTCACTCAATGTATCTATGTTCCTCTGCAAAGTTTCACAGTCATCTGCACACTTTGCTCTGGCACTCAGCTTAGTGTCATCTGCAAACTTTGACACCCTACACGTGGTCCTCAACTCCAAATCATCTATATAAATTGTAAATAATTGCAGTCCAAACACCGATCCCTGAGGCACACCACTAGTGACTGATTGCCAGCCAGAATAGCACTCATTTATCCACAATCTCTGCTTCCTGTTCGTCAACCAATCCTCTATCCATGCCAATTCTTTACCCCTGACGCCATGCATCCTTATCTTATGCAGAAGCCTCTTGTGCGGCACCTTGTCGAAGGCCTTTTGGAAATCTAGGTTGCACCACATCCACTGAGACTCCAGGATGGTATGCTGCTTCCCTGATGCTCGGGCCAAGGATGTCATGGAGCAGCTACAGAACGTTCTGAAGGGGGAGGGTGAACAAACAGTGGTCGTGGTCTGTGTCGGTACCAACAACATAGTTAGTAAAATTGATGAGGTCCTGCAAGATGAATTTAATGACTTAGTAGAGAAATTAAAAAAGCAGAACCTCAAAGTTAGTGATCTCAGGATTAGTTACTGAGTCTAGTGTTAGTGAGTATAGGAACAGGAGAATAGACCAGATGAATGCGTTGCTGGAGAAATGGTGCAGTAAGGAGGGATTTAGATTCCGGGGACTTCTGGACTGGTTCTGGGAAGGTGGGACCTGTACAAGCGGGGCGGGATATACCCTGGCATGCGCTGAAGCGATGTACCGATGACAGCATTTCCTAGTGCTGTTCGGGAGGATTTACACTAGAATGACAGGGGAATGGGAACATCAGCGGAGGAGGGAACAAGGATAGAAGCGAAATACAGGAAACAAAAAGGCAAAAGTGGAAGGCATAGAAATCAAGGGCAAGAAGCAAATAGGGCCATAGTGCAAAATAATGCTAAGATGACTAAGAATGTTAAAAAGACAAGCCTAAATGCATTGTTTCTTAATGACAGAGTATTTACAATAAGGTACATGAATTAACCACGCAAACAGATGTAAATGGATATGATATAATTGCAATTACGGAGACATGGCTGCAGGCTGACCAGTGATGGGAGCTGAAAATCCAAAGGTATTCAGTATTGAGGAATGACAGCCAAAAATGGAAAGGAGGTGGAGCAGCGTTGTTAGTAAAAGAGGAAATCAATTCAATACTGAGGAAGGATGTTAGCTCAGAGAATCGTGCTGTGGAATCTGTATGGGTGGAGCTAATAAATACCAAAGGCCATAAAACGTTGGTGGGGTTGTATATAGACCCTAAAACAGCTGTGGTGATGCAAAGGATGGCATTAAATAGGAAATTAGAAATGCATGCAACAAGGGTGCAAGTATAATTATTGGTGTCTTTAATCTGCAAATGGATTGGGCAAAACAAATTAGCAATAATACTGTAGAGGGGGAATTCCTGGAGTGTGTACATGATTTGTTTGCACCAATACTTTAAGGAAGCAACAGGAGAACGGGCCATCCTAGATTGGGTATGGTGTAATGAGAAAGGATTAGTTAACAATCTTGTTGAGCGGGAGGCCCTTGGAGAAGAGCGACCATAACTTGATAGAATTATTCTTTAAGATGGAGAGTGAGAGAGGATGTTTCTGATGGCGGGCAGTCCAGGACAGCGGGTCACAGTCAAAGGATAAGGGATAAGCCATTTGGGACTGATATGAGCAGGGATTTCTTCACTCAGAGAGTGATAGAACTGTGGAATTGTCCATCACGGAAAGCAGTTGAGGTCAAATCAATAAATATAGTCAAGAAATAGTTAGATATAGTTCTTATATCTAAAGGATCAAGGGATACGGGGAAAAAGTGGGAACAAGAGCAGAGTTTGGACGATCAACCACGATCGCATTGAATGGCAGTGCAGGCTCGAAAGGCCCAATGGCCTACTCCTGCTCTTATTTTCTATGTTTCCATGTTTTTATAATAACCTTGGCTTAAACATGGGCACGGACTTGGAATCAGAGTCTGAAATAATAATTTTACCTAGAATCCAGTTTCTTTGGAACAGGAAGCGAGTGAGAGAGAGAGTTTCAAAAGGAATAACAGGAAAGAGACTTGCAGTATAAAAGTGAGGTGACGCAGTTTCAGAAGGATAAAGTGGAAACACAGGCAAAACATTCTGAGTTTGGGAAGGCTTTGAAAGAAAAATGAAAATGCTATCAATCACTCAAAACATATTCCCAATTCAGAGCACTGCGATGATGTTCTGAGTCTCCCACAGTTAGTGCCAACATTTAGTGAGAAAGAGTTTGAGTCAAATTTTATCTAATTTGAGAAAACCGCTACCAGGCTAAAATAGCTGAATGATATTTGTACTCTCCTGTTACAAGGCAGGTTTACGAGTAGGGTTCATGAAGCTTTTCCATCTTATCAGATGCCTCTAACTATGAACACAATAATACTGCAATTTTAAATCCATATGAGCTAGTGCCTGAAGCATGTGGACAGCAATTCAAACACACCATGAAAAGGCTCACACAGACTTATACTGAATTCAAAAGAATTAAACATATGGTTTTTGATTGCAACATACAACCTCTCAAGCTAGCACCCCGAATGAAATATTTAGGGAAATAATGTTGCTGGAAGAATATAATTTATAAGATCCCACATTGAAGAACAAAGAGTTTCAAGGGAAAGAAAAGCAGCAAAATGGCTGACTATATTGAGTTAATTCAGAAATCACTAAATTTGAGTCTAGTAGCCCTTACAGGCTAAGGAAAGGTAGCAGGGGTACAGATGAAGCAGAAATGGGTTTGAAAGAAAAGGAGGGGAAGGAAAGAAACCCTGACCAGTCTCCAACTTTTAAAAGAAGGAACCCAGGTGATAAAGCAACCTTCCCCGCCTACCGTCGTATTTCCAGTGTGGTAAATCTGGGCATGTCAACGCAAATTGTTGGCTTTACAAAAAAGAGAAAAAAACAGGTGGCCTTGCATTCGAGCTAGTGTCTGTGGCTATGGAAGTGTCACCATGTGTTCTAATCTAACCCAATAATAGAGCACACACCGGAACTTTTGACAAAAAAAGAAAAATATCTCCTTTTGTATCCCAGGAACCAGGTAAAGAATAACCATCCTCAGGTATACCAGTTTTTTAAACCCTATTGGTAGCTAGGTTTACAGTAATGCCATCTGAACACAGAAAAAAACGTACCACTGTATTGGTGAAAGGAAATCTATCAAATGTTTGAAGGTTCCCTGAAATAAAGTTACCGACAGAGTCAATTGTCCACCGGGATAATGGCGGTTGATAAAGAGCTTATCATTGCCAAAGGGGTCCAGAAAAGTACACGGACACTGGAGAAACTGAGGTGGAAACAAATCTCTGCGCAGCTGCAGAGGGCTGAGGAAGTCCCAAATATGCCCCGGGGGCAAGATGGCCAGTCAAGATTAAAGGTGCTGAAGCAACGCCAGTAGAATTTAAAATGACCATGACAGAGAGAGTGAAATTTAAAAATCCAAGATAGAGACAGAAGATTTTAAAGGAGTTGAAATAAAATTACCGAAGTTTGAAGGCAATAAACCTGAAACATAGTCAGCTGAAACCTTATTTAAAGATTTAAATTGGGACCAGCTACTTCCCAAGTAGGCAAGCCAAGAGGGATGAAGATACCTAACCTAGTTGAAGTGCCACAAGGGAATGCAGCAGAGGCTGAATATCCACCTGCGAGCAGTAATGTCCCAGAGGACATGGGGGAGATTAGGGAAAATGCAACCCTTAAGTAAAAGGAATAGGGAAAGTAAAATGACCAGGTAAGGAGCACTTGTGTAAATCATAAGACAACTGAAAGTGCGGTGTGTGTGGATCTACCCACTGACGAGTCAAACGACTTAGTTCCAAATCCAAAACTAATCAAGCCCAGCAATTCATATTCATACCTGAGCGATAACAATTGGAACGAGGAAATTCAAGACAGGTTACGGGGGCTAAAAACCCATTATGCCCCTCGAGGTAAAAAATAAAATCAATGTGACGGATTCTGAATTGTTAAATGCCCGTGCTGTGGAAGCAGCAGTTGAGGGATGGAAGCTTATATAGAATGGGAAAGTTGCCACCAGTCAAAGACAATGCGGAAACTGAAATTTGCAAATTACAATCTTCACCAACAACCATATGCTTATTAGATAAAAGTTGCGAAAGTACAAGAACTGATGCACGAGAAACTCCAACTCCATTTGACAACAAGGAAAGTATTTTTTTTTAATGTATGATCAGACCAAAGCGTCTCAGCAGAATCTGATGCGACACATTTTACTCTAAATAGGCAGCCCGAGAGAGAGAGAGAGAGAGCTACCACGAAATAAGTATCACCAAGAAAATTTCCCAACCAAGAGATGGGATAAAATCCAGCAAGTCAGAAGGAAAGGCGTTCTGCAGTAAATTCCATATTTAAACTTATGCAACCGTGAATTGGAAGTGATCCTCTGTCATAAAACTAAACGTTCAACCAACAGAGAACTCTACAAGCACCTCAGGCCTGAAACCAAAGAGGACTTGATTCCAGGAAAATTCAACAGGCTAATCTTGAACCATGAAACCGTGCTTCACTTACAAAAAGACTTCTGAGATTTCCAGGATAAGGCATATTGCTCAGTAAGTGATTAATCAGCCATTCTAAACCTGTCGTTTACTGTTTATTTGACAAATTAAGCACAAAGGGGAAAAACCCAAATAACAAACATTACTTGCTGTGTTCAGATGGGAGATGAACAGTGGGTCCAACCCACACATATCACCACGTGGCAGTACCAATGCTAATTCGTTGAAACGTTATTCCCCGTGTAATAGTTATAAGGTAAAACTTAACAATTAGCTGCAACTATTTTCCACGCTGCATTGGACAGCGTGCCCACTTTAACAACTACCATTGTGCTTTGGTTATCAATCGAAATTAAGAAATATGTACCCTTATTCCCCTGTATATTATTATCAAGAACAACATAACAATGAATTTTAATTATATGTACCATCTATGACTTATCACATCAAATTCAAAGAAAAATAACTTTTCCCTTTAGTGTTGCTAGATATAGCCATTTTATAATTCACCGTTACACCCTGAAGTGGTGTATCAGCTACAGTATTAAGTTAACAGTCAACTTTAGCTTTTTACTCAATCCCTCATAACCATGATCAATCAAAATGTTATTTCCAGACAGTGTTTTTATTGCAAGCCATTCATCAGCTGACTGTAACTTTATGTCCTGTGTACTAGACATGAATTGCAATTTTAAAATTAACTACACAATTATTCCGTAATGCATTGATCATCATGTCAAAATAAACAATTGCTTGTAATTTTCTCTCTGTGATTGTTTTTAACAATCCCAATGTAACAATTAATTATTACTTTATAACATGTGTAAGAGTTATGAATCCTGATTTAAAAATAACTGGCAATTTCATTCACAGCACATCAATTATCCCATCAAGTTTAACAGCAGTGTATTGATTATCATGATCAATTTTTCCATTAAACATATTTTTCACCGTATGCTAATTATCAGGTCCAACCAAACAATTAAATGCGACATTAATCCACGGGGCTGAATTTTCACTTCCAATTGAACAACTCACTGTAATTTTATAACCAGGACATCAGTTATAAAAAACAATTTAACAACGAACTAATTTGATTAGCCAGTGTATTTACTATGATCATTAGAAAAACCACCTACTGGTAAAAAAGGTTCATTAACATTTTAATTGTAACATTGTTCCCCTGTGCATTTTTCTCCAGCTTAATTTAATAATTAACTGTATTATCATGTATTGTTTATCAAGTCCAATATAACAAGTAAATGTAACCTTATACTCTGTGTATCAATTATTATGCCCAATGTTACGAATAAATATAACTTTATTGCTCTACAGAGTGGTAATCAGTTCTAATTTAACAATTGCCACATACTATTTCTCACCCAATGTATTGTCAAGATCAACGTAACAATCAGCTTTAATTTTATAACCTTTGTATTAGATATGATGTTCAAATAAGAAATGGATTGTAGCTTTGTAATCTGTGCACTTATTAATAGAAAATAGCAATTAACAATAACATTATAGCCAGTATATTAGTTAGCAACCCAAAATAACAAAACATGGTAACTCTATCTTCCTGTGAATTAGTCATGTCCAATTTAATAATTATCCATAGCATTATCATG
This sequence comes from Heterodontus francisci, assembly GCF_036365525.1. NCBI lineage: Eukaryota > Metazoa > Chordata > Chondrichthyes > Heterodontiformes > Heterodontidae > Heterodontus > Heterodontus francisci. Next base: position 1,239,622 of record NW_027141501.1, on the reverse strand, counting down.
TGTATATTATTATATTATATTATATAATATTATATTAAATTATATTATTACACCGATTTGGCTAGAAATAAGGAACATAAAAGAAATGTGCAATTACAATGCTCCGTGCAGTCGAGAGCAAAAAATATAGAAGATCGCATTTCCAAGAAATTTATAGACTGGTGCAATAATTATAGTTACAATGCAGTTCTTTAATTATCTGAATGTAGACTGGGATAGCAATAGTGCAAAGGGCAGAAAGAGGCAAGAGTTCCCGAGTTTCACCAGGACAATATTCAACAGCAATATATTTCCACTGCAATGGGAAAGAAGAGACAGCTAGACATCATTAGTGCGAATGAGGTAGGCCAAGTGAATCAAGTGTCAATTGGAGATCATTTAGGGGACAGTGATCAAATAGTTAGATCACCTAAGAGTTGGATTGGAATTGAAAATGACAGAGAACAATACACTGGAAGAATAAGTAACAATGGATATGAGCCAGATAAATTAGAATCAAAGGTTGGTTGGAAGACTGGTATCTGAACAACCTTCAAAGAAGAGATAGTTCAGTTGCAGTCCAGGGATATTGCCACGAAATGGAGAGGCAGGGCAAACAAATCCAGTCTCCCTGGATGACGGAAGGGGTAGAGATGAAGATAAAGGAGAACAAAAGTAATTATGATAGATGTCTGGTGGAGAATACAACGGAAAACCCACGCTCAATATAGAAGGTTCAGAAGGGAACTGAAAAAGCTAATCTTCTTTGGCCTCCTTGTCTCGGGAGACAATGGGTAAGCGCCTGGAGGTGGTCAATGGTCTGTGGAGCAGTGCCTGGAATGGCTATAAAGGCCAATACTAGAGTGACAGACTCTTCCACAGGTGCTGCAGATAAAATTGGTTGTCAGTGCTGTTACACAGTTGGCTCTCCCCTTACACTTCCTTTTTCCTGCCAACTGCAAAGTCACTTCGACGCGCCACATTTTGTGGATGCCCACGAGCTCTGTCGATCGCTGACAACTGATTCCCACGACTTGTGATCAATGTCACAGGACTTCATGTCGCGTTTGCAGACGTCTTTAAAGCGGAGACATGGACGGCCGGTGGGTCTTATACCAGTGGCGAGCACGCTCTACAATGTGTCCTTGGGGCTCCGGCCACCTTCCATGCGGCTCATATGGCCAAGCCATCTCAAGCACCGCTGAATCAGTAGGGTGTATAAACTGGGGAAGTTGGCCGCCTCGAGGACTTCTGTGTTGGAGATACGGTCCTGCCACCTGATGCCAAGGATTCTCCGGAGGCAGCGAAAGATGGAATGAATTGAGACGTCGCTCTTGGCTGACATACGTTGTTCAGGCCTAGTTGCTGTAGAGCAAGGTACTGAGGAAACAAGCTCAATAGACTCGGAATTTTGTGTTCCGTGTCAGTGCGCCATTTTCCCACACTCTCTTGGCCAGTCTGGACATAACAGTGGAAGCCTTTCCCATGTGCTTGTTGATGTCTGCATCGAGAGACAGGTTACTGGTGATAATTACATAGAACATAGAACATAGAACATTACAGTGCAGTACAGCCTCTTCGGCCCTCGATCTTGCGCCGACATGTGAAACCATCTGACCTACACTATTCCATATTCATCCATATGTCTATCCAATGACCACTTAAATGCCTTTAAAGTTGGCGAGTCTACTACTGTTGCAGGCAGGGCGTTCCATGCCCCTACTACTCTCTGAGGAAAGAAACTACCTCTGACATCTGTCCTATATCTATCACCCCTCAACTTAAAGCTATGTCCCCTCATGTTTGCCATCACCAACCGAGGAAAACGACTCTCACTATCCACCCTATCTAACCCTCTGATTATCTTATATGTCTCTATTAAGTCACCTCTCCTCCTCCTTCTCTCTAACGAAAACAACCTCAAGTCCCTCAGCCTTTCCTCGTAAGACATTCCCTCCATACCAGGCAACATCCTAGTTAATCTCCTCTGCACCCTTTCCAAAGCGTCCACATCCTTCCTATAATGCGTTGACCAGAACAGCACACAATACACCAGGTGTGGCCGCACCTGAGTTTTGTACAGCTGCATCATGACCTCGTGGCTCCGAAACTCGATCCCCCTACTAATAACAGCTAACACACCATATGCCTTCTTAACAGCCCTATTAACCTGGGTGGCAACTTTCAGGGATTTACGTACCTGGACACCAAGATCTCTCTGCTCATCTACACTACCAAGAATCTTCCCATTAGCCCAGTACTCTGCATTCCTGTTACTCCTTCCAAAGTGAATCAAATCACACTTTTCTGCATTAAACTCCATTTGCCATCTATCAGCCCAGCTCTGCAGCCTATCTCTCTCCCTCTGTAACCTAAACATCCTTCGGCTCGACCCACAACTCCACCGACCTTCTACACCCTCATCCAGGTCATTTATAAAAATGACAAACAGCAGTGGCCCCAAAACAGATACTTGCGGTACACCACTAGTAACTAAACTCCAGGATGAACATTTGCCATCAACCACCACCCTCTGTCTTCTTTCAGCTAGCCAATTTCTGATCCAAAGCACTAAATCACCTTCAATTCCATACTTCCGTATTTTCTGCAATAGCCTACCGTGGGGAACCTTATCAAACGCCTTACTGAAATTCATATACATCACATCCACGCTTTACCCTCATCCACCTGTTTGGTCACCTTCTCAAAAAACTCAATAAGGTTTGTGAGGCACGACCTACCCTTCCCAAAACCGTGCTGACTATCGCTAATGAACTTATTCTTTTCAAGATGATTATAAATCCTATCTCTTATAACTTTTTCCAACATTTTACCCACAACCGAAGTAAGGCTTACAGGTCTATAATTACCAGGACTGTCTCTACTCCCCTTCTTAATCAAGGGGACAACATTTGCTATCCTCCAGTCTTCCGGCACTATTCCTGTCGACAATGACGACATAAAGATCAAGGACAAACGCTCTGCAATCTTCCCCCTGGCTTCCCAGAGAATCCTCGGATGAATCCCATCTGGTTGGGGACTTATCTATTTTCACACTTTCCAAAATTGCTAACACCTCCTCCTTGTGAACCTCAATCCCATCTAGCCTAGTAGTCTGTAGCTCAGTATTCTTCTCGACAACATTTTCTATATCTACTGTAAATACTGACGAAAAATATTCATTGAACGCTTCCCCTATCTCTTCTGATTCCACACACAACTTCCCACTACTACCCTTGATTGGCCCGAATCTAACTCTAGTCATTCTTTTATTGCTGATATAGCTATAGAACGCCTTAGGGTTTTCCTTGATCCTATCCGCCATTGACTTCCCGTGTCCTCTCCTCGCTCTTATTAGCTCTCCCTTTAGATCCTTCCTGGCTAGCTTGTAACTCTCAAGCGCTCGAACTGAGCCTTCACGTCTCATCCTAACATATGCCTTCTTCTTCCTCTTGAAAAGCGCTTTAACTTCTTTAGTAAACCCTGGTACCCTCGCTCGACAACTTCCTCCCTGCCTGACAGGTACAAACTTATCAAGGATACGCAGTAGCTGCTCCCTGAATAAGCTCCACATTTAGATTATGCCCATCCCCTGCAGTTTCCTTCCCCATCCTCCGCATCCTAAATCTTGCCTAATCGCATCATAATTTCCTTTCCCCCAGCTGTAATTCTTGCCCTGCTGCATATACATGTCCCTGCCCATCGCTAAGGTAAACCTAACCGAGTAGTTAAATTAGATGTCATCACTAATACATAGCGGTTATTATTACAGTTAAATGTTAAATAATTTGTCATCACTAATACAAATGCTATAGTTTTCTGGTTAAACGTTAAATTAGATGCCATCACTAATACAAAGGGGATACTATTCCAGTTAATTGCTAAATTAGATGTCATCCCTAATACACAGGGGATAATTTTCCAGTTAATTGTTAAATTAGATGTCATCACTAATGCACAGTGGATACTATTCTGGTGACTTGTTAAATTGGATGTCATCACTGTTACACAGGGTATAGTATTCTGATTAAGTGTCAAATTAGATGCCATCACTTATCCACAGCGCATAATATTCCACTTAATTGTTAACTTGGATGTCATCACTAATACACAGGGGATATTATTCCAATTAAATGTTCAATTAGATGTCATCACTAATACGCAGGGGATAATATTCCAGTTAAATGATCAAAAAGATGTTACCACTAATACACAGGGGTAAATATTCTGGTTGATTGTGAAATTAGATGTCAACACTAATGCACAGGGGAGAGTATACTGGTTATTTGTTAAATTAGATGTCATCACGAATACACAGGGGACAATATTCCGGTTAATTGTTAAATTTGACATCATCGCAAATACACAGGGTATTGTATTCTGGTTAATTGTTAATTTGGATGTCATCACTAATACTCAGGGGGAAAAATCTCGTTAATTGTTTAATTAGATGTCATCACTAATACACAGGGTATAGTATTCTGGTTAAACGCTAAATTGGATGTCATCACCAATACACAGGGGATAATAATCTGGTTAATTACATTAGATGACATCACTAATACACAGGAGGTAATATTCCAGTTTATTGTGAAATTTGATGTCATCACTAATACACAGGGGATAATCGACTGGTTAATTGTTAAGTTAGATATGATCACTAATACACCGGATATACAATTCTGGTTAATTGTTAAATTAGATGTATTCACTGATACACAGCGTATAATATCCCAGTTAATTGTTAAATTAGATGACATCACAAATACACAGGATGTAGCTTTCTGGTTAACTGTTAAATTAGATGCCATCACGAATACACGGTGGAACACAATTTGGTTAATTGTTAAATTAGATGTCATCACTAATACACTGGGTATAATATTCTGGCTATTTGTTAATTTAGATGTCATCACTGTAACACACGGGATAATATTCTGGTGAATTGTTAAATTACATGTCATCACTAATACACAGGGATAGTATTTCGGTCAATTGTTAAATTAGATGTCTTCACGAATGCACAGGGTATAATATTCCAGTTAATTGTTAAATTAGACGTCATCACTAATGCACGGTGTATAATATTCTGGTTAATTGTTAAATTAGATGCCGTCACCAATACACAGGGAATAATATTCCAGTTAATTGTTAAATTAGATGTCAACACTAATATACAGGGAATAACATTCTGGTTAATTACATGAGATGACATCACTAACACACAGGGGATTATATACTGGTTAATTACATTGGATGACATCACTATTACACAGTGTATAATATTCCAGGCTCAACTATCACCAGTAACCTGTCTCTAGATGCAGAAATCAACAAGCGCATGGGTAAGGCTTCCACTGCTATGTCCAGACTGGCCAAGAGAGTGTGGGAAAATGGTGCACTGACACGGAACACAAAAGTCCGAGTGTATCAGGCCTGTGTCCTCAGTACCTTGCTCTACGGCAGCGAGGCCTGGACAACGTATGCCAGCCAAGAGCGACGTCTCAATTCATTCCATCTTCGCTGCCTTCGGAGAATACTTGGCATCAGGTGGCAGGACTATATCTCCAACACAGAAGTCCTTGAAGCGGCCAACACCCCCAGCTTATACTGAGTCAGCGGCGCTTGAGATGGCTTGGCCATGTGAGCCGCATGGAAGATGGCAGGATCCCCAAAGACACATTGTACAGCGAGCTCGCCACTGGTATCAGACCCACCGGCCGTCCATGTCTCCGTTATAAAGACGTCTGCAAACGCGACATGAAATCGTGTGACATTGATCACAAGTCGTGGGAGTCAGTTGCCAGCATTCGCCAGAGCTGGCGGGCAGCCATAAAGACAGGGCTAAATTGTGGCGAGTCGAAGAGACTTAGTAGTTGGCAGGAAAAAAGACAGAGGCGCAAGGAGAGAGCCAACTGTGCAACAGCCCCAACAAACAAATTTCTCTGCAGCACCTGTGGAAGAGCCTGTCACTCCAGAATTGGCCTTAATAGCCACTCCAGGCGCTGCTTCACAAACCACTGACCACCTCCAGGCGCGTATCCATTGTCTCTCGAGATAAGGAGGCCCACAAGAAAAGAATAATATTCCAGTTAATTGTTAAATTGGATGTCATCACTAATACACAGGTTATAGTATTCTGTTTAAATGTTAAATTAGATGTCAACACTAATACACAGGGGATAATATTCCAGTTAAATGTTCAATTAGATGTCATCACTGATACACAGCGTACAATATTCCGATTAATTGTTAAATTTGATGTCAACACTAATACACAGGGAATAGTATTCCTTTTAAATGTTAAATTAGATGTCATCACTAATACACAGTGGCTAATATTCCAGTTAAATGTTCAATTAGATTTCATCAGTAATACACAGCGTATAATATTCCGGTTAATTGTTAAATTAGATGTCATCACTAATACAGGGGATAATCTGGAGAATTGTTAATTTAGATGTCATCACGAATACACATGGGAAAAAATCTCGTTAATTGTTTAACTAGATGTCATCACTGATACACAGGGGATATTATTCCAGCTAATTGTCACATTAGATGTCATCACTAATGCACAGGGTATGGTATTCTGGTTATTTGTGAAATTAGATGTCTTCACGATGACACAGGGGAGAGTATTCTGGTTAATTGTTAAATTAGATGTCATCACTAATACACAGAGGATAATATTCCAGGTAATTGTTAAATTATATGTCAACACTAATACACAGGGGATAATATTCCGGTTAATTGTTAAATTAGATGTCATCACTGACACACGGGATGATATTCTGGTTAATTGTTAAATTAGGTGTCATCACTGTTACACAGGCTGGAGTATTCTGGTTCATTGTCAAATTTGATGCTATCACTAATACACAGCGCATAATATTCCACTTAATTGTTAAATTGGATGTCATCACTAATATACAGGGGATATTATTCCACTTAAATGTTCAATTAGATGTCATCACTAATACACAGCGTATAATATTCCGGTTAATTTTTAAATTTGATGTCATCACAAATACACAAGGAATTGTATTCTGGTTAATTATTAATTTTGATGTCATCACTAATACTCAGGGGAAAAAATCTCGTTAATTGTTTAATTAGATGTCATCACTGATACATAGGGGATAATATTCAGCTTAATTGTTAAATAAGATTTCATCTCGAATACACAGGGTATAGTATTCTGGTTAAATGGTAAATTAGATGTCATCACCAGTACACAGGGGACAATAGTCTTGTTAATTACATTAGATGAGATCACTAATACACAGGGGATAATATTCCAGTTAATTGTGAAATTTGATGCCATCACTAATACACAGGGAATAATATTCCGGTTAATTGTTAAAATAGATGTCATCACTAATGCACAGTGGATAATATTCCATTTAATTGTTACATTACATGTCATCACTTATACATGGGGTAATATTCCGGTTAATTGTTAAATTCGACATCATCACAAATATACAGGGAATAGTACTCTGGTTAATTGTTAAATTAGATGTCATCACTAATACACAGCGTATAATATTGCAGACTGGTTTCAATCTCATAATGAAGAGCTGGAACCTGTCATAGCCGCTAAGCGCATTGCACTTTTGAACTACAAGAAAGCCCCCAGCGATTTAACATCCGCAGCACTTAAAGCAGCCAGAAGTACTGCACAAAGAACAGCTAGGCGTTGCGCAAACGACTACTGGCAACACCTATGCAGTCATATTCAGCTGGCCTCAGACACCGGAAACATCAGAGGAATGTATGATGGCATGAAGAGAGCTCTTGGGCCAACCATCAAGAAGATCACCCCCCTCAAATCTAAATCGGGGGACATAATCACTGACCAACGCAAACAGATGGACCGCTGGGTTGAGCACTACCTAGAACTGTACTCCAGGGAGAATGCTGTCACTGAGACTGCCCTCAATGCAGCCCAGCCTCTACCAGTCATGGATGAGCTGGACATACAGCCAACCAAATCGGAACTCAGTGATGCCATTGATTCCCTCGCCAGCAGAAAAGCCCCTGGGAAGGACAGCATTACCCCTGAAATAATCAAGAGTGCCAAGCCTGCTATACTCTCAGCACTACATGAACTGCTATGCCTGTGCTGGGACGAGGGAGCAGTACCCCAGGACATGCGCGATGCCAACATCATCACCCTCTATAAAAACAAAGGTGACCGCGGTGACTGCAACAACTACCGTGGAATCTCCCTGCTCAGCATAGTGGGGAAAGTCTTTGCTCGAGTCGCTCTGAACAGGCTCCAGAAGCTGGCCGAGCGCGTCTACCCTGCGGCACAGTGTGGCTTTCGTGCAGAGAGATCGACTATTGACATGCTGTTCTCCCTTCGTCAGATACAGGAGAAATGCCGTGAACAACAGATGCCCCTCTACATTGCTTTCATTGATCTCACCAAAGCCTTTGACCTCGTCAGCAGACGTGGTCTCTTCAGACTACTAGAAAAGATCGGATGTCCACCAAAGCTACTAAGTATCATCACCTCATTCCATGACAATATGAAAGGCACAATTCAACATGGTGGCTCCTCATCAGAGCCCTTTCCTATCCTGAGTGGTGTGAAACAGGGCTGAGTTCTCGCACCCACACTTTTTGGGATTTTCTTCTCCCTGCTGCTTTCACATGCGTTCAAATCCTCTGAAGAAGGAATTTTCCTCCACACAAGATCAGGGGGCAGGTTGTTCAACCTTGCCCGTCTAAGAGCGAAGTCCAAAGTACGGAAAGTCCTCATCAGAGAACTCCTCTTTGCTGACGATGCTGCTTTAACATCTCACACTGAAGAATGCCTGCAGAGTCTCATCGACAGGTTTGCGTCTGCCTGCAATGAATTTGGCCTAACCATCAGCCTCAAGAAAACGAACATCATGAGGCAGGATGTCAGAAATGATCCATCCATCAATATTGGCGACCACGCTCTGGAAGTGGTTCAAGAGTTCACCTACCTAGGCTCAACTATCACCAGTAACCTGTCTCTAGATGCAGAAATCAACAAGCGCATGGGTAAGGCTTTCACTGCTATGTCCAGACTGGCCAAGAGAGTGTGGGAAAATGGCGCACTGACACGGAACACAAAAGTCCGAGTGTATCAGGCCTGTGTCCTCAGTACCTTGCTCTACGGCAGCGAGGCCTGGACAACGTATGCCAGCCAAGAGCGACGTCTCAATTCATTCCATCTTCGCTGCCTTCGGAGAATACTTGGCATCAGGTGGCAGGACTATATCTCCAACACAGAAGTCCTTGAAGCGGCCAACACCCCCAGCTTATACACACTACTGAGTCAGCGGCGCTTGAGATGGCTTGGCCATGTGAGCCGCATGGAAGATGGCAGGATCCCCAAAGACACATTGTACAGCGAGCTCGCCACTGGTATCAGACCCACCGGCCGTCCATGTCTCCGTTATAAAGACGTCTGCAAACGCGACATGAAATCGTGTGACATTGATCACAAGTCGTGGGAGTCAGTTGCCAGCATTCGCCAGAGCTGGCGGGCAGCCATAAAGACAGGGCTAAATTGTGGCGAGTCGAAGAGACTTAGTAGTTGGCAGGAAAAAAGACAGAGGCGCAAGGGGAGAGCCAACTGTGCAACAGCCCCAACAAACAAATTTCTCTGCAGCACCTGTGGAAGAGCCTGTCACTCCAGAATTGGCCTTTATAGCCACTCCAGGCGCTGCTTCACAAACCACTGACCACCTCCAGGCGCGTATCCATTGTCTCTCGAGATAAGGAGGCCCAAAAGAAGAAAGAATAATATTCCAATTAATTCTTAAATTAGATGTCATCACTAATACACAGGGGTTAATTCTCCGTTTAATTGTGAATTTAGATGTCATCACTTATATGCAGGGGATGATATTCTGGTTAATTGTTGAATTAGAAGTCATCACAAATATACAGTGTATAGTATTCTGGTTGATTGTTAATTTATATGTCATCACTAATACACAGGGGAAAAAATCTCGTTAATTGTTTAACTAGATGTCATCACTGATACACAGGGGATATTATTCCAGTTAATTGTTACATTAGATGTCATCACTAATACACAGGGTATGGTATTCTGGTTAATTGTGAAATTAGATGTCATCACTAATACACAGGGGAAAAAATCTGGTTAATTGTTTAACTAGATGTCATCACTGATACACAGGGGATATTATTCCAGTTAGTTGTTACATTAGATGTCATCACTAATACACAGGGTATCGTATTCTGGTTAAACGCTAAATTGGATATCCTCACCAATACACAGGGGATAATATTCCAGTAAATTGATAAATTAGATGTAATCACTAATACACAGGGGTTATTATTACAACTAAATGTTAAATTATTTGTCATCACTAATACAAAGGGTATAGTATTCGAGTTAAATGTTAAATTCGATGTCTTCACGATGACACAGGGGAGAGTATTCTGGTTAATTGTTAAATTATATGTCAACACTAATACACAGAGGATCACATTCCGGTTAATTGTTAAATTAGATGTCATCACTGACAAACGGGATGATATTCTGGTTAATTGTTAAATTAGCTGTCATCACACTTACACGGGGTATAATATTCTGGTTAATTGTTAATTTACATGTCATCACTAATACACAGGATATAGTATTCCGCTTAATTGTCAAATTACTGCCATCACTAATACACAACGCATAATATTCCACTTAATTGTTAAATTGGATGTCATCACTAATACACAGCGTATAATCTTCCGGTTAATTTTTAAATTTGATGCCATCACAAATACGCAAGGAATTGTATTCGGGTTAATTATTAATTTTGATGTCTTCACTAATACTCAGGGGAAAAAATCTCGTTAATTGTTTAATGAGATGTCATCACTGATACATAGGGGATAATATACTGGTTCTTCATTAAATTAGATATCATCCCTCATACACAGGGGTTGTAATCCTGTTAATTGTTAAATTAGATGTTATCACTAATACACAGGGAATAATTTTCGGATAAATTACATTAGATGACATCACTAATGCACAGTGTATAATATTCCAGTTAATTGCTAAATTAGATATAATCACTAATACACGGGATGTAACATTCGGCTTAAACGTTAAATTAGCTGTCATCACTAATACACAGGGGATAATATTCCAGTTAATTGTTAAATTAGATGCCATCACTGATACACAGGGCTGAGTATTCTGGTTAAATATTAGATTAGATTTCAACACTAATACACAGGGGATAATATTCTGGTTAATTGTTAAATTATATGTCATCACTTATGCACTGGGGATAATATTCTGGTTAATTGTTAAATTGGATGTCATGACTAATACACAGGGGATAATATTCTGGTTAATTGTTAAATTATATGTCATCACTTATACACAGGGGATAATATTCTGGTTAATTGTTAAATTAGATGTCATCACTAATACACCGGGAATAATATTCCAGTTATTTATTCAATTAGATGTCATCGCTAAAATACAGGGAATAATATTCGGGTTGATTACATGAGACAACATCACTAACACACAGGGGATAATTTACTGGTTAATTGTTAAATTAGATGTCATCACAAATACACAGTTTATAATATTCCAGTTAAACGTTAAATTTGCTGTCATCATTGATACACAGGCGACATTATTCTGTTTAATTGTTAAATTAGATGTCACCACTAATACAAATGGTATAAACTTCGAGTTAATGTTAAATTAGATGCCATCACTAATACACAGTCTGTACTCTGTTTAATTGCTAAATTAGATGGCATCACTAATGCACAGGGGATAATATTCCAGTTATTTGTTATTTGTTAAATTAGATGTCATCACGAATACACAGGATAATATTCCAGTTAATTGTTAAATTAGATATCATCACTAATACACAGGGTACAGTATTCTGCTTAAATGTTAAATTAGCTGTCATCACTGATACACAGGCGATAATATTCTGGTTAATTGTTAAATTAGATGCCATCACTAATACACAGGGTACAGCATTCTGGTTAATTGTTAAATTAGCTGTCATCACCAATACACAGCGGATAACTTTCCAGTGGATTGTTGAATTAGATGTCATCACTCATACACAATGTACAATATTCTGGTTATCTGATAAATTAAATGCCATCACTAATACACAGCGGATAACATACTGGTTAATTGTTAAATTAGATGTCATCACAAATACACAGTGTATAATATTCCAGCTAATTATTAAATTAAATGTGATCACTAATACGTAGGATATAATATTCTGTTAATTTGTTAAATTAGCTATCATTAATAATATATAGGCGACAATATACTGGTTCATAGTTACATTAGATGCCATCACACATACACATGATATACCCGGTTTAATTGGCTTGTGGGAGCACTCGGAGAAGACCCACGGAGACACGGGGAAAACTTGCAAACTCCACACAGGCAGTACCCAGAATTGAACCCAGGTCGCTGGAGCTGTGAGGCTGCGGTGTTAGCCACTGTGCTGCCCTGGTTAATTGTTAAATTAGATGTCATCACTAATGTATAGGGGATAATATTCCGGTTAATTGTTAAATTAGATGTCATCACTTATACACAGAGTTTAACAATTATATTCCGGTTACTTGTTAAATTAGATGAGATCACGAATAAACAGGGGATAATATTCTGGTTAATTGTTAAATTAGATGCCATCATTGAAACACAGTGTATAATATTCTGGTTAATTGTTAAATTAGATGTCATCACTTGTACACAGGAGATTATATTCCGGTTAATTGTTAAATTAGATGAGACCACGAATAAACAGGGGATAATATTCTGGTTAATTGCTAAATTAGATGTCATCACTTATACACAGAGTTTAACAATTATATTCCGGTTACATGTTAAATTAGATGAGATCACGAATAAACAGGGGATAATATTCTGGTTAATTGTTAAATTAGATGTCATCACTTATACACAGGAGATTATATTCCGGTTAATTGTTAAATTAGATGAGACCACGAATAAACAGGGGATAATATTCTGGTTAATTGCTAAATTAGATGTCATCAGTGATGCACAGTGTATAATTTTCTGGTTAATTGTTAAATCAGATGTCACCACTAATACGCAGGATATAATATTCTGGTTCACTGTTTTATTAGATGTCATCACTAATACACAGGTGATAATATTCTGGTTAATTGTTAAATTAGATGTCATCACTAATATACAGGATATAATATTCTGCTTAAACGTTAAATTAGCTGTCATCATTAATTCACAGGCGACATTATTCTGTTTAATTGTTAAATTAGATGTCACCACTAATACAAATGGTATAAACTTCCAGTTAATGTTAAATTAGATGCCATCACTAATACACAGTCTGTACTCTGTTTAATTGCTAAATTAGATGGCATCACTAATGCACAGGGGATAATATTCCAGTTATTTGTTAAATTAGATGTCATCACGAATACACAGGGTGCAGTATTCTGGATGATTGTTAAATTAGCTGTCATCACTGATACACAGGCGATAATATTCTGGTTAATTGTTACATTAGATGCCATCACTAATACACAGGGTACAGAATTCGGGTTAATTGTTAAATTAGCTGTCATCACTAATACACAGCGGATAATTTTCCAGTTGATTGTTAAATTAGATGTCATCACTAATACCAAGGGTAGAGTATTCCGGTTAATTGTAATATTCGCTGTCATCACTAATACATGGGACAATATTCTGGTTAATTGTTAAATTAGATGAGATCACGAATAAACAGGGGACAATATATTGGTTAATTTTTACATTAGCTGCCATCGCACATACACGGGGTATAATATTCTGGTTAATTGTTAAATTACATGTCATCACCAATACACAGGGGTTAATGTTCTGGTTCATTGTTAAATTGGCTTTCATCACTAATACACAGGATATAGTATTCTGCTGAAATGTTAAATTAGATGTCATCACTCATACACAGGATATAGTATTCTGATTAATTGTTAAATTAGCTGTCTTCACTGATACACAGGCGATAATATTCCGTTTAATTGTTAAATTAGCTGTCATCACTAATATATGAGATAATATTCTAGTTCATTGCTAAATTAGTTGTCATCTCTAATACAAAAGGGATATTATACTGCTTAATTGTTAAATTGGATGTCATCACTTATACACAGGGGATTATATTCCGGTTAATTGTTAAATTAGATGAGATCACGAATTAACAGGGGATAATATTCTGGTTAATTGCTAAATTACATGTTATCACTAATACACAGGGGTTAATGTTCTGGTTCATTGTTAAATTAGATGTCATCACTAATACACAGGGTATAGTATTCTGCTTAAATGTTAAATTAGATGTCATCACTAATACACGTTGCATAGTATTCTGGTTAATTGTTAAATTAGCTGTCATCACTAATACACGTTGTATAATATTCTGGTCACTTGTTAAATTCGATGTCATCACTAATACACAGGGGATTATATTCTGGTTAATTGCTAAATTAGATGTCATCACTTATACACGGGAGATAATATTCTGGTTAATTGTTAAATTAGATGTCATCACTAATACATGGGATAATATTCCAGTTAATTGTTAAATTAGATATCATCACTAATACACAGGGTACAGTATTCTGCTGAAATGTTAAATTAGATGTCATCACTAATACACAGGGTATAGTATTAATACACAGGCTATAGTATTCTGGTTAATTGTTAAATTAGCTGCCATCACGGATACACAGGCTATAATTTTCTGGTTAATTGTTCAATTTGATTTCATCACTAATATACAGGGTAGAGTATTCTGGTTAATTGTTACATTGGCTGTCATCCCTAATACATGGGATAATATTCTGGGTCATTGCTAAATTACATGTCGTCACTAATACACAGGGGATATTAAGCTGGTTAATTGTTAAATTAGATTGCATCACTTATACACAAGGTTTAATATTCTAGTTAATTGTTAAAGTAGATGACATCACTCATACACAGGGGATTATATTCTGGTTAATTGTTAACTTAGATGTCATCACTAATGAACAGGGGTTAGTATTCTGGTTAATTGTTAAATTAGATGTCATTACTAATACACAGGGGTTAATAATCTGGTGATTGTTAAATTAGATGTCATCACTAATACACAGGGGTTATTATTCTGCTTAATTGTTAAATTAGATGTCATCACTAATGCACAGGGGATAATATTCCAGATATTTGTTAAATTGGATGTCATCACTAATACACAGGGAATAATATTTTGTTTGCTTGTTAAATTAGATGTCATCACGAATACACAGGGGATAATATTCCAGTTAATTGTTAAATTCGATGTCATCACTAATTCACAGGGGTTAATATTCTAGTTAATTGTTAAATTAGATGTCATCGCTGACACACAGGGGATAATATTCTGGTTAATTGTTAAATTAGATGTCATCACTAATACACGGGATAATGTTCCTGTTAATTGTTAAATTAGATATCATCGCTAACACACAGGGTACAGTATTCTGTTTAATTGTTCAATTATCTGTCATCTGTAATACACAGGATATAGTATTGTGCTTAAATGTTAATTTTGATGTCATCTCTAATACACAGTGTCTAGCATTCTGGTTAATTGTTAAATTAGCTGTCATCACACTTACACGGGGTATAATATTCTGGTTAATTGTTAATTTACATGTCATCACTAATACACAGGATATTGTATTCTGCTTAAATGTTATATTAGATGTCATCACTAATACACAATGTTTAATATTCTAGTTAATTGTTAAAGCAGATGACATCACTCATACACAGGGAGTAATATTCTGGTTA
The DNA here is from genome assembly GCF_036365525.1 of Heterodontus francisci. Lineage (NCBI taxonomy): Eukaryota > Metazoa > Chordata > Chondrichthyes > Heterodontiformes > Heterodontidae > Heterodontus > Heterodontus francisci. Next base: position 1,223,787 of record NW_027141501.1, on the reverse strand, counting down.
ATTGTTAAATTAGATGGCATCACTAATGCACAATGTATAATATTCTGGTTAATTGTTAATTTAGACATGATAACTAGAACAATGTCTAAAATATCCCACTTAATTTTTAAGTTACGTGTCATCCCTAATCCACAGGGGCAATATTTTGGTTAATTGTTAGGTGCTAATGTCCTGAAAACTAAGTTTACACGTTCCAGAAAATAGTTAAATTGGACTTCATCTTTATTGCTTATGGTATAATATTGTGTTTAATTGTTATATTGACATCATCCGTAATATAGAACATAGAACATAGAACCTTACAGCGCAGTACAGGCCCTTCGGCCCTCGATGTTGCGCCGACCTGTGAAACCATCTGACCTGCACTATTCCATTTTCATCCATATGTCTATCCAATGACCACTTAATTGCCCCTAAAGTTGGCGCGTCTACTACTGTTGCAGGCAGGGCGTTCCACGCCCCTACTACTCTCTGAGTAAAGAAACTACCTCTGACATCTGTCCTATATCTATCACCCCTCAACTTAAAGCTATGTCCCCTCATGTTTGCCATCACCATCCGAGGAAAAAGACTCTCATTATCCACCCTATCTAACCCTCTGATTATCTTATATGTCTCTATTAAGTCACCTCTCCTCCTCCTTCTCTCTAACGAAAACAACCTCAAGTCCCTCAGCCTTTCCTCGTAAGACCTTTCCTCCATACCAGGCAACATCCTAGTAAATCTCCTCTGCACCTTTTCCAAAGCTTCCACATCCTTCCTATAATGCGGTGACGAGAACTGCACGTAATACTCCAGGTGCGGCCGCACCAGAGTTTTGTACAGCTGCATCATGACCTCGTGGCTCCGAAACTCGATCCCCCTACTAATAAAAGGTAACACACCATATGCCTTCTTAACAGCCCTATTAACCTGGGTGGCAACTTTCAGGGATTTATGTACCTGGACACCAAGATCTCTCTGCTCATCTACACTACCAAGAATCTTCCCATTAGCCCAGTATTCTGCAATTCTGTTACTCCTTCCGAAGTGAATCACCTCACATTTTTCCTCATTAAACTCCATTTGCCATCTCTCAGCACAGCTCTGCAACCTATCTATGTCCCTCTGTAACCTACAACACCCTTCGGCACTATCCACAACTCCACCGACCTTCGTGTCATCCGCAAATTTACTAACCCACCCTTCTACACCCTCATCCAGTTCATTTATAAAAATGACAAACAGCAATGGCCCCAAAACTGATCCTTACGGTACACCACTCGAAACTAAACTCCAGGATGAACATTTGCCATCAACCACCACCCTATGTCTTCTTTCAGCTAGCCAATTTCTGATACAAACGCACTAATTCACCTTCAATCCCATACTTCTGTATTTTCTGCAAATTCGTTCCCTAATCCAACAGGATCTCAGCAGGCAGCCGATGTGCGTGAAGAATTGGTTTAGCCCCTCCACCACGACCTTGGCAGAGATAGTTCTTCCGTGGAATCGCCTCTCCACATCCACAATGGTGAGAAGGTACTGCTTGACCCCTTTTGTTTTCGGCAGGAGTCCCATACACTTCTGTTCATGGGTTCCCCAAAAGCTGGTTTGGGAATTCGGGGTGCGGTTTTTATTGCAAGTTGGGGCTTCCCCACAACCTGGCACATGTGAACAGTTTTACAGAACTCCACCACATCTTTGTGGAGCTGTGGCCAATCAAAATGCTGTCTTATGCAGGCTTGTGTTTTTCTGATGCTGGCATGTTCAGCCATTGGAATTCCTGGGTTATTCTCCGTATTTCCTTATGGTACCTGGGCAGAATCACGTTCTGGTGAACCACTGTCCACTCTTCATGCACAGGCCTCTAAAGAGGTCACGTCTTCCTCATCGTCACCTCATTCTTTAAATAGTCACACTCTGGAACTCCCTCTGCTTCTGTTTACCTTTAGACAATCTGTGCTAACTTTTGCCAGCTTGCTCAGCCTCGACCAAGGAAGATCTATTTGACACATTCTTATTGTCTTCTAACCTCCCAAAGAAGGTTTCAGATAACTAGACAGGAGGGTCATCAGTCTGCAGTGTCAGTTCATCCTCCTCTGACGGAGCTTGTTTGACCATGGACCATCACAACACAAAGGAAGGAAAAATATCAGGGCCTTCTCCTGTAACTGCTCTGTCTGCCTGATCTATTTCAGTCTCTCTAAAACCACTGGGAAAGCTACCACCTTCACCCTCACCAGATCATTACCCAGGCACAGGTAGCCCCTGTCCACAGGTAAACTAGGGAAAATCCCCAGGGTTACCAGTCCTGAAACAAAGTTGCACTCCATGAGTACCCAATATTGAGTCCTGGGCATTTACCCTCCCCGATACTGTTTACTAATACCTGAGCGTCCGATGCCCTCTCTGGGGGAAAGTTCATGCATTTTCCCAGCAGAAGGGAATGGGTTCCCCCTGTATCCCAAGTATGGATTTGGGCTTACTTGCCTCATTCGAGGGGTATGGGGTCACTTTTCCGTAGGATACAAATCCTGGTATCTCTCAGGGATTTTGTTAAATTTTCCATCACACTCAGTGGTGGGCATACTGGGTCTTACTGCCACAGTTAAAGTCACAGCCTGGTCTTCTGTGTTTCCCATCAGTGCCCCTTTTCCTGAACTGGTCTGGTGTACCCTGATTAATCCTACAGCTTTTCACTGTAACGTCCAGCAGTCAGCTCGGAGGTGATGGGCCTTGTTACAATGGAAGCGCACAGGCTTTTGGGCGTCACTCCTGTTTTCAGCACCGTCTGCTCCAGCCTGAGGAGCAGCACCTGTGTTTACAACTGTGCCTTCTCGCTCAGGGCTATTTTATTTTATTCATTCGTGGGATGTAGACGTAGCTGGCTCGGCCATTTATTATCCATCTCTAATTTAGTTTAGTTTAGTTTAGTGATACAGCCCTGAAACAGGCTGTGACGACCATCAACCACCCATTTTACACTAATCTACACTAATCCCATATTCCTACCACATCCTCAAATGTCCCTATATTTCCCTACCACCTACCTATACTTTTGGCAATTTATAATGGCCAATTTACCTAGCAATCCGCAAGTCTTTTGGCTTGTGGGAGGAAACCGGAGCACCCGGAGAAAACTCACGCAGACACAGGGAGAACTTGCAAACTCCACACAGGCAGTACCTGGAATTGAACCCGGGTCGCTGGAGCTGTGAGGCTGTGGTGCTAACCACTGCGCCGCTGTGCCGCCCACAATTGCCCTGGAGAAGGTCGCGGTGAGCTGTCTTCTTGAACCGCGGCAGTCCCTGTGGGGTAGGTATACCCACGTGCTGTTAGGAAAGGATTTCCAGGATTTTCACCCAGCGACGCTGAAGGAACAGGGATATCGTTCCAAGTCAGGATGGTGTGTGACTTGGAGGGGAACTTGCAAGTGGTGGTGTTCCAATGCATTTGCTGCCCTTGTCCTTCTAGATGGTGGAGGTCGCGGGTTGGAAGGTGCTGTTTAAGGAGCCTTGGTGCATTGCTGCAGTGTATCTTGTAGATGGTACACACTGCTGTCACTGTGTGTCGGTGGTGGAGGGAGTGAATGTTTGTAGATGGGGTGCCTATCATGTGCGCCTGGATGGTGTAGAGCTTCTTGAGTGTTGTTGGAGCTTCACTCATCCAGGCAAGTGGAGAGTATTCAATCACACTCCTGACTTGTGCCTTGTGGATGGTGGACAGGCTTTGGGGAGTCAGGAGGTGAGTTACTCGCCACAGGATTCCTGGCCTCTGACCTGCTCTTGTAGCCACGGTATTTATATGGCTACTACAGTTTTGCTTCTGGTCAATGGTAGTCCCTAGGATGTTGATAATGGGGGATTCAGCGATGCCGTTGAATGACAAGGGAAGATGGTTGGATTCTCTATTGTTGGAGATGATCATTGTCTGGCACTTGTGTGAGGCGAATGTTACTTGCCACTTACCAGCCCAAGCCTGGATACTGTCCAAGTCTTGCTGCATTTCTACACGGAATGCTTCAGTATCTGAGGAGTCACGAATGGTGCTCAGCATTGTGGAATCATCAGCGAACATCCTCACTTCTGGCCTCATGTTTGAAGGAAGGTCATTGATGAAGCAGCTGAAGATGGTTGGCCCTAGGACACTACCCTGAGGAACTCCTGCAGTGATGTCCTGGAGCTCGGATGATTGACCTCCAACAACCACAATCATCTTCCTTTGCGATAGGTATGAGCCAGCGGAGAGTTTTCCCCTGATTCCTATTGACCTCAGTTTTGCTAGGGCTCCTTGATGCCATACTCGGTCAAATGCTGCCTTGATATCAAGGGCAGTCACTCTCACCTCTCCTCTTGAGTTCAGCTCCTTTGTCCATGTTTGAACCAAGGCTGTAATGAGGTCAGGAGCTGAGTGGCCCTGGTGGAACTCAAACTGAGCGTCACTGAGCAGGTTATTGCTAAGCATGTGCCGCTTGATGGCATTGTCGATGGCACCTTCCATCACTTTACTGATGATTGAGAGTGGGCTGATGGGGCGGTAATTGGCCAGGTTGGACTTGTCCTGCTTTTTGTGTGCAGGACTTACCTAGGTAATTTTCCACATTGCAGGGTAGATGCCAGTGTTGTCGCTGTGCTAGAACAGCTTGGCTAGAGGTGCAGCAAATTCTGGAGCACAGGTCTTCAGTACTATTGCTAGAATATTGTCCGGGCCCATATCCTTTGCAGTATCCAGTTCCTTCAGTCGTTTCTTTATATCATGCAGAGTGAATCGAATTGGCTGAAGTCTGGCATCTGTGATACTGGGGAGTTCAGGAGGAGGCCGAGATGGATCATCAACTCCGCACTTCTGGCTGAAGATTATTGCAAATGTTTCAGCCTTATCTTTTGCACTGATGTGCTGTATTCCCCATCATTGATGGTGGTGATATTTGTGGAGCCACCTCCTCCAGTTAGTTGTTTAATTGTCCACCACCATTCACGGCTAGATGTGGTCGGACTGCAGAGCTTCGAACTGATCCGTTGGTTATGGAAACTCTTAGTTCTGCCTATCGCATGCCGCTTATGCAGTTCGGCATGGAAGTAGTCTTGGGTTGTAGCTTCACCAGGTTGACACCTCGTTTTGAGGTATGCCTGGTACTGCTCCTGGCATGCTCTCTTTCACTCTTCATTGACTCCCATGCGCTTTAATTTTGCACGCTAATTTCTGACATGGGATCTTATCAAAAACCTTCTGAAAGTCCAAATACATCACATCCACTTGTTCTCTCTGATCTATTCTATGAGTTACATCCTCAAAAAATCCCAGTGGATTTGCCAAGCATGATTTCCCTTTCGGAAATTCATGTTGACTGTGTCCGATCCTGTCATTATTTTGCATGTGCTCTATTATTGCATCTTTTATAATGTACTCTAGCATTTTCCCCACTACTCATTTCAGGCTAACCGGTCAATAATTGCCTGTTGTGTCTCTGTCTCCTTTTTAAAATAGTGGGGTTACATTAGCTAACTTGCAATTCATTGGAACTCTTCCAGAGTCTATAGAATTTTGAAGAATGACCAGCAATGCATCTATTATTTCTACAGTCACTTTCTTAAGTACTCTGGGATGTCGATTATCAGGACCTGGGGATTTATCGCCCATCAATCCCATCAATTTCCCTAACACCATTTCTCTACCTATACTGATTTCATACAGTTCCTCCTTGTCACTAGACCCTATGTTCACCAACATTTCTGGGAGGTAATTTGTGTCCTCCTTTGTGAAGACAGAGCCAAAGTATGTACTTAATTGGTCTTCCATTTCTTTGTTCCCCATTACTTCCAAACAGCATTTGATGAAGTGTCACTTAACAGGCTTGTCAGTAAAGATAAAGCCCATGGAATAAAAAGGACAAAGTTGTCTGCGTGACAGGAAGCAGAGAGAGGTGGTGAAAAGTTCTTTGTCGAACTGGAGGAAGTTTCCCCCCAGGGGTCCTTACTAGGTCTGCTACTTTTCATGATATATATTAACCACTTGGACTTGAGTGTAAATCGCACAATTTCAAACTTTACACTTGACACAAAAGTTGGAAATGCATTTCACAGTGAGTATGACAGTGACAGACTTCAAGTGGATATAGAGAAGTTGATGGAATGGACGGACACATGGCAGATAAATATTAACAGAAGCGCAAATTGATACATTAACATAGGACGGAGAGGAGAGGCAATGGAAAATAAAGGGTGTAATTTTAATGGGGGTGCAGCAACAGAGTGGATGCATGTGAATAATTATATGGCAGGACAAGTAGATAAGATTGTTAAAAATGACATGCTGACTGACTGTTACAAAGACAAACTATACCTCCTTGTCCTTCACAAACTTACTGCAGGCTGTTACAATGCTGGTGACACCATCTTCCTCCCATAGCTCTCTACTTTCGTCCAGCTGGAAGGAACTGAGTTACCTTTTTATCAATTCATGGACTGTGGCCATCGCTGGCCAGGCCAGCATTTATTGTCCATCCCTAATTGCCTTTGAGAAGCTGGTGGTGAGCTGCCTTCTTGATCTGCTGCAGTCCATCTGATGCGGGTACACCCACAGTGCTGTTAGGAACTGAGTTCCAGGATTTTTACCCAGCGATAGTGATGGAATGGCGATATAGTTCCAAGTCAGGATGGTGTGTCACTTGGAGGGGAACTTGCAGGTGGTGGTTTTCCCATGCATTGTTGCCCTTGTCCTTCTAGTTGGTAGAGGTCGCGGGTTTGGAAGGTGCAGTCCAAGGAGCATTGGTGCGTTGCTGCAGTGCATCTTGTAGACGGTACACACTGCTGCCCCTGTGTGCTGGTGGTGGAGGGAATGAATGACACCCCAATCAGAACAATCAATTATGCTGCTTTGTCCTGGATGGTGTTGAACTCCTGGAGTGTTGTTGGAGTTGCGCTCATAAAGGCAAGTGAAGAGTCTTCCATCACACTCCTGACTTGTGCCTTATAGATGGTGGACAGGCTTTGGGGTGTCAGGAGATGAGTCATTTGCCACAGGATTCCTAGCTTCTGACCTGCTCTTGTACTTTCATTTCAGTTTCTGGTCACTGGTAAGCCCTAAGATATTGATAGTGGGGGATTCAGCCTTGGTAATGCCATTGCATGTTAAGGGGAGATGGTTAGAAACGCTTTTATTAGAAATTATCATTGACCTGCCACTTTTGTGACATCGATATTACTTGCCACTTATCAGCTCAAGCCTGAATGTTGTCTAGGACTTGCTGCATATGTCTGTCTTCAGCATCTAATGAGTCGCGAATCGCGCTGAACATTGTGTAATCATCAGCAAACATTCCCACTTATGACCATATGATTGAAGGAAGGTTATTGTTGAAGCAGCTGAAGATGGTTGGGCCTAGGACACTACCCTGAGGAACTCCTGCAGTGATGTCCTGGAGCTCAGATGATTGACCTCCAACAACCACAACCATCTTCTGTTGTGCTAGATATGACTCCAACCAGCGGAGAGATTTCTGCCTGAATCCCATTGACTTCTAGTTGGTGGGTTCCATTTATATGTATAATAACAGAAAATGCTGTAAATACTCAGCTTGTCTGGCAGCATCTGTGGAGAGAGAAGCAGAGTTAATGTATCATGTTGATGAACTATCATCGGAACCGACAATGGTTCGAAATGTAATCGGTTTTGAAGAAGTGAAAGGTGGGGAAGAACAACAAAAGGGAATGGCTGTGATAGGGCCGAGGATGAGGAGTTTAAATGACAAAGAACAAGGCAAAGAGAGTGGTAATATTTGTTGTAAAGGACAAAACATTTGTCCAGGGAGAGTGTTAATGGCTGAATAATGAACAGCTCTGTCCAAAAGCAAGAGCATGAAAAACATGTTCAGTACCAGGTGACGGTGTGAAATTGTTGAACTCCGTGTTGATCCAGAGACACTGAAGTGTCTCAATGGAAGATGAGGTTCTGTTCCTCAAGCTTGTATTCAGCTTCACTGGAACACTACAGCAGGTCCAGGACAGAAATGTCGAAGTGGGAGCTGAGCAGTGAATTAAAGTGGCAAGTGATCAGAAGATCGGGGTCGTGCTTGTGGACTGAATGGACATGTTCCACAAAGCGGTCACCCAATCTGTATTTGGTATTCCCAATGTTTTTTTTTAATCGTTCATGGGCTGTGGGCGTTGCTGGCTAGGACGGCATTCATTGCCCATCCTTAATGTAGAGGAGATCACATTGTGAGCAGCAAATACAGTAAACTGAATTGAAAGAAGGACAAATGAATCGCTGCTTCACATGAAAGGTGTGTTTGGGCCTTGGATAGTGAGGAGAGAGGAGGTAAAATGGCAGGTATTACACCTTCTGTGATTGCAGGAGAAGGTGTCCAGGGAAGGAGACAAGGTGTCGGGGGTGATGAAGGCGTGGACCAGGGTGTCACGGAGGGAATAGTCCCTGTGGAATGCTGACAGGGGAGGGGATGGGAAGATGCATTTAGTAGTGGCATCACGCTGGAGGTGGCAGATATGGAAGGGCTGGTAAGATAGGGCGGAGCGGTGGCAAATGGAATTTAATCCTAGGAAGTGTGAGGTGATGCTTTTTGGTGGAACTAACAAGGCAAGGGAATATATAATGGATGGTAGGATCCTAGGATGTACAGAAGGTCAGAGGGATCTTCGTGCACTTGTCCATATATCAATGAAGGCAGCAGCACAGGTAGATCAGGTGGTTAGGAAGGCATACGGGATAATTGTCTTTATTAGCCGAGGCATAGAATATAAGAGCAGGGATGTTATGATGGAGCTGTATAAAACACTAGTTAGGCCACAGCTGGAGTACTGTGTACAGTTCGGGGCACCCCACTATAGGAAGGATGTGATTGCACTGGAAAAGGTGTAGCGGAGATTCACCAGGATGTTGCCTGGCTGCAGCATATCAGCTATGAAGAGAGAGTGAAAAGGCTAATGTTGTTTTCCTTAGAGCAGAGAAGGCTGATTGGCGACCTTATTGAGGTATACAAAATTATGAGGGGCATAGATAGTGTAGATAGGAATAGACCTTTTCCCTTAGGAGAGGGGTCAATAACCAGGGGGCATAGATTTATGTTAAGGGGCAGGCGTTTTAGAGGGCATTTAGGAAAACAAATTCACCCAGAGTGTGGTTGGGCTCTGGACCACACTGCCTGAAGTGGTACTGGAAGCAGGAATCCTCACAACATTTAAGAAGTACTTCGATTAGCACTTGAAACGCCAGAGCACACAAGACTACGGGCCAAGTGTTGGAAAATAGGAATAAAATAGATAGGTGCTTAATGGCCATCACCGATGCGATGGGCCGAAGGGTCTGTCTTTATGCTGTATAACTTGGGCTCTATGAAGTGAGTGGAGTTGAAAGAGAAGTTGTTCAATGTGAGAATCAGCCATGTGGAGGTGGATGGTGTTCAAGGAAGAAGCCGAGAACCCTAAGACCGTCCTGGTGGGGGATAGGAGGTGCAGTGAGATTGGACGTCCATAGTGAAGAGGAGGTGCTTAGGGCCAAGAAACTGAACATTTTCAAAATGACGTTCAGCGTCTGAAGAGTCACAGATGTAGGTGGAAAGAGACTGGACCAGGGGGTAAAATCGAGTCAAGATAGGAAGAAATAAGTTCAGTGAGGCAGGAGCAGGCTGAAACAATGTGTCGACCAGGAAAGCCCTGTTTGTGGATTTTGGGAAAGAGGTAGAAGCGAGCTGTCCGGGGTTGTGGGACTATGAGGTTGGAAGCTGCAGAGGGAAGATCCCCAGAGGAGATGAGGTCAGTGACCGTCCTGTGAACAGTAGCTTGATGTTCTGTGGCGGGACCATGGTCCAGAGGGAGATAGGAAGAAGTGTTTGAGAGTTGGCGTTCAGCATCTGCAAGGTTGTGGGCAGTATGCCAGACAACAACAGCACCACCCTTGTCTGCAGATTTGATCACAATGTCGGGATTAGACCTGAGGTAACGGAGTGTGGCAATTTCAGAGGGGGGCAGGTAAAATGAGTGAGGGGAAGAGAAATTGAGATGGCCAATGTCTCGCCGACAGTTCTCAATGAAAAGATCAACAGTGGGTAAGAGGCCAGAGGGAGTGGTCCAGGTGGAGGGAGAATACTTGAGGTGGGTAAGTGGGCCCAGTGGTCGGGGGAGGACTGCCGGTCAAAAAAGTGAGCAGGAGGCCTTGGCGATGGAAAAGAGCTCAACGTCATGCCGTGCGTGGAATTATTAGATGTAGGGGTATAAGGCATAAAATTGAGTCATTTGTTAAGTACAGATCATTCAGTGACAAAGAGGGGAAGACGCCATTGTTTAAAAATAAGGGGTCACCATTTAAAACAGAGATGAGGAGAGGTGTTCCCTCTCAGAGGGTCGAAAGTCTTCCTCAAAAGACAGTGGAAGCAGAGTATTTGAATACTTTTAATGCAGAGCTGGATAGATTCTTGATATGCAAGGGGGTGAAAGGTTACCGGGGGTAGCTGGAAATGTGAAGCAATCAGTTCAGCCAGGAACTTATTGAATGGTGGAGCAAGCTCGAAGGGTCGAGTGGCCTACTCCTGGTCCTAATTCGTATGTTCGTATATAAATATCTGTTTTTGTTATTGATGTCTTCAGAACAGCACTGTATACTTCTCCACAGACTGAAAAACAATCTATTTTCTGTGCCTTAGCCAATTGGATGTTCACACAACCACTGCCCCTTTGATCCATTGAGTTCAGTTTTCCTAAGAAGTCTATTAAATGACACTTGATCAAACGCCTTTTGAAAGTTTATATACATAACACCATCTGTGACACCCTCATCAATTCCCTCCAATACTTCATCAAATAAATCCTTCAAGTTTGTTAGATACAATTTGCCTTTAACATGTTCATGGTAGTTGACATTTATAAATCCTTGCTTTTCAAAACAGCAGATATCTTTGTCCAGGTTGATCGTTGAAATTTCCTCACAGGTGATGTCACACTGACTGGTCAGTAAATACAGGGTTTACTCCATTTCTCCTTTTTTAAACAGTGTGTAACATTTACAATACTCCAGTGCCTGTCATCACTCCCATATCCAAGAAGGAGTGGAAGATTCTGGCCAGTGCCTCGGCTATTTCCACCATTCCTTCCCTCAGCAACCCTCATGCATCCCATCCAGACTGGGTAAATGTTCTACTTTGTGCTACAAAAAGTGTTGGATTGCAAGGTATTATCTGAACCTGTTTGTTCAGTGACTGTAATGAATGTCTATCTCCATGGACCCTAATTGTGTCACTGGAGAGCTTTTCTCTTCTATTAATAATGGGCTACTTTCAATGTGTTATCACATTGTGTCAGTAGGAGCATCAGCCCCAGCACTAACAGAGATCAGCAGCTCCAGAGAGAGGGAGAGGAGAGATCAGAATCTGAGAATAGACTGGAATGTTACAACAATGGGTCAGAATCTAAGAACAGTAGATTGGAATGTTACAACAATGGACAGGAGTTTATCCCATTGGTTTGATTATCTTACTGCGGATTATTATTGGTACACATTAGCGGATCGGATCTATTATGCACTGAGGATGATTCAACACATTTATTATCCAATCCTCGCTATTGTTGGTGTCCCTGGTAAGTTTCTCTATCCAGCTATTAATTCTATAAACTATGATTAACTGTTTTACTGTTCGTAACAACGACCACCTCCAAAATATCATCCTCTATGTGAGCCCATTTGCTACAAAAACTCTGATCATTGCCTTTGTCAAATTTACTATTCCAATGCTGTCCTGGTTACCCTCCCTGTTACAAACCACCATAAACAACAGGCAATCCAAAATTCTGCTGCCCATATCCTAAATCACACTAAATCTCATTCACGCAACATCCCTGTGCTCAGTGACTTACAATAGTTTCTGTCGGACAGAGTATACAGGAAGAAATAAATGTGGTGTGTAAGAACGGTACCACAATAATCATGGGTGTCTTTAATCTGCGTGAAGATTGGACAAATCAGATTAGCCAAGGGAGCCTGGAAAATTAGTACATAGAGTGTATTCAGGACAGTTCTTAGAGCAGCACGTTCTCGAGTCAACCAGAGTGCAGGCTATTCTAGAACTGGTAATGCATAATTGGACAGGATTAATCAAGAACCTCCTGGTAAAGCAGACACTGGGCGACAGTGATCATAACACGATAGCATTTCAATGTTCAGATTGAAGGGAAAACTGTGGGTCTAAGGCTAGTTTTTTTAAACCTAAATAAAGGTAATTTTAAGGATATGAAGGCATAGCTAGCGAAAGTGAACTGGGAAACTAGGTTAAAAGTTAGGACAGTCGAGATGCAGTGGCAGACTTTGAAGGAGTTACTTAACTCTCAGCAAAGAATTACTTCAGTGAGAAAGAAAGACTCTTGCGGATGGTTGCATCATATGTGGTTAAATAAGGAAGTTAAGGATAATATTAAATTGAGGGAAACACTGTACAAATCTGCAAAGATTGTTGGTGGGTGAAAAGATTGGACAGATTTTAAGAACCAGCAATCAATGATAAAAAAGGGAAAAGGTAGAGTGTGGGAGAAAGCAAGCTAGTAATATAAAAACAGAATAAGAGTTTCTACAAGTATTTACATTGGAAAAGAATAACGAAAATTAGTGTTAGTCCAGTAGAGAGTGAGTTTGGGGAATTAATAATGAGAAACAAGGACATGGCGGAGGTGTTGAACAGGTATTTTGAGTCTGTTTTCACTGTGGTAGAGTTTGAAAACCTTCCAAGGATACTTAAATCAGGAGGCAAAAGGAAGTAAGGAACTAAAAACAATCACCATGACCAGAGAAAAGATGATACAGGGAAAACTATTACACCTAAAGGCTGACAGGACCCACCATCCGTGATTAACTAAAGCAGCTAAAGATAGTATCAAACTTGAAGATAAAGCATATAACGGTGCAAAGCTGGGTGACAGGGCAGAAGATTGGACAGAATATAAAAAGCAGCAAATAACAACTAAAAGATTAATACGGTGGGAAAAAAACAAAAGTACGAGGGAAAGCTAGCTAGAAATGTAAAGACTGATAGGAAGAGTGTCTACAGATATTCGAACAAGGGAAGAGTTAACAAAGTGAGTATTGGTCCTACAGAAAGTGAGTCTGGGGAATTAATAACGGAAAATAAGGAGATGGCAGATGAATTGAGCAGCTATTTTGTATTGGTCCTCACTATTGAGGATACAAGTAACATCCTAGTGTTAGCTGTAAATCAGGAAATGGAAGGGAGGGAGGAACCCAAGACAATTACAATCACCATGGAAGTGGTATGAGCAAATTGTTGGAGCTGTGGGCTGACAAGTCCCGATGGACTTCTTAAAAGAAGTGGTGAGTGACATAGTTGATGCATTGGTTTTGATTTTCTAAAATTCCCTTGATTCGGGGAAGGTTCCATTAGATTGGAAAATAATGAATGTAACTCCTTTATTCAAAAAGGAAGGGAGACAGAAAGCAGGAAACTACAGGCCAGTTAGCTTAACATCTGTCCTGGGAAAATGTTAGAAGCTATTATTGAAGATGTAATAGCAGGGCGTTTGAAAACCCCAAGGTAATCAGGCAGAATCAACATCGTTTTGTGAAAGGAAAATCATGTTTCTCCAATTTATTGGAGTTCTTCGAAAAAGTAACATGTGCTGTGGAGAAAGGGGAGTCGGTGGATGTACTGTACTTAGATTTCCAGAAGGCATTTGATAAGATGCCACATCAAAGGTTATTGTGGAAAATAAAAGCTCATGGTATAGCGAGTATCATTTTGGCATGGATAGAAGATTGACTAGCTAACAGGAAACAGAGAGTAGGCAGAAATGGGCCATTTTCTGGTTAACAAGATGTAACGAGTGGTGTGCCACAGGGATCAGTGCTGGGGTCTCAACTTTTTTACAATTTATAGAAATAACTTGTTTGAAGGGACTGAAGGTATGGTTGTTAAATTTTCTGATGAGACAAAGATAGGTAGGGAAGTAAGTTGTAAAGAGGGCATAAGGAGGGATAGAGATAGGTCAAGTTAGTGGGCAAAGATCTGGCAAATGGAGTACAATGTGGGAAAATGTGAAATTGTCCATTTTGGCAGGAAGAATAAAAAAGAAGCATATTATCTAACTGATGAGAGATTGCAGAGCTGTGAGTTGCAGAGGGATCTGAGTGTCCTAGTGCATGAATACCAAAAGGTTAGTGTGCAGGTCCAGTGAGAAATCAGGAAAGCTAATAGAATGCTATTATTTATTGCAAGGGGAATTGAATACAAAAGTAGGGAGATTTTGCTACAGTTATACAGGAAATTGGTGAGACTACATCTGGAGGACTGTGTACAGTATTGGTCTTCTTATTTAAGGAAGGATGTAAATGCGTTGGAAGCAATTGAGAGAAGGTTTACCAGACTAATACCGTGAATGAGAGGGTTGTCATATGAGGAAAGATTGGACAGACTAGGCTTGTATCTGCTGGAGTTTAGAAGAGTAAGAGGCGACTTGATTGACACAAACAAGATCCTGACGGATTTTGATAGGATGGATGTGGAAAGGATGTTGTCCCTTGTGTGAGAATCTAGAACTCGGGCTCACTGTTTAAAAATAAGGGGTCGCCCATTTAAGACAGAAATGAGATTTTATTATCTCTCTGAGGGTCATGAGTCTTTGGAATTGTCTTCCTCAAAAGGTGATGGAAGCAGAGTCTTTGAATATTTTTTAAAGCAGAGGTAGATAGATTCTTGATAAGCAAGGGGGTGAGAGGTTATTGGGGGTAGGCAGGAATGTGGAGTCGAGGTTCCAATCAGATCAGCCATTATCTTATTGAATGGTGGAGCAGGCTCGAGGGGCTGAGTGGCTTACTCCAGCTTCGACTTCTTATGTTCGTATAACAAGTCCCCAGGACCAGATGGCCTGCATCCTAGGGCTTTAATTTCAGTGGCTGCAGTGATAGTAGAGGCATTGGTTATAATCTTCCAAAATCCCTTAGTCTCTGGAAGGGTCCCAATGCATTGGTTAATAGAAAATGTAACGCATTCATTCAAGAAGGGAGGGAGACCGAAAACAGGAAACGATGGGCCAGTTAGCCTAAAATCTGTCCTAGGGAAATTGAGAGAATCCAATAATAAGGATGTGGAAAACCATCATGGGATCAGACAGAATCAAACATGATTTTGTGAAAGGGAAATCATATGCAATTAATTGAATAGAGTTCTTTGAGGAAGTGAAAAGCAAGGTGGATAAAGGGGCACCTGTAGATGTGGTGCACTTGGATTTCCAAAAGGCATGTTGTAAGGGGTAACATATTCACATGGATATAGGATTAGCTAGCTAACAGGAAAAGAATGGGATAAATTGATCTTTTTGTGTTTGCAACCTGTAATTACTGGAGTGCCACAGGGATCAGTGCTAGGGCCTCAACTATTTACAATATATATCAAAGACTTGGCTGAAGGGACAGAATGCATGGTAGCTAAATTTGTCGGTGACAGGAAGATGGGAACGAAGGTACCTTGTCAAGAGGAGGTAAAGAGTTTACAAAGAGATAGAAATAGGTTAAGTGAGCTTGCAAAACTTTGGCAGATGGAGTAGAATGTGGTAATATGTGAACTTTTCCACTTTGGCAGGAAGAACAGAAAAACAGTATACTATTTAAATGTAGAAAGATTGAAGAACTCGGTGGAACAGAGGGATCTGGGTGTCCTGGTACATGAATCAGAAAGAGTTTGTATTCAGGGACAGCAAGTGATTAGGAAGGCAAATGGAATATTAATGTTTATTGCAAAGGGAATCGTGTATAAAAGTGGAGAAGTTTTACTGCAGCTGTGCAGGGCCTTGGTGAGACTACATCTGGAGTACTGTGTACAGTTTTAGTCTCCTTACTTGATAAAAATGATATAGTTGCATAAGAGACAGGTCAGCAAAAGTTCACTTGACCCAATCCCTGAATGAAAGGCTTATTGTATGAAGAAAGTTTGAAGCGGTTGGGGTTTAGAAGAATGAGAGGTGTCTTATTGAAACCTATCAGATCCTGAGTGGGCTTGATAGTGCCGATACTGGGAGGATGCTTCCTCTTGTGAGGGAGACTAGAACAAGGGGATCAAGTTTAAAAATAACAGATAAGCCATGTTCTTACCGAATGGTGGAGCAGGCTCAAAGGCATAATGGCCTACTCATGCTCTTGAGTACTATGTTCCTGTGTCCAGTGACACCTCAAATTTTAATATTTTCACTCGTGCGATCAAATCCCTCCATGGCGTCACCCTCTAATTATCTAAATCCACTGTCCATTTCCAATATTCATCTTCTAATTCCCTTTTTAAAGTGAGTTTCTTTCCCTGTGTCTCTCTCCCTGACCACACATTTCATCTCTCCAGCTCCACTGGTGCTGTGGAAGTTTGGATCCATAAAATGGTGTGAGCTGCACTGCCGGTCACATCCAGCACATTGTACAGGACACCCAGGCTGACCGGGGTGCTAGCGTGGGTGTAACGTGTGTGTGTCTGCAGTGTGAGGAGGGTCTGAACATGGCGTCAATCAGCCATTCCAGCAGCTTTAATGTACGTCTTTGAAACTTGGTCTTTGCATGTCCACTGACAACCTGTGTTAGTCACTCTCAGCTGAACATACATTCAGCAGCACGAGGAAACACCTCTCGTGTTATTTAAAAGGACCAGGCATCCAACTTACAGGTGAGGGGCTTTTGACTTACTTCTGCTATTGTAAAGTTAGTGGAGGTGCTGTGGATGGTTTTCTGGAAGTTGTGTTGTGAGCTGCTGCAGACATTCAGGGAGGACAGAGGATTTGGTGACCGAACACTGGACGAGGTATGGGGACTGTAGTTACAGTGTCTCTGGGTCTGTAACATGTTCAACAAATGGAGCAGAGGCTGCAGAGAGGGGAAGCTCTGTAAAGAGCGAGGAGGAGGTGGGGGCTCTGCCCTACCCACCCCGTGTTTTCCAAGAACAAAAGGAGCAGTGGTCCTAATACCGAGCCCTAGGGAACACCACTGTATACTCCCATCGAGTCTGAACAACAACCTTTCACCACTTCTCTCTGCTTACTGTTCATTAGCCAATGTTATATCCACACTGTCACTGTCCCTTTAATGCATAGGATTCAGTTTTCCTAACCTGTCTATTGAATGTCACTTGATCAAACACCTTTTGAAAGTCCATATATATAACTTCAATCACACCACCCTCATCAACCCTCTCCATTGTTTTATCAAAGAACTCCATCAAGTTTACCTCAGCACCACCTCTCTCCACTTCTCCACTGTTGTTAAATTATCAGACTGCTTATCCGACATCCAGTACTGGATGAGCAAATATGTCCTCCAATTAAATATTGGGAAGACTGATGACATTGGGCTGGATTTTGTTGAGTTCTGACGTCAGGTTCCGTGGTGGGGATGCAGAAGATCGGAGTGGCAGCGGCTGCCACGGAGCCGCAAATCGGGATTGCTGGGCCTGATCTTCCCGTCACGGAACCAGATGTTGGGAATGCTGGACATGATCTTCCTGTCACGGAGTCGGGCATCCGGAATGCTGGGCCTGATCTTCCCGGCGATGTGGAGGTTCCGTGGTGTGCCGACCTCCATCGCTCGGTGACAGGACCCTGCTTTAAATATTTCAATAAACTCTATGCATATATTTCAGTCCAATTCCCTGGGATCTTACCAACTGCCCGGAATCTTCCATGCAGCAGCTGGCACTCTCACACGTTCACTTTCCTGTCCAGGGAAAGCTGGTGCCACCGAGTTGGGGAAGGGGGAAAGTCGGATTTTTAGTGCAGTGTGGTGGCTGACGGTGTCAACTCTGCATTAATAGTGTTGGGGGAGAAGGGGAGAACTCTACACTTTGTACAGTTGTTGGGGTGGGGGAAACTTGGCAGGTTAAGAGTTTTGGGGGGCAGGAGAAGGCAACTGTACAATATAAGTGTTTTGAGGGAAAGGGGTATCATTTTATTTGCAGTGCATTCGGGGAGAGCGGTACGGGGTCAAACGTTGCACTTTTTGTGGCAGGTCGGGCAGCCCTTTAAAAATGGTTCCAGTGTCTGTGCAGAGGCAGCTGACAGAACTGCTGATGTCGCGGAGGCCATCCCTGCCACGTGATTGGAGTGGGACTTGTGACCCGCCCACCATATTAAAATGAGCCACCGCACACTACATCACAGCAGCACGGCGACACGTGGACCGCACACATGGGCCGACAATTCTTTGCATGCCACTGGGGAGAATAACATTTAGTCCATTTTTTGTACTTCCTGGTCCAAGCTCTGTTCCCTAGCTAGCAATTCTGTATCTCTTCCTAGTAACAGTCTACGATTAATATAGTCTGTTCACAACATTGGTGTCAATTTGACCACAAGATGAGCTTCCAACCTCAAGTTGGTGCCATCACTTTGACCGCCTATTTCCAGCTGAGGCCCTGCCTCAGCTCAGCTGCTGCTGAAACCCTCATTCAAGAAAACAGTCGCTGTTAGACCTGGTACTTGGGAATGAGGTGGGCCAAGTGGATCAAGTATCAGTAGGAGAACATTTTGGGGATAGTGATCATTGTGTCATAAGCTTTAGGCTGACTATGGAAAAGGAGAAGCAGCAATCCAGGGTACGAATAATTAACTGGGGGAAGACCAACTTCAATGGGATAAGAATGGGGCTGGGGCGATTAAGTTGGAGTCAAAAGCTGCTAGGAAAACCGGTCGATGCACGATGGGCTACCTTCAAAGAAGAGATAATTCGGGCAAAGTCAAGTTATGTTCCCTCGAAGGGGAAAAGTGGAGCAAACAAATACAGAGCTACCTGGATGACAAAAGAGGTAGCGATTAAGATAAAGAAGGAAAAGTGTGCTTATGACAGATGCCAAGTAGAAAATACTATTGAGAACCAGGCTGAATATAGAAAGTCCAGTGTAGAAGTGAAAAAGCAAATACGAGAAGCAAATAGAGAGCATGAAAAGAGACTGGCAGCTAACATAATGGTATTCCAAAGTTTTCTATAGACATATATGTATCAAAAGGGTGGTAAATGGAGGACTCGGGCTGATTAGAGACCAGAAAGGGGATTTATACATGGAGGAATAGGGCATAGCTGAGGTTCAAAATTAATTCTTTGCATCTGTCTGTACCAAAGGATACGATAGACCCACGAGGAGTTAAGTCGGATGCTAGAAGTTGCTCAATTTGATAAAGAGGATGCATTAGATAGGCTGTCTGTACTTAAAATGGATAAGGCACCAGTGCTGGATGAGATACATCCACGAATACTGAGGGAAGTGAGTGTGAAATCGCAGAGGCACTGGCCATAATTTTTTAATCTTCCTCAGACTCTGAGGTGGTGCTAGGGGATTGGAGAATTACAAACGTTACATCTTTGTTCAAAAAAGGGTGTAATGATAAACCCAACAACTGCAGGCCAGTCAGTTTGGTGGTGGGGAATCTTCGACAAAAATAATTCGGGACAAAATTAATAATCAATTGGATAAATGCGAGTTAGTTCAGGAAAGCCAGCATGTATTTCTTCAGGGAAAATCATGTTTAACTAACTTTCTGGACTTTTTTGAGGAGGTAACAGAGAGGGCTAATGAGGCCAATGCTGTTGATGTGGTGTATATGGACTTTTAAAAGGTGTTTGATACAATGTCACACAACAGACTTGTGAGCAAACATGTAGCTCATGGAATAAAAGGGATGGTAGCAACATGGATATGAAATTGGCTGAATGACAGGAAAGAAAGAGTAGTGGATAATTGATGTTTTTTGGACTGGAGGAAGGATTGTAGTGAAGTTCCCCAGGGATCAGTGTTGGGACCCATGCTTTTCCTGATATATATTAATGACCTAGACCTTGTTGTGCAGGATACAATTTCAAAGTTTGCAGATGATATGAAACTGAGAAGCATAGTGAACTTTGAGTTGGATAGTGTAGAGCTTCAAATGGACATGAACAAGTTGTTGGAAAATACAGACAGGTGGTAGGCGAAGTTCAATGCAGAGAAATATGAAATGATTCATTTTGGTAGGAAGAACATGGACAGACAATATAAAATAAAGGGTAAAATTCTAAAGGGGGTGCAGGAGCAGACGGACCTGGGTGTATATGTCCATAAGTAATTGAATGCGGCAGGACAGGTTGAGAGAGCGGTTAATAAAACATATATATCCTGGGCTTTATTAATAGGTACATAGAATGCAAGAGCAATGAGGTTATGTTGAACTTGTATAAGACACTAGTTCAGCCTCAGCTGGAATATTGCGTCCAGTTCTGGGTGTCTGTCATGCAGAATCCCCACCTGCAAAGAAAGAGGCACATGAATTGTGTCATGAACATTGATTTTAAACTGTTTTCTGAAGTGAGGAAATGACTTGTTAAACAGATCAGCCGTGGCTGGAAAAGACATTTGCATATCAACAGACAGTGCTTGGAAGGAAAAAGGACCATTCCCTGACACATTCAACTCCCAATGGATTATGATCACCAGGTATTATGTGTAAGAGGAGCATTCCAGAGATTGCTGAGGTAATACAATCCAGGACTGGTTAGACCAGCTGGTCATATGACTAACTGGCTATTCCAGAGTTTTTATTCTGAACTAACCAGAGAGTTTAAACTCAGGAGGAGTGTTTTCTCCTGGACTGAGCAGATTTCTCCTTTCTGCTCCTATATCTTTATCACGGAAGTCCAATTCCACTGAAGCCCCATGCGAGAAAAGTCTCCTACAGCGAACAAAGTTTAAGAAAAATACTGGGCCCCAAGGAAAAGAAAGATCAACTTACAATCAAAGAACCTACAGTGAGCTCAAAGAACTGTAACAAAAACACTGTCAGTTATTGCCTCAAACGTGTTCACTTTATTTCTTCTACTCTTTTTCTGTTTCTATTTGTATGTATCACATATGCATGCTAGTGTGGGTGTATCCTTTATCCGTAGGCAATAACTGAATTGGAGTTTAAGCACAAGTTTAATACATTTCAACCGTTCTTCTTTAAACCTAAGAAAGCCTGTTTGTGTTGGTTTCTTTGCCTTATAATTGGAAAGCAGTGAACCAGGATTCACCAAGAAGGATCTTAAAACATGGTGTGTTTAATATTAAACCGTTGCGGTAAGACCAGGTGAAGGCTGAAAGGGAACCCTAGACCCCTTTCTCACCTGGTCGTAACAATGTCACACTTTAGGAAAGACTTGAGGAGCATTGGAGAGGCCGCAGAAAAGATTCACGAGAATGGTTCCAAGGATGAGGAGCTTCAGTTATGAAGATAGATTGGAGAAGTTAAGGCTGTTTTCCTTGGAGGAGAGAAGGCTGAGAGATGATTTGATAGAGGGATCAAAAATCATGATGTGTCTGGACAGAGTAGATAGAGAGAAACTGTTCCCACTCGTGAAAGGATCGAGAACGAGAGGGCACAGATTTAAATTATTTGGTAAGAGTAGTAAAGGCGACATAAGGAAAAACATTTTCACGCAGATAGTGGTTAAGGTCTGGAATGCACTGTCTGAGAATGTAGTTAAGGCAAGTTCAATTGAAGCATTCAAAAAGGAATTAGACTGTTAAATGAGAAGGAAGAATGTGCAGGGTTATGGGGAGGGGGGAATGGCACTAGGTGAATTGCTCTTTCGGAGAGTCGGTGCAGACATGACGGCCTGAATGTCCTCCTGTGCTGTAACAATTCTGTAATTCTGTGATTCATGCCTTTGTCACCTCTAGAAGTGACTATTCCAACTCAGTCCTGGCTGATCTCCCACATTCTACTCTTTGTAAACGTGAGGTCATCCAAATCTCTGCTGCCCATGTCTTAACTCGCACCAGGTCCCGTTCATCTCTCTCTGACAGACATTGTCTCCCAGTCAAGCAATGTCTTGATTTTAAAATTCTCATCCTTGTTTTGAATCCCTCCATGGCCTCGACCTCCCTATCTCTGTAATCTCCTCCAGCCCCACAATCCTCTGTGATATCTGCACTCCTCTAATTCCGGCGCCTTGTACATTCCTGATCCTCATCACTCCACCACTAGCGTCTGCACCTTCAGTTACCGATGCCCCAAGTTCTGGTACACTCTCACTAAACCTCTCCACCTCGCTTTCCTCATTTTAGACACTCCTTAAAATCTATCTCTTTGGCCAACCTTTTGGTCATCTGACCTAATATCTCCTGTTGTCTCTTACTGTCACACTTTGTTTTATAATGCTCCTGTGAAGCACCTTGGGACATTTCATTCGGTTAAAGGGGCTATATAAATATAAGTTGTTGCTGACGTTTGCCAAACATGATTTGTCATTAGCAGACCCCTGCAGTATGCTGTTTATTATCCCATGTTTTTCCAAGAAATGAATATTCTTGTCTGGGTTTCAACCCAAAGAAATTTCCTCAGTAGTGACTTCAGACTGACTGGCCTTTAGTTACAGGATTTACACCATTTCACGTTTTTTAACAGGGTGAAACATTTACAACCCTCCAGTCCTCTGTAATCACCCCCATATCCAAGGAAGAGTGGAAGATTCTGGTCAGTACCTCTGCTATTTCCACTGTTCCTTCCCTCAGTAATCCTCATACATCCCATCCAGACCAGGTAACTGTTCTACTTTATGGTGGTACAATAAGTGTTGAATTGAAAAGTGTTAACTGAACCTGTTTGTTCAGTGACTGTAATTAATGTCAGTCTCCATGGAGCCTAATTGTGTCACTGGAGGGTTTCCCTCTTCTATTAATAAGGGACTTCTTTCAATGTGTTATCCCATAGTCTCAGTGGGAGCATCACGCTCGGCACTAAACAGGGATCAGCTGCTCCAAAGAGGGGAAGCGGAGAGATCAGAATCTGAGACCAATACATT
Source organism: Heterodontus francisci (assembly GCF_036365525.1). Taxonomy (NCBI): domain Eukaryota; kingdom Metazoa; phylum Chordata; class Chondrichthyes; order Heterodontiformes; family Heterodontidae; genus Heterodontus; species Heterodontus francisci. The sequence continues at coordinate 1,201,008 of NW_027141501.1, read as the reverse complement.
GGAATGTTACAGCAATGGGTCAGAATCTGAGAACAATAGATTGGAATGTTACAACAATGGGTCAGAATCTGAGAACAATAGATTGGAATGTTACAACATTATATCAGAATCAAAGAACAATAGATTGGAATATTACAACAATGGACAGGAGTTTCATCTGGGAGTTTGACTATCTTTCTGTACATTATGATTGGCTATCATTAACATCTAGGATCAGATACACACTTTTGATCATTCAACACATTTACTATCCCATCCTTGCTATTGTTGGTGTTCCTGGTAAGTCTCTCTGTCCAGCTACTAATTCTATAAACCATGTTTAACTGCATTACTGCTCTTGTTATTTATTCTCCCCTCCTTGCTGCTGTTGTTACTCCTGGTGAGTCTCTGCTACTGGGTATGGACTCTGAAAAACTGTTGCCAACTGTATTACTGTACCTGTAATTTACTCTCTTAATGTTGCTGCTGTTGGTGTTCCTGGAATGTCCCTGTGTAGAGCTATGAGATCGTAAACAACTTTTTCACTGCATTACTGTTCTTGTAATTTTACTATTTGGTCCCCATCACAAACTATGCTCCCCATCTATGGACTCCATCTCCCTCTCCACTTAATATCTGAGGCTGAATGAGACTGTTCACAATCTTGGTGATGCTTTTCACCCTGAGTGAGTTTGGATCTATATCCTCTCCAGTATCAATCCTGTCTACTGCCAGCTTTATAATATTGTCCCCTTCCACAATCCATCAGCTGCAGAAACACTTATCCCGCCTTTGTAAAATTCACTGCCCTAATGTTACCCTTGTCAGCCTCCCAGTTATAAACTTTCAGAGACCACAGCCCATCCAAAGCTCTTCTGCCGAACTCTCAGTGAATCCTATTCACCCCATCTCCCTCGCACCCACCTCATCTACATTGGCTCCTCATCTGGGAGTATTTCGCCTTTTATATGATCACATCCCCAATTTCTCTCTGAGTTTCCCACAACCCTACGCATTCCCCATAAAGTAAATTTCTGTCCCTCTGTCTCTCTCCCTGGCCGTGATTTTGGGCTCAGTTGAGCCACTGGTGTCAGTGCTACAAAGACAGAAACTGTACAATGGTGTGGGGAATGCTGCTGGTCACTTCAAGCGTATCTCACATGGAGCTGCATTTTGGGCAGGGCACCTGGCAGCTTTGACACACATTTTAGAAACTTGGTCTGGGCATGTGCACTGACCACCTGTGTTAGTCACTCTCAGCTGAACATGTATTCAGCAGCATGAGGAACCACCACTCACCTCCCCTATCATTACAGAGAGAGGTGAATACATGATTTTCTCTCTCAGCAGGGAGAAGACATATCAGAGTTCCCGTGGCTTTGTCAGGATAGCGGGATTCCTGATGGTGTAGGTAGCTCTGCGGGGCCTCCATGCCAATGGGGAGAGGTACAGGAACTGAAAGATGTACAGTTGGTGTGTGAGCATGCTCAGTACATCATATTGGCAGCAGCCACGATAAGTTCAGTCTGAAACAGTCAGCCAGTCCCAACATCTTCAGGACTCCACTGAGAACCTGAATGTGCCATCTTGGAGAAAAGGTCTGCCTCCTCTAAACACAACTCAAGTTTATAAATCCTGGAACCAGCCAACCAAATGTTACTCTGCATCTGACCCTGTTTTTGCTTTCCTTAATGTTGTGCCTGTCATGGGAGTGTTTAATTGAACAATGTAGAGGGGCTTTATTCTGTATCTACACAGTTTGTTTTTTACCTAACTACGTTTTTTTTGTTTTTGTTTGTGGCCTTTATTGCTGAGGCCCAATTTTTATACAATTTTTGAAATAACGTTATGGAAAACAGATAAATAAAACAAAAACACATATTAAAACAGCATTGTCTGCATTGATGATGCACTCCAGCCCCTGCAGTGCCCACCAGTCAGGGAAGGCCTCAAGCGTACTGGTGGACACCGCATGCTCCTTCGCCAGTAACCACAGAAGAGGGGCAGGCTATCAGGGCGGACGGACCCCCAGACGGCCCGCAAACTGGATCTGTGAATTGCCACCTTGGCCGGGCCTAAGAGCAGAGTGACGAGAAGATTCTCCTCATGGCCCATGCATCTCTGGCCAAAGATCAGCAGCGTGGGGCTGAAGTGCAGCCAGAACGTCAGAAGCAGTTCCTTTAAATATGCAAACAGGGCTGCAACCTCACACATTCCATATAATCATGGAACACAGACCCGTCCAAGGCCACAGACATTACAAGCAGCCTGGGAGACCGTGAATGTGCTTAAGACTCTCTTGTACGGGACTGCCCTGTGCAGCACCGTCCACCCCAGCTCCTCGAAGTAAAGCGGGAAGAATTCCACGGAGAGAGACATCCACCGGCATTTTTCTTGCCACCAGAAGGCAACACAGACTACCACAGCCTGTCTGGGTGGGTGACAAAGGCGAGGAAGTGGAGAGTGTGTAGGAGCAGCCCATACAGGAAACCCCTCCAAAATGTGCAGAATGGCAGTGGGGGTGGGGGGAGGGGGGGGGAATTTTCCCGAGGTGGCTCAGGTTCTGCAGCACAGGCTCCTGAGGAGAGTTTTGGGGCTTGGGTCTGATGAGCAGTTCCAGCCAAATGGGGGTCAGCTCGGCCGGGAGCGCTTCGTAATCCTGAGCCCACATTGTCACCAGCAGCGAGGGGCGTCTCAGGGGCTTCAGCTAGACTTCTGCCCGTCAGTCCATCCCCGGAGCCTGCCGCCGGAGAGCCGAGGTGCTCTCCTCCGCAGGCGGGGAAGCGCCCTGACTGGAGGCGACCATGTTCTGGACACTGAATAGATCCCAGTAAAACAGAGGCAACTCGCTCAAAGAGGTTTGACTAATGCTCTGTGCCGGGAGCTGCATGTTATCTTAGAGGCAGTAAAAAAATACATCTGCAGTGTACTTCATCTGGGAGGATGCTTGATGTACAAGTATCTCTGCAAGGTATCTCCGAAGATAGAGAGTCACAGCCTGGGTACGGTGCCCCACCAGTGACTGCCGCCCAGAAGAAATCAACGAGTTTCTTCTTGATCTTGTTGACAAAAGCAGGGGGTGCAGCCAAAGTGATCAACCGATACGGCAGCATCGAGGCCACCACTTGGTTTGTGACCATGTAGGAAAACACTTGGAACAGTGCTGTCAAGGCGAGTCATAACTTTCGCCTCCAATCCCTGCCTGTTTGCCAACCAGGCTTCCTCAGCAGGCCTCAGGTGGACTCCCAGACAAAGGTATGCGTGGTACTACATGTAAAAGGTGTTAACTGCTCCCGTAGGGAGTCCACCCACGACTGACCCACCAGTGGCGCAGTGGTTAGCACCGCAGCCTCACAGCTCCAGGGACCCAGGTTCAATTCTGGGTACTGCCTGTGTGGAGTTTGCAAGTTCTCCCTGTGTCTGCGTGGGTTTTCGCCGGGTGCTCCGGTTTCGTCCCACATCCAAAGACTTGCAGGTGATAGGTAAATTGGCCGTTGTAAATTGCCCCTAGTATAGGGAATATGGGATTACTGTCGGGATAGTATAAATGGGTGGTTGTTGGTCAGCACAGACTCGGTGGGCCGAAGGGCCTGTTTCAGTGCTGTATCTCTAAATAAATAAAAATAAATAACACTTCTCCCAATTGATCCTCACGGAGGATGCAGCAGAAAAGGTCTGCTGGCACTCATGCATCCTCCGCAAGTCAACGGGATCTGTGACCATGAGGAGCACATCATCGGCATAAGCCGAGAGGACGACCATCATGCCCGCGCCATGCAGATCCAACACTGTGGCATAAGCCGAGAGGACGACCAACATGCCTGGACCACGCAGAGCCAACCCTGTCAACCTCCTACGAAGCAGGCACAGGAAAGGCTCCAAGCAGCTGGTATACAATTGGCCGGACAAGGGGCATCCCTGAGGCATTCCTGTCCAAAGTTAAGGGTCGCCGTCAAGGACCTGTTAACTTTGACCAGACACCCTGCTGCAGGTATAAAAGTCGGGCACGGCCACAAAATGTGGCCCGAGTCTGAATATGTGCAGAGTCCGGAAAATATATTTGTGACCCATTCCGTCGAACGCCTTCTCCTGATGGAGGGAGAAAAAGGCAACCGACAGACCAGTTCTCTGGGAATGATGGATCAGGTCCCAGACCAGGTGGATGTTGTCCTGGATGGACTGGCCCGGGACCATGTAGGAATAGTCGGGGTGGATCTTGTGGACCAGCACGGAGCCTAGTCGGGTAGACATAGCCCGGTCCTGCATTTTACAATACGTGCCGAGGAGGGAGACCGGATGCCAGTTTTTAAGCAGGCGGAGATCGCCCCTCTTTAGCATCAAAATGATCACTTCCCTGTGCCACGAGACGGTCATCTCCCCGGCCGCCAGTCGTCCCCACACGACCCACGCATAATCGTCCCACAAGATGTCATAGAATGCCCTGAGGAACTCCAGGATCAGTCCTCCCAGCTCTGGCGATTTTTCACTCGAGAGCTGGTTGAGGGCACTGGTCAGCTCTGCCAATGTGAGCGATGCCTCCGATCATTCTGCACCCTTCGGGTTGACCTTCAGACGGTCCTCCACAAAGTTCTGCGCGCGTCCTCACTGGACGGACGCGGAGAGAACAATGCACTGTAATATGTATGGAGCAGGTGGCCCATTCCCTCCCGATCCGTGATGGAGAATCCATCTTCGGCCAGAAGCCCAACGAGCTGCTTACAGACCTCCCGCCATTTTTTCCAGAGTGTAGAAGAAGGGTGAGGTGCGGTCCGAATCTTCCAGGATCTGGATTCGTGACCTCACGTACACGCCTCAGAACGCTATGAGCTGCTGGTCCCTCAGCGCGCCTTTCTTCTCTTTGTATGCCTGCCACAGGGCCGGGTCCGCGACAGCATGACCGAGGCGGGACTCCAAGTCGAGCACCTCCCTCTCTAAGCGCCCGAGCGCAGCTTCCCGCCGCTTGGTCGACCCCTTCACGTACTCCTGACAGAAGACACGGATGTGAGTCTTTCCCACATCCCACCCTGCCCTCAAGGAGGGGAAGTCCCCCTGCTTCCTTCTCCAGTCGTCCCAGAATCGACGGAATGTATCTAGGAATCACTTGTCCTCCAGCAGCCGGTTGTTAAAGTCGAAGTACATGGACGCCGCCTGTGTGTGGAGCGGAGTGACTCCACCCATATCAACTGGTGGTCTGAGGTCCAGCCGCATGGACTCCGCCTGTGTGTGGAGCGGAGTGACTCCACCCATATCAACTGGTGGTCCGTGCTCCAGCCGCATGGCCGCCGCCTGTGTGTGGAGCGGAGTGACTCCACCCATATCAACTGGTGGTCCGTGCTCCAGCCGCATAGAGGCCGTCGAGACGCGGGATTCGTACGCCTGTGAAAAGTACAGGTGGTCGGTTCGGGATCCTCCTCCAGACCTCCATGTGAAGGCGCTGAAGTCGGTTAGGAGATTCCGCCAGACGTCCACCAAGTTGAGGGAGCTGATCAGTACTCTAAAATTCTCCATCAATGATTGGCCACGCTGGGGACCGGAGCGATCCCCCACCTCGAGGATACAGTTAAAATCCACCCTCCCCACACCGAGGATGATGCACTTGGTGTTATCGACGGAGCTCAAGAGAATGGACACTTCTTCAAAGATGCGTGCCAGTAACGCACCGGGCCTGGGCGTGTACACGTTCACAAAGTGGAGAGGCATGCTGCCCAGGTGAACAGCGAGGTGGAGCGAGCAGCCTGGCACTAGCTCCTTGACCCCCAAGATACCTGGCTGAAAAGTCGGGCCAACAAGATAGCCACCCCACTAGAAATAACGGTGAGGCGTCTCATGTAGACCCCACCCTGCCACTCCAGAAACCAGCTTGCTTCGTCTCCCAGAACCGTGTGGATTTCCTGCAGAACGCTCACCACGTATCTCCCTTCCCTGAGGACTGAGAGATTGTGAAATCTGTGGTGAGACCCTCGGCTGCCGTTGATGCTGAGGCTGGCTATGGTTATCTTCATGTCAAAGGTATTTAGAACCGTCACCAACACTTCACTGTGAGGTGGAAGCAGAAGTGCACCTCGTCCTCCACTCCCACAGCAACCCATTAAGAAATGCATTAAATCGGTTGCTCTCATCCAGTTTGACGCCCTCACCCTTTCCCGCTTTCTTGAGGACGGCAGGGACGGACAGGATGATCAACGCCAGATTCGACCAATGGCCGAGGGACAGATGAGCTTTATTGGAGCAATCCCTGAATGCCGCGAGGAAATCCTGGAGTTCTGCCACGGGGATGAGAGGAAATGGCGTGCGCGGCACCAGGGACTTCACCACCTCGCTGGTGATGGCAGCAAGGTTGTCATCCGTGCTCCACGCAGAGTTCCCATCCTCCTCCGGGTCATCGCCACCAGCGGCCGACGCACATCCCACACATTGTGGGTTGGATTTCCCGAAAACACCAGCTGGTCCCACCTCCGTCAAGATGGCACCCCCGGGATCGATGGCTGAGGAGCTCTCTCTGCGTTCTAGAATGGAACTGGAGCCTGTGGGCGCCCGCGGTTCAGGACACCCCCTACACCCCTCCACCTCCGTCTCCAGGCCAATGAGTGGACCAGGGGAGATGGAAGTGCCCGACTCCACATATCCGGCCGGAGCCAGGATAAGAGGTAGAGAGAGGATGCCATCTCCTGTCCCGTCAGCGCCCACAGGACCAGCTGACTGGGAATTACACAGATTGGCCTCAGGGTCGGGTATATCCCGTGCGGCAGTGTCAGGCTGTTGGGAGGGCTGCCCCTCACAGGTCTCGCTCACACCCAGGGCATCCAACCCTGAGGCCAAAGGAATGATTTCTCCCATCCTTTCCACAGATACCCCGACCAAGGGCGGGCCCCAACCTCATGAGTTGACAAAATCACAGGGGCATCTCCCCCACCTCCGTTCCGAGGAGTGGAGGGTTCCTGCCCAGGGCTCGAGGCCCTGATCATGCTGGTAGCAGGCGGAGCCTGAGGAAACATGCCAGCAAATGGACCCCTTGGTTAAGGCCTTCTTCAGAGGAGGGATGTCACCTCCTTATTTTCGGAGGGGCGTGGATGCTCAGTGACCACCATGTCATCAGGGGCCTCTGCCTGTGCATCCACCTTTTCACTCGTCACCCTGGGCCTGAGACCAGCCCTGGGGCAGTTGGATTCCCTGGGAGCAGGCCTTGGGCTGAGCTCAGGCTCGGGTTGTGTCACGGTGTCCAGGAGACGTGTCTCTCGATATTTATTTTTCCTCCACGCTTTCCTTCCACTTGGACGGGCACTCCCCTCCCAGCTGGATGCCATGAAAACCACAGCCTCCGGCACTGACTGAATGGTATTTGGAGGAGGTGTAGGGGGGGTGGGAGGAGATGCAGTGGCGCCATCCTGGGCTGCCGAGGTAGAGTTGGCAGCCGGGAGTTAGGGGCAGTTCTTGTGCACATGCCCCACTCCCTTGCAGACATGGCACCGTGACACGTCCAAGGTCCAGAACACCGTAGGCCATCCCCTGGAACTCTATATTGAAATGGCCCTCTGTGACTTCCTCCCGCGCCAGCTGCATGAATAGCTGGCGGTGGCAGGCGTCAACATGCTGCAGGCTGTTCTCCCGAAGACCGAACAGGACTGGGGTGAGCCCCGTCTTTACCTCCCCCAGGTTGTGCAGGTGGGGAAGGAGGAGCTTACCAGAAACGAAGGGCGGGACATTTGACAAAGTGATTCGTTGTACAGTGGCCTCCAGAGAGTTCACAGGCAGAAAGGTCCCGCCCACGGTGAGCCCCTTGCTCAGAGCCAGGGACACTGCCCGCTCGGTCTTCAGGAAAAACAGCACCTTCCCGTACATTTTAGAGGCTGCAACAATGACCGAAGGGCCGACAACCACTGCCATTGCCTTTACGGATGCCTCTATCGTCATGTTTGGATGGACGTAGATCTTGACCCCATGCTTTGATGCTATTAGTGCAAACGGTGACGGGGCAACAGCTGCAGTAGCCACAGCAGGAACCGTGCGAGAAGGCTCCGCCACCGGTGAAGAGGTATTTGCCATGGGGTCGCAGAGCCATGCCCACACTTAAGAAATAAACTAACAGTTTTTAAAGTAAAGAAATATAATGGGAGGGGTGGGGGTAGAGGAGAACAGGGCTGCAAAGAAAAAGGACAAGGAGAGGAGAGGATAGACAGCCGAGTGTTGGAAGGGAGAAATGAGCTGCGAGGGTGTTGCTGTGTTCGGTAGTTGGGGCACCTTACTTCAGAGTTCTCATTCCTGTCTTCCAGTTAGGGGAGGGTTCTTCACCCGGGTCGGTTAGAACCACCCGGCTCTCTCCACTGTTCTGTAAAGACTGTGAAGACTTTCTTCAGCCAGGCAGCTCCAGCCGTGCTGAGCCACATAGTTGGGGGTGGGGAGGGAGCCCCTTTTGTGCAGAATGCCAAATAAACACAAGAGCAAATTCAGGGGCTCCCTATAGAATTTGGCATCCCCACCCCTGGACCTTCTGGTGCCTCTTCCCTCACCCAACAGTCCAAACAACAAACAGTTCTCTGATGCTCAAACACCCACCTCACCAAAATGATCTGCAGGTCTTCTTAGTCTTGAAAAAGTGCAACAGTTCCACAGTAAATGCAGCTGTCTCCACTCTGCAGTCATTTCTTTGCAGTTACTCCACTCTGCTGTCTCCTCTCCAGTTACACCACTCCAGTTCCAGTTGCAGTAACACTGGCGCAGCTGCTTCCCCTGATTGCAGGAAGGAAGTGCTTCCCAAATTGGCCAGTCAATCCCAGTGCTGTACCTGACCTGGGAGTGTTTGATCGGGAGATTTGCTCTGTATCTAACTCCGTGCTGTACCCGACCTGGGAGTGTTTGCTGGGGACAGTGTAGATGGAGCTTTACTCTGTATCTGACCCCCGTACGGTACCTGTCCTTGGACTGTTTGATGGGAACAGTGTGGAGGGAGCTTTACTCTGTATCTAACCCCATGCTGTCCCTGTCCTGGGAGTGTTTGATGGGGACAGTGCAGAAGGAGTTTTACTCTGCATCTAACTCCATGCTGTACCTGTCCTGGGAGTTTTTGATGGGGACAGTGGAGAAGGAGCTTTACTCTGTATCTAACCCCATGCTGTGCATGTCCTGGGAGTGTTTAACTTAACAGTTTAGAGGCAGCTTTATTCTGTATCTAAGCCGTGCTGCCCCTGCCATAAAATTCAGCATAAATAAAATTCCCATCCAAACTCGCACCAAGATAAAGGCCTGCTCAAGTCACAAACAAAAACCCGGCCCGAACCCGACAGAACGACATGGGAGCAGATCCAAGCCCAAAGGTCGAGTTCGGAAGAGTGGCCCGACACATGTCATCGGGTCCCATCGGGTTCGGGTCGGGTAACAGGCCTTTACACCAAGTCCCGTTCATCCATCACTCCTGTGCTCACTGGCTTACGTTGGTTCCTGGTTCAATAATGCCTCGATTTTAAAATTCTCATCCTAGCTTTCTGACCCAACTCATTCCGAACTACTCAGAAATGAAACTGCCTCCTCAAAATCTCGATGTTAGTTTGTTTGAGGGAACACCTTCACAACACGGACTGCTGTTGTTCAGGATGAAGGCCCACCAGTTTCTCATGGTAACCAGGGATGGGGAAGTAATGCACGCATTGTCAGTATCACCCATATCCTGAGAACAAATAGACAGGAAATAAAATAGCAATAAAATCAATGAGTTTGTCATTGACTGATTGAAACCAGGCGAGGTCTGTGATCAGAGTGAGACGTCATAACCCAATAAACAAATTGTCAACACAATTTACCTCACCAGCTCCTTGTGTTTGTCTTTCTCTTGTTGTCTTCATCAGAAAACAAGTAACGATTAATCTCGGGATTAAAAACTGCTGAATGTTAATTGTACACGTGAGATACGTACTCAATGGTTTCTGTTATCAGACAGTCAGAGAATCACATAGCACAGGAGGAGACTGTTTAACAAATCGTACCAGTTCCATCTCTTTGAAGGAGATTTCCAATTATTCCTCTCCCCTGTTCTTTTCTCCCAGTCCAGTAAATCACCCTGTTAGTATTGATCCAATTTCCGACTGAAAGTTTCTGTTAAATCTGCTTCCACAACCCTTTCAGGAAGGGAATTCCAAATCATAAACCCTCGCTGTGTGAAGAAAAGAAAATCTCCTCATCTCTCCTCTGTTTGTTTGTTAATCAACATTAAACTGGTTACTGACCCTTCATCCAGTGAAACCAGATTCTCCTTATTTATACGAGAAACACACATCATCATTTTTGAGCCCCTCGATTATATCTCCCTTTTATCTTCTCTGCTCGAAGGAGAACAATCCCAGCTTCTCTCCACATAACTGAAGTCCCTCATCCCTGTTACCATTCTAGTATATCACCTAGCACCATCTCCAAGGCCTTGGAATCCTTCATAAAGTGTGGTGTCCAGAATGGGACACAATATTCCTGCTGAGGCTTAAACAGTCATTTATCTAGTCTTCGCAGAATGTTCTTGTGTTGTTATTTTTTAATTCTTTGCTTCTAGTTCTAAAGCTAACGATCCCCTATGCCTTTTTAAATCCTTCACCACTTGTCCAGCCACCATCGAAGATGTCTGTACATACACACCCAGTCTCTGTGCTCCTGTACCATCTATTAAATGGTGCAGGTCAGTTTCTATTCACTCCCCTTATTATCCCTGCCAAAATAACCACTTCCCCAATTCTATGTGTTAGATTTCAGTCACCTTGTGTATGCTCATGTCACCACCAGACTGTCCATGTCCTCCTTAATACTGCTACTGTCTACCATACTAATGACAGCATTTATGATTTACATGTCATCTGCAAGAGTTGAAATTATGTTTTTGTTTTACTCTAAGTCTATGTCATTTATATATTTATCTATAAGTCAGGACGAGCACACGTTTATCTAATCTCTCCTTTTCAAAAGAGGATGTAACATTTACAACACTTCTGGCCAGTGCCTTTGCTATTTCCACCATTCCTTCCTTCAGCAACCCTCACACATCCCATCCAGGTCATCTAAATGTTCCACTTTATTGTGGTACAAAAGTACTGGATTGAAAGGGGTTAACTCAACCTGTTTGTTCAGTGACTGTAATTAATGTCAGTCTCTTTGGACACTAATTGTGTCACTGGAGGGTTCCCCTCTTCTATTAATAAGGGCCTTCATTTAATGTCTTACCCATAGTGTCAGCTGGAGCATCAAACCCGGCACTTACAGGGATCAGTGGCTCCAGAGAGAGGGAGAGGATAGATCAGAATCTGTGAGCAGTAGATTGGAACGTTACAACAATGGGTCAGAATCTGAGAACATTAGATTGGAATGTTACAACAATGGGTCAGAATCTGAGAACAATAGATTGGAATGTTACAGCAATGGACAGCAGGAGTTTCTCCTTTTGCTTTGGTTTAGTTACTGCAGAAAATACTGGCTAACATTAGAACGGCGGATCTATTATGCACTGAAGATGATGCAAACAATTTACTATCCCAGCCTCGCTATTATTGGTGTGCCCGGTAAGTCTCTGTATCCAACTAATAGATTCATAAACCATATTTCACTGAATTAGTGTTCTTGTCATTTAAATCGTGAGAAGACTGAATCCATTGTCTTCACTTTCTGTCACAAACTCTATTCCCTCTCCACGATCTGCAATCCCCTCGCTGAGGCTGAACCAGGAAGTTTACAGCCTCTGGTATCTTTATTGCTGAGCTCAGTTCACCCCCATATAAACTCCATCTCCAACCCTTCATATTGTTACAGCCAGGTGAGGAGGGGTCACAGTCGGTCCTCTTGTCCTTCCTCTTAATTGACCGCAATAGTTTGGTCTTTTTTTAACCGTGAATGTATTTACCATTTTTGTGATGTTTTACTTTTTACCTTTGGTGTGATAGTGAAGGAACCAATCGGAAAGGTTTTCTTGCATTTAAACATGAAAGAGGTGAGTTTAATACACTTAACATCTAAACCCGATCAAAATAAAATAATAAAAATGTAAGTTATACAGTTCTGCTGCCACTGACACAAGAATCTCACGTACACAAACATATTACAGAATGAGAAGCAAAATCGTGGCTGGATTAGAGTCCAGAATAAATCAAAACATAATATGCAGTCTGTGAGGTTTGATAATTCCCTGATCTTCCGGCTGAAGTTGTACTCTTGAAGTCTTTGGCTGGTCGAGGTGCCCATTGTGGCTGATCCACATGGCTCAGGATTTTCTTGAAGGCAGACTGGTAGGTGGCCTTTTTTCCCTGGTGCCTCAGTCTGTAGCAATCTGCAGGTTTGGAGGGTCCACAGTCGCAAATAGTTTTCAAACTTGTGATGTCATCTGGAGAGAGACAGAAAGAGAATGGGGCTTGGGGTTAGTTGGGAGAGGGCGCGGGTGCGGTGGTGCTAGGGGAGGGGGGAAGGAAACCAACCTTCTGCTTCTTCCATTTTGAATCACTGGCTTGTCTGTCTTTGTCCAGGGGAAACTCCCAGCTTTCACAGAAATGGTCAGACGATCTCATGGCTGCCTCAATATATTTTCTGGAGCCTTCTAATGAGATTCAAGGTGAGGAATTTCCATCTCCCCAGAGCTCAGGATGCCATTATTTACACTTGGAGTAGTTTACGCTTTCAAAAGTCAGTGTGTCGGGATGTCCTTGAATTCCATGCTAATGAATGCAATCTTAGCAAATTCAGTCTCAAAAGCAAGCCATTATTTTGGGTCCAGGCTCATCTGACATGTGTCTCCTGTTGGAGACGTTGGAAAGTGAAAAGGTGCTTCAGATACAAATTGCAGTGGCCATCTTGGCTGCCAGTTTTTTGCAGGATTTTTTCCATTAAAACTTTAATGTAAGTTTCCAACTGATGAATTAAAATTCCTCATTGGCATATTGTGTTTCCTTGACACGAATAACACCTCTGTAATATCTGCCTCAGCCTACCAGCTTCGTAAACCCTCATTGTATCTTTGTTAAATCCACACTTGACTCTTCAAATTATATCCTGGCCGCCCTCCAATTATAAATCTCCATAAACCACAGCCCATCCAGAACTCTTCTGCCTATATCTATCTCACACCAAATACCGATCACACATCACCCCTGTGCTCAATGATCAACAGTGCCTCTCGGTCTGGCAGCACCTTAATTTTAATATTCTCAGCCTTGTGTATGAATACCTCCGTGTCCTCACCTGTCCAATTAATCCCATTCCCCTGTCCATTCCCCATAGTCTTGTAAATCTTATGCCGTTGAGTCTGCTACCAGTTCCATTTTTAAAGTGAGTTGCTTTCCCTCTCTATCTCCGCTAGCTGTGGTTTTCACTCTGCGGTCCCACCGGTGCCATCATTACAGAAACCTAGATCCATAAAATGATGTGAACTGCACAGCTGGTCACTTTTAGTGTGGTCAGCACAGTGTCCCATGTTGGGCAGGGATCTAGCCTGGGTGCCATATATGTGTTGTTAGTGTGAGGAGGGGCTTGTACTGATGTCAATCAGCCATTTTTGCAGCACTGACGTACGATTTTGAAACTTGGTCTGTGCATGTCCACTGACCACCTGTGTAAGTCACTCTCAGCAGAGCATAGATTCATCAGCATGAGGAACCCCACCCCACCCTCCCCCACTGACACCCCCCAAAGTTATTTCAAAGGATCAGGCATCCAACTTACAGGTGAGGGCCTTTTGACTTACTTCTGCCATTGTAAAGTTAGTGGAGGTGCTTTGGATTGTTTTCTGGAGGTTGTGTTGTGAGCTGCTGCAGACATTCAGGGAGGGCAGAGGATTTGGTGAACCAACTCTGGACGAGGTATGGGACTGTAGTTACAGTGTCTCTGGGTCTGAAACATGACCAACAAATGGAGCAGAGGCTGCAGAGAGGGGAGTCTCTGTAAAGAGGGAGGAGTAGGGGCTCTGTCCTTCCAACCCGGTTTTCCCAAGAGCATTTTTCCTACCTACACCTAATCCAGGAGCAGTGTGTGAGGTGACTCTGATTCAATAAGGAAGTGGTCACAGAGCTGTGTCACCTCCTGTAACACGACCTGGAGCCTCACACCAGGGTGAGGACGGAGCTATCGGTGGCTGTTAAAATCACAGTTTCATTGATCTTCACTGCATCCGGATCTTTCCCCAGGCAGGAGTGGGCGGCATATCCAACATAGTCACAGAGAGTCATAGAGTCATTTACGACACAGGAGGAGACCAGTCGGCCCCTCCATGTGTCTCTCTGTGTAACAATCCAGTCGGTCCCATTCCCCCACTCAATCCTCGGATCCCTGCAAGTTCATTTCCTTCAGGTGCCCATCCAATTTCCTTTTGAAATCATTGATTGTCTTGGCCATCACCCTCATGGGCAGTGAGTTCCCGCTCATTACCATCCACTGTGTAAAAAAGTTCTTCCTCATATTCCCCCTGCATCTCTTACCCAAAACCTTCCATCTGTGTCCCCTATTCCGTGTTTCATCAGTTAATGGGAACAGATTTTCCTTGTCTATCTTACCTAAGCCTATCATAATCTTGTACACTTCTTTCTAATCTCTCTCAATCTCCTTTACTCCAGGGAGAGCAGCTCCATCTTCTCCAAACTAACCTTGTAACTAAACCACCCCAATCCCTGGAAGCATTCTTGTATTCTAGTAGAATCATATAAAGTTAAGGCACAGAAATCGGCCACTTGGCCCATCTTGTCTGCGCCAGCCAGAAAATGATCCACCTATTCTAATCCCACCTTCCAGCATTTGGTGCGTGGAGCTGCAGATTACAGCACTTAAGGTGCATATCCAGACTATTTTTGAATGAGTTGAGGGTTTCTGCCTCAACTATCCTTTCAGGTAGTGAATTCCAGACCCCCACCACTCTCATCTCCCCTCTGATTTTTCTACCAATCACTTTAACTCTATTCCCCCTCTTCGATGTTATGGTGAATAGAGTCTTCACCTCCACTCTATCCATGCCCGTTATAATTTTGTACATTTCAATCAGATCACCCCTCAGCCTTCTCTGTTCCAAGGAGAACAACCCCTGTCTATCCAATCTTTCTTCATAGCTGCATTTTTCTATTCCTGGCAACATCCTCGTAAATCTCCTGTGTTCCCTCTCTAGTACAATTACATCCTTTCTGTACTGAGGAGACCAGAGCTGTACACAGCACTCAAGTTGCGGCCTAATCAATGAGTTATACAGTTCCGGCATAACCTCCCTGTTCTTGTATTCTGTACCTGGGCTAATAAAGGAAAGGATTCCATATGCCTTCCTCACCACCTTATCGATCTGTGCTGCTACTTTCAGGGATGTGTACACATTCAATCCAAGGTCTCTCACTTTCCCTACACTTCTCAGTATTTTGACATTATTCCTGTATTCCTTGTTTGACCTCCACAAATGCATCACCTCATATTTCTCCAAGTTGAATTCCATTTGCCACGTTTCTGCCCATCTGACCAGGCCATCAATATATTTCTGCAGTCTACAGCTATCCTCCTCGCTATCTACCACACGGCCAATCTTCGTGTCGTCTGCAAACATCTTGATCATGCCCCCTACCTTTACGTCCAAATCGTTAACTTGCACCACAAAAATCAGGGGACCCAGTACTGAGCCCTGTGGAACGCCACTGGAAACAGCCTTCCAGTCTCTAAAACAGCCGTCAACAATTACCCTTTCTTTCCTGCCACTGAGCCAATCTTGTATCCACCTTGCTGCATTTCCCTGGATCCCGTGGGATTTTATTTTTTGAACCAGTCTGCCATGTAGGACCTTGTCAAAAGCCTTGCTAACATCCAAGTAGACCATATCAATTGCATTACCCTCATTTATCTTCCTTGTTGCTTCTTCAAAACATTCGATCAAGTTGGTGAAACAATATCTTCCCTTAACAAATCCATACTGACTATCCTAAATTAAGTAGAGGTGGTGAGTACAGAAGAAGGCAAGTTATGCCAAACCTTTATAAAGCTCTGGTTAGGCCCCAACTGGAGTACTGCATCCAGTTCCATTCACCATAGTTTAGGAAGGATGTGAGGGTCCTTGACAGGGTGCAGAGGAGATATACCAGAACGGTTCCAGAGATGGAGGATTTTAGCGACAAAGTTAGTTTGGAAAAGCTGGGATTGTTTTTCTTGGAGTAAAGGAGATTGAGGGGAGATTTGATAGAGGTATACAAGATGATGTCATGTTTGGATAAGGTAGACAGGAAAAGATGTTCCCATTAGTTAATGGTACAAGGACTAGAGTTAAGGTTGTGGCAAGAGATACAGGGGGATGTGAGGAACAACTTTTAGTCAGAGCGAGTGGGAATGGCCTGGAAATCACTGCCTACTAGGGTGGTGGAAGCGGAGATGGTGAATGATTTCAAAAGGATATTGGATGAACACTTGAGGGAAATCGACTTGCAGGTATATGGAGACAGAGCTGGGGAATGAGACTGGCTGGATTTATCTACAACGCTGGCATGGACTCGAAATGACTATGACTCTCTGACAGGGGATTACTATTACTACTGCTTTCCTATACTGGGAAAGTTTATAATGGACTGGGCAGTATCACCCTGTTGAACCCCGTGATGTAAGTGAAATGATTGATGTCCCAGAACGTGG
Organism: Heterodontus francisci; assembly: GCF_036365525.1. NCBI lineage: Eukaryota > Metazoa > Chordata > Chondrichthyes > Heterodontiformes > Heterodontidae > Heterodontus > Heterodontus francisci. The sequence goes on along the minus strand of NW_027141501.1, from coordinate 1,184,430 downwards.
TTAACAAATGTCCTTCACAAACAGAGTAATTCAGTTCAGTCCCACTGACAATTCTGGATCATTCACAATGGGGCGTTGTTTCTCCTGGTTTTCTCTCCATAGGACAGCAGCCAGGCTTTTCACAGTGTCCCCTACCTCCATGTGGAATGTCTTGTCAGGGTTAGGTGAGATCAGACACGTTAACGAGGCGACAGCTTTCTTCAGTTGTGTTACTGCTTCCGTGCTCTCTTCAGTCCAACCGGGTTAAAACTGGTCATCATCACCATTAGGTAGTTCATAAAGAGGAGTCACAGTCTCTGCAAATCGAGGGATGACGGTCCGCTGATACCCCACCAGCCTGAGAATAGGACACAGGGCAGTCTTTGAGATGGACAGGGGTAAACACTGGATGAGGGTTCTCTGATACCCCACCAGCTTGAGGATAGGGCACAGGATAGTCTTTGAGGTGGACAGCGGTAGACAACGGATGAGGGTCCGCTGATACCCCACCAGCTTGAGGATAGGCACAGGGCAGTCTTTGTGGTGTACTGGGGTAGACACTGGATGAGGGTCCGCTGATACCCCACCAGCTTGAGGACAGGACACAGCGCAGTCTTTGAGGTGGACAGCGGTAGACACTGGATGGGGTCTGCTGATACCCCACCAGCCTGAGGATAGGACACAGGGCAGTCTTTGAGGTCGACAGTGGTAGACACTGGATGGGGGTCTGCTGATACCCCACCAGCTTGAGGATAGGGGACAGTTCAGTCCTTGAGGAGGAAAGGGGTAGAAAATAGATGAGGGTCCGCTGAAACACCACCAGCTTGAGGATAGGACACAGGGCAGCCTTTGAGGTGGACAGCGGTAGACACTGGATGAGGGTCCACTGATACCCCACCAGCGTGAGGATAGGGCACAGTGTAGTCTCTGAGGTGGACAGGGGTAGACACTGGATGAGGGTCCACTGATACCCCACCAGCCTGAGGATAGGGCACAGTGCAGTCTTTGAAGAGGACAGGGTAGACACTGTATGAGGGTCCACTGATACCCCACCAGCCTGAGGATAGGGCACAGTGCAGTCTCTGAGGTGGACAGGGGTAGACACTGGATGAGGGTCCACTGAAACCCCACAAGCTTGAAGATAGGACATAGGGCAGTCTTTGTGGTTGACAGGGGTAGACACTGGATGAGGGTCCGCTGAAACACCACCAGCCTGAGGATAGGACACAGGGCAGTCTTTGAGGTGGACAGGGGTAGACGCTGGATGGCCTCGACCTGATGTTGGTCTGGGCTGATGCTGAATGATCCAATCTGGACTCTTAGAAGCGTGACACGATCTTGCACCAGCTGGGCCTTACGTGGATGGTCTTTTAGACTAGCTCCCAAGGTAGCTGCAGAAGTTCCAGTAAAAGGGTTAAATGTGTGGACACGGTCTGTGGGAATGAGGAGGCGATCATCAATTTATTTCAGCAAGCAGGAAGACTGTGAAAAGCTCATAAATTCCCCGGCGATATGTTTGTGTAGAATAGTGGAGTTATTGTGGAATCCCTTGTAACAGACATATCCAGGGGTATCTTTGGACCTCAGAAGTGAATGTGAATTTAAATTGTTTCTCTAGTTTTACTCGGATACTCCAATAACCATTAGAGATATCCATGGTGCTGAAGACAGTCCTGCCGCTGGGAATCCGGGTGAGTAGGGTGGGTGTCTATCAGACAACCGGGTTCACACAGGGATGACTGTGTTGAGTTTGTGGTGGTTAACAGTCAGTCTCCAGCTACCATCCCGTTTTCTAACTGGCCAAATGGGGCAGTTAGTTAGTAGTGAATGTGTCTTTGTGAACTACACCCTGGTATAACAATGACCGGATAGTGTCTGCAATATATGATATAATCTCAGATCGGTATGAATACTGCTTCAAGGAGCATGCAATGGTCAGTTAATTTCTTCAGGTCTGCTCATGGTTCCACAGTCATCTTTATGGGTTGTGAATACACTCAGCACCGACTCGAGAATCGCCTGCAGCTCAGGGTCATCAGAGGTGTCTGGTACCCACTCCTCTGATATTTTAATCATGAATATTGAGGGTGCACTGGACACCAGAGTAGGGTATGTTTTAATGTTCCATAATATACAAATATAGGGATAATCAATTGCTGCTGATAACCTTTGAGCACATTACTGCCCAGTGGTCCCTGTCCATTGTGCAGGATCATATAAAGGGAGTCAGGACTTTGAAAAGAACTCTGTTCCCTCTCCTACACCACTGTAAGGTCTGATCAAGGGTCACAGATTAACCAAAAGGAGGTCGAAGAGTCACAAGCAGTTTATTGCAGGGAAACTATTGGAAAATATTCAGAGGGACCAGATTAATCTCCACGTGGAGAGGCAGGGATTAATCAGGGATTGTCAGTATGGCTTTGTCAGGGGGAGGTCGTGTCTAACTAACTTGATTGAATTTTTTCGAGGCATTGACTGGATGTGTAGACGAGGGTAAATTAGTTAATGTATTCTACATTGACTTCGGTAAGACATTTGATCGGGTTCGACATGTGAGATTGGTTAGGAAGGTAAGCGCCCATGGGATCCAGGGCAATTTGGTAAATTGGATCCAAAATTGGCTCAGCGGCAGGAGGCAGAGGGTGATTGCAAAGGGTTGTTTTTGCGAGTGGAAGCCTGTGACCAGTGGTGTACTGCAGGGATCGGTGCTGGGACCCTTGCTGTTTGTAGTGTACATTAATGATTTGGACGTGAATATAGGAGGTATGACCAGTAAGTCCGCAGCTGACACGAAAATCTTTGGTGTTGTAAATAGTGAGGAGGAGAGCCTTCGATTACATGTCGGTTTAGATGGGCTAGTAAGATGGGCAGAGAAGTGGCAAATGGAATTTAATCCTGAGAAGTGTGAGGTGATGCATTTTGGGAGGACTAACAAGGCAAGGAAACATACAGTGGATGGTAGGACGCTAGTATGTACAGAAGGTCAGAGGGACCTTGGTGTACTTGTCCATAGATGACTGAAGGCAGCAGCACAGGTAGGCAATGTGGTTAGGAAGGTATTTTGGACACTTGCCTTTATTAGCTGAGGCATAGAATATAAGAGCAGGGAGGTTATGATGGAGCAGTATAAAAATCCAGTTAGGCCACAACTGGAGTACTGTGTATAGTTCTGGTTGCTGCACTTTCGGAAGGATGTGATAGCACTGGAGGCGGAACAGAATAGATTCACCAGGATGTTTGCCTGGGCTGGACAATTTCAGCTGTGAAGAGCGACAGAAAAGTCCAGTGTTATTTCCCTTTGAGCAGAGAAGGATGAGAGGGGTCATGATTGAGGAATGCAAAATTATGAGGGGCATTGATAGGTTAGATAGGAATAATCTTTTTACCTTAGCGGAGGGGTCAATAACCAGGGGCATAGGTTTACGGTAAGGGGCAGGAGGTTTAGAGGGGATTTGAGGAAAAGAATTTTCACCCAAAGGGTGGTTGGAATCTGGAACACACTGCCTGAAGGGGTGGTAGAGGCAGGAACAGTCACAACATTTCAGAAGTATTGAGATGAGCACTTGAAACGCCATAGCAAACAAAGCTACAGGCCAAGTGCTGGAAACTGGGATAGGAATAGTTAGGTGCTTGATGGCTGGCACAGAGACAGTGGGCCGAAGGTCATGTTTCTGTGCTGTATATCTCGATGACTCTATTGAGGACTAACAGTTCAAATACCGCACAACATCAAAATAAATGTAGTGGACATACGACCTGTGGCAGGTGAGAATGGCTTTCTGGCTATGGATCAGATGTTAGAAGCTATTATTAAAGACGTTATCGTAGGGCAGGTAGAAACATTCAAGGTGATCAGGCAGAGTCAACATGTTTTTGTGAAAGGGAAATCATGTTTAACCAATTTAATGGAGTTCTTTGAATAAGTAACATGTGTTGTTGGTAAAGGTTAACTGGGAGATGTTCTGTACTTAGATTTCCAGAAGGCATCTGATAACGTTCCACATCAAACGTCATTGTGGAAAATAAAAGCTCATGGTGTATTGGGTAACATATTGGCATGGATGGAGGATTGGCGAACTAACAGGAAACAGCGTAGGCATAAATGGGTCATTATTATGGCTGGCAAGATGTAATGTGTGGTGTGCCAGAGGGGTCAGTGCTGGGGACTCAACTTTTTACAATTTATATAAATGATGTTGATGAGTGGACCGAAGGTATGCTTGCTAAATTTGCTCATGATTCCAAGATAATTAAGAAGATAAATTCTGAAGAGGAAGTAAGGATGCTACAAAGAGATATAGGTAGGTTAAGTGTGTGGTCAAAGATCTAGCAAATGGAGTATAATGTGGGAAAAGGTGAAATTGTCCATTGTGGCAGGAAGGTTTGACTGTCACCTCGAGACTTGACTATTCTAACACACTCCTGGTTGCTCTCCCACATTCTCCTCTCTGTAACATTGTGATCATGCAAAGCTCTGCTGCCAACTTCTAATTTACACCAGATTCTGTTCACCCAACATCCCTGTGCTCACTTACCTACATTGGCTCTTGGTCCAGTAACACCTCAATTTTAATATTCTCACTGGTATGATCAAATCCCTCCATGGCCTCAGCCCTCTGATTATCCCAATCCCCTGCCCATTTCCAATATTCCTGAAACTTGGTCATCTTAAAATATTTATCTAATTCCATTTTAAAGTGAGTTCCTTCCCTCTGTCTCTCTCTCTGATCACACATTTCATCTCTCCAGCTCTGCTGGTGCTGTGGAAGTGTGGATCCAGAAAATGGTGTGAGCTGCACTGCCGGTCACATCCAGCACATTGTACAGGAAACCCAGGCTGGCCGGGGTGCTAGCGTGGGTGTAACGTGTGTGTGTCTGTAGTGTGAGCAGGGTCTGAATATGGTGTCAATCAGCCATTCCAGCAGCTTTGATGGACGTCTTTGAAACTTGGTCTTTGCATGTCCACTGACCGCCTGTGTTAGTCACTCTCAGCTGAACAGACATTCAGCAGCACGATGAACCCCCTCTAGTGTTATTTAAAAAGACCAGGTATCCAACTTACATGTGTGGGGCTTTTGACTTGCTTCTGTTATTGTAAGGTTATTGGAGGTGCTGTGGATGGTTATCTGGAGGTTGTGTTGTGAGCTGCTGCAGACATTCAGGGACAACAGAGAATTTGGTGAGCCAACTCTGGACGAGGTATAGGGACTGTAGTTACAGTGTCTCTGGGTCTGTAACATGACCAAAAAATGGAGCAGAGGCTGCGGAGAGGAGAAGCTCTGTAAAGAGAGAGGAGGAGGGGGCTCTGCCCTACCCACCCACGGTTTTCCAAGACCACTTTTCATAACTACACCTAACCCAGGAGCAGTGTGTGAGGTAACTCTGATTCAATAAGGAGGTGGTCACAGAGCTGTGTCACCTCCTGTAACACGACCTGGAGCCTCACACCAGGGTGCACCATTTCAAGGAGCTTCACAATCTTTCTGAAGTATGGTGGCCAGAAGTGGACACAATAGTCCAGCTGAGACCTAACCAGAGATTTTAAACGCTCATCATAACTTCCCTGCTTTTGTATTCAATACCTCTATTTTTGAAATGTACGATTATATGTGTTTTACTAACAAATCTCTCAATATGTCCTGTCACCTTTAAAGATCGATGCCCCCACAGGTCTGTCTGTTCCTGCACACTGTTTACAACTGTCACCCATATTGCCTTCCTATCCTTTCTGTCAAAATGTCTCACCTCACACTTGTTTCACATTTCCATCTGCCACTTGTCTGCCCATTCTAATCAGTATCTATGTCCTGTCACAGGTGGTTCTGAATATCCTCACTGTTTGTCACAGCTCCGAGTTTGGTATCAGAGACAGATTTTGAAATTCTACTCTGTATTCCAATATCCAAGTCATTTAAGCACAGCAAAATAAAACAATGGCCCTCGCACTGACCCTGGGGGAACACTCACTGTCTAACATCTTCCAGTCTGAAAAACTGTCATTTACTATGATACACTGTTTTCTGTACATTATCCACCTTTTATCCAATTGGACACTGACCAGCCCATTCCATGAGACTCAATGTTGGTAATTAACCTTTTATGTGGTATTTTATCAAACACATTCTTCAAATCAATATAGACAACATCCATCACATTCCCTTCAGCAACCTTCTCTGTTACATCATTAAAAAATGCAATTATATTTCACAAACATGACTTTCCTTTTGTAAATCTATGCTGGCTATCCTGAATTAACTCAAACCTCTCCAGATGTCTGTTGTTTTATCACCTGATTATTATTCTAAAACCTTTCCCACCACTGATTTAGGACGAACTGGCCTGTAGTTGTGAGGCCTGTGTGTTGTCCATTGATATATCTGCTGTGTGACGGAGGCCATCTATGTCGGATGAGGTGAATAATACTGTCTGTTCCCTTAGCAGGGAGAAGTAGGATGAGAGATCCCGTGGCTTTGTCAGAATAGCGGGATTCCTGATGGTGTAGGTGGTTCTGCGAGGCCCCCAAGTCAACGGGGAGAGGTACAAGAACTGAAAGAACTCTCACTCCATTAATGGTGTGTGAGCATGCCCAGTACATCATGTTGGTGAGTGTCCACTATCCTGGCAGCAGCCACCATACCTTCATTCTGAAGCAGTCAGACATTCCAATGACCATCAGGACTCTTTGGAGAAAAATATGTGGCTCCTCGGAGACAACGATTACCCCAATCTTTACATTATAATCGCACCAGGAATCCGGAAGCGACATCAGGAGGAGGAGGAGGAGGAAGGGAGGATATTTCCTGGATGCCTTCGACCCGGACAGGCTGTGGGAGAGTGTCTACTAAGATACCGGTTCCCATAAGACAACTTCCCTTTCCCACCATGGATTCCCCATTCTCCAACATTACACCCATCTGAGACGACCCAGCGCAGTGTCCCCTTGGTAAGCATCCTGCAATAAAAACACCAACAAAAACCTTTTCATAACATATTTATCCAACAACACATCCAATTATACAAACTAAACTGAACTATTCACCCTGTGTATTCCCTTAGTGCCTATCTTGTGGGTTCCCTCGACTTGCCTATTGCTCCTACACAGTGTTTCTCCAGTAACTGCAGCATGGCTGGTGGAAGGCTGCTGACTTTCACTGGGGGAGACTGCAGATGGCCTTGCAGGACGTCCTCGAGCAGCTCTGGGTCTTGAGGCCTCGGATTCAGACTGCACCACCCCGACATGGACAGCAGCAGCCTGGGCTGGCTGATGGGTAACAGCAAGGACACTGGTGTAGTGACAGTGAAGTGAGAACAAATAATGTCCTCCTGAGAGAAGACAGCAGGTTCCCGCTCCACGGAGACACTGCCACTCCCACGGGGCGACACATCAGTAATCCTAGTAATCTACTGGATCACAGATTGCTGGACTGCTGTGAGAGCCTGCAAACCCCTTTGAACACTGAGATCCACAGCCATGATGACAGCAGTCTGATCCTGCATGGCAGCAAACATGGATCTCATGACCTCAGTCTGAGCTTCCACTGCAGCACTGAAACTTTGGGTGTCTGCCGTCTGTGCTGCAGTGGAAGCTGAGACAATGTTCACCAGACACTGTATCAGGGCTAAGTCCGCTACTGCTGTCATGGAGTTAGTGACCACTTCCACAGGGGAAATATGGGCTTCAAACTCTGTGCAATGTCCTGTGCCATCTTGGAGCCGGACTCCTCCATGTTCCTTGACCGTGATAACAGACTGTCTAACAGGCCTGTCAATGGACAAAGTATCGCAGGGTACATGTCGATCAGCATTCTCCTGTATGCTGTTCCAGCAATGTTCACATCTGAGTCCTGTGTATTATAACACGTTTGTGACCTCACCCTCCGGTGAGCTGACACATGAGCTATCCTTTCCTCCTGACCTGGCTGCACCTCACTCGTGCTCGGTGACTCACCATGTGCAGATTCCGACTCTATACCAGCTTCTAAGGTCCACACAGTGTAAGTATTTGATCTGATGACTATGAGTATCAGACCAAGTGATGGGGTTTCACCATCAGTGCTGTGCTGCTCTCTCTCTCTCTCTGTCTCCTGGATCTGCTGTGAATGGGAAGCTGGCAGATTTGGGTTATGATTGGAAAGTAAAAAATCAGAGGGGGAGGGTTGGGGTGAGGGATTGGGGGTGGGATGGAAAGCAGGAGGTTCATGGTCCCACCATCTGCAGCTTGTACATCATCTCAGACAGCAGGACGAGGGGCAGTTGGGAGTTAAGAAGAGACATAAGGCCGGAACATAGCATCATCCTGAATACTCTCGGTGATGCCGGATGCTATGGGCTCTGTCACAGCCGGTCCCATGATGTGAAGAACCGTTTCCTCCCTCAGGCTCAGGGGATGATTGTCTGCCTGGTCCCCGCCGGTTCACTGCTGCTCCCTGTGATTGTCGGCCACCATGTTCTGTAAGAGAGAGGGCAGAATGTCAGTGATTGTGTTGCACTGTATTTGGGTGATGTCGTTGGCACAGTTGAATAGCTGCAGGAACGTGGAGGCAGTGAGGGGTGGGTGTGAAGCTGGTATATGTGTAATGTGTGTGAAGGTGAGATGGAGTATGTGAATGTTAGGTGTGAGTCCTGAGTGTTAGGGACTACTGATGGGTGAGTGATGGGGGTGTGGTACATTGCGCAGTGTGAGAGGTTGGTGATGTTGGGGGTAGGAGAAGCCATGTGGAGATGAATTCACTGATATTGTGTGACCCGTGTGAGCTCATTAAACTTCTTCTGGCTCTGCTGCCAAGTCCTCGGGGCCAGACTTCTTGCATTGATCTCCGTGGCCACCTGCTCCCATTCCATTCGGAGGACGTTCCTTGAGGGTCTCCAGCCCACTCCACGAAAACATGGCCTCTCTCCTCCTGTCACCCACCATGACTATGGCCTCCAACACCACATCCGTGAACAACAGAGCCCTCTCTCTGTCGTAGTATTCCATTTGCCTTGTCTCCAATTGCAGCATTCCCAATCAGCAACAGCAGCCTCCTGTGATTCAGCACAACTTCCCGTTAAGAGGGACAGACTGCCTTGAAGAGCTGAAGCCTGGCTGAAACACGAGGCAGCCTCACACACAGTTAGGCCCCAGTTAAACTTGCAGACAGACAGCAGCGCGGGTCGCTTTGTGGTGTACGTAGAATGCATGGAAATGAGGAGGCAGCAGGATGTTTGTGTGTCACCTGTCTCAACAGGAACGGGGACGGGCAAATCATGACTCCTCTGCTGAAAAAGTGATGCAAACACGATTTTTTCGCACTTCCTATTGACCTTTCCCTCTTTCACGTTTTTTCTCTCTCTCCCTCACTCACTTCACTCTTGGTCTCTTGCTCATAGAATTAGAGATTGGCGCAGCACAGAAAGAGGCTATTCGTCCCATTGTGTCAGTACTGTCTCTTTGAAAGAGCTATCTAATTAGCTCCTCTCCCCTCCTCTTTCCCCAGACTCCTGTTGCCAATGTGGAAAAACCTTTCGTTCAATCTCAGTCTCTCCCTCTTGCAGCAGTCACACAGCTTCCAGCCTGTTCACACAGCCACAGTCAGCTGAACCTCGTTAACTACTCAGCACCCCCAATTAGGCAGCAGCCAACCCCAGTGCAGCATCCGCAGTATTTTGCTTTTATTTTAGTGTTTAATTCACTGCCACTTCTCTTCCAGGAATGCCTACCTTGAAGAAGTTCTGCTCTTCTCTCCGACGGGATTTTCGTTGTCTCTTTTACCTTGTTCACCTTCATTGCTTTCTATTTCCCTCCTGGTGTTTGATAAGGTATCTACCAAAACTCGTTTTCACAGCCACATCTCCTTCCTCAGTGACTGTCTCCGGCTCCGACTGATTCCACGTGGATTCCAACTGCAGTTTCACCCATCATGCTTTGAAAGCACCCAGGATCACAGGTATCTCCGAGAAATACAACGTTCCTCGGACTGCTACTCTCGCCGCATCCTGAGATCCACACTCAGTGCTATGCGCCGCCATATGCACACACTGGACCTCTCTCTCCAGCAGCACCGTCTCACCTTATCTCAAATTTGTTCTACTCCGCAGTTTCATCTCATTTTACGTCTCATCCGACGCATTAACAAAAAACTTTTTTTCTTCCTTTCAGGTGTTAAGGAACGCAAGCTCCAGCAGCTGATGGGGACTAATGCCCCTCCAGATCCTCCTTCCGCTTCACTTCCCTCTGACCCCACCCCTTGCCGTGTATTCACTATACCCTCTGACCTCCCCCTCTCTGATGCTGAGCGTTCTGTACTCAGCAAAGGTCTCAGTTTTATCCCCTTACGCCCCCACCTCAATGAATTTCGCACTCGGCATGACGTTGAGCTCTTCTTCCGTCGCCTCCACCTCCGGGCTCACTTCTTCGACCAGGAGTCCTCCCCCCGACCAGCAGACCCATTCACCCGCCTCCAGCATTCTCCCTCTACCTGGACCCCTCACCCTGGCCTCTTACCCGCTCTTGATCTCTTCATTGAAAACTGTCGGCGAGACATTGGTCGTCTCAATTTCTCTGCCCCCCTCACTCACTCTAACCTGTCCCCCTCTGAACTTGAGGCACTCCGTTCTCTCAGGTCTAACCCCGACATGGTCATCAAACCTGCAGACAAGGGTGGTGCTGTTGTTGTATGGCGTACCGACCTCTACCTTGCAGAAGCTCAACGCCAACTCACAGACACCTCTTCCTACCTCCCTCTGGACCATGACCCCACCACCGAACATCAAGCCACCGTCCAAAGGACTGTCACTGACCTCATCTCCTCTGGAGATCTTCCCTCTACAGCTTCCAACCTCATAGTCCCGCAACCCCGGACAGCCCGCTTCCACCTCCTTCCCAAAATCCACAAACGGGACTGTCCCGGCAGACCCATTGTGTCAGCCTGCTCCTGCCCAACTGAACTTATTTCTTCCTATCTAGACTCTATCTTTTCTCCGCTGGTCCAGTCTCTTCCCACCTACATCCGTGACTCTTCTGACGCCCTACGTCATTTTGACAATTTCCAGTTTCCTGGTCCCAACCGCCTCCTCTTCACTATGGACGTCCAATCGCTCTACACCTCCATCCCCCACCAGGATGGTTTGAGGGCTCTCCGCTTCTTCCTGGAACAGAGGCCCAACCAGTCACCATCCACCAACACCCTCCTCCGCCTGGCTGAACTTGTTCTCACATTGAACAACTTCTCCTTCAACTCCATGCATTTCCTTCAAGTAAAAGGTGTCGCTATGGGTACCCGCATGGGTCCAAGTTATGCCTGTCTTTTTGTGGGATATGTCGAGCATTCTTTGTTCCAGTCCTACTCAGGCCCCCTCCCCCAACTCTTTTTCCGGTACATTGATGACTGTATCGGTGCCGTTTGCTGCTCCCGCCCCGAACTAGAAAACTTTATCAACTTTGCTTCCAATTTCCACCCTTCTCTCACCTTTACATGGTCCATCTCTGACACTTCCCTTCCCTTCCTCGACTTCTCTGTCTCCATCTCTGGGGATAGGTTGTCTACCAATATCCATTATAAGCCCACTGACTCCCACAGCTACCTCGACTACACTTCTTCACACCCTACCTCCTGTAAGGACTCCATTCCATTCTCCCAGTTTCTCCGTCTCCGACGCATCTGCTCTGATGATGCTACCTTCCATGACGGTGCTTCTGATATGACCTCCTTTTTCCTCAACCGAGGATTTCCCCCCACTGTGGTTGACAGGGCCCTCAACCGTGTCCGACCCATTCCCCGCACCTCTACCCTCACCCCTTCCCCTCCCCCCCAGAACCGTGACAGGGTTCCCCTTGTCCTCACTTTTCATCCCACCAGCCTCCATATCCAAAGGATCATCCTCCGCCATTTTCGCCACCTCCAGCGTGATGCCACTACCAGTCGCATCTTCCCCTCCTTTCCCCTGTCAGCATTCCGAAGGGATCGTTCCCTCCGCGACACCCTGGTCCACTCCTCCATTACCCCCACCACCTCGTCCCCGTCCCAGTGCACCTTCCCTTGCAATCGCAGGAGGTGTAATACCTGCCCATTTACCTCCTCTCTCCTCACTATCCCAGGCCCGAAACACTCCTTTCAGGTGAAGCAGCGATTTACTTGTACTTCTTTCAATGTAGTATACTGTATTCGCTGCTCACAGTGTGGTCTCCTCGACATTGGGGAGACCAAGCGCAGACTGGGTGACCGCTTTGCGGAACATCTCCGCTCAGTCCGCAAGCAGGACCCTGAGCTTCTGGTTGCTTGCCATTTCAACACTCCCCCCTGCTCTCATGCTCACATCTCTGTCCTGGGATTGCTGCAGTGTTCCAGTGAACGTCAACGCAAGCTCGAGGAACAGCATCTCATCTACCGATTAGGCACACTACAGCCTGCCGGACTGAACATTGAGTTCAATAATTTCAGAGCATGACAGCCCCCCACTTTACTTTCATTTTTAGTCATTTTTAGTTATTTTTTCTTCCTTTTTTTTTGCATTCCTTTTTTACATTTTTTACAATCTTTTTTTGCATTTATTTCATTTCATCTTAGTTTGTTCAGTTTGCTTACTCACTGTTTTCTTCAGGTTGTTTTTCTTCAGGTTTGCACTTGCTGATGTTCAATATTCAGTATATTCACACCTAATCTGTACTAATGCTTTGTCTTTCAACACACCATTAACATATTGTTTGCCTTTGCTCCGTGACCTTTTGGTCAGCTATGTGGCCTGGTCCAATCTGCACCTTCTCCTTTGTTATCTCTTGCCCAACCCCCACCTCACTTGTTTATAATCTGTGACTTCTCTAATATTTGTCAGTTCCGAAGAAGGATCACTGACCCGAAACGTTAACTCTGCTTCTCTTTCCACAGATGCTGCCAGACCTGCTGAGTGAATCCAGCATTTCTTGTTTCTGTCCCAGTGCTGTACCTGTCCTGGGAGTATTTAATGGGGGACAGTGCAGAGTGAGCTTTATTCTGTATCTAAGCCATGCTGTGCCTTTCATGGAGGTGTTTGTTGGGCACTGTGTAGAGTGAGCTTTACTGTGCATCTAACCTGTACTGACACTGCCACAAATATTTGTTCATCTAAAACTCTGCTGCCTGTATCTAAACTCAAAGCAAGTCCCGTTCATCCATCACTCCAGTGCTCGTTGACCTACATTGGCCCCTGCTCTCGCAACATCTTGATTTTAAAACTCTCATCCTCATGTTCAAACCTAACTCATTCTGAAATGCCCATTGATGAAACTGCCTCTTCAAAATACTAAATGTTATTTTGTTTGTTAGAACCACACGGACTGCAGTGGTTCAAGATTCACCATTTTCTCATGGTAACCAAGGATGGGGAAGTAATGCTGGCCTTGTCAGTATCACCCATATCCTGAGAACAAATAGGCAGGAAATAAAATAGGAATAAAATCAATGAGTTTGTAATTGACCGATTGAAACCAGGCGAGGTCTGTGATCAGAGTGAGACGTCATAATCCGATAAACAAATTGTCGACACAATTTATCTCACCAGCCCCTTGTGTTTGTCTTTCTGCTGTTGTCTTCATCAGAAAACAAGTAACAATTAATCTCGGGATTAAAAACTGCTGAATGTCAATTGTAGACATGAGATACGTACTCAATGGTTTCTGTTATCAGACAGTCAGAGAATTAAACAGCACAGGAGGAGACTATTTAACATATCGTACCAGTTCCAGCTGTTTGAAGGAGATTTGCAATTATTCCTCTCCCCTATTTTTTCTCCCAGTCCAGTAAATCACCCTGTTACTACTGATCCAATTCCCTTTTGAAAGTTTCTGTTAAATATTCTTCCACAACCCTTTCAGGAAATGCATTCTAAAACATAAACACTAGTTGTGTAAAGAAATGAAAATCTCCTCATCTCTCCTCTGTTTGTTTGTTAATCAACATTAAACTGTTTTCTTTGGTTACTTACCCTTCATCCAGTGAAACCAGCTTCTCTTTATTTATTCTAGCAAAACACATCATCATTTTCAGCCCCTCTATTAAATCTCCCTTTTAGCTTCTCTGCTCTCCGGAGAACAATCCCAGCTTCTCTCCACATAACTGAACTCCCTCATCCCTGTTACCATTCTAGTATAACACCGAGGCACCATCTCCAAGGCCTTGGAATCTTCATAAAGTGTGGTGTCCAGAATTGGACACAATATCTCAGCTGAGGCTCAAACATTCATTTCTAGTCTTAGCAGAATGTTCTTGTGGTTTTTTTAAAATTCTTTGCTTCTAGTTATAAAGCTGAGGATCCCGGATGCCTTTTTAAAATCTTCAGAACTTATCCGGCCACCATTGAAGATTTGTGTACATACGCACCCAGTCTCTGTGCTCCGGTATCATCTTTTAAATGGTGCAGTTTAGTTTCTATTCACTCCCCTTATTCTCCCTCACAAAATAATCACTTCCCCAATTCTATGTGTTAAGTTTCATTCACCATGTGTATTCACGTTTCACCATCTGACTGTCCATGTCCTCCTGAAGCAGCTACTATCCCTCACACTGGTTACTACATTTATAATTTTCCTGGCTTATGCAAATGTTGAGACTCTGCTCTTCACACGTAAGTCTTCGTCATGTATCTATTTATCTATATCTCAGGAAGAGTACTGGTTCTAATACTGACCCCTGAGAAATTGCACTGTATACTCCCCCTCCTCCATCAGTCTGAACAATGTCTGTTCACTACTTCTCACTGCTTTCTGTCCCTGAGTCAGTGTCATATCCACAATATCACTGTCACATTAATCCATGTGTTCCATTTTCATAACAGATCTATGAAATGCCATTTGATCACAGGCCTTTTGAAAGTCTGTTCACATAAGTGTATATACATAATTGCATATGCATGTGCAGGGGTGGAAGATGTTGGTATGGTTCATAATGAATACGTCGTGTTTCACGTTACAAAAGAGGGGTATGATGCAGATATAGTAGGTAAGGAGGAGGAATATGAAGTATTTGATATGATATACATCGGGAGAGAGGAAGTATTATTGGGATTAGCATCCTTGAAAGTTGATAAGTCACCAGATGCGGATAAAATGCATCCTAGGCTATTAAAAGAAGCAAGAGAGGAACTGGCAGAGCGTCTGACCATCATTTTCCAGTCGTCAGTGGGTACAGGTGTGCTGACAGAGGATTGGAGTATTGTTTAAATTATACCTCTGTTTATAAAGGGAGCCAGGGTTAGACTGAAAAATTACAGGCCAGTCAGTCTAACCTCAGTAGTGGGCAAATTATTAGAATCTATTCTGAGAGACAGGATAAACTGTCTGTTAGAAAGGCACAGGCTAATCAAGGATAGTCAGCATGGATTTGTTAAGGGACGCTCCAGTTTGATCAACTTGATTGAATTTTTTGAAGAAGTAACAAGGAAGATAGATGAGGGTAGTGCAGTTCATGTGGTCTACATGGATTTTTTAATCAAGGCTTTTGACAAGGTCCCACATGTCAGACTGGTTAAAAAAATAAAATCCCATGTAATCCAGGGAAATACAGCCAGGTTGATACAAAATTGGCTCAGTGGCAGGAAACAAAGTGTAATTGTTGACGGGTGTTTTATTGACTGGGGGGCTGCTTCCAGTGGCGTTCCACAGGAGAGGGCACAGAGGAGATTTACGAGGATGTTGCCAGGACTGGAAAAATGCCGCTATGTGGAATGATTGGATAGGCTGGGGTTGTTCTTCTTGGAACAGAGAAGGCTGAGGGGAGATCAGATTGAAATGTATATATTTTTAGGGGCCTGGATAGAGTGGAGGTGAAGGGTCTAATCACATTAGCAGAGAGATCAGTGATGAGGGGGCATAGATTTAAAATGATTGTTGGAAAGATTAGAGGGGAGTTGAGGAAAAACCTGTTCACCCAGAAATAGGAAATTGGCTCAGTGGCAGGAAACAAAGAGTAATTGTTGACGGGTATTTTAGAGTCAGGAGGAAAGTTTCCAGTGGCGTTCCACAAGGCTCAGGACTGGGTTCCCTGCTTTGGTGAGAGTCTGGAGCTCACGGCCTGAAAGGGTAGTTGAGGCAGGGACACTCAACCCATTCAGAAGGAGTCTGGATATGCAGCTCAGGTGCCACAATCTGCAGGGTTATTGGCCAAATGCTGGATGGTGGGATTAGAATAGTGGATCGTTTATCGGCTGGCACAGCAATAACGTTCCAACCGGCCTCTTTCTGTGCCTTAACCTTACAATGATTCTCTGATTCCATTACACGAAACACGCTATTCTCATTAACACTCACAGTTACGTCCTCAACGAACTCGATCAAGATTAGAAAATGATTTTCCATTAACCTATCTATGCTGCTTGTCATTTATTAACCATGCTTTTACAGGCAAGAAATACTCTGTGCTGGGTTACGGACTCCAGAAGTTTCCAACTATCAACATTAGACTGACTGGTCAGTAGTTACAGGGTTTGTCCAACCTCTCCTCTTTTTAAATATTGTGTAACATTTACAGCCTTCCAGTCCTCTGTCACCAATCCCATATCAAAGGAGGATTCGAAGATTCTGGCCAGTGCCGCTGTGTTTCCACAATTCCTTCCCTCATTCAATCTCAGATATCCTATCCAGACCAAATAAATGTTCTACTTTATTGTGGTACAAAAACGTTTAGATTGTAATGAGTTAACTGAACCTGTTTGTTCAGTGACTGTAGTTAATGTCCGTCTCCATGGACCCTAATTGTGTCACTGGGAGGCTTTCCATCGTCTATTAATATGGGGCTCCTTTCAATGTATGATCCGATAATGTCAGCGGGAACATAGCAGAGATCAGTAGCTCCAGAGAGAGAGCGACGTAGTAGATCAGAATCTGAGAACAATAGATTGGAATGTTACAACAATGGGTCAGAATCTGAGAACAATAGATTGAAATGTTACAACAATGGGTCAGAATCTGTGAACAATAGATTGGAATGTTACAACAATGGGTCAGAGTCTGAGAACAATAGATTGGAATGTTACAACAATGGATTAGAATCTGAGAACAATAGATTGGAATGTTACAATAATGTGTCAGAATCTGAGAACAATAGATTGGAATGTTACAACAATGGGCAACAGGAGTTTCTCCTATTGGTTTTACTGGCTCACTGCAGATTATTACTGGATAACATTAGAAGAGCGGATCGTTTGTGCTCTGAAGATGATTCAATCGATTTATCCCATCCTCGCTATTATTGGTGTCCCTGGTAAGTCTCTGTATCCAACTATTAGATTCATAAGCCATATTTCAATGATTTAGTGTTCTCGTAATTTATATCGTGAGCAGACTGAAACCATTGTCTTTGGTTTCTGTCGCAAATTATATTCCCCATCTACGATCTGCATCCCCCTCACTGGCCATTGTCTGAGGCTGAACCAGGAAGTTAACAACCTCTACTATTTAATGCTGAGCTGACTTCATTCCCGTGTTCTCTCCATCTCAAACCCTGCCTATTGTTACAGCCAGGTGAAGAGGGGTCACAGTCTCTCCTCTTGTCCTTCCTCTTATTTGACCGCAATAGGGTTTGTCCTTTCTAAAGAGCGGATATGGTAACCATCTCAGTGAGTATTTTCCCTTTTACCATTGGTGTGGTGGTGAAGGAACCAATCGTACTGGTTCTCTAGAGTTTAAACAGGAAAGAGGTGAGTTTATTATACTTAGCAATCTAAACTGTATCTAAATAAAATCATAAAAAAATACACCACACATTTACGCACACACTCACACAAGAATCACATGCAAATAGATTTACAGAGTGGGAAGTACATTTGTGATTGGATTGGAGTCCAATTTTTAAAATTTTTAACATTAACATTTTTTAAAAATACTCATTCTCTGAGGTTGGATGATTTTTTAGTCTTCTGGCTGAAGTTATATTCTTGAAGTCTTTGGATGGTCAAAGTGCCCTTTGTGGCTGACCCACGTGGCTCAGGGTTTTCTTGGAGGCAGACTTGTGGGTGGCTTTCTTCCCCCGGTGTCTCTGTCTGTAGCAATCTGTAGAAATGGAGGGCCCACAGCCGCACGTGGTTTTCAAACTTGTGAAGTTATCTGGACAGAGATGGAGAGAGGGAGAGGGGGACACAGCCCTTCGGCTTCTGCACAGTTTGAATCACTGGCTTGTCTGTCTTTGTCCAGGGGCAACTCCCAGCTTTCACATAGATGACAGAAGGTCTCCTGACTGCCTCACTGTATTTGCTGGACCCTTATTAAGAGATTCAAAGTTAGGAACCTCTACCTCCCCAGGTTTCAGGATACCAGTATTTACACTTGGAGGAGTTTGATCTTTTAAAGTCAATTTGTCAGGATGCCCTTGCATACCGTGTTAATGAATGTAATCTTAGGTAATTCAATAACTAGAGAAAGCCAAGGTTTTGGGTCCAGGCTCATCAGACATGTGCCTCCTGTTGCCTCTGGAATGTGAAAAGTTGTTTCAGATGCCAATTGCGGTGGCCATCTTGGCTGCCATCTTTTTCAAGGTTAGCTGCAGGACTTTTTCCATTAAATGATTACTGTAAGTGTCTAATCGATGAATTAAAATTCCTCATTGAGCATATTGTGTTATCTTGACACCGCTGCAGCACATGGAAAGAAATGTGATAATAGGAACATTTTATTACAGAATTGTGAGAAGAAATAGAAGGAAACACACATTCACTCTCAATAATCACTTCTCAAATTCAAACATTAATCTTAGAATTACTGCAGCTGACATTGTCTATTACAGTTGTGCTGATTTAACTTTTTGGTGTTTTGTCTGGGATGTGTCGGGTTCGACCTTTTTTTTCTCTCCTGCAATGAAGCTTTCACCATTCAGGTTCCTGTCCAAACTTCCTCCCTAAATTGACAATGTGTAATAAATTGTTTTTTTTATTGTGTTTGTTTAGCTTTCGGTTTGGGACCTGATCATTGGGTTCTTCAGTGGGTAGATCCACACTGACCTCACTTTTAGCTTCCGGTGAGGTACACAAATGCTGTTTACTTTAGGGTATTTTGCCCTCACTTTTCCCTTTACTATAGGGAGCATCAATTTTTTCTGATCTGCCCGATGTCCTCTGGGACATTAGTGCTCGCAAGTGTCTGTCCAGCTTTCATTTCACTCTACTGTGGCACTTCGACTAGGTGAGACATCTCCCACACCATCGGCTTGCCTTTTTTGGAACTTACCTTGCCCTTGCAGATTTCTGCAAATGCTGTTAGCAGCCTTTTTATGGTGCCTTTTTTGGGTTGTATTTAAAGAGGAGAGCGTGTGGTCTAATTTATCTAACATTTCAGGGTTGGCTAATCGGAGACTAGGGATTTCCAGTTGAGAATCCTCATGGCCCTCTTCTAACCTGTCCTCACTGTCCTTTTCAATCCTCCCCTTTTGACTGTCTGACAGATCTGTGCATGTCTCTCCCCTCCAAAGCCTTTGCTTTTTTCCTTTGGTCTGGGGTGTCAATTAAATAATTTACCTGACTATTCCTTTTGCCACTCGATATGGACCACTGAACTGGGCTTTTAGGGATTCACCCTGCAGTGGGAGTAGTAACAATACATGGTCTCTGTCCTGAAATGTTCCAGCCTCGGCATTTCAGTCTGATTACCTTTTCATAGCTGCCTGGGAGGTCTTTAGGTGTTACTGAGCCAAGGCACAGGCTCTCGTGAGCCATTTCCAGAACAAGGAAATGTAGTCTAGCCAGGAAGTTTGATCCCTCTGCCCCAAAAAACATCTCCTTGATTAGTTTAAGAGGACCTCTCATCTCGTGTCCATAAACTAATTCAAAGAGACTAAAGCCAGTGGACTCAGTGGATACGTCCCTGGTAACCAACAGGAGAAATCCCAACCCTTTGTCCCAGTCATGGGGTTACTCATAGCAGTATGGCCTGATCATTGTCTTTCGGGTCTGGCGGTGCCGCTCCAAAGCCCCCTGTGACTGTGG
Organism: Heterodontus francisci; assembly: GCF_036365525.1. Taxonomy (NCBI): domain Eukaryota; kingdom Metazoa; phylum Chordata; class Chondrichthyes; order Heterodontiformes; family Heterodontidae; genus Heterodontus; species Heterodontus francisci. Next base: position 1,164,528 of record NW_027141501.1, on the reverse strand, counting down.
GTGGTAGGCTGAGGACTAGCACTGGGTTATGTCCAGATTACCCATGACCTTTTCAAACATACTGGACATAAAATGTGTGCCCTGTTCCATCTGGATCTCAGCAGGCAGCCCATATCGGTAAAGAATTGGGTTAACCCCTCAACCACTACCTTGGCAGAGATAGTTCTTCGGGAGAATGGCCTCCGGGAATCGGGTCACCACATCCATAATGGTGAGAAGATACTAGTAATCCCGTTTTGTTTTCAGCAGGTGTCCCACACAATCCACTAGCACTCTGCTGAAGGGTTCCCCAAAAGCTGGTATGGCAATGAGGGGTGAAGGTTTTATTGCATTTTGGGGCTTCCCCACAACCTGGCAAATGTGACCAGTTTTACAGAACTCCACCACATCTTTGTGGAGTTGTGGCCAGTGAAGATGCTGTCTTATGCGGGATTCGATTTTTCATATACTGACATGTCCAGTCTTTGGAAGTTCGTGGGCCATTCTTAATATTTCTTAAAGGGCACTGGCAAAAAGAATTTGGTTTAAAGTGTGTCTACTTCAACGCCAGGAGCATAGGGAATAAGGTGGGTGAGCTTGCAGCATGGGTTGGTACCTGGGATCTCGATGTTGTGGCCATTTCGGAGACATGGGTAGAGCAGAGACAGGAATGGCTGTTGCAGGTTCCGGGATTTAGATGTTTCAGTAAAAACAGAGAAGATGGTAGAAGAGGCGGGGGGGGGGGTGCTATTGTTAATCAAGGAGAGTATTACAGCGGCAGAAAGGACGTTTGAGGACTCGTCTACTGAGGTAGTATGGGCCGAGGTTGGAAACAGGAGAGGAGAGGTCACCCTGTTGGGAGTTTTCTCTAGACCTCTGAATAGTTCCAGAGATGGAGAGGAAAGGATAGCGAAGATGATTCACGACAGGAGCGAGAGTAACAGGGTAGTTGTTATGGGGGACTTTAACTTTCCAAATATTAACTGGAAATACTATAGTTCGAGTACTTTAGATGGGTCAGTTTTTGTCCAGTGTGTGCAGGAGGGTTTTCTGACACAGTATGTAGACAGGCCAACCAGGGGCGATGCCACATTGGATTTGCTACTGGGTAATGAACCCGGCCAGGTGTTAGATTTAGATGTAGGTGAGCACTTTGGTGATAGTGATCACAATTCGGTTAGGTTTACCTTAGCGATGGGCAGGGACAGGCATATACAGCAGGGCAAGAATTATAGCTGGGGGAAAGGAAATTATGATGTGATTAGGCAAGATTTAGGATGCGTAGGATGGGGAAGGAAACTGCAGGGTATGGGCACAATCGAAATGTGGATCTTATTCAGGGAGCAGCTACAGCGTATCCTTGATATGTATGTACCTGTCAGGCAGGGAGGAAGTTGTCGAGCGAGGGAGCCATGGTTTACGAAAGAAATTGAAGTGCTTGTCAAGAGGAAGAAGAAGGCTTATGTTAGGATCAGACGTGAAGGCTCAGTTAGGGCGCTTGAGAGTTACAGGCTAGCCAGGAAGGATCTAAAGGGAGAGCTAAGAAGAGCGAGGAGAGGACACGAGAAGTCATTGGCGGATAGGATCAGGGAAAACCCTAAGGCTTTGTAAACGTAAATCAGGAATAAAAGAATGACTAGAGTTAGATTAGGGCCAATCAAGGATAGTAGTGGGAAGTTGTGTGTGGAATCAGAGGAGATAGGGGAAGCGTTAAATGAATATTTGTCGTCAGTATTTACAGTAGAGAAAGAAAATGTTGTCGAGGAGAATACTGAGATACAGACTACTAGGCTAAATGGGATTGAGGTTCACAAGGAGGAGGTGTTAGCAGTTTTGGAAAGTGTGAAAATAGATAAGTTCCCTGGGCCAGATGGGATTTATCCTAGAATTCTCTGGGAAGCCAGGGAGGATATTGCAGAGTCTTTGTCCTTGATCTTTATGTCGTCATTGTCGACAGGAATAGTGTCGGAAGACTGGAGGATAGCAAATGTTGTCCCCTTGTTCAAGAAGAGGAGTAGAGACAGCCCTGGTAATTATAGACCTGTGAGCCTTACTTCGGTTGTGAGTAAAATGTTGGAAAAGGTTATAAGAGATAGGATTTATAATCATCTTGAAAAGAATAAGTGCATTAGAGATAGTCAGCACGGTTTTGTGAAGGGTAGGTCGTGCCTCACAAACCTTATTGAGTTTTTCGAGAATGTGACCAAACAGGTGGATGAGGGTAAAGCCGTGAATGTGGTGTATATGGATTTCAGTAAGGCGTTTGATAAGATTCCCCATGGTAGGCTATTGCAGGAAATACAGAAGTATGGGATTGAAGGTGGTTTAGTGCTTTGGATCAGAAATTGGCTAGCTGAAAGAAGACAGAGGGTGGTGGTTGATGGCAAATGTTCATCCTGGAGTTTAGTTACTCGTGGTCTACCGCAAGGATCTGTTTTGGGGCCACTGCTGTTTGTCGATTTTATAAATGACCTGGATGAGGGTGCAGAAGGGTGGGTTAGTACATTTGCGGATGACACGAAGGTCGGTGGAGTTGTGGATAGTGCCGAAGGGTGTTGTAGGATACAGAGGGACATAGATAGGCTGCAGAGCTGGGCTGAGAGATCGCAAATGGAGTTTAATGCGGAAAAGCGTGAGGTGATTCACTTTTGAAGGAGTAACAGGAATGCAGAGTACTGGGCTAATGGGAAGATTCTTGGTAGTGTAGATGAGCAGAGAGATCTTGGTGTCCAGGTACATAAATCCCTGAAAGTTGCCACCCAGGTTAATAGGGCTGTTAAGAAGGCATATGGTGTGTTCGCTTTTATTAAAGGGGGATCGAGTTTCGGAGCCACGAGGTCATGCTGCAGCTGGACAGAACTCTGGTGCGGCCGCACCTGGAGTATTGCGTGCAGTTCTGGTCACCGCATTATAGGAAAGATGTGGAAGCTTTGGAAAGGAGATTTACTAGGATGTTGCCTGGTATGGAGGGAAGGTCTTACGAGGAAAGGCTGAGGGACTTGAGGTTGTTTTCGTTAGAGAGAAGGAGGAGGAGAGGTGACTTAATAGAGACATATAAGATAATCAGAGGGTTAGATACGGTGGATAGTGAGAGTCTTTTTCCTCGGATGGTGATGGCAAACACGAGGGGACATAGCTTTAAGTTGAGGGGTGATAGATATAGGACAGATGTCAGAGGTAGTTTCTTTACTCAGAGAGCAGTAGGGGCGTGGAACGCCCTGCCTGCAACAGTAGTGCACTCGCCAACTTTACGGGCATTTAAGTGGTCATTGGAAAGATATATGGATGACAATGGAATAATGTAGGTCAGATGGTTTCACAAATCGGCGCAACATCGAGGGCCGAAGGGCCTGTACTGCGCTGTAATGTTCTATGTTCTAAATTACCTCAGCGGCATCCGTATCTGGTGAAGCACTGTGCACTCTTCATCTGCAGGTCTGTGAGGCAGTCTCCACTTCCTCATTCGCACCTCATTATTTAAATAGTAGCACTCTGCAACTCCCTCTGCTTCAGTTTTGGTTTGGACAGTCTGTGCCTTTTTTAACATTGGGTCAGGTTGTTGAGCCTCAACTCAGGACGATCTGTTTAACACATTCTTTGGGTCCTCTAACGTCCCAAAGAAGGTTTCAGATAACCAGACAGTAGGGTCATTGTTGGAGAAAATCCAGATTGTGCCCAATTGTTGAACAAATTCTCCGGACTCAGACGTTGAGAATCAAACCCTTTATTGCATGATATCATGGGGAAGCACACCTTATCTAAGTGCGGTCCAGTGCTGCTCCCAAAGAGCTACAGATCGCCGTGGACTTATGTAGAATAAAAAAAGGCAGAGCTAACAGTTTCACAATTAGACAAGCACCCACAAGACTGCCTACGTAACAGTGCACCATGCAGGGTCCGAGGTCAGCGAAACATCAGTTTCAACAATAACAAGCTAGTTCCTTAATTCAATTCCCACTCCAGACACCATATCTGGCCGTAATGTCTGATTGTGGTTAGTTGCTCTGTCTGCAGTTCATAACCGTTGGTTGTGGTTAGATTAGCTACAAGCTGTGTCCTGCTTTTCTGCTTCTACAAAGTTAAGTAATAATCAGCAAAGCTCAGAAAATTCTCCAACAATCCCTCCTTTTATCATACCATGATAACACAATATCATCGTATATGGAGGGGAGAGGTATTTAAAGTAGTCATTGAAGCATAATATATTTTTCTGCCACATAAAAGGTGGTACACTTGTACATTTATCATCTCATTTAAGCATCACTGTTACATAATCGATTGTACAAACATAATACAATTTCATAAAGTACAATGATCATTCATTTGCTCACTTTAAGTATGTATGGAAAGGTTATGCAATTACCCCTTTTATGTCATAACTAATTGTCCCTCCTTTTACAGAGCAAGTTCAAACACTAATTACTTTTCGGAAGCTGTCCAACCTGTATTCATACATCCTCTTGCATTGCCTAATTAATTTCTTAAGTTGCCAAATTAAGTAAGTCACATCTAACACCATGATACCCAAAACCACTATCAGGACATGGGAGATAATTCTAAACCAGGGGTGTATCTGCACGTCTGACCCCAGTTCCAGAAGTCCTCCTGCCAGGTAGAATCATTTATCTTGTCAATCTCATCTTGTAGCATCTTCGACTGTTGTTCCAGCTTGCAATGGCTTCTTGCTGCTGTATATCTTTACCCAAGCGTGTGAGCAATGGCTCAATAGTATATTCATAGTCCCGGAGGTAATTTGTCAAATGCTCCTTAATACTTTCTGTCACAGTTATCGTTTCTGACTTTTGTTTATGTATCTGTACCAACTCCATCTTCCCTACTCGGGTTGGTATATGTGGGTTGAACCAAAATGTACTGTTGCTCACCGGACAAGTCCGTTTATGTCCATACTGGTACTCCTTCGCTGTGGTGGTTAAGCGATATCTCCCCTTTCCCATATAGGCCATATGGGTTAGTCCTGACAATGCTTTCCTAGTTTCCATGGTGCAATTTACAGTGGCATTAAATCCACATTTTGATTCTGCCGTTTTATATTTAGGATGAGGACATATGATCACCTGATTTTCCAGACTACACTCAGACAATGGACAATGTTGTTCCAATTACCTCTTTTCCAATTTCCATATCATAGGGTAACACATCATTGTATTTTATGTAATCTTTTTATCATTTTCTCATTACCAAATTCCTGTCTCAACAATTGTTACAGTAATACATTGTCCAACTCTCGGGTCTTCTCAGGGCACCAGTCAGGTTAGCTGGATATCTGAGAAAATCAATATTACCGGTACCAACTCAAGCTTTACATTATCATATACAATTTTATTAGTTTTTATTATCGCAAGTCCATTTTCTGGTCCTGTAGTCAATGCAAGGCAAGGGAGACCAGTCACTTGTGTCTTTTGGGTTGTAACCTTACTCGTCGGTAATTCGAATGTGGGGTTAACCGTGGGGGTTGTTGCTTCTTGTCTGTTTAATCTCACAACCTGAAATAGGAACTGTCCTTTTTTTATCTTAGAGCCTTAATATCTTGCGCTAGGGGGAGTTCGAGGATTGTCTGCACTCACTTTTGCTCTGTCTCATGCTTTCCCTGTGTTATTACTATTCCCAAATAAGAAACCTTTTCCTTCATTATCGGTGCCATTTTCAGCCTAACTTTCACTCTAACCTTCTTGAAGGAAGGTGGAATATCGATGGATTATTATAAAATCCCTGGGAGAGACACGTCCAGATGTACTGTTGTCCCTTGAACGTAAATGCAAATTTATATTGACTCTCTTGTGCCAACTGTATGGACCAGAACCCATTGCTAATTTCCAACACAGTAAACCACTGATTTGCTATTTTCTAAAACTTTGATTGTCCTCTTAAATATCAGATAAATTTCCCTTTTAGTGCTTTAAATAACCACTCATATCAATGAAATTTTGTTTATTGATTCCAATTTCTGATGCCCAGACTTGGTTGTACTTTTGTTCGTTAAGGACAGAAATGCTTGCAACTATCTTTCCTTCTCAAGCATTTTGTCTCATTTATAAAGATGCTATGATATTTGATGTCTGCAATTAAGTTTTAAATTCTCAAAGCTGCTGGATCTCTTGTTGTGGCATCAGTTCTCATGTGGCCTTGGAACTTGCCATCACCTGCTTAAGAAGAATCCATTGTTGCTCTGCCCCTGAGCCCAATGGGTTAATTTGTCCAATTCTATCTGTCAATTTAGAAATGTAAAATTTAACAATGTCCAATATGTATAAATTTGACTCTCAGCAATGCAAAAAGCTGCAGCGGGTTAAGTTCTTTGTTTGTCTCCAAGGGGGCGGAGCAAAACATTCTCAGCTACGTCACTTTACGAAACGTTTTTTTTCTGATCGAAAAGAACTATCCATTTTAAAATTTTTTCAATCCTTTTGGTATCCTTAGGGTTTAAAAACAACAAAATCATCTGTAACATTTTCAACTTCAAAGGAAAGCATCTCCATCAGGAAAGACAGCATTTTAGGTTACACTCCAATTGTTTCCATATTTTGTATTATCTTTTGTAAGAGGTTCCTAATCCAAGGATTTTTACAACAAAGATGATTCCAATTCCAATTTACTGCAATAATATTTAAATCAAAATTGCCGATGTTATATGAACGAGTCTTGTGTCCGGAATTTAAGACTCCTCCAAAACTCGACATAATAAACTTGAAAGTTCATTGTGGTTGCAAATAACATTTCCAGTTCTTCAACTTAAACAGGTCAATTAACCTTAACAGTATTAATTCAATTCATACTTATTAACTTATAATACTTATTAACTACACACAGAACAGAATAGCACGTGCTTATTTTAAAATATAGGTAAATTGTATCATTTTCTTGCTCTTACTTCAGGCGCCTTTTCAAATGACTGTAATAAAACCAAAAACTAAAGAAAAAGTTATTTAACATTCTTACAACAAAAGACTTAACACTAGGTCCTTACACATACTTCAATCTTTTAAAACAGGCAGAATCTTTCCTATACCTCCTTTTCTATCCTTTCTTTCCCTTAAAACAATATAACAGTCAGTAAAACATGTCTTCAAATTTAGACTGCAAAATAAAACAATAGCAGAGTTTCCAATTAAAACAATGTTCCAAACCCCAAATTAGATTTCTGCCAGACCTTCAGACCTTCAAGGCTGAAGCTTATCCCTCAGAAAATTGTTCATTGCCTTTTCACAGTTGCAAAACCAACTAAAAATAAAACTTTAACTTAAAATATAATTCAATTTTTTATCCCATTCCTGGGTGCACAACACTAAATAGAAATGAACACACTGAACAATCACTTTTCACACTCATTCAATTCAAAACAACTTAATAGACTTCAATTTTCAACATTAAAGCCAGATAACAAAGAGTTAACGACAGTCAGCTTTACACAACACAAACTGTACATCCCAGATATTCAATTCATTTGTGGAAGCTTCCAACATTCTCACAATTGAATCAAAGACACCGTAACTTGTTTTTACTTTAAAACATACCTATCTTTAAAACACATATTTACCGTGACACTTCTGCATCTCCTTCAAGGGTGCAAATGGACGTGGGTCGCCTTTCTCCAGAGGACATGGATTACTCGTCCCCGGGGGCGACCCTTCCTTCTTGGAAGCCGTTGAGTCCATTCTTGCATCTACTTTCTCAAAACCTTCTAATTTTACGAGTTAATTTCTAAGGAGTAAACAACATTAACACAAACAAAAGACAAAACCACACACAAGGAGACGAACAGGCGCAGTTAATGTTAAATTCTCAAGGTCAGCGAACCGGCTCATCCCTGTCTCTTCAGGTCAACGGTATTTTCGTTCTCCAACTCTTGTCACCCGCATTTTTCTCGAGGGCCAGATCAGCGGGTGCACTCAAGAGCCCCGTAAACGTGCCTGTTGGGTCACTTTGGTAATTTAGTTACAGCCCCAGTCATCTCTGTCCCATATCTTGTCACCGTATTTTACTCACTTCCCATGTGTGAGAGTTAACTTCGTATACTCAATGGGATCAGGTATTCGGCCCAGCTGACGATGCTAGATTCCTAAATTTATTGGATTTTCCACTTACCTACTTTTCAACTTCCCTTCGCAGAATTACTCACTTCCCATGTGTGAGATTTAACTTACTCAATTTTAGAACTTTTCTGATCAGGTTTCAGCCAATTCTTCCTTGACCACTCTGGCCCCTCTCTCCCAGTTTTCTGGCCTTCACGTGGGGCCCAGTCGCCCTCTTAATTCCGGCTCAGGCTGCGTGATTGAGACACTCGGGTCGCAGAAAAGTTGACTTACCCCTGATCCTGTCGAATAGTTTTTTCACTAAGTTCTTTTGGATCCCGTGAACTCAGGGATTTTGCCGACTACACAAAACTGTTGGAGAAAATCCAGATTGTGCCCAATTGTTGAACAAATTCTCCGGACTCAGACGTTGAGAACAAACACTTTATTTTTGATATCATGGGGGAGCAGCACTGGATCGCCTTTAGGTAAGGTGTGCTCCTCCATGATATCAAAAATAAAGTGTTTGTTCTCAACGTCTGAGTCCGGAGAATTTGTTCAACAATTGAGCACAATCTGGATTTTCTCCAACAGTCATCCGTCTGCAGTGACAGTTCAGGGGACCGAGTCACCACACAATCAGTGAGAATGCCAGGGACCTTCTCCTGTAACTGCTCTGTCTCCCTGACCTCTTTTGGTCTCTCCAGAGCTACTGGGGAAGCTGCCACCTTTTCCCCTGTCAGATCATTACCCAGGAGCTGATCGACCCCTCCACTGGTAAACTAGGTACAATCCTCATGGTTACCGGTCTTGAAACTGGGTCACATTCCAAGTGCAGTCGATATACATGTATGGTCATATATCATCTTCCGATACCATTCACTAACACTCTAGCATTCACTGCACTCTCTCAGGTAAAGGTCTTTTAAAGCAGAAGGGTTTGTTTGGCCCCTGTAACCCTCAGTATGACTATGGGTTTGCTTGCCCCACTCGAGGGGTATGGGGTCACTTTTCCTTGGAATACAAATTCCTGGTAACTCTCAGGGATTTTGTTAAGTTTTCCCACACTTTCTGTGGTGGGGTTACTGTGTCTGACTGTTACAGTTAAAGGCACAGCCTGACCTGCTGTGCTTTCCATCAGGGCCCGTTTTCCATCACTGATCTGGTGGACTCTGATTAATCCTACAGGTTTTCCCCGTCACTTCCATTAGTCAACTCGATGGTGACCTGCCTTATTACTGTGGAAACACGCAGATCTTCAGCCATTACTCCTGCTCTCAGCGCCTATTTTGGCCTGAGGATGGACCCTTGTGTGTCCCGCTTCTTGCCCATGGCTGCTCGGTCTCCGATCTCCCTTCCACCTTTTATTCTCGAATCTTTGGGGTGACGAGGAAAGGGTTTTCCTCTGGGGTTAAGGCTTTGTGTACATGGGAAAATTCATCAGCCAGAATACCTTTGAACCTTCTGTCCCTCTATGTGGGTTTTACTGGGAGGGGGGCGAGTTTGTGAACTCCTCGAGAGGGATCACCGCTCTGAGGGTTTCATATGTGGGCTCTATCTTGAGCGCTCATATCACTGGCCAAAAACAAACACAAAAATGGACTGTAAAATCTTCTATAGATACGTGAAAAGGAAACGTTTAGCTAAGACAAATGTGGGTCCATTACAGGCAGTGTCAGGAGAATTTATAATGGGGAATAGTGAAATGGCAGAGAAGCTAAATGATTACTTTGTGTCTGTCTTCACTGAGGAAGATACAAGAAATCTCCCAGAATTAGAGATCCAAGGAATTCGGGTGAATAAGGAAATGGTTGAAATTAGTATAAGTAAGAAGGTTGTCTTGGAGGAATTAATGCAGCTGAAGGTTGACAAGTCCCCAGGACCTGATATTCTACATCCCAGAGTGTTGAAAGAGGTAGCTTTGGAAATAGTGGATGCATTGGTGAATATCTTTCAATATTCTGTAGATTCTGGAACTCTTCCTGTAGATTAGAAGATAGAAAATGTCTCCCCAGTATTTAAGAATGGACGGAGAGAGAAAACAGGGCACTACAGACATCTTAGCCTTACATCAGTCGCTGGGAACAAGCTATACTCTATTCCAAAGAATGTGATAAATGGATCTGATTAGGTAGAGTCAACATGGATAAATGGGAAACAATGTTTGACGAACCTGTTGGAGTTTTTTGAGGATGTTGCTCACAGAATTGATAAAGGGAATTCGGTGGACGTGGAAAACTTGGATATTCAGAAAGCTTTTGATAAAGTCCCCGACAGGAGGTTGGTTAGTAAAATTGAAGCACATGGGATAGGAGATAATGTACTGGCATGGATTAAGGATTAGTTAACAGGCAGAAAGCAGAGAGTAGGAATAAATGGGCAATTCTTGCCTTGGAAGGCTGTGACTAGCGGGGTACGACAGGGATCAGTGCTTGGGCCCCGGAGGTTCACAATACGTCTTTGTTAATTCTGGTGCCTAGGTCGATGCCAGGTTGGCTGTCCGGTTTCAAGGCTTTTCTTAGATTTTGTCGCCGTTTAGTACAACTGATCAGGCCATTTCAGAATCAACCACATTGCTGTGAGTCTGGAGTCACATGTAGGCCAGACCAGGTTAGGATGGCAGATTTCCTTCCCTGAAGGACATTAGTGAACCAGATGTGTTTTTACAACAATTGACAATGAGCACCATTAGAATCGATATTTCAATTCTAGAGTTTTATTAAAGATGATTACTGATGTCAGAGTATGTCTTGTTTTGAAATGCAAATAAACTAGAAATTCTCGAAGTAACAGTTTGTAAGACGTCAGGAATGTAAGGGATTGGGTTGTTTAATTGTCCTGTGGTTTAAAATGTGTATGTGACCAGGAATGAAATCTGCTATTTTTTGTTCTGATAACAATCCTGATGCATCTGTAACATCCACAAGGGGTGATGAAATTACTGAAGGAAATGTAAGCACATGCTCACCAGCAAGGCAGCATCTCATATCATAGTCTGAACAAAGAATTAGACATCTCATTGCACAACTGTAGCCTACGGTGGATTTTGATAGGACAGTGTGATCTTGTCAATGAAACATCCTGCCCACCTTGCTATGATAGGTGTAAAAATCATTGAAAATAGTGATTCAGTGATAAGGTCGAGGAGCTTGGTCAGCGACAGAACGATTAGCAGGGAGGGAAATGCTCACTGGGTTATCATGTATGCATGACTCTTTGCAACATGTTTGTGACTAATGGGTGTATTGTTCACAGGTACATTGTGAATGGGTATTTTGTATAATTGTTAACTAGTAGTATTCCTACTGAATCTAGTAGAGTCATTGGTGTTTACTTTGAACTTTGAGTGCTGTCTCATTCTTTCTTGTAATTCTCATGTTTGAACCATAGAGTAACCAATCAAAAAGATGACAGTTTATAAACAACATTTGTTTATATATGTGGACATGAGGCTTCACATTATCATTGCCAGGAATGTAGACACAAAGACCTGTGTCCAGAGTTATGTCCTAGACAGTTTATAAACAACATTTGTTTATATATGTGGACATGAGGCTTCACATTATAATTGCCAGGAATGTAGACACAAAGTCCTGTGTCCAGAGTTATGTCCTAGACAGTTTATAAACAACATGTGTTTATATATGGGGACATGAGGCTTCACATTATCATTGCCAGGAATGTAGACACAAAGACCTGTGTCCAGAGTTATGTCCTAGACTAGTTAACTGTCCTTATGAAAATCTCTGGAATACCATTCCTACATCTTTATTGTCCATCCATAATTATTCTTGACACTGAGTGGTTTGCTAGACTATTTCAGAGGACAGTTAAAAGTGAACCACATTGAGTTAAATGGAGACCAGAACAAATAAGGATGGTAGATCTCCTTCCCTAAAGGACATTAATGAACCAGATAAATTGTTATAAAAATCGATGATGGCTTCATAGCAACATTATTAAGTCCAGATTTCAATTCCAGTTTTTATTCATCAATTGAATGCATTACATAATTGAATTTTAAATTCCACCATCTGCTATGGTGGGATTTGAACCCATGTCCCCAGGGAATGTGCCTGCGCCTCTGGATTACTAGTTCGGTGAGATTGCCAGTATCCCACTTTCACTGCCACGCTACAGGTGAGATTGCCAGTATCCCACTTTCACTGCCACGCTACATCACATTCTTCCCTTAAGACACTACATAAAAACTTCCTCTTTGACCAAGCTGTTGGTCATCTGACCTGATATCTCCTGTTGTGTCTCTGTGTCATACGTTGCTTCATAATGCCCCTGTGAAGCATCTTGCGATGTTTTATTACATTAAAGGCACTATATAACTATAAGCTGTTGTTGTTGACATTTACTAGACATGACTTGTCTTACCATATACTTCCTGCTGGCCATTTGTTGTCCATGCTTTTTTTCTTTTCTCCAGCATCAAATACGTTTGTCCTGGGATGTGAACTCTAGAAATTTCCCCATCAGTGACAGTAAATACAGAGTTTACTCCACCTCTCCTTTTTTAATCAGGGTGCAACATTGACAACCCTCCAGTCCTCTGCCACGACTCACATATCCAAGATTCTGGCCTGTGCATCTGCTATTCCCACCTTTCCCTCCCTCAGCAACCCTCATACATCCCATTCAGACTGGGCAAATGTTATCGTTGATTGTGGTACAAAAAGTGTTTAAATGAAAAGGGTTAACTAAACCTATTTGTTCAGTAACTGTAATTAATGTCAGTCTCCATGGGCCCTAATTGTGTCACTGGAGGGTTTTCCTTTTCTATTAATAAGGGACTCTTTCAATGTGTTATCACATAGCGTCAAAGGGAACATCACGCTCGGCACTGACAGGGATCAGTGGCTCCAGAGAGAGGGAAGAGATAGATCAGAATCTGAGGACAATAGATTTGAATGTTACAATAATGGGTCAGAATCTGAGAACAATAGATTGGAATGTTACAACAATGGGCAGGAGTTTATCCTCCAATCTTTACTATCTTTCTACATATTGGGTTTGGTACTCATTAGACGATCGGATCTTGTATGCACTTGAGATAATTCAATATATTTACTATCCCATCCTGGCTATTGTTGGCGTCCCTGGTAAGTCTCTCGATACAGCGATTAATTCTATAAACCATGTTTAATTGCATTACTGCTTCTGTAATTTACTCTGCCCTTCTTGCTGCTGCTACTGTTGCTGGTGAATCTCTACCTCCAGCTATTAGCTGTCAACCCATTGCTAATTGTATTACAGTTCTTGTAAATTCATCTTTCATCTTGGGTCATGTCTGTGCTCCTGGTAAGTCTCTACTTCCCGCTAGGTGATCTGTAAACACTGTTTCACTGAAATACTGTTCTGTAATGTAAATATTGGGAAGACTGAAGCCAGTGCCATTGGTCTTCATCACAAACTCCATCTCCTATCTGTGAAACACCTACCCCACCATGCCCAATATCCGAGGCTGTTTACAACATCTGTGTTCTATTTATACCTGAGCTGAGTTCATCTCCATATTCCCTACATCACCAACCCTGCCTATTACCATCTCTGTAATATCACCCAACACAACCTCTGCCTCAGCCCATCTGCTGCACAAACCCTCATCTGTGCCTTTATTCACTTGATTTTTCCAATTCTATCCTGGTCACCCTCCCAGTTATAAACTTCTATAAACCACAGCCCATCCAGAACTCTGCTGCCTGTGTTCTAACTCACACCAAATCCCGATCACCCATCACCCCTGTGCTCAGTGATCTACATTGGCTCCCGGTCTGGCAACACCCTTAATTTTAATACTCTCATTCTTGTGTTTGAATCCCTCCATGGACTCACCCCTCCAATTAGTCCCATTCCCCTGTCCATTCCCATATTCTTGAAAATCTTCCATCAGGGTGGCACAGTGGCGCAGCGGTTAGCACTGCAGCCTCACAGCTCCAGGGACCCGGGTTCGATTCCGGGTACTGCCTGTGTGGAGTTTGCAAGTTCTCCCTGTGTCTGCGTGGGTTTTCGCCGGGTGCTCCGGTTTCCTCCCACAAGCCAAAAGACTTGCAGGTTGATAGGTAAATTGGCCATTATAAATTGTCACTAGTATAGGTAGGTGGTAGGGAAATATAGGGACAGTTGGGGATGTTTGGTAGGAATATGGAATTAGTGTAGGATTAGTGTAAATGGGTGGTTGATGTTCGGCACAGACTCGGTGGGCCGAAGGGCCTGTTTCAGTGCTGTATCTCTAATCTAAAAAAGTCTATTTCCATGTCCCCTTTTAAAGTGAATTTCCTTCCCACTCTATCTCTTCTTGGTGGTAATTTTCAGCTCTTACAGCAGCACTATTGCCCACACTGTGGAAGCCTGGATCTATAAAAGGGTATGAGCTGAGCTCCCAGCCATTTCTGGTGTGGCCTGCACACTGTCCCATGCTGTGTATTACTGTAGCCCGGGTGTACATTGTGTGCACCAGTAGCACGAGGAGTTGTGGAATGTCATGTCAAACTGCTATTCCAGCAGCTTTGATGCAGAGCTCCAGGTCAATAGCACCATGTATGTGCTGTTAGTGTGATTTTCACAGATGGCCTCTTCTACTGTGGCCTGCACAATGCCCCACGCTGGGCTGGGCTCCAGGTCAATCGTTCCATGTATGTGTTCTTCATTTGAGGATGGTTTTGAATGTGATGTCAATGTCCCATTCCAACAGCTTTGATGTACTTTTTTGAAACTTGGTCTGTGCATGTTCACTGACCGCCTGTGTTCGTCACTCTCAGCTGAACATACATTCAGCAGCAGCAGCAGGAACCCCCTCTAGTGTTATTTAAACGGACCAGGCATGCAACTTATAGGTGAGGGGCTTTTGACTTACTTCTGCTATTGTAAAGTTAGTGGAAGGTGCTGTGGATGGTTTCCTGGAGGTTGTGTTGTGAGCTGCTGCACAAATTCAGTGAGGACAGAGAATTTTGTGCCCCAACTCTGGACGAGGTATGGGGACTGTAGTTACAGTGTCTCTGGCTCTGTAACATCACCAACAAATGGAGCAGAAGCTGCAGAGTGAGGAAGCTCTGTAACGAGGGAGGAGGAGGGGGCTCTGCCCTACCCACGCCGGGTTTTCCAAGAACACTTTTCCTACCAACATCTAAGCCTGGAGCAGTATGTGAGGTGACTCTGTTTCAATAAGGAGGTGGTCACAGAGCTATGTAACCTCCTGAAACGAGAACTAGAGCCTCAGACCAGGGTGAGGACGGAGCTGTCAGTGGTTGTTAACGTCACAGTTTCATTGACATTTTATGTATCCGGATCTTTCCGGCAGGAATGGGAGACATATCCAACCTTCAGTCATAGAAAGTGATAGAGTCAGAGTCACTTACCACACAGACGGTGTCCATTAGGCCCATCGAGACCGTGCTGGTTCTCTGTGGAGCAATTCAGTCAGTCTTACTCCCCCACTCAATTCCGTAGCCCTGCAAGGTCACTTCCTTCAATCACCCATACAGTTATCTTTTGAAATTGGGAGGAAGGATCAAATTGAGAGGAAATAAAGCTTGTAACAGGAGATAGAAAAGTAGAAGGTGACATTCGAAGGTAGGTGAAACAAAGGTGAGCATCAACTAGAATGCAGAATGTCAATAAGACACGGTTTTGGGCACTGTACCTGAATGCACTCAGTATTCAGAACAGGGTAGATGATTTAAAGGCCCAAATAGAGGTAAATGAGTATGATCCAATTGTCATAACGGAAACGTGTTACAGGGTGACCAAGACTGAGATTTGAATTCGCAAGCAGATTCGACCTTTAGGAAGGACAGGCAAAAAGGGAAAGGACATAATGTTGCTCTGATAATAAGGGATGGTATCAGTACATTAGTAAGGGAGGATCTCAGTTCTGAAGAACAAAATATGGAATCTATTTGGGTGGAGCTAAGAAACAACAAGGGGCAGCAAACACTGGTAGAAGCTGTTTGTAGGCCATCAAACAGTAGTGTTTTTGTGGGGCATGGCATTAATGGAGATGAGAGAATCATATAACATGGGCAATACAGTCATTATGGGTGACTTCAATCCTCATATAGACTGGGTAACCTAATGAGAACAAATGCTATGAATGATGAGTCTCTAGAATGTGTTAGGGATGATTTTCTAGAGCAGTATGTTGAGGAACCGACTAGAAAACATGCTATTGTAGATCTAGTATTATGTAATGAGACAGGGATAATTAATAATTTTATTGTAAAGTTACCTTTCGGGATGAATTACCATAATGTGATAGAATTTTACATTATGCTTGAAAGTAATGTAGTTCACTCTTAAGCCAGGGTGTTAAATTTGAACAAAAGAAGTTATGAAGGTATGAGGGGCAAATTGCCAGAGGTGGATTGGAAAAATACATTGAAAGGTATGATAGTACATAGGCAATCGAAAGTCTTTAAATAAGTATTATATAGTTTACAGCACCTATACATTGCTTGCAGGCACATAAACCCCAAAAGTAAAGGCAGTCAACTTTGGACAACAAAGGAAGTTAATGATTGTATTAGATTAAAACTGCGGTTAGCACTGCAGCTTCACAGCTCCAGCAACCCGGGTTCAGTTCTTGGTACTGCCTAAGTGGAGTTTGCAAGTTCTACTGTAACCACGTAGCTTTCAGCGGGGTGCTTCAGTTTCCTCCTCCAACCAAAGACTTGCAGGTTGCTTGGTAAATTGGCCATTGCAAATTGCCCCTAGTGTAGGTAGGTGGTCGGAGAATGGTGGGAATGTGGTCAGGTATATGGGATTAATGTAAGATTAGTATAAATGGGTGTTTGTTGGCAGGCACAGACTCGGTGGGCCGAAGGGCCGTATCTGTATCTCTCTATGACGCTATGACTCTATAAAAGGACAATAAAGTTGCCATAAATTGTAGTAAACCTGAGAATTGGGAGGATTTTAGAATACACCAAAGGAGAATGAATAAACTGATAAAGAAAGGGAGAATAGAATGTGAATGTTAGCTGGAAAAATATAAAAACGGACTGTAAAATGCTTCTACAGATACGTAAAAAGGAAACATTTGGCTCAGACAGATGTGGGTCCATCACAGGCAGTGTCAGTAGAATTTATAATGGGAACAGCGAAATTGCAGAGAAGCTAAATGATTCTTTTGTGTCTGTCTTCACCGAGGCACATATAAGAAATCTCCCATAATTAGAGATCCAAGGGATTGTGGGAATGATGAATTGAAGGAAATTAAAAGTAAAATACTGTGGATGCTGGAAATCTTGAATAAAAACAAGAAATGCTGGAAACACTCAGCAGGTCTGGCAGCATCTGTGTTGAGAGAAGCAGAGTTAACGTTTCAGGTCAGTGACCCTTCTTCAGAACTGCAATGAATTAAAGGAAGTTAGTATTACTAAGAAGGTTGTATTGGAGAAATTAATGGGGCTGAAGGTTGCTATGTCCCCAGCACCTGATATTCTACGTCCCAGAGTGTTGACGAGATAGCTATGGAGATAGTGGATGCATTGCTGATCATCTTCAAAAATTTTGTAGATTCCGGAGCCGTTCCTGCAGATTGGAAGGATGCAAATGTCACCCGACTACTTAAGAAGGTAGGGAGAGCGAAAACAGGGAATTACAAAGCTGTTAGCCTTACATTAATCGTTGGGAACCTGCTAGAGTCATTTCTAAAGGATGTGATAAATGGACATTTGGATAATAATGATCTGATTGGGCATAGTTAACATGGATTTATGAATGGGAAATCATGTTTGACGAACCTGTTGGAGTTTTTGAGAATGATAACAACAGAATTGATTAAGAGGAGTTGGCAGACATAGTATACTTGTATTTTCAGAAGGTTTACAGAACCCCCAAAGGAGCTTGCTTCGCAAAATTAAAACACATGGGGTAGGAGGTAATATACTGGCATGGATTAAGGATTGGTTAACAGATTGGAAACAGTGAGCAGGAATAAACAGATCAGTTTCGCGTTGGCAGGCTGTGACTAGTGGGGTACTGCAAGGATCAGAGATTGGGCCTCAGCTGTTCGCAATATATTTCAATGATTTGGATGTGGGGACCAAATGTAATATTTCCAAGTTTGCGTCTGACACAAAACTAGGTGGGAATGTGTACAGTGAGGAAGATGCAAAGCCACTTCAAGGGGAATTGCTCAGACTTAGTGAATGGGCAAGAACATGTTAGGTGGGATATAATATTGAAAAATGTAAGGTAATCCAGTTTGGTAGGAGGAATAGATGTGCAGAGTATTTCTTAAATGATGAATTAGGAAGTGTAGATGTACAAAACGGCCTGGGTGTCCTTGCCAATAAGTCACTGAAAGCTAACATGCAGGTGCAGCAAACAATTACAAAGGTTAATGGCATGTTAGCCTTTATCGTAAGAGGATTTGAGTACAGAAGTAGTGAAGTCTTGCTACAATTGTACAGAAATTTAGTTAGACCGCACTTGGAGTATTGTGTGCAGTTTTACTCCCCTTACTTTAGGAAGGATATTATTGCCATAGAGGGACTGCAACGACGGTTCATCAGACTTGTTCCTGGGATGGCCGGACTGTCTCATGAAGAGAGATTGGGGAAACTATTCTCTAGAGTTTCGAAGAATGAGAGGTGATCTCATTGAAACCTACAAAATACTTTAGGAGATACACAGGGTAGATGCAGCTAAGATGTTACCCCTGGTTGGGGAATCTAGAATTAGCAATCACAATTTCAAAATAAGTGGGAAGCCATTTAGGACAGAGATGAGGAAACATTTCGCTGCTCTGAGGGTTGTGAATCTTTGGATTTCTCTACCCTAGAGGGCTGTGGAAGCTCAGTCATTGTTTCTGTTCAAAGCAGAGATTGACACATTTCTAAATATCAATGAGATAAAAGGATATGAGGATAGTGTGGGGAAAAGGCATTGAAGTGGATGATGAGCCACGATCATATTGAATGGCAGGTCAGGCTGGATGGGCTGAATGGCCTACTCCTGCTCTTATGGTCCTATGTTCCTAAATCATTGATAGCCTCGGCTTCCACCACCCTCATGGGCAGTGCGTTCCAGCTCATTACCATCCACTGTGTAAAAAAACTCTTCCTCATATTCCCCCTGCATCTCTTACCCAAGACCTTCCATCTGTGTTCCCTGGTCCGTGTTTCATCAGTTAATGGGAACAGTTTTTCCTTGTCTATATCTTATCTAAACCTTTCAAAATCATGAGGGGTCTGGACAGAGTAGGTAGGGAAAAACTGTTCCCACTCGTCAAACGATCAAGAACGGATGGGTTTAGATTTAATGTAATTGGTTTTCAAAATAGCAATGCCAACATGAGGAAAATATTTTCACACAGTTAGTGGTTAGGATCTGGAATGCACTGTCAGAGAGTGTGATTGAAAGAGGTTCACTGTACACATTCGAAAGGGAATTATTCAGACACCTGAAAAGGAAGAGTGTATAGGATTATGGGGGAAAGGCAGGGCAATGGCGCTAAGTGAATTACTCACTCGGAGAACAGGTGCAGATGCAATGGGCTGAATGAGATCCATCTGTGCCTGGAACAGCTCTGTGATTCTCTGTGATTCTCTCATAATCTTATACACTTCTAGGAAATATTCCCTCAATCGCAATTACTCCAGGGAGAACAACCCCAGCTTTTCCAACCTAGTATTGTAACAAAAACTCCATCCCTGGAACTATTCTGGTAAATCTCCTCTGCACCCTCTCAAGGACAGTCACATCCTTCCTAAAGTATGATGACCAGAGCTGGAAACAATACTGCACAACCAGAGTTGTATACATTTTCAGCATAACTTCCTGCTTTGTACTTTATGCCTCTATTTGAGAAGCTCAAGATCTCATATGCTCTGTAGTCAGTCTCTCAATATGTCCTGCCACCTTCAGAGATCTCTGCACATCCACACACAGGTCCATCTGTTCCTTCACACTCTTTAGAACTGTACCGTTCTGTCTGCATAGTCTCACACTATTGCTCCTGCCAAAATGCATCACATAGATAGAACATAGAACATTACAGCGCAGTACAGGCCCTTCAGCCCTCGATGTTGCGCCGACCTGTGAAACCATCTAACCTACACTATTCCATTTTCATCCATATGTCTATCCAATGACCATTTAAATGCCCTTAAAGTTGGCGAGTCTACTATTGTTGAAGGCAGTGCGTTCCACGCCCCTACTACTCTCTGTGTAAAGAGACTACCTCTGACATCTGTCCTATATCTATCACCCCTCAACTTAAAGCTATGTCCCCTCGTGTTTGCCATCACCATCCGAGGAAAAAGGCTCTCACTATCCACCCTGTCCAACCCTCTGATTATCTTATATGTCTCTATTAAGTCACCTCTTCTCCTCCTTCTCTGAAACGAAAACAACCTCAAGTCCCTCAGCCTTTCCTCGTAAGACCTTCCCTCCATACCAGGCAACATCCTAGTAAATCTCCTCTGCACCTTTTCCAAAGCTTCCACATCCTTCCTATAATGCGGTGACCAGAACTGCAAGCAATACTCCAGGTGCGGCCGCACCAGAGTTCTGTACAGCTGCAGCATGACCTCGTGGCTCCTAAACTCGATTCCCCTACTAATAAAAGCTAACACACCATATGCCTTCTTAACAGCTCTATTAACCTGGGTGGCAACTTTCAGGGATTTATGTACCTGGGCACCAAGATCTCTCTGCTCATCTACACTACCAAGAATCTTCCCATTAGCCCAGTATTCTGCAATCCTGTTACTCCTTCCGAAGTGAATCAACTCACACTTTTCCGCATTAAACTCCATTTGCCATCTCTCAGCCCAGCTCTGCAGCCTATCCATGTCCCTCTGTAACCTACATCATCCTTCGGCACTATCCACAACTCCACCGACCTTCGTGTCATCCGCAAATTTACTAACCCACCCTTCTACACCCTCATCCAGGTCATTTATAAAAAATGACAAACAGCAGTGGCCCCAAAACGGGGGTACACCACAAGAAACAATACTCCAGGATGAACATTTACCATCAACCACCACCCTCTGTCTTCTTTCAGCTTGCCAATTTCTGATCCAAAGCACTAATTCATCTTCAATCCCATACTTCTGTATTTTCTGCAATACCCTACTGTGGGGAACTTTATCAAACGCCTTACTGAAATCCATATAGACCACATCCACGGCTTTACCCTCATCCACCTGTTTGGTCACCTTGTCAAAAAACTCAATAAGGTTTGTGAGGCACGACCTACCCTTCACAAAACCGTGCTGACTATCTCTAATGAACTTATTCTTTCCAAGATGACTATAAATCCTGTCTCTTAGAACCTTTTCCAACATTTTACCCACAACCGAAGTAAGGCTCACAGGTCTATAATTACCAGGGCTGTCTCTACTCCCCTTCTTGAACAAGGGGACAACATTTGCTATCCTCCAGTCTTCCGGCACTATTCCTGTCGACAATGACGACATAAAAATCAAGGACAAAGGCTCTGCAATCTCCTCCCTGGCTTCCCAGCGAATCCTAGGATAAATCCCATCTGGCCCAGTGGACTTATCTATTTTCACACTTTCCAAAATTGCTAACACCTCCTCCTTGTGAACCTCAATCCCATCTAGCCTAGTAGTCTGTATCTCAGTATTCTCCTCGACAACATTTTCTTTCTCCACTGTAAATACTGACGAAAAATATTCATTTAACACTTCCCCTATCTCCTCCGATTCCACACACAACTTCCCACTACTATCCTTGATTGGCCCTAACCTATCTCTAGTCATTCTTTTATTCCTGATATACCTATAGAAAGCCTTAGGGTTTTCTTTGATCCTATCCGCCAATGACTTCACGTGTCCTCTTCTTGCTCTTCTTATCTCTCCCTTTAGATCCTTCCTGGCTAGCTTGTAACTCTCAAGCGCCCTAACTGAGCCTTCCCGTCTCATCCTAACATAAGCCTTCTTCTTCCTCTTGACAAGCTCTTCAACTTCTTTAGTAAACCACTGCTCCCTCGCTCGACAACTTCCTCCCTGCCTGACAGGTACATACTTATCAAGGACACGCAGTAGCTGCTCCTTGAATAAGCTCCACATTTCGATTGTGCCCATCCCCTGCAGTTTCCTTCCCCATCCTACGCATCCTAAATCTTGTCTAATCGCATCATAATTTCCTTTCCTCCAGCTATAATTCTTGCCCTGCTGTATATGCCTGTCCCTGCCCATCGCTAAGGTAAACCTAACCGAATTGTGATCACTATCACCAAAGTGCTCACCAACTTCTAAATCTAACACCTGGCCGGGTTCATTACCCAGTACCAAATCCAATGTGGCATCGCCCCTGGTTGGCCTGTCTACATACTGTGTCAGAAAACCCTCCTGCACACACTGGACAAAAACAGACCCATCTAAAGTACTCGAACTATAGTATTTCCAGTCAATATTTGGAAAGTTAAAGTCCCCCATAACCACTACCCTGTTACTCTCGCTCCGGTCAAGAATCATCTTTGCTATCCTTTCCTCAACATCTCTGGAACTATTTGGAGTTTGGTGGTTTGGTGGTTCAACCAACTACAGGGCGGCACAGTGGCGCAGTGGTTAGCACCGCAGCCTCACAGCTCCAGGGACCCGGGTTCGATTCCGGGTACTGCCTGTGTGGAGTTTGCAAGTTCTCCCTGTGTCTGCGTGGGTTTTCTCCGGGTGCTCTGGTTTCCTCCCACAAGCCAAAAGACTTGCAGGTTGATAGGTAAATTGGCCATTATAAATTGTCACTAGTATAGGTAGGTGGTAGGGAAATATAGGGACAGGTGGGGATTGCGGTAGGAATATGGGATTAGTGTCGGATTAGTATAAATGGGTGGTTGATGTTCGGCACAGACTCAGTGGGCCGAAGGGCCTGTTTCAGTGCTGTATCTCTAATCTGATCTAATCTAATCTACAGGAAGACCCAATACGCCCAGTGAAGGCACAGCTAGTGAGGGAGCTACCCCGAGATCAGGACCATGTGCCGAGCTCTTAAAGTTCTCCCAGTTCATGAGAAAGTTCAATGAGGAGGATGGCAGAATTTTTTGTCACTTTTGAAAAACTTGCAAAGCAGCTGAAATAGCCCACAGAGAGATGGACACTGTTTTTGCAAAATAAAATATCAGGAAAAGCCCATGAGGTTTATTCACTGTTGCCAGATGAAAGTTCATCAGATTTTGTGATGACTAAAAATGCTATCCTGGGTACATACGAGATAGTACCAGAGGTGCACCAGCAAAAAATCTGAACCCTTCGAAATCGGCTTGACTAAACTTACCTCGAGTTTGAAAGAGGTAAGCAGCTTCGGAACATAGGAGCTGGAGTAGGACATTCAGCCCATCGAGCCTGGCCCGCCATTCAATATCATAATGGCTGATCATCCACTTCAATGCCTTTTTCCCACAATATCCCCATATCCTATTATGTCACTGCTATTTAGAAAACTGTCAATCTCCACTTTAAACATACACAATGACTGAGATTCCACAGTCCAACCAGAGGAAACATTTTACCAGCATCTACCCGGTCTAGCCATTTCAGTATTATGTAGGTTTCAATGAGATCATGGTGGGTGCGTGGAATGCGCTGCCAGCGGTGGTAGTAGAAGCAGATACATTAGGGGCATTTAAGCGACTCTTGCCTCGGTACATGGACGATAGTAGAATGAAGCGTAGGTAGTTACTTAGATCTTGAGTAGGTTAAATGTTCGGCACAACACCGTGGGTCGAAGGGCCTGTATTGTGCTGTACTGTTCTATGTTCTATGACCTCTCGTTCTTTGAAACTCTGAAGAATAAAGGCCCAGTTTCCCCACTCTCTCTTCACAGGACAGTCCCGCCATCCCAGGAACAAGTCTGGTGAAACTTCGTTGCACTCCCTCTCCGGCAATGATATCCTTCCTCAGGTAAGGGGACCAAAACTGCACACAGCACTCCAGGTGTGGTCAAAGCAAGGTTCTATACAATTGAAGCAAGACTTCACTACTCCTGTACACAAGTCCTCTTGTGATGAATGCTAACAAAGCATTAGCCTTCCTAATTGCTTGATGCACCTGCATGTTAGCTTTCAGTGACTTATTGACAAAGACACGCTGGTCCCTTTGTGCATCTACACTTTCTAATCTCTTACTATTTAAGAATTGCTCTGCACATCAGTTCCTCCTACCAAAGTGGATAACCTCACATTTGTCCACTTTATATTGCCTCTGCCATGTTCTTGCCCACTGACTAAGTCTGTCCAAATTCCCTTGAAACCGCTTTGCATATTCCTCACAGCATGCATTCGCACTTATTTTGGTATCATCTGTGAACTTGGAAATATTACGTTTGTCCTCATATCCAAATCATTGATATATGTTGTGAACAGCTTGGGCCCAAGCATTGATCCATGCAGCATCCCACTAGTCGCAGCTGGCTAACGCAAGAATGCGCCATTTATTCCTACTCTCTGCTTTCTGCCTGTTAACCAATCCTTAATGCATACACATATATTATCTCCTATTCCATGTGCTTTAATTTTGTTAACCGATCTCTTGTGGGATACTTTATCGAAAGCCTTCGGAAAATCCAAGCATACCACGTCCACGGACTCCCGTTTACCAATTCGGTTAGTAACATCCTCAATAAAAACTCCAACAGGTTCATCAAGAATGATTTCCCATTCATAAATCCATGTTGACTATGCCCAAACAGATCATTATTATCCAAGTGTCCATTTATCACATCCTTTGGAATAGATTCCAGCTTTTTGCCAACGACTGATGTAAGGCTAACAGATCCTTAATTTCCGGTTTTCTTTCTCCCTCCCTTCGTAAATAGTGGAGTGACATTTGCTACCTTCCAATCTGCAGGAACCGCTCTGGACCCTATAGAATTTTGAAAGATGATCATCAATGCACCCACTATCTCTATAGTTACCTCTTTCAACACTCTCAGATGCAGGATATCATATCCTGGGGACTTGTCAACCTTCAGCCCCATTATTTTCTCCAATGCAACTTTCTTCCTAATACTAATTTCCTTCACGTCCTCATTCTCCCGAGTCCCTTGGATCTCTAATTCTGGGAGATTTCTTGTATCTCCATCAGTTAGGACAGAAACAAGATAATCATTTAGCTTCTCTGCCATTTCTCTGTTCCCCATTATAAATTCTCCTGACTTTGCCGCAATGGACCCACATTTGTCTTAACCAAACGTTTCCTTTTTATGTATCTATAGAAGATTTTACAGTCTGTTTTTATGTTTTCTTTTGATCAGTAGATATTGACACTCAAGATAGAGTCCACATATGTAAACCTCAGATCGTTCTCGAGGAGTTCAAAAACTCGCTCTCCCTCCCATTAAATCCCACAAAGAGGGGCAAGAGGTTCAAAGAGCCAGGCTGGTTGCTTTGCAGGCTGATGAATTTTCTCTTGTACATAAGGCCTTAACACCAAAGGGAAACACTTCCCTTGTCTCCCCGAAGACATGCGAATAAAAGGAGTATGATTGGATCCCGGCTAGCCCTGGGCTAGAAGGAAAAGCTGGACACACGGGGGCCCATCCTCAAGCCAAATAGGACGGTACTGAGACCAGGAGTAATGGCCGAAGATCTGTATGTTTCCACTGTAATAAGGCCGATCACCGTCGAGCTGAATGATGGAAATGACGGGGAAAACCTGTAGGATTAATCAGAGTCCACCAGATCAGTGCCGGAAAACGGGCCCCGATGGAAAGCACGGCAGATCAGACTGTGCCTCTAACTGCGGCAGTCAGACCCAGTAAACCTACCACAGAGAGAGCGGGAAAACTTAACAAAATCACCGTGAGTTACCTGGAATTTGTATCCCAAGGAAAAGTGTCCCTATACCCCTCCAATGAGGCAAGCAAGCCCACAGTCATACTGAGGGATACAGGGGCCACCCAATCCCTTTTGCTGGGAAAAGGCATGACCTTCCTCCGAGCGTGCAGTGAATGCTAGAGTGTTAGTGAATGTTTTATCTCGGGTGCACTTGGAGTGTGACCTAGTTTCAGGACCGGTAACCATGGGGATTGTACCTAGTTTACCGGTGGATGGATCGACCTACTCCCAGGTAATAATCTGACAGGGGGAAAGGTGCAGCTTCCCCAGTAGTTCTCGAGAAATCAAAAGAGGTCAGGGAGAAAGAGCAGTTACAGAAGAAGGTCCCTGACATTCTCCCTGATTGTGTGGTGATTCGGTCCATGGATAAACAATCCCTTGAACTGACACTGCGGATGGATTACCCTACTGGCTGGTTGTCTGAAACCTTCTTTGGGAAGGTAATGGACCCAAAGGATATGTGAAACAGATCTTCCTTAGTTGAGGCTCAGCAACATGACCCAGTGTTAAAAATATATCACAGACTGTCCAAACAAAAACTGAAGCAGAGGGAGTTGCAGAGTGCTACTACTTAAAGAATGAGGTGCTGATGAAGAAGTGTAGATCTCCTCATCAGACCTGCGGATGAAGAGAGGACAGTGGTTCACCAGATAGTGGTGCCGCTGAGGTACCTTCAAGAAATATTAAGAATGGCCCACGAACATCCAATGGCTGGACATGTCGGTGTATGAAAACTCGAAGCCGACATAAGACAGTATTATGACTGGCCACAACTCCACAAAGATGTGGTAGATTTCTGTAAAACTGTTCAGACGTGCCAGGTTGTGGGGAAGACTTAGTCTGCAGTAAAACCTTCACCCCTAATTCCCATACCAGCTTTTGGGGAACTGTGGGAGCAGTTTTGATGAACTGTTATTTCAGTAAGTAGATTAATAAAATCCTAGTGAATATATTTATACACTCATATACAAGTTGAAAGTATAGCCACATATTGTTACAGAATGGAGTATTTACCCAAGGCATTGTGGGACAAGTTAGTTAGCTTGCAGCCTTGAGCATGGTACTGCTTAGCACAGCCAATTAGCCTGACCAAGGAGGGCCCCCATATCAGTGCATAAGACAGCAGTTTTGTGTAACTGCAGACTGCACGAAGCAATCAGGAGTGCAAGCTTGATAAAGGTAGAAGGATTCATTGTGAAGACTCAAGGATAGTTGATAAGGGGGTCTGGGAACATCACAAGATGACCAGGTGGCTTGCACGAGCTGATCACGTAACCACTTGATGCCTAATGAGTAATCTAATTGGTAATATGTGTAATGTATGTAATCAATAACCGTTATGATTGGATTATGTCCAGCTGGGATGGACTGAGGAGCTGTATATCCGTTGTGGATTTCCTTTGTTCAATGGAGTGGCACTGGACCGCCTTTAGGTAAGGTGTGCGCCCCATGATATCATGCAATAAAGTGTTTATTCTCAAAGTCTGAGTCCGGAGAATTTGTTCAATAATTTTGGCATAATCTGGATTTCTCCAACAGGAACCATTCAGCAGAGTGTTGGTGGATTGTGTGGGACACCTACTGAAAACAATAGAGGGATTACCAGTATCTTCTCACCAGTTTGGATGTGGTGACCCGATTCCCAGAGACCATTCTCCGGAAGAACTATCTCTGCCAAGGTAGTAGTGGAGGGGCTAACCCAATTCTATACACGATATGGGCTGCCTGCTGAGATCCAGATGAACCAGGGCAAACATTTTATGTCTAATCCTTTTGAAAAGGTCATGGGTAATCTGGACATAACCCAGCTAAAGTCCAAGGCTTACCAACCACAGTCACAAGGGGCTTTGGAGCGGTACCACCAGACCCTAAAAACAATGATCAGGCCATACTGCTATGAGAAACCCCATGACTGGGACACAGGGCTGGGATTTCTCCTGTTGCCTATCAGGGACTTAACCAATGATTCCACTGTCTTTAGTCTCTTTGAATTAGTTTTTGGACACGAGATGAGAGGTCCTCTTAAATTAATCAAGGAGAAGTTTTGGGGACAGAGGAATGCGTCTTCCGTGTTAGACTACATTTCCATGCTCTGGGAGTGGCTCACGGGAGCCTGTGTAGTGCCGCAGGAACACCTAAAGATCTCCCAGGCAGCTGTGAAAATGTAAAGATAAAGAAATGCCAAGGTTAGAACATTTCAGCCTAGAGACCATGTATTGTTACTACTCCCAATGCAGGGGGAATTCCTGAAATCCCGGTTCAGTGGTCCATATCGAGTGGCAAAAGGAATAGCCAGGTAAATTATTTAATTGACACCCCAGACCAAAGGAAAAAAAAAGTAAAGGCTGTGGAGGGGACAGACAACTACAGATCTGTCAGACGGTCAGGAGGGAAGGATTGAAAAGAATCGTGAGGACAGGTTAGAGGAGGGCCAGGAGGAATACCAACTGGAATTTCGTTTTCTCCGATTAGTGAACCCTGAAATGTTAGATAAATACATCCCCACACTCTCCTCCTTAAATACAGGTCCAAGAGGCACCCTAAAAAGGCTGCGAACAGCATTTACATAAACATGCAAGGACAAGGAAAGTTCCCAAAAATGCATGCCAATGGTGAGTGAGATGCCTTACTTAGTCGAAGTGCCGCAGGAGAATACAGTGAAAGCTGGGCAGACATCTGCGAGCACTAATGTCCCAGAGGATATAGGGCAGATTAGAAAAAAAGATCCTCCCCATAGTAAAGGGAAAAGTGAAGGGAAAATACCCTCAAGTAAACAGCACTTGTGTACCTCACCAGAAAGCTAAAAGTAAGGTCAGTGTGGATCTACCCACTGAAGAACCCAATGATCAGGTCCCAAACCCAAATCTAATCAAACACAACAATTTCAAAGCAGAACTCAACAAGAACAAAGGCCCAGAGGAAATCTCAGACACCTCACAGGGGTGAAAGAAACAAGTTATTACTCACTGTCGGTTTAGGGAGAAAGATTATCAAGGTGCAGGAACCTGAATGGTGAAAGTTTCATTGCAGGAGAGATAAAAAAATATATCGTAGCTGTTGATGCATTGTCCAGGGTCGAACCCGACACATAACCATCCCAGAAAAAAACTCCAACTCAATTAAATCAGCACAACTGTAACAGAAAATGTCAGCTGCAGTAATTCTAAGGTTAATGTGTGAATTTGAGAAGTGATTATTGGGAATAAATGTGTGTTTCCGTCTATTTCTTCCCACAATTCTGCAATGAAATGCTCCTATTATCACATTTGCAGTGTCAAGTTAACACAATATGCCAAATGAGCAATTTTAATTCATAGATTGGAAACTTACACTAAACATTTAATGGAAAAATCCGACAGTTAAACTTGAAAAAACAGGCAGCCAAGATGGCCACCGCAATTGGCATCTGAAATACTTTTTCACATTCCAAGGCCTACAACAGGAGACACGTCTGATGAGCCTGGACCCAAATCACTGGTTTGTTTTAGCGATTGAATTACCTAAGCTTATAATCATTAACATGGCATACAAGGCCACCCTGACACATTGACTTTGAAAGAGCAAACTCCTCCAAGTGTAAGTACTGGTATCCTGAACCCTGGGGAAATAAAAGTTTCCAACCTTGAATCTCATTATTATAAGGGTCTAGAGAATACAGTGAGGCAGTCATGAGACCTTCTGCCCATCTCTGTGAAAGCTGTTAGTTTCTGCTGGACAAAGACAGACAAGCCAGTGGTTCAAATTGTGCAGAAGCAGAAGGGTTGTGTCTTTTATTCATATATAAGGAGAAAGAGGGTAACTAGAGAAAGGATTGGCCCACGAAAGGACGAAGGAGGAATGTTATGCTTGGAGTCAGAGAAAATGGGTGAGATTCTAAACGAGTACTTTGCATCGGTATTCACCGAGGAGAGGGTCATGACGGATGTTGAGGTTAGGAACAGATGTTTGATTACTCTAGGTCAAGTCGGCATAAGGAGGAAGGAAGTGTTGGGTATTCTAAAGGGCATTAAGGTGGACAAGTACCCAGGTCCAGATGGGATCTATCCCAGGTTACTGAGGGAAGCGAGAGAGGAAATAGCTGGGGCCTTAACAGATATCGTTGCAACATCCTTAAACACGGGTGAGGTCCCGGAGGACTGGAGAATTGCTAATGTTGTCCCCTTGTTTAAGAAGGGTAGCAGGGATAATCCAGGTAATCATAGACCGGTGAGCCTGACGTCAGTGGTAGGGAAGCTGCTGGAGAAGATACTGAGGGATAGGATCTATTCCCATTTGGAAGAAAATGGGCTTATCAGTGATAGGCAACATGGTTTTGTGCAGGGAAGGTCATGTCTTACCAACTTAATAGAATTCTTTGAGGAAGTGACAAAGTTGATTGATGAGGGAAGGGCTGTCGATGTCATATACATGGACTTCAGTAAGGCGTTTGATAAGGTTCCCCATGGCAGGCTGATGGAGAAAGTGAAGGCGCATGGGGTCCAAGGTGTACTAGCTAGATGGATAAAGAACTGGCTGGGCAACAGGAGACAGAGAGTAGCAGTAGAAGGCAGTTTCTCAAAATGGAGACGTGTGACCAGTGGTGTTCCACAGGGATCCGTGCTGGGACCACTGTTGTTTGTGATATACATAAATGATTTGGAGGAAAGTATAGGTGGTCTGATTAGCAAGTTTGCAGACGGCACTAAGATTGGTGGAGTAGCAGATAGTGAAGGGGACTGTCAGAGAATACAGCAGAATATAGATAGATTGAAGAGTTGGGCAGAGAAATGGCAGATGGAGTTCAATCAGGGCAAATGCGAGGTGATGCATTTTGGAAGATCCAATTCAAGAGTGAACTGTACAGTAAATGGAAAAGTCCTGGGGAAAATTGATGTACAGAGAGATTTGGGTGTTCAGGTCCACTGTTCCCTGAAGGTGCCAACGCAGGTCAATAGAGTGGTCAAGAAGGCATACGGCATGCTTTCCTTCATCGGACGGGGTATTGAGTACAAGAGTTGGCAGGTCATGTTACAGTTGTAGTGGACTTTGGTTCGGCCACATTTGGAATACTGCGTCCAGTTCTGGTCGCCACATTACCAAAAGGATGTGGATGCTTTGGAGAGGGTGCAGAGGAGGTTCACCAGGATGTTGCCTGGTATGGAGGGCGCTAGCTATGAAGAGAGGTTGAGCAGATTAGGATTATTTTCATTAGAAAGACGGAGGTTGAGGGGGGACCTGATTGAGGTGTACAAAATCATGAGAGGTATAGACAGGGTGGATAGCAAGAGGCTTTTTCCCAGAGTGGGGGATTCAATTACTAGAGGACACGAGTTCAAAGTGAAAGGGGAAAAGTTTAGGGGGGATATGCGTGGAAAGTTCTTTACGCAGAGGGTGGTGGGTGCCTGGAACGCGTTGCCAGCGGAGGTGGTAGATGCGGGCACGATGGCGTCTTTTAAGATGTATCTAGACAGATACATGAATGGGCAGGAAGAAAAGAGATACAGACCCTTAGAAAATAGGCGACATGTTTAGATAGACGATCTGGATCGGCGCAGGCTTGGAGGGCCGAAGGGCCTGTTCCTGTGCTGTAATTTTCTTTGTTCTTTTGTTCTTTGTCCCTTCTCTCTCTTCAGATAACATCACAATTTTGAAAACCACATCCGACTGTGGTCCCTCCAGGTCTATAGATTACTACAGACAGAGACATCAGGGAAAGGAAGACACCTACAAGTCTGCCTCCAAGAAATCTCTGAGCCATGTGGGCCAGCCACAAAGGACACTTCCAATAGCCAAAGACCTCAAGAATACAACTTCAGCCAGAAGACCTCCGAATCGTCCAACCTCACAGAATGGGTATTTTATTTTTATATTTATTCTGAACTCCAATCCAACCATAAATTTACTTCTCACTCTGCAATCTATTTCTGTGTGATTCTCGTGTGGATGTGTTTAATATTGTTAAGTGTAATAAACTCACCTCTTTAGTGTTTAAACTTTCTAAACTCCTCTCAATTTTCTGTGGTATTGAGTTCTCAGTGTCGGATATATGCTTTCCTTTTCTGTCTTATCTTACCATATAGGATCCTTGACATCCATGGGACTCTAGATTTGGCCGCCTCATTCTTTTCCTTTGTGGGAACATGTTTACCCTGAACCCCTTGAATCTCCACTTTGAATGCCTCCCAGTGCTCTGAGACTGATTTACCTTCAAGTCGCTGTTTCCAGTCCACTTTCGCTCCTCGGTTTAGCAAAACTGGCCTTGCCCCAATTGAGAACTCCAACCCCTATTCTATGTCTGTACGTTTCCATAGTTAAGTTATAACTGTTTGAATTATGATCACTCCCACCAAAATGCTCTCCCCTGACACTCCTTCCACCTGCCCATCGTCATTTCCCAAAACAACGTCTAAAACTGCACCCTTTCCTGTTGGACTTTCTGCATGCTGGACAAAAATGTTGGCCTGAATGCACATCAAGAATTCTGCTCCCTCAATTCTTTTCATACTAAAACTATCCTCGTTAACATCGGGGTGATTAAAATATCCTACTATTACTGCCCTATTGTTCTTGCACTTCTCAGAGACTTGCCTACTTACCTGCTCCTCTATCTCCCTCTGACTATTTGGCTGTCGAGATCACACTCCCAGCAGTGAGATTGCCCCTTTTTGGTTCCTTAGCTCAATCCATATGGCCTCACTTGATGAACCTTCCAACATATCATCCCTCCTCACAGCTGCAAAAGATTCCTTGACCAGAATTGCCATTCCCCTCCTTTCTTAACCCCCGCCCTATTGCGTCTGAAAACCCGGTAACCAGGAACGTTGAGCTGCCATTCCTGTCCCTCCTTAAGCCATGTTTCTGTAATAACTATGATATCATACTGCCACATGTCTATCTTTGCACTCACCTCATCTGCTTTATTTGCAGCACTCCATACATTGAAATAGATACCCTTGAACACTGCCAAACCTTTTTTTCATTTTCTCATCCTCATTTCCTCTGTCTTCTAGACTCATCCATTAATTTGCCACCTTCCATTTTCATTTCTGATTTTGTCCCTGGTGAGTCTACCCTCAGGTCCCCATTCCCCCTGCTGAACTAGTTTAAACCCTCCCCAACAGTACTAGCAAAACATTCCGCAAGGAACCCAGTTCTGGCTCTGTTCACGTGCAACCCGTCCGGCCTGTAAAGGTCCTATCTCCCCCAGAGCCGGTCCCAGTGTCCCAGGAATATGAATCCCTCCCTCCTGCACCATCTTTCCAGCCACACGTTCTTCTGCCTTATCTTTTTATTTCTATACTCAGTTGCACCTGGCACTGGGAGTAATCTGGAGAATTCTACTTTTTGACTATGTTTGATGTCCTGCTTGCTAATTTCTTCCCTAGCTCCCTAAATTCTGACTGCAAGACCACATCCCTCTTTCTACCTCTGTAGTTGGTTCTTATGTGGACCACGACTTCTTGCTGTTCCCCTCCTCCTTCAAGAGGCTCTGCAGTCGCTGAGTGAGATCCTTGACCCTGGTACCAGGGAGGCAGCACACCATCCTGGACTCACGTCTGTGGCCACAGAAACGCCTGTCTGTTCCCCTGACTATTGACTCACCTATCACTATGGCTCTTCCAGTCATCCCTGTATCCCACTCTGCAGCTGAACCACCCGTGGCGCCATGGACTTGCTGTGGCTGCTCTCCCTAGGTGAAGCATCACTTTCCTCAGTATTCAGAACTGAATACCTGTTGGAGACTGAGATGCACTTCAGGTCTTCGGCACGACCTGCCTGATACTTTTTGAATGCCTGCTGATCACGCATTCCCTCTCTCCCTGCATGCTCTTCAACAGTGTGGTGAGCACATCTATGAACATGCTGAAGCTGAATAAACTGGTATATGAGAAGGAAGGATGTGCAGGGTTACGGGAAGAAGACAGGGAATGGGATTAGGTGAATTGCTCATTCGGAGAGGCGGTGCAGACAGGACGGGCTGAATACTTCCTTCTGTGATGTAATAACACTGTGATGGGGCATCTCAGATGGTTGTAATGGTGGAGAATGGGGGATCCATGGAGGGAAAGAGAAGTTGTCCTATGGGAACCGAAATCTTAGCAGGGACTCTCCGACAACCTGCCCGGCTGGAAGGCATCCAGGAAATATCCTCCCTGCCTCCTCCTCCTGAGGTAGCCTCCGGATTCCTGGTGCCAATGCATGTGTCCTCATGATGGTGATGATATGAAGGGTGCAGCAGAACACCATGAACTTGGACACCTGCTCCAGTGAGTACTGGAGGAATCCCCCGGAGCGGTTCAGACATCGGAAGCATTGCTTCATCACACCGATGGTCTGTTCCACCATGTTCCTAGTGATTCTATTGCTCACATTATACCCATGTTAATTGTGTGAGGTTGGTTGGTGGCGGGATGTGTTTTGGGGGTGTAGAAACATGAGCTATGTCTAGAGGGGTTTCCTTTGCCTCCGAGAAGCCACATTCTGGTTCTGCATGGAGCCCCGGAGTATTGGGACCGGCTGACTGATTCAGAATGAAGGTATCCTTGCTGCTGCCAGGATAGTGGACATTCACCAACATGATGTACTGGGCATGTTCACACACCAACTGTACATTCATGGAGTAAGAGTACCTTCAGTTCCTGTACCTCTCCCCCTTGACATGGGGGCCCCGCGCAGACACCTACACCATCAGGAATCCCGCTCTCCTGACAAAGCCACGGGATCTCTCATCCTGCTTCTCCCTGCTGAGGGAGAAAATGATGACACAGATGTTCACCCTTACCTCCCAGAATTATCAATGTACAACACACAGGCCTAGCATCTACTGGTCAGTTAGTTTAACATCAGTGTTGAGTAATGTTTACGAAACAATAATCAGGGGAAAAATCAACACACATTTGGAGAGGTTTGTGTTATTTAAGGATTATCAGCACGGATTTTTAAAAGGCAGATCTTGCTTGACTGAGCTAATTGAATTTATTTTGATAATCTGAGAAGGTTGATGAAGGGAATGTGTTGGATGTTGTATACATGGATTTTATGAAATTATTTGATGAACAACCACACACAAGCTTGGTTAACAAAATTGAAGCTCAGAAATAGCATCGAATCGGATCAAAAATTGCCCAAATGACAGAGAAAAGAGAAATGTGTTAAATGGTTGTTTTTCAGACTGGAGGATGGTAGACAGTGATGTTCCCCAATGGTCAGTGCGAGGAACACTGTGCTT
The DNA here is from genome assembly GCF_036365525.1 of Heterodontus francisci. Lineage (NCBI taxonomy): Eukaryota > Metazoa > Chordata > Chondrichthyes > Heterodontiformes > Heterodontidae > Heterodontus > Heterodontus francisci. The sequence continues at coordinate 1,129,493 of NW_027141501.1, read as the reverse complement.
TTTCTTTGCTATATATAAATGACATGGATTTTGGAATAATGGGTAGACTTTACATTTTTTCTGATGATTGCAATCTTGTAGGTGCGGTAAACAGGGAGGATGTCACAAACCACCTGCAACATGATATAGATAGGTTAGCAGAATGGAAAGAGAAGTGGCATGTAGAATTTAATAAAGAGGAGTGTGAGATGATCCATTTTGTCAGAAGGAATAGGAAGGCAACATAGACTTAATGACACAGTTCTAAAGGCTGTGCCGAAACAGAGGGACCTGGGGCTCCATATGCATTGATCTCTGAAGGTTCCAGGACATATTAGGAGGGTGTTTAGCAAATCATATCAGATCTTGGGCTTCATCATTAGAGGCAAAGATACAAAATAAGGAAAGTTATGCAGAACCTTCATAAAGCTTTGGTTAGACCCCAACTAGAGAACTGTGTCCAGTTCTGGTCACCACACTGTAGGAAGGATGTGAAAGTCCCTGAGAGGGTGCAGAGGAGATTTACCAGAATGATTCCAGGGATGGGAGTTTAGTTACAAAGTGAGTTTGGAGAAGCTGGAGTTGTTCTCCCTGGTGTAAAGGAGATTGAGAGAGATTTGATAGAGGTGTACAAGATTATGATAGACTTAGATAAGATAGACAAGGAAAAACTATTCCCATTAACTGATGAAACACGGACTAGGGGACACAGATGGAAGGTTTGGGTAAGAGATGCAGGGGGAATATGAGGAAGAACCTTTTTACACAGTGGATGGTAATGAGCTGGAACTCACTGCCCATGAGGGTGGTGGAAGCCAAGACAATCAATGATTTCAAAAGGAAACTGGATGGACACCTGAAGGAAATGAACTTGCAGGGATACGGGGATTGAGCGGGGGAGTGGGACTGACTGGATTGTTCAACAGAGAGCTGGCATGGAGGAGCCGCATGGCCTCCTTCTGTCTTGTAAATGTCTCTATCACTCTCTGTGACTCAATTTTGGATATGTTTCCTGCTCTAGCCTGGAACGATCCAGATACACAGAAGGTCAATGAATCTGTGACCTTAACTGCCACTGACAGCTCCGTCCTCACCCTGGTCTGAGGCTCCAGATTGTGTTACAGGAAGTAACAGTGCTCTGTGACCACCTCCTTATTGAATCAGAGTCACCTCCTGGTTTAGGTGTAGGTAGGAAAAGTGCTCTTGGAAAACCCGGGGTGGGTAGGGCCCCCTCTCCTCTCTCTTTACAGAGTTTCCCCTCTCTGCAGCCTCTGCTCCATTTGTTGGTCATGTTACAGACCCAGAGACACTGTACCAACAGTCCCCATACATCGTCCAGAGTTGGGTCACCAAATCCTCTGTCCTCCCTGTATGTCTGCAGCAGTTCACAACACAACCTCCAGAAAATCATCCACAGCACCTCCACTAACTTTACAATAGCAGAAGTAAGTCAAAAGCCCCTCACCTGCAAGTTGGATGCCTGGTCCTTTTAAATAACACTAGAGGGGGTTCCTCCTGCTGCTGAATGTATTTTCAGCTGAGAGTGACTAACACAGGCGGTCAGTGAACATGCACAGACCAAGTTTCAAAGAAGTACATCAAAGCTGCTGCTATGGTACATTGACATCACATTCAAATCCACCCTCAAAGGAACAACACATACAAGGTACAATTGAGCTGGAGCCCTGCGCAGTTTGGGACACTGTGCAGGACACTGCAGAAGTGGCCTGCTGTGAAAACGGGCGGCACAGTGGCGCAGTGGTTAGCACTGCAGCCTCACAGCTCCAGCGACCCGGGTTCAATTCTGGGTACTGCCTGTGTGGAGTTTACAAGTTCTCCCTGTGTCTGCGTGGGTTTCCTCCGGGTGCTCCGGTTTCCTCCCACATGCCAAAAGACTTGCAGGTTGATAGGTTAATTGGCCATTATAAATTGGAGGTAGGTACCTAGTATAGGTAGATGGTAGGGAAATATAGGGACAGGTGGGGATGTGGTAGGAATATGGAATTAGTGTAGCATTAGTATAAATGGGTGGTTGTTGGTCGGCACAGACTCGGTGGGCCGAAGGGCCTGTTTCAGTGCTGTATCTCTAAAACTAAAACCACGCTGACAGCACATAGATGATGCGACTGGGCTGGAGCCCCGCCCAGCGTGGGATGTTGTGCAGACTGCACCGGAAGTGCCCAGCTGTGCGATTCACATCTCTTTATGGATCCCAATTCTGTACCGTCAGCAGCAGTCATGATGCAGAGTCTAAAATCGTGGCTCGGGACACATACAGAGGGAAAGAAATTCACTTTACAAGGAGAACTGTAAAAAGAGTGATGTCGAAAAATTTGCAGGAATATGTGAAATAGACAGGGGAAAGTGAATAAATGGAGGGGCGAGGCCATGGAGCGATTCAAACACAAGAATGAGAATATTAAAATTAAGGTGCTGCCAGACCGGGAGCCAATGTAGATCAGTGAGCACAGCGGTGATGGGTGATCGGGATTTGGTGTGAGTTGGGATACAGGCAGCAGAGTTCTAGATGGACTGTGGTTTATGGAGGTTTATAACTGGGAGGGTGACCAAGATAGAATTGGAATAGTCAAGTGTGGATTTAACAGTGACACGGATGAGGGATTATGCAGCAGATGGGCTGAGGCAGAAATGGAGATGGGTGATTTCACAAAGGTGGTAGTAGGCAAACTTGGTTTTGGAGAGAATATGGAGATGAACTCAGCTCAGGCTTAAATGTAACACAGAAGTTGTAAACAGTCTGGTTCAAGCTCAGGTATTGGGCAGGGTGGAGTGTGTGCTTCCCAGATAGGGGATGGAGTTTGAGATGGAGACCAATGACACTGGCTTCAGTCTTCCCAAAATTTACATTACAGAACAGTATTTCAGTGAAACAGGGTTTACAGATCTCCTAGCCTGAAACAGAGACAGCAACAGTAGCAGAGAGAGTAAATGACAAGAACTGTAATACAGTTGACAATGGTTTATGGAGCTAATAGCTGAAGATATTCACCAGGGATACAACAGCAGCAAGAAGGGCATAGTAAATTACAGGAGCAGTAATGCAGTTAAACATGGTTTAAAGAATTAATAGTTGGATAGAGAGACTTACCAGGGACACCAATAATAGCCAGAATGGGATAGTAAATGTATTGAATAATCCTCAATGTGAAATAGATACGATCGTTTAATGAGTACCAATTATAATATGTAGAAAGAGAGTAAATAACCGAGGATAAACTCCTGTCCACCGTTGTGACATTCCAATCTATTGTTCTCAGATTCTGACCCATTGTTGTAACATTCCAGTCTTTTGTTCTCAGATTCTGATCTATCCTCTCTCTATCTCTCTGGAGCAGCTGATCTCTGTAAGTGCCGGGGCTGATGTTCCCACTGACTATGGAATAACACATTGAAAGAAGCCCCTTATTAATAGAAGATGGAAAACACAATTAGGGTCCATGGAGACTGACATTAATTACAGTCACGGAACAAACAGATTCAGTTAATCCTTTTCAATCCAACACTTTTTGTACCACAATGAAGTTGAACATTTACCCAGTCTGGATGGAATGTATGAGGTTCGCTGAGGGAGGGAATGGTGGAAATAGCCGAGGCACTGGCCAGAATCTTCCAATCCCCCTTGGATATGGGCGTGATGAGAGATTTCCACAGGCTTACACCTCTCTGGGTGAAGAAACTTCTCCTCATCTCAGTCCTGAAAGTTTTACCCCGTATCCTTAGACTATGACCCCTGGCTCTGGACTCCCCCACCATCAGGAACATCCTTCCTGCATCTACCCTGACAAGTCATGTTAGAATTTTATAGGTTTCGATGAGATCCCTCCTCACTCTTCTGAATTCCAGTGAGTATAGTCCTAACCGACTCAATCACTCCTCATACGTCAGTCCCGCCATCCCAGGAATCTGTCTGGTAAAACTCTACTGTACTCCCTCTATAGCAAGAACATCCTTCCTCCGATAAGGAGACCAAAACTACACACAATATTACAAGTGCGGCCTCATCAACGCCCTGTATAATTGCAGCAAAACATCCCTGCTCCTGTACTCGAATCCTCTCGCTATGAAGGTCAGCATAACATTCGCCTCTTTCTACCAAATGTTGCCTCTGCATGCTTACCTTCAGTGACTGGTGTACGAGAACACCCAGGTGTCGCTGCATATTCCCCTCTCTCAGTTAAATGGTCAGCCATTTATTTGTTTTCCATAATAAATTTCCCTGTTTCTGACTGTAACGGACCAACATTTGTCTTCACCAATCTTTTCCGCTTCACATACCTATAGATTCGTTTACAGTCAGTTTTTATGTTCCCTGCAAGCTTACTCTCGAGCTCCATTCTCCCCTTCTCAATCAATCCCTTGGTGCTCCTTTGCTGAGTTTTAAAATGCTCCCAATCCTCAGGACTGTTGTTTTTTTCTGGGAAATTTATTTGCCTCTTCCTTGGATCTAATGCTATCTCTAATTTTCCTTGTAAGCCATGATTTGGCTGCCTTTTCCGTTTTACTTTTGCGCCAGACAGGAGTAAACAATTGTGGCAGTTCATCAATGTGCTCTTTGAATGTTTGCCATTGCCTTTCCACCGTCATCTCTTTAAGTTGTCAATGTATGATCGACAACTCATGCCTCATACCTTCGTAGCTTACTTTATTAAGATTCACGACTCTAGTCTCAGAATCAATTAGGTCACTCTCCATTGCGATGAAGAATTCCTACATATTATGGTCGCTCATCCCCAAGGGATCTTGCACTACTAGATTGTCAATTATTCCTCTCTCATTACACAATAACCAGTCTAGGATGGCCTGTTCTCCAGTTGGTTACTCAAAGAATTGGCCCCGAAAACCATCCCGCATATTCCCCAGGAATTCCTCCACAATGTATTCTGACCAATTTAATTTGCCCAATCTATATGCAGATTCAAGAAACCCATAATTACAGATGTTCCTTTGTCACATGCGTCTCTAATTTCCTGTTCAATGCCATTCCCAAATTCAGCACGACAGTTTGGGGGTCTATATACAAGCCCCACTAACGTATTGTGCCCCTGAGTGTTTCTCAGCTCTACCCATACATATTCGCTAGCATCAGAGCTAATATCCTGCCTCACTATTGCGTTCATTTACTCTTTAATCAGCAAAGCAACTCCACGGGGGGTGGAGATAGGCCGTTTTACTGATGGTGTGAATATTTGGTCAGAAGCTCATCTCAAGACATCTCAGGGTTAACTATGTAACTAAGTCTGTGAACAGTTTGGCTTCGTCTCAAACATTTACAAAGGAGAGGGATGGAGTGTGTAACTAGGAAATGTTTGGAGCAGAGACAGAAAACAATGGCTTCAATCTTCTCAATATTTAATTGGCATTGCAGATGTGTGAGGTAATACATTTTGAAAGGATGAATGAGGAGAGACAATACCAGTTAAATGGTACAACTATAAAGGTGGTGAAATAACAGAGACACCTGGGGTGTTTGTGCACAAATCTTTGAAGGTGGCAGGAAAGGTTATCTTGACAGTTAATAAATGTATGGGATCCTAGCCTTTATAAATAGAGGCAAAAAGAATAAAAGCAAGGACATTATGTGAAACATATATACAATACTAGTTCAGCTCCACCTGGAGTCTTGTGTCGAATAATGGGAACCACACTTTAGGCAGGACATGAAGTCTTCGGAGAGGGTACAGTACTGTTTTGCTAGAATTTGTCAGGGTATGAGGGATTACAGTTATTTTGCTGGGGTTGTTCTGCTTAGAGCAAAGAACTTTCAGAGGAGATTTGATTGAGGTGCTTAACATTCGGAATGATTTAGATAAATTAAATAGAGAGAAACTATTTCCAATGTCCAAGAGACACAGATTTAAGGCGATTGGTAAAAGATGCAGACATGAGGATTTTTGTTTCTGAGTGGTTTGGATTTGGAATGCACTGTCTGATAGGCTGATGGATACAGATTCAATAGTCGATCCCAAATGGGAATTGGATAAATATCTGAAGGAGAAAAAATGCAAGGATATAGTGAAAGAGCAAGGGAGTGGGACTAACTGGATTGCTCTTTGAAAGGGCCAGCACAGACTTGATGGGCCGAATGACCTCATTATGTCTGTGCTATTCTATGAATCTATGATGGTTCCCACCTGGACTTTCACAATATTCCAATCCTTTCACAAGGAGTTTGATAAAGTACCACATAAAAGCCATGTTACCGAATTAGAAACACATGGGATAAAAGGACCAATATCAGTCGTGGCTCAGTTTGTAGCTCTCTCCCCTTTCAGTCACAAGCTTCCAGGATCAAGTGTCACTGCAGGACTTGATCACAAGAATCAATGCTGACATTGCAGTGCAGTACTGAGGGTGTGTTGCATTGTCTGAGGTGCAGTCTATCGAATGAAACTTTAAACCAAATTGCAGTCTGTCCTCTCAGGTGGATGTTAAAGATCCCATCGCACTATGTAGAAGCAGAGCAGGGGAATTATTCCCGGTGTCCTGGTCAAAATGTTTCCTTCAATCAACATCACAAAAAAAGGTCTTTTCATTATCACATTGCTGCTTGTTGGATCTTGCTGTGCAGAAATTGTCTGCCTGTTCAATACATTACAAGAGTGACTTCGCTTTAAGAAGTATTCATTGGAAGTATACATTAAGAAGTGTACATTAAGAAGAATTCACTTTGGAACATGCAGTGGTCATGAAAGGCGTTTCATGAATGGAAGTCTGTTCTTTCATTTTCAATGTCAGCATGCGGGAAATTAGCTCAGTGACAGAAAGAAGAGAATAGAGGAGAATGGTTGTTGTTCAGTCTGGAGGGAAGTAGTCAATGGAGTTCCCCAGGGTCACTGTTGCTGTATGTTAATGCAATGGGCTTGTGTACAGAGGTGATAATGTCAAATATTTCAGATGGCAGGAAAGGCAGAAATGTTAATAAACAATGAGAAGGATAGTAACACACTTCAGGAGGACAGAGACTGTCTGGTGAAATTTGCAGGCGGATGGCAAATATTAGTTAACACAGTGAAGTGTGAAGTGAGACAGTTGGGTAGGAAGTGCAAGGGAAGGCAACAGAAACAAATTGGTATTGTTTAAATGAGGAGACAGGAACAGAGAGACTTGGTGTGTATTCAGACAGATCTTTGAAGGCCGCACGAAAAGTTGACAAGTTTAAGCCTGATATAACAGACATCAGGTAGAAAACACTATTGAGAAGCAGGCTGAATATTGAAGGTCCAGAGGGGAAGTGAAAAATCAAAAAAGGGAAGCAAAGAGTGAGCATGAAAAGAGGAGATCATTGAAGGAAATCCCAAAGTTTTCTATAGGCATCTAAATAGTAAAAGGGTAGTAAAAGGAACAATGGGGCCGACTCAGGACCATTAAGGGGATTTGCACATGGAGGGAGTGGATATAGCTGAGGTACTAAATGAATAATTTCCACCTGTCTTTACCAAGGAAGAAGATATGGAATCCTTTCCTTTATTAGCCGAGGTATAGAATATACGAGCAGGGAGGTCATGCGAGAATTGTATAACTCATTGGTTAGGACACAACTTGAGTACTGTGTGCAGTTCTGGTCAGCTCATTACAGAAAGGATGTAATTGCACCAGAGAGGGTACACAGGAGATTTACGAGTATGTTGCCAGGACTGGAAAAATGCAGCTCTGAGGAAAGATTGGACAGTCTGGGGTTGTTCTTCTTGGAATTGAGAAGGCTGAGGGGAAATCTGATTGAAATGTACAAAACCGGGAGGGGCCTGGATAGAGTGGAGGTGAAGGGTCCATTCACCTTAGCAAAGAGGTCAGTGACGAGGGGGCATGGACTTAAAGTGATTGGTAGAAAGATTAAAAGGGAGCTGCGGATTTTATTTTTCACCCAGCGGGTGGTGGGAGCCTGGAACTCACTTTCTGAAAGGGTAGTTGAGGCAGAAACCCACAACTCATTCAAAAGGTGTCTGGATATGCACCTCAAGTGCTTTAATCTATCAAATGCTGGAAGGCAGGATCAGAATGGATGGGTCGTTTTTTGGACAGCATAGACACAATGGGCCAAGTGGCCTCTCTCTGTGCCATAAACTTTCTATGATTGTAAGATGCAACCCAGGCAATGTTGAAAGAGGAGGTAAGTCGGACACTAGTGGGGTTTAAAATTGATAAAGAGGAAGTATTAGATAGGCTGTCTGGACTTAAATTCAATAAAGCACCAGGAACAGATGAGATGCATCCAAGGATACTGAGGGAAGTGAGGGTGGAAATCGCAGAGGCACTGGACATTATTTTTAATTCTTTCTTAGACTTGGGGGTGATGCCAGAGGACTGGAGAATTGCAAACGTTACACCCTTGTTCAAAAAAAGGGTGTAAAGATAAAGCCAGCAACTACAGGCCTGTCAGTTAAACTTCGGTGGTGGGAAAACTTCTAGAAAGAAATAATCTTGGACAAAGCTAATAGTCACATGGACAAATGCGAGTTAATTAAACAAGCCAGCATGGATTTCTTGAGAGAACATCATGTTTAACTAATTTGCTGGAGATGTTTGAGGTGGTAACAGAGAGAGTTGATGAGGGCAATTCTGTTGATGTGGTGTACATTGACTTTCATATAACGGTCTATTCAGCTTCAAATGAACCTGCCTCCACCATTCTCAAGCAGTGCATTCCAGACTTTTAACTATTCCCTGCATGCAAAAACCTTTTGATACAATGCCACACAACAGACCTGTGAGAAAACTTGTAGCTCATGGAATAGAAGGGACGGTAGCAACATGGATACGAAATTAGCTGAGTGACAGGAAACAAAGAGTAGTGGTTAATGGATGTTTTGCAGGCTGGAGGAAGGTTTGCATTGGAGTCCCCCAGACATCAGTGTTGGGATCCTTGCTTCTCCTGATATATATTAAGGAGCTAAACCTGGGTGTACAGGGCACAATTTCAACGTTTGCAGCTGATACGAAAGTTGGAAGCATTGTGAACTGTGAGGAGGATAGTGTAGAACTTCAAAAGGACACACACAAGTTGGTGGAATGGGCAGACAGGTGGCAGATGAAGTTCAATACAGAGAAATGTGAAGTGATTCATGTTGATAGGAAGAACACGGGGAGACAATATACAATAAAGGGTACAATTCTATATGGTATGCAGGAGCAGAGGGACCTGTGTGTATATGTGCAGAAGTCATTGAAGGCGGCAGGACAGGTTGAGAAAGTGTTTAATAAAGCATGCAGTATCCTGGGCTTTATTAATAGGGGCATAGAGTACAAGAGCAAGGAAGCTATGTTGAACTTATATAAGACACTATTTCAGCCTCAGCTGTGGCATTGCGTCCAGTTCTGGGTGCCACACTTGAAGAAAGACGTGAGGGCATTGGAGAGAGTACAGAAAATAATCACGTGAATGATTCCCGGGATGAGGATTTTCAGTTATGAAGATAGGCTGGAGAAGTTAGGACTGTTTTTCTCGGAGAAGGCTGAGAGATGCTTTCGTAGAGGTTTCAAAAATCATGAGGTGTCTGGACAGAGTAGATAGAGAGAAACAGTTCCCACTCGTGAAAGGATCGAGAACGAAAGGGCACAGATTTAAAGTCATGGGTAAAAGAAGCAAAGACGACCTGAGGAAAATATTTTTTCACACAGTGAGTGCTGAGAGTCTGGAATGCACTGCCTGAGAGTATGGTGGAGGCAGGTTCAATTGAAGCTGAATAGACTGTTATATGAGAAGGAAGAATGTGTCGGGTTACAGGGAGAATGCAGGGAACGGCATTAGGTGAATTGTTCATTCGGAGAGCCAGTGCAGACACGAAATGCTGAATCGGTTGGTGATGGAAAGAAAATGGAGATAAACTCAGCTCAGGTTTGAATATAAGCGGGCAGAACAGGCTCCTCCTCCCTCTTTCAGAGCTTCCCCTTTCTGCAGCCTCTGCTCCATTTGTTGATCACGTTACAGATCAAGGGACATTGTAACTACAGTCAAGAACAAAGAACAAAGAACAGTACAGCACAGGAACAGGCCATTCGGCCGTCCAAGCCTGCGCCGGTCTTGATGCCTGCCTAAACTAACAACTTCTGCACTTACGGGGCCCATATCCCTCTATTCGCTTCCTATTCATGTATTTGTCAAGATGTCTCTTAAACGTCGCTATGGTATCTGCTTCCACCACCTCCCCCGGCAGCAAGTTCCAGGCACTCACCACCCTCTGTGTCAAAAACCTGTCTCGCACATCCACTCTAAATTTTGCCCCTCGCACCTTAAACCTATGTCCCCTAGTAACTGACTCTTCCACCCTGGGAAAAAGCTTTTGACTATCCACTCTGTCCATGCCGCTCATAACTTTGTAAACCTCGATCATGTCGCCCTCCACCTCCGTATTCCAGTGAAAACAATCCGAGTTTATCCAACCTCTCCTCATAGCTAATGCCCTCCAGACCAGGCAACATCCTGGTAAACCTCCTCTGTACCCTCTCCAAAGCCTCCACATCCTTCTGGTAGTGTGGCGACCAGAATTGCACATAATATTCCAAGTGTGGCCTAACTAAGGTTCGGTACAGCTGCAACATGACTTGGCAATTTTTATACTCTGTGCCTCGACCGTTGAAGGCAAGCATGCCGTATGCCTTCTTGACTACCTTATCCACCTGCGTTGCTACTTTCAGTGACCTGTGGACCTGTACGCCCAGATCCCTCTGCCTATGAATACTCCTCAGGGTTCTGCCATTTACTGCATTCCTCCCACCTGCATTACACCTTCCAAAATGCATTACCTCACATTTTTCCGGATTAAACTCCACCTGCCATTTCTCTGCCCAAGTCTCCAACTGATCTATATCCTGCTGAATCCTCTGACAATCCTCATCATTATCCGCACCTCCACCAACCTTTGTGTCGTTCGCAAACTTACTAATTAGACCAGTTAGATTTTCCTCCAAATCATTTATATATACTACAAACATCAAAGGTCCCAGCAGTGATCCCTGCGGAACACCACTAGTCACATCCCTCCATTCAGAAAAACGCCCATCCACTGTTACCCTCTGTCTTCTATGACCAAGCCAGTTCTGTATCTATCTTGCCAGCTCACCTCTGATCCTGTTTGACTTCACCTTTCGTACCAGTCTGCCATGCGGGACCTTGTCAAAGGCTTTAGTAAAGTCCATACAGATAACATCCACTGCCCTTCCTTCATCAATCATCTTCGTCACTTCCTCAAAAAACTCAATCAAAATAGTAAGACACGACCTCCCCTTTACAAAACCATGCTGCCTCTCGCTAATAGGTTCGTTTGTTTCCAAATGGGAGTAAATCCTGTCCCGAAGAATCCTCTCTAATAGTTTCCCTACCACTGACGTAAGGCTCACCAGCCTATAATTTCGTGGATTATCCTTGCCACCCTTCTTAAACAAAGGAACAACATTGGCTATTCTCCAGTCCTCTGGGACCTCACCTGTAGCAAATGAGGATGCAAAGATTTATGTCAAGGCCCCAGCAATTTCTTTCCTTGCCTCCCTCAGTATTCTAGGGTAGATCCCATCAGGCCCTGGAGACTTATCTACCTTAATGCTTTGCAAGACACCCAACACCTCCTCCTTATTGTTAATGAAATGACTGAGACTATCTGCACTCCCGTCCCTAGGCTCATCATCCACCAAGTCCTTCACTTTGGTGAATACTGATGCAAAGTACTCATTTAGCACCTCGCCCATTTCCTCTGGCTCCACACATGAATTCCCATCTCTGACCTTGAGTGGGCCAACCCGTTCCCTGGTTACCCTCTTGCTCTTTATATATGTATAAAAAGCCTTGGGATTTTCCTTAATCCTGTTTGCCAATGACTTTTCATGACCCCTTTTAGCCCTCCTAACTCCTTGCTTAAGTTCCTTCCTACTGTTTTTATATTCATCAAGTCTGTTCCTAGCCTTCCAGCCCTTACAAATGCTTCCTTTTTCGTTTTGACTAGGCTCACAATATCCCGTGTTATCCAAGCTTCCCGAAACTTGCCAAACTTGTCTTTCTTCCAGAACATGCTGGTCCTGGATTCTAATCAGCTGACGTTTGCAAGACTCCCACATGTCAGATGTTGATTTACCCTCAAACAGCCGCCCCCAATCTAAATTCTTCAGTTCCTGCCTAATATTGTTATAATTAGCCTTCCCCCAATTTAGCACCTTCACCCGAGGACTACCCTTATCCTTATCCACAAGTACCTTAAAACTTATGGAATTATGGTCACTGTTCCCGAAATGATCCCCCACTGCAACTTCGACCACCTGGCCAGGCTCATTCCGCAATACCAGGTCCAGAATGGCCCCATCCCTAGTTGGACTATCTACATACTGTTTCAAGAAGCCCTCCTGGAGGCTCCTCAGAAATTCTGCCCCTTCCAAGCCGCACAAAGCGAATCCCAGTCAATATAGGGGAAGTTATAATCACCCACCACTACAAACCTGTTACCTTTACATCTTTCCAAAATCTGTCTACATATCTGCTCCTCTCCCTCCCCATGGCTGTTGGGAGGCCTGTAGTAAACCCCCAACATCGTGACTGCACCCTTCCTATTCCTGAGCTCCACCCATATTGCCTCGCTGCATGACCCCTCTGAGGTGTCCTCCCGCAGTACAGCTGTGATATTCTCCTTAACCAGTAATGCAACTCCCCCACCCCATTTACATCCCCCTCTATCCCGCCTGAAGCTTCTAAAACCGGCATCATTTAGCTGCCAATCCTGCCCTTCCCTCAACCAAGTCCCTGTAACAGCAACAACATCATATTTCCAAGTACTAATCCAAGTTCTAAGTTCATCTGCCTTACCTGTTATACTTCTCGCATTGAAACAAATGCACTTCAGACCACCAGTCCCGCTGTGCTCAGAAACATCTCCCTGCCTGCTCTTCCTCTTCGTCCTACTGGCCTTATTTACTTTGTCCTCCTCATTTATTTCACTAGCTGTCCTATTGCTGTGGTTCACACCCCCCTGCCACACTAGTTGAAACCCTCCCGAGTGATGCTAGCAAACCTTGCAGCCAGGATATTAGTGCCCTTCCAGTTTATATGCAACCCGTCCTTCTTGTACAGGTCCCATCTGTCCCTGAAGAGATCCCAATGGTCCAGATATCTGAAACCCTCCCTCCTGCACCAGCTGCTGAGCCACGTGTTTAGCTGCACTATCTTCCTATTTCTAGCCTCACTAGCACGTAGCACTGGGAGGAATCCAGCGATTACAACCCTCGAGGTCTTGTTTTGTAACTTACTGTGTAACTTCCTAAACTCCCCCTGCAGGACCTCATCACTCTTCCTGCCTATGTCATTGCTACCGATGTGTACCACAACCTCAGGCTGTTCACCCTCCCCCTTCAGAATGCCCCCTGTCCGTTCAGAGATATCCTTGACCCTGAAACCAGGGAGGCAACATCCCATCCTGTAGTCTCTTTCACGTCCACAGAAGCGCCTATCTGTGCCCATGACTATAGAGTCCCCTATAACAATTGCTCTTCTGCGCTTTGTCCCTCCCTGCTGAACAACAGTGCCAGCCGTGGTGCCACTGCTCTGGCTGCTGCTGTTTTCCCCTGATAGGCCATGCCTCGTGCAGAGTTGGGTCACCAAATCCTCTGTCCTCCCTGAATGTCTGCAGCAGTTCACAACACAACCTCCAACAAACCATCCACAGCACCTCCACTAACTTTACAATGATAGAAGTAAGTCAAAAGCCCCTCACCTGTAAGTTGGATGCCTGGTCCTTTTAAATAATACTAGAGGGGGTTCCTCATGTTGCTGAATGTATGTTCAGCTGAGAGTGACTAACACAGGCGGTCAATGGACATGTACAGACCAAGTTTCAAAGACGTACATCAATGCTGCCGGTATGGTACATTGACATCACATTCAAAACCATCCTCAGAGCAACAACACATACATGGAACGATTGAGCTAGAGCCCTGCCCAGCATGGGGCACTTTGCAGTTCGCACTAGAAGTGCCTGGCTGTGTAGTTCACATCTCTCTATGGATCCCAGCTTCTGTACCGTCAGCACCAGTAGTGCTGTACAGACTAAAATAATGGCTCGGGACAGATACAGTGGGAAAGGAATTCACTTCAGAAGGAGAAATGAGAAAAGATTGAAGTGAAAACATTTTCAGGAATATGAGAATGGGCAGGAGAATGGGACTAATTGGAGGGGTGAGGCCATGGAGGGATTCAAACACAAGAATGACTATATTAAAATTAAGGTGCTGCCAGAACGGGAGCCAATGTAGATCAGTGAGTACAGGGGTGATGGGTGATCGGGATTTGGTGTGAGTTAGGATACAGGCAGCAGAGATCTGGATGGGCTGTGGTTTATGGAGGTTTATAACTGGGAGGGTGACCAGGATCGAATTGGAATAGTCAAGTGTGGATTTAACTTAGGTACAGGTGAGGATTTTTGCAGCAGATTGGCGAAGACAGAGGTGGAGATGGGGGATATGACAGAGGTGGTCGTAGACAGTGTTGGCAATGGAGATAATATGGAGATGGACTCAGCTCAGGTTTAAATAGAACACACCGATTGCAAACAGTCTGGTTCAGCCTCAGATATTGGGCAGGGTGGTGTATTTGTTTCACAGATAGGGGATGAAGTTTGTGATGGAGACCAATGACACTGGCTTCAGTCTTCCTAAAATTTACATAACAGAACAGTAGTTCAGTGAAACGGGGTTTACAATGCCCTACCGGGAAATAGAGACAGCAACAGTAGTAAAGATGAGAGAGCAAATGTCAAGAAATCCAATAAAGTTGGCAATGGTTTATAGAGCTGATAGCTGGACATATTCACCAGGAATAAAACGGCAGCAAAAAGGGCAGAGTAAATTACAGGAGCAGTAATGCTGTTAAACTTGGTTTATAGAATTAATAGCTAGATAGAGAGACTTACCAGGGACACCAATAATAGCCAGGATGGGACAGTAAATGTATTGAATAATCTTCAGTGCGAGATGTATACGAGTGTTTAATGAATACCAATCATAATATGTAGAAAGGTAGTAAAGATCCGAGGATAAACCCCTGTCCATTGTTGTAACATTCCAATCTATTGTTCTCAGATTCTGACCCATTGTTGTAACATTCCAATCTGTTGTTCTCAGATTCTGACCACGTGTTGTTACATTCCAGTCATTTGTTCTCAGATTCTGATCTACCCTTTCTCTCTCTCTGGAGCCGCTGATCTCTGTTGTGCCAGGGTTGATGTTCCGGCTGAAACTATGGGACAACACATGGGAGCCCCTTATTAATAGAAGATGGAAAACTTCCAGTGACACAATTAGGGTCCATGGAGACTGATATTATTTGCATTCACTGAACAAACAGATTCAGTTAACCCTTTTCAATAGAGCATTTTTTGTACCACAATAAAGTAGATCATTTACCCAGTCTGGATGGGATGCATGAGGGTTGCTGAGGGATGGAATGGTGGAAGTAGCAGAGGCACTGGCCAGCATATTCCAATCCCTCTTGTACATGGGAGTGATGACGTAATTTCACTGGCTCACCACTGTCTGGGTGAAGAAATTTCTCCTCATTTCAGTCCTGAAAGGTTTACCCCGTATCCTTAGACTATGACCCCTGGTTCTGGACTCCCCCACCATCGGGAGCATCCTTCCTGCAACTACCCTGTCAAGTCCTGTTAGAATTTTAGAGGTTTCTATGAGATCCCTCTTCACTCTTCCGAACCCCAGCGAATATAATCCTATCTCTCCTCATACGTCAGTCCTGGCATCCCAGGAATAAGTCTGATAAACCTTCATTGCACTCTCGCTATTGCAGAAACATCCTTTCTCGGAGAAGGAGACCAAAACTGCACACAATTTCCAAATGCGGCCTCACCAAAGCCCTGTATAATTGCAGCAAGACATCCCTGCTCCTGTACTCGAATCCTGTCTCTATGAAGGCCAACATAACATTCGCCTTTTTCTACCGCCTGTTGCACCTGCATGCTTACCTTCAGTGACTGGTGTACGAGAACACCCAGGTCTCGTTGCATATTCCCCTCTATCAGTTTATCGCCATTCAGATAATAATCTGCCTTCCTGTTTTTGCTAACAAAGTGGATAACCTCTCATTTATTCACATTATACTGCATCTGCCATGCAATAGCCCACTCACTCAACCTGTCCAAATCACCCTGAAGCCACTCTGCATCCTCCTCACTACTCACCCTCCCACCCAGTTTTGTGTCTTCTGAAAATTTGGAGATATTACATTTTGTTCCCTCATCTAAATCATAAATATGGAGTGTGAATAGCTGGGGTTCTAGCGCCGACCCCTGTGGTACCCCACTAATCACTGCCTGCCATTTGGAAAAAGATCCGTTTATCACTACTCTTTTTTTCCATCTGCCAACCAATTTTCTATCTGTCGCAATACACCACCACTAATCCCATGCGCTTTAATTTTACTCACTAATCTCTTATGTGGGACTTTGTCGAAAGCCTTCTGAAAGTCCAAATAAATCACATTCTCTGACTCCCTCTCATCAACTCTATTAGTTACATCCTCGAAGAATTCTAATAGATTTATCAAGCATGATTTCCCTTTCGTAAATCCATGCTGACTCTATCCGATTCTAACACTGTTCTCCAAGTGCTCTGCCATAAAAACTTTGATAATGGACTCTAGAATTTTCCCGCTACCGACGTCAGGCTGACTTGTCTATAATGCCCTGCTTTATTTCTACCTCACTTTTTAAATGGTGGGGTTACATTAGCTGCCCACCAATCAGCTGGAACTGTTCCAAAGTCGAAAGAAGCTTGAAAGATGACCACCAATGCATCCACGATTTCTAGGGTCACTTCCTTAAGTAATCTGGGATGTAGATTCTCAGGCCCTGAGGATTTATCGGCCTTCAATCCCATCAACTTCTCCAACACAATTTCTCTACTAATACTGATTTCCTTCGGTTCCTTCCTCTCACTAAACCCTGTGTTCCCCACTGGTAAGATATTTGTGTTATCCTTTGCGAAGACAGAATCAGAGTATGCATTTAGTTGCTTAGCCATTTCTTTGTTTCCCATAATGAATTCCCATGTTTCTAACTGTAAGGAGCTACATTTGGCTTAACCAATCCTTTCCTCTTCACATACCTACAGAAACCTTTACAGTCAGGTTGTATGTTCCCCGCAAGCTTACTCGTGTACTTTATTTCCCCCTTTTTAATCTATCCCTTGGTCCTCCTTTGCTGAATTCTAAACTGCCCAATCCTCAGGTCTGTTGCTACTTTCTGGCGAATGTATATGCCTCTTCCGTGAATCTAATACTATCTCTAATTTTCCTTGTAAGCCATGGTTTGGCTACCTTTCCCGTTTTACTTTTGCGCCAGACAGGAGTAAGCAATTGTTGAAGTTCATCAATGCACTCTTTGAATATTGCCATTGCCTTTCCACCATCATCCCTTTAAGTAACGTTTCCCAATCCATCATAGCCAACTCGTGCCTCATACCTTCATACTTTCCTTTATTAAGATTCACGACCCTAGTCTCAGAATCAACAACGTCACTATCCATCTTAGAGTCATAGATTCGTACAGCATAGAAACAGGCCCTTCGGCCCACTGCGTCCATGCCGACCATAATGCCGATCTATACTGATTCCACGTGCCTGCATTAATTCCATATCCGTCTATGCTTTGCTCATTCAAATACCTGTCCAGATGACTCTCAAATGTGGCTGCAGTTTCTGCCTCCACCACCTCCTCTGGCTGCTCATTCCAGATACGCACTATTCTTTGTGTGTAAAATTTACCCTTTTAATCCCCTTTAAACCTCCTCCCTTTCATCTTAAATCTATGCCCTCTAATTTTAGTCACCCCTACCATGGGAAACAGACTCTGGCTACCTGCTCTGTCTATGCCTCTCATAATTATATATGCCTCCATCATGTCCCCTCTCAGCCCTCTTTGCTCCAGGGAAAACAGACCCAGCCTACCCAATCTCTCTTTATAACTCAAGCCCTCCAAACCAGGCAACATACTTATAAATCTTTTCTGCACCCTCTCTAGCTTAATCACGTCTTTCCTGTAGTGCTGCGACCAGAACTGCACACTGCACTCCAAATGCGGAATAACCAATGTTATGTACAACTGTAACATGACGTCCCAACTCTTGTACTCCATACCGCAGTTGATGAAGACAAGCATGCCATACACCTTCTTCACCACCCTGTCTACCTGTGTTGCCACAATCAGGGAACTATGCACTTGCACCCCAAGGTCTCTCTTCTCAACAACACTCCCCAGGCCCTGTCATACACTGTATATGTCCTGCCCTGGTTTAACTTCCCAAAATGCATCACTTCGCACTTGTCTGCATTAAATTCCATTTGCCAATCCCTTGCCCACTTTCCAAGTTTATCTATATCCTGTTGTAGCCTTAGACAACCTTCTTCACTTTCTACTATTCCATCAATGTTTGTATCATCTGCAAACTTACCAATCATGCCCCCTGCATTCATATCCAAGTCATTAATATATATGACAAACAAGAGAGGGCCCATAACCGATCCTTGCGGCACACCACTGTTCACCAGCCTCCAATCTGAAAAACAACCCCCCACTACCATCCGATCACAAAGCCAAATTTGTATCCAATTGGCTAGCACACCCTGGATCCCATGTGTTTGAACCTTCTTGACCAGCCGACCATGCGGGACCTTGTCAAAGGCCTTGCTAAAGTCCATGTAGACAACGTCCATCGCCCTTCCCTCGTCAATCCTCTTGGTCACCTCCTCAAAAAACGCAATCAAATTCCTGAGACATGATTCCCATGCACAAAGCCATGCTGACTATCCCTAATCAGACGTTGCCTTTCCAAATGCATATAAATCCTGTCTGTCAGAATCCCTTCCAATAACTTTCCCATCAATGATGTAAGGCTCACCGGCCTGTAGTTCCCTGGCTTATCACTGCTGCTCTTAATAAAAAAAGGCCCAACATTAACTATCCTCCAGTCTTCCGGTACCTCACCCATGGCTAACGATAATGCAAAAATCTCTGCTCGGGCTCCAGGAATATCCTCCCTTTCTTCCCATAGCATCCTAGGATACATCTGGTCAGGCCCTAGGGATTTATCTACCTTAATGCGCTTCAAAACCTCCAACACCGCCTCCTTTGTAATGTTGATATGCTCCAGGATATCGCTGTTCCCTCCCGTAAACTCACTAGCTTCCATGTCGTCTCCATGGGAAATAAAGACGAGAAGTATTCATTTAAGACCTCGCCCATTTCCCGTGGCTGCACACGTAGATTACCACACTGATCCTTAAGGGGACCGACTCTCACCCGAGCTTACTTTTACTCTTAATATACTTATAGAATATTTTAGGATTCTCCTTTATCTTATCTGCCAGGGAAATCTCATGGCCCCTTTTCTCCCTACTAATTTCTTTCTTGAGTTACTCCTACATCCACTGTACTCCTGGAGGGACTCGTTTGATCCCCGCTGCCTATACCTGACATATGCCTCCTTCTTTGTCCTGACCAGACCCTCTACATCCCTCATCAACCAATGTTCCCTAAACATGCCAGTCTTGCCCTTCCATCAAACAGGAATATGCCAGCCCATAACTATTCCTTTCTCACTTTTAAAAGCCTCCCACTTGCCAGACGTCCCTTTACCTGTAAACAGCCCCTTCCATTCAACTTTTGAGAGTTCCTGTCTGATGCCATCGAAATCAAACTTCCTCCAATTTAGGACTTCAACCTGAGGACCAGTCCTATCCTCTTCAATAACTATCTTGAAGCTAATAGAGTTATGGTCACTGGTCCCAAAGTGCTCCCTCACTAACACATCATCCACCTGCCCATCTTCATTTCCAAAGAGGAGGTCGAGTGTAGCCTTTTCTCTCATAGGGCCATCCACATACTGTTTCATAAAACTATCCTGGACACACTGAACAAATTCTTGCCCATCTGATCCATTAGCACTAAGGCAGTCCCAGTCAATATTAGGAAAGTTAAAATCACTTACTATTACAACCCGAAAATTCCTACACCTATCTGTGATTTCCCTGCATATATGCTCCTCAAATTCCCTCTGACTATTGGGGGGCCTATAGTATAATCCCATCAAAAAGATCACCCCTTGCTTAGATCTAAGCTCCATTCATATGGCCTCACTGGACTTTCCCCCCGGGATATCCTCTCTAACTACTGCTGTGATGTGCTCCCTAATCAATAGTGCAACTCCCCATCCTCTCTTCCCTCCAACTGAAGCATCGGTACCCCGTAACATTGAGCTGCCAGTCTTGCCTATCCCTCAACCACGTTTCTGTAATAGCTATAATATCACAATCCCATGTACTGATCCATGCTCTGAGTTCATCTGCCTTACATGTAAGGCCTCTTGCATTAAAGTACTTGCAGTTTAGTCGACCAGACCTTCCACGCTCCCTGTCAGGCCACTGCCAGGCCCGCCTACTGGATTTGCTTGCATTAACCTCTACATTTACCTCAACTATCTCATCGGAGAGACTACTTCTTTGAGTCCCACCTCTCTGCAAGACTAGTTTAAACCCTCCCGAGTAGTACTAACAAACCTCCCCGCAAGGATATTGGTCCCCTTCCAGTTTAGATGCAATCTGACCCTCTGCAACAGGTCACCTCTGCACCAGAAGAGATCCCAATGATCCAAGTAGCTGAAGTCCTCCCGCCTACACCAGCTCTTCAGCCACACTTTCATTTGACTAATCCTCCTATTCTTATCCTCACTAGCACGTGGCACAGGGAGTAATCCTGAGATTCTTCTTCTTCTTTGTCTTTGGCCTCCTTACCTCGAGAGACAATGGGTAAGCGCCTGGAGGTGGCCAGTGGTTTGTGCAGCAGCGCCTGGAGTGGCCATAAAGGCCAATTCTACAGTGACAGGCTCTTCCACAGGTGCTGCAGAAAAATTTGTCTGTCGGGGCTGTTACACAGTTGGCTCTCCCCTTGCGCTTCTGTCTTTTTTCCTGCCAACTGTGAAGTCTCTTCGACTCGCCACAGTTTAGCCCCTCCTTTATGTCTGCCCGCCAGCTCTGGCGATCGCTGGCAACTGACTCCCACGACTTGTGATCAATGTCACAGGACTTCATGTCGCGTGTGCAGACGTCTTTAAAGCGGAGACATGGACGGCCAGTGGGTCTGATACCAGTGGCGAGCTCGCTGTGCAATGTGTCTTTGGGGATCCTGCCAAGTTCCATGCGGCTCACGTTGCCAAACCATCTCAAGCGCCGCTGACTCAGTAGTGTGTATAAGCTGGGGATGTTGGCCGCCTCGAGGACTTCTGTGTTGGAGATACAGTCCTGCCACCTGATGCCAAGTATTCTCCGGCGGCAGTGAAGGTGGACTGAATTGAGACGTCGCTCCTGGCTGACATACATTGTCCAGGCCTCGCTGCCATAGAGCAAGGTACTGAGGACACAGGCTTGATACACTCGGACTTTTGTGTTCCGTGTCAGTGCGCCATTTTGCCACACTCTCTTGGCCAGTTCGGACATTGCAGTGGAAGCCTTTCCCGTGCGCTTGTTGATTTCTGCATCTAGAGACAGGTAACTGGTGATAGTTGAGCCTAGGTAGGTGAACTCTTGAACCACTTCCAGAGCGTGGCCGCCGATATTGATGGATGGAGCATTTCTGACATCCTGTCCCATGATGTTCATTTTCTTGAGGCTGATAGTTAGGCCCAATCCTGAGATTACCCATGGAGGTTCTACTTTTTAACCTTCTGCCTAACTCCCTATATTCACTTTGCAGGACCTTATCTCTCTTCCTGTCTGTGTCGTTAGCACCAATATGGACCACCACCTCTGGCTGCTCACTCTCCCCTTTCAGAATTTCCTGCAGCCACTCCGAGACATCCTTGCCCCTCGCAGCAGGGAGGCAACATACCATCCTGGTGCCTCTTTTGCGGCCACAGAAACGCCTACCTGCAGCCCTTACGATAGAATTCCCTATCACGATAGGTCTTACACCCCTTTTCCTCCCCTCTGTGAGGCAGAGCCCTCTGTGGTCCCATGGGCCTGGCTGTTGCTGCTTTCCCCTGGGAGGTCATCCACCCCAACAGTATCCAAAGCGGTCTATCTGTTTGAGAGGGGGGTGGCCACAGGGGTCTCCTGCACTACCTGCCTGTGCCTACTACTCTGTCTGGTGGTCACCCATCCCTTTTCTGCCTGTGCAGCTATTATCTGCGGTGTGACCACCTCGGTAAACATGTTATCCACGACTTCCTCAGCATTATGGATGCTCCACAGTGAATTCTCCTGCAGCTCCATCTCCATAATGCGGATCGCCAGTAGTTGCAGATGGATCCACTTCCTGCACACATGGTCACTAGGGACACTGGAAGCATCCCTGATTTCCCACAAAGGGCAGGAGGAGCAGATCACGGCGCTGAACTCTACTGTCATGACCTACCCTTAGACTAATTAGTTACACCCTTAATTAAGAAAAAATACTAATTACATGAGGGGCCTTTTTCTACCCACTTCAATCTAAGATTCTTAATAAACTACACTGAATTAAAAAAAGAAACACTTCAGTAGAACTCACCTTATCACCAGAGTTCTTTTCACACAAAAATAAACTTTTCACTTTTTTAAAGATATCTACATGCACTAATAGCGGCTACTCACACAAACAATCAGCTTGCAGCTCTCCTCTGACGTCACTGTTGGCTTTCTTCATGAAGAACTCTATCATATTATGGTCGCTCATCCTCAAGGGATTTCACACAACTAGATTGTCAATTATTCCTCTCTCTTTACACAATACCCAGTCTGGGATGGCCTGTTCTCTAGTTGGTTCCTCAACATATTGGTCCAGAAAACCATCCCGTATACACTCCAGTAATTCCTCCTCTACGTTATTGTGACAAATTTGATTTGACCAATCTATATGCAGATTTAAGTCACCCATAATTACAGATGTTGCATTATCGTATGCATCTCTAATTTCCTGTTTAAGACCATCCCCACATCACCACCACAGTTTGGGGGTCTATATATAACCCCCACTAACGTTTTTTGCCCCTTAGTGTTTCTCAGCTCTACCCATACAGACTCCACATCATCAGATCTCATATCCTTCCTCACTATTGTATTACTTTCCTTTTTAACCAGAAATGCAACTCCACCGCGGGTGGAAATAAGCCATTTTACTGATGGTGTGAATATTTGGTCAGAGGCTCATCGCAAGGCATCTCAAGGTTAACTATGTAACCAAGTGTGTGAACAGTTTGGCTTTTCGTCTCAAACATTTACAAAGGAGAGGGATGGAGTGTGTAGCTAGGAAATATTTGAAGCAGAGACAGAAAACAATGTCTTCAATCTTCTCAATATTTAATTGGCATTGCAGATGTGTGAGGTAATACATTTTGAAAGGAGGAATGAGGAGAGACAATACAAGTTAAATGGTATAACTATAAAGGTGGTGAAATAACAGAGACACCTGGAGTATTTGTACACAAATCTTTGTAGCCAAACCGTTAATAAATATATGGGATCCTCGGTTTTATAAATAGAGGCAAAAACAGAAAAAGCAAGGACATTATGTGAAACATATATAAAATACTAGTTCAGCTGCATCTGACGTCTTGTGTCGAATACTGGGAACCACACTTTAGTATGGACATGAAACCTTCGGAGAGGGTACAGAACTGTTTTACTAGAATTTGTCCAGGCATGAAGGATTACAGTTATGTATCTGGGGTTGTTCTGCTTAGAGCAGAGAACTCACAGAGGAGATTTTATTGAGGTGTTTAACATTAGGACGGGTTTAGATAAATTAAATAAAGAGAAACTGTTTCCAATGTCCAAAGGGTCACTAACCAGAGACACAGATTTAAGGCGATTGGTAAAAGAAGCAGACATGAGGATTTCTGTTTCTGAGTGGTTTGGATTTGGGATGCACTGTCTGATAGGCTGATGGATACAGATTCAATAGTATATCCCAAAAGGGAATTGGATAAATATCTGAAGAATATAAAATGTTCGGATATAGTGAAAGAGTCAGGGAGTGGGACTAACTGGATTGTTCTTTGAAAGGGTTCAGCACTGACTTGATGGGCCGAATGACATCATTCAGGGCTGTGTTATTCTATGTTTCTATGCTTGTTCCTGTCTGTACTTTCCCAATATTCCTATCCTTTCACCAGGTGTTTGATAAATTACCACATAACAGCCGGGTTACCAAATTAGAAACACATGGGATTAAAGGACCAATGTCAGCAGTGGCTCAGTTTGTAGCACTCTCCCCTTTCAGTCACAAGCTTCTAGGATCAAGTGTCACTGCAGGACTTGATGACAAGAATCAAGGCTGACACTGCAGTGCAGTACTGAGGGAGTGTTTCACTATCAGAGGTACCGCCTTATCAACGAAAAGGTAAAGCCAGGCCCCGTGTTGCCCACTCAGGTGGATGTAAAGATCCCATGGAATTATTTTGAAGGTCAGGGGAATTATTCCCAGTGTCCTGGTCAACATTTACCCCTCAATTCAACATCACAAAAACAGATCTGATCATGATCACACTGCTACTTGTGGGATCTTGCTGTGCGGAAATTGGCTGTGTTTTTCCTGCATTTACAAGACTGACTAAACGTTAAAAAGTATTCGTTGGTTGTAAATCGCTTTGGGACATGCAGTGATCATGAAGGCGTTACATAAATGGAAGTCCTTTTTTTTATTTTCAATGACAGCATGCAGGAAATTAGGTCAGTGACAGAAAGCAGACAGTAGTAGAGAATAGTTGTTGATCAGTCTGGAGGGAAGTACACAGTGGGGTTCCGCAGGGTTACTGTTGGAATGCCTGTTGCTGTATGTTAATGCAATGGGCTTGTGTACAGAGAGGATAATGTCAAAGTTTTCAGAGGGCAGGAAACTCAGAAATGTTAATAAACAGTCGGAAGGATAGTAACAGACCACAGGAGAGGATAGTAACAGACTTCAGGAGGACAGAGACTGACTGGTGAAATGGACAGGAACATGGCAGATGTAATTTAACACAGTGAAGTGTGAAGTGAGACATTTGGGTAGGAAATATGAGGTGAAACAATATAAACTCAATGGTACCATTATAAAGCGGGTGAAGGATTAGAGAGAAGTGGCGTGTACACACACAGATCTTTGAAGGTAACATGTAGTGTCTTTGGTGTTAGAGAGAGAGATACAGAGCAATAAAACTCAGGAGGAAATGCTGATGTTAATACATCATTGGTTAGGTCCCAGCTGGAGAATTGTGTCTAATTCTGATCACCACGGTTTGGTAAGGATGCCAAGGACTTTGTGAAGATACTGAGGTGATTTTCTGGAATGGTACCAGGGATCTGGGAATTCAGTTACGTTGAGAAATTGGAAAAGCTGGGATTGTTCTCTTTAGAGCACTGACGGGTAAGGGGAGATTTAATATAGAATTCAAAATCATGAGGAGTTTTGATAGGGTAATTAATGTGAAACTGTTTCCAGTGTCAGAAAGTGCAGTATTAAGAAGACACAGATTGAAGGTAATTGACAAAGAACCAGAGGTGAAATGAGGAGAATTTTCTTACACAGCAAGTTATTGGGATCTGGAATTCACTGCCTGAAAACATGATGGAAGCAGATTCAATAATATCTTTCAACCTCTCACACTGCTCAATGTACCACACCCCCATCACTCACCCATCAGCTGTCCATAACACTAAGGACTCACACATAACATTCACATACTCCACCTCACCCTCACACACCTTCCACTGATACCAGCCTCACACCCACATCTCACTGTCTCCACATACCACCAGCTATTGAGCTATGGAAGGCACATCACACAAACACTGTGAAACACAATTACTGTTGTTCCACCCCCTCTCTGACAGGACAAGGTGGCCCATAATCACGGGGGGCAGAAGTGAACTGGCGGGGGCCAGGCATATCTTCATCCCCTGAGCCTGAGGGAGGAGATGGTTCTCCACATCATGGGACTGGCTGTCACAGAGCCCGTGGCATCCGGCCTCGCCGACAGCATTCAGGCTGTCACTATGTTCCTGCCTTATGTTCCTTCTTAACTCCCGCCTCCCCCTCATCCTGCTGTCTGGGATGATGTCCAAGCTGCAGATGGGACCATGGACCTCCTGCTTTCCATCCCACCCCCAATCCCTAACCCCAACCTTCCAATTCTGATTTATACTTTCCAACGATAACTGAAAACTGCCAGCTTCCTAATCACAGCAGCTCCAGGAGACAGAGAGAGAGCAGCAGCACAGCACTGATGGTGCAGCCCCATCACTTGGTCTGATACTCACAGACAACAGATCAAATACTTACACTGTGTGTGCTGTAGAGGCTGGTAAAGAGTCAGAATCTACACGTGGTGAGTCACCGAGCACGAGTGAGCTGCAGCCAGGCCAGGGAGAAAGGATAGTTCATGTGTCAGATGACCGGAGGGCAATGTCACAAACGAGTTATAATACACAGGACTCAGATATGAAATTTGCTGGAGCAGCATCCAGGAGAATGATGATGGATATGGACACTGAGATACTTTGTCCATTGACAGGCCTGTCAGACAGTCTGTTGTCACGATCAAAGAACATGGAGGAGTCCAGCTCCAACATGGCACAGGACATTGCACAGAGCTTGAAGCCCATTTTTTCCCCTGTGGAAGTGGTCACTAACTCCATGACAGCACTAGCGGACCCAGCCTTGATGCAGTGTCTGGTGACCATTGTCTCAGCTTCCACTGCAGCACAGACGGCAGACACCCAACGTCCCTGTGATGCAGTGGAAACTCAGACTGCTTGCTGCCATGCAGGATCAGACTGCTGTCATCATGGCTGTGGATATCAGTGTTCAAAGGGGTTTGCAGGCTATCACAACAGTCCAGCAATCTGTGATCCAGTAGATTACTAAGATTACTGAGATGTCGCCCCGGGGGAGTGACAGTGTCTCCGTGGAGTATGAACCTGCTGTCCTCTCTCAGGATGACAGTATTTGTTCTCCTTTCACTGTCACTCCACCAATGTCCTTGCTGTTACCCATTAGCCAGTACAGGCTGCTGCTGCCCATGTCGTGGTGGTGCAGTCTGAATCCGTGCCCTCAAGGCCCAGAGCTGCTCGAGTACGTCCTGCAAGGCCATCTGCAGTCTCTCCCAGTGAAAGTCAGCAGCCTTCCACCATCCATGCTGCAGTCACTGGGGAAACACTGTGTAGGAGCACTAGGCAAGTCGAGGGATCCACAAGACAGGCACTAAGGGAATATTCAAGGGTGAATAGTTCAGCTTTGTTTGTATAATTGGATATGTTATTGGATAAAGATGTCAATGAACAGGTTTTTGTTGGTGTTTTTTTATTGCAGGACACTGTGATGGGGTGTCTCAGATGGGTGTAATGGGGGAGAATGGAGGATCCATGGTGGGAAAGGGAAGTTCTGCTGTGGGAACCGAAATTCTAGCAGGGTCTCTCCGACAGCCTGCCAGGTTCAAAGGCATCCAGGAAATATCCTCCCTCACTCCTCCTCCTGAGGTACCCTCCGGATTCCTGGTTCCGATGCCTGTGTCCTCATGATGGTGATGATATGAAGGATGCAGCAGAACACCATGAACTTGGACACCTGCTCCAGTGAGTACTGGAGGGCTCCCCCCGAGCGGTTCAGACGTTAGAAGCATTGCTTCATCACACCGATGGTCTGTTCCACCATGTTCCTGGTGACTCCATTGCTCACGTTATACATGGGTTATTTTCATGCGGCTGGTCGGCATTGATGCTGGGGGTAGAATTAGGAGTGATGTGCAGAGTGAGGTAGGCATTGTCTCCGAGGAGCCACATTCTGGTTCTGCATAGAGGCCCGAAGTGTTGGGACCGGCTGCCTGCTTCAGAATGAAGGTGTGGTGACTGCTGCCAGGATAGTGGACATTCACCAACATGATGTACAGGGCATGCTCACACACTAACTGTACATTAATGGAGTGAGAGTTCTTTCAGTTCCTGTACCTCTCCCCGTTGACATTCGGGCCGCGCAGAGCCACCTCCACCAGCAGGAATCCCGCTACACGGACAAAGCCACGGGACCTCTCACCCTGCTTCACCCTGCGGAGGTGAAAATGATATATTCACCTCACCCGACATAGATGGCCTCCATTAACCAGCAGATACATCATTGGACAGCATAGAGATAGACAATGGATACGTCACACGATGCTGCCTGGGAAGATCCAGATACATAGAAGTTCAATGAAACTGTGACCTTAACGGCTATGGACAGCTCCGTCCTCACCCTGGTGTGAGGCCCAGGTCGTGTTACAGGAGGTGACACTGCTATGTGACCACCTCCTTATTGAATCAGAGTCACCTCACACACTGCTCCTGGGTTAGGTGTAGGTAGGAAAAGTGCTCTTGGGAAACCTGGGGTGGGTAGCGGAAAGCCCCCTCCCTCTTTACAAAGAACAAAGAACAAAGAACAAAGAAAATTACAGCACAGGAACAGGCCCTTCGGCCCTACAAGCCTACGCCGATCCAAATCTTCTATCTAAACCTGTAGCCTATTTTCTAAGGGTCTGTATCTCTTTACTTCCTGCCCATTCATGTATCTGTCCAGATACATCTTAAAAGACGCTATCGTGCCCGCGTCTACCACCTCCGCTGGCAATGCGTTCCATGCACCCACCACCCTCTGTGTAAAGAATTTTCCACGCATATCCCCCCTAAACATTTCCCCTTTCACTTTGAACTCATGTCCCCTTGTAATTGAATCCCCCACTCTGGGAAAAAGCTTCTTGCTATCCACCCTGTCTATACCTCTCATGATTTTGTACACCTCAATCAGGTCCCCCCTCAACCTCCATCTTTCTAATGAAAATAATCCTAATCTACTCAACCTCTCTTCATAGCTAGCGCCCTCCATACCAGGCAACATCCTGGTGAACCTCCTCTGCACCCTCTCCAAAGCATCTACATCCTTTTGGTAATGTGGCGACCAGAACTGCACGCAGTATTCCAAATGTGGCCGAACCAAAGTCCACTACAACTGTAGCATGACCTGCCAACTCTTGTATTCAATACCCCGTCTGATGAAGGAAAGCATGCCGTATGCCTTCTTGACCACTCTATTGACCTGTGTTGCCACCTTCAGGGAACAATGGACCTGAACACCCAAATCTCTCTGTACATCAATTTTCCCCAGGACTTTTCCATTTACTGTATAGTTCACTCTTGAATTGGATCTTCCAAAATGCATCACCTCGCATTTGCCCTGATTGAACTCCATCTGCCATTTATCTGCCCAACTCTCCAGTCTATCTATATTCTGCTGTGTTCTCTGACAGTCCCCTTCACTATTTGCTACTCCACCAATCTTAGTGTCGTCTGCAAACTTGCTAATCAGACCACCTATACTTTCCTACAAATCATTTATGTATATCACAAACAACAGTGGTCCCAGCACGGATCCCTGTGGAACACCACTGGTCACACGTCTCCATCATGAGAAACTCCCTTCCACTGCTACTCTCTGTCTCCTGTTGCCCAGCCAGTTCTTTATCCATCTAGCTAGTACACCTTGGACCCCATGCGCCTTCACTTTATCCATCAGCCTACCATGGGGAACCTTATGAAACGCCTTTCTGAAGTCCATGTATATGACATCTACAGCCCTTCCCTCATCAATCAACTTTGTCACTTCCTCAAAAAATTCAATTAAGTTGGTAAGACATGACCTTCCCTGCACAAAACCATGCTGCCTATCACTGATAAGCCCATTTTCTTCCACATGGGAATAGATCCTATCCCTCAGTATCTTCTCCAGCAGCTTCCCTACCACTGACGTCAGGCTCACCGGTCTATAATTACCTGGATTTTCCCTGCTACCCTTCTTAAGCAAGGGGACAACATTAGCAATTCTCCAGTCCTCCGGGACCTCACCCGTGTTTAAGGATGTTGCAAAGATATCTGTTAAGGCCCCAACTATGTCCTCTCTCGCTTCCCACAGAAACCTGGGATAGATCCCATCCGGACCTGGGGACTTGTCCACCTTAATGCCTTTTAGAAGGCAAAACACTTCCTCCCTCCTTATGCCGACTTGACCTCGAGTAATCAAACATCTGTCCCTAACCTCAACATCCGTCATGTCCCTCTCCTCGGTGAATACCGATGCAAAGTACTCGTTTAGAATCTCACCCATTTTCTCTGACTCCACGCATAACTTTCCTCCTTTGTCCTTGAGTGGGCCAATCCTTTCTCTAGTTACCCTCTTGCTCCTTATATATGAATAAAAGGCTTTGGGATTTTCCTTAACCCTGTTTGCTAAAGATATTTCATGACCCCTTTTAGCCCTCTTAATTCCTCGTTTCAGATTGCGCCTACAATCCCGATATTCTTTCAAAGCTTCGTCTTTCTTCAGCCTCCGAGACCTTATGTGTGCTTCCTTTTTCCTCTTAGCTAGTCTCACAATTTCACCTGTCATCCATGGTTCCCTAATCTTGCCATTCTACCCCTCATTTCCACAGGAACATGTCTCTCCTGCACGCTAATCAACCTCTCTTTAAAAGCCTCCCACATATCAAAAGTGGATTTACCTTCAAACAGCTGCTCCCAATTTACATTCCCCAGCTCCTGCCGAATTTTGGTATAGTTGGCCTTCCCCCAATTTAGCACTCTTCCTTGAGGACCACTCTCGTCTTTGTCCATGAGTATTCTAAAACTTTCGGATTTGTGATCACTATTCCCAAAGTCGCCCCCTACTGATACGTCAACCACCTGGCCTGGCTCATTTCCCAACACCAGGTCCAGTATGGCCCCTTCCCGAGTTGGACTATTTACATCCTGCTCTAGAAAACCCTCCTGGATGCTCCTTACAATTTCTGCTCCATCTAGACCTCGAACATTAAGTGAATCCCAGTCAATGTTGTGGCCATTTCAGAGACATGGGTAGAGCAGGGACAGGAATGGATGTTGCGGGTTCCGGGATTTAGATGTTTCACTAAGAACAGAGAAGTTGGCAAAAGAGGGGGTGTGTGTGGCATTGTTAATCAATTAAAATATTACAGCGGCAGAAAGGACGTTTGAGGACTCGTCTACTGAGGTAGTCTGGGCCGAGGTTAGAAACAGGAGAGGAGAGGTCACCCTGTTGGGAGTTTTCGAAAGACCTCCAAATAGTTCCAGAGATGTAGAGGAAAGGATAGCAAAGATGATTCTTGACAGGAGCGAGAGGAACAGGGTAGTGGTTATGGGGGACTTTAACTTTCCAAATATTGACTGGAAATACTATAGTTCGAGTACTTTAGATGGGTCTGTTTTTGTCCAGTGTGTGCAGGAGGGTTTTCTGACACCGTATGTAGACAGGCCAACCAGGGGCGATGCCAGATTGGATTTGTTACTGGGTAATAAACCCGGCCAGGTGTTAGATTTCGAAGTTTGTGAGCACTTTGGTGATAGTGATCACAATTCTGTTAGGTTTACCTGAGCGATGGGCAGGGGCAGGGATATACAGCAGGGCAAGAATTATAGCTGGGGGAAAGGAAATTATGATGCGATTAGGCAAGATTTCGGATCCGTAGGATGGGGAAGGAAACTGCAGGGGATGGGCACAATCGAAATGTGGAGCTTATTCAAGGAGCAGCTACTGCGTGTCCTTGATAAGTATGTACCTGTCAGGCAGGGAGGAAGTTGTCGAGCGAGGGAGCCGTGGTTTACTAAAGAAGTTGAAGAGCTTGTCAAGAGGAAGAAGAAGGCTTATGTTAGGATGAGACGTGAAGGCTCAGTTCGGGCGCTTGAGAGTTACAAGCTAGCCAGGAAGGATCTAAAGGGAGAGATAAGAAGAGCAAGGAGAGGACACGAGAAGTCATTGGCGGATAGGATCAAAGAAAACCCTAAGGCTTTCTATAGGTATATCAGGAATAAAAGAATGACTAGAGATAGGTTAGGGCCAATCAAGGATAGTAGTGGGAAGTTGTGTGTGGAATCGGAGGAGATATGGGAAGTGTTAAATGAATATTTTTCGTCAGTATTTACAGTGGAGAAAGAAAATGTTGTCGAGGAGAATACTGAGATACAGACTACTAGGCTAGATAGGATTGAGGTTCACAAGGAGGAGGTGTTAGCAATTTTGGAAAGTGTGAAAATAGATAAGACCCCTGGGCCAGATGGGATTTATCCTCGGATTCTCTGGGAAGCCAAGGAGGAGATTGCAGATCCTTTCTCCTTTATTTTATGTCGTCATTGTCGACAGGAATAGTGCTGGAAGACTGGAGGATAGCAAATGTTGTCCCCTTGTTCAAGAAGGGGAGTAGAGACAGCCCTGGTAATTATAGACCTGTGAGCCTTACTTCGGTTGTGGGTAAAATGTTGGAAAAGGTTATAAGAGATAGGATTTATAATCATCTTGAAAAGAATAACTTCATTGGAGATAGTCAGCACGGTTTTGTGAAGAGTAGGTCGTGCCTCACAAACCTTATTGAGTTTTTTGACAAGGTGACCAAACAGGTGGATGAGGGTAAAGCCGTGGATGTGGTCTATATGGATTTCAGTAAGGCGTTTGATAAAGTTCCCCACGGTAGCCTATTGCAGAAAATACAGAAGCATGGGATTGAAGGTGAATTAGTGCTTTGGATCAGAAATTGGCTAGCTGAAAGAAGACAGAGGGTGGTGGTTGATGGTAAATGTTCATCCTGGAGTATAGTTTCTTGTGGTGTACCGCAAGGATCTGTTTTGGGGCCACTGCTGTTTGTCATTTTTATAAATGACCTGGATGAGGGGATAGAAGGGTGGGTTGGTCAATTTGCGGATGACACGAAGGTCGGTGGAGTTGTGGATAGTGCCGAAGGATGTTGTAGGTTACAGAGGGACATAGATAGGCTGCAGAGCTGGGCTGAGAGATGGCAAATGGAGTTTAATGCGGAAAAGTGTGAGGTGATTCACTTCGGAAGGAGTAACAGGATTGCAGAATACTGGGCTAATGGGAAGATTCTTGGTAGTGTAGATGAGCAGAGAGATCTTGGTGTCGAGGTACATAAATCCCTGAAAGTTGCCACCCAGGTTAATAGAGCTGTTAAGAAGGCATATGGTGTGTTAGCTTTTATTAGTAGGGGGATCGAGTTTAGGATCCACGAGGTCATGCTGCAGCTGTACAGAACTCTGGTGCAGCCGCACCTGGAGTATTGCGTGCAGTTCTGGTCACCGCATTATAGGAAGGATGTGGAAGCTTTGGAAAAGGTGCAGAGGAGATTTACTAGGATGTTGCCTGGTCTGGAGGGAAGGTCTTACGAGGAAAGGCTGAGAGACTTGAGGTTGTTTTCGTTAGAGAGAAGGAGGAGAAGAGGTGACTTAATAGAGACATATAAGATAATCAGAGGATTGGACAGAGTGGATAGTGAGAGCCTTTTTCCTCGGATGGTGATGGCAAACACGAGGGGACATAGCTTTAAGTTGAGGGGTGATAGATATAGGACAGATGTAAGAGGTAGTTTCTTTACACAGAGAGTAGTAGGGGCGTGGAACGCCCTGCCTGCAACAGTAGTAGACTCGCCAACTTTAAGGGCATTTAAGTGATCATTGGATAGACATATGGATGAAAATGGAAAAGTGTAGGTCAGATGGTTTAACAGGTCGGCGCAACATCGAGGGCTGAAGTGCCTGTACTGCGCTGTAATGTTCCATATTCTATGTTCGATAACACAAGCCGGTGATAGAAGTGAGTCTTTTCTGCTCTATTTGGAGCTCAGTACCACACTGGGTGAAAGCCGCTAACTCCGCACAGTCTGAGGATGGAGCCTGGTCTGTCCCAATGAGGATAGAGAGTGACTGGTGATTTGGACAGTCACCCGCCAGATTGAACTTTACACATTGAACTGTGAAGTGATACATATCGGTAGGAAATATGAGGAAAGGCAAAATAATGTGGATGGTTGAATGGACAGATCTCGGGCTGTACTAATTTCTGAGGCAGCAGGACACTGAGAAGGCTGCTAAAAAAACAACAAATCGTGTCCTTGGCTTTATAAACACAGCACAGAGTAATAAAACTCAGGAGGAAATGCTGATTTGTATACATCATTGGTTAGGTCCCAGCTGGAGAATTGTGTCCAATTCTGATCACCACACTTTGGTAAGGACGTCAAAGACTTAGTGAAGGAACAGAGGTGATTTACTAGATTGGTACCAGGTATCTGGGAATTGAGTTTCCTGGAGAGATTGGAAAAACTGGGATTTTTCTCTTTAGAGCAGTGAAGGGTAAGAGGGGATTTAATATAGAATTCAAATTCATGAAGGGTATTTTTTTTTAGATTGGGGTAATTAGTGTGAAAATGTTTCCAGTGTCAGAAAGTTCAGTATTAAGAAGACACAGATTGAAGGTAATTGACAAAGAACCAGAGGTGAAATGAGGAGAATGTTCTTACACAGCGAGTTGTTGGGATCTGGAATTCACTGCCTGAAAACAAGGTGGAAGCAGATTCAATAATAATATGGTGGAGAAGGCATATGGAATCCTTTCCTTTATTAGCTGAGGTATGGAATAAAAGAGCAGGGAAATTATGCTGGAAATGTATAACTCATTGGCTAGGCCACAACTTGAGTACTGAGTGCAATTCTGGTCACCACATTACAGAAAGGATCTAATTGCACTAGAGAGGGTACAGAGGAGATTTATGAGGATGTTGCTAGGACTAGACAAAATGCAGCTGTGAGGAACGATTGGATAGGCTGGGGTTGTTCTCTTTGGAATAGAGAAGGCTGAGAGGAGATCGGACTGAAATGTCCATAATTTTGAGGGATCTGGACAGAGATCACCTTAGTAGAAAGGTCAATGACTAGGAGGGAATAGATGTAAAGTGATTAGTCGAAAGATAAGAGGGGAGATGAGGAAAACCTTTTCATACAGAGTGTGGTGGGGTCTGGAACTCACTGCCTGAAAGTGTAGTTGAGGCAGAAACCCTCAACTCATTCAACAGGATTCTGGATATACACCTCAAGTACCGTAATCTGCAGAACTATGGATCAAATGCTGAAAGTGGGATTAGAATGGGTGGATCGTTTTTCGGTCAGCACAGATACAATGGGCCAAGTGACCTCTTTCAGTCAATAGGCTACTGCTGCTGACTGTGAATGCTGCAATTGGACAGAAGGTAAATGGAATACTAGGACAGAAAGAGGGCTCCGCAGTTCACGGATGTGGTGACCCTAGATCAGATCTTACAGTGGTGTAGGAGAGGGAACAGAGTTCATGTCAAAGTCCTGCCTTCCTTTTATATGATCCTGTATAATGGACAGGGACTACTGGGCAGTAATGTGCTCAAAGGTTATCAGCAGTAATTGATTATCGCTGTATTTGTATATTGTAGAACATTAAACCATACCCCTGCTCTGGTGTCCATTGCACCCTCAATATTCCTGATTAAAATATCAGAGGAGTGTGAACCAGTCACCTCTGATCACCCTGAGGTACAGGCGATTCTCGAGTCGGTGCTGAGTGTATGCACAACCCATAAAGATGACTGTGGAAACATGAGCAGACCTGAAGAAATTAACTGACCATTGCATGATCCATGAAGCAGTCTTCTTACCGAGCTGAGATTATATCATATATTCCAGACAACATCAGGTTATTGTTATACCAGGGTGCAGTTCACAAAGACACATTCACTACTAACTGCCCGATTTTGCCGGTTGCAAAACCAGATGGCAGCTGGGGACTGACTATTGACCATACAAACTCAACTCAGTCACCCCTGTGTGAACTCGGTTGTCTGAGAGAAACCAACCCTACTCTCCTGGATTCCCAGCGGCAGGGCTGACTTCACCACGCTGGATATCTCTAATGTTTATTGGAGTATCCCAGTAAAACTAGAGAAACAATTTTAATTCACTTTCACTTCTGAGGACCAGAGATACCCCTGGACATATCTGTCACAAGGGGTTCCACAATAACCCCACTATTTTCCACAAATGTATGGCCGGGGCCGTTAGGAGCCTTTCACAGTCTTCCTGCTTGCTGAAATAAATTGATGGTCTCCTCCTCATCACCACAGACCGTGTCCACACATTTAACCCTTTTACAGGAACTACTGCAGTTACTTTGGGAGCTGGACTAAAAGACATAATCACTGACCAACGCAAACAGATGGACCGTTGGGTTGAGCACTACCTAGAACTGTACTCCAGGGAGAATGCTGTCACTGAGACTGCCCTCAATGCAGCCCAGCCTCTACCAGTCATGGATGAGCTGGACATACAGCCAACCAAATCGGAACTCAGTGATGCCATTGATTCCCTAGCCAGCGGAAAAGCCCCTGGGAAGGACAGCATTACCCCTGAAATAATCAAGAGTGCCAAGCCTGCTATACTCTCAGCACTACATGAACTGCTATGCCTGTGCTGGGACGAGGGAGCAGTACCCCAGGACATGCGCGATGCCAACATCATCACCCTCTATAAAAACAAAGGTGACCGCGGTGACTGCAACAACTACCGTGGAATCTCCCTGCTCAGCAGAGTGGGGAAAGTCTTTGCTCGAGTCGCTCTGAACAGGCTCCAGAAGCTGGCCGAGCGCGTCTACCCTGAGGCACAGTGTGGCTTTCGTGCAGAGAGATCGACTATTGACATGCTGTTCTCCCTTCGTCAGATACAGGAGAAATGCCGTGAACAATAGATGCCCCTCTACATTGCTTTCATTGATCTCACCAAAGCCTTTGACCTCGTCAGCAGACGTGGTCTCTTCAGACTACTAGAAAAGATCGGATGTCCACCAAAGCTACTAAGTATCATCACCTCATTCCATGACAATATGAAAGGCACAATTCAACATGGTGGCTCCTCATCAGAGCCCGTTCCTATCCTGAGTGGTGTGAAACAGGGCTGTGTTCTCGCACCCACACTTTTTGGGATTTTCTTCTCCCTGCTGCTTTCACATGCGTTCAAATCCTCTGAAGAAGGAATTTTCCTCCACACAAGATCAGGGGGCAGGTTGTTCAACCTTGCCCGTCTAAGAGCGAAGTCCAAAGTACGGAAGGTCCTCATCAGAGAACTCCTCTTTGCTGACGATGCTGCTTTAACATCTCACACTGAAGAATGCCTGCAGAGTCTCATCGACAGGTTTGCATCTGCCTGCAATGAATTTGGCCTAACCATCAGCCTCAAGAAAACGAACATCATGGGGCAGGATGTCAGAAATGCTCCATCCATCAATATTGGCGACCACGCTCTGGAAGTGGTTCAAGAGTTCACCTACCTAGGCTCAACTATCACCAGTAACCTGTCTTTAGATGCAGAAATCAACAAGCGCATGGGTAAGGCTTCCACTGCTATGTTCAGACTGGCCAAGAGAGTGTGGGAAAATGGCGCACTGACACGGAACACAAAAGTCCGAGTGTATCAGGCCTGTGTCCTCAGTACCTTGCTCTACGGCAGCGAGGCCTGGACAACGTATGCCAGCCAAGAGCGACGTCTCAATTCATTCCATCTTCGCTGCCTTCGGAGAATACTTGGCATCAGGTGGCAGGACTATATCTCCAACACAGAAGTCCTTGAAGCGGCCAACATCCCCAGCTTATACACACTACTGAGTCAGCGGCGCTTGAGATGGCTTGGCCATGTGAGCCGCATGGAAGATGGCAGGATCCCCAAAGACACATTGTACAGCGAGCTCGCCACTGGTATCAGACCCACCGGCCGTCCATGTCGCCGTTATAAAGACGTCTGCAAACGCGACATGAAATCGTGTGACATTGATCACAAGTCGTGGGAGTCAGTTGCCAGCATTCGCCAGAGCTGGCGGGCAGCCATAAAGACAGGGCTAAATTGTGGCGAGTCGAAGAGACTTAGTAGTTGGCAGGAAAAAAGACAGAGGCGCAAGGGGAGAGCCAACTGTGCAACAGCCCCAACAAACAAATTTCTCTGCAGCACCTGTGGAAGAGCCTGTCACTCCAGAATTGGCCTTTATAGCCACTCCAGGCGCTGCTTCACAAACCACTGACCACCTCCAGGCGCGTATCCATTGTCTCTCGAGTTAAGGAGGCCCAAAAGAAAAGAACTGCAGTTACTTTGGGAGCTGGACTAAAAGACCATCCACGTAAGGCCCAGCTGGTGTAACATCGTGTCATCGTTCCATATGTCCAAATTGGCTCATCCAACATCAGCCCAGACCAACATCAGGTCGAGACCATCCAGTGTATACCCCTGTCCACCTCAAAGACAGCCTTGTGTCCTATCCTCAGGCTGGTGGGGTATCAGTGGACCCTCATCCAGTGTCTACCCTTGTCCACCTCAAAGACTGCCCAGTGTCCTACCCTCAGGCTGCTGGAGTATCAGTGGACACAATTCCAGTGTCTACCCCTGTCCACCTCAAGGACTGCCCAGTGTCCTATCCTCAGGCTGGTGGGTATCAGTGCACCCTCATCCAGTGTCTACCCCTGTCCACCTCAAGGACTGCACTATGTCCTATCCTCATGCTGGTGGGTATCAGTGGACCCTCATCCATTGTCCACCCCTGTCCACCTCAAAGACTGCCCTGTGTCCTATCTTCAGGCTGGTGGGGTATCAGTGGACACAATTCCAGTGTTTACCCCTGTCCACGTCAAGGACTGCACTGTGTCCTATCCTCAGGCTGGTGGGTATCAGTGGACCCTCATCCAGTGTCTACCCCTGTCCACCTCAAAGACTGCACTGTGTCCTATCCTCATGCTGGTGGGTATCAGTGGACCCTCATCCAGTGTCTACCCCTGTCCACCTCAAAGACTGCCCTGTGTCCTATCCTCAGGCTGGTGGGTATCAGTGGACCCTCATCCAGTGTCTACTCCTGTCCACCTCAAAGGCTGCACTGTGTCCTATCCTCATGCAGGTGGGTATCAGTGGACCCTTATCCAGTGTCTACCCCTGTCCACCTCAAAGACTGCCCTGTGTCCTATCCTCAGGCTGGTGGAGTATCAATTGCCCCTCATCCAGTGTCTACCCCTGTCCACCTCAAAGCCTGCTCTGTGTCCTATCCTCAGGCTGGTGGGGTATCAGTGGAGCCTCATCCAGTGTCTACCGCTGTCCACCTCAAAGCCTGCTTTGTGTCCTATCCTCAGGCTGGTGGGGTATCAGTGGACCCTCATCCAGTGTCCACCCCTGTCCACCTCAAAGACTGCCCTATGTCCTATCCTCAGGCTGGTGGGGTAACAGCAGACCCCATCCAGTGTCTACCCCTGTCCACCTCAAAGCCTGCTCTGTGTCCTATCCTCAGGCTGGTGGGGTATCAGTGGAGCCTCATCCAGTGTCTACCCCTGACCACCTCAAAGACTGCCCTGTGTCCTATCCTCAGGCTGGTGGGGTATCAGTGGACCCTCATCCAGTGTCTACCCCTGTCCACCTCAAGGACTGCACTATGTCCTATCCTCATGCTGGTGGGTATCAGTGGACCCTCATCCATTGTCCACCCCTGTCCACCTCAAAGACTGCCCTGTGTCCTATCTTCAGGCTGGTGGGGTATCAGTGGACACAATTCCAGTGTTTACCCCTGTCCACGTCAAGGACTGCACTGTGTCCTAT
Organism: Heterodontus francisci; assembly: GCF_036365525.1. Classification (NCBI taxonomy): domain Eukaryota; kingdom Metazoa; phylum Chordata; class Chondrichthyes; order Heterodontiformes; family Heterodontidae; genus Heterodontus; species Heterodontus francisci. Next base: position 1,090,033 of record NW_027141501.1, on the reverse strand, counting down.
CCTCAGGCTGGTGGGTATCAGTTGACCCTCATCCAGTGTCTACCCCTGTCCACCTCAAAGACTGCACTGTGTCCTATCCTCATGCTGGTGGGTATCAGTGGACCCTCATCCAGTGTCTACCCCTGTCCACCTCAAAGACTGCCCTGTGTCCTATCCTCAGGCTGGTGGGTATCAGTGGACCCTCATCCAGTGTCTACTCCTGTCCACCTCAAAGGCTGCACTGTGTCCTATCCTCATGCAGGTGGGTATCAGTGGACCCTTATCCAGTGTCTACCCCTGTCCACCTCAAAGACTGCCCTGTGTCCTATCCTCAGGCTGGTGGAGTATCAATTGCCCCTCATCCAGTGTCTACCCCTGTCCACCTCAAAGCCTGCTCTGTGTCCTATCCTCAGGCTGGTGAGGTATCAGTGGAGCCTCATCCAGTGTCTACCCCTGTCCACCTCAAAGCCTGCTCTGCGTCCTATCCTCAGGCTGGTGGGGTATCAGTGGACCCTCATCCAGTGTCCACCCCTGTCCACCTCAAAGACTGCCCTTTGCCCTATCCTCAGGCTGGTGGGGTATCAGCAGACCCCATCCAGTCTCTACCCCTGTCCACCTCAAAGCCTGCTCTGTGTCCTATCCTCAGGCTGGTGGAGTATCAATTGCCCCTCATCCAGTGTCTACCCCTGTCCACCTCAAAGCCTGCTCTGTGTCCTATCCTCAGGCTGGTGGGGTATCAGTGGACCCTCATCCAGTGTCCTCCCCTGTCCACCTCAAAGACTGCCCTATGTCCTATCCTCAGGCTCGTGGGGTATCAGCAGACCCCATCCAGTCTCTACCCCTGTCCACCTCAAAGCCTGCTCTGTGTCCTATCCTCAGGCTAGTGGGGTATCAGTGGAGCCTCATCCAGTGTCTACCCCTGACCACCTCAAAGACTGCCCTGTGTCCTATTCTCAGGCTGGTGGGGTATCAGTGGACCCTCATTCAGTGTTCACCCCTGTCCACCTCAAAGACTGCCCTTTGTCCTATCCTCAGGCTGGTGGGGTGTCAGCGGACCCTCATCCCTCGATTTGCTGTGACTGTGACTCCTATTTATGAACCATCGAATGGTGATGATGACCAGGTTTATCCCATTTGGACTGAAGAGAGCACAGAAACAGTAACACAACTAAAGAAATCTGTCGCCCAGGCAACGGGTCTTACGTCACCTAACCCCGACAAGACTTTCCACATGGATGTGGGGACACAGTGACAGCCTGGCTGCTGTCCAATGCCGAGAAAACCAGGAGAAATTACTCCCCATTGTGAATTACTCCAGAATTGTGAATGGGGCTGAACTGATTTACTCTGTTTGTGAAGGACATTTGTTAACCATGTTCTGGGGCATCAAACATTTCACTTACATCACGGGGTTCAACAGGGTGATACTGTCCAGTCCATTATAAACCTTCCCAGTATAGGAAAGCTGTTGTAATAGAATACCCATGTCATAGAGCCTTAGTCAATTCTGGCGCAGAATGGGACATTTCAACTCATCGAGTCCGTGCCAGCGCTTTGTAGATAAATCAAGTCAGTCTCATTCCCCAGCTCCATGGATGACAAGGAGCCTACAGGGTAAGATACAGCAGGAAGGGCAAGTTTATGTCCCACACCGAGAACTCAATACAACAGAAAACCAAGAGGAGTATGGAAAGTGGAGGCTGATATCAAAAAGGAATTTACGAAAGCAAGGAGAAATCATAAAAAAATATTGGCAAGCAAAATCAAGGTGAACCCATGTATGTTTTTTCTTTCAATACATTAAGGCTAAGAGGACAACTAAGGAGAGAGTAGAGCCCATTAATGACCGATAAGGTAAGCTATGTGTAGGGACAGTAGTTACTGATATGGTTCTTAATGAATACTTTGTGACTGTCTTCACAAAAGAGGGGAACGGTGCAGATATTGTAGTTAAGGAGGAGGTGTGTGAATTATTGGATGTGATAAACATAGGCAGAGAGGAATTACTAATGGAATTAGCCTCATTGAAAGCTGATACATCACCATAGCATGATGAAATGTACCCCAGGTTGTTAAAAGAAGCAACAGAAGGAATAACCAAAGGTATGTCCATGATTTTCCAGTTCTCACTGGATACAGGTGTGGTGATGGAGGATTGGAGAACTGCTAACATTGAACCACTGTTTAAAAAGGGAGCGAAGGATAGACCGAATAACTACAGGCCAGTCAGTCTAACCTCAGAGTGGGAAAATTATTGTAATCTATTCTGAGAGACAGGATAAACTGTCACTTAGAAAGGCACAGGTTCATCAGGGATAATCACCATAGATGTGTTAAGGCAAGATCGTGTCTGACTAACTTGCATGATTATTTGATGAAGTAACAAGGACGATAGATGAGGTTAATGTAGTTGATGCGGTCTACCTGGATTTTAGCAAAGCTTTTGGCAAGGGCGCACATAGCAGACTTGTTAAAAATAAAATCCCAGGGGATCCAGGGAAATGCAGCAAGGCGGATGCAAAATTAGCTCAGTGACAGGAAAGAAAGAGTAATTGTTGACAGGCGTTTTAGCGACTGGAGGGATGTTTCCAGCAGCATTTAGTGGAGGCAGTGGAGTAGTGGCAATGTCACTGCACTTGTAAATCCAACAAACCCAGGTTAACACTCTGGGGACGTGGATTCGAATCCCACCATGACACATAATGAAATTTGAAATCAATTAATAGTTCTGGAATTAAACAGCGACTCTAATGGTGACCATGAAACCATTGTCGATTGTTTGAAAAGCCCATCTGATTCATTAATGTCCTTTAGGGAAGGAGATCTGCTGTCCTTACCTGGTCTGGCCACATGTGACTCCAGACCCACAACAATGTGATGGACTATTAAATGGCCTCACAAGCCACTCAGTTCAAGGGCAATAAGGGATGGGCAATAAATACAGGCCCAGGCAGTGACGCCCAAATCCCACGAATGAATAAAAAAAAGCAAATTCCACACAGCTCAGTACTGGGACCCCTGCTTTATGTCGCATACATTAACGATTTGGAAGTAAAGGTAGGGGCATAATCAAGAAGTTTGCAGACGATACAAAGATTGACCGTGTGGTAGATCGCAAGGAGGATAGCTGTACACTGCAGGAAGACATTGTTGGACTGGTCAGATGGGCAGAGCAGTGGCAAATTGAATTCAAGCTGGAAGAGTGCGATATGATGCATATGGGGAGGTCAAATAAGGCAAAGGAATGCACGATTAATGGGAGAATACTGAGAAGTGTAGAGGAAGTGACAGACCTTAGAGTGAATGCCCACAGATAGCTGAATGTAGCAGAACAGCTCGATAAGGTGGTTAAGAGGTCATATGGAATCCTTTCCCTTATTAGCCGAGGTATTGAATATAAGAGCAGGGAAGTTATGCTGGAACTACATAAATCATTGGTTAGGCCACAACTTGAGTAATGTGTGCAGTTCTGGTCACCTCATTACAGAAAGGATGTAATTGCACTGGAGAGGGGACAGAGGAGATTTATCAAACATGTTGCCGGGACTGGGAAAATGCAACTTTGAGGAATGATTGGATAGGTTGGGGTTGTTCGCCTTGGAGCAGAGAAGGCTGAGGGGAAATCTGATTGAAACGTACAAAACGTTGAGGGCCCTGCATAGAGTGGTGGTGAAGGGTCTATTCACCTTAGCAGAGAGATCAGTGACAAGAGGGCATGGATTTAAATGATTGGTAGAAAAATTAGAGGGGAGATGAGGAAAAAAAATCACCCAGAGTGTGGTGGGGTGGGGGTCTGGAACTCAGTTTCTGAAAGGGTAGAAGAGGCTGAAAACCTCATCTGATTTTAAATGTACCTTGCTACACCTCAAGTGATTTAATCTGCAGAGCTCGGGACCAAATGCTGGAAGGTTTGATTCGGCTGGGGAGGTCGTTTTTTGGATAGCAGAGACACAATGGGCCAAGTGGCCTCTTTCTGTGTTGTAAACATTCTATGATTTTTCTATGATTTTCTAGGTGCAGATAGGCGGTTTTAGTGAAGGTGTGTAGATGTGGTCAGAAGTTCATCTCGGGGTCAAATATGACACCAAGGTGTGAACAGTCTGGTTTAGTCTCACACAATTGCCAGGGAGAGGTATGGAGTCGGTAGCTAGGGAATTAAGATTGTAGCAGGGACTGAAAACAACGTCTTCAATCTTCTGAAATTTGAATTGTCACAGCAGAGATGTGAGGTAATACCTTTTAGAAGGATGTATGTGGAGAGACAACACAAGCTACATGTTACAACTGTAAAGGGAGTGCAAGAACTGAGAGACATGGGGAGTTTATGCGTAAATCGTTGAAGGTCACAGGACAGGTCAGCACAACAGTTAATAAAGCATATGAGATCCTGGGCTTTATAAATAGAGGCATAGAAAACAAAGCTTGGAAGTTATGCCAAATCTATATAAAACACTACAGCATATCCCAGTACATGACACATGGAATAGCAGAATTTGAAACATATGGTACCAGGGATCTGGGAATTCAGTTACATGGAGAGATTGGAAAAGCTGGGTTTGTTCTCTTTAGAGCAGTGAAGGGTAAGAGGAGATTAAATATCGAATTCAAAATCATGAAGAGTTTTGATGGGGTAATTAATGTGAAACTGTTTCCAGTGTCAGAAAGTTCAGTATCAAGAAGACACAGATTGAAGGTAATTGACAAAGAACCAAAGGTGAAATGAGGAGAATTTTCCTTCTCAGCGAGTTGTTGGGATCAGAAATTCACTGCCCGAAAACATGATGGAAGCAGATTCAATAATATCTTTTAAAAGGGAATTATAATAAAAAAAACTGGAAAAGGTGAAAAAAATAGTCTGGGGATAAAGGAGGAGAGTGGTAATAATTAGACAGCTCTTTCAAAGAAACAGCACTAACACAAAGGGCCGAATAGCCTCCTTCAGTGCTGCACCTGTCTCTAATTCTATGAGCAAGAGACATGGAGTGAAGGGAGAGAGAGTGAGAAAGGGGGAAAGAGGGAAAGGAAAATAGAAAGAGAGAGAAAACCGGGTTTGCATCGCTTTTTGAGCAGTGGGGTCATGATCTGCCAGTTGAGGCAGGTGACACAAAATTTCTGGGGCCTCCTCATTTCATTTCCGTAAATTTTAGGGGCCGCCCAGGGTGACCCGCGTTGCTGTCTGTCTGCACGCTTAACAGGAGACTTAACTGTGTCTGAGTCTAGCACGTGTTTCAGACAGGATTCAGCCCTTAAAGGCAGTCTGTCCCTCTTAAAGGGAAGCCGCACTGAATCACAGGAGGCTGCTGCTGCTGACTGTGATTAAAAAAATATGCCACACACAGCAATGTGATTCGTTGTTATTTGGTGAGACAGATTCAGCCACTTGTTCCCAGTTTAAAGAGGGACTTTTATCCTTTTCTGGGGGCTGAAATCTGGCGATTATCACATTGCAGCTTGTGGGATCTTGCTCTGCATCTAGTGCCCAGTTAACGGGGGAGGAGGGGGTTGTTTAGATGGGAGTATGTCCCCTGGTATGTATTTAGATGGGGGTCTGTCCCCGGGGGGTGGGGTATTTAGATGGGGGTCTGTCCCCGGGGGGGTATTTAGATGGGGGTCTGTCCCGGGTGGGGGGTATTTAGATGGGGGTCTGTCCCCTGGTATATCTTTAGGTGGGGTTCTGTCCCCTGGTATGCATTTAGATGGGGTCAGTCCCCGGGGGGGTATTTAGATGGGAGAATGTCCCCTGGTATGTCTTTAGATGGGGATCTGTCCCCTGGTATGTATTTAGATGGGGGTCACTCCCCGGGGGTTTTTTGTAACAGGGGTATTATCAGGGGATAATTAGATGGGGGTCTGTACAAGCGGGGGCGTATTTAAATGGGAGTCTGTTCCTTGGGGGGTATCTAGATGAGAGTCTGTGGGGTTTTTAGATGGGAGTCTGTTCCTGGGGAGGTATCTAGTTGGGACTCGGTCCTGGGGTGGGGGGGGTATCTAGATGGGAGTCTGTTCTTGGGGAGGTATCTAGATGGGAGTCTGTTCTTGGGAAGGTATCTAGATGGGTTGCCTTGTAACAGGGGGAAGGGGATAATTACATGGGGGTTTGTTCCTGGGGGGTATCTAGATGGGAGGCTGTGGGGTATTTAGATAGGAGTATGTTCCTGGGGGGCTGGTATCTAGATGGGACTCGGTCCTGGGGTGGTAACTAGATGGGTCTCGGTCCTGCGCGGGGGGTATCTAGATGGGTTGCCTTGTAACAGGGGGAAGGGGTTAATTAGATGGGGGGTCTGTTCCTGGGGGGGTATCTAGATAGGAGTCTGTGGGGTATTTAGAAGGGAGTGTGTTCCTGAGGGGGTATCTAAATGGGACTCGGTCCTGGGAGGGGTATCTAGATGGGAGTCTGTTCCTGGGGATGTATCTAGATGGGAGTCTGTGGGGTATTTAGATGGGAGTGTGTTCCTGGGGGGGGGGTATCTAGATGGGACTCGGTCCTGGGTGGTATCTAGATGGGACTCTGTTGCTGGGGGGTATCTAGATGGGAGTCTGTCCCGGGGGGAGTATCTAGATGGGCCTCGGTCCTGGTGGGGGTATCTAGATGGGAGTCTGTTCCTGGGGGGTATCTAGATGGGAGTCTGTTGCTGGGGGGTATCTAGATGGGAGTCTGTCCCGGGGGGAGTATCTAGATGGGCCTCGGTCCTGGTGGGGGTATCTAGATGGGAGTCTGTTCCTGGGGGGTATCTAGATGGGAGTCTGTTCCTGGGGAGGAATCTAGATGGGAGTCTGTTCCTGGGGAGGTATCTAGATGGGAGTCTGTTCCTGGGGGGTATCTAGATGGGTTGTCTTGTTACTGGGGGTAGGGGATAATTAGATGGGGGTCTGTTCCTGGGGGGTATCTGGATGGAAGTCTGTTCCTGGGGGGGGTGCGGGTTTCTAGATGGATTGTCTTGTAACAGGGGGTAGGGGATAATTAGATGGGGGCCTATTCCTGGGGGGTATCTAGATGGGAGTCTGTTCCAGGGGCGGTATCTAGATGGGAGTCTGTTCCTGGGGAGGTATCTAGATGGGAGTCTGTTCCTGGGGGGGTGCGGGTATCTAGATGGATTGTCTTGTAACAGGGGGTAGGGGATAATTAGATGGGGGCCTATTCCTGGGGGGTATCTAGATGGGAGTCTGTTCCAGGTGAGGTATCTAGATGGGAGTCTGTTCCTGGGGAGGTATCTAGATGGGAGTCTGTTCCTGGGGGGTATCTAGATGGGTGTCTGTTCCTGGGGAGTTATCTAGATGGGAGTCTGTTCCTGGGGTGGTATCTAGATGGGAGTCTGTTCCTGGGGGGGGTATCTAGATGGGAGTCTGTTCCCAGGGAGGTATCTAGATGGGAGTCTATTCCTGGGGCGGTATCTAGATGGGAGTCTGTTCCTGGGGAGGTATCTAGATGGGAGTCTGTTCCTGGGTGGGGGGTATCTTGATGGGTTGTCTTGTAAAAGGGGGTAGGGGATAATTAGATGGGGGTCTGTTCCTGGGGAGGTATCTAGATGGGAGTCTGTTCCTGGGGCGGTATCTAGATGGGTTGTCTTTTAACAAGGGCTAGGGGATAATTAGATGGGAGTCTGTTCCTGGGTTTGTTGATAGTGAGGGTATTAGATGGGGGTCTGTTAACAGGAGATATCAGATAGGGGTCTGTAGATGAGGATTATTTAGATTGGGTGGGGGTCTGTACAAGGGGGGAGATATTGCAGGGGATAAAAATTACATCGTGGATAAAAATTGCGGGTGGAGGAAATTTTGCAGGCGGGGAAATAAATTGCGGGGGGATGGGGTTAAATTGCGGGGGGAGAGTCAGAAATACTGAAAAGACAAACTCAGAAAAAGACAGAAAGTCAGAAATACAGAAAAGACAAAGTCAGAAAAAGACAAAGTCAGTAATAGAGAAAAGACAGAAAGTCAGAAATACAGAAAAGACAGAAAGTCAGAAATACAGAAAAGGCAAAGTCAGACAAAGACAGAAAGTCAGAAATACAGAAAAGACAGAGAGTCAGAAATACAGAAAAGGCAGAAAGTCAGAAATAGAGAAAAGACAAAGTCAGAAAAAGACAGAAAGTCAGAAATACAGAAAAGACAGAAAGTCAGAAATACAGAAAAGACAAAGTCAGAAAAAGACAGAAAGTCAGAAATACAGAAAAGACAGAAAGTCAGCAATACAGAAAAGGCAGAAAGTCAGAAATAGAGAAAAGACAGAAAGTCAGAAATACAGAAAAGACAGAAAGTCAGAAATACAGAAAAGGCAAAGTCAGACAAAGACAGAAAGTCAGAAATACAGAAAAGACAGAGAGTCAGAAATACAGAAAAGGCAGAAAGTCAGAAATAGAGAAAAGACAAAGTCAGAAAAAGACAGAAAGTCAGAAATACAGAAAAGACAGAAAGTCAGAAATACAGAAAAAGACAGAAAGTCAGAAAAAGACAGAAAGTCAGAAACACAGAAAAGACAGAAAGTCAGAAATAGAGAAAAGACAAAGTCAGAAAAAGACAGAAAGTCAGAAACACAGAAAAGACAGAAAGTCAGAAATAGAGAAAAGACAAAGTCAGAAAAAGACAGAAAGTCAGAAATACAGAAAAGACAGAAAGTCAGAAATACAGAAAAGACAAAGTCAGAAAAAGACAGAAAGTCAGAAATACAGAAAAGACAGAGAGTAAGAAATAGAGAAAAGACAGAAAGTCAGAAATACAGAAAAGACAGAGAGTCAGAAATAGAGCAAAGACAGAAAGTCAGAAACACAGAAAAGACAAACTCAGAGAAATAGAGAAAAGACAAAGTCAGAAATACAGTAGAAAGAAAGTCGGATGAAAAGAGAAAAGGCCGAAAGAGACACAGAAAAAGAGGAGAGTAAAAAGTGGAGGGAAAGAACTGAGACACAAAGAAATTGCAGGCAGCAAAGAGACAGACAGAAAGCCAGTGAGAAAGGCACACAGAGAATCGGAGAGATTGTGATAGAGAAGGACAGAGAATCACAGAGATTTAGAGAGAGAAGGACAAAGAATCACAGAGAGATTGAGAGAGAGAAGGACAGAGAATCACAGAGAGATTGAGAGAGAGGAGGACATAGACATCCATTGAGACAGAAAGACACACAATCATTCAGAGAGAAACAGAGAGAGAAACACAAAGTGAGAGAGAGAGAGGGAGAGATGGAGGAACACAGAGGGAGAGAGAGAACCAGAGAGAGAGAGAGAAAAAAACAGAGAGAGAGAAACACAGAGAGAGAGAGAGAGAAACACAGAGCGAGATTCGAGAGAGAGAGAGAAACAGACAGAGAGAGAAACAAACAGAGAGAGAGAGATTGAGGAACAGAGAGAGTGAAATAGACACAGAGATTGAAAAAGAGATTGAAAGAGAGAGAAGGAGAGAGAAATGCAGAGAGAGACAATAAAGATGTGATACTCACCATCCCTCACAGTCTGCGTTCCTTCGTTGGACTCTAACACCTTGCCTCCATCAGCTCATCCATGTGGAAAAGACCCTGGAGAGGGAGATTGTGGTGGGAATTGGAGACAAGGGACAGGACTGGGACAGAGAGAGCGGGGGATTCAGACCGGACTCTCACACGCACACACACTGTAATCAGCTTGCAATTCACCTGGGCACAGAGACACAGAAACTGAGACACAGAAAATCACCTTCACAAACCAGCCGCATGGAAAGAAAGAATGGAGGCTGATGTTGTCCTAATATATCCCAGAACCTGTCACTCAAAACAGACAGTCCACCCCAAATACAGCTCACCCAACCAGCTCTTAGCTTCCTTCATCTGGACACTGCCTTCCAGGTATGGGACAGTCCAAGGTGAGTCTCTGTATAAACAGGGAATGGGGGAGAGAGGGATATTCCAGCCATATCCCAAATGGACCATACCAGACAGAAACCTGTCTGTCTCTCTCTCTCTCTCGCCCTCCCCCAAAAACATCATCAACAGAACAGAAAAGCTGCTGTCATTTAAAACCTGGAGGGTCTGGTTTGGATAATGGCCTTTTAACACTAATTATATTAAATGTTTTCCACTATTCGCCTCCAGTTAACAGAAAGTTCAGAAAATGACTGAAAATGTCTCACTGCAGTTACCTTGAAATTCTGGCAATGATTTATTGCTGGAGACACCTGTTTGACTGCAGTATAAACAGGCAGTTTTTATTCAGATTTTCAATTCCACTGTGTCTCAAACTAAACTCGAGCCTGGTTATTGATGCAGCCAAGAGAACTTCAACAACTGGTGACATTTCACACAATTCTCACCCATATTTGCAGTTATATTTCTCAATGATACTTTGCACATTATTTGCTGCTGCTGTATTTATGCATTAGGCTGTAATCAATTAAAAATACCTTCTTACTAATTACTAGTTTACTGTTACAAGGGTTTACAAAGCTGGGAAATGGACATTTAACACAAATTGTATTAAAGATCTTCCACTTGTCACCTCTAGTTTATATATAGCTCAGCGATAACGACCTCCACATTCTGACAAAGAGTTTTTTGCTGCTGTAATAAAGTGTCACTTGTTTCCATTTGCTTCCTGACTGTTCCTTTCCTCTGCTCTCCTGGGGGATTCAGAGGGATTTATGTTCATTGCTTGTCCACATTCAGGAGGTTCCAGCTCCTCTGCATCAGCTGTCCTGGAGAAATTAATTGTATTCAAAATCTTTCCCTCAGTTTGGAGACATGAGAAGAGACTGTTTACACTAGCAGACGGGAGAAACAATTAGGCAGGGAGTTATTCTGGTCTGAAATTCACTGACAGGTTTCTGAAAGCAGATTCAAAATTAACTTTCAAAAGACAGTCGGATCAAAACTTCAATTACTCTGAGTTATAGTACAGAAGATACCAGCATAGAAAGAGAAGTGAGATGGAGAGCGGTGACATAACGTTAGTGATGAAGAACTCAACACAACTTATTTACAGAGTTTTTATGTGTCAATGATTGTTTGAGTTTAATTTGATGCTGTTGTTTTATTTATAAATTATCTCTAATCATTAAAAATACTTTTCCAAACAGGAACCAAATTAATGTTACAAGTGTTTACATAGTAGGAAGATAGCCATTTAACACAAATTGTATTGATATTATTTCATTCAGCATCTCAAGTTTACAGAAAGTGATCAAGAACTCAACACAACTTATATGGAGAGTTTTTATTTATAAATGACTGTTTCAGTTTTATTTGATCCTGTTGTTTCATTTCAACATTACCTTTAATCACTCAATATAACTTTCCAAACAGGAACAAATTGTATGTTACAAGTGTTCACACAGTAGAAAAATAGCCATTTTACAAAAGTTGCATTGAAATTATTTTATTCAGCATCTCAAGTTTACAAAAAAGTAAATTCTTCAGACTTGTGCAGACTTGTGGAAACTTTCAAACTCAGCAAGGGAATCTCCCATCAGTAATGGCTCAGCATCTCCATCTGCTGGTGTTCCTGCCTCACTGCAGTTACTGACCCCCTCTCACCATCTCCATCTGCTGGTATCCCTGCCTCAATGCAGTTACTGTCCCCCTCTCACCATCTCCATCTGCTGGTGTCCCTGTCTCACTGCAGTTACTGTCCCCCTCTCACCATCTCCATCTGCTGGTGTCCCTCTCTCACTGCAGTTACTGTCTCTCTCACCATCTCCATCTGCTGGTGTTTCTGCCTCACTGCAGTTACTGTCCCCCTCTCACCATCTCCATCTGCTGGTGTCCCTGCCTGACTGCAATTACTGCCCCCTCTCACCACCTCACAATCCCAGCGATTTGCAGCTTTGTCCACTGGTGGCGATTGTTGACAACGCAACCACTAGGTGGCGCTGTACTGGCACATGCGCAAACGTACACTATTCGAGTTAAACGTCATGGTCTGCCACGCTCAGGCAGCTGCCAGGACTAAAGATGGCGCGGGTCATATAATCACAAACGCGGGTTGAGAGTGGTGGTGGAGCTGGGTCGGGTGGGTAGGGGGAATGGGATTTAGTTCCAGTGTTTGAAACCCTTCAGCTCTTTCTATGATTTCACTAATTTAACAATGAGATTGAGAGGGTATTTCACCGCCTTCTTCAGCTCCTGTCTGAATTTAGTCTGGGTCACAATGTAAATACATGTGTTGGTGCAGGAACCGAGAAGCTGCAGCATATTTGATGTGTGAGCTGTGATAAAGAGAGGGTCAGTGAAGGAGGAATAATAATAAATATCTACAATTCGCCGATAAATGATAAACACAACCCGGGTAACCCATAACAGTATAAAAATGCCGGATATACTGAAGAGCAAAATAATTGATTTCCTGCGATTCTCCATCTCTGGGTCCTTGTGATTCTCTGCATTTCTGTGGCGCCGAAATCCCCTGCGGATTTTATTGGAGAATAAAATCCGTCTGACAGTCAGAACATTGAGCAGAAAAATCAGAAAGACCGGGACACAAGGAGTTAAAATGTAATTAAACAATTCAAATGCCCCCCATATGGGGGAAGTAAAGAAGCTTGGTTTGTAAACACAACCCATGGGAACATTATCAATAATGTATTGTTGTTCTGCTGTAAAGTACCAGGGGAGAGACTGTAAACAGCCCAACACACTCACTGTTCCCATAACCACAGCCGCCGTTTTCTCGCTGCAATATTTTGTTTTCAGCTTCTCACAACAAATGGCCACAAATCGATCAAAGGTGAAAGTGACTGTGAGCCAGACAGAAACAACTGTGGATACAGAAAGCAGAACGGTAATGAGAGAACACACAGGAGTAATTCTCAGGAATGAATATGGGAAATAAATTCCAACAAGCTGGTACAATATGGGATCAGTGATAACGACCAGGAGATCAGACACTGCCATTCCCACCAGGTAGACACTGATACATTTGGAGAGACCGCACTTTCCTCGGGACAGGATCACAATCGCCACCAAGTTAACTGGAAGAGAGAGAGAAAAGGAAGCTGAGAAATTACTGATTAGACCTGGAGGCAAAGCAGCCGTTTGACTGGATCTGGGCTGAAATTTCCAGCTTTGTTGCAGCATCGAGCAGTGAAAACTGATTCATTGACCCGGGCAGTGCTTTGTCACAGTGAAATGTTTGAAAACACAATTATTAATAATGAATTGGGAAATTGATACAGAAAGTGAGTAAAGTCAGCACTGGATCTACCGGAAGAACTGAGTGAGGATGGAGTGCCAGTGGGGAAATGAGAAGGGGTTTCACAGAGATGGAATCCAATGGGTTAATTGGGAATTTGTCTCCAGACTGTTGGTTGGGAAGTTTTGGGGAGGGCAGGATGTGCAGCTGGTTTATTGCTCTGGGTTCAGGGAACAGACAAGAACTGATCCCGCATGGGAAAAGGCTGAAAACCGCAGCGCTGAGTTTGATTATCAGCCATGATCTAGAATGGTGGAGCAGGCTCGAACGGCTGAATGGCCTCCAACTGCTCCCATGTTACTGTATTCCTATCAGGTTGGACAAGGCAGCTGGAAGTGGAGCAAGTAAGTGAGATTGGGAGGGAGAGAAGGAAAAGTACATGTTGGAGCAGGAGGGGAGACTGAAGCAGATGGTTTGGGAAAGTGGATGAACTGAAGCAATGGGTGAGGAGACTGAGAATTCAATACAGTGAGAGGAAAGGCTGATATTCACAGGGAGAGACTGCAGCAGAGTGTTAGAGGAAATATAATCTATTGATCCCAGTAATACAACTCCATTAATACATTCAAACAATAATCCCTGTGGTTATTGGTGTTGGAGAACAGTTCATTGTTTATACAATATAGTCAATATATTTAGTTTGTACAGGCAATTAAATATAAATTTAAATATATTTCTGATATCAGCCTCGCTCTTTATTGAATTCAGCAGTCACAGAGATTTTAAAGTACCCTGTTTAAATAATGAATTACCATCAGGGAAGGACTGATTCTATTCTGTTCAGTCACGAAGTAAGGAATCGGAACTTTCTACAAAACAAAATAAGGACCTGACGGAAAACAACACAGAGGATCAAGTCCAACAGGAAAATGAACATAATCTGACAATAAACAACTTCAACTCACAGTTTCTCTCACTAATTGTTCGGGACATTCCAGCACTTAATGACAGTGAATTATTCACACTGCTGCTTCTTTCTCTTTCTCTTTACTTCTGCTTATCTCTTTCCATTGGTTTCGTTCTCCCTGCTCCTTTTCTCCTTCCCGATCGCTCTGGATTACTCACACCTGCAAACTGTTACTTATTGCTACTTTTCACATATGATTTATTGCTAACATTTTGCATCTGTGTTATGTTCACCTGCCTCAGGTTCAATGATTCTATTCTGAGAGTCAGTTTGTTCGATGGTGAAACCTCTGTGAATAACTTAATGTATCTACAGAACACTCAGTTCTCCACCTGTTCACCTGCACTCTTTACTTCATCTGCAATCCATGGAATAAACAGGATCGAAAGCTACTTCCAGACAAACCTCACAATCATTGAAATTCCTTCTCCTGGAATTATAAAGTAATCTGTTAGAATGTGGGATTGTTTAATTAATAAAACAGCAACATCAGCGCTGCATCTGATAATCTACAGATAAATGGAAAGACTCTTGATTCCAACTGATAGGGTGAAAACCAATAAAACATCACATCAATACTTTCTATTTTACAATGTAGTCCAGTGACAGTGAAGGTCCACAGTGAAGCAGAGAAGGAGAAGTGAAAGTGTCAGCAGCAAACTCAGTTCAGTAGCCAGACTTCTGAAGCAGTGTCAGACACACACAGAGTGAAATAATATTTGATAACAGTGATAATCAATAAATACATTGAAATCCCAGTTAAACTGAGCCACGTTATTGGGGAGGGAGGACATTGTTCTGTCCCCTTGTAACACTGAGACCGTGAGATGTCTCATTATCAATCAAAAAAAAAATCATTAAAATATTCCAGGACCGGTTAGATCCACATCACTAAACTGTTAAAAACTCCGAATGGTCGGATTATTGATCCTCACTGAAGCATCTCATTGCAATACATTCAATACACAGAATAATCCAGTAACAATGACACAGTTACTTCAAATATTACTATTAAATACATAATACAACTCCTGCAAGATTGACAGAGCAGACAGTGAGGATATTCCATCAGTAAATTGCTGGAAAAGAACAGGTGGCTGTGTAAAACAAACAGTGAGAATTAATACCGAGTACAACGGCACAGTTAACATCGAATTACACCATTAACAGCTCAGATACTGGCTTACCAGGAACTCCAATTGCTGCAATTACAGGATAATAAATGTCTTCTATCTGATACATTACTGGATATCCCATTTCTGTGAGCAGCAGAGAATTCTGTTCGCCTGGAATCCACAGCTCCACCAGTCACTCTGAGCTGATCCATTCCAATGTGTCCTGATTTATACAGGGGATAAGTCTCCACTGACAAGGTTATACCCCTGATCATTGGTATTAGTTACAGTCTCTGAACAAACACATTACATCAGCAGCTTTGACTCTGATGTAAATAATGTGATGGATAAAACACAATCATTTCAATGTCAATGACATTTTCTGAGTAAGACCTGTCTCGGGAATAAACCTGAAATTTGTACTCAATCCAGGTGGATGGCAATTATAAGTGGCGTAATTTACATTTTCCATATTATTGCATTGACCTTGTTCACTCCTGGCATTTCGATAGTAAATGTAACTGAACTGTCTGTAGTGGACACTGAATCCAGGGACAAAAGCAATCCCGCTTCACTCTGTTCCTGCCTTTTCCCAGATAAAACGTGAACTTTGAGTCTCTGATTCGGGACCATGTTCAGGGTTACAGCCCAGAAACAACTGTGAGTGATATTATGGGACAGACACTGTACACACCCATTTGGGAGGGACTTGGGTAGTGATAATATCACTGGTCACGTAATCCAGAGGCCCAACCTGATGGCCTGGGGACAGGGGTTCAAATCCCACAGCGGCAGCTACATAGAACAGAGGCAGCTCCCCTTCAATGTATACAGTAGAGGGAGCACCGCCTCTACGTATAAAGTGGAGGGAACTCCCCCTTAATTTTAAAGTGGAAGGAGCACCCTCTCCATTTATCAAGTTTTGGGCGATGAAGGAAAAAGGAGAGAGGGAAACGGAAACAAATGGGGAAATGGAGAGAGAGGGACAAAGCGGAAGACAGTGAGAAACAGAAGAGATAGCGAAATGAGACCTTGACGGAACCCCAGTAACAATCCCCATTGTCTGCCCAGTCCGGTATTTGGGGTTTAATGTGAGTATTTTCGGGTTGAGTGTCAGATGCATGTTGGATATTTTCAAACTGCATTGACATTCCCAACAAAAGCAAGAGTTAAAGATTCAAAATTAACCAAACAAATGGGTCAAAGCATTGCTGTCCATGTACAGAGGGATGGAGAGATGGAGGGAGTGAGACACAGATGGACAGAGACACAGAAAGAGTTGGGCAGAGAATGAGGGAGAGAGAGAGAGAGAGACAGAGCAAGCATAGCAGAGAAAAAATGAGAACCAGAGGGAGAGGGAGAGAGACAGAAAGGGAGGCAGGCAAATGCAGAGTAAGACAGACAGAAAGGGAGGCAGGCAGATGCAGAGGGAGAGAGACATGGAGAAAGCGAGCGAGACAGATACAGAGGGGGAGAGACAGATGCAGAGGGAGAAAGGGACAGAGAGAGAGAGAGAGAGAGAGAGAGAGAGAGAGAGAGAGAGAGAGAGAGAGAGAGAGAGAGAGAGAGAGAGAGAGAGAGAGAGAGAGAGAGAGAGAGAGAGAGAGAGAGAGAGAGAGAGAGAGAGAGAGAGAGAGAGAGAGAGAGAGAGAGAGAGAGAGAGAGAGAGAGAGAGACAAACAGAGGAAGAAACAGAGACAGATGGAGAGGGAGAGCGAGATTATAGGAAAATAATTACATCTAATAATGTTGACACAAGATAGAATTAAAAAGTAAAACTGGCTGTGTGCAAGAACTAATTTTGAAAGGAAAGTTCAGGGGTTTAGTGTGAGTGTTTTGGGGGTAAGTGTTGGATCAGTGATCGATATTTTCAAACTGAAGTGAAATTTAATGTTATTGAAAAAAATATTATTCAACACTGACGAACCTTAGAAGCAGGGGAAATGGGATACACTGTGTGAGAGGACA
The DNA here is from genome assembly GCF_036365525.1 of Heterodontus francisci. Taxonomy (NCBI): domain Eukaryota; kingdom Metazoa; phylum Chordata; class Chondrichthyes; order Heterodontiformes; family Heterodontidae; genus Heterodontus; species Heterodontus francisci. Next base: position 1,072,912 of record NW_027141501.1, on the reverse strand, counting down.
TTCCCAGAACCTCAGTAACAATCCCCATTATCTGCACAGCCCGTATTGGGGGTTTAGCGTGAGAGTTTAGGGGGCGAGTGTTGATCAGTGTTTGATATTTTCAAACTACAGCGACGCTCCCAGCAAGGGCAAGATTTGCAGGTTCAAAATTAACCAAGAAATGGATAAAAAACATTTCTGTCCAAGGAGAGAGAGTTGGTTTTAGAGACAGAGTCATGGAAAGAGGGAGAGGGCGAGGGAGAGAGAGAGGGAGAGAAAGATGGGAAGAAACTGACATGAGAGGGAGAGACAGAGAGCGGAGGAGACACGTTGTAACAATCATTAACAGTCCTCATTATGTGCCCAGTCCTGTTTTTGGAGGTTAGTGTGAGTGTTTTAGCGGTGAATGTTGGATCAGTGTTTCATATTTACAAACTGCAGTGCTATTCCCAACAAGGCTGTTAAAGTATATAAGAGCAGAGAGGTTATGCTGGAAGTGTATAACTCATTGCTTAAGCACCATAATGAGACCTCCCAGGGCAGGGACAGTGTGAGTTTATATACAGAGTAAAGCAGTGGCTTTAGAGAAGGAGGGAGAGACAGGCAGAAAGAGTGAGGAGATACGGGGAGGCAGGCAGATTGTAGGAGAAACTTTACATCTAACCACATGAAAAAAATAAATAATTAAAAATATAAATAGGCTGCGCACTGAAAATACTGTCCGCGCACAATAACTAAAGTCACACACCATCCTAACTTGAAACTATATCGCCATTCTTTCACTGTTACTGGGTCAAAATCCTGGAATTCCCTTCCTAACAGCAATGTGGGTGTACCTACCCCACATGGACTGCAGCGGTTCAAGAAGGAGGCTCAACACCACCTTCTGAAGGGCAAGTAGGAATGGGTAATAAATGCTGGCCTGGCCAGTAACGCATACATCCAGCAAGTAAATAAATCAAATAAAAAGTTGACACCGAGTCACTAAAGGAGATATTACACTAGACGAACAAAAACTTGGTCAAAGAGGTTGGTTTGAGGGAGCGTGTTCAAAGAGGAAAGAGAGTTAGTGAGACGGAGAGGTTTAGGAAAGGAATTCCAGTGTTAGGGCCTTGGCAGCTTGAAGGCCCGGCCACCAATGTGGGAACGATTCAAATTGGGGATGCTCAAGAGGCCAGAATTAGAGGATCGCAGATATTGGTGGATTGAGGAGCTGGAGGAGATTGCTGGGATATGGAGGGGTCATTTGTGGAAGATAGTTCCAAACTTCCCCCACCCTTTGGATTGGGAAATGTTTTTGAATTTCATCTTTGAAAGGGCTTTCGACTAATTTTTGATTTATAGACAGTCCCCCCCCCCCCCCCGTCCGAGACTGTCCCCATTGAATACTCACAGGGCAGGTACGCACGGGGTTAGATACAGAGTAAAGATCCATCTACCAATGCCAGACTCACTGTTCCTCTGTCTCTTTCTCCTCATCGCTCACTGCCGGCAGCACCCTTTCTCTGCCTCTCTTCCTGCCTCTTCCCATCCTGAGGGCAAGAGGGAGAGATTGAGATAGTGTGCAGAGGGAGATAGAGATAGAGGGAGAATAGTAGAGAGATAGACTTGGAAAGTGAGTAACAGAGAGAAGAAATAGGATTTCAGAGAGTCGAAGAGAGGGGAAGAGAGAGATAGAGATGGAGAGAGATTACCAGCAAGAGAGTTTACCAGAGATTACCTCTCTCTCAGTCTTTATCACTCCTTTCCAATTTGTTACCATCTCCATCTATTTTTCTCCCTCTACCCCGATGTTTCACACTCCATGCCTCTCGCTCATATGTCAGTGTATACTGCAGTGAAGGATTACATCAACTTATTATGTTTTACATTTCCTCTTTCAATCTAACTGATCAATCTCTCAGACTGTGAACAGAGGGGCCTTGGAGTGACTGTCCACTGATTCCTGAGGGTAACAGGAAAGGTGGATAAGGTGGTTAAGAAGGCTTACGGAATACTTTCCTTTATTGGCCGATGTAGAGAATATAAGAGCAGGGAGGTTATGCTGGAACTGTATAAAACACTAGTTAGACCACAGCTAGAGTACTGTGTACAGTTCTGGTCACCACATAACAGGAAGGATGTGATCACACTAGAGAGGGTACAGAGGAGATTTACAGAGGATGTTGTCAGGAATGGAGAATTTTAACTATGAGTAAAGATTGGATAGAGTGGAATTGTTATCTTTGGAGCAGAGAAGGTTGAAGGGAAGATTTAATTGAGGTGCATAAAATAATGATGGGCCTAGATTGTGTGGCTGGGAAGGACCCATTTCCCTTAACAGAGGGGTCTATAACCATGGGCATAGATTACATTATTTCAACACCAATATCATGAGGGTGTGATGGCTTCCATGGTGGAATACCTTGCTGGATGTTTACAATGGAGCGTTTTCCTTCTTGATCATTAAAACTGGCCGCCTGGGCCCCAACGTCATCCACATTTCTCCCACTCTACCAATATTTCACTCCACATACCTATCTTTCTCTGTTTGCATACACAGCAGTGAAGGATTACATCAAATGAATATATCTTACAAACTCCCTTTCAATCCACCCCAACAATCTCTCTCTCTCCAACCTTGTCCCTCTCGACAGCCCACTCTCTGCCTGCATATCTAAGCCTCTCTCCCTCTGTCTCGCTCTTAGTGTCATAGATAGCAGGAGGGAGAGATAGAGAGAGGAAGACAGAGAGAGACACGGAGAACATCCCCAGCTTCTCCAATCTATCCACGTAACTGAAGTCCTTCATCCCTGGAGCCATTCTTGTGAATCTTTTCTGCACTCTCTCTAATACCACCACATTCTTCCTAAAGTACGGTATCCAGAATTGGACAATGCTCCAGTTGAAGGCAAACCAGCGTTTTACAGAGGTCATATTTTCCTTGCTTTTGTATTCAATGTCTCTGTTTATAATCTCAGGACCCCTTATGCTGTTTCTCCATTTTCTGAAACTGCCCTGCCACCTTCAGTGATTGGTGCACAAATACCCCCAAGATGTGTCTGTTTCTGCACATCCTTTAGAACTCTATCCTTTACTTTATATCGTCTCTCCTCCTTTTTCCCAACCGTGGTCGCGGAAGATGCGGTCATGGCTCTTAATGAATACATGGCGATTGTCTTCACAAAAGAGGGGACGACACAGACATTGAAGTCAATGAGGTGGAGTTTGAAGTATTGAATGGGATAACAGTGAGAGAGGAAATAGTCAGGGGTTTAGCATCTTTGAAAGCTGATAATTCCCCAGGCTGAGACTGTTAAGAGGTGCAATGGTGGAAATATCAGAGGCTCTGACCATCATTTTCCAATCCATTCTGGTTCTGGTTGTGCTGCCAGAAGACTGGAGGACTGCGTATGTTGCACTATTGATTAACAGTGGAGAACGTTTTAGACTGAGTAATTACAGGCCACACAGCCTAATCACAGTGGAGGGCAAATTATTGTGCACAAGGGTATGATTATTTCCTTTCTAGTACTGTGTGCCTCAGTGTCTCCATGTCTGTGTCTCTGTCACAATTTGAGCACTACTCTTACATTGGTGAGTAGTCGGTCTCTGGAATAAATGCCCAAATTTTGTGGTAACACAAAATGGCCACCGAGAACCAGCCTGAAATGGCTGACTAATGTTTGTGGACTTCCACAGATGTTTGAGAGAGTAGAGAGAGAGAGAAGACAGACAGACAGACAGAAAGAGAGACAAAGAAAGAGACACAGACCAAGCCACAAAGAGTGATAGCAGGATATTTGTCATTGGACAGAGGAAGAGGAGGAGGCCATTTGGCCCCTCACCACTCTTCTCCCATTCAATGAGCTCATGGCTGATGTGTGATCTAAATCCATGTACCTATCTTTGCCCCTTCATACCATTGGTTAACAAAAATCTATCAAACTCAGATTTAAAAATTAGCAAGTGTCTCAGCATCAATTGCCGTTTGTGAAAGAGAGTTCCAAACTGATACCACACCTGGTGTGTTGAAGTGTTTCTTCATTTCACTCCTGAAAGGCTTTTAGACTGCATTTAGATTTTTAGACTATGCTCCCAAGTTCCTGACTCCGCAGCTCGTGGGAATTGTTACTCTCTGCTCAGTTTCCCTTATTATCTTGAAAACATTCATCAGATAACCCCATAATCTTCTAAATTCCAGGGAAAGGACATGTTGGAGCAGGAGGGGAGACTGGAGCAGATGGTTTGGGAATGTGGATAAACTGAAGCAATGGATGAGGAGACTGTGGATTCAATACAGTGAGAGGAGAGGCTGTGATTCAAAGGGAGAGACTGCAGCAGAGTGTTAGAGGAAATCTAATCTATAGATCCCAGTAATACAACTCAATTAATACATTCAAACAATAATCCCTGTGGTTATTGGTGTTGGAGAACAGTTCATTGTTTCTACAATATAGTCAATATATTTAGTTTGTAAAGGCTATTAAATATAAATGTAAATATATTTCTGATATCAGCCTCGCTCTTTATTGAATTCAGCAGTCACAGAGATTTTAAAGTGAAGTATTTAAATAATGAATTACCATCAGTGAAGAACTGATTCTATTCTGTTTATTCAGTCACTAAGTAAGGAACAGGAACTTTCTACACAAGAAAATGAGGATCTGACAGAAACACAGAGGATCAAGTCCAAGAGGAAAATGAACATAATCTGACAACAGACAACTTCAACTCACAGTTTCTCTCACTAATTGTTCTGGACATTCCAGCACTTTATGACAGTGAATGATTCACACTGCTGCTTTTTTCTCTTTACTTCTGCTTTTCTTTTCCAATCGGTTTCATTCTTCCTTCTCCTTTTCTCCTTCCCTCACTCTCTGGAGTACTCACACCCTGTAAATTGCTACTTAATGCTGCTTTTCAAATATGATTTATTCCTAACCTTCTGCATCTGTGTTCTGTTCACCAGCCCCAGGTTCAATGATTCTATTCTCAGATTCAGTTTGTTCAATGGTGAAACCTCTGTGAATAATTTAACGCATCTACAGAACACTCAAGTCTCCACCCGTTCACCTACACTCTTCACTTCATCTACAATACATGGAATAAACAGGATCGAAAGCTACTTCCAGACAAACCTCACAATCATTGAAATTCCTTCTCCTGGAATTATAAAGTAATCCGTTAGAATGTGGGATTGTTTAATTAATAAAACACCAACATCAGCGCTGCAGCTGATAATCTACAGATCAATGGAAAGACTCTTGATTCCAACTGATAGAGCGAAAACCAATAAAACATCACATCAATACTTTCTATTTTGCAATGTAGTCCAGTGACAGTGAAGGTCCACAGTGAAGCAGAGAAGGAGAAGTGAAAGTGTCAGCAGCAAACTCAGTTCAGTAACCAGATTTCTGAAGCAGCGTCACAAACACACAGAATGAAATAATATTTGATAACTTTGATAATCAATAAATACATTGAAATCCCAGTTCAACTAACCCATGTTATTGGGGGAGGAAGGTCATTGTTCTGTCCCCCTGTAACACTGAAACCGTGCGATGTCTCATTTTCAATCACTGAAAAAAAATCATTAAAATATTCCAGGACTGGTTAGATCCACATCATGAAAATGTTAAAAACTCCTAATGGTCTGATTATTGATCCTCAGTGAAACACCTCATTCCAATACATTCAAAACATAGAATAATCCATGTAATACAGTTACTTAAAACAATACCATTAAATGCATAATACAGTTCCTGCAAGAATGGAAGAGCAGACAATGAGGAGATTCCATCAGTAAATTACTGGAAAAGAACAGGCGGATGTGTAACACACACAATGAGAAATAATACCGAGTACAGCAGCACAGTTAACATCGATTTACACCATTAACAGCTGAGGTACTGGCTTACCAGGAAATCCAATTGCTGCAAGTACAGGATAATAAATGTCTTCCATCTGATAAATAACTTGATATCCCATTTCTGTCAGAAGCAGGCACTTCTATAAGCCTGGAATCCACAGCTCCAGCAGGCACTCTGAGCTGATACATTCCAATGGGTCCTGATTTATACAGGGGATAAGTCTCCACTGGCACAGTTATACCCCTGATCATTGCTATTAGTTACACTCTCCTGAACAAACACATTACATCAGCAGCTTTGACTCTCATGTAAATAATGTGGTGGATAAAACATAATCATTTCAATATCAATGACATTTTCTGAGCAAGGCCTTTCTCGGAATAAACCTGAAATCTGTACTCATACTGGATGGATGGCAATTATGAGAGGCGTCATTTACATTTTCCATATTATTGTATTGACCTTGTTCACTCCTGGCATTTCTATTGTAAATGTAACTGATCTGTCTGCGGTGGACACTGAATCCGGGGTAAAAGCAATCCCGTTTCATTCTGTTCATGCCTTTTCCCAGTTAAAATGTGAACTTTTCGTCTCTGATTCAGGGCCATGTTCAGGGTTACAGCCCAGAAACTACTGTGAGTGATATTACGGGACAGACACTCTACACATCCATTTGGGAGACAGTTGGGTCGGGATATCATTGGTCACATAATCCAGAGGCACAACCTGATGGCCTGGGAATAGAGGTTCAAATCCCACCACGGCAGCTGTATAAAGCAGAGGGAGCTCCCTTTCTGGAACAGAGAACATAGAACATTACGGCGCAGTACAGGCCCTTCGGCCCTCGATGTTCCGCCGACCTGTCAAATCATCTGACCTACACTGTTCCATTTTCATCCATATGTCTATCCAATGACCACTTAAATGCACTTAAAGTTGGCGAGTCTACTACTGTTGCAGGCAGGGCATTCCACGACCCTACTACTCTCTGAGTAAAGAAACTACCTCTGACATTTGTCCTATATCTATCACCCCTCAACTGAAAGCTATGTCCCCTCGTGTTTGCCATCACCATCCAAGGAAAACGACTCTCACTATTCACCCTATCTAACCCTCTGATTATCTTATCTGTCTCTATTAAGTCTCCCTCCTCCTCCTTCTCTCTGACGAAAACAACCTCAAGTCCCTCAGCTTTTCCTCGTAAGACCTTCCCACCATACAAGGCAACATCCTAGAAAATCTCCTCTGCCCCTTTTCCAAAGCTTCCACATCCTTCCTATAATGCGGTGACCAGAACTGCATGCAATACTCCAGGTGCGGCCACACCAGAGTTTTGTACAGCTGCAGCATGACCTCGTGGCACTGAAAATCGATCCCCCTACTAATAAAAGCTAACACACCATATGCCTTCTTAACAGCTCTATTAACCTGGGTGGCAACTTTCAGGGATTTATGTACCTGGGCACCAAGATCTCTCTGCTCATCTACACTACCAAGAATCTTCCCATTAGCCCAGTATTCTGCAATCCTGTTACTCCTTCCGAAGTGAATCACCTCACACTTTTCCGCATTAAACTCCATTTGCCATCTCTCAGCCCAGCTCTGCAGCCTATCTATGTCCCTCTGTAACCTACAACATCCTTCAGCACTATCCACAACTCCACCGACCTTCGTGTCATCCGCAAATCTACTAACCCACCCTTCTACACACTCATCCAGGTCATTTATAAAAATGACAAACAGCAGTAGCCCCAAAACAGATCCTTGCGGTACACCACTAGAAAGTAAACTCCAGGATGAACATTTGCCATCAACAACCACCCTCTGTCTTCTTTCAGCTAGCCAATTTCTGATCCAAAGCACTAATTCACCTTCAATCCCATACTTCCGTATTTTCTGCAATAGCCTACCGTGGGGAACCTTATCAAACGCCTTATTGAAATCCATATACACCACATCCACGGCATTGCTCTCATCCACCTGTTTGGGCACCTTCTCAAAAAACTCAATAAGTTTTCTGAGGCACGACCTACCCTTCACAAAACCGTGCTGACTATCGCTAATGAACTTATTCTTTTCAAGATGATTATAAATCCTATCTCTTATAACCTTTTCCAACATTTTACCCACAACCAAAGTAAGGCTCACAGGTCTATAATTACCAGGGCTGTCTCTGCTCCCCTTCTTGAACAAGGGGACAACATTTGCTATCCTCCAGTCCTCTGGTACTATTCCTGTCGGCAATGACGACATGAAGATCAAGGACAAAGGCTCTGCAATCTCCTCCCTGGCTTCCCAGAGAATCCTAGGATAAATCCCATCTGGCCAAGGGGACTTATCTATTTTTACACTTTCCAAAATTGCTAACACCTCCTCCTTGTGAACCTCAATCCCATCTAGCCTAGTAGTCTGTATCTCAGTATTCTCCTCGAAAACATTTTCTTTCTCTACAGTAAATGCTGACGAAAACTATTCATTTAACGCTTCCCCTATCTCCTCTGATTCCACACACAACTTCCCACTACTATCCTTGATTGGCCCTAATCCAACTCTAGTCATTCTTTTATTCCTGATATACCTATAGAAAGCCTTAGGGTTTTCCTTGATCCTATCCGCCAATGACTTCTCGTGTCCTCTCCTCGCTCTTCTTAGCTCTCCCTTTAGATCCTTCCTGGCTAGCTTGTAACTCTCAAGCGCCCTAACTGAGCCTTCACGTCTCATCCGAACATAAGCCGCCATCTTCCTCTTGACAAGCGATTGAACTTCTTTAGTAAACCACGGCTCCCTCGCACGACAACTTCCTCCCTGCCTGACAGGTACATACTTATCAAGGACACGCAGTAGCTGCTCCTTGAATATGTTCCACATTTCGATTGTGCCCACCCCTGCAGTTTCCTTCCCCATCGTACACATCCTAAATCTTGCCTAATCGCATCATAATTTCCTTTCCCCCAGCTGTAATTCTTGCCCTGCGGTATATACCTGTCCCTGCCCATCGCTAAGGTAAACCTAACCGAATTGTGATCACTATCACCAAAGTGCTCACCTACATCTAAATCTAACACCTGGCTGGGTTCATTACCCTGTACCAAATCCAATGTGGCATCGCCCCTGGTTGGCCTGTCGACATACTGTGTCAGAAAACCCTCCTGCATACACTGGACAAAAACTGACCCATCTAAAGTACTCGAACTATAGTATTTCCAGTCAATATTTGGAAAGTTAAAGTCCCCGAGAATCATCTTCGCTATCCTTTCCTCTACATCTCTGGAACTATTCGGAGGTCTATAGAAAACTCCCAACAGGGTGACCTCTCCTCTCCTGTTTCTAACCTCGGCCCATACTACCTCAGTAGACGAGTCCTCAAACGTCCTTTCAGCCGCCGTAATACTCTCCTTGATTAACAATGCCACACCCCCCCCCCTTTTACCATCTTCTCTGTTCTTACTGAAACATCTAGATCCCAGAACCTGCAACATCCATTCCTGTCCCTGCTCTACCCATGTCTCCGAAATGGCCACAACATCGAGATCCCAGGTACCAACCCATGCTGCAAGCTCACCCACCTTCTTCCGTTTGCTCCTGTCGTTGAAGTAGACACACTTTAAACCAAGTTCTTGCTTGCCAAGTTCTATGTAAAAGTGGAGGGATCTCCGCTTCTACGTATAAAGTGGAGGGAGCGCCCTCTCTATTTATAAAGTGGAGGGAGCTCCCTCTCTATGGATAAAGTGGAAGGAGCACCCTCTCTATTTATAAAGTTGGGGGCGATGAAGGAACAAGTAGAGAGGGAAACGAAAACAAATGGGGAAATGGAGAGACAGGGACAAAGTGGAAGACAGTGAGAGACAGATGTTATAGCGAAATAAGACCTTGACAGAACCCCAGTAACAATCCCCATTGTCTTCCCGGTCCGGTATTTGCGGTTGAATGAGAGTGTTTTACGGATGAGTGTTCGATGATATTTTCAAACTGCATTGACATTCCCAACAAAAGCAAGAGTTAAAGATTCAAAATTAACCAAACAAATGGCTCAAAGCATTGCTGTCCATGTTCAGAGGGACGGAGAGATGGAGGGAGAGAGACACAGACCGAGAGAGACACAGACAAAGATGGACAGAAACAGAGGGAGAGAGAGAGATGCAGAGGTAGTGAGACAGGGAAAACGCGAGCGAGACAGATACAGAGGGAGAGAGACAGATGCAGAGGTAGAAAGGGACAGAGAGAGATGGAGGGAGAGAGACAAATAGAGGGAGAAAGAGACATGGTAGAGACAGACAGAGAGAGCGAGGGAGGGCGAGATTATAGGAAAAACTTTACATCTAATCATGTTGAAAAAGGATAACATTAAAAAGTAAAACTGGCTGTGTGTAAGAACTAATTTTGAAAGGTCAGATCAGGGGTTTAATGTAATTGTTTTAGGGGCAAGTGTTGGATCAGTGATTGATCTTTTCAAACTGAAGTGACATTAATATTATTGAAAAAAATATAATTAAACACTGACGGGCGGCACAGTGGCGCAGCGGTTAGCACTGCAGCCTCATGGCTCCAGCGACACGGGTTCAATCCTGGCTATTGCCTGTGTGGAGTTTGCAGGTTCTCCCTGTGTTTGCGTGGGTTTCCTCCGGGTGCTCCGGTTTCCTCCCACATGCCAAATACTCGCAGGTTGATCGGTAAATTGGCCATTAGCAATTGCTCCTAGTGGAGGTAGGTGGTAGGGAAATATCTGGACAGGTGGGGATGTGGCAGGAAAATGGGATTAGTGTAGCATTCGTACAAATGGGTGGTTGATGGTCGGCACAGACTCGGTTTCAGTGCTGTATCTCAAAACTAAACTAAACTGACAAATTTTAGAAGCAAGCGAAATGGGATACAGGGTGTAAGGGGTCCTTGATAGAACCTCAGTAACAATCCCCATTATCTGCACGGTCCTGTATTGGGGGTTTAGCGTGAGAGTTTTGGGGTGAGTGTTGAACAGTGTTTGGTATTGTCAAACTGCAGTGACGTTTCCAGCAAGGGCAAGATTTACAGGTTCTAATTTAACCAAGAAATGGATAATAAACATTTCTGTCCAAGGAGAGAGAGATGGTGTTAGAGACAGAGTCATGGAAAGAGGCAGAGAAAGAGGGAGAAGGCGAGGGGGATAGAGAGACAGAGAGAAAATGGGAAGAAACAGATATGAGAGGGAGAGACAGAGAGAGGATGAGACAAGTTGGAACAATCATTAACAATCCTCATTACCCGCCCAGTCCTGTTTTTGCAGGTTCGTGTGAGTGTTTTAGGGGTGAAAGTTGGATCAGTGTTTCATATTTTCAAACTGCAGTGCCATTCCCAACAAGGCTGTTAAAGTATATAAGAGCAGAGAGGTTATGCTGGAACTGTATAACTCATTGCTTAATCACCATAATGAGACCTCCCAGGGCAGCTACAGTGTGAGTTTAGATACAGAGTAAAGCAGTGGATTTAGAGAAGGAAGGAGAGACGGGCAGAAAGAGTGAGGAGATACGGGGAGGCAGGCAGATTGACGGAGAAAATTTACATTTAACCATATGAAAAAAATAATGAAAAACATTTAAATGGACTGCGCACTGAAAATACTGTCCGCACACAACAACTAAAGTCACACACCATCCTAACTTGAAACTAGATCGCCATTCCTTCACTGTTACTGGGTCAAAATCCTGGAACTCCCTTCCTAACAGCACTGTGGGTGTACCTACCCCACATGGACTGCAGCGGTTCAAGAAGGAGGCTCAACACCAACTTCTCAAGGGCAATTAGGAATGGGTAATAAATGCTGGCCTGGCCAGTAACGCACACATCCAACAAATAAATAAGGCAAATAAAAGGTTAACATCGAGTCACTTAAGGAGATATGACACTAGACGAACAAAAACTTGTTCAGAGAGGTTGGTTTGAGGGAGCGTCTTCAAAGAGGAAAGAGAGTTAGTGAGACGGAGAGGCTTAGGAAAAGAATTCCAGAGTTAGGGTCTTGGCAGCTTGAAGGCATGGCCACCAATGGTGGGACGATTAAAATTGGGGATGTTCAAGAGGCCAGAATTAGAGGATCGCAGATATTGGTGGATTGTGGAGCTGGAGGAGATTGCAGAGATAGGGAGGGGTCACTTGTGGAACACAGTTCCTAACTTCTACCACCCTTTGTATGTAGAAGTGTTTCTAAATTTCATCTTTGAAAGGGCTTTTGACTAATTTTTGATTTTTAGACAGTCCCCCCGGTCCGAGACTGTCCCCATCGAATTCTCACAGGGCAGTACGCACGGGGTTAGATACAGAGTAAAGATCTATCTATCAATGCCAGACTCGCTGTTCCTCTGTTTCTTTCTCCTCATCTCTCACTGCCTGAGGCACTATTTCTCTGCCTCTCTTTCTCCCTCTTCACATCCTGAGAGCAAGAGGGAGAGATTGAGATAGTGTGCAGAGGGAGATGGAGAGTGAAAAGGGAGAGATAGACTTGGAATGTGAGTAACAGAGAGAAGAAATAGGGTTTCAGAGAGTAGAAGAGAGGGGACGAGAGAGATAGAGATGGAGAGAGATTACCAGCAAGAGAGTTTACCAGAGATTACCTCTCACTGTGCCTATCACTCCTTTCCAATTTGTTACCATTTCCATCTATTTTCCTCCCTCTACCCCGATGTTTCACACTCCATGCCTCTCGCTTGTATGTCTGTGTATACTGCAGTGAAGGATTACATCAAATTATTATGTTTTACATTTGCTCTTTCAATCTAAATGAACAATCTTTCAGACTGTGAACAGTGGGGCCTTGGAGTGACTGTGCAGTGATTCCTGAGGGTAACAGGAAAGGTGGATAAGGTGGTTAAGAAGGCTTACGGAATACTTTCCTTTATTGGCCGATGTATAGAATATAAGAGCAGGGAGGTTATGCTAGAACTGTATAAAACACTAGTTAGACCACAGCTAGAGTACTGTGTACAGTTCTGTTCACCATATTACAGGAAGGATGTGATCACGCTAGAGAGGGGACAGAGGAGATTTACAGAGGATGTTGTCAGGAATGGAGAATTCTAACTATGAGGAAAGATTGGATAGGCTGGAATTGTTTTCTTTGGAACAGAGAAGGTTGAAGGGAAGATTTAACTGAAGTGCATAAAATAATGATGGGCCTAGCTAGAGTGGATCGGAAGGACCTATTTCCCTTAACAGAGGGGTCAATAACCAGAGACATAGATTTCCAGATTTCTACACCAAAATCATGAGGGTGTGATGGCTTCCATGGTGGAATACCTTGCTGGATGTTTACAGTGGAGCGTTTTCCTTCCTGATCATCAGAACTGGCCGCCTGGGCCCAAACGTCATCCACATTTCACCCACTCTACCAATATTTCACTATACATACCTATCTTTCTCTGTTTGCATACACAGCAGTGAAGGATTACATCAAATGAATTTATCTTACATTCTCCCTTTCAATCCACCCCAACAATCTCTCGCTCTCCAAACTTGTCCCTCTCGACAGCCCTCTCTCTGCCTGCATATCTAACCCTCTCTCCCTCTGTCTCCTTCTTCGTGTCAGAGATAGCAGGAGGGAGAGACAGAGAGAGGAAGATAGAGAGAGACACAGAGAACAACCCCAGCTTCTCCAATCTATCCACGTAACTGAAATCCCTCATCCCTGGAACCAGGCTTGTGAATCTTTTCTGCACCCTCTCTGGTGCCCCCAAATTCTTCCTAAAGTACGGTGTCCAGAATTGGACAATGCTACAGTTGAAGGCAACCAGCGTTTTACAAAGGTCATATTTTCCTTGCTTTTGTATTCAATGTCTCTATTTATAATCTCAGGACCCCTTATGCCGTTTAACCATTTTCTAAACATGCCCTGCCACCTCAGTGATTGGTGCACAAATACCCCCCAGATGTGTCTGTTCCTGCACATCCTTTAGTTTACTTTACTTGATATCGTCGCTCCTCCTTTTTCCTAACCGTGGAGGCGGAAGATGCGGGCATGGTTCTTAATGAATACATTGCGACTGTACTCACAGGGGGAAACTGTTCCCACTTGTGAATGGATTGAGAACGAGATGACACAGACAGAAAATATTTGGAAAGAGAAGCAAAAGTGACACGGAGAAAAACCTTTTCATGCAGTGAGTGGTTTAGGTCTGGAATGCGCTGCCTGAGAACGTGGTGGAGGCAAGTTTAATTGAAGCATTCAAGAGGGAATTAGACAGTGATATGCAAAGGAAGAATGTACAGGGTTATGAAGAGAAGGCAGGGTAATGGAACTGAACTCTCGGAAAACCAGTGCAGACAAGATGGCCCGAATGGCCTCCTTAAGCACTGCAACAACTCTGAGACAGAGGCAGAGAAAGAGAGAGAGGGAGAGATAGAGAGAGAGAGAGACAGAGAGACAGAGGGAGAGAGAGCATGTGAGAGAGACAGAGACAGAAAAGGTGAAAGAGAGAGAGGGTGAGGCAGTGGCAACGTGGGAGAGGGAAAGGCAGAGAGACAGACAGACAGACAGAGGGAGACAGAGAGACATGGACAGGGACATAGAGAGAGAGGGACAGAGAGAGAGGGAGAGGCAGCGGCAGCGTGAGAGAGGGAGAGGCAGAGAGAGAGACAGAGAGAGAGAGAGAGCATGTGAGAGAGACAGAGAGGGTGAGACAGAGAGAGGGAGAGGCAGCGGCAAAGTGAGAGAAGGAGAAGCAGAGACAGACAGACAGACAGACAGAGGGAGACAGAGAGACAGAGAGAGAGAGAGAGAGAGAGAGAGAGAGAGAGAGAATTACAGATAGGGAGGTAGAGAAGGAGACAGAATGGGAGGGAGAGATGATCTGAGAGAAAAACAGAGTAAAGTATTGAGACAGATTAACAGGGACAGAGAGAGAGAGAAAGAGAGAGAGAGACAGATAGGGAGAAGGAGAGGCAGAGAAAGGGAGAGGGAGAGGGAGAAAGAGAAAGAGAGAGAGAGATCACACGGTGGAGATACACTATTAAGAGAACCACGCAGAGACACTCACGGTGGAGATACTATAATACCAGACCCATTCAGTGATTCTCCCTGTGGAGAGACGATAACAAAAGACGGACTCAGAGACTCTTCATTTGGAGATATTATAATAAGAGACCAACTCACTGAGTCTCCCTGTGGAGATACTACAATAACAGACCCATTCAGTGAATCTTTCCTGTGGTGATGTTCTGATAACAGACCCACTCAGTGACTCGCCCTGTGGAAATACTATAATAACAGACCCATTCAGTGACACTCCCTGTAGAGATTCTGTAATAACAACCCCACTCAGTCACACTCCCTGTGGAGGTACGAGAACAACAGATCCTCCCAGTCACTCTCCCTGCGCCAATACTATAATAACAGACCAACTCAGTCACACTCCCTGGGGAGATACTGCAATAAAAGATCCACTCAGCCACTCACCCTCTGGAGATTGTGTAATATTAGACCCACTGAGTGACTCTACCTGTGGAGATACAATAATTACAGACCCACTCAGTGACTCTCCCTTTGGAGATACAGTAATAACAGACACACTCAATGACTCTCCCCGTGGAGATACTATAATAACAGACACACTCAATGACTCTCCCCGTGGAGATACTATAATAACAGACCCACTCAGTGACTCTACCTGTGGAGATACCATGATAACAGACCCAATCAGTGACACTCCCTGTGGAGACACTACAACAACAGACCCACTCAGTGTCTCTCCCTGTGGAGATACTATAATAACAGACCCACTCAGTGACAATCCCTGTGGAGATACTATAATGCCAGACACACTCAGTGACTCTCCCTTTGGAGATACGACAAGAACAGACCCATTCAGTGAATGTCGCAGTTGAGAAACTATAACAACAGACCTACTCAGTGACTCTCCCTGTGGAGATACGATAATAACTGACCCACTCAATGTCTCGCCCTGTGGAGATACTATAATAACAGACCCACTCAGTGACTCTCCCTGTGGAGATACTATAATAACATACCCACTCATAGATTCTTCATTTGGAGATATTATAATAAGAGACCAACTCACTGAGTCTCCCTGTGGAGATACTACAATAACAGACCCATTCAGTGACTCTTTCCTGTGGAGATGTTCTGAAAACAGACCCACTCAGTGACTCCCTGTGGAGATACTATAATAACAGACCCACTCAGTGACACTCCCTGTGGAGATACTATAGTAACAGACGCACTAAGTGCATCTCCCTGTGGAGATACTAAAACAACAGACAAACTCAGTGACTCTCCCTGTGGAGATGCTAAATCAACAGACCCACTCAGTGACTCACCCTGTGGAGATACTATAATAACAGACCCACTCAGTGACTCACCCTGTGTAGATACTACAGTAAAAGACTCACTCAGTGACTCTCCCAGTGGAGATTCTATAAAAACAGACCCATTCGGTAACTCTCCCGTTGGAGATAATATAATAACAGACTCACTCATTGATGGTCCCTCTGCAGTTACGACAACAAAAGACCCACTCAGAGATTCTACCTGAGGAGTTACTACAACTACAGACCCAGTGCTTTTCCATGTGCAGATCCTATCATAACAGACCCAGTCAATGACTCTCCCTATGGAAATACGATAATAACAGACCAACTCAGTAACTCTCCCTGTGGAAATACTATATAACAGACACACTCAGAGACCCTCCCTGAGCAAATACTACAAAAACAGACCCACTCAGTTACTCACCCTGTGGAGATACTATAGTAACAGACCCACTCAGTTGCTCTCCCTGTGGAGATACTATACTAACAGATCCACTCAGTGAGTCTCCCTCAGGATACACTGCAACAACAGACCCACTAAGTGAATCTCCCTGAGGAGTTACTATAGTAACAGACCCGCTCAGTGACTCTCCCTGTGGAGATGCTATAATAACAGACCCACTCAGTGACAATCCCTGTGGAGATACTATAATACCAGACACACACAGTGGCTCTCCCTCTGGAGATACGACAAGAACAGACCCGCTCAGTGAATGTCGCAGTTGAGAGACTATAACAACAGACCTACTCAGTGACTCTCCCTGTGGAGATACGATAATAACAGACCCACTCAGAGACTCTTCATTTGGAGATATTACAATAAGAGACCAACTCACTGAGTCTCCCTGTGGAGATACTACAATAACAGACCCATTCAGTGACTCTTTCCTTTGGAGATGTTCTGATAACAGACCCACTTTGTGACTCTCCCTCAGCAAACACTGCAACAACAGTCCCACTCAGTGACTCTCCTTGTGGAGGTACTATAATAACAGACCCACTCAGTGACTCTCTCTGTGGAGATACTATAATAACAGACCCACTCAGTGACTCTCCCTGTGGAGATACTATAATAACAGACCAACTCAGCGACTCTCCCTGTGGAGATACTATAATAACAGACCCACTCAGCGACTCTCCCTGTGGAGATACTATAATAACAGGCCCACTCAGTGAATGTCGCAGTGGAGATACTAAAACAACAGACAAACTCAGTGACTCACCCTGTGGAGATACTAAAGCAACAGACGCACTCAGTGACTCACCCTGTGGAGATCATTTCGTAACAGACTCACCCAGTGACTCTCCCTGTGAAGATTTTAATATACAGACCCATTCAGTGACTCTCCCTGTGGAAATAATATAATAACAGATCCACTGATTGACGGACCCTCTGGAGTTATTACAACAAAAGACCCACTGAGCGAGTCTACCTGAGGAGTTACTACAACAACAGATCCAGTGAGTCTCTATGTGGAGATACTATCACAACAGACCCAGTCAATGACTCTCCCCATGGAAATACTATCATAACAGACCAGCGCAGTAACTCTCCCTGTGGAAATACTATATAACGGACCCACTCAGTGACCTTCCCAGAGCAAATACTACAAAAACAGACCCACTCAGTCACTCTCCCTGTGGAGATACTATAATATCAGACCCACTCAGTGACTCTCCTTGTGGAAATACTATATAACAGACCCACTCAGTGACCCACCCTGAGCAAATACTACAAAAACAGACCCACTCAGTGACTCTCCCTGTGGAGATACTATAATATCAGACCCACTCAGTGACTCTCCCTGTGGAGATACAATAACAACAGACCCACTCAGTGACTCTCCTGTGGAGATACTATAATAACAGACCCACTGAGTGACTCTCCCTGTGGAAATACTATAATAGCAGACCCACTCAGTGACTCTCCCTGTGGAGATACTAGAATAACAGACCCACTCAGTGACTCTCCCTGTGGAGATACTAGAATAACAGACCCACTCAGTGACTCTCCCTGTGGAGGTACTATAACAACTGACCCACCCAGTCACTCTCCCTGCGGCAATACTATAAGAACAGACCCACTCAGTGACTCTCCCTGTGGAAATACTATATAACAGACACACTCAGTGACCCACCCTGAGCAAATACTACAAAAACAGACCCACTCAGTGACTCTCCCTGTGGAGATACAATAACAACAGACCCACTCAGTGATTCTCCTGTGGAGATACTATAATAACAGACCCACTGAGTGACTCTCCCTGTGGAAATACTATAATAGCAGACCCACTCAGTGACTCTCCCTGTGGAGATACTAGAATAACAGACCCACTCAGTGACTCTCCCTGTGGAGATACTATAATAACAGACCCACTCAGTGACTCTCCCTGTGGAGGTACTATAACAACTGACCCACCCAGTCACTCTCCCTGCGGCAATACTATAAGAACAGACCCATGCAGTGACTCACCCTGTGGATATACAATAATACCAGACCCACTCAGTGACTATCCGTGTGGAGATACTATGATAACAGACCTACTCAGTGAGTCTCCCTCAGCAAATACTACAACAACAGACGCACTCAGTGACTCTCCCTGTGGAGATACTGTAGTAACAGAACCATTCATTGACTCTCCCAGAGGAGATACTATAATAACAGAACAACTCAGTGAGTCTCCCTCAGCAAACACTGCAACAACAGTTCCACTCAGTGACTCTCCTTGTGGAAGTTCGATAATAACAGACCCACTCAGCGACTCTCCCTGTCGCGATACTATAACAACACACCCACTCAATGACTCACCCAGTGGGAATATTATAATAACAGACCCTCTCAGTGACTGTCCCTGTGGAGAAGCTGCAACAACAGACCCACTCAGTGACTCTCCTTGTGGAGATACAATAGAAACAGACCCACTCAGTAACTCTCCCTGTGGATATGCTGCAATATCAGACCCAGACAGTGACTCTCCCTATGGATAAGCTACAACAACAGACCCACTCAGTGACTCTCCTTGTGTAGATACAATTATAACAGACTCACTCAGTGACTCTCCCTGTGGAGAAGCTACAACAACAGCATGGTATATTCAAAATCGGCTGTCTGGATACAAAATTGGCTGGCCCATAGGAGACAGAGGCTGGTAGTAAATGGAAAGCATTCAGCATGGAGCTCGGTGACCAGTGGTGTTCCACAAGGATCTGTTCTGGGACCTCTGCTCTTTGTGATTTTTATAAATGACTTGGATGAGGAAGTTGAAGGCTGTGTTAACAAGTTTGCCGATGACACGAATGCTGCTGGAGTTATTGGTAGTGTGGAGGGCTGTTGTATGTTGCAACGGGTCATTGACGGGATGCAGAGCTGGGCTGAGAAGTGGCAGATGGAGTTCAATCTGGAAAAGTGTGAAGTGATTCATTTTGGAGGGTCGAATTTTAATGCGGAATACAGGCTTAAAGACAGGTTTCTTGGTAGTGTGGATGAACAGAGGGACCTTGGGGTCAATGTCCATAGATCGCTCAAAGTTGCCACCCAAGGTGATAGGGTTGTTAAGAAGGCGTATGGTGTTGGCTTTCATTAACAGGGGGATTGAGTTTAAGAGCCGCGAGGTTATGCTGCAGCTCTATAAGGCCCTGTTCGACCACACGTGGAATATTGTGTTCAGTTCTGGTCGCCTCATTATAGGAAGGATATGGGAGCTTTAGAGAGGTTGCAGAGGAGATTTACCAGGATGCTGCCTGGACTGGAGGGCATGTCCTATGAAGAAAGATTGAGGGAGCGAGGGCTTTTCTCATTGGAGCAAAGAAGGATGAGAGGTGACTTGATAGAGGGGCACAAGATGATGAGAGGCATAGATAGAGTGGATGGCCAGAGACTTTTTCCCAGGGTGGAAAGGGCTTTCACCAGGGGGCATAATTTGAAGGTGCTTGGAGGAAGGTTTCGGGGAGATGTCAGAGGTAGGTTCTTTACACAGAGAGTGGTGGCTGCGTGGAATGCACTGCCAGCGGTGGTAGTAGAAGCAGATACATTAGGGGCATTTAAGCGACTCTTGGATAGGCACATGGATGATAGTAGAATGAAGGGTAGGTAGTAAGTTAGATCTCAGAGTAGGTTAAAGGTTCGGCACAACAACGTGGGCCGAAGGGCCTGTACTGTGCGGTACTGTTCTATGTTCTATGTTCTATGTCATGATAACAGACCCACACAGTGACTCTCCCTGTGGAGTTTCTGTCATAACAGACATACTCAGTAACACTCCCTGTGGTAATACTATATAACAGACTCACTCAGGGAGTCTCAAAGTGCAGATACAATAATAACAGACACGCTTGGAGACACTCCCAGTGGAGAACTATAATAACAGACACACTCAGTGACTCGTCCTGTGGAGAAACTATAATAACAGACCCACTCAGTGACTCTTCCTGTGGAGACACTATAATAACAGATACACTCAGTGACTCTCCTTGTGGACATTCTATAATAACAGACCCACACAGTGACTCTCCCTGTGGAGTTTCTGTAATAACAGAACAACTCAGTTACACTCCATGTGCAAATACTATATAACAGACTCACTCAGGGAATCTCAAAGTGCAGATACAATAAGAACAGACGCACTTGGAGACGCACCCAGTGGAGAACTATAATAACAGACACACTAGGAGACACACCCAGCGGAGAACTATAATAACAGACACACTTGGAGACACTCCCAGTGGAGAACTATAATAACAGACACACTCAGTGACTCTCCCTGAGCGAATACTGCAACAACAGAGCCAATCATTGACCCTCGCTGTGGAGATATCTTAATAACAGACCCTCTCAGTGACTCTTCCCGTGGAGACACTATTATAGCAGTCCACTCAGTGACACTCCCTGTGGAGATAAGATAACAACAGACCCACTCAGTGACTATCCCCGTGGAGATATTTTAATAACAGACCCATTCATTGACTCTCCCAGTGGAGATACTATAATAACAGACCCACTCAGCGAGTCTCCCTCAGCAAATACTACAACAACAGTCCCACTCAGTGACTCTCCCTGTGGAGATAATATAACAACAAACCCACTCATCGACTCTCCCTGTGGGGATATTATAATAAAAGACCCTCTCAGTGACTCTCCCTGTGGAGATTCTGCAATAAGAGACCCAGGAAGTGACTCTCCCTGTGGAGATGCTATAATAACAGTCCACTCAGTGACTCTCCCTGTGGAGATACTATAATAACCGACACACTTAATGTCTCTCCCTGAGCAAATACTACAACAACAGATCCACTCAGTAACTCTCCCTCTGGAGATACTATAATAACAGACCCACTCAGTGACTCTCCCTGTGGAGATACTACAATAACAGACCCACTCAGTGACTCTCCCTGTGCAGAAAGTATAATAACAGACCCACTCTGTGACTCTCCCTGTGGAGATATTAGAATAACAGACCCACTCATTGATTCTCCCTGTGGAGATGCTTCAATAAGAGACACACTCAGTGACTCTCCCTGTGGAGATACAATGATAACAGACCCACGCAGTGACTCTCCCTGTGCAGAAAGTTTAATAACAGACCCACTTTGTGACTCTCCCTGTGGAGATATTAGAATAACAGACCCACTCAGTGATTCTCAAAGTGAAGAGACTATTATAACGGACCCACTCAGTGATTCTCCCTGTGGAGATACTATAATAACAGACCCACTCAGTGACTCTCCCTGTGGAGATACTATAACAACAGACCCACTCAGAGACTCTCCCTGTGGAGATACTATAATAACAGACCCACTCAGTGACTCTCCCTATGGAGATACTATAATAACAGACCCACTCAGTGACTCTCCCTGTGGAGATACTATAATAACAGACCCACTCAGTGACTCTCCCTGTGGAGATACTGTGATAACAGACCCACTCAGTTACTCTCCCTCTGCAGAAAGTTTAATAACAGACCCACTCTGTGACTCTCCCTGTGGAGATATTAGAATAACAGACCCACTCAGTGATTCTCAAAGTGGAGATGCTATAATAACAGACCCACTCAGTGACTCTTCCTGTGGAGCTACTATAATAACAGACCCACTCAGTGACTCTCCCTATGGAGATTCTATAATAACAGACCCACTCAGTGACTCTCCATGTGGAGACACTATAATAAAAGCCCCACTCAGTGACTCCCTGTGGAGATACTACACTAAGATTTACCTTAGCGATGGGCAGGGACAGGTATATACCGCAGGGCAAGAATTATAGCTGGGGTAAAGGAAATTATGATGCGATTAGTCAAGATTTAGGATGCGTAGGATGGGGAAGGAAACTGCAGGGGATGGGCACAATCGAAATGTGGAGCGTATTCAAGCAGCAGCTAATGCGTGTCCTTGATAAGTATGTACCTGTCAGGCAGGGAGGAAGTTGTCGAGCGAGGGAGCCGTGGTTTACTAAAGAAGTTCAATCGCTTGTCAAGAGGAAGAAGAAGGCTTATGTTAGGATGAGACGTGAAGGCTCTGTTAGGGCGCTTGAGAGTTACAAGCTAACCAGGAAGGATCTAAAGGGAGAGCTGAGAAGAGCAAGGAGAGGACACGGGAAGTCATTGGCGGATAGGATCAAGGAAAACCCTAAGGCTTTCTATAGGTATACCAGGAATAAAAGAATGACTAGAGTGAGATTAGGGCCAATCAAGGATAGTAGTGGGAAGTTGTGTGTGGAATCAGAGGAGATAGGGGAAGCGTTAAATGAATAGTTTTCGTCAGTATTTACAGTAGAGAAAGAAAATTTTTTCGAGGAGAATAATGAGATACAGAGTACTAGGCTAGATGGGATTGAGGTTCACAAGGAGGAGGTGTTAGCAATTTTGGAAAGGGTGAAAATAGATAAGTCCCCTGGGCCAGATGGGATTTATCCTAGGATTCTCTGGGAAGCCAGGGAGGAGATTGCAGAGCCGTTGTCCTCGATCTTTATGTCGTCATTGTTCGCAGGAGTAGTGCCGGAAGACTGGAGGATAGCAAATGTTGGCCCCTTGTTCAAGAAGGGGAGTAGAGACAGCCCTGGTAATTATAGACCTGTGAGCCTTACTTCGGCTGTGGGTAAAATGTTGGAAAAGGTTATCAGAGATAGGATTTATAATCATCTTGAAAAGAATAAGTTCATTTGCGATAGTCAGCACGGTTTTGTGAAGGGTAGGTCGTGCCTCACAATACTTACTGAGTTTTTCGAGAAGGTGACCGAACAGGTGGATGAGGGTAAAGCAGTGGATGTGGTCCATATGGATTTCAGGAAGGCGTTTGATAAGGTTCCCCACGGTAGGCTATTGCAGAAAATACGGAAGTATGGGATTGAAGGTGATTTAGAGCTTTGGATCAGAAATTGGCTAGCTGAAAGAAGACAGAGGGTGGTGGTTGATGGTAAATGTTCATCATGGAGTTTAGTTACTAGTGGTGTACCGCAAGGATCTGTTTTGGGGCCACAGCTATTTGTCATTTTTATAAATGACCTGGATGAGGGTGTAGAAGGGTGGGTTAGTAAATTTGCGGATGACACGAAGGTCGGTGGTGTTGTGGATAGTGCCGAAGGGTGTTGTAGTGTACAGAGGGACATAGATAGGCTGCAGAGCTGGGCTGAGAAATGGCAAATGGAGTTTAATGCGGAAAAGTGTGAGGTGATTCACTTTGGAAGGAGAAACAGGAATGCAGAGTACTGGGCTAATGGGAAGATTCTTGGTAGTGTAGATGAGCAGAGAGATCTTGGTGTCCAGGTACATAAATCCCTGAAAGTTGCTACCCAGGTTAATAGCGCTGTTAAGAAGGCATATCGTGTGTTCGCTTTTATGAGTAGGGGGATCGAGTTTCGGAGCCACGATAATTTCAGAGCATGACAGCCCGCCACTTTACTTTCATTTTTAGTCATTTTTAGTTATTTTTTCTTCCTTTTTTTTGCATTCCTTTTTACATTTTTTGCATTTATTTCATTTCATCTTAGTTTGTTCAGTTTGCTTACCCACTGTTTTTTTCAGGTTGTTTTTCTTCAGGTTTGCACTTGCTGATGTTCTATATTCAGTATATTCACACCTAATCTGTACTAATGCTTTGTCTTTCAAAACACCATTAACATATTGTTTGCCTTTGCTCCGTGACCTTTTGGTCAGCTATGTGGCCTGGTCCAATCTGCACCTTGTCCTTTGTTATCTCTTGCCCAACCCCCACCTCACTTGTTTATAATCTGTGACTTTTCTAATATTTGTCAGTTCCGAAGAAGGGTCACTGACGCGAAACGTTAACTCTGCTTGTCTTTCCACAGATGCTGCCAGACCTGCTGAATGAATCCAGCATTTCTTGTTTTTGTTTCGGAGCCACGAGGTCATGATGCATCTGTACAAAACTCTGGTGAGGCTGCACCTTGAGTATTGCCTGCTGTTCTGGTCACCGCATTATAGGAAGGATGTGGAAGCTTTTGAAAGGGTGCAGAGGAGATTTACTAGGATGTTGCCTGGTATGGAGGGCAGGTCTTACGAGGAAAGGCTGAGGGACTTGAGGTTGTTTTCGTTGGAGAGAAGGAGGAGGAGAGGTGACTTAATAGAGACATATCATATAATCAGAGGGTTAGATAGGGTGTTTAGTGAGAGTCTTTTTCCTCGGATGGTGATGGCAAACACGAAGGGACATAGCTTGATGTTGAGGGGTAATAGATATAGGACAGAGGTCAGAGGTAGTTTCTTTACTCAGAGAGTAGTAGGGGCGTGGAACGCTCTGCCTGCAACAGTAGTAGACTCGCCAACTTTAAGGGCATTTAAGTGGTCATTGGATAGACATATGGATGAAAATGGAATAGTGTAGGTCAGATGGTTTCACAGGTCGGTGCAACATCGTGGGCCGAAGGGCCTGTACTGCGCTGTAATGTTCTAATTCTAATTCTAATAACAGACCCACTCAGGCACTCTCCCTGTGGAGATACAACAACAACAGACCCGTTCAGTGACTCTCCCTATGGAGATACTGCAACAACAGACCCACTCATTGACTCTCCCTGTGCGATACAACAACAACGGAGCCACTGACTCTCCCTGTAGAGATACTATATAACAGACCCCCTCAGTGACTCTCCCTTTGGAAATACTATACTAACAGACCCAATCTTTCCCTCTCCCTGTTGAGGTACTATAAGAACATTCCCACTCAGTGACTCTCCCTGTGGAGATACTATAATAACTGAGACACTCAGTGACTGTCCCACTGGAGATAGTATAATAACAGACCCACTCAGTGACTCTGCCTCTGGAGATACTATATTAAAATATCCACTCAGTTATTGTCCCTGTGAAGATATTGTTGTAGGGTATTCCCAAGCGCAGATGCACCTGCAGGAAATATCAATATGTTTAAATGTTATTTGAGTAACCAGTAAAGTATAATCATAGTGAACAATGAAGAGGTTGCAAGGCATCAAGGGGCTTAGCCAACTTGACCACATTCCACACAGGAGCTGAGTGACATAAATTCAAACAAAGACTCAATAAATTGAAAGCAGATGTCCTTGTGGAATGCTGACGCGGTCAAGATAAGATGGTAAGCGTACATGAGAACCAAGGATAATGGATACGAGGGAACGGAAAACATCATGAGTAATCCCCTATCTGTCCATGGGCCGGTTCTGCAGTACCTCCATGCCTGGGAACCACTTCTATTGGCTCTAATAATCAATGTATATGATCTATAATCGTTGTGATTGGACCATGTCCAGCCAGGATGGGCTGAGTAACTGTTTGAAAATGTATAGGTATTGATGATTTTCCTTTGTTCGTTGCAGAGGCATCTGGACAGCCCAGTCACCTGCTCCCCACTGGCATAACTAAATAAACATCCCCAGCTTGTACACACTACTGAGTCAGTGGCGCTTGAGATGGCTTGGCCATGTGAGCCGCATGGAAGATGGCAGGATCCCCAAAGTCACATTGTACAGCGAGCTCGCCACTGGTATCAGACTCACCGGCCGTCCATGACTCCGCTAGAAAGACGTCTGCAAACGCGACATGAAATCCTGTGACATTGTTCACAAGTCGTGGGAGTCAGTTGCCAGCGTTCACCAGAGCTGGCGGGCAGCCATAAAGACAGGGCTAAAATGTGGCGAGTTGAACAGACTTAGTAATTGGCAGGAAAAAAGACAGAGGCGCAAGGGGAGAGCCAACTGTGTAACAGCCCCAACAAACAAATTTCTCTGCAGCACCTGTGGAAGAGCCTGTCACTCTAGAATTGGCCTTTCTAGCCACTCCAGGCGCTGCTTCACAAACCACTGACCACCTCCAAGCGTGAATCCATTGTTTCTCGAGATAAGGAGGCCCAAAGAAAGAAGGTTCAAGAAGGTTCAAGGGCAATTCGTGATGGGCAATAAATGCTGGCCTAGCCAGTAATGCACACATCTAACAAATGAATAAAAAATAATAACGATTTGGCACCAAGTCACTTAAGGAGATATTAGATTATCAAAGAACAGTACAGCGCAGGAACAGGCCATTCGGCCCTCCAAGCCTGCGCCGATCTTGATGCCTGTATAAACTAAAACCTGCTGCACTTCTGGGGACCATATCCATCTATTCCCATCCTATTCATGTATTTGTCAAGAAGCCTCTTAAACGTTGCTTTCATACCTGCTTCCACCACCTCCACCAGCAGCAAGTTCCAGGCACTGACCACCATCTGCATAAAGAACATTCGTCGCACAGCCCCTCGAAACTTTGCCCCACGCACCTTAAGCTAGACCGAGGAACATAAGAAGCAGGAGCAGGAGTTGGCCATTCAGCCCCTCAAGCCTGCCCTGCCATTCAATAATATCATTGCTGATCTGTCCCAGGACTCAACTCGTCTTTCAGGCCTGCTCCACATAACCCTCGACACCACGAGATTTCAAAAATGTAACTATTCCTTAATAAATACAATTAGTGACCTAGCCTCCACAACTCTGAGGTACAGAATGCCAGATTTCAGCACCAAAAACTTGGTCAAAGAGCTTGGATTTAGGGAGCGTCATCAAATAGGAAAGAGCATTATTGAGATGGAGAGGTTCAGGAAAGGAATTCCAGAGTTAGGGCCTTGACAGCTTGCAGGCACGGCCTCTAATGGTGGAACGATTCAAATTGGGGATGGTCAAGAGGCCAGAATTAGAGGAACGCAGATATTGGGGGATTGTGGATCTGGGGGAGATTGCAGAGATAGGGTGGGGTTATTTGTAGAAGACAGTTCCAAAATTACATCACCCTTTGCGCAGAAGTGTTAATAAATTTCACCCTTGAAAGGCTTTTCAACAAATGTTCGATTTTTAGACAGTCTGCCTCGTCCGAGACTCCCCCAACTAGGGAGAAGAGTTTTTCTTTATCTACCCAATCAGTTTCCACTATTATCTTGTAAAATTTGAACAAGTCAGCCCTTACCCTTCTGAACTCAAAGATACAGCGTAAAGCTCTGTCTACTCTGTCCCATCAAATGCTGCCAAGCCAAATTATCTACAGAGCAAATCTCTGTCCTCTCTGTTCCATCAAACACTCGCATGGCAGGTACAGTGTGGGGTTAGATACAGAGTAAAGCTGCCTCCATTTATGCCTCTCTTTCTCCTGCTCCATCCACATGGGGAGAGTAACAGTGAGAAAGACAGGGATAGATATGCAGGGAGAATAACAGAGAGAGGGAAGGATAGCAATGGGGAGCGATTATCGGAGAGAAAGAGGAAGATATTTCAATGGTGAACGTCATTCAGTGTTCCTGTAAATCTGTGTGCAGCAGCCTGGAAGGTACCACGCAGGTCCTGTTCCGTGATAAATAACAAGTCTGCAAAATTCTTCAAATATTTAAAGGGACAGCGCACGAAAATAATAACTGGCGGTGCACAACAACTAAATTTTTAGCCAGCTGTTGCTTCGTGGGTCATAATCCTACCTCTGAATTATATGTTTGTGGGTTTAGGACAGAACACAAAATACAGGCTGATGCCACCCAACAGAAAATCAGAACAGACCAGCGAGACTCAGAAAAGGAAACGTGTGTTAAATTTGTGAGCCTCGAGTTTTGGAATGTTTTAGTGTTGAGTAAATTTTTAGTGTTTGCCGATGTTACCAAACTTGGAGGAGATGCAAACAGTGAGGATGACACCAATCGACTGCAACAGGCCAATTATAGTTGAGCAGAATGGGCAGATAAGTGGCAGATGGAATTTAATACAGGGAAATGTGAGGTGATGTATTTTGGCAGAAGTGATTGGGAGAGGCAATATAAACTTAATGGCCCAGTTCTAGAGATTGTGCAGAGACAGAGGGACTTGGGGATACATGTATATACATCTTTGAAGGTGGCAGGACATATTGAGAGAGCAGTCAGCAAAGCATGTGGCATCTTAGGCTTCATAAATAGTTGTGGGTGCAAATGCATGGAAGCTATGCTAAACTTTTCCAAAGCTCTGGTAAGGCCACAACTAGAATATTGCATCTAGTTCTGGTCATCACACAAAGAGGAAGGATGTGAGGTTCTTTCAGGAGGATCAGAGGAGATGGTAGTTCCAGGGAGGAGAGGGTTTAGCAAAGTGGATTGGAAACAGCTACCTGAAGGTAAATGATTGTCAGAGCAGTGAGAGTTAGTGTGGGTTGAGAACAAATATTTTCCCACAAAGACAAACAGAGTGAGACTCCCAAATCCAGAGCCCCTTGGATAACAAGGATTAAACCGGGTGGGATAAGGTACAAAAGGGAAACTTATGTCAGATACCGAAAGCTCAATGCCATAAAAAGCCGAGAAGAGTGAAGAAAGTTCAGGGGTGAAATTAAAAATCAAATTAGGAGAGCAAAGAGAGGGCTGTAAATGTATTATCAAGTAAAATCAAGGATAACACAGAGATGTTTTATAAATACATGAAGAGCAAGAGGATAACTAAGGATAGAGTATTAAGGACCAGAAAGGGAATGTGTGTGTGGACGTGGGAGATGTGGGCATGGTTCATAATGAATACTTTGTGTCTGTCTTTATAAAAGAGAGGGAACGATGCAGATATTGTAGTTAAAGTGGAGGAGTGTGAAATATTGGATGGGATAAACAGAGTGAGAGGGAAATATTAAGGTGTTTGATATCTTTGAAAGTAGAAAATGTTCAGGCCTGGGTGTATTGGAATCAGTTCAGAGAAGATCCACTCGGCTGATTCCTGGGATGAAGGGGCTGTTATATGAGGAATTGTTGAACAGGTTGTGCCTAAACTCTGTGGAGTTTAGAAGAATGAGAGGTGATCTTATTGAACCAAACAAGATTCTGAGGGGACTTTACAGGGCGAATGCTGGGAGGATGATCCCCTTGTGGGTGAGTCTAGAACTAGGGGGCACAGTTTAAAAATAAAGGGTCTGCCATTTAAGACTGAGCTAAGGAAGATTTATTTCCCCCAGCGGTTGGTTAGACTTTGGAATTCTCTTCCCCAGAGAACAGTGGAGGTTGGGTCATTGAACATATTCAAGGCTGAGTTAGATTGATTTATGATCGACAAGGGAGTCAAGGGTTCTGGGGGGCAGGCAGGAAAGTGGAGTTAAGGCCACTATCAGATTAGTCATGATTTTATTGAATGGCGGACCAGTCTCAAGGGGCTGAATGGCCTACTCCTGCTCCTATTTCAGGGAATCTTGTGTATAAATTGGAGAGTTATCTCTCCATTTTTAAGACATTTTTATAGCAGAGACAGGGCCATGTGTAATCTCAACAGAGACAAGGTCTCGTGCAGACCTAACCAGTGCATTGATAACTGAGACTAGTGTTAAAGGTATCGAGGATACAGAATTCTAAAAGTGAATTCAGCGGAACTTTTTTAGACCTGTACGTAGCAAGGCCAACAAGAGATGAGTCAGTTTTACACTTAGTTTTAGAGAATGAAGCTGGGCCGGTGGAAGGTGATTTAGAAAAAGTGGAGTGGAAAAAGCTACTTGAAGGTAAATCAGTGTCAGAGCAGTGAGAGGGAATCATTTCATCCTGGAGCATTTATTATTCCAGATTTATTTTTTCTCTTCAGAGAAATTCAAATTCACAAGAGCCCAATGTGGGATTTGAACTCCTGCTTTTTCAGTCATTAGCTCAGGCTTTCAGATTACAAACTGTAAAAAAACATTCACCTTCCTACTGTTGTTGCCTGACTGTATCAGCTTTTGTATATTGTCCCCAATCTTGTTCTTTCACGTGTCTAAAGACTTTGATGTTATTCAGACATTGGTAAACCACTTCATTCTCTCAGGATATCGGCTTAAAAACCTTCAGAGACGCAATCCACAATCTAATTCACACCCTATTCAAGAAACCAAAATTTCCAACTCCATTCAAACACCCCGATATCCTGTCCCTGCACAGATAACTGACAGTTCCACAATGCAGAAATGTCTGAATGAGATACCACATTGACCTGACACATTCCAAGCTCCAATTTGAATCATTAAGATATAGAAAATACCACAGAAATGTGACTTAGGGTACTATTCAACCAAGAAGGATTCTGAGAAAAGTCAGGATCGGTATTGAAAGAGAAAGAGAGAGAGTGAAATGGGTGGGGGGAGAGAGAGAGACACTGTCAGCTCCTGTATGTGTAAGGCCTCTCTCTTCCTGCACCCATTTTAACATTGTACCATTTAGTTTAGATTGCCTCTCCCACAGTCTTCCTTCCAAAATCCATCATTTCACATTTCTCAGCATTGAAGTTAACTTGCCCTGTGACTGTCCAATTCACCAGACTGCCAATAGCTTCCTGAAGTCTGC
This sequence comes from Heterodontus francisci, assembly GCF_036365525.1. NCBI lineage: Eukaryota > Metazoa > Chordata > Chondrichthyes > Heterodontiformes > Heterodontidae > Heterodontus > Heterodontus francisci. Next base: position 1,042,031 of record NW_027141501.1, on the reverse strand, counting down.
TACTATTCTCTTCCCTGTTTACGACATTTCCAAGTTTTGTGTCGTCTGCAAACTTTGACGTTCTGCTCTGTAAAACTAAGTCGGGTCATTAATAGACATCAAAAAGAGCAGTGGTCCCAATACAAACCTCTGGGTGACACCACTCGATACCTCCCTCCAGTCTGAAACAACCGTTCACCACAACTCTGTGTGTTCTGTCTCTTATCCAATGTCATAACCCCTCTGTCACTGTCCCTTTAATCACAGGAGCAATAATATTGTGAAATAGTCATAAAAGAGGGGGATGATTCAGACATTGTGGTTAAGGAGGAATTGAAATATTGGACGGTATAAAGAGAGCAGAATGATACCTGGACTCGACAGGTTAAGCGAAGAGGGAGAATAACAAACCAGAGGAAACCGTTTTTAAATGTGTTCTAGGACAGTCCGCTGTGAACTCACCGAATCACAGACTGCTCCAGCACAGAAAGAGGCCACTCACCCATCGTACCCGTGTGGGATCAATGAAGTTCTCCCTGGTGTCTTGGACAATATTTATATCACAACCAAAATCACTAAAACAAGATTCTGCTTATTATCACATTGCTGTTTGTGGGAGCTTGCTGTGCACGAATGGATGCACCGCTGTACATCTCTACACACCCTGACAAACAACCGTTCACAATTATTCCCTGCTTTCTGTGTCTCGGTTAATGTTAGATACAGAGTAAAGCTCCCTCTGCACTGTCCCCATCAAACACTCACAGGACAGGTACAGCACGTGGGTCAGAGACAGAGTAAAGATCCCTCTGCACTGTCCCGATCAAATACTCCCAGGACAGGTACAGCACGTGGGTTAGATACAGAGTAAAGCTCCCTCTGCACTGTCCCATCAAACACTCCTAGGACAGGTACAGCACTGGGTTAGATACAGAGTAAAGCTCCCTCTACACTGTCCCCATCAAACACTCTCAGGACAGGTACAGCACTGGGATTGGCTGCTCTCTGATTTGGGAGCCTGAGTGCATCAACGAGGTGCAGCTGACTGTTGCTGTGTGCAGAGGTTGGAGGCTGCAGGCTGTGTGACTGCTGCAAGAGGGAGAGACTGAGACTGAAAGAAGGGTTTTTCCACATTTTCAACAAAGGAAGGAAGGCAGTGAACTGGAAGAACTGGAAGCTCTTTTTGTGAGTTTGCTTGGTACTGAAAGTCTTTTTCATTGATTGTTGGGGGTGGGGAAAGAAGAGACCTGAAGACCTTGGGTGGGGCTGTATTGTTCAATAGGGAGCTCCTGTGTTTAACATCTTTGGATAGGGAGCTCCCTCCCCACCCCAACTATTAAGCCTGGGACAGCTGGAGCTGCCCAGGTGAAGAGACTTATTATCTGAACATCAAAGGAGGCGTGTGCCTGGGCAGCTTACAGCTGACCCAGGTGAAGACATCACCCCACCCCACCCTCCCAACTGGAAGACCAGCTACAAGAATTCTTTAAAATACCAACAAAGACTGATTCCTCTTGGCCTTCCTCTCCCTCAGCCTCTTCCCCTGTGCTACATCCTTTAAGTGTTACATTTTTGATTTATTGTATTTGCTCTTTTCTTTTTTTTTCTCTCAGCAAAGTGCCTGTAACTCTTCCACCCCATGACTTCTCAGTCCTCTCCGGTGGCGGGGCCCTCCTATGCTGCAGCAGCTGCGACAGCTGCTCCTGTGGCCCCGTCACCATTTAAAATCTTAACATCAAAGCATGGGGTGAAGAGTTACACCCATCCTAATATGACTATTGAGGCTTGTGTTAAGGCAATGGCCGTGGTTGTCGGCCCCTCGGCCATTGTTGCAGCCTCAAAGATGTATGGGAAGGCTGTGTTCTTCCTGAAGACCGAGCGGGCTGTGTCCCTCGCCCTAAGTACGGGGCTCACAGTGGGTGGGATTTTCCTGCCAGTGGACCCTCTGGGGGCCACTGCACATCGGGTAACCTTGTCGAACGTCCCACCCTTCATTCCTGATGAGCTCCTCCTCCCCCATCTACACCATCTGGGGGAGGTGAGGTCGGGGATCGCCCCAGTTCCGCTTGGTCTTCGGGAGCACAGCCTCCGACATATCTACTCCTTCCGCCGCCAGCTATTCATGCAGCTGGCGCGGGAGGAGGTCTTGGAGGGCCACTTCAGTATAGAGTTTCAGGGGACGGCCTACCGCGTCTTCTGGATCTCGGATGGAGCGCGGTGCCACGTCTGCAAGGGGGTGGGGCATGTTCGTAAGAACTGCCCCAACCTCCCGGCCGCCAGCTCCACCTCGGCGGCCCAGAGTGGTTCCACAGCACCTCCTCCCACTCCCCCCGCAGATCCAACAGACACCGCTCAGTCGGTTCCGGAGGCTGTGGTTTTCACAGCCTCTGGTGGGGAGGGGAGCGTCCGTCCGAGCAGAAGGAAGACGCGGGGAAAAAAGAAACATCATGAGGCGCGTCCCCTGGACACTTTGACACAACCCGAGCCTGAGCTCAGCCCAAAGCCCATTCCCATGGAATCCACCTGTCCCAGGGCTGGGCTCAGGCCCAGGGAGACTAAAAAGGGAAAAAAGGGTGCGGAGGCGGAGGCCTCTGATGACATGGAGGTCTCTGAGTCTCCGCGCCCAAGTGCGAAAAAGAGGAGAAGGCACCCCTCCACAGAAATAACACAGGGCCCTGAGGTGCAGGGCCCATCTGTTGGAGGGGAGCTGCCTCCTGTTTCTGGTCCTCAGGTTCCCCCTACCGCCACCACCAAGGCTGCAAAGTCCGGGCAGGAGCACTCTATTCCTCAGGATAGAGGGGAGGGGATGGCCCCGGTACATGAGGCCCCTCCTGAAGGAGTAAGTGGGGCCCTGCTTGTGGTGGGGGTGCCTGGGGAAACCGCCCATTCCGCCACTGCTACTGGGTCGGGTGCCCTGAATGAAGGGGAGGGCGAGGCCCCAGAGGGTCGGGCCTCCCAGCCGGAGTCCACCACCAACCAGGAGACACCCGACCCAGTTATAACTGAGAATGCTGCCCCATCTGCTGGGCCTGTGGGTGCTGGCGGAGCGGGAGATGGCCTCCTCTCGCCGCCTCCAGTCTCGGCTCCGGCTGGTTTCCCGGAGTCCGGAACTTCTGTCTCCCCTGGACCAGTCATTGGCCTGGGGATGGAGGTGGAGGGGGGTCCTGAACCGCTGGTGCCTAGAGGCTCCAGTTTCACAATAGAACCCAGAGAGGACTCCTCCGCCATCGATCCTGGGGGTGGGATCGTGACGGAGGCGGGACCAGCTGGCGCGGCCGGGACGTCCGCCCCACAGTGTGTGGTGGATGTGTCAGCCGCTGGCGGTGACGACCCGGAGGAGGATGGGGATTCGGTGCGGGGCACGGAGGATGATCTTGATTCCATCGCCAGTGAGGTGGTGGAGTCCCTCGTGCCTCCCACCGAATCTCCTCTCATCCCCACGGCGGAACTCCGGGATTTCCTCGCGGCTTGCAGAGGTTGCCGCAATAAAGTTCAGCTGGCCTTCGACCGTTGGTCGAATCTGGCGCTGATCATCCAGTCCGTCCGTGCCGCCCTTAAGATAGCGGGCAAGCGCGCGGACGTGAAACTGGTTGAGAGGCGCCGTTTTAATGTGTTCCTCAATGGGTTGCTGGGGGAGTGGAGGGCCAGGTGCACTTCCACTCCCTCCTCACAGTGAGGTGTTGGTGACGGGTTTTAAGTACCTTTGACATGAAGATAACCATAGCCAGCCTCAACATCAACGGCAGCAGAGGGGCTCACCGCAGATTTCACAATCTCTCAGTCCTTAGGGAAGGGAGATACGCGGTGAGCTTTCTGCAGGAAACCCACACCGTTCCGGGAGACGAAGCCACCTGGCTCCTGGAGTGGCAGGGTGGGGTCTACATGAGTCACCTCACCCCTATTTCTAGTGGGGTGGCTATCTTGTTGGCCCCGACTTTTCAGCCGGAGATCTTGGGGGTCAAGGAGCTAGTGCCGGGCCGCTTGCTCCACCTCGCCGTTTGCCTGGGTAGCGTGCCGCTCCACTTTGTGAACGTGTACGCGCCCAGGCCCGGCGCTTTGCAAGCGCGCTTCTTTGAAGAAGTGTCCGCTCTCTTGAGCTCCATCGATAGCGGCGAGTGCATCATCCTCGGGGGGGATTTTAACTGCACCCTCGAGGTGGGGGATCGCTCCGGTCCCCAGCGCGGCCAAGCGTCGGTGGAGAAGTTGAGGGGACTGATCAGCTCCCTTAACTTGGTGGACGTCTGGCGGAATCTCCATCCCGACTCCAGCGCCTTCACGTGGAGGTCTGGAGGAGGGGGGTCGCGAATCGACCGCCTCTACATTTCGCAGGCGTACGTCTCCCGTGTCTCGGCGGCCTCCATGCGGCTGGTGCCGTGCTCGGACCACCGCCTGGTGTGGGCGGAGTTCACTCCGCTCCGCACGCGGGCGGGGTCTGCGTACTGGCACTTTAACAACCGGCTGCTGGAGGACGTGCGATTTCGGGACTCGTTCTGTCGATTCTGGGCCGACTGGAGAAGGAAGCAGGGGGGCTTCCCCTCCTTGAGGCTATGGTGGGATGTGGGCAAGACTCACATCCGCGTCTTCTGTCAGGAGTACGCGAAGGGGTCGACCAAGAGGCGGGAAGCCGAGGTCGGGCGCCTTGAGAGGGAGGTGCTCGACTTGGAGTCCCGCCTCGGTCATGCCGTCGCGGACCCGGCCCTGTGGCAGGCGTACAAAGAGAAGAAGGGCGCGCTGAGGAACCTGCAGCTCATAGGGTCCCGAGGCGCGTACGTGAGGTCGCGGATCCAGATCCTGGAAGATTTGGACCGCGCCTCACCCTTCTTCTACTCGCTGGAAAAATGGCGGGGGGTCCGTAAGCAGCTCGTCGAGCTGCTGGCCGACGACGGATCCTCCATCACGGATCCGGAGGGAATGGGCCTCCTGGTCCGGACGTATTACAGTGCGTTGTTCTCTCCGGATCCGTCCAGCGAGGATGCGCGCAGAGTTTTGTGGGAGGATCTGCCGCAGGTCAGCCCGGAGGGCGCCGAAGGATTGGAGGCTCCGCTCACGTTGGCGGAGCTGACTGGCGCCCTCCACCAGCTCTCGAGGGGCAAATCCCCAGGGCTGGATGGGTTGACCGTGGAGTTCCTCAGGGCGTTCTGGGACGTCCTGGGGGACGATTACGCGCGGGTCCTGGGGGAAAGTCTGGCGACCGGGGAGATGCCCCTCTCGTGGCGCAGGGCGGTCATCGTCCTGCTGCCGAAGAGGGGCGATCTCCGCCTGCTTAAAAACTGGCGTCCGGTCTCCCTCCTCAGCACGGATTATAAGATCTTTGCCCGGGCTATGTCTACCCGCCTGGGCTCCGTGCTGGCCCACATGATCCACCCCGACCAGTCCTACACGGTCCCGGGCCGGTCCATCCAGGACAACATCCACCTGGTCCGGGACCTGATCCATCTTTCCCAGAGGACTGGTCAGTCGGTCGCCTTTCTCTCCCTCGATCAGGAGAAGGCGTTCGACAGGGTGGATCACGATTACCTTTTCGGGACTCTGCGCGCTTTCGGACTCGGGCCGCATTTTGTGGCCCGGGTCCGACTTTTATACGGCGCCGCAGAGTGTCTAGTCAAAGTTAACGGGTCCTTGACGGCGCCCCTTCGATTTGGGAGAGGAGTGCGTCAGGGGTGCCCCATGTCCGGCCAATTGTATACCATCTGCGTGGAGCCCTTCCTGTGCCTGCTTCGCAGGAGGTTGACGGGATTGGCTCTGCGCGAGCCGGCCATGCGGGTCGTCCTCTCGGCTTACGCCGACGACGTGCTCCTCGCAATCACAGATCCCGTTGACTTGCGGAGGATGCGCGACTGCCAGCAGACCTTTTCTGCCGCGTCCTCCGCGAGGATCAATTGGGAGAAATGTTCCGGACTCCTGGTTGGTCAGTGGCGGGTGGACTCCCTGCCGGAGGAGATGACACCTTTTGCGTGGAGCACCACGCACCTCCTCTATCTGGGAGTCCACCTTAGCCCCGCTGAGGAAGCCTGGCCGGCAAACTGGCAGGAGTTGGAGGCGAAAGTCACCGCTCGGCTGGGGCGCTGGACAGGACTGCTCCGAGTGCTTTCCTACAGGGGCCGAGCGTTGGTCATAAACCAACTGGTGGCCTCCATGCTGTGGTACCGGTTGGTCACTTTGGCCCCGCCCCCTGTATTTGCCACCAAGATCCAGAAGAAACTCGTCGATTTCTTCTGGGGCAAGAGGAAACACTGGGTCTCTGCCGCGGTCCTGAGTCTCCCGATCGAGGAGGGCGGTCAGTCGCTGGTGTGCGTCCGCACCCAGGCTGCGACTCTCCGCCTTCGGACCCTGCAGAGATACCTGTACGTCGAGCGTCCTCCCAGATGGTGTGCGCTGGCGACGTATTTTTTCCGCCGGTGTCACTGCCTTCAAGACGACACGCAGCTCCCGGTGGAGTCCGTTAGCCGCGCCTCTCTGAGGGAGTTGCCTGTCTTTTACCGGGATCTTTTCCGAGTCTGGAACATGGTCGCCTCCAGTCAGGGCGCTCCCCCGCCGGCGGAGGAGAGCGCCTCGGCTGTCCGGGCGGCCGACTCCGGGGACGGTCCGGCGGGCGGAGGAGTAGCCGAAACCCCCGGGACGCCCCTCACTGCGGGTGGCGAGGGGGCTCGGGAGTGCGGAGCGATCCCGGCCGAGCTGACCCCCGCTCAGCCGGAACTGCTCATCGGACCCAGGCCCCGAAACCCTCCTCGGGAGCCGGTCCCGCACAACCCGAGCCGCCTCTCGGAAATGCCCTCCGTGCCATTCCAATCGGCGCGGAGGGGTTTCCTGTACGGGCTGCTCCTGCACACTCTCCACTTCCTCGCCCTCGTCAGCCGGCCGGACACGCCTTGGCGGTCCGCGTTGCCATCTGGCGGCGAGGGGAAACCCCGATGGAGGTCTCTCTACGCGGGAGTCTTCCCCCTTTACATCGGGGACCTGGGGTGGAGGGTGCTGCACAGAGCAGTCCCGTGCAATAGGCTTTTAAGTAGGTTCACGGACTCCCAGGCCAGCTGTATTTTCTGCGGCCTGGACGAGTCCGTGTTCCACATTTATATGGAGTGTGCGAGGTTGCAGCCCCTATTTGAGTATCTGAAGGGGCTGCTCCTCAAATTCTGGCTGCACTTCAGTCCCACGCTCCTGATCTTTGGGCACCCGGTGCGGAGGGGCTCGGGCCGGGAGGAGGATCTCCTCGTCGGTCTGCTCCTGGGCCTGGCCAAGGTGGCAATTCACAGGTCCAGGTTGCGGGCCGTCGGGGGGTCCGTCCTCCCCGATTGCCTGCCCCTCTTCCGCGGTTACGTTCGCGCCCGGGTGTCCCTGGAAAAGGAGCATGCGGTGTCCGCCGGTACGCTTGAGGCCTTCCGCGACCGGTGGGCACCGCAGGGACTGGAGTGCATCGTCGACGCCGAGAATGGCATTTTAATTTGAGTTTTTTTTTAAAAAAAAAAGAAAAGAAAAAAAAAAAAAAAAAAAAAAAAAAAAAAAAAAAAACTGGGATTGGCAGCTCTCTGATTTGGGAGCCTGAGTGTTGAGAGTCTCAACGAGGTGCAGCTGAGAGTGCTGGTGGCAGTTGGAGGTTGCAGAGGTGGAGAGAGGAGCTGCACTGAGCAAGGGAGAGCAGCTACCAACAAGCAGAGGAAAACCCCAACAACAGTCTCCATTAAAGAGAAGAAAGAGACATTTTTTGGAAACAAGGCTTTGTCTGGAGGTGGGTGCTGAACACCAGTAATTTACTTTGGACTGTTGGGGGAGGAACAAGTGGCTGGAACAACAAGGGGTGGGGCTGCCAATTCAACAGGAATCTGTGCTGCTGCAAAAGCACACAGGGAATCTCCCTCCCCACCCCAATTGCCAAGCCTGGGTCAGCTGAAGCTGCCAAGCTAAACAGACGGAAGGGGATAGATAGTGCCTGGGCAGCTTCAGCTGACCCAGGTGAAGACGACTCCCCCAATAAGAAGACCAACTTCAAAGACTGTTTGTTTTAAGTGTACTGTGAGCACCACCTCCAGAAAGCAAGTCATCCCTTACAGCCTGTCTTTACCTCTCCTCTCTTACCTCAGCCTCTCCACTAACCTGTTGTTTGTTTGTTTGTCTTTTCAAATTTTTCTGTGAATCGCTGTTATTTAGTGTGCAAGTCCACAATTTGGGGTGGGTTTAGCTCTTAGACCCATGGCAATCCCTTCATCACCGGTGGCGGGGCCCTCTACTACCTCCGCAGCGGCAGCTTCTGTGGCTGCCCACGTGGCCCCGTCACCCATTAAATTATTGACATGCAGCCATGGGGTGAAGAGCTATCCCCACCCCAACATGTCTATTGAGGCCTGCGTTAAGGCAATGGCCGTGGTTGTCGGTCCCTCGGCCATTGTTGCGGCCTCAAAGATGTATGGGAAGGCTGTGTTCTTTTTGAAGACCGAGCGGGCGGTGTCCCTGGCCCTGAGTAAAGGGCTCACTGTGGGGGGGACCATCCTGCCAGTGGACCCTCTGGGGGCCACTGCGCATCGGATAATGTTGTCCAACGTCCCACCCTTCATTCCCAGTGAGCTCCTCCTCCCCCACCTGCACCATCTGGGGGAGGTGAGGTCGGGGATCACCCCAGTCCGGCTTGGTCTTCGGGAGCACAGCCTCCAACATGTCTACTCCTTCCGCCGCCAGTTATCTATGCAGCTGGCGCGGGAGGAGGACACGGAGGGCCAATTTTATGTGGAGTTCCAGGGGACGGCCTTCCGCATCTTCTGGACCTCGGATGGGGCGCGGTGCCACGTCTGCAAGGGGGTGGGGCATGTTCGTAAGAACTGCCCCAACCTCCCGGCCGCCAGCTCCACCTCGGCGGCACAGAGTGGTTCCACAGCACCTCCTCCCACTCCCCCCGCAGATCCAACAGACAACGCTCAGTCGGTTCCGGGGGCTGTGGTTTTCACAGCCTCTGGCGGGGAGGGGAGCGTCCGTCCGAGCGGAAGGAATACGCGGGGAAAAAAGAAACATTGTGAGGCGCGTCCCCTGGACACTTTGACTCAACCCGAGCCTGAGCTCAGCCCAAAGCCCATTCCCATGGAATCCACTTGTCCCAGGGCTGGGCTCAGGCCCAGGGTGACAAAAAGGGAAAAAAGGGTGCGGAGGCGGAGGCCTCTGATGACATGGAGGTCTCTGAGTCTCCGCGCCCAAGTGCAAAAAAGAGGAGAAGGCACCCCTCCACGGAAATAACACAGGGCCCTGAGGTGCAGGGCCCATCTGTTGGAGGGGAGTTGCCTCCTGTTTCTGGTCCTCAGGTTCCCCCTACCGCCACCACCAAGGCTGCAAAGTCCGGGCAGGAGCACTCTATTCCTCAGGATGGAGGGGAGGGGATGGCCCCGGTACTTGAGGCCCCTCCTGAAGGAGTAAGTGGGGCCCTGCTTGTGGTGGGGAAGCCTGGGGAAACCGCCCATTCCGCCACTGCTACTCGGTCGGGTGCCCTGAATGAAGGGGAGGGCGAGGCCCCAGAGGGTCGGGCCTCCCAGCCGGAGTCCACCACCAACCAGGAGACACCCGACCCAGTTATAACTGAGAATGCTGCCCCATCTGCTGGGCCTGTGGGTGCTGGCAGAGCGGGAGATGGCCTCCTCTCGCCGCCTCCAGTCTCGGCTCCGGCTGGTTTCCCGGAGTTCGGAACTTCTCTCTCCCCTGGACCACTCATTGGCCTGGGGATGGAGGTGGAGGGGAGTCCTGAACCGCTGGTGCCTACAGGCTCCAGTTTTACAATAGAACCCAGAGAGGACTCCTCCGCCATCGATCCTGGGGGTGGGATCGTGACGGAGGCGGGACCAGCTGGCGCGGCCGGGACGTCCACCCCACAGTGTGTGGTGGATGTGTCGACCGCTGGCGGTGGCGACCCGGAGGAGGATGGGGATTCGGTGCGGGGCACGGAGGATGATCTTGATTCCATCGCCAGTGAGGTGGTGGAGTCCCTCATGCCTCCCACCGAATCTCCTCTCATCCCCACGGCGGAACTCCGGGATTTCCTCGTGGCTTGCAGGGGTTGCCACAATAAAGTTCAGCTGGCCCTCGACCGTTGGTCGAATCTGGCGCTGATCATCCAGTCAGTCCGTGCCGCCCTTAAGATAGCGGGCAAGAGCGCGGACGTGAAACTGGTTGAGAGGCGCCGTTTTAATGTGGTCATCAATGGGTTGCTGGGGGAGTGGAGGGCCAAGTGCACTTCCACTCCCTCCTCACAGTGAGGTGTTTGTGACGGGTTTTAATTACCTTTGACATGAAGATAACCATAGCCAGCCTCAACATCAACGGCAGCAGAGGGGCTCACCGCAGATTTCACAATCTCTCAGTCCTCAGGGAAGGGAGATACACGGTGAGCTTTCTGAAGGAAACCCACACCGTTCCGGGAGACGAATCCACCTGGCTCCTGGAGTGGCAGGGTGGGGTCTACATGCGTAATCTCACCCCTATTTCTCGTGGGGTGGCTATCTTGTTGGCCCCGACTTTTCAGCCGGAGATCTTGGGGGTCAAGGAGCTAGTGCAGGGCCGCTTGCTCCACCTCGCCGTTCGCCTGGGTAGCGTGCCGCTCCACTTTGTGAACGTGTACGCGCCCAGGCCCGGCGCGTTGCAAGCGCGCTTCTTTGAAGAAGTGTCCGCTCTCTTGAGCTCCATCGATAGCGGCGAGTGCATCATCCTCGGGGGTGATTTTAACTGCACCCTCGAGGTGGGGGATCGCTCCGGTCCCCAGCTCGGTGGAGAAGTTGAGGGGACTGATCAGCTCCCTTAACTTTGTGGACGTCTGGCGGAATCTCCATCCCGACTCCAGCGCCTTCACGAGGAGGTCTGGAGGAGGGGGGTCGCGAATCGACCGCCTCTACATTTCGCAGGCGTACGTCTCCCGCGTTTCGGCAGCCTCCATGCGGCTGGTGCCGTGCTCGGACCATCACCTGGTGTGGGCGGAGTTCACTCCACTCCGCACGCGGGCGGGGTCCGCGTACTGGCACTTTTACAACCGGCTGCTGGAGGACGAGCGATTTCGGGACTCGTTCTGTCGATTCTGGGCCGACTGGAGAAGGAAGCAGGGGGGCTTCCCCTCCTTGAGGCTATGGTGGGATGTGGGCAAGACTCACATCCGCGTCTTCTGTCAGGAGTACGCGAAGGGGTCGACCAAGAGGCGGGAAGCCGAGATCGGGCGCCTTGAGAGGGAGGTGCTCGACTTGGAGTCCCGCCTCGGTCATGCCGTCGTGGACCCGGCTCTGTGGCAGGCGTACAAAGAGAAGAAGGGCGCGCTGAGGGACCTGCAGCTCATAGGGTCCCGAGGCGCGTACTTGAGGTCGCGGATCCAGATCCTGGAAGACTTGGACCGCGCCTCTCCCTTCTTATACTCGCTGGAAAAATGGCGGGGGGTCCGTAAGCAGCTCGTCGAGCTGTTGGCCGACGACGGATCCTCCATCACGGATCCGGAGGGAATGGGCCTCCTGGTCCGGACTTATTACAGTGCGTTGTTCTCTCCGGATCCGTCCAGCGAGGATGCGCGCAGAGTTTTGTGGGAGGACCTGCCGCAGGTCAGCCTGGAGGGCGCCGAAGGATTGGAGGCTCCGCTCACGTTGGCGGAGCTGACTGGCGCCCTCCACCAGCTCTCAAGTGGCAAATCCCCAGGGCTGGATGGGTTGACCGTGGAGTTCCTCAGGGCGTTCTGGGACGTCCTGGGGGACGATTACGCGCGGGTCCTGGGGGAAAGCCTGGCGACCGGGGAGATGCCCCTCTCGTGGCGCAGGGCGGTCATCGTCCTGCTGCCGATGAGGGGCGATCTCCGCCTGCTTAAAAACTGGCGTCCGGTCTCCCTCCTCAGCACGGATTATAAGATCTTTGCCCGGGCTATGTCCACCCGCCTGGGCTCCGTGCTGGCCCACATGATCCACCCCGACCAGTCCTACACGGTCCCGGGCCAGTCCATCCAGGACAACATCCACCTGGTCCGGGACCTGATCTATCTTTCCCAGAGGACTGGTCAATCGGTCGCCTTTCTCTCCCTCGATCAGGAGAAGGCGTTCGACAGGGTGGATCACGATTACCTTTTCGGGACTCTGCGCGCTTTCGGACTCGGGCCGCATTTTGTTGCCCGGGTCCGACTTTTATATGCCGCCGCAGAGTGTCTAGTCAAAGTTAACGGGTCCTTGACGGCGCCCCTTCGATTTGGGAGAGGAGTGCGTCAGGGGTGCCCCATGTCCTGCCAATTGTATACCATCTGCGTGGAGCCCTTCCTGTGCCTGCTTCGCAGGAGGTTGACGGGATGGGCTCTGCGCCAGTCGGCCATGCGGGTCGTCCTCTCGGCTTACGCCGACGACGTGCTCCTCGCAATCACAGATCCCGTTGACTTGCGGAGGATGTGCGAATGCCAGCAGACCTTTTCTGCCGCGTCCTCCGCGAGGATCAATTGGGAGAAATGTTCCGGACTCCTGGTTGGTCAGTGGCGGGTGGACTCCCTGCCGGAGGAGATGACACCTTTTGCGTGGAGCACCAGGCACCTCCTCTATCTGGGAGTCCACCTTCGCCCCGCTGAGGAAGCCTGGCCGGCAAACTGGCAGGAGTTGGAGGCGAAAGTCACCGCTCGGCTGGGGCGCTGGACAGGACTGCTCCGAGTGCTTTCTTACAGGGGCCGAGCGTTGGTCATAAACCAACTGGTGGCCTCCAAGTTGTGGTACCGGTTGGTCACTTTGGCCCCGCCCACTTTATTTGCCACCAAGATCCAGAAGAAACTCGTCGATTTCTTCTGGGGCAAGAGGAAACACTGGGTCTCTGCCGCGGTCCTGAGTCTCCCGATCGAGGAGGGCTGTCAGTCGCTGGTGTGCGTCCGCACCCAGGCAGCGACTCTCCGCCTTCGGACCCTGCAGAGATACCTGTACGTCGAGCGTCCTCCCAGATGGTGTGCGCTGGCGACGTATTTTTTCCGCCAGTGTCACTGCCTTCAAGACGACACGCAGCTCCCTGTGGAGTCCGTTAGCCGCGCCACTCTGAGGGTGTTGCCTGTCTTTTACCGGGATCTTTTCCGAGTCTGGAAAATGGTCGCCTCCAGTCAGGGCGCTCCCCCGCCGGCGGAGGTGAGCGCCTCGGCTGTCAGGGCGGCCGACTCCGGGACGGTCCAGCGGGCGGAGGAGTAGCCGAAACCCCCGGGACGCCCCTCACTGCGGGTGGCGAGGGGGCTCGGGAGTGCGGAGCGATCCCGGCCGAGCTGACCTCCGCTCGGCCGGAACTGCTCATCGGACCCAGGCCCCGAAACCCTCCTCGGGAGCTGGTCCCGCACAACCCGAGCCGCCTCTCGGAAATGCCCTCCATGCCATTCCAATCGGCGCGGAGGGGTTTCCTGTACGGGCTGCTCCTGCACACTCTCCACTTCCTCGCCCTCGTCAGCCGGCCGGACACGCCCTGACGGTCCGCGTTGCCATCTGGCGGCGAGGGGAAACCCCGATGGAGGTCTCTCTACGCGGGAGTCTTCCCCCTTTACATCGGGGACCTGGGGTGGAGGGTGCTGCACAGAGCAGTCCCGTGCAATAGGCTTTTAAGTAGGTTCACGGACTCCCAGGCCTGGATGAGTCCGTGTTCCACATTTATACGGAGTGTGCGAGGTTGCAGCCCCTATTTGAGTATCTGAAGGGGCTGCTCCTCAAATTCTGGCTGCACTTCAGTCCCACTCTCCTGATCTTTGGGCACCCGGTGCGGAGGGGCTTGGGCCGGGAGGAGGGTCTCCTCGTCGGTCTGCTCCTGGGCCTGGCCAAGGTGGCAATTCACAGGTCCAGGTTGCGGGCCGTCGGGGGGTCCGTGTTCCCCGATTGCCTGCCCCTCTTCCGCGGTTACGTTCGCGCCCGGGTGTCCCTGGAAAAGGAGCATGCGGTGTCTGCCGTTACGCTTGAGGCCTTCCGCGACCGTTGAGCACCGCAGGGACTGGAGTGCATTGTTGACGCCGAGAGTGGCATTTTAATTTGAGTTTTTTGTTTATTTATCTGGTTTTAATAAAGTTATTTTAAAAATATAAGTATTTATATAAAGGGGGCCTGAGGAATAAAGGCCCCCTCGACATAAAAAATATATGAAGGGGGCCTGAGGAATAAAGGCCCCCTCGACATAAAAAATATATAAAAGGGGCCTGGGGTATAAAGATCACCTTAAAAAAAAAGAAAAAAAAACGTGGGGAAAAAACAAAAAAACAAAACGGGGGTTGGCTGTTCTCTGATTGGGAAGCCTGAGTGTTGAGTGTCTCAACGAGGAGCAGCTGAGAGTGCTGGTGGCAGTTGGAGGTTGCAGAGGTGGAGAGAGGAGCTACAACTAAGCAGAGGTGAATCTTCAACAACAGTCTCCATTAAAGAGAAGAAAGAGACATTTTTTGGAAACTTTGTCTGGAGGTGGGTGCTGAACACCAGTAATTTACTTTGGACTGTTGGGGGAGGAACAAGTGGCTGGAACAACAAGGGGTGGGGCTGCCAATTCAACAGGAATCTGTGCTGCTGCAAAAGCACCCAGGGAAGCACCCTCCCCACCCCAATTGCCAAGCCTGGGTCAGCTGAAGCTGCCCAGCTAAACAGACGGAAGGGGATAGATAGTGCCTGGGCAGCTTCAGCTGACCCAGGTGAAGACGACTCCCCCAACCAGAAGACCGGAAGACCAACTTCAAAGACTGTTTTAAGTGTACTGTGAGCACCACCTCCAGAAAGCAAGTCATCCCTTCCAGCCTGCCTTTGCCTCTCCTCTATTACCTCAGCCTCTCCACTAATCTGTTGTTTGTTTGTTTGTCTTTAATATATATTCAATATTTTCAGTTAATCGCTGATGTTTGGTGTGCAAGTCCACAATTTGGGGTGGGTTTAGCTCTTCGACCCATGGCAAGCCCTTCATCACCGGTGGCGGGGCCCTCTACTACCTCCGCAGCGGCAGCTTCTGTGGCTGCCCACGTGGCCCCGTCACCCTTTAAATTGTTGACATGCAGCCATGGGGTGAAGAGCTATCCCCACCCCAACATGTCTATTGAGGCCTGCGTTAAGGCAATGGCCGTGGTTGTCGGCCCTTCGGCCATTGTTGCGGCCACAAAGATGTATGGGAAGGCTGTGTTCTTTTTGAAGACCGAGCGGGCGGTGTCCCTGGCCCTGAGTAAAGGGCTCACTGTGGGGGGGGATCTTCCTGCCAGTGGACTCTCTGGGGGCCACTGCGCATCGGATAATGTTGTCCAACGTCCCACCCTTCATTCCCAGTGAGCTCCTCCTCCCCCACCTGCACCATCTGGGGGAGGTGAGGTCCGGGATCACCCCAGTCCGGCTTGGTCTTCGGGAGCACAGCCTCCAACATGTCTACCCCTTCCGCCGCCAGTTATTTATGCAGCTGGCGCGGGAGGAGGACACGGAGGGCCAATTTAATCTGGAGTTCCAGGGGACGGCCAACCGCGTCTTTTGGACCTCGGACGGGGCGCGGTGCCACGTCTGCAAGGGGGTGGGGCATGTTCGGAAGAACTGCCCCAACCTCCCGGCCGCCAGCTCCACCTCGGCGGCCCAGAGTGGTTCCACAGTACCTCCTCCCACTCCCCCAACACAGCCAAGAGACACCGCTCAGTCGGTTCCGGAGACTGTGCCTTTCACAGCCTCCGGCGGGGAGGGGAGAGTCCGTCCGAGCGGAAAAACGACGCGGGGAAAAAAGAAACATCATGAGGCGCGTCCCCTGGACACTTTGACTCAACCCGAGCCTGAGCTCAGCCCAAAGCCCATTCCCATGGAATCCAAATGTCCCAGGGCTGGGCTCAGGCCCAGGGTGACTAAAAAGGGAAAAAAGGGTGTGGAGGCGGAGGCCTCTGATGACATGGAGGTCTCTGAGTCTCCGCGCCCAAGTGCGAAAAAGAGGAGAAGGCACCCCTCCACAGAAATAACACAGGGCCCTGAGGTGCAGGGCCCATCTGTTCAAGAGGAGCTGCATCCTGTTTCTGCTCCTCAGGTACCCCCTACCGCCACCACCAAGGCTACAAAGTCCGGGCAGGTGCTCCCTATTCCTCAGGATGGAGGGGAGGGGATGGCCCCGGTACATGAGGCCCCTCCTGAAGAAGTAAGTGGGGCCCTGCTTGTGGTGGGGGAGCCAAGGGAAGCCGCCCATTCCACCACTGCTACTGGGTCGGGTGCCCTGAATGAAGGGGAGGGCGAGGCCCCAGAGGGTCGGGTCTCCCAGCCGGAGTCCACCACCAACCAGGAGACACCCGACCCAGTTATAACTGAGAATGCTGCCCCATCTGCTGGGCCTGTGGGTGCTGGCGGAGCGGGAGATGGCCTCCTCTCGCCGCCTCCAGTCTCGGCTCCGGCTGGTTTCCCGGAGTCCGGAACTTCTGTCTCCCCTGGACCACTCATTGGCCTGGGGACGGAGGTGGAAGGGGGTCCTGAACCGCTGGTGCCTACAGACTCCAGTTTCACAATAGAACCCAGAGAGGACTCCTCCGCCATCGATCCTGGGGGTGGGATCGTGACGGAGGCGGGACCACCTGGCGCGGCCGGGACGTCCGCCCCACAGTGTGTGGTGGATGTGTCGGCCGCTGGCGGTGACAACCCGAAGGAGGATGGGGATTCGGTGCGGGGCACGGAAGATGATCTTGATTCCATCGCCAGTGAGGTGGTGGAGTCCCTCGTGCCTCCCACCGAATCTCCTCTCATCCCCACGGCGGAACTCCGGGATTTCCTCGCGGCTTGCAGAGGTTGCCGCAATTACGTTCAGCTGGCCCTCGACCGTTGGTCGAATCTGGCGCTGATCATACAGTCCGTCCGTGCCGCCCTTAGGATAGCGGGCAAGCGCGCGGAAGTGAAACTGGTTGAGAGGCGCCGTTTTAATGTGTTCCTCAATGGGTTGCTGGGGGAGTGGAGGGCAGGTGCACTTCCACTCCCTCCTCACAGTGAGGTGCTTGTGACAGGTTTTAATTACCTTTGACATGAAGATAACCATAGCCAGCCTCAACATCAACGGCAGCAGAGGGGCTCACCGCAGATTTCACAATCTCTCAGTCCTCAGGGAAGGGAGATACGCGGTGAGCTTTCTGCAGGAAACCCACTCCGTTCCGGGAGACGAAGCCACCTGGCTCCTGGAGTGGCAGGGTGGGGTCTACATGAGTCACCTCACCCCTATTTCTAGTGGGGTGGCTATCTTATTGGCCCCGACTTTTCAGCCGGAGATCTTGGGGGTCAAGGAGCTAGTGCCGGGCCGCTTGCTCCACCTCGCCGTTCGCCTGGGTAGCGTGCCGCTCCACTTTGTGAACGTGTACGCGCCCAGGCCCGGCGCGTTGCAAGCGCGCTTCTTTGAAGAAGTGTCCGCTCTCTTGAGCTCCATCGATAGCGGCGAGTGCATCATCCTCGGGGGGGATTTTAACTGCACCCTCGAGGTGGGGGATCGCTCCGGTCCTCAGCGCGGCCAAGCATCAGTGGAGAAGTTGAGGGGACTGATCAGCTCCCTTAACTTGATGGACGTCTGGCGGAATCTCCATCCCGACTCCAGCGCCTTCACGTGGAGGTCTGTAGGAGGGGGGTCGCGAATCGACCGCCTCTACATTTCGCAGGCGTACGTCTCCCGCGTTTCGGCGGCCTCCCTGCGGCTGGTGCCGTGCTCTGATCACCGCCTGGTGTGGGCGGAATTTACTCCACTCCGCACGCGGGCGGGGTCCGCGTACTGGCACTTTAACAACAGGCTGCTGGAGGACGTGCGATTTCGGGACTCGTTCTGTCGATTCTGGGCCGACTGGAGAAGGAAGCAGGGGGGCTTCCCCTCCTTGAGGCTATGGTGGGATGTGGGCAAGACTCACATCCGTATCTTCTGTCAGGAGTATGCGAAGGGGTCGACAAAGATCGGGAAGCCGAGATTGGGCGCCTTGAGAGGGAGGTGCTCGACTTGGAGTCCCGCCTCGGTCATGCCGTCGTGGACCCGGCCCTGTGGCAGGCGTACAAAGGGAAGAAGGGCGCGCTGAGGGACCTGCAGCTCATAGGGTCCCGAGGCGCATACGTGAGGTCGCGGATCCAGATCCTGGAAGATTTGGACCGCACCTCACCCTTCTTATACTCGCTGGGAAAATGGCAGGGGGTACGTAAGCAGCTCGTCGAGCTGCTGGCTGACGACGGATCCTCCATCACAGATCCGGAGGGAATGGGCCTCGTGGTCCGGACTTATTACAGTGCGTTGTTCTCTCCGGATCCGCCCAGCGAGGATGCGTACAGAGTTTTGTGGGAGGACCTGCTGCAGGTCAGCCCGGAGGGCGCCGAAGGATTGGAGGCTCCGCTCACGTTGGCGGAGCTGACTGGCGCCCTCCACCAGATCTCGAGGGACAAATCCCCAGGGCTGGATGGGTTGACCGTGGAGTTCCTCAGGGCGTTCTGGGACGTCCTGGGGGACGATTACGCGCGGCTCCTGGGGGAAAGCCTGGCGACCGGGGAGATGCCCCTCTCATGGCGCAGGGCGGTCATCGTCCTGCTGCCGAAGAGGGGCGATCTCCGCCTGCTTAAAAACTGGCGTTCGGTCTCCCTCCTCAGCACGGATTATAAGATCTTTGCCCGGGCTATGTCTACCCGCCTGGGCTCCGTGCTGGCCCACATGATCCACCCCGACCAGTCCTACACAGTCCCGGGCCAGTCCATCCAGGACAACATCCTCCTGGTCCGGGACCTTTTCCATCTTTCCCAGAGGACTGGTCAGTCGGTCGCCTTTCTCTCCCTCGATCAGGAGAAGGTGTTCGACAGGGTGGATCACGATTACCTTTTCGGGACTCTGCGCGCTTTCGGACTCGGGCCGCATTTTGTGGCCCGGGTCCGAATTTTATACGCCGCCGCAGAGTGTCTAGTCAAAGTTAACGGGTCCGTGACGCGCCTGTTCGATTTGGGAGAGGAGAGCGTCATGGGTGCCCCATGTCCGGCCAATTATATACCATCTGCGTGGAGCCCTTCCTGTGCCTGCTTCGCAGGAGGTTGACGGGATTGGCTCTGCGCGAGCCGGCCATGCGGGTCGTCTTCTCGGCTTACGCCGACGACGTGCTCCTCGCAATCACAGATCCCGTTGACTTGCGGAGGTTGCGCGACTGCCAGCAGACCTTTTCTGCCGCGTCCTCCGCGAGGATCAATTGGGAGAAATGTTCCGGACTCCTGGTTGGTCAGTGGCGGGTGGACTCCCTGCCGGAGGAGCTGACACCTTTTGCGTGGAGCACCAGGCACCTCCTCTATCTGGGAGTCCACCTTCGCCCCGCTGAGGAAGCCTGGCCGGCAAACTGGCAGGAGTTGGAGACGAAAGTCACCGCTCGGCTGGGGCGCTGGACAGGACTGCTCCGAGTGCTTTCCTACAGGGGCCGAGCGTTGGTCATAAACCAACTGGTGGCCTCCATGCTGTGGTACCGGTTGGTCACTTTGGCCCCGCCCCCTGTATTTGCCACCAAGATCCAGAAGAAACTCGTCGATTTCTTCTGGGGCAAGAGGAAACACTGGGTCTCTGCCGCGGTCCTGAGTCTCCCGATCGAGGAGGGCGGTCAGTCGCTGGTGTGCGTCCGCACCCAGGCTGCGACTCTCCGCCTTCGGACCCTGCAGAGATACCTGTACGTCGAGCGTTCTCCCAGATGGTGTGCGCTGGCGACGTATTTTTTCCGCCAGTGTCACTGCCTTCAAG
Organism: Heterodontus francisci; assembly: GCF_036365525.1. NCBI lineage: Eukaryota > Metazoa > Chordata > Chondrichthyes > Heterodontiformes > Heterodontidae > Heterodontus > Heterodontus francisci. Next base: position 1,022,414 of record NW_027141501.1, on the reverse strand, counting down.
GCGACACGCAGCTCCCTGTGGAGTCCGTTAGCCGCGCCTCTCTGAGGGAGTTGCCTGTCTTTTACCGGGATCTTTTCCGAGTCTGAAACATGGTCGCCTCCAGTCAGGGCGCTCCCCCGCCGGCGGAGGAGAGCGCCTCGCCTGTCCGGGCGGCCGACTCCGGGGACGGTCCGGCGGGTGGAGGTGTAGCCGAAACCCCCGGGACGCCCATCACTGCGGGTGGCGAGGGGGCTCGGGAGTGCGGAGCGATCCCGGCCAAGCTGACCCCGGCTCGGCCGGAACTGCTCATCGGACCCAGGCCCCGAAACCCTCCTCGGGAGCCGGTCCCGCACAACCCGAGCCGCCTCTCGGAAATGCCCTCCAAGCCATTCCAATCGGCGCGGAGGGGTTTCCTGTACGGGCTGCTCCTGCACACTCTCCACTTCCTCGCCCTCGTCAGCCGGCCGGACACGCCCTGGCGGTCCGCATTGCCATCTGGCGGCGAGGGGAAACCCCGATGGAGGTCTCTCTACGCGGGAGTCTTCCCCTTTACATCGGGGACCTGGGGTGGAGGGTGCTGCGCAGAGCAGTCCCGTGCAATAGGCTTTTAAGTAGGTTCACGGACTCCCAGGCCACCTGTACTTTCTGCGGCCAGGACGAGTCCGTGTTCCACATTTATACGGAGTGTGCGAAGTTGCAGCCCCGATTTGAGTATCTGAAGGGGCTGCTCCTCAAATTCTGGCTGCACTTCAGTCACATGCTCCTGATCTTTGGGCACCCGGTGCGGAGGGGCTTGGGCCGGGAGGAGGATCTCCTCGTCGGTCTGCTCCTGGGCCTGGCCAATGTGGCAATTCGCAGGTCCAGGTTGCGGGCCGTCGGGGGGTCCGTCCTCCCCGATTGCCTGCCCCTCTTCCGCGGTTACGTTCGCGCCCGGGTGTCCCTGGAAAAGGAGCATGCGGTGTCCGCCGGTACGCTTGAGGCCTTCCGCGACCGGTGGGCACCGCCGGGACTGGAGTGCATTGTAGAAGCCGAGAATGGCATTTTAATTTGAGTTTTTTGTTTATTTATCTGGTTTTAATAAAGTTATTTTAAAAATATAAGTGTGTACATGAAGGGGGCCTGAGGGATAAAGGCCCCCTCGACATATAAAATATATATAAAGGGGGCCTGAGGAATAAATGCCCTCTGGACATAAAAAAAATGAGTGAGTCGGCCGCCTCCGGCTCCACCGCCCAGAGTGAGTAGGCCACCTCTGGCTCCTCGAACGCCCAGAGTGAGTTGGCCCCCTCGGGCTCTACCGCCCAGAGTGAGTCGGCACCCTCCGGCTCGTCTACCGCCCAGAGTGTGTCGGCCCCCTCCGGCTCTACCTCCCAGAATGAGTCGGCCCCCATCGGCTCCTCTACCGCCCAGAGTGAGACGGCCCCATCCGGCTCTACCGCCCAGAGTGAGTCGCCCACCTCCGGCTCTACCGCCCAGAGTGAGTCGGCCCCCTCCGGCTCCTCTACCGCCCAGAGTGAGTCGGCCCCATCCGGCTCGACTGCCCGGTGTGAGTCCGCCCCCTCCGGCTCATCTCCCCCCCAGAGTGAGTCGGCCCAATCCGCCTCTCCCGCCCAGAGTGAGTCGGCCCCCTCCGGCTCCTCTCACGCCCAGAGAGACTCGGCCCCCTCCGGCACTTCTACCGCCCAGAGTGAGTCGGCCCCCTCCGGCTCTACCGCCCAGAGTGAGTCGGCCCCCTCGGGGTCAACCGCCCAGAGTGAGTCGGCCCCCTTCGGCTCCTCTACCGCCCAGAGTTGGTCGGCCCCCTCCGGCTCTGCCGCCCAGAATGAGTCGGCCCCCACCGGCTCCTCTACCGCCCAGAGTGAGACGGCCCCACCCGGCTCTACGGCCCAGAGTGAGTCGGCCCCGTCCGGCTCCTCTACCACCCAGAGTGAGTCGGCCCCCTCTGGCTCCGCCGCCCAGAGTGAGTCGGCCCCCTCCGGCACCTCGACCGCCGAGAGTGAGTCGGCTCCCTCCGGCTCTACCGCCCAGAGTGAGTCGGCCCCCTCCAGTTCCTCTACCGCCCAGAGTGAGACGGCCCCATCTGGCTCTACAGCCCAGAGTGAGTCGGCCGCCTCCGGCTCCTCTACCACCCAGAGTGAGACGGCCCCCTCCTGCTCAACCGCCCAGAGAGACTCGGCCCCCTCCGGCACTTCTACCGCCCAGAGTGAGTCGGCCCCCACCGGCTCTACCGCCCAAAGTGAGTCGCCCCCCTCCGGCTCCTCCACGGCCCAGAGTGAGTCGGCCCCCTCCAGCTCCTCTACCGCCCAGAGTGAGATGGCCCCATCCGGCTCTACCGCCTAGAGTGAAACGGCCGCCTCCGTCTCCTCTACCGCCCAGAGTGAGTCGGCCCCCTCCAGCTCTACCGGCCAAAGTGAGTCGGCCCCCTCCGGCTCCTCCACCGCCGAGAGTGAGTCAGACCCCTCCGGCTCCTCTACCGCCCAGAGTGAGTCGACCCCCTCCGGCTCTACCGCACTGGGTGAGTAGGCCCACTCCGGCTCCACTACCGCCCAGAGTGAGTCGGCCCCCTCCGGCTCCACCGGCCAGAGTGACTCGGCCCCCTCCGGCTCCTCTACCATCCAGAGTGAGTCGGCCCCCTCCGGCTCTACCGCCCAAAGTGAGTCGGCCCCCTCCGGCTCCTCTACCGCCCAGAGTGAGTCGGCCCCCTCCATCTCCACCACTGCCCAGAGTGAGACGGCCCCATCCGGCTCTACCGCCCAGAGTGAGTCCGCCGCGTCCATCTCCTCTACCGCCCAGAGTGAGACGGCCCCATCCGGCTCTAACGCCCAAAGTGAGTCGGCCCCCTCCGGCTCCTCTACCGCCCAGAGTGAGTCAGCCACCTCCGGCACCTCTGCCGCCCAGAGTGAGTCGGCCCCCTCCCAGAGTAAGACGCCCTTTTCGGCTCCTGTAGCGCCCAGAGTGAGTCGGCTCCCTCCGGCTCTACCGCCCAGAGTGAGTCGGCCCCGTCGGGGTCAGCCGCCCAGAGTGAGTAGGCCCCCTTCGGCTCCTCTACCGCCCAGAGTTTGTCGGCCCCCTCCGGCTCTACCGCCCAGAATGAGTCGGCCCCCACCGGCTCCTCTACCGCCCAGAGTGAGACGGCCCCACCCGGCTCTACGGCCCAGAGTAAGTCGGCCCCGTCCGTCTCCTCTACCGCCCAGAGTGAGTCGGCCCGCTCTGGCTCCACCGCCCAGAGTGAGTCGACCCCTCCGGCACCTCTACCGCCGAGAGTGAGTCGGCTCCCTCCGGCTCTACCGCCCAGAGTGAGTCTGCCCCCTCCAGTTCCTCTACCGCCCAGAGTGAGAAGGCCCCATCCGGCTCTACAGCCCAGAGTGAGTCGGCCCCCTCCGGCTCCTCTTCCACCCAGAGTGTGACGGCCCCCTCCTGCTCAACCGCCCAGAGAGACTCGGCACCCTCCGGCACTTCTACCACCCAGAGTGAGTCGGCCCCCTCCGGCTCTGCCGCCCAAAGTGAGTCGGCCCCCTCCGGCTCCTCCACCGCCCAGAGTGAGTCGGCCCCCTCCAGCTCCTCTACCGCCCAGAGTGAGATGGCCCCATCCGGCTCTACCGCCCAGAGTGAGTCGGCCACCTCCGTCTCCTCTACCGCTCAGAGTGAGACGGAACCATCCGGCTCTAACGCCCAGAGTGAGTCGGCCCCCACCGGCTCCTCTACCTCCCAGAGTGAGTCGGCCCCCTCCGGCTCTACCGCCCAGAGTGAGTCGGCCACCTCCGGCACCTCTGCCGCCCAGAGTGAGTCGGCCCCCTCCCAGAGTATGTCGGCCCCATTCGGCTCCTCTAGCGCCCAGAATGAGTCGGCTCCCTCCGGCTCTACCGCCCAGAGTGAGTCGGCACCCTCGGGCTCTATCGCCCAGAGTGTGTCGGCCCCCTTCGGCTCCTCTACCGCCCCGAGTGTGTCGGCCCCCTCCGGCTCTACCGCCCAGAGTGACTCGGCCCCCTCCGGCACTTCTACCGCCCAGAGTGAGTCGGCCCCCTCCAGCTCCGCTACCGCCCAGAGTGAGTCGGCCCCCTCCAGCTCCTCTACCGCCCAGAGTGAGATGGCCCCATCCGGCTCTACCGCCCAGAGTGAGTCGGCCACCTCCGTCTCCTCTACCGCTCAGAGTGAGACGGAACCATCCCAGAGTGAGTCGGCACCCTTCGGCTCCTCTACCACCCAGAGTGAGTCGGCTCCCTCCGGCTCTACCGCCCAGAGTGAGTCTGCCCCCTCCAGTTCCTCTACCGCCCAGAGTGAGTCGGCCCCCTCCGGCTCTACCACCCAGAGTGAGTAGGCCACCTTCGGCACCTCTGCCGCCCAGAGTGAGTCGGCCCCCTCCCAGAGTGAGTCGGCACCCTTCGGCTCCTCTACCACCCAGAGTGAGTCGGCTCCCTCCGGCTCTACTGCCCAGAATGAGTCTGCCCCCTCCAGTTCCTCTACCGCCCAGAGTGAGAAGGCCCCATCCGGCTCTACAGCCCAGAGTGAGTCGGCCCCCTCCGGCTCCTCTTCCACCCAGAGTGAGACGGCCCCCTCCTGCTCAACCGCCCAGAGAGACTCGGCACCCTCCGGCACTTCTACCGCCCAGAGTGAGTCGGCCCCCTCCGGCTCTGCCGCCCAAAGTGAGTCGGCCCCCTCCGGCTCCTCCACCGCCCAGAGTGAGTCGGCCCCCTCCAGCTCCTCTACCGCCCAGAGTGAGATGGCCCCATCCGGCTCTACCGCCCAGAGTGAGTCGGCCACCTCCGTCTCCTCTACCGCTCAGAGTGAGACGGAACCATCCGGCTCTAACGCCCAGAGTGAGTCGGCCCCCACCGGCTCCTCTACCTCCCAGAGTGAGTCGGCCCCCTCCGGCTCTACCGCCCAGAGTGAGTCGGCCACCTCCGGCACCTCTGCCGCCCAGAGTGAGTCGGCCCCCTCCCAGAGTATGTCGGCCCCATTCGGCTCCTCTAGCGCCCAGAGTGAGTCGGCTCCCTCCGGCTCTACCGCCCAGAGTGAGTTGGCCCCCTCGGGCTCTACCGCCCAGAGTGAGTCGGCCCCATTCGGCTCCTCTACCGCCCCGAGTGTGTCGGCCCCCTCCGGCTCTTACGCCCAGAGTGAGTCGGCCCCCTCCGGCTCTACCGCCCAAAGTGAGTCGGCCCCCTCCGGCTCCTCTACCGCCCAGAGTGAGTCTGCCCCCTCCAGCTCCGCTACCGCCCAGAGTGGGACGGCCCCATCCGGCTCTACCGCCCAGAGTGAGTCGGCCGCCTCCGTCTCCTCTACCGCCCAGTGTGAGTCGGCACCCTCCGGCACAACTACCGCCCATAGTTACTCGGCCCGCTCCGACTCCACCGCCCAGAGTGAGTCGGCCCCCTCCTGCTCCTCTAACCCCCTGAGTGAGTCGGCCCCCTCCAGCTCTACCACCCAGAGTGAGTAGGCCACCTTCGGCACCTCTGCCGCCCAGAGTGAGTCGGCCCCCTCCCAGAGTGAGTCGGCACCCTTCGGCTCCTCTACCACCCAGAGTGAGTCGGCTCCCTCCGGGTCTACCGCCCAGAGTGAGTCGGCCCCCTCCGGTTCCTCTACCGCCCAGAGTGAGGCGGCCCCCTCCGGCTCTACCGCCCAGAGTGAGTCGACCCCCTCCGGCTCTACCGCACTGAGTGAGTCGGCCCACTCCGGCTCCACTACCGCCCAGAGTGAGTCGGCCCCCTCCGGCTCCACCCGCCAGAGTGACCCGGCCCCCTCCGGCTCCTCTACCGTCCAGAGTGAGTCGGCCCCCTCTGGCTCCACCGGCCAGAGTGACTCGGCCCCCTCCGGCTCCTCTACCGTCCAGAGTGAGTCGGCCCCCTCTGGCTCCACCGCCCAGAGTGAGTCGGCCCCCTCCGGCACCTCTACCGCCCAGAGTGAGTCGGCCCCCTCCTGCTCAACCGCCCAGAGTGACTCGGCCACCTCCGGCACTTCTAACGCCCAGCGTGAGTCGGCCCCCTCCGGCTCTCCCGCCCAAAGTGAGTCGGCCCCCTCCGGCTCCTCTACCGCCCAGAGTGAGTCGGCCCCCTCCAGCTCCTCTCCCGCCCAGAGTGAGATGGCCCCATCCGGCTCTGCCGCCCAGAGTGAGTCGGCCCCTTCTGGCTCCTCTTCCGCCCAGAGTGAGTCGGCCCCCTCCGGCTCTACCGCCCAGAGTGAGTCGGCCACCTCCGGCACCTCTGCCGCCCAGAGTGAGTCGGCCCCCTCCCAGAGTAAGACGGCCCCCTTCGGGTCCTGTAGCGCCCAGAGTGAGTCGGCTCCCTCCGGCTCTACCGCCCAGAGAGAGTCGGCCCCCTCGGGGTCAACCGCCCAGAGTGAGTCGGCCCCCTTCGGCTCCTCTACCGCCCAGAGTGAGACGGCCCCACCCGGCTCTACGGCCCAGAGTGAGTCGGCCCCGTCCGGCTCCTCTACCGCCCAGAGTGAGTCGGCCCCCTCTGGCTCCGCCGCCCAGAGTGAGACGGCCCCCTCCGGCACCTCGACCGCCGAGAGTGAGTCGGCTCCCTCCGGCTCTACCGCCCAGAGTGAGTCGGCCCCCTCCAGTTCCTCTACCGCCCAGAGTGAGACGGCCCCATCCGGCTCTACAGCCCAGAGTGAGTCGGCCCCCTCCGGCTCCTCTACCACCCAGAGTGAGACGGCCCCCTCCTGCTCAACCGCCCAGAGAGACTCGGCCCCCTCCGGCACTTCTACCGCCCAGAGTGAGTCGGCCCCCTCCGGCTCTACCGCCCAAAGTGTGTCGCCCCCTCCGGCTCCTCCACGGCCCAGAGTGAGTCGGCCCCCTCCAGCTCCTCAACCGCCCAGAGTGAGATGGCCCCATCCGCCTCTACCGCCCAGAGTGAAACGGCCCCCTCCGGCTCTACCGCCCAAAGTGAGTCGGCCCCCTCCGGCTCCTCCACCGCCCAGAGTGAGTCAGACCCCTCCGGCTCCTCTACCGCCCAGAGTGAGTCGACCCCCTCCGGCTCTACCACACTGGGTGAGTCGGCCACCTCCGGCACCTCTGCCGCCCAGAGTGAGTCGGCCCCCTCCCAGAGTAAGACGGCCCCCTTCGGCTCCTGTAGCGCCCAGAGTGAGTCGGCTCCCTCCGGCTCTGCCGCCCAGAGTGAGTCGGCCCCCTCGGGGTCAACCGCCCAGAGTGAGTCGGCCCCCTTCGGCTCCTCTACCGCCCAGAGTTTGTCGGCCCCCTCCGGCTCTACCGCCCAGAATGAGTCGGCCCCCACCGGCTCCTCTACTGCCCAGAGTGAGACGGCCCCACCCAGCTCTACGGCCCAGAGTGAGTCGGCCCCGTCCGGCTCCTCTACCACCCAGAGTGAGTCGGCCCCCTCTGGCTCCGCCGCCCAGAGTGAGGCGGCCCCCTCCGGCTCCTCTACCACCCAGAGTGAGACGGCCCCCTCCTGCTCAACCGCCCAGAGAGACTCGGCCCCCTCCGGCACTTCTACCGCCCAGAGTGAGTCGGCCCCCTCCGGCTCTACCGCCCAGAGTGAGTCGGCCCCCTCGGGGTCAACCGCCCAGAGTGAGTCGGCCCCCTTCGGCTCCTCTACCGCCCAGAGTTGGTCGGCCCCCTCCGGCTCTGCCGCCCAGAATGAGTTGGCCCCCACCGGCTCCTCTACCGCCCAGAGTGAGACGGCCCCACCCGGCTCTACGGCCCAGAGTGAGTGGGCCCCGTCCGGCTCCTCTACCACCCAGAGTGAGTCGGCCCCCTCTGGCTCCGCCGCCCAGAGTGAGTCGGCCCCCTCCGGCACCTCGACCGCCGAGAGTGAGTCGGCTCCCTCCGGCTCTACCGCCCAGAGTGAGTCGGCCCCCTCCAGTTCCTCTACCGCCCAGAATGAGACGGCCCCATCTGGCTCTACAGCCCAGAGTGAGTCGGCCCCCTCCGGCTCCTCTACCACCCAGAGTGAGACGGCCCCCTCCTGCTCAACCGCCCAGAGAGACTCGGCCCCCTCCGGCACTTCTACCGCCCAGAGTGATTCGGCCCCCACCGGCTCTACCGCCCAAAGTGAGTCGCCCCCCTCCGGCTCCTCCACGGCCCAGATGAGTCGGCCCCCTCCAGCTCCTCTACCGCCCAGAGTGAGATGGCCCCATCCGGCTCTACTGCCTAGAGTGAAACGGCCGCCTCCGTCTCCTCTACCGCCCAGAGTGAGTCGGCCCCCTCCAGCTCTACCGGCCAAAGTGAGTCGGCCCCCTCCGGCTCCTCCACCGCCCAGAGTGAGTCAGACCCCTCCGGCTCCTCTACCGCCCAGAGTGAGTCGACCCCCTCCGGCTCTACCGCACTGGGTGAGTCAGCCCACTCCGGCTCCACTACCGCCCAGAGTGAGTCGGCCCCCTCCGGCTCCACCGGCCAGAGTGACTCGGCCCCCTCCGGCTCCTCTACCATCCAGAGTGAGTCGGCCCCCTCCGGCTCTACCGCCCAAAGTGAGTCGGCCCCCTCCGGCTCCTCTACCGCCCAGAGTGAGTCGGCCCCCTCCAGCTCCTCCACTGCCCAGAGTGAGACGGCCCCATCCGGCTCTACCGCCCAGAGTGAGTCGGCCGCGTCTGTCTCCTCTACCGCCCAGAGTGAGACGGCCCCATCCGGCTCTAACGCCCAAAGTGAGTCGGCCCCCTCCGGCTCCTCTACCGCCCAGAGTGAGTCAGCCACCTCCGGCACCTCTGCCGCCCAGAGTGAGTCGGCCCCCTCCCAGAGTAAGACGCCCTCTTGGGCTCCTGTAGCGCCCAGAGTGAGTCGGATCCCTCCGGGTCTACCGCCCAGAGTGAGTCGGCCCCGTCTTGGTCAGCCGCCCAGAGTGAGTCGGCCCCCTTCGGCTCCTCTACCGCCCAGAGTTTGTCGGCCCCCTCCGGCTCTACCGCCCAGAATGAGTCGGCCCCCACCGGCTCCTCTACCGCCCAGAGTGAGACGGCCCCACCCGGCTCTACGGCCCAGAGTGAGTCGGCCCCGTCCGTCTCCTCTACCGCCCAGAGTGAGTCGGCCCGCTCTGGCTCCACCGCCCAGAGTGAGTCGACCCCTCCGGCACCTCTACCGCCGAGAGTGAGTCGGCTCCCTCCGGCTCTACCGCCCAGAGTGAGTCTGCCCCCTCTAGTTCCTCTACCGCCCAGAGTGAGACGGCCCCATCCGGCTCTACAGCCCAGAGTGAGTCGGCCCCCTCCGGCTCCTCTTCCACCCAGAGTGAGACGGCCCCCTCCTGCTCAACCGCCCAGAGAGACTCGGCACCCTCCGGCACTTCTACCGCCCAGAGTGAGTCGGCCCCCTCCAGCTCTGCCGCCCAAAGTGAGTCGGCCCCCTCCGGCTCCTCCACCGCCCAGAGTGAGTCGGCCCCCTCCAGCTCCTCTGCCGCCCAGAGTGAGATGGCCCCATCCGGCTCTACCGCCCAGAGTGAGTCGGCCACCTCCGTCTCCTCTACCGCTCAGAGTGAGACGGAACCATCCGGCTCTAACGCCCAGATTGAGTCGGCCACCTCCGGCACCTCTGCCGCCCAGAGTGAGACGGCCCCCTCCCAGAGTATGTCGGCCCCCTTCGGCTCCTCTAGCGCCCAGAGTGAGTCGGCTCCCTCCGGCTCTACCGCCCAGAGTGAGTCGGCCCCCTCGGGCTCTACCGCCCAGAGTGAGTCGGCCCCCTTCGGCTCCTCTACCGCCCCGAGTGTGTCGGCCCCCTCCGGCTCTACCGCCCAGAGTGACTCGGCCCCCTCGGGCACTTTTACCGCCCAGAGTGAGTCGGCCCCCTCCGGCTCTACCGCCCAAAGTGAGTCGGCCCCCTCCGGCTCCTCTACCGCCCAGAGTGAGTCTGCCCCCTCCAGCTCCGCTACCGCACAGAGTGGGACGGCCTCATCCGGCTCTACCGCCCAGAGTGAGTCGGCCGCCTCCGTCTCCTCTACCGCCCAGTGTGAGTCGGCACCCTCCGGCACAACAACCGCCCATAGTTACTCGGCCCGCTCTGACTCCACCGCCCAGAGTGAGTCGGCCCCCTCCTGCTCCTCTAACCCATTGAGTGAGTCAGCCCCCACCAGCTCTACCGCCCAGAGTGAGTCGGCCCCGCCCGGCTCCACTACCGCCCAGAGTGAGTCGGCCCGCTCCGGCTCCATAACCGCCCAGAGTGAGTCGGCCCCCTCCGGCTCTACCGCCCAGAGTGAGTCGGCCCGCTCCGGCTCCATAACCGCCCACAGTGAGTCCGCCCCCTCCGAATCTACCACCCCGTGTGAGTCGGCACCCTCCGGCATATGTACCGCCCATAGTGAGTCGGCCCGCTCCGGCTCTACCGACCAGAGTGAGTCGGCCCCCTCCGGCTCCTATAACACCCAGAGTGAGTCGGCCCACACCAGCTCTACCGCCCAGAGTGAGTCGCCCCCCCCCGGCTCCACTACCGCCCATAGTGAGTCGGCCCCCTCCGGCTCTACCGACCAGAGTGAGTCGGCCCCCTCCGGCTCCTCTAACACCCAGAGTGAGTCGGCCCCCACCAGCTCTACCGACCAGAGTGAGTCGGCCCCCTCCGGCTCCTCTAACACCCAGAGTGAGTCGGCCCCCACCAGCTCTACCGCCCAGAGTGAGTCGGCCCCCCCCGGCACCACTAGCGCCCAGAGTGAGTCGGCCCCCTCCGGCTCTACTACCCACAGTGAGTCCGCCCCCTCCGAATCTACCGCCCTGTGTGAGTCGGCACACTCCGGCACATGCACCGCCCATACTGAGTCGGCCCCCTCCGGCTCTACCGCCCAGAGTGAATCGGCCCCCTCCGGTTCCTCTACCGCCCGGAGTGAGTCGGCCCCATCCGGCTCTACTGCCGAGAGTGAGTCGGCCATCTCTGGCTCTACCGCCCACAGTGAGTCGGCCCCCTCCGGCTCTACCGCCCAGAGTGAGTCGCCCCCCTCCGGCTCCTCTACCGCCCAGCGTGTGTCGGCCCCCTCCGGCACTACCGCCCATAGTGAGTCGGCCACCTCTGGCTCCTCTACAGCCCAGAGTTATTCGGCCCCATCCGGCTCTACCGCCCAGATTGAGTCGGCACCCTCCGGCACATCTACCGCCCAGAGTGAGTCGGCCCCCTCGGCTCTACCACCCAGAGTGATTCGGCCCCATCCGGCTCCTTTCCCGCCCAGAGTGAGTATGCCCCCTCCGGCTTTACCGCCTTTAGTGAGTCGGCCCCCTCCGGCTCCTCTACCGCCCAGAGTGTGTCGGCCCCCTCCCCCTCTTCCGCCCAGAGCGAGTCGGCCCACTCCGGCTCCTCTACCACCCAGAGTGAGTTGGCCACCTCTGGCTCCACCGCCCAGAGTGAGTTGGCCCCCTCCGGCTCCTCTACCGCCCAGAATGAGTCGGCCCCCTCCGGCTCTACCGCCCAGAGTGAGTCGGCCCCGTCCTGCACCTCCACCGCCCAGAGTGAGTCGGCCACCTCCGGCACCTCTACCGCCCAGAGTGAGTCGGCCCGGTCCGGCTCCTCTACTGCCCAGAGTGAGTCGGCTCCCTCTGTCTCCACCGCCCAGAGTGAGTCTGCCCCCTCCGGAACCTCTACCGCCGAGAGTGAGTCAGTTCCCTGCGGCTCTACCGCCCAGAGTGAGTAGGCCCCCTCCGGCTCCTCTACCGCCCAGAGTGAGACGGCCCCCTCCTGCTCAACCGCACAGAGTGAGTCGGCCCCCTCCGGCTCCTCTAACGCCCAGAGTGAGACGGCCCCCTCCTGCTCAACCGCCCAGAGAGACTCTGCCCCCTCCGTCACTTATACCGCCCAGAGTGAGTCGGCCCCCTCCGGCTCTACCACCCGAAGTGAGTCGGCCCCCTCCAGCTCCTCCACCGCCCAGAGTGAGTCGCCCCCCTCCAGCTCCTCTCCCGCCCAGAGTGAGATGGCCGCATCCGGCTCTACCGCCCAGAGTGAGTCGGCCGCCTCCGTCTCCTCTACCGCCCAGACTGAGACGGCACCATCCGGTTCGAACGCCCAGAGTGAGACGGCCCGCTCCGGCTCCTCTACCGCCCAGAGTGAGTCGGCCCCCTCCGGCTCTACCGCCCAGAGTAAGTCGGCCACCTCCGGCACCTCTGCCGCCAAGAGTGAGTCGGCCCCCTCTCAGAGTATGTCGGCCCCCTTCGGCTCCTCTAGCGCCCAGAGTGAGTCGGCTCCCTCCGGCTCTCCCGCCCAGAGTGAGTCGGCCCCCTCGGGCTCTGCCGCCCAGAGTGACTCTGCCCCCTCCGGCACTTCTACGGCCCTGAGTGAGTCGGCCCCATCCGGCTCTACCGCCCAGAGTGACTCTGCCCCCTCTGGCACTTCTACGGCCCTGAGTGAGTCGGCCCCATCCGGCTCTACCGCCCAGAGTGAGTCGGCCGCCTCCGTCTCCTCTACCGCCCAGTGTGAGTCGGCACCCTCCGGCACATGTAACGCCCATAGTGAGTCGGCCCGCTCCGGCTCCACCGACCAGAGTGAGTCGGCCCCCTCCGGCTCCTCTAACCCCCAGAGTGAGTCGGCCCCCAACAGCTCTACCGCCCAGAGTGAGTCGGCCCCGCCCGGCTCCACTACCGCGCAGAGTGAGTCGGCCCCCTCCGGCTCCATAACCGCCCAGAGTGAGTCAGCCCCCTCCGGCTCTACCGCCCACAGTGAGTCCGCCCCCTCCGAATCAACCGCCCAGTGTGAGTCGGCACCCTCCGGCACATGTACCGCCCATAGTGAGTCGGCCCGCTCCGGCTCTACCGACCAGAGTGAGTCGGCCCACTCTGGCTCCTCTAACACCCAGAGTGAGTCGGCCCCCACCAGCTCTACCGCCCAGAGTGAGTCGGCCCCCCCCGGCTCCACTACCGCCCAGAGTGAGTCGGCCCCCTCCGGCTCCATAAACGCCCAGAGTGAGTCGACCCCCTCCGACTCTACCACTCACAGTGAGTCCACTTCCTCCGAATCTGCCGCCCTGTGTGAGTCGGCACACTCCGGCACATGTACCGCCCATACTGAGTCGGCCCCCTCCGGCTCCTCTCCCGCCCAGAGTGAGTCGCCCTCTCCGGCTTTACCACCTAGAGTCAGTCGGCACCCTCCGGCTCCTCTACCGCCCAGATTGAGTCGGCCCCCTCCGGCTCTACCGCCCAGAGTGAATCGGCCCCCTCTGGTTCCTCTACCGCCCGGAGTGAGTCGGCCCCATCCGGCTCTACTGCCGAGAGTGAGTCGGCCAACTCCGGCTCTACCGCCCAGAGTGAGTCGGCCCCCTCCGGCTCTAACGCCCAGAGTGAGTCGCCTCCCTCCGGCTCCTCCACCGCCCAGCGTGTGTCGGCCCCCTCCGGCACTACCGCCCAGAGTGAGTCGACCACCTCTGGCTCCTCTACCGCCCAGAGTTATTCGTCCCCATCCGGCTCTACCGCCCAGATTGAGTCGGCACCCTCCGGCACATCTAACGCCCAGAGTGAGTCGGCCCCCTCCGGCTCTACCGCCCAGAGTGAGTCGGCCCCATCCGGCTCCTTTCCTGCCCAGAGTGAGTATGCCCCCTCCGGCTTTACCGCCTATAGTGAGTCGGACCCCTCCGGCTCCTCTACCGCCCAGAGTGAGTCGGCCACCTCCGGCTCTTCTGCCCAGAGTGAGTCGGCCCACTCCGGCTCCTCTACCGCCCAGAGTGAGTTGGCCACCTCTGGCTCCACCGCCCAGAGTGAGTTGGTTCCCTCCGGCTCCACTACCGCCCAGAATGAGACGGCCCCCTCCGGCTCTACTGCCCAGAGTGAGTCGGCCCCCTCCTGCACCTCCACCGCCCAGAGTGAGTCGGCCACCTCCGGCACCTCTACCGCCCAGAGTGAGTCGGCCCGGTCCGGCTCCTCTACTGCCCAGAGTGAGTCGGCCCCCTCTGGCTCCACCGCCCAGAGTGAGTCGGCCCCCTCCGGAACCTCTACCGTCGAGAGTGAGTCGGCTCCCTCCGGCTCTACCGCCCAGAGTGAGTCGGCCCCCTCCGGCTCCTCTACCGCCCAGAGTGAGACGGCCCCCTCCTGCTCAACCGCCCAGAGTGAGTCAGCCCCCTCCGGCTCCTCTACCGCCCAGAGTGAGACGGCCCCCTCCTGCTCAACCGCCCAGAGAGACTCGGCCCCCTCCTTCACTTCTACCGCCCAGAGTGACTCGGCCCCCTCCGGCTCTACCACCCGAAGTGAGTCAGCCCCCTCCGGCTCCTCCACCGCCCAGAGTGAGTCGGCCCCCTCCAGCTCCTCTACCGCCCAGAGTGAGTCGGCCGCCTCCGTCTCCTCTACCGCCCAGAGTGAGACGGCACCATCCGGCTCTAACGCCCAGAGTGAGTCGGCCCCCTCCGGCTCCTCTACCGCCCAGAGTGAGTCGGCCCCCTCCGGCTCTACCGCCCAGAGTGAGTCGGCCACCTCCGGCACCTCTGCCGCCCAGAGTGAGTCGGCCCCCTCTCAGAGTGAGTCGGCCCCCTCCGGCTCCTATCGCGCCCAGAGTGAGTCAGCCCCCTCCGGCTCTACCGCCCACAGTGAGTCCGCCCCCTCCGAATCTACCGCCCAGTGTGAGTCGGCACCCTCCGGCACATTTACCGCCCATAGTGAGTCGGCCCGCTCCGGCTCTACCGACCAGAGTGAGTCTGCACCCTCCGGCACTTCTACGGCCCAGAGTGAGTCGGCCCCATCCGGCTCTACCGCCCAGAGTGAGTCGGCCGCCTCCGTCTCTTCTACCGCCCAGTGTGAGTCGGCCCCATCCGGCTCTACTGCCGAGAGTGAGTCGGCCATCTCCGCCTCTACCGCCCAGAGTGAGTCGGCCCCCTCCGGCTCTACCGCCCAGAGTGAGTCGCCCCCCTCCGGCTCCTCTACCGCCCAGCGTGTGTCGGCCCCCTCCGGCAATACCGCCCAGAGTGAGTCAGCCACCTTTGGCTCCTCTACCACCTAGAGTTAGTCGGCCCCATCCGGCTCTACCGCCCAGATTGAGTCGGCACCCTCCGGCACATCTACCGCCCAGAGTGAGTCGGCCCCCTCCAGCTCTACCGCCCAGAGTGAGTCGGCCCACTCCGGCTCTAACGCCCAGAGTGAGTCGGCCCCCTCCGGCTCCTCTACCGCCCAGAGTGATTCGGCCCCCTCCGTCTCCTCCGTCCAGAGTGAGTCGGGCCCCTTCGGCTCCTCTACTGCCCAGAGTGAGTCGGCCCCTTCCGGCTCCACCGCCCAGAGTGGGTCAGCCCACTCCGGCTCCTCTAACGCCTAGACTGAGTCGGCTCCTTCCGGCTCTACTGCCCAGAGTGCGTCGGCCCCCTCCGGCTCCTCTACCACCCAGAGTGATTTGGCCCCCTCCGGCTCCTCTACCACCCAGAGTGAGTCGGCCCCCTCCGGCTCTACCACCAGAGTGAATCGGCCACCTACGGCTGCTCTACCGCCCAGAGTGAGTCGGCCCCCTCCGGCTCCACCGCCCAGAGTGAGTCGGCCCCCTCCGGCTCCTCTACCGCCCAGAGTGATTCGGCCCCCTCCGGCTCCACCACCCATACTGAGTCGGGCCCCTCCGGCTGCTCTACTGCCCAGAGTGAATCGGCCCCTTCCGGCACCACCGCCCAGTGTGGGTTGGCCCCATCCGGTTTCTCGACCGCCCAGAGTGATGCGGCCCCCTCCGGCTCCTCTACCACCCAGAGTGAGTCGGCCCCCACCGTCTCCTGTACCACCCAGAGTGAGTCGGCCCCCTCAGTCTCTACCGCCCAGAGTGAGTCGGCCCCCCACGGCTCAACCACCCAGAGCGAGTCGGCCCCCTCCGGCTCCACCGCCCAGAGTGATTCGGCCCCCTCCGGCTCCTCTACCGCCCAGAGTGATTCGGCCCCCTCCGGTTCCACCGTCCAGAGTGAGTCGGGCCCCTTCGGCTCCTCTACCGCCCAGAGTGAGTCGGCCCCTTCCGGCTACACCGCCCAGAGTGGGTCGGCCCACTCCGGCTCCTCTAAAGCCCAGACTGAGTCAGCTCCTTCCGGCTCTACCGCCCAGAGTGAGTCGGCCCCCTCCGGCTCCTCTACCACCCAGAGTGAGTCGGGCCCCTCCGGCTCCTCTACCGCCCAGAGTGATTCGGCCCATTCCGGCTCCACCGCCCAGAGTGGGTCGGCCCCATCCGGCTCCTCTAACCCCCAGAGTGAGTCGGCCCCCTCCGGCTCCACTACCGCCCAGAGTGAGTCGGCCCCCTCCGGCTCCATAACCGCCCAGAGTGAGTCGACCCAATCTGGCACTACCGCACACAGTGAGTCCACCCCCACCGAATCTACCGCCCAGTGTGAGTCGGCACCCTCCGGCACATGTACCGCCTATAGTGAGTCGGCCCGCTCCGGCTCTACCGCCCAGAGTGAGTCGGCCCCCTCCGGCTCCTCTGCCGCCCAGAGTAAGTCGGATCCCTCCGGCTCTACTGCCCGGAGTGAGTCGGCCGCCTCCGGCTCTACCGCCCAGAGTGAGTCTGCCCCCTCCGGCTCCTCTGCCGCCCAGAGCGAGCCGGCCTCCTCCGGCTCTACCGCCCGGAATGAGTCGGCCCCCTCCGGCTCCTCCACCGCCCAGAGTGAGTCGGCCCCCTCTGGCTCTACCGCCCAGACTGAGTCGGCACCCTCCGGAACATCTCCCGCCCAGAGTGAGTCGGCCCCCTCCGGCTTTACTGCCTAGAGTAAGTCGGCCCCCTCCGGCTCTACCGCCCAGAGTGAGTCGGCCCCCTCCGGCTCCTCTACCGGCCAGAGTGAGTCGACCCCCTCCGGCTCTACCGCCCAGAGTGAGTCGGCCCCCTCCGGCTCCTCTACCGCCCAGAGTGAGTCGGCCCATTCCGGCTCTACCGCCCAGAGTGAGTCGGCCCCCTCCGGCTCTAATGCCCAGAGTGAGTCGGCACCCTACGGCACCTCTACCGCCCAGAGTGAGTCGGCCCCCTCCGGATCTAACGCCCAGAGTGAGTCGGCCCCCTCCGGCTCCTCTATCGCTCAGAATGATTCGGCCACCTGCCGCTCTACCGCCCAGAGTGAGTCGGCCCCCTCCGGCTCCTTTACCGCCCAGCGTGAGTCGGCCCCCTCCGGCTCTACCGCCCAGAGTGAGTGGGCCAACTCCGGCTCCGCTACCGCCCTGAATGAGTCGGCCCCCTCCGGCTCTACCACCCAGAGTGAGTCGGCCCCCTTCGGCTCTACCGCCCAGAGTGAGTCGGCACCCTCCGGCACATCTACCGCCCAGAGTGAGTCGGCCCCCTCCGGCTCTCCCACCCAGAGTGAGTCGGCCCCCTCCGGCTCCTCTCCCGCTTCGAGTGAGTCGGCCCCCTCCGGCTTTACCGCCTGCCGTGTGTCGGCCCCCTCCGGCTCCTCTACCGCCCAGAGTGAGTCGGGCCCCTCCGGGTCTACCGCCCAGAGTGAGTCGGCTCCCTCCGGCACCACTGCCGCCCAAAGTGAGTCGGCCCCCTCCGGCTCTAAAGCCCAGAGTGAGTCGGCCCCCTACCTCTCCTCGAACGCCAAGAGTGAGTCGGCCCCCTCCGATCACTCTGGGCGGTGGAGCCGGTGGGGGCCGACTCACTCTGGGCGATAAAGGAGCTGGAGGGGGCTGACTCACCATGGGCGGTTGTGGAGCCGGAGGGGGCGGACTCACTCCACCGCCCAGAGTGAGTCGGCCCCCTCCGGCTCTGCTACCGCCCAGAGTGAGTCGGCCCCCTCCGGCTCTACCGCCCAGAGTGAGTCGGCCCCCTCCGTCTCTACCGCCCAGAGTGAGTAGGCCCCCTCCTACTCCTCTACCGCCTAGAGTGAGTCGGCCCCCTCCAGCTGTACAGCCCAGAGTGAGTCAGTCCCCTCCGGCTCCTCTAGCACCCAGAGTGAGTCGGCCCCCTCCGACTCTACCGCCCAGAGTGAGTCGGCCCCCTCCGGCTCTACCGCCCAGAGTTAGTCGGCCCCCTCCGGCTCTACCGCCCAGAGTGAGTCGGCCCCCTCCGGCTCCTATGCCGCCCACAGTGAGTCGGCCCCCTATGGTTCTACCGCCCAGAGTGAGTAGGCCCCCTACGGCTCCACCGCCCAGAGTGAGTCGGCCCCCTGCAGCTCCTCTACCACCCAGAGTGAGTCGGCCCCCTCCAGAATACCACCCAGAATGAGTCGGCACCCTCTGGCATGTCTACAGCCCAGAGTGAGTCGGACACCTCCGGCTCTACCGCCCAGAGTGAGTCGGCCCATTCCGGCTCTACCGCCCAGAGTGAGTCAGACCACTCCGGCTCCTCTACCGCCCAGAGTGAGTCGGCCCCCTCCGACTTTACCGCACAGAGTGAATAGGCCCCCTCCGGCTCCTCTACCGCCCTGAGTGTGTCGGCCCCCTCCGGCTCCTCTACCGCCCTGAGTGCATCGGCCCCCTCCGGCTCTAATGCCCAGAGTGAGTCGGCACCCTCCGGCACCTCTACGGCCCAGAGTGAGTCGGCCCCCTTCGGATCTAACGCCCAGAGTGAGTCGGCCCCCTCCGGCTCCTCTATTGCCCAGAATGAGTCGGCCACCTGCCGCACTACCGCCCAGAGTGAGTCGGCCCCCTTTGGCTCCTCTACCGCCCAGAGTGAGTCGGCCCCCTCCGTCTCTACCGCCCAGAGTGAGTCGGCCCCCTCCTACTCCTCTACCGCCTAGAGTGAGTCGGCCCCCTCCAGCTGTACAGCCCAGAGTGAGTCGGTCCCCTCCGGCTCCTCTAGCACCCAGAGTGAGTCGGCCCCCTCCGACTCTACCGCCCAGAGTGAGTCGACTCCCTCCGGCTCCTCTACCGCCCAGAGTGATTCGGCCCCTTCCGGCTCCACCGCCCTGAGTGGGTCGGCCCCATCCGGCTCCTCTAACCCCCAGCGTGATTCGGCCCCCTCCGGCTCTACCGCCCAGAGTGAGTCGGCCCCCTCCGGCTCCATAACTGCCCAGAGTGAGTCGGCCCCCTCCGGCTCCATAACCGCCCACAGTGAGTCGACCCAATCCGGCACTACCGCCCACAGTGAGTCCACCCCCACCGAATCTACCGCCCAGTGTGAGTCGGCACCCTCCGGCACATGTACCGACTATAGTGAGTCGGCCCGCTCCGGCTCTAACGCCCAGAGTGAGTCGGCCCCCTCCGGCTCCTCTGCAGCCCAGAGTGAGTGGGCCCCCTCCGGCTCTACCACCCAGAGTGAGTCGGCCCCCTCCGGCTCCTCTAACCCCCAGAGTGAGTCGGCCCCCTCCGGCTCTACCGCCCAGATTGAGTCGGCCCCGCCCGGCTCCACTACCGCCCAGAGTGAGTCGGCCCCCTCCGGCTCCATAACCGCGCAGATTGAGTCGGCCCAATCCGGCTCTACCGCCCACAGTGAGTCCACCCCCACTGAATCTGCCTCCCAGTGTGAGTCGACACCCTCCGGCACATGTAGCGCCCATAGTGAGTCGGCCCGCTCCGGCTCTACCGACCAGAGTGAGCCGGCCCCCTCCGGCTCCTCTCCCGCCCAGAGTGAGTCGGCCCCCTCCGGCTTTACCACACAGAGTGAGTCGGCCCCCTCCGGCTCCTCTGCCGCCCAGAGTGATTCGGCCCCCTGCTGGTCCTCTGCCGCCCAGAGTGAGTCGGCCCCCTCCAGCTGTACCGCCCAGAGTGATTCGGCCCCCTGCTGCTCCTCTACCGCCCAGAGTGAGTCGGCCCCCTCCAGCTGTACCGCCCAGAGTGAGTCGGACCCCTCCAGCTACTCTAGCACCCAGAGTGAGTCGGCCCCATCCAGCTCTACCGCCCAGAGTGAGTCGGCCCCCTCCGGCTCTTCCACCGCCCAGAGTGAGTCGGCCCCCTCCGGCTCTACCGCCCAGTGTGAGTCGGCCCCCTCCGGCTCTACCGCCCAGAGTGAGTCGGCCCCCTCCGGCTCCTACGCCTCCCAGAGTGAGTCGGCCCCATACGGCTCTACCGCCCAGATTGAGTAGGCCACCTCCGGCTCCACCGCCCAGAGTGAGTCGGCCCCCTCCGGCTCTACCGCCCAGAGTGAGTCGGCCCCCTCCGGCTCCTATACCGCCCAGTGTGAGTCGGCTCCCTCCGGCTCTTCCGCCCAGAGTCAGTTGTCCCTCTCCGGCTCTAACGCCCAGAGTTAGTCGGCCCCCTCCTGCTCCTCTACCGCCCTGAGTGAGTCGGCCCACTCCAGCTGTACCGCGCTGAGTGAGCCGGCCCCCCCCGGCTCCTCTAGCACCCAGAGTGAGTCAGCCCCCTCCGGCTCTACTGCCCAGAGTGAGTCGGCCCCCTCCGGCTCCTCCACCGCCCAGAGTGAGTCGGCCCCCTGCGGCTCTACCGGCCAGAGTGAGTCGGCCCCCTCCGGCTCCACCACCCAGAGTGAGTCGGCCCCCTCCCGCTCCTCTCCCGCCCAGAGTGAGTCCGCCCGCTCCGGCTTTTCCGCCTCGAGTGAGTCGGCCCCCTCCGGCTCGACCGCACAGAGTGAGTCGGCTCCCTCCGGCACCACTGCCGCCCAGAGTGAGTCGGCCCCCTCAGGCTCTACCGCACAGAATGTTTCGGCCCCCTCCGACTCTAAAGGCCAGAGTGAGTCGGCCCCCTCCGGCTCCTCTAACGCCCAGAGTGAGTCAGCTCCCTCTGGCACCACTGCCGCCCAGAGTGAGTCGGCCCCCTCAGGCTCTACCACACAGAATGTTTCGGCCCCCTCCGACTCTAAAGGCCAGAGTGAGTCGGCCCACTCAGGCTCTACCGCACAGAGTGAGTCGGCTCCCTCCGGCACCACTGCCGCCCAGAGTGAGTCGGCCCCCTCAGGCTCTACCGCACAGAATGTTTCGGCCCCCTCCGACTCTAAAGGCCAGAGAGAGTCGGCCCCCTCCGGCTCCTCTTACGCCCAGAGTGAGTCGGCCCCCTCCGACTCACTCTGGGCGGTAGAAGCCGGAGGGGGCCGATTCACTCTGTGCGGTCGAGGAGCCAGAGGGGGCCGAATCACCATGGGCGGTTGTGGAGCCGGAGGGGGCCGACTCACTCTACCGCCCAGAGTGAGTCGGCCCCCTCCGGCTCTTCTACCGCCCAGAGTGAGTCGGCACCCTCCAGTTCCTCTACCACCCACAGTGAGTCAGCCCCCTCCGGCTCAACCGCCCAGAGTGAGTCGGCCCCTCCTGCTCCTCTGCAGCCCAGAGACAGTCGGCCCCCTCCAGCTGTACCGCCCAGAGTGAGTCGGCCCCCTCCGGCTCCTCTAGCACCCAGAGTGAGTCGGTACCCTTCGGCTCTACCGACCAGAGTGAGTCAGCCCCCTCCGGCTCCTACAGCGCCCAGAGTGAGTCGGCCCCCTCAGGCTCTACCGCCCAGAGTGAGTAGGCCCCCTCCGGCTCTACCGCCCAGAGTGAGTCGGTCACCTCCGGCTCCTCTGCCGCCCAAAGTGAGTCGGCCCCCTACGGCTCTACCGCCCAGAGTGAGTCGGCCCCTCCGGCTCCACCGCCCAGAGTGAGTCGGCCCCCTCCGGCTCCTCTACCGCCCAGAGTGAGTCGGCCCCGCCTGGCTCCTCTACCGCCCATAGTGAGTCGGGCACCTCCGGCTCCATTACCGCCCAGTGTGTGTCGGCCCCCTCCGGATCTACCGCCCAGAGTGAGTCCGACCCCTCCAGCTCCTCTACCGCCCAGAGTGAGTCTGCCCCCTCTGGCTCTAACACACAGAGTGAGTCGGCCCCCTCCGTCTCCTCTACCGCCCAGAGTGAGACGGCCCCCTCTGGCTCTACCGCCCAGAGTGAGTCGGCCCCCTCCGTCTCTACAGCCCAGAGTGAGTCGGCACCCTCCGGCACCTCTACCGCCCAGAGTGAGTCGGCCCCTCCGGCTCTACCGCACAGAGTGAGTCGGCCCCTTCCGGCTCCTCTCCAGCCCAGAGTGAGTCGGCCCCCTCCGGCTCTACCGCCAAGTGTGAGTCGGCCACCTCCGGCTCTACCGCCCAGAGTGAGTCGGCCCCCTCCGGCTCCTCTCCCGCCCAGAGTGAGTTTGCCCCCTCCTGCTTTACCGCCTAGAGTGAGTCGGCCCCATCCGGCTCTACCGCCCAGAGTGAATCGGCCCCCTCCGGCACCTCTGCCGCCAAGAGTGAGTCGGCCCCCTCCGGCTCTAACACCCAGAGTGAGTCGGACCCCTCCAGCTCCTCTACCGCCCAGAGTGAGACGGACCCCTCCGGCTCTACCGCCCAGAGTGAGTCGTCACCCTCTGGCACCTCTACTGCCAAGAGTGAGTCAGCCCCCTCCGGATCTACTGCCCAGAGTGAGACGGCCCCCACCGGCTCCACTACCGCCCAGAGTGAGTCGGCCCACTCCAGCTCTACCGCCCAGAGTGAGTCGGCCCCCTCCGGCTCCTCTGCCGCCCAGAGTGATTCGGCCCCCTGCTGCTCCTCTACCGCCCAGAGTGAGTCGGCCCCCTCCAGCTGTACCGCCCAGAGTGATTCGGCCCCCTGCTGCTCCTCTACCGCCCAGAGTGAGTCGGCCCCCTCCAGCTGTACCGCCCAGAGTGAGTCGGCCCCCTCCGGCTACTCTAGCACCCAGAGTGAGTCGGCCCCCTCCAGCTCTACCGCCCAGAGTGAGTCGGCCCCCTCCGGCTCTTCCACCGCCCAGAGTGAGTCGGCCCCCTCCGGCTCTACCGCCCAGTGTGAGTCGGCCCCCTCCGGCTCTACCGCCCAGAGTGAGTCGGCCCCCTCCGGCTCCTACGCCTCCCAGAGTGAGTCGGCCCCATACGGCTCTACCGCCCAGATTGAGTAGGCCACCTCCGGCTCCACCGCCCAGAGTGAGTCGGCCCCCTCCGGCTCTACCGCCCAGAGTGAGTCGGCCCCCTCCGGCTCTTATACCGCCCAGAGTGAGTCGGCTCCCTCCGGCTCTTCCGCCCAGAGTCAGTTGTCCCTCTCCGGCTCTAACGCCCAGAGTTAGTCGGCCCCCTCCTGCTCCTCTACCGCCCTGAGTGAGTCGGCCCACTCCAGCTGTACCGCGCTGAGTGAGCCGGCCCCCCCCGGCTCCTCTAGCACCCAGAGTGTGTCAGCCCCCTCCGGCTCTACTGCCCAGAGTGAGTCGGCCCCCTCCGGCTCCTCCACCGCCCAGAGTGAGTCGGCCCCCTGCGGCTCTACCGGCCAGAGTGAGTCGGCCCCCTCCGGCTCCACCACCCAGAGTGAGTCGGCCCCCTCCCGCTCCTCTCCCGCCCAGAGTGAGTCCGCCCGCTCCGGCTTTTCCGCCTCGAGTGAGTCGGCCCCCTCCGGCTCGACCGCACAGAGTGAGTCGGCTCCCTCCGGCACCACTGCCGCCCAGAGTGAGTCGGCCCCCTCAGGCTCTACCGCACAGAATGTTTCGGCCCCCTCCGACTCTAAAGGCCAGAGTGAGTCGGCCCCCTCCGGCTCCTCTAACGCCCAGAGTGAGTCGGCTCCCTCTGGCACCACTGCCGCCCAGAGTGAGTCGGCCCCCTCCGACTCTAAAGGCCAGAGTGAGTCGGCCCCCTCAGGCTCTACCGCACAGAGTGAGTCGGCTCCCTCCGGCACCACTGCCGCCCAGAGTGAGTCGGCCCCCTCAGGCTCTACCGCACAGAATGTTTCGGCCCCCTCCGATTCTAAAGGCCAGAGTGAGTCGGCCCCCTCCGGCTCCTCTAACGCCCAGAGTGAGTCGGCCCCCTCCGACTCACTCTGGGCGGTAGAAGCCGGAGGGGGCCGATTCACTCTGTGCGGTAGAGGAGCCAGAGGGGGCCGACTCACCATGGGCGGTTGTGGAGCCGGAGGGGGCCGACTCACTCTACCGCCCAGAGTGAGTCGGCCCCCTCCGGCTCTTCTACCGCCCAGAGTGAGTCGTCACCCTCCAGTTCCTCTACCACCCACAGTGAGTCAGCCCCCTCCGGCTCAACCGCCCAGAGTGAGTCGGCCCCTCCTGCTCCTCTGCAGCCCAGAGAGAGTCGGCCCCCTCCAGCTGTACCGCCCAGAGTGAGTCGGCCCCCTCCGGCTCCTCTAGCACCCAGAGTGAGTCGGTACCCTTCGGCTCTACCGACCAGAGTGAGTCAGCCCCCTCCGGCTCCTCCACCGCCCAGAGTGAGTCGGCCCCCTCAGGCTCTACCGCCCAGAGTGAGTAGGCCCCCTCCGGCTCTACCGCCCAGAGTGAGTCGGTCACCTCCGGCTCCTCTGCCGCCCAGAGTGAGTCGGCCCCCTACGGCTCTACCGCCCAGAGTGAGTCGGCCCCTCCGGCTCCACCGCCCAGAGTGAGTCGGCCCCCTCCGGCTCCTCTACCGCCCAGAGTGAGTCGGCCCCGCCTGGCTCCTCTACCGCCCATAGTGAGTCGGGCACCTCCGGCTCCATTACCGCCCAGTGTGTGTCGGCCCACTCTGGATCTACCGCCCAGAGTGAGTCCGACCCCTCCAGCTCCTCTACCGCCCAGAGTGAGTCTGCCCCCTCTGGCTCTAACACACAGAGTGAGTCGGCCCTCTCCGACTCCACTACCGCCCAGAGTGATTCGGCCCCATCCGGCTCTACCGCCCAGAGTGAGTCGGCCCCCTCAGGCTCCTCTACCGCCCAGAGTGTGTCGGCCCCCTCCGGTTCTGCAGCCCAGAGTGAGTTGGAACCATCTGGCACCTCTACCGCCCAGAGTGAGTCGGCCCCTCCGGCTCTACCGCCCAAAGTGAGTCGGCCCCCTCCGGCTCCTCTCCAGCCCAGAGTGAGTCGGCCCCCTCCGTCCCTAACGCCTAGTGTGAGTCGGCCCCCTCCGGCTCTACCGCCCAGAGTGTCGGCCCCCTCCGGCTCCTCTCCCGCCCAGAGAGAGTCGGCCCCTTCCGGCTTTACCGCCGAGAGTGAGTCGGCCCCATCCGGCTCTACCTCCCAGAGTGAGTCGGCCCCCTCCGGCACCTCGGCCGCTCAGAGTGAGTCGGCCCCCTCCGGCTCTAACACCCAGAGTGTGTCGCCGCTCTCCAGCTCCTCTACCGCCCTGAGTGAGATGGCCCCCTCCGGCTCTACCGCCCAGAGTGAGTCGGGCCCCTCCGGCTCCATATCCGCCCAGTGTGAGTCGGCCCCCTCCGGATCTACCGCCCAGAGTGAGTCCGACCCCTCCGGCTCCTCTACCGCCCAGAGTGAGTCGGCCCCCTCCGGCTCTAACACCCAGACTGAGTCGGCCCCCTCCGGCTCCTCCACCGGCCATCGTGGAACGGCCCCCTCAGCCTCCACCGCCCAGAGTGAGTCGGCCCCTTCTGGCACCTCTACCGCCCAGAGTGAGTCGGCCCCTACGGATCTACCGCCCAGAGTGAGTCGGCCCCCTCCGGCTCCACTACCGCACAGAGTGAGTCGGCCCCCTCCGGCTCTACAGCCCAGAGTGAGTCGGCACCCTCCGGCACCGCTACTGCCCAGAGTGAGTCGGCCCATCCGGCTCTACCGCCCAGACTGAGTTGGCCCCCTCTGGCTCTACTGCCTAGAGTGAATCGGCCCCCTTCCGGCACCTCTGCCGCCAAGAGTGAGTCGGCCCCCTCCGGCTCTAACACCCAGATTGAGGCGGACCCCTCCAGCTCCTCTACCGCCCAGAGTGAGACGGACCCCTCCGGCTCTACCACCCAGAGTGAGACGTCACGCTCTGGCACCTCTACTGCCAAGAGTGAGTCAGCCCCCTCCGGATCTACTGCCCAGAGTGAGACGGCCCCCACCGGTTCCACTACCGCCCAGAGTGAGTCGGCCCACTCCAGCTCTACCGCCCAGAGTGAGTCAGCCTCCTCCGGCTCCTCTACCGCCCAGAGTGAGTCGGCCCACTGCTGCTCCTCTACTGCCCAGAGTGTGTCGGCCCCCTCCGGCTACTCTAGCACCCAGAGTGAGTCGGCCCCCTCCGGCTCTACCGCCCAGAGTGAGTCGGCCCCCTCCGGCTCCTCCACCGCCCAGAGTGAGTCGGCCATCTCCGGCTCTACCGCCCAGTGTGAGTCGGCCCCCTCCGGCTCTACCGCCCAGAGTGAGTCGGCCCCCTCCGGCTCCTATGCCACCCAGAGTGAGTCGGCCCCCTACGGCTCTACCGCCCAGATTGAGTAGGCCCCCTCCGGCTCCACCGCCCAGAGTGATTCGGCCCCCTCCGGCTCCTATACCACCCAGAGTGAGTCAGCCCCCTCCGGCTCATATGCCACCCAGAGTGAGTCGGCCCACTACGGCTCTGCCGCCCAGATTGAGTCAGCCCCCTCCGGCTCTGCTGCCCAGAGTGAGTTGGCACGCTCCGGCTCCTCCACCGCCCAGAGTGATTCGGCCCCCTGCGGCTCTACCGCCCAGAGTGAGTCGGCCCCCTCCGGCTCCACCGCCCAGAGTGAGTCGGCCCCCTCCGGCACCTATGCCGCCCAGAGTGAGTCGGCACCCTACGGATCAACCGCCCAGATTGAGTAGGCCCCCTCCGGCTCCACCGCCCAGAGTAAGTCGGCCCCCTCCGGCTCTACCGCCCAGAGTGAGTCGGCACCCTCCGGCTCCTATGCCGCCCAGAGTGAGTCGGCCCCCTCCGGCTCCTCTAGCACCCAGAGTGAGTCGGTACCCTTCGGCTCTACCGACCAGAGTGAGTCAGCCCCCTCCGGCTCCTCCATCGCCCAGAGTGAGTCGGCCCCCTCAGGCTCTACCGCCCAGAGTGAGTAGGCCCCCTCCGGCTCTACCGCCCAGAGTGAGTCGGTCACCTCCGGCTCCTCTGCCGCCCAGAGTGAGTCGGCCCCCTACGGCTCTACCGCCCAGCGTGAGTCGGCCCCTCCGGCTCCACCGCCCAGAGTGAGTCGGCCCCCTCCGGCTCCTCTACTGCCCAGAGTGAGTCGGCCCCGCCTGGCTCCTCTACCGCCCATAGTGAGTCGGGCACCTCCGGCTCCATTACCGCCCAGTGTGTGTCGGCCCCCTCCGGATCTACCGCCCAGAGTGAGTCCGACCCCTCCAGCTCCTCTACCGCCCAGAGTGAGTCTGCCCCCTCCGGCTCTAACACACAGAGTGAGTCGGCCCCCTCCGTCTCCTCTACCGCCCAGAGTGAGACGGCCCCCTCCGGCTCTACCGCACAGAGTGAGTCGGCACCCTCTGGCACCTCTACCGCCCAGAGTGAGTCGGACCCCTCCGGATCTACCACCCAGAGTGAGTTGGCCCTCTCCGACTCCACTACCGCCCAGAGTGATTCGGCCCCATCCGGCTCTACCGCTCAGAGTGAGTCGGCCCCCTCAGGCTCCTCTACCGCCCAGAGTGTGTCGGCCCCCTCCGGTTCTGCAGCCCAGAGTGAGTTGGAACCATCCGGCACCTCTACCGCCCAGAGTGAGTCGGCCCCTCCGGCTCTACCGCCCAATGTGAGTCAGCCCCCTCCGGCTCCTCCCAGCCCAGAGTGAGTCGGCCCCCTCCGTCCCTAACGCCTAGTGTGAGTCGGCCCCCTCCGGCTCTACCGCCCAGAGTGTCGGCCCCCTCCGGCTCCTCTCCCGCCCAGAGAGAGTCAGCCCCTTCCGGCTTTACCGCCGAGAGTGAGTCGGCCCCATCCGGCTCTACCGCCCAGAGTGAGTCGGCCCCCTCCGGCACCTCTGCCGCTCAGAGTGAGTCGGCCCCCTCCGGCTCTAACACCCAGAGTGTGTCGCCCCTCTCCAGCTCCTCTACCGCCCTGAGTGAGACGGCCCCCTCCGGCTCTACCACCCAGAGTGAGTCGGGCCCCTCCGGCTCCATATCCGCCCAGTGTGAGTCGGCCCCCTCCGGATCTACCGCCAAGAGTGAGTCCGACCCCTCCGGCTCCTCTACCGCCCAGAGTGAGTCGGCCCCCTCCGGCTCTAACACCCAGACTGAGTCGGACCCCTCCGGCTCCTCCACCGGCCATCGTGAAACGGCCCCCTCAGGCTCCACCGCCCAGAGTGAGTCGGCCCCTTCTGGCACCTCTACCGCCCAGAGTGAGTCCGCCCCCTACGGATCTACCGCCCAGAGTGAGTCGGCCCCCTCCGGCTCCACTACCGCACAGAGTGAGTCGGCCCCCTCCGGCTCTACAGCCCAGAGTGAGTCGGCACCCTCCGGCACCGCTACCGCCCAGAGTGAGTCGGCCCATCCGGCTCTACCCCCCAGAGTGAGTCGGCCCCCTCCGGCTCTACCGCCTAGAGTGAATCGGCCCCCTCCGGCAACTCTGCCGCCAAGAGTGAGTCAGCCCCCTCCGGCTCTAACACCCAGATTGAGGCGGACCCCTCCAGCTCCTCTACCGCCCAGAGTGAGACGGACCCCTCCGGCTCTACCACCCAGAGTGAGTCGTCACGCTCTGGCACCTCTACTGCCAAGAGTGAGTCAGCCCCCTCCGGATCTACTGCCCAGAGTGAGACGGCCCCCACCGGTTCCACTACCGCCCAGAGTGAGTCGGCCCACTCCAGCTCTACCGCCCAGAGTGAGTCGGCCTCCTCCGGCTCCTCTACCGCCCAGAGTGAGTCGGCCCCCTGCTGCTCCTCTACTGCCCAGAGTGAGTCGGCCCCCTCCAGCTGTACCGCCCAGAGTGTGTCGGCCCCCTCCGGCTACACTTGCACCCAGAGTGAGTCGGCCCCCTCCGGCTCTACCGCCCAGAGTGAGTCGGCCCCCTCCGGCTCCTCCACCGCCCAGAGTGAGTCGGCCATCTCCGGCTCTACCGCCCAGTGTGAGTCGGCCCCCTCCGGCTCTACCGCCCAGAGTGAGACGGCCCCCTCCGGCTCCTATGCCACCCAGAGTGAGTCGGCCCCCTACGGCTCTACCGCCCAGATTGAGTAGGCCCCCTCCGGCTCCACCGCCCAGAGTGAGTCAGCCCCCTCCGGCTCCTATACCGCCCAGAGTGAGTCAGCCCCCTCCGGCTCCTATGCCACCCAGAGTGAGTCAGCCCCCTCCGGCTCTGCTGCCCAGAGTGAGTTGGCACGCTCCGGCTCCTCCACCGCCCAGAGTGATACGGCCCCCTGCGGCTCTACCGCCCAGAGTGAGTCGGCCTTTTCCGGCTCCACCGCCCAGAGTGAGTCGGCCCCCTCCGGCACCTATGCCGCCCAGAGTGAGTCGGCACCCTACGGATCAACCGCCCAGATTGAGTAGGACCCTCCGGCTCCACCGCCCAGAGTAAGTCGGCCCCCTCCGGCTCTACCGCCCAGAGTGAGTCGGCACCCTCCGGCTCCTATGCCGCCCAGAGTGAGTCGGCCCCCTACGGCTCTACCGCCCAGAGTGAGTCGGCCCCCTCCGGCTCCACTGCCCAGAGTGAGTCGGCCCCCTCCGGCTCCTCTACCGCCCAGAGTGAGTCGGCCCCCTCCGGCTCCACCGCCCAGAGTGAGTTGGCCCCCTCCGGCTCCTCTACCACCCAGAGTGAGTCGACCCCCTCCGGCTCTACCGCCCAGAGTGAGTCAGCCCCCTCCGGCTCCTCTACCGCCCAGAGTGAGTCGGCCCCCTCCGGCTCAACCGCCCAGAGTGAGTCGGCATCCTCCGGCTCCTCTACCGCCCAGAGTGAGTGGGCCCCCTCCGGTTCTACCGCCCAGAGTGAGTCGGCCCCGTCCGGCTCCTCTACCGCCCAGAGTTAGTCCGCCCCCACCGGATCCATAACCGCCCAGAGTGAGTCGGCCCCCTCCGGCTATACCGCCAACAGTGAGTCCGCCCCCTCCTGCTCCTCTACCGCCCAGAGTGAGTCGGCCCCCTCCGGCTCTAAAGCCCAGAGTGAGTCTGCCCACTCCGGCTCCGCTACCGCCCAGAGTGAGTCGGCCCCGTCGGCTCTACCACCCAGAATGAGTCGGCACCCTATGGCACATCTACCGCCCAGAGTGAGTCGGCACCCTCATGCACATCTACCGCCAAGAGTGAGTCGGCACCCTCCGGCACATCTAGCACCCAGAGTGAGTCGGCCCCCTCCGTCTCTAAAGCCCAGAGTGAGTCGGCCCACTCCCGCTCCTCTCCCGCCCAGAGTGAGTCGGCCCCCTCAGGCTTTACCGCCTAGAGTGAGTCGGCCACCTCCGGCTCCTCTACCGCCCAGAGTGTTTCGGCCCCGTCAGGCTCTACCGCCCAGAAAGAGTCGGCTCTCTCCTGCACCACTGCCGCCCAGAGTGAGTCGGCCTCCTCCGGCTCTAAAGCCCAGAGTGATACGGCCTCCTCCGGCTCCTCTAACGCCCAGAGTGAGTCGCCCCCTCCCACTCACTCTGGGTGGTAGAAGCCGGAAGGGGCCGACTCACTCGGTGCGGTAGAGGAGCCGGAGGGGTCCGACTCACCATGGGCGGTTGTGGAGCCGGAGGGGGCCGACTCACTGTACTGCCCAGAGTGAGTCGGCCCCCTCCGGCTCTTCTACCGCCCAGAGTGAGTCGGCCCCCTCCGGTTCCTCTACCGCCCAGAGTGAGTCTGCCCACTCCGGCTCTACGGCCCAGAGTGAGTCGGCCCCATCCGGCTCTACCGCCCAGAGTGAGTCGGCCCCCTCCTGCTCCTCTACCGCCCAGAGTGAGTCGGCCCCCTCCAGATGTACCGCCCAGAGTGAGTCGGTCCCCTCCGACTCCTCTAGCACCCAGAGTGAGTCGGCCCCCTCCGGCTCTACGGCCCAGAGTGAGTCGGCCCCCTCCGGCTCCTCTACCGCCCAGATTGAGTCGGCCACCTCCGGCTCTACCGCGCAGAGTGAGTCGGCCCACACCGGCTCCTCTACGCCCCAGAGTAAGTCGGCCCCCTCAGTCTCTAGCCGAGAGTGAGTCGGCCCCGTCCGGCTCCTCTACCGCCCAGAGTGTGTCGGCCCCTCCTGCTCCATAACCGCCCAGAGTGAGTCAGCCCCCTCCGGCTCTACCCCCCAGAGTGACTCCGACCCCGCCGGATCCTCTGCCGCCCAGAGTGAGTCGGCCCCCTCCGGCTCGTCTGCCGCCCAGTGTGAGACGGCCCCCACCGTCTCTACCGCCCAGAGCGAGTCGGCACACTCTGGTACCTCTACCGCCCAGAGTGAGTCGGCCCCCTCCGGATCTATCGTCCAGAATAGGTCGGCCCCCTCCTGCTCCTCCACCGCCCAGAGTGAGTCGGCCCCCTCCGGCTCTACAGCCCAGAGTGAGTCGGCCCCCTCCGGCTCTACCGCCCAGAGTGAGTCGGCCACCTCCGGCTCCTCTGCCGCCCAGAGTGAGTCGTCCACTTACGGCTCTACCGCCCAGAGTGAGTCGGCCCCCTCCGGCTCCACCGCCCAGAGTGAGTCGGCCCCCTCCGGCTCCACTACACCCAGAGTGAATCGGCCCCCTCCGGCTCCACCGCCCAGAGTGAGTCGGCCCACTCCGGCTCCTCTACCGCCCAGATTGAGTCGGCCCCCTCCGGCTCTACTGCGCAGAGTGAGTCGGCCCACACCGGCTCCTCTACGCCCCAGAGTGAGTCGGCCCCCTCAGTCTCTAGCCGAGAGTGAGTCGGCCCAGTCCGGGTCCTCTACAGCCCAGAGTGTGTTGGCCCCTCCTGCTCCATAACCGCCCAGAGTGAGTCAGCCCCTTCCGGCTCTACCGCCCAGAGTGACTCCGACCCCGCCGGATCCTCTGACGCCCAGAGTGAGTCGGACCCTCCGGCTCCTCTACCGCCCAGAGTGAGACGGCACACTCTGGCACCTCTACCGCCCAGAGTGAGACGGCCCCCTCCGGATCTACCGCCCAGAGTGAGTCGGCCCCCTCCGGCTCCACTGCCGCCCAGAGTGAGTCGGCCCCATCCGGCTCCTGTCCCGCCCAGAGTGAGTCGGCCCCCTCCGGCTTTACCGCCTAGAGTGAGTCGGCCCCCTCCGGCTCTACCGCCCAGAGTGAGTCGGCCCCCTCTGGCTCCTCTACCACCCAGAGTGAGTCGGCCCCCTCCGGCTCTACCGCCCAGAGTCAGTCGGCACCCTACGGCACCTCTACCGCCCAGAGTGAGTCGGCCCCCTCCGGCTCTACCGCCCAGAGTGAGTCGGCCCCCTCTGGCTCCTCTCCAACCCTGAGTGAGTAGGCCCCCTCCGGCTCTACCGCCTAGTTTGAGTCGGCAATCTCCGGCTCTACCGCCCAGAGTGAGTCGGGCCCCTCTGGATCCTCTACCGCCCAGAATGATTTGGCCCCTTCCGGCTCTACCGCCCAGAGTGAGGCGACACCCTCCGGAACATCTACCGCCTAGAGTGAGTCGGCCCTATCCGGCTCAACCGCCCAGAGTGAGTCGGCCCCCTCCGGCTCCTCTCCCGCCCAGAGTGAAACAGCCCCCTCCGGCTTTACCGCCTAGAGTGACTCGGCCCCCTCCGGCTCCACCGCCCAGAGTTAGGCGGCCCCCTCCGGCTCCTCTACCGCCCAGAGTGAGTCGGCCCCCACCGGCTCTACCGCCCAGAGTGAGTCGGCCCCCTCCGTCTCCTCTACCGCTCAGAGTGAGTCGGCCCCCTCCTGCTCTACCGCCCAGAGTGTGTCGGCCCCCCGCGGCTCCTCTACCGCCCAGAATGAGTCGGCCCACTCCGGCCCTACCGCCTAGAGTCAGTCGGCCTCCTCCGGCTCCTGTACCGCCCAGAGTGAGTCAGCCCCCTCCGACACTACCGCCCAGAGTGAGTCGGAACACTCCGGCTCCTCTACCGCCCAGAGTGTGTCGGCCCCTTCCGGCTCTACCGCCCTTCGTGAGTCGGCCCCCTCCGGCACCTCTCCCGCCCAGAGTGATTCGACCCCCTCCGGCTCTAACGCCCAGAGTGAGTCGGCACCCTCCAGCATCTCTACCGCCCAGAGTGAGTCGGCCCCCTCCGGCACTACCGCCCAAAGTGTGTCGGCCCCCTCCGACTCCTCTCCAGCCCAGAGTGAGTCGGCCCCTCTCCGGCTCTACCGCCCAGAGTGATTCGGCCCCCTCCGGCTCTACTGCCCAGAGTGAGTCGGCCGCCTCCGGCTCCTTCACCGCCCAGAGTGAGACGGCACCCACCGGCTCTACCGCCCAGAGTGAGTCGGCCCCCTCCGGCTCCTCTACCTCCCAGAGTGAGTCGGCCCCCTCCGGCTCGACCGCCCGGTGTGAGTCGGCACCCTCCGGCTCCTCTCCCCCCCAGAGTGAGTCGGCCATCTCCAGCTCTACTGCCCATAGTGAGTTGGCCCCCTCCGGCTCCTCCACCGCCCAGAGTGAGTCGGCCCCCTCCGGCTCTACCGCCCAGAGTCAGTCGGCACCCTACGGCACCTCTACCGCCCAGAGTGAGTCGGCCCCCTCCGGCTCTACCGCCCAGAGTGAGTCAGCCCCCTCCGGCTCCTCACCAACCCTGAGTGAGTAGGCCCCCTCCGGCTCTACCGCCTAGTTTGAGTCGGCAACCTCCGGCTCTACCGCCCAGAGTGAGTCGGGCCCCTCTGGCTCCTCTACCGCCCAGAATGATTTGGCCCCTTCCGGCTCTACCGCCCAGAGTGAGGCGACACCCTCCGGAACATCTATCGCCCAGAGTGAGTCGGCCCTATCCGGCTCAACCGCCCAGAGTGAGTCGGCCCCCTCCGGCTCCTCTCCGGCCCAGAGTGAGTCAGCCCCCTCCGGCTTTACCGCCTAGAGTGACTCGGCCCCCTCCGGCTCCACCGCCCAGAGTTAGGCGGCCCCCTCCGGCTCCTCTACCGCCCAGAGTGAGTCGGCCCCCACCGGATCTGCCGCCCAGAGTGAGTCGGCCCCCTCCGTCTCCTCTACCGCTCAGAGTGAGTCGGCCCCCTCCTGCTCTACCGCCCAGAGTGTGTCGGCCCCCTGCGGCTCCTCTACCGCCCAGAATGAGTCGGCCCCCTCCGGCCCTACCGCCTAGAGTGAGTCGGCCTACTCCGGCTCCTGTACCGCCCAGAGTGAGTCAGCCCCCTCCGACACTACCGCCCAGAGTGAGTCGGAACACTCCGGCTCCTCTACCGCCCAGAGTGATTCGACCCCCTCCGGCTCTAACGCCCAGAGTGAGTCGGCACCCTCCAGCATCTCTACCGCCCAGAGTGAGTCGGCCCCCTCCGGCTCTACCGCCCAAAGTGTGTCGGCCCCCTCCGACTCCTCTCCAGCCCAGAGTGAGTCGGCCCCCTCCGGCTCTACCGCCTAGTGTGAGTCGG
Organism: Heterodontus francisci; assembly: GCF_036365525.1. NCBI lineage: Eukaryota > Metazoa > Chordata > Chondrichthyes > Heterodontiformes > Heterodontidae > Heterodontus > Heterodontus francisci. The sequence continues at coordinate 988,674 of NW_027141501.1, read as the reverse complement.
CCCCCTCCGGCTCTACCGCCCAGAGTGAGTCGGCCCCCTCCGGCTCCTCTACCGCCCAGAATTATTCGGCCCCTTCCGGCTCAACCGCCCAGAGTGAGATGGCACCCTCCGGAACATCTACCGCCCAGAGTGAGTCGCCCCTATCCGGCTCTACCGCCCATAGTGAGTCGGCCCCCTCTGGGTCCACTCCCGCCTAGAGTGAGTCGGCCCCCTCCGGCTTTACCGTCTAGAGTGAGTCGGCCCCATCCGGCTCTACCGCACAGATTGTGTCGGCCCCCAAGGCACCTCTGCCGCCCAGAGTGATTCGGCCCCCTCCGGCTCTACTGCCCAGAGTGAGTCGGCCGCTTCCGGCTCCTTCACCGCCCAGAGTGAGTCGGCACCCACCGGCTCTACCGCCCAGAGTGAGTCGGCCCACTCCGGCTCCTCTACCGCCCAGAGTGAGTCGGCCCCCTCCGGCTCGACCGCCCGGTGTGAGTCGGCACCCTCCGGCTCCTCTCCATCCCAGAGTGAGTCGGCCCTCTCCAGCTCTACTGCCCATAGTGAGTCGGCCCCCTCCGGCTCCTCCACCGCCCAGAGTGAGTCGGCCCCCTGCGGCTCTACCGCCCAGAGTGAGTCGGCCCCCTCCGGCTCCACCGCCCAGAGTGAGGCGGTCCCCTCCGGCTCCTATGCCGCCCAGAGTGAGTCGGCCCCCTACGGATCAACCGCCCAGATTGAGTAGGCCCCCTCCGGCACCACCGCCCAGAGTGAGTCGGCCCCCTCCAGCTCTACCGCCCAGAGTGAGTCGGCACCCTCCGGCTCCTATGCCGCCCAGAGTGAGTTGGCCCCCTACGGCTCTACCGCCCAGAGTGTGTCGGCCCCCTCCGGCTCCACTGCCCAGAGTGAGTCGGCCCCCTCCGGCTCTTCTACCGCCAAGAGTGAGTCGGCCCCCTCCGGCTCCACCGCCCAGATTGAGTCGGCCCCCTCCGGCTCTACCGCCCTTAGTGAGTTGGCCCCCTCCGGCTCCACTCCCGCCCAGCGTGATTCGACCCCCTCCGGCTCTAACGCCCAGAGTGAGTCGGCACCCTCCGGCTCTACCGCCCAAAGTGTGTCGGCCCCCTCCGACTCCTCTCCAGCCCAGAGTGAGTCGGCCCCCTCCGGCTCTACCGCCTAGTGTGAGTCGGCCCCCTCCGGCTCTACCGCCCAGAGTGAGTCGGCCCCCTCCGGCTCCTCTACCGCCCAGAATTATTCGGCCCCTTCCGGCTCTACCGCCCAGAGTGAGATGGCACCCTCCGGAACATCTACCGCCCAGAGTGAGTCGCCCCTATCCGGCTCTTCCGCCCATAGTGAGTCGGCCCCCTCTGGGTCCACTCCCGCCTAGAGTGAGTCGGCCCCCTCCGGCTTTACCGTGTAGAGTGAGTCGGCACCATCCGGCTCTACCGCACAGATTGTGTCGGCCCCCAAGGCACCTCTGCCGCCCAGAGTGATTTGGCCCCCTCCGGCTCGACTGCCCAGAGTGAGTCGGCCGCCTCCGGCTCCTTCACCGCCCAGAGTGAGTCGGCACCCACCGGCTCTACCGCCCAGAGTGAGTCGGCCCCCTCCGGCTTCTCTACCGCCCAGAGTGAGTCGGCCCCCTCCGGCTCTACCGCCCAGAGTGAGTCGGCCCCCTCCGGCTTCTCTACCGCCCAGTGTGAGTCGGCCCCCTCCGGCTCGACCGCCCGGTGTGAGTCGGCACCCTCCGGCTCCTCTCCATCCCAGAGTGAGTCGGCCATCTCCAGCTCTACTGCCCATAGTGAGTCGGTCCCCTCCGGCTCCTATGCCGCCCAGAATGAGTCGGCCCCCTACGGATCAACCGCCCAGATTGAGTAGGCCCCCTCCGGCTCCACCGCCCAGTGTGAGTCGGCCCCCTCCGGCTCTACCGCCCAGAGTGAGTCGGCACCCTCCGGCTCCTATGCCGCCCAGAGTGAGTTAGCCCCCTACGGCTCTACCGCCCAGAGTGTGTCGGCCCCCTCCGGCTCCACTGCCCAGAGTGAGTCGGCCCCCTCCAACTCTTCTACCGCCAAGAGTGAATCGGCCCCCTCCGGCTCCACCGCCCAGATTGAGTCGGCCCCCTCCGGCTCCTCTACCGCCCAGAGTGAGTTGGCCCCCTCCGGCTCTACCGCCCAGAGTGAGTCAGCCCCCTCCGGCTCCTCTACCGCCCAGAGTGAGTCGGCCCCCTCCGGCTCTTCCACCCAGAGTGAGTGGGCCCCCTCCGGTTCTACCGCCCAGAGTGAGTCGGCCCCCTCCGACTCCTCTCCAGCCCTGAGTGAGTCGGCCCCCTTCGGCTCTACCGCCCAGAGTGAGCCGGCCCCCTCCGGCTCCTCTACTGCCCAGAATGATTCAGCCCCTTCCGGCTCTACCGCCCAGAGTGTGACGGCACCCTCCGGAACATCTACCGCCCTGAGTGAGTCGGCCCGATCCGGCTCAACCGCCCAGAGTGAGTCGGCCCCCTCCGGCTCCTGACCCGCCCAGAGTGAGTCGGCCCCCTCCGGCTTTACCGCCTAGAGTGAATCGGCCCCCTCCGGCTCTACCGCACAGAGTGAGTCGGCCCCCTCCGGCTCCTATACCGCCCAGAGTGAGTCGGCCCCCTCCGGCTCTACCGCCCAGAGTCAGTCGGCACCCTACGGCACCTCTACCGCCCAGAGTGAGTCGGCCCCCTCCGGCTCTACCGCCCAGAGTGAGTCAGCCCCCTCCGGCTCCTCTCCAACCCTGAGTGAGTAGGCCCCCTCCGGCTCTACCGCCTAGTTTGAGTCGGCAACCTCCGGCTCTACCGCCCAGAGTGAGTCGGGCCCCTCTGGCTCCTCTACCGCCCAGAATGATTTGGCCCCTTCCGGCTCTACCGCCCAGAGTGAGGCGACACCCTCCGGAACAACTACCACCCAGAGTGAGTCGGCCCTATCCGGCTCAACCGCCCAGAGTGAGTCGGCCCCCTCCGGCTTTACCGCCTAGAGTGACTCGGCCCCCTCCGGCTCCACCGCCCAGAGTTAGGCGGCCCCCTCCGGCTCCTCTACCGCCCAGAGTGAGTCGACCCCCTCCGTCTCCTCTACCGCTCAGAGTGAGTCGGCCCCCTCCTGCTCTACCGCCCAGAGTGTGTCGGCCCCCTGCGGCTCCTCTACCGCCCAGAATGAGTCGGCCCCCTCCGGCCCTACCGCCTAGAGTGAGTCGGCCTCCTCCGGCTCCTGTACCGCCCAGAGTGAGTCAGCCCCCTCCGACACTACCGCCCAGAGTGAGTCGGAACTCTCCGGCTCCTCTACCGCCCAGAGTGTGTCGGCCCCCTCCGGCTCTACCGCCCTTTGTGAGTCGGCCCCCTCCGGCTCTTCTCCCGCCCAGAGTGATTCGTCCCCCTCCGGCTCTAACGTCCAGAGTGAGTCGGCACCCTCTGGCACCTCTACCGCCCAGAGTGAGTCGGCGCCCTCCGGCTCTACCGCCCAGAGTGAGTCGGCCCCCTTCGGCTCCTCTACCGCCCAGAGTGAGTCGGCCCCCTCCGGCTCTACCGCCCAGAGTGAGTCGGCACCCTCCGGCTCCTCTACCGCCCATAGTGAGTCGGCCCCCTCCGGCTCTACCGCCCAGAGTGAGTCGGTACCCTCCGGCTCCTCTCCAGCCCTGAGTGAGTCGGCCCCCTCTGGCTCTGACGCCCAGAGTGAGTCGGCACCCTCTGGCACCTCTACCGCCCAGAGTGAGTCGGCGCCCTCTGGCTCTACCGCCCAGAGTGAGTCGGCCCCCTGCGGCTCCTCTACCTCCCAGAGTGAGTCGGCCCCCTCCGGCTCTACCGACCAGAGTGAGTCGGCACCCTCCGGCTCCTCTACCGTCCATAGAGAGTCGGCCCCCTCCGGCTCTACCGCCCAGAGTGAGTCGGCCACCTCCTGCTCTACCGCCCAGAGTGAGTGGGCCCCCTGCGGCTCCTCTACCACCCAGAGTGAGTAGGCCCCCTCCAGCGCAACCGCCCAGAATGAGTCGGCCCCCTCCGGCTCCTCTACCGCCCAGGGTGAGTCAGCCCCCTCCGACACTACCGCCCAGAGTGAGTCGGAAGTCTCCGGCTCCTCTACCGCCCAGAGTGAGTCAGCCCCCTCCGGCTCTACCGCCCTGAGTGAGTCGGCCCTCTCCGGCTCCTCTACCACCCAGAATGAGTCGGCCCCCTCCGGCTCTACCACCCAGAGTGAGAGTGCACCCACTGGCACCTCTACCGCCCAGAGTGAGTCGGCCCCCTCCGGCTCCACTACCGCCCAGAGTGAGTCGGCCCCCTCCGGCTCTACGGCCCAGAGTGAGTCGGCCCCCTCCAGATTCTCTACTGCCCAGAGTGAGTCGGCGCCCTCCGGCTCTGCAGCCCAGAGTGAGTCGGCCCCCTCCGGCTCCTCTACCGCCCAGAGTGAGTCGGCCCCCTCCGGCTCTACCGCCCAGAGTGAGTCAGCACCCTCCGGCTCCTCTACCGCCCATAGTGAGTCGGCCCCCTCCGGCTCTACCGCCCAGAGTGAGTCGGTCCCCTCCGGCTCCTCTCCAGCCCTGAGTGAGTCGGCCCCCTCTGGCTCTGACGCCCAGAGTGAGTCGGCACCCTCTGGCTCCTCTACCGCCCCGAGTGAGTCGGCGACCTCCGGCTCTACCGCCCAGAGTGAGTCGGCCCCCTGCGGCTCCTCTACCTCCCAGAGTGAGTCGGCCCCCTCCGGCTCTACCGCCCAGAGTGAGTCGGCACCCACCGGCTCCTCTACCGTCCATAGTGAGTGGGCCCTCTGCGGCTCCTCTACCACCCAGAGTGAGTCGGCCCCCTCCGGCACAACTGCCCAGAATGAGTCGGCCCCCTCCGGCTCCTCTACCGCCCAGAGTGAGTCAGCCCCCTCTGACACTACCGCCCAGAGTGAGTCGGAACCCTCCGGCTCCTCTACCGCCCAGAGTGAGTCAGCCACCTCCGGCTCTACCGCCCTGAGTGAGTCGGCCCCCTCCGGCTCCTCTACCACCCAGAATGAGTCGGCCCCCTCCGGCTCTACCACCCAGAGTGAGAGTGCACCCACTGGCACCTCTACCGCCCAGAGTGAGTCGGCCCCCTCCGGCTCCACTACCGCCCAGAGTGAGTCGGCCCCCTCCGGCTCTACCGCCCAGAGTGAGTCGGCCCCCTCCAGATTCTCTACTGCCCAGAGTGAGTCGGCGCCCTCCGGCTCTACAGCCCAGAGTGAGTCGGCCCCCTCCGGCTCCTCTGCAGCCCAGAATGAGTCGGCCCCCTCCGGCTCTACCGCCCAGAGTGAGTCGGCCCCCTCTGGCTCCTCTACCGCCCAGAGTGAGTGGGCCCCCTCCGGCTCTACCGCCAAGAGTGAGTCGGAACCCACTGGCTCCTCTACCCTCAAAGTGAGTCGGCCCCCTCCTGCTCTACCGCCCAGAGTGAGTCGGCCCCCTCCGGCTCCTCTACCGCCCAGAGTGAGTCGGCCCCCTCCGGCTCAACCGCCCAAAGTGAGTCGGCCCCCTCGCGCTCCTCTACCGCCCAGAATATGTCGGCCCCCTCCGGCTCTACCGCCCAGAGTCAGTCGGCACCCTACGGCACCTCTACCACCCAGAGTGAGTCGGCCCCCTCCGGCTCTACCGCCCAGAGTGAGTCGGCCCCCTCAGGCTCCTCTCCAGCGCTGAGTGAGTCGGCCCCCTCTGGCTCTACCGCCTAGTGTGAGTAGGCCCCCTCCGGCTCTACCGCCCAGAGTGAGTCAGCCCCCTGCGGCTCCTCTACCGCCCAGAGTGAGTCGGCCCCATCCGGCTCTACCGGCCAAAGTGAGTCGGCCCCCTCCGGCTCCTCTACCGCCCAGAGTGAGTGGGCCCCCTCCGGCTCTACCGCCCAGAGTGAGTCGGAACCCACCTGCTCCTCTACCCCCAAAGTGAGTCAGCCCCCTCCTGCTCTACCGCCCAAAGTGAGTCGGCCCCCTCCGGCTCCTCTACCGCCCAGAATGAGACAGCCCTCTCCGGCTCTACCGCCCAGAGTCAGTCGGCACCCTACGGCACCTCTACCGCCCAGAGTGAGTCAGACCCCTCCGGCTCTACCGCCCTGAGTGAGTCGGCCCCCTCCGGCTCTCCCACCCAGAGTGAGAGTGCACCCTCTGGCACCTCTACCGCCCAGAGTGAGTCGGCCCCCTCCGGCTCCACTACCGTCCAGAGTGAGTCGGCCCCCTCCGGCTCTACCGCCCAGAGTGAGTCTTCCCCCTCCAGCTTCTCTACTGCCCAGAGTGAGTCGGCCCCCTCCGGCTCTACAGCCCAGAGTGAGTCGGCCCCCTCCGGCTCCTCTACAACCCAGAATGTGTCGGCCCCCTCCGGCTCTACAGCCCAGAGTGTGTCGGCAGCCTCCGGCACCTCTACCTCCCAGAGAGTGTCGGCCCCCTCCGGCTCTACCGCCCAGAGTGAGTCGGCCCCCTCCTGCTCCTCTCCAGCCCTGAGTGAGTCGGACCCCTCCGGCTCTACAGCCTAGTGTGAGTCCACCCCCTCCGTCTCTACCGCCCAGAGTGAGTCGGCCCCCTCCGGCTCCTCTACCGCCCAGAATGATTGGGCCCCATCCGGCTCTATCGCCCAGAGAGAGCGGCACCCTCCGGAACATCTACCGCCCAGAGTGAGTCGGCCCTATCCGGCTCAACCGCCCAGAGTGAGTCGGCCCCCTCCGGCTCCTCTACCGCCGAGAATGATTCGACCCCTTCCGGCTCTATTGCCCAGAGTGAGCGGCACCCTCCAGAACATCTACCGCCCAGAGTGATTCGGCCCTATCCGGCTCTACCACCCAGAGTGATTCGGCCCCCTCCTTCTCCTCTACCGCTCAGAGTGATTCGGCCCCCTCCTGCTCTACCGCCCAGAGTGAGTGGGCCCCCTGCGGCTCCTCTACCACCCAGAGTGAGTCGGCCCCCTCCGGCACAACCGCCCAGAATGAGTCGGCCCCCTCCGGCTCCTCTACCGCCCAGAGTGAGTCAGCCCCCTCCGACACTACCGCCCAGAGTGAGTCGGAACCCTCCGGCTCCTCTACCGCCCAGAGTGAGTCAGCCACCTCCGGCTCTACCGCCCTGAGTGAGTCGGCCCCCTCCGGCTCCTCTACCACCCAGAATGAGTCGGCCCCCTCCGGCTCTACCACCCAGAGTGAGAGTGCACCCACTGGCACCTCTACCGCCCAGAGTGAGTCGGCCCCCTCCGGCTCCACTACCGCCCAGAGTGAGTCGGCCCCCTCCGGCTCTACCGCCCAGAGTGAGTCGGCCCCCTCCAGATTCTCTACTGCCCAGAGTGAGTCGGCGCCCTCCGGCTCTACAGCCCAGAGTGAGTCGGCCCCCTTCGGCTCCTCTACAGTCCAGAATGAGTCGGCCCCCTCCGGCTCTACCGCCCAGAGTGAGTCGGCCCCCTCCGGCTCCTCTACCACCCAGAGTGAGTGGGCCCCCTCCGGCTCTACCGCCAAGAGTGAGTCGGAACCCACTGGCTCCTCTACCCTCAAAGTGAGTCGGCCCCCTCCTGCTCTACTGCCCAGAGTGAGTCGGCCCCCTCCGGCTCCTCCTCTGCCTAGAATATGTCGGCCCTCTCCGGCTCTACCGCCCAGAGTCAGTCGGCACCCTACGGCACCTCTACCGCCCAGAGTGAGACGGCCCCCTCCGGCTCTACCGCCCAGAGTGAGTCGGCCCCCTCAGGCTCCTCACCAGCCCTGAGTGAGTCGGCCCCCTCTGGCTCTGCCGCCTCGTGTGAGTCGGCCCCCTCCGGCTCTACCGCCCAGAGTGAGTCAGCCCCCTGCGGCTCCTCTACTGCCCAGAGTGAGTCGGCCCCATCCGGCTCTCCCGCCCAAAGTGAGTGGGCCCCCTCCGGCTCCTCTTCCGCCCAGAGTGAGTGGGCCCCCTCCGGCTCTACCGCCCAGAGTGAGTCGGAACCCACCGGCTCCTCTACCCCCAAAGTGAGTCAGCCACCTCCTGCTCTGCCGCCCAAAGTGAGTCGGCCCCCTCCGGCTCCTCTACCGCCCAGAATGAGACGGCCCCCTCCGGCTCTACCGCCCAGAGTCAGTCGGCACCCTACGGCACCTCTACCGCCCAGAGTGAGTCAGCCCCTTCCGGCTCTACCGCCCTGAGTGAGTCGGCCCACTCCGACTGCTCTACCGCCCAGAATGAGTCGGCCCCCTCCGGCTCTACCACCCAGAGTGAGAGTGCACCCTCTGGCACCTCTACCGCCCAGAGTGAGTCGGCCCCCTCCGGCTCCACTACCGTCCAGAGTGAGTCGGCCCCCTCCGGCTCTACCGCCCAGAGTGAGTCGGCCCCCTCCAGCTTCTCTACTGCCCAGAATGTGTCGGCGCCCTCCGGCTGCACAGCCCAGAGTGAGTCGGCCCCCTTCGGCTCCTCTACAGCCCAGAATGAGTCGGCCCCCTCCGGCACTACCGCCCAGAGTGAGTCGGCCCCCTCCGGCTCCTCTACCACCCAGAGTGAGTCGGCCCCCTCCGGCTCTACCGCCAAGAGTGAGTCGGAACCCACTGGCTCCTCTACCCTCAAAGTGAGTCGGCCCCCTCCTGCTCTACTGCCCAGAGTGAGTCGGCCCCCTCCGGCTCCTCTACCGCCCAGAGTGAGTCGGCCCCCTCCGGCTCAACCGCCCAAAGTGAGACGGCCCCCTCCGGCTCCTCTACTGCCCAGAATATGTCGGCCCCCTCCGGCTCTACCGCCCAGAGTCAGTCGGCACCCTACGGCACCTCTACCGCCCAGAGTGAGACGGCCCCCTCCGGCTCTACCGCCCAGAGTGAGTCGGCCCCCTCAGGCTCCTCACCAGCCCTGAGTGAGTCGGCCCCCTCTGGCTCTGCCGCCTCGTGTGAGTCGGCCCCCTCCGGCTCTACCGCCCAGAGTGAGTCAGCCCCCTGCGGCTCCTCTACTGCCCAGAGTGAGTCGGCCCCATCCGGCTCTCCCGCCCAAAGTGAGTCGGCCCCCTCCGGCTCCTCTTCTGCCCAGAGTGAGTGGGCCCCCTCCGGCTCTACCGCCCAGAGTGAGTCGGAACCCACCGGCTCCTCTACCCCCAAAGTGAGTCAGCCACCTCCTGCTCTGCCGCCCAAAGTGAGTCGGCCCCCTCCGGCTCCTCTACCGCCCAGAATGAGACGGCCCCCTCCGGCTCTACCGCCCAGAGTCAGTCGGCACCCTACGGCACCTCTACCGCCCAGAGTGAGTCAGCCCCTTCCGGCTCTACCGCCCTGAGTGAGTCGGCCCACTCCGATTCCTCTACCGCCCAGAATGAGTCGGCCCCCTCCGGCTCTACCACCCAGCCTGAGAGTGCACCCTCTGGCACCTCTACCGCCCAGAGTGAGTCGGCCCCCTCCGGCTCCACTACCGTCCAGAGTGAGTCGGCCCCCTCCGGCTCTACCGCCCAGAGTGAGTCGGCCCCCTCCAGCTTCTCTGCTGCCCAGAATGTGTCGGCCCCCTCCGGCTCTACAGCCCAGAGTGTGACGGCACCCTCCGGCACCTCTACCTCCCAGAGAGAGTCGGCCCCCTCCGGCTCTACCGCCCAGAGTGAGTCGGCCCCCTCCTGCTCCTCTCCAGCCCTGAGTGAGACGGACCCCTCCGGCTCTACCGCCTAGTGTGAGTCCACCCCCTCCGTCTCTACCGCCCAGAGTGAGTCGGCCCCTTTCCGGCTCCTCTACCGCCCAGAATGATTCGGCCCCTTCCGGCTCTATCGCCCAGGGAGAGCGGCACCCTCCGGAACATCTACTGCTCAGAGTGAGTCGGCCCTATCCGGCTCGACCGCCCAGAGTGAGTCGGCCCCCTCCGGCTCCTCTACCGCCCTGAGTGAGTCGGACCCCTCCGGCTCTACCGCCTAGTGAGTCCACCCCCTCCATCTCTACCGCCCAGAGTGAGTCGGCCCCCTCCGGCTCCTCTACCGCCCAGAATGAGACGGCCCCCTCCGGCTCTACCGCCCAGAGTCAGTCGGCACCCTACGGCACCTCTACCGCCCAGAGTGAGTCAGCCCCTTCCGGCTCTACCGCCCTGAGTGAGTCGGCCCACTCCGGCTCCTCTACCGCCCAGAATGAGTCGGCCCCCTCCGGCTCTACCACCCAGAGTGAGAGTGCACCGTCTGGCACCTCTACCGCCCAGAGTGAGTCGGCCCCCTCCGGCTCCACTACCGTCCAGAGTGAGTCGGCCCCCTCCGGCTCTACCGCCCAGAGTGAGTCGGCCCCCTCCAGCTTCTCTACTGCCCAGAATGTGTCGGCCCCCTCCGGCTCTACAGCCCAGAGTTTGACGGCACCCTCCGGCACCTCTACCTCCCAGAGAGAGTCGGCCCCCTCCGGCTCTACCGCCCAGAGTGAGTCGGCCCCCTCCTGCTCCTCTCCAGCCCTGAGTGAGTCGGACCCCTCCGGCTCTACCGCCTAGTGTGAGTCCACCCCCTCCGTCTCTACCGCCCAGAGTGAGTCGGCCCCTTTCCGGCTCCTCTACCGCCCAGAATGATTCGGCCCCTTCCGGCTCTATCGCCCAGAGAGAGCGGCACCCTCCAGAACATCTACTGCTCAGAGTGAGTCGGCCCTATCCGGCTCGACCGCCCAGAGTGAGTCGGCCCCCTCCGGCTCCTCTACCGCCCTGAGTGAGTCGGACCCCTCCGGCTCTACCGCCTAGTGTGAGTCCACCCCCTCCATCTCGACCGCCCAGAGTGAGTCGGCCCCCTCCGGGCTCCTCTACCACCCAGAGTGAGACGGCCCCCTCCGGCACTACTGCCTAGAGTGAGTCGGCCCACTCCGGCTCCTCTACCGCCCAGAGTGAGTCGGCACCCACCGGCTCTACCGCCCAGAGTAAGTCAGCCCACTGCGGCTCCTCTACCGCCCAGAGTGAGTCGGCCCCCTCCGGCTCTACCGCCCAGAGTGAGTCGGCCCCCTCCGGCTCCTCTACCGCCCAGAGTGAGTGGGCCCCCTCCGGCTCTACCGCCCAGAGTGAGTTGGAACACACTGGCTCCTCTATCCCCAAAGTGAGTCGGCCCCCTCCTGCTCTACCGCCCAGAGTGAGTCGGCCCCCTCCGGCTCCTCTACCGCCCAGAGTGAGTCGGCCCCCTCCGGCTCAACCGCCCAAAGTGAGTCGGCCCCCTCGGGCTGCTCTACCGCCCAGAATATGTCGGCCCCCTCCGGCTCTACCGCCCAGAGTCAGTCGGCACCCTACGGCACCTCTACCGCCCAGAGTGAGTCGGCCCCCTCCGGCTCTACCGCCCAGAGTGAGTCGGCCCCCTCAGGCTCCTCTCCAGCCCTGAGTGAGTCGGCCCCCTCTGGCTCTACCGCCTAGTGTGAGTCGGCCCCCTCCGGCTCTACCGCCCAGAGTGAATCAGCCCCCTGCGGCTCCTCTACCGCCCAGAGTGAGTCGGCCCCATCCGGCTCTACCGCCCAAAGTGAGTCGGCCCCCTCCGGCTCCTCTACCGCCCAGAGTGAGTGGGCCCCCTCCGACTCTACCGCCCAGAGTGAGTCGGAACCCACTGGCTCCTCTACCTTAAAGTGAGTCAGCCCCCTTCTGCTCTACCGCCCAAAGTGAGTCGGCCCCCTCCGGCTCCTCTACCGCACAGAATGAGACGGCCCCCTCCGGCTCTACAGCCCAGAGTTTGACGGCACCCTCCGGCACCTCTACCTCCCAGAGAGAGTCGGCCCCCTCCGGCTCTACCGCCCAGAGTGAGTCGGCCCCCTCCTGCTCCTCTCCAGCCCTGAGTGAGTCGGACCCCTCCGGCTCTACCGCCTAGTGTGAGTCCACCCCCTCCGTCTCTACCGCCCAGAGTGAGTCGGCCCCTTTCCGGCTCCTCTACCGCCCAGAATGATTCGGCCCCTTCCGGCTCTATCGCCCAGAGAGAGCGGCACCCTCCAGAACATCTACTGCTCAGAGTGAGTCGGCCCTATCCGGCTCGACCGCCCAGAGTGAGTCGGCCCCCTCCGGCTCCTCTACCGCCCTGAGTGAGTCGGACCCCTCCGGCTCTACCGCCTAGTGTGAGTCCACCCCCTCCATCTCGACCGCCCAGAGTGAGTCGGCCCCCTCCGGGCTCCTCTACCACCCAGAGTGAGACGGCCCCCTCCGGCACTACTGCCTAGAGTGAGTCGGCCCACTCCGGCTCCTCTACCGCCCAGAGTGAGTCGGCACCCACCGGCTCTACCGCCCAGAGTAAGTCAGCCCACTGCGGCTCCTCTACCGCCCAGAGTGAGTCGGCCCCCTCCGGCTCTACCGCCCAGAGTGAGTCGGCCCCCTCCGGCTCCTCTACCGCCCAGAGTGAGTGGGCCCCCTCCGGCTCTACCGCCCAGAGTGAGTTGGAACACACTGGCTCCTCTATCCCCAAAGTGAGTCGGCCCCCTCCTGCTCTACCGCCCAGAGTGAGTCGGCCCCCTCCGGCTCCTCTACCGCCCAGAGTGAGTCGGCCCCCTCCGGCTCAACCGCCCAAAGTGAGTCGGCCCCCTCGGGCTGCTCTACCGCCCAGAATATGTCGGCCCCCTCCGGCTCTACCGCCCAGAGTCAGTCGGCACCCTACGGCACCTCTACCGCCCAGAGTGAGTCGGCCCCCTCCGGCTCTACCGCCCAGAGTGAGTCGGCCCCCTCAGGCTCCTCTCCAGCCCTGAGTGAGTCGGCCCCCTCTGGCTCTACCGCCTAGTGTGAGTCGGCCCCCTCCGGCTCTACCGCCCAGAGTGAATCAGCCCCCTGCGGCTCCTCTACCGCCCAGAGTGAGTCGGCCCCATCCGGCTCTACCGCCCAAAGTGAGTCGGCCCCCTCCGGCTCCTCTACCGCCCAGAGTGAGTGGGCCCCCTCCGACTCTACCGCCCAGAGTGAGTCGGAACCCACTGGCTCCTCTACCTTAAAGTGAGTCAGCCCCCTTCTGCTCTACCGCCCAAAGTGAGTCGGCCCCCTCCGGCTCCTCTACCGCACAGAATGAGACGGCCCCCTCCGGCTCTACCGCCCAGAGTCAGTCGGCACCCTACGGCACCTCTACCGCCCAGAGTGAGTCAGCCCCCTCCGGCTCTACCGCCCTGAGTGAGTCGGCCCCCTCCGGCTCTACCACCCAGAGTGAGAGTGCACCCTCTGGCACCTCTACCGCCCAGAGTGAGTCGGCCCCCTCCGGCTCCACTACCGTCCAGAGTGAGTCGGCCCCCTCCGGCTCTACCGCCCAGAGTGAGTCGGCCCCCTCCAGCTTCTCTACTGCCCAGAGTGAGTCGGCGCCCTCCGGCTCTACAGCCCAGAGTGAGTCGGCCCCCTCCGGCTCCTCTACAACCCAGAATGCGTCGGCCCCCTCCGACTCGACAGCCCAGAGTGTGTCGGCACCCTCCGGCACCTCTACCTCCCAGAGAGAGTCGGCCCCCTCCTGCTCTACCGCCCAGAGTGAGTCGGCCCCCTCCTGCTCCTCTCCAGCCCTGAGTGAGTCGGACCCCTCCGGCTCTACCGCCTAGTGTGAGTCCACCCCCTCCTTCTCTACCGCCCAGAGTGAGTCAGCCCCCTCCGGCTCCTCTACCGCCCAGAATGATTCGGCCCCTTCCGGCTCTATCGCCCAGAGAGAGTGGCACCCTCCGGAACATCTACCGCCCAGAGTGAGTCGGCCCTATCCGGCTCAACCGCCCAGAGAGAGTCGGCCCCCTCCGGCTCCTCTACCGCCGAGAATGATTCGGCCCCTTCCGGCTCTATCGCCCAGAGTGAGCGGCACTCTCCGGAACATCTACCGCCCAGAGTGAGTCGGCCCTATCCGGCTCTACCACCCACAGTGAGTCGGCCCCCTCCGGCTCCTCTACCGCCCTGAGTGAGTCGGACCCCTCCGGCTCTACCGCCTAGTGTGAGTCCACCCCCTCCGTCTCTACCGCCCAGAGTGAGTCGGCCCCCTCCGGGCTCCTCTACCACCCAGAGTGAGACGGCCCCCTCCGGCACTACTGCCTAGAGTGAGTCGGCCCCCTCCGGCTCCTCTACCGCCCAGAGTAAGTCAGCCCACTGCGGCTCCTCTACCGCCCAGAGTGAGTCGGCCCCCTCCGGCTCTACCGCCCAGAGTGAGTCGGCCCCCTCCGGCTCCTCTACCGCCCAGAGTGAGTGGGCCCCCTCCGGCTCTACCGCCAAGAGTGAGTCGGAACCCACTGGCTACTCTATCCCCAAAGTGAGTCGGCCCCCTCCTGCTCTACCGCCCAGAGTGAGTCGGCCCCCTCCGGCTCCTCTACCGCCCAGAGTGAGTCGGCCCCCTCCGGCTCAACCGCCCAAAGTGAGTCGGCCCCCTCGGGCTCCTCTACCGCCCAGAATATGTCGGCCCCCTCCGGCTCTACCGCCCAGAGTCAGTCGGCACCCTACGGCACCTCTACCGCCCAGAGTGAGTCGGCCCCCTCCGGCTCTACCGCCCAGAGTGAGTCGGCCCCCTCAGGCTCCTCTCCACCCTGAGTGAGTCGGCCCCCTCTGGCTCTACCACCTAGTGTGAGTCGGCCCCCTCCGGCTCTACCGCCCAGAGTGAATCAGCCCCCTGCGGCTCCTCTACCGCCCAGAGTGAGTCGGCCCCATCCGGCTCTACAGCCCAAAGTGAGTCGGCCCCCTCCGGCTCTACCGCCCAGAGTGAGTCGGAACCCACCGGCTCCTCTACCCCCAAAGTGAGTCAGCCCCTTCCTGCTCTACCGCCCAAAGTGAGTAGGCCCCCTCCGGCTCCACCGCCCAGTGTGAGTCGGCCCCCTCCGGCTCTACCGCCCAGAGTGAGTCGGCACCCTCCGGCTCCTATGCCGCCCAGAGTGAGTTAGCCCCCTACGGCTCTACCGCCCAGAGTGTGTCGGCCCCCTCCGGCTCCACTGCCCAGAGTGAGTCGGCCCCCTCCAACTCTTCTACCGCCAAGAGTGAATCGGCCCCCTCCGGCTCCACCGCCCAGATTGAGTCGGCCCCCTCCGGCTCCTCTACCGCCCAGAGTGAGTTGGCCCCCTCCGGCTCTACCGCCCAGAGTGAGTCAGCCCCCTCCGGCTCCTCTACCGCCCAGAGTGAGTCGGCCCCCTCCGGCTCTTCCACCCAGAGTGAGTGGGCCCCCTCCGGTTCTACCGCCCAGAGTGAGTCGGCCCCGTCCGGCTCCTCTACCGCCCAATGTTAGTCGGCCCCCTCCGGCTCCTCTACCGCCCAGAGTGAGTCGGCCCCCTCCGACTCCTCTCCAGCCCTGAGTGAGTCGGCCCCCTTCGGCTCTACCGCCCAGAGTGAGCCGGCCCCCTCCGGCTCCTCTACTGCCCAGAATGATTCAGCCCCTTCCGGCTCTACCGCCCAGAGTGTGACGGCACCCTCCGGAACATCTACCGCCCTGAGTGAGTCGGCCCGATCCGGCTCAACCGCCCAGAGTGAGTCGGCCCCCTCCGGCTCCTGACCCGCCCAGAGTGAGTCGGCCCCCTCCGGCTTTACCGCCTAGAGTGAATCGGCCCCCTCCGGCTCTACCGCACAGAGTGAGTCGGCCCCCTCCGGCTCCTATACCGCCCAGAGTGAGTCGGCCCCCTCCGGCTCTACCGCCCAGAGTCAGTCGGCACCCTACGGCACCTCTACCGCCCAGAGTGAGTCAGCCCCCTCCGGCTCCTCTCCAACCCTGAGTGAGTAGGCCCCCTCCGGCTCTACCGCCTAGTTTGAGTCGGCAACCTCCGGCTCTACCGCCCA
The DNA here is from genome assembly GCF_036365525.1 of Heterodontus francisci. Classification (NCBI taxonomy): domain Eukaryota; kingdom Metazoa; phylum Chordata; class Chondrichthyes; order Heterodontiformes; family Heterodontidae; genus Heterodontus; species Heterodontus francisci. The sequence continues at coordinate 973,120 of NW_027141501.1, read as the reverse complement.
GAGTGAGTCGGGCCCCTCTGGCTCCTCTACCGCCCAGAATGATTTGGCCCCTTCCGGCTCTACCGCCCAGAGTGAGGCGACACCCTCCGGAACAACTACCACCCAGAGTGAGTCGGCCCTATCCGGCTCAACCGCCCAGAGTGAGTCGGCCCCCTCCGGCTTTACCGCCTAGAGTGACTCGGCCCCCTCCGGCTCCACCGCCCAGAGTTAGGCGGCCCCCTCCGGCTCCTCTACCGCCCAGAGTGAGTCGACCCCCTCCGTCTCCTCTACCGCTCAGAGTGAGTCGGCCCCCTCCTGCTCTACCGCCCAGAGTGTGTCGGCCCCCTGCGGCTCCTCTACCGCCCAGAATGAGTCGGCCCCCTCCGGCCCTACCGCCTAGAGTGAGTCGGCCTCCTCCGGCTCCTGTACCGCCCAGAGTGAGTCAGCCCCCTCCGACACTACCGCCCAGAGTGAGTCGGAACTCTCCGGCTCCTCTACCGCCCAGAGTGTGTCGGCCCCCTCCGGCTCTACCGCCCTTTGTGAGTCGGCCCCCTCCGGCTCTTCTCCCGCCCAGAGTGATTCGTCCCCCTCCGGCTCTAACGTCCAGAGTGAGTCGGCACCCTCTGGCACCTCTACCGCCCAGAGTGAGTCGGCGCCCTCCGGCTCTACCGCCCAGAGTGAGTCGGCCCCCTTCGGCTCCTCTACCGCCCAGAGTGAGTCGGCCCCCTCCGGCTCTACCGCCCAGAGTGAGTCGGCACCCTCCGGCTCCTCTACCGCCCATAGTGAGTCGGCCCCCTCCGGCTCTACCGCCCAGAGTGAGTCGGTACCCTCCGGCTCCTCTCCAGCCCTGAGTGAGTCGGCCCCCTCTGGCTCTGACGCCCAGAGTGAGTCGGCACCCTCTGGCACCTCTACCGCCCAGAGTGAGTCGGCGCCCTCTGGCTCTACCGCCCAGAGTGAGTCGGCCCCCTGCGGCTCCTCTACCTCCCAGAGTGAGTCGGCCCCCTCCGGCTCTACCGACCAGAGTGAGTCGGCACCCTCCGGCTCCTCTACCGTCCATAGAGAGTCGGCCCCCTCCGGCTCTACCGCCCAGAGTGAGTCGGCCACCTCCTGCTCTACCGCCCAGAGTGAGTGGGCCCCCTGCGGCTCCTCTACCACCCAGAGTGAGTAGGCCCCCTCCAGCGCAACCGCCCAGAATGAGTCGGCCCCCTCCGGCTCCTCTACCGCCCAGGGTGAGTCAGCCCCCTCCGACACTACCGCCCAGAGTGAGTCGGAAGTCTCCGGCTCCTCTACCGCCCAGAGTGAGTCAGCCCCCTCCGGCTCTACCGCCCTGAGTGAGTCGGCCCTCTCCGGCTCCTCTACCACCCAGAATGAGTCGGCCCCCTCCGGCTCTACCACCCAGAGTGAGAGTGCACCCACTGGCACCTCTACCGCCCAGAGTGAGTCGGCCCCCTCCGGCTCCACTACCGCCCAGAGTGAGTCGGCCCCCTCCGGCTCTACGGCCCAGAGTGAGTCGGCCCCCTCCAGATTCTCTACTGCCCAGAGTGAGTCGGCGCCCTCCGGCTCTGCAGCCCAGAGTGAGTCGGCCCCCTCCGGCTCCTCTACCGCCCAGAGTGAGTCGGCCCCCTCCGGCTCTACCGCCCAGAGTGAGTCAGCACCCTCCGGCTCCTCTACCGCCCATAGTGAGTCGGCCCCCTCCGGCTCTACCGCCCAGAGTGAGTCGGTCCCCTCCGGCTCCTCTCCAGCCCTGAGTGAGTCGGCCCCCTCTGGCTCTGACGCCCAGAGTGAGTCGGCACCCTCTGGCTCCTCTACCGCCCCGAGTGAGTCGGCGACCTCCGGCTCTACCGCCCAGAGTGAGTCGGCCCCCTGCGGCTCCTCTACCTCCCAGAGTGAGTCGGCCCCCTCCGGCTCTACCGCCCAGAGTGAGTCGGCACCCACCGGTTCCTCTACCGTCCATAGTGAGTGGGCCCTCTGCGGCTCCTCTACCACCCAGAGTGAGTCGGCCCCCTCCGGCACAACTGCCCAGAATGAGTCGGCCCCCTCCGGCTCCTCTACCGCCCAGAGTGAGTCAGCCCCCTCTGACACTACCGCCCAGAGTGAGTCGGAACCCTCCGGCTCCTCTACCGCCCAGAGTGAGTCAGCCACCTCCGGCTCTACCGCCCTGAGTGAGTCGGCCCCCTCCGGCTCCTCTACCACCCAGAATGAGTCGGCCCCCTCCGGCTCTACCACCCAGAGTGAGAGTGCACCCACTGGCACCTCTACCGCCCAGAGTGAGTCGGCCCCCTCCGGCTCCACTACCGCCCAGAGTGAGTCGGCCCCCTCCGGCTCTACCGTCCAGAGTGAGTCGGCCCCCTCCAGATTCTCTACTGCCCAGAGTGAGTCGGCGCCCTCCGGCTCTACAGCCCAGAGTGAGTCGGCCCCCTCCGGCTCCTCTGCAGCCCAGAATGAGTCGGCCCCCTCCGGCTCTACCGCCCAGAGTGAGTCGGCCCCCTCTGGCTCCTCTACCGCCCAGAGTGAGTGGGCCCCCTCCGGCTCTACCGCCAAGAGTGAGTCGGAACCCACTGGCTCCTCTACCCTCAAAGTGAGTCGGCCCCCTCCTGCTCTACCGCCCAGAGTGAGTCGGCCCCCTCCGGCTCCTCTACCGCCCAGAGTGAGTCGGCCCCCTCCGGCTCAACCGCCCAAAGTGAGTCGGCCCCCTCGCGCTCCTCTACCGCCCAGAATATGTCGGCCCCCTCCGGCTCTACCGCCCAGAGTCAGTCGGCACCCTACGGCACCTCTACCACCCAGAGTGAGTCGGCCCCCTCCGGCTCTACCGCCCAGAGTGAGTCGGCCCCCTCAGGCTCCTCTCCAGCGCTGAGTGAGTCGGCCCCCTCTGGCTCTACCGCCTAGTGTGAGTAGGCCCCCTCCGGCTCTACCGCCCAGAGTGAGTCAGCCCCCTGCGGCTCCTCTACCGCCCAGAGTGAGTCGGCCCCATCCGGCTCTACCGGCCAAAGTGAGTCGGCCCCCTCCGGCTCCTCTACCGCCCAGAGTGAGTGGGCCCCCTCCGGCTCTACCGCCCAGAGTGAGTCGGAACCCACCTGCTCCTCTACCCCCAAAGTGAGTCAGCCCCCTCCTGCTCTACCGCCCAAAGTGAGTCGGCCCCCTCCGGCTCCTCTACCGCCCAGAATGAGACAGCCCTCTCCGGCTCTACCGCCCAGAGTCAGTCGGCACCCTACGGCACCTCTACCGCCCAGAGTGAGTCAGACCCCTCCGGCTCTACCGCCCTGAGTGAGTCGGCCCCCTCCGGCTCTCCCACCCAGAGTGAGAGTGCACCCTCTGGCACCTCTACCGCCCAGAGTGAGTCGGCCCCCTCCGGCTCCACTACCGTCCAGAGTGAGTCGGCCCCCTCCGGCTCTACCGCCCAGAGTGAGTCTTCCCCCTCCAGCTTCTCTACTGCCCAGAGTGAGTCGGCCCCCTCCGGCTCTACAGCCCAGAGTGAGTCGGCCCCCTCCGGCTCCTCTACAACCCAGAATGTGTCGGCCCCCTCCGGCTCTACAGCCCAGAGTGTGTCGGCAGCCTCCGGCACCTCTACCTCCCAGAGAGTGTCGGCCCCCTCCGGCTCTACCGCCCAGAGTGAGTCGGCCCCCTCCTGCTCCTCTCCAGCCCTGAGTGAGTCGGACCCCTCCGGCTCTACAGCCTAGTGTGAGTCCACCCCCTCCGTCTCTACCGCCCAGAGTGAGTCGGCCCCCTCCGGCTCCTCTACCGCCCAGAATGATTGGGCCCCATCCGGCTCTATCGCCCAGAGAGAGCGGCACCCTCCGGAACATCTACCGCCCAGAGTGAGTCGGCCCTATCCGGCTCAACCGCCCAGAGTGAGTCGGCCCCCTCCGGCTCCTCTACCGCCGAGAATGATTCGACCCCTTCCGGCTCTATTGCCCAGAGTGAGCGGCACCCTCCAGAACATCTACCGCCCAGAGTGATTCGGCCCTATCCGGCTCTACCACCCAGAGTGATTCGGCCCCCTCCTTCTCCTCTACTGCTCAGAGTGATTCGGCCCCCTCCTGCTCTACCGCCCAGAGTGAGTGGGCCCCCTGCGGCTCCTCTACCACCCAGAGTGAGTCGGCCCCCTCCGGCACAACCGCCCAGAATGAGTCGGCCCCCTCCGGCTCCTCTACCGCCCAGAGTGAGTCAGCCCCCTCCGACACTACCGCCCAGAGTGAGTCGGAACCCTCCGGCTCCTCTACCGCCCAGAGTGAGTCAGCCACCTCCGGCTCTACCGCCCTGAGTGAGTCGGCCCCCTCCGGCTCCTCTACCACCCAGAATGAGTCGGCCCCCTCCGGCTCTACCACCCAGAGTGAGAGTGCACCCACTGGCACCTCTACCGCCCAGAGTGAGTCGGCCCCCTCCGGCTCCACTACCGCCCAGAGTGAGTCGGCCCCCTCCGGCTCTACCGCCCAGAGTGAGTCGGCCCCCTCCAGATTCTCTACTGCCCAGAGTGAGTCGGCGCCCTCCGGCTCTACAGCCCAGAGTGAGTCGGCCCCCTTCGGCTCCTCTACAGTCCAGAATGAGTCGGCCCCCTCCGGCTCTACCGCCCAGAGTGAGTCGGCCCCCTCCGGCTCCTCTACCACCCAGAGTGAGTGGGCCCCCTCCGGCTCTACCGCCAAGAGTGAGTCGGAACCCACTGGCTCCTCTACCCTCAAAGTGAGTCGGCCCCCTCCTGCTCTACTGCCCAGAGTGAGTCGGCCCCCTCCGGCTCCTCCTCTGCCCAGAATATGTCGGCCCTCTCCGGCTCTACCGCCCAGAGTCAGTCGGCACCCTACGGCACCTCTACCGCCCAGTGTGAGACGGCCCCCTCCGGCTCTACCGCCCAGAGTGAGTCGGCCCCCTCAGGCTCCTCACCAGCCCTGAGTGAGTCGGCCCCCTCTGGCTCTGCCGCCTCGTGTGAGTCGGCCCCCTCCGGCTCTACCGCCCAGAGTGAGTCAGCCCCCTGCGGCTCCTCTACTGCCCAGAGTGAGTCGGCCCCATCCGGCTCTCCCGCCCAAAGTGAGTGGGCCCCCTCCGGCTCCTCTTCCGCCCAGAGTGTGTGGGCCCCCTCCGGCTCTACCGCCCAGAGTGAGTCGGAACCCACCGGCTCCTCTACCCCCAAAGTGAGTCAGCCACCTCCTGCTCTGCCGCCCAAAGTGAGTCGGCCCCCTCCGGCTCCTCTACCGCCCAGAATGAGACGGCCCCCTCCGGCTCTACCGCCCAGAGTCAGTCGGCACCCTACGGCACCTCTACCGCCCAGAGTGAGTCAGCCCCTTCCGGCTCTACCGCCCTGAGTGAGTCGGCCCACTCCGACTGCTCTACCGCCCAGAATGAGTCGGCCCCCTCCGGCTCTACCACCCAGAGTGAGAGTGCACCCTCTGGCACCTCTACCGCCCAGAGTGAGTCGGCCCCCTCCGGCTCCACTACCGTCCAGAGTGAGTCGGCCCCCTCCGGCTCTACCGCCCAGAGTGAGTCGGCCCCCTCCAGCTTCTCTACTGCCCAGAATGTGTCGGCGCCCTCCGGCTGCACAGCCCAGAGTGAGTCGGCCCCCTTCGGCTCCTCTACAGCCCAGAATGAGTCGGCCCCCTCCGGCACTACCGCCCAGAGTGAGTCGGCCCCCTCCGGCTCCTCTACCACCCAGAGTGAGTCGGCCCCCTCCGGCTCTACCGCCAAGAGTGAGTCGGAACCCACTGGCTCCTCTACCCTCAAAGTGAGTCGGCCCCCTCCTGCTCTACTGCCCAGAGTGAGTCGGCCCCCTCCGGCTCCTCTACCGCCCAGAGTGAGTCGGCCCCCTCCGGCTCAACCGCCCAAAGTGAGACGGCCCCCTCCGGCTCCTCTACTGCCCAGAATATGTCGGCCCCCTCCGGCTCTACCGCCCAGAGTCAGTCGGCACCCTACGGCACCTCTACCGCCCAGAGTGAGACGGCCCCCTCCGGCTCTACCGCCCAGAGTGAGTCGGCCCCCTCAGGCTCCTCACCAGCCCTGAGTGAGTCGGCCCCCTCTGGCTCTGCCGCCTCGTGTGAGTCGGCCCCCTCCGGCTCTACCGCCCAGAGTGAGTCAGCCCCCTACGGCTCCTCTACTGCCCAGAGTGAGTCGGCCCCATCCGGCTCTCCCGCCCAAAGTGAGTCGGCCCCCTCCGGCTCCTCTTCTGCCCAGAGTGAGTGGGCCCCCTCCGGCTCTACCGCCCAGAGTGAGTCGGAACCCACCGGCTCCTCTACCCCCAAAGTGAGTCAGCCACCTCCTGCTCTGCCGCCCAAAGTGAGTCGGCCCCCTCCGGCTCCTCTACCGCCCAGAATGAGACGGCCCCCTCCGGCTCTACCGCCCAGAGTCAGTCGGCACCCTACGGCACCTCTACCGCCCAGAGTGAGTCAGCCCCTTCCGGCTCTACCGCCCTGAGTGAGTCGGCCCACTCCGATTCCTCTACCGCCCAGAATGAGTCGGCCCCCTCCGGCTCTACCACCCAGCCTGAGAGTGCACCCTCTGGCACCTCTACCGCCCAGAGTGAGTCGGCCCCCTCCGGCTCCACTACCGTCCAGAGTGAGTCGGCCCCCTCCGGCTCTACCGCCCAGAGTGAGTCGGCCCCCTCCAGCTTCTCTGCTGCCCAGAATGTGTCGGCCCCCTCCGGCTCTACAGCCCAGAGTGTGACGGCACCCTCCGGCACCTCTACCTCCCAGAGAGAGTCGGCCCCCTCCGGCTCTACCGCCCAGAGTGAGTCGGCCCCCTCCTGCTCCTCTCCAGCCCTGAGTGAGACGGACCCCTCCGGCTCTACCGCCTAGTGTGAGTCCACCCCCTCCGTCTCTACCGCCCAGAGTGAGTCGGCCCCTTTCCGGCTCCTCTACCGCCCAGAATGATTCGGCCCCTTCCGGCTCTATCGCCCAGGGAGAGCGGCACCCTCCGGAACATCTACTGCTCAGAGTGAGTCGGCCCTATCCGGCTCGACCGCCCAGAGTGAGTCGGCCCCCTCCGGCTCCTCTACCGCCCTGAGTGAGTCGGACCCCTCCGGCTCTACCGCCTAGTGAGTCCACCCCCTCCATCTCTACCGCCCAGAGTGAGTCGGCCCCCTCCGGCTCCTCTACCGCCCAGAATGAGACGGCCCCCTCCGGCTCTACCGCCCAGAGTCAGTCGGCACCCTACGGCACCTCTACCGCCCAGAGTGAGTCAGCCCCTTCCGGCTCTACCGCCCTGAGTGAGTCGGCCCACTCCGGCTCCTCTACCGCCCAGAATGAGTCGGCCCCCTCCGGCTCTACCACCCAGAGTGAGAGTGCACCGTCTGGCACCTCTACCGCCCAGAGTGAGTCGGCCCCCTCCGGCTCCACTACCGTCCAGAGTGAGTCGGCCCCCTCCGGCTCTACCGCCCAGAGTGAGTCGGCCCCCTCCAGCTTCTCTACTGCCCAGAATGTGTCGGCCCCCTCCGGCTCTACAGCCCAGAGTTTGACGGCACCCTCCGGCACCTCTACCTCCCAGAGAGAGTCGGCCCCCTCCGGCTCTACCGCCCAGAGTGAGTCGGCCCCCTCCTGCTCCTCTCCAGCCCTGAGTGAGTCGGACCCCTCCGGCTCTACCGCCTAGTGTGAGTCCACCCCCTCCGTCTCTACCGCCCAGAGTGAGTCGGCCCCTTTCCGGCTCCTCTACCGCCCAGAATGATTCGGCCCCTTCCGGCTCTATCGCCCAGAGAGAGCGGCACCCTCCAGAACATCTACTGCTCAGAGTGAGTCGGCCCTATCCGGCTCGACCGCCCAGAGTGAGTCGGCCCCCTCCGGCTCCTCTACCGCCCTGAGTGAGTCGGACCCCTCCGGCTCTACCGCCTAGTGTGAGTCCACCCCCTCCATCTCGACCGCCCAGAGTGAGTCGGCCCCCTCCGGGCTCCTCTACCACCCAGAGTGAGACGGCCCCCTCCGGCACTACTGCCTAGAGTGAGTCGGCCCACTCCGGCTCCTCTACCGCCCAGAGTGAGTCGGCACCCACCGGCTCTACCGCCCAGAGTAAGTCAGCCCACTGCGGCTCCTCTACCGCCCAGAGTGAGTCGGCCCCCTCCGGCTCTACCGCCCAGAGTGAGTCGGCCCCCTCCGGCTCCTCTACCGCCCAGAGTGAGTGGGCCCCCTCCGGCTCTACCGCCCAGAGTGAGTTGGAACACACTGGCTCCTCTATCCCCAAAGTGAGTCGGCCCCCTCCTGCTCTACCGCCCAGAGTGAGTCGGCCCCCTCCGGCTCCTCTACCGCCCAGAGTGAGTCGGCCCCCTCCGGCTCAACCGCCCAAAGTGAGTCGGCCCCCTCGGGCTGCTCTACCGCCCAGAATATGTCGGCCCCCTCCGGCTCTACCGCCCAGAGTCAGTCGGCACCCTACGGCACCTCTACCGCCCAGAGTGAGTCGGCCCCCTCCGGCTCTACCGCCCAGAGTGAGTCGGCCCCCTCAGGCTCCTCTCCAGCCCTGAGTGAGTCGGCCCCCTCTGGCTCTACCGCCTAGTGTGAGTCGGCCCCCTCCGGCTCTACCGCCCAGAGTGAATCAGCCCCCTGCGGCTCCTCTACCGCCCAGAGTGAGTCGGCCCCATCCGGCTCTACCGCCCAAAGTGAGTCGGCCCCCTCCGGCTCCTCTACCGCCCAGAGTGAGTGGGCCCCCTCCGACTCTACCGCCCAGAGTGAGTCGGAACCCACTGGCTCCTCTACCTTAAAGTGAGTCAGCCCCCTTCTGCTCTACCGCCCAAAGTGAGTCGGCCCCCTCCGGCTCCTCTACCGCACAGAATGAGACGGCCCCCTCCGGCTCTACCGCCCAGAGTCAGTCGGCACCCTACGGCACCTCTACCGCCCAGAGTGAGTCAGCCCCCTCCGGCTCTACCGCCCTGAGTGAGTCGGCCCCCTCCGGCTCTCCCACCCAGAGTGAGAGTGCACCCTCTGGCACCTCTACCGCCCAGAGTGAGTCGGCCCCCTCCGGCTCCACTACCGTCCAGAGTGAGTCGGCCCCCTCCGGCTCTACCGCCCAGAGTGAGTCGGCCCCCTCCAGCTTCTCTACTGCCCAGAGTGAGTCGGCGCCCTCCGGCTCTACAGCCCAGAGTGAGTCGGCCCCCTCCGGCTCCTCTACAACCCAGAATGCGTCGGCCCCCTCCGACTCGACAGCCCAGAGTGTGTCGGCACCCTCCGGCACCTCTACCTCCCAGAGAGAGTCGGCCCCCTCCTGCTCTACCGCCCAGAGTGAGTCGGCCCCCTCCTGCTCCTCTCCAGCCCTGAGTGAGTCGGACCCCTCCGGCTCTACCGCCTAGTGTGAGTCCACCCCCTCCGTCTCTACCGCCCAGAGTGAGTCAGCCCCCTCCGGCTCCTCTACCGCCCAGAATGATTCGGCCCCTTCCGGCTCTATCGCCCAGAGAGAGTGGCACCCTCCGGAACATCTACCGCCCAGAGTGAGTCGGCCCTATCCGGCTCAACCGCCCAGAGAGAGTCGGCCCCCTCCGGCTCCTCTACCGCCGAGAATGATTCGGCCCCTTCCGGCTCTATCGCCCAGAGTGAGCGGCACTCTCCGGAACATCTACCGCCCAGAGTGAGTCGGCCCTATCCGGCTCTACCACCCACAGTGAGTCGGCCCCCTCCGGCTCCTCTACCGCCCTGAGTGAGTCGGACCCCTCCGGCTCTACCGCCTAGTGTGAGTCCACCCCCTCCGTCTCTACCGCCCAGAGTGAGTCGGCCCCCTCCGGGCTCCTCTACCACCCAGAGTGAGACGGCCCCCTCCGGCACTACTGCCTAGAGTGAGTCGGCCCCCTCCGGCTCCTCTACCGCCCAGAGTAAGTCAGCCCACTGCGGCTCCTCTACCGCCCAGAGTGAGTCGGCCCCCTCCGGCTCTACCGCCCAGAGTGAGTCGGCCCCCTCCGGCTCCTCTACCGCCCAGAGTGAATCGGCCCCCTCCGGCTCTACCGCCAAGAGTGAGTCGGAACCCACTGGCTACTCTATCCCCAAAGTGAGTCGGCCCCCTCCTGCTCTACCGCCCAGAGTGAGTCGGCCCCCTCCGGCTCCTCTACCGCCCAGAGTGAGTCGGCCCCCTCCGGCTCAACCGCCCAAAGTGAGTCGGCCCCCTCGGGCTCCTCTACCGCCCAGAATATGTCGGCCCCCTCCGGCTCTACCGCCCAGAGTCAGTCGGCACCCTACGGCACCTCTACCGCCCAGAGTGAGTCGGCCCCCTCCGGCTCTACCGCCCAGAGTGAGTCGGCCCCCTCAGGCTCCTCTCCACCCTGAGTGAGTCGGCCCCCTCTGGCTCTACCACCTAGTGTGAGTCGGCCCCCTCCGGCTCTACCGCCCAGAGTGAATCAGCCCCCTGCGGCTCCTCTACCGCCCAGAGTGAGTCGGCCCCATCCGGCTCTACAGCCCAAAGTGAGTCGGCCCCCTCCGGCTCTACCGCCCAGAGTGAGTCGGAACCCACCGGCTCCTCTACCCCCAAAGTGAGTCAGCCCCCTCCTGCTCTACCGCCCAAAGTGAGTCGGCCCCCTCCGGCTCCTCTACCGCCCAGAGTGAGTGGGCCCCCTCCGGCTCTACCGCCAAGAGGGAGTCGGAACCCACTGGCTCCTCTACCCCCAAAGTGAGTCGGCCCCCTCCTGCTCCACCGCCCAGAGTGAGTCGGCCCCCTCCGGCTCCTCTAACGCCCAGAGTGAGTCGGCCCCCTCCGGCTCAACCGCCTAAAGTGAGTCGGCCCCCTCCGGCTCCTCTACCACACAGAATATGTCGGCCCCCTCCGGCTCTACTGCCCAGAGTCAGTCGGCACCCTACGGCACCTCTACCGCCCAGATTGAGTCGGCCCCCTCCGGCTCTACCGCCCAGAGTGAGTCGGCCCCCTCAGGCTCCTCTCCAGCCCTGAGTGAGTCGGCCCCCTCTGGCTCTACCGCCTAGTGTGAGTCAGCCCCCTGCGGCTCCTCTACCGCCCAGAGTGAGTCGGCCCCATCCGGCTCTACCGCCCAGAGTCAGTCGGCACCCTACGGCACCTCTACCGCCCAGAGTGAGTCGGCCCCCTCCGGCTCTACCGCCCAGAGTGAGTCGGCCCCCTCAGGCTCCTCTCCAGCCCTGAGTGAGTCGGCCCCCTCTGGCTCTACCGCCTAGTGTGAGTCGGCTCCCACCGGCTCTACCGCCCAGAGTGAGTCAGCCCCCTGCGGCTCCTCTACCGCCAGAGTGAGTCGGCCCCATCCGGCTCTACCGCCCAAAGTGAGTCGGCCCTCTCCGGCTCCTCTACCGCCCAGAGTGAGTGGGCCCCCTCCGGCTCTACCGCCCAGAGTGAGTCGGAACCCACCGGCTCCTCTACCCCCAAAGTGAGTCAGCCCCTCCTGCTCTACCGCCCAAAGTGAGTCTGCCCCCTCCGGCTCCTCTACCGCCCAGAATGAGACGGCCCCCTCCGGCTCTACCGCCCAGAGTGAGTCAGCCCCCTCCGGCTCTACCGCCCTGAGTGAGTCGGCCCCCTCCGGCTCTACCACCCAGAGTGAGAGTGCACCCTCTGGCACCTATACCGCCCAGAGTGAGTCGGCCCCCTCCGGCTCCACTACCGTCCAGAGTGAGTCGGCCCCCTCTGGCTCTACTGCCCAGAGTGAGTCGGCCCCCTCCAGCTTCTCTACTGCCCAGAGTGAGTCGGCGCCCTCCGGCTCTACAGCCCAGAGTGAGTCGGCCCCCTCCGGCTCCTCTACAACCCAGAATGTGTCGGCCCCCTCCGGCTCTACAGCCCAGAGTGTGTCGGCACCCTCCGGCACCTCTACCTCCCAGAGATAGTCGGCCCGCTCCGGCTCTACCGCCCAGAGTGAGTCGGCCCCCTCCTGCTCCTCTCCAGCCCTGAGTGAGTCGAACCCCATCGGCTCTACCGCCTAGTGTGAGTCCACCCCCTCCGTCTCTACCGCCCAGAGTGAGTCGGCCCCCTCCGGCTCCTCTACCGCCCAGAATGATTCGGCCCCTTCCGGCTCTATCGCCCAGAGAGAGCTGCACCCTCCGGAACATCTACCGCCCAGAGTGAGTCGGCTCTATCCGGCTCAACCGCCCAGAGTGATTCGGCCACCTCCGGCTCCTCTACCGCCGAGAATGATTCGGCCCCTTCCGGCTCTATCGCCAAGAGTGAGCGGCACCCTCCGGAACATCTACCGCCCAGAGTGAGTCGGCCCTATCCGGCTCTACCACCCAGAGTGAGTCGGCCCCCTCCGACTCCTCTCCCGCCCAGAGTGAGTCGGCCCCCTCCGGCTTTACCGCCTAGAGTGAGTCGGCCACCTCCGGCTCTACCGCCCAGTGTGAGTCGGCCCCCTCCGGCACCTCTGCCGCCCAGAGTGAGTCGGCCCCCTCCGGCTCTACTGCCCAGAGTGAGTCGGCCCCCTCCGGCTCCTCTACCGCCCAGAGTGAGTCGGCACCCACCGGCTCCACCGCCCAGAGTGAGTCAGCCCCCTGCGGCTCCTCTACCGCCCAGAGTGAGTCGGCCCCCTCCGGCTCTACCGCCCAGAGTGAGTCGGCCCCCTCCGGCTCCTCTACCGCCCAGAGTGAGTGGGCCCCCTCCGGCTCTACCGCCAAGAGTGAGTCGGAACCCACTGGCTCCTCTACCCCCAAAGTGAGTCGGCCCCCTCCTGCTCTACCGCCCAGAGTGAGTCGGCCCCCTCCGGCTCCTCTACCACACAGAATATGTCGGCCCCCTCCGGCTCTACCGCCCAGAGTCAGTCGGCACCCTACGGCACCTCTACCGCCCTGATTGAGTCGGCCCCCTCCGGCTCTACCGCCCAGAGTGAGTCGGCCCCCTCAGGCTCCTCTCCAGCCCTGAGTGAGTCGGCCCCCTCTGGCTCTACCGCCTAGTGTGAGTCCGCCCCCTCCGGCTCCACCGCCCAGAGTGAGTCAGCCCCTGCGGCTACCTCACCGCGCAGAGTGAGTCGGCCCCATCCGGCTCTACCGCCAAAAGTGACTCGGCCCCCTCCGGCTCCTCTACCGCCCAGAGTGAGTGGGCCCCCTCCGGCTCTACCGCCCAGAGTGAGTCGGAACCCACCGGCTCCTCTACCCCAAAAGTGAGTCAGCCCCCTCCTGCTCGACCGCACAAAGTGAGTCGGCCCCCTCCGGCTCCTCTACCGCCCAGAATGAGACGGCCCCCTCCAGCTCTACCGCCCAGAGTCAGTCGGCACCCTATGGCACCTCTACCGCCCAGATTGAGTCGGCCCCCTCCGGCTCTACCGCCCAGAGTGAGTCGGCCCCCATCGGTTCCTCTCCAGCCCTGAGTGAGTCGGCCCCCTCTGGCTCTACCGCCTAGTGTGTGTCGGCCCCCTCCGGCTCTACCGCCCAGAGTGAGTCGGCCCCCTGCGGCTCCTCTCCCGCCCAGAGTGAGTCGGCCCCATCCGGCTCTACCGCCCAAAGTGAGTCGGCCCCCTCCGGCTCCTCTACCGCCCAGAGTGAGTGGGCCCCCTCCGGCTCTACCGCCCAGAGTGAGTCGGAACCCACCGTCTCCTCTACCCCCAAAGTGAGTCAGCCCCCTCCTGCTCTACCGCACAAAGTGAGTCGGCCCCCTCCGGCTCCTCTACCGCCCAGAATGAGACGGCCCCCTCCGGCTCTACCGCCCAGAGTCAGTCGGCACCCTATGGCACCTCTACCGCCCAGAGTGAGTCGGCCCCCTCCGGCTCTACCGCCCAGAGTGAGTCGGCCCCCACCGGTTCCTCTCCAGCCCTGAGTGAGTCGGCCCCCTCTGGCTCTACCGCCTAGTGTGAGTCGGCCCCCTCCGGCTCTACCGCCCAGAGTGAGTCGGCCCCCTCCGGCTCCTCTACCACCCAGAATGATTCGGCCCCTTAGGGCTCTACCGCCCAGTGTGAGACGGCACCCTCCGGAACATCTACCGCCCAGAGTGAGTCGGCCCTATCCGGCTCAACCGCCCAGAGTGAGTCGGCCCCCTCTGGCTCCTCTCCCACCCAGAGTGAGTCGGCCCCCTCTGGCTTTACCGCCTGGAGTGAGTCGGCCCCCTCCGGCTCTACCGCCCAGAGTGAGTCGGCCCACTCCGGCACCTCTGCCGCCCAGAGTGGGTCGGCCCCTCCTGCTCTACTGCCTGGAGTGAGTCGGCACCCTCCGGCTCCTCTGCTGCCCAGAGTGAGTCGGCCCCCACCGGCTCTACCGCCCAGAATGAGTCGGCCCCCTCCGGCTCCTCTACCACACAGAGTGAGTCGGCCCCCTCCTGCTCTACCACCCAGAGTGAGTCAGCACCCTGCGGCTCCTCTACCGCCCAGAGTAAGTCGGAACCCTGCGGCACTACCGCACAGAGTGAGTCGGCCCCCTCCTGCTCTACCGCCTAGTGTGAGTCGGCCCCCTCCGGCTCTACCGCCCAGAGTGAGTCAGCCCCCTGCGGCTCCTCTACCGCCCCGAGTGAGTCGGCCCCATCCGGCTCTACCGCCCAAAGTGAGTCGGCCCCCTCCGGCTCCTCTACCGCCCAGAGTGAGTGGGCCCCCTCCGGCTCTACCGCCCAGAGTGAGTCGGAACCCACCGGCTCCTCTACCCCCAAAGTGAGTCAGCCCCCTCCTGCTCTACCGCACAAAGTGAGTCGGCCCCCTCCGGCTCCTCTACCGCCCAGAATGAGACGGCCCCCTCCGGCTCTACCGCCCGGAGTCAGTCGGCACCCTATGGCTCCTCTACCGCCCAGAGTGAGTCGGCCCCATCCGGCTCTACCGCCCAAAGTGAGTCGGCCCCCTCCGGCTCCTCTACCGCCCAGAGTGAGTGGGCCCCCTCCGGCTCTACCGCCCAGAGTGAGTCGGAACCCACCGGCTCCTCTACCCCCAAAGTGAGTCAGCCCCCTCCTGCTCTACCGCACAAAGTGAGTCGGCCCCCTCCGGCTCCTCTACCGCCCAGAATGAGTCGGCCCCCTCCGGCTCTACCGCCCAGAGTGAGTCGGCCCCCACCGGTTCCTCTCCAGCACTGAGTGAGTCGGCCCCCTCTGGCTCTACCGCCTAGTGTGAGTCGGCCCCCTCCGGCTCTACCGCCCAGAGTGAGTCGGCCCCCTCCGGCTCCTCTACTACCCAGAATGATTCGGCCCCTTAGGGCTCTACCGCACAGTGTGAGACGGCACCCTCCGGAACATCTACCGCCCAGAGTGAGTCGGCCCTATCCGGCTCAACCGCCCAGAGTGAGTCGGCCCCCTCTGGCTCCACGCCCACCCAGAGTGAGTCGGCCCCCTCTGGCTTTACCGCCTGGAGTGAGTCGGCCCCCTCCGGCTCTACCGCCCAGAGTGTTCGGCCCACTCCGGCACCTCTGCCGCCCAGAGTGAGTCGGCCCCTCCTGCTCTACTGCCTAGAGTGAGTCGGCACCCTCCGGCTCCTCTGCTGCCCAGAGTGAGTCGGCCCCCACCGGCTCTACCGCCCAGAATGAGTCGGCCCCCTCCGGCTCCTCTACCACACAGAGTGAGTCGGCCCCCTCCTGCTCTACCACCCAGAGTGAGTCAGCACCCTGCGGCTCCTCTACCGCCCAGAGTAAGTCGGAACCCGGCGGCACTACCGCACAGAGTGAGTCGTCCCCCTCCTGCTCTACCGCCCTGAGTGAGTCGGCCCCCTGCGGCTCCTCTACCGCCCAGAGTGAGTCGGACCCCTCCGGCACTACCTCCCAGAGTGAGTCGGCCCCCTCCGTCTCCTCTACCGCACAGAGTGAGTCAGCCCCCTACGACTCTACCGCCCAGAGAGAGTCGGGCCCATCCGGCTTCTCTACCGCCCAGAGTGAGTCGGCCCCCTCCGGCTCTACCGCCCAGAGTTAGTCGGCACCCTCTGGCACCTCTACCGCCCAGCGTGAGTCGGCCCCCTCCGGCTCTACCGCCCAGAGTGAGTCGGCCCTCCCGGCTCTACCGCACAGAGTGAATCGGCCCCCTCCGGCTCCTCCATAGCCCAGAATGAGTCGGCCCCCTCCAGCTCTACCTCCCAGAGTGAGAAAGCATCCTCTGGCACCTCTGCCGCCCTGAGTGAGTCGGCCCCCTCCGGCCCCACTACTGCCCAGAGTGAGTCGGCACCCTCCGGCACCTCTGCCGCCCAGAGTGAGTCGGCCCCATCCGGCTCTACCGCCAAGAGTGAGTCGGAACCCACTGGCTCCTCTACCCCCAATGTGAGTCGGCCCCCTCCGGCTCCTCTACCGCCCAGAGTGAGTCAGCCCCCTCCGGCTCCTCTACCGCCCAGAATATGTCGGCCCCCTCCGGCTCTACCGTCCAGAGTCAGTCGGCACGCTACGGCACCTCTACCGCCCAGAGTGAGTCGGCGCCCTCCTGCTCTACCGCCCAGAGTGAGTCGGCCCCCTCCGGCTCCTCTACCGCCCAGAGTGAGTCAGCCACCTCCGGCTCCTCTACCGCCCAGAATATGTCGGCCCCCTCCGGCTCTACCGCCCTGAGTCAGTCGGCACGCTACGGCACCTCTACCGCCCAGAGTGAGTCGGCGCCCTCCGGCTCTACAGCCCAGAGTGAGTCAGCCCCCTCAGGCTCCTCTCCAGCCCTGAGTGAGTCGGCCCCCTCTGGCTCTACCGCCTAGTGTGAGTCGGCCCCGTCCGGCTCTACCGCCCAGAGTGAGTCAGCCCCCTGTGGCTCCTCTACCGCCCAGAGTGAGTCGGCCCCATCCGGCTCTACCGCCCAAAGTGAGTCGGCCCCCTCCGGCTCCTCTACCGCCCAGAGTGAGTTGGAACCCACCGGCTCCTCTACCCCCTAAGTGAGTCAGCCCCCTCCTGCTCTACCGCCCAAAGTGAGTCGGCCCCCTCCGGCTCCTCTACCGCCCAGAATGAGACGGCCCCCTCCGGCTCTACCGCCCAGAGTCAGTCAGCACCCTACGGCACCCCTACCGCCCAGAGTGAGTCAGCCCCCTCCGGCTCTACCGCCCTGTGTGAGTCGGCCCCCTCTGGCACCTCTACCGCCCAGAGTGTGTCGGCCCCCTCCGGCTCCACTACCGTCCAGAGTGAGTCGGCCCCCTCCGGCTCTACCGCCCAGAGAGAGTCGGCCCCCTCCAGCTTCTCTACTGCCCAGAGTGAGTCGGCGCCCTCCGGCTCTACAGCCCAGTGTGAGTCGGCCCCCTCCGGCTCCTCTACAACCCAGAATGTGTCGGCCCCCTCCGGCTCTACAGCCCAGAGTGTGTCGGCACCCTCCGGCACCTCTACCTCCCAGAGAGAGTCGGCCCCCTCCGGCTCTACCGCCCAGAGTGAGACGGACCCCTCCGGCTCCTCTCCAGCCCTGAGTGAGTCGGACCCCTCCGGCTCTACCGCCTAGTGTGAGTCCACCCCCTCCGGCTCTACCGCCCTGTGTGAGTCGGCCCACTCCGGCTCCTCTACCGCCCAGAATGAGTCGGCCCCTCCGGCTCTACCACCCAGAGTGAGAGTGCACCCTCTGGCACCTCTACCGCCCAGAGTGAGTCGGCCCCCTCCAGCTCCGCTACCGTCCAGAGTGAGTCGGCCCCCTCCGGCTCTACCGTTCAGAGTGAATCGGCCCTATCCGGCTCAACCACCCAGAGTGAGTCGGCACCCTCCGGCTCCTCTCCCGCCCAGAGTGAGTCGGCTCCCTCCGGCTTTACCGCCTAGAGTGAGTCGGCCACATCCGGCTCTACCGCCCAGTGTGAGTCGGCCCCCTCCGGCACCTCTGCCGCCCAGAGTGAGTCGGCCCCCTCCGGCTCTGCTGCCTAGAGTGAGTCGGCCCCCTCCGGCTCCTCTGCTGCCCAGAGTGAGTCGGCACCCACCGGCTCTACCGCCCAGAGTGAGTCAGCCCCCTCCGGCTCCTCTACCGCCCAGAGTGAGTCAGCCCCCTCCGGCTCCTCTACCGCCCAGAATATGTCGGCCCCCTCCGGCTCTACCGTCCAGAGTCAGTCGGCACGCTACGGCACCTCTACCGCCCAGAGTGAGTCGGCGCCCTCCTGCTCTACCGCCCAGAGTGAGTCGGCCCCCTCCGGCTCCTCTACCGCCCAGAGTGAGTCAGCCACCTCCGGCTCCTCTACCGCCCAGAATATGTCGGCCCCCTCCGGCTCTACCGCCCAGAGTCAGTCGGCACGCTACGGCACCTCTACCGCCCAGAGTGAGTCGGCGCCCTCCGGCTCTACCGCCCAGAGTGAGTCAGCCCCCTCAGGCTCCTCTCCAGCCCTGAGTGAGTCGGCCCCCTCTGGCTCTACCGCCTAGTGTGAGTCGGCCCCCTCCGGCTCTACCGCCCAGAGTGAGTCAGCCCCCTGTGGCTCCTCTACCGCCCAGAGTGAGTCGGCCCCATCCGGCTCTACCGCCCAAAGTGAGTCGGCCCCCTCCGGCTCCTCTACCGCCCAGAGTGAGTCGGAACCCACCGGCTCCTCTACCCCCAAAGTGAGTCAGCCCCCTCCTGCTCTACCGCCCAAAGTGAGTCGGCCCCCTCCGGCTCCTCTACCGCCCAGAATGAGACGGCCCCCTCCGGCTCTACCGCCCAGAGTCAATCGGCACCCTACGGCACCCCTACCGCCCAGAGTGAGTCAGCCCCCTCCGGCTCTACCGCCCTGTGTGAGTCGGCCCCCTCCGGCTCCTCTACCGCACAGAATGAGTCGGCCCCCTCCGGCTCTACCACCCAGAGTGAGAGTGCACCCTCTGGCACCTCTACCGCCCAGAGTGTGTCGGCCCCCTCCGGCTCCACTACCGTCCAGAGTGAGTCGGCCCCCTCCGGCTCTACCGCCCAGAGAGAGTCGGCCCCCTCCAGCTTCTCTACTGCCCAGAGTGAGTCGGCGCCCTCCGGCTCTACAGCCCAGTGTGAGTCGGCCCCCTCCGGCTCCTCTACAACCCAGAATGTGTCGGCCCCCTCCGGCTCTACAGCCCAGAGTGTGTCGGCATCCTCCGGCACCTCTACCTCCCAGAGAGAGTCGGCCCCCTCCGGCTCTACCGCCCAGAGTGAGTCGGCCCCCTCCAGCTCCTCTCCAGCCCTGAGTGAGTGGGCCCCCTCCGGCTCTACCGCCCAGAGTGAGTCGGAACCCACCGTCTCCTCTACCCCCAAAGTGAGTCAGCCCCCTCCTGCTCTACCGCACAAAGTGAGTCGGCCCCCTCCGGCTCCTCTACCGCCCAGAATGAGACGGCCCCCTCCGGCTCTACCGCCCAGAGTCAGTCGGCACCCTATGGCACCTCTACCGCCCAGAGTGAGTCGGCCCCCTCCGGCTCTACCGCCCAGAGTGAGTCGGCCCCCACCGGTTCCTCTCCAGCCCTGAGTGAGTCGGCCCCCTCTGGCTCTACCGCCTAGTGTGAGTCGGCCCCCTCCGGCTCTACCGCCCAGAGTGAGTCGGCCCCCTCCGGCTCCTCTACCACCCAGAATGATTCGGCCCCTTAGGGCTCTACCGCCCAGTGTGAGACGGCACCCTCCGGAACATCTACCGCCCAGAGTGAGTCGGCCCTATCCGGCTCAACCGCCCAGAGTGAGTCGGCCCCCTCTGGCTCCTCTCCCACCCAGAGTGAGTCGGCCCCCTCTGGCTTTACCGCCTGGAGTGAGTCGGCCCCCTCCGGCTCTACCGCCCAGAGTGAGTCGGCCCACTCCTGCTCTACCACCCAGAGTGAGTCAGCACCCTGCGGCTCCTCTACCGCCCAGAGTAAGTCGGAACCCTGCGGCACTACCGCACAGAGTGAGTCGGCCCCCTCCTGCTCTACCGCCTAGTGTGAGTCGGCCCCCTCCGGCTCTACCGCCCAGAGTGAGTCAGCCCCCTGCGGCTCCTCTACCGCCCCGAGTGAGTCGGCCCCATCCGGCTCTACCGCCCAAAGTGAGTCGGCCCCCTCCGGCTCCTCTACCGCCCAGAGTGAGTGGGCCCCCTCCGGCTCTACCGCCCAGAGTGAGTCGGAACCCACCGGCTCCTCTACCCCCAAAGTGAGTCAGCCCCCTCCTGCTCTACCGCACAAAGTGAGTCGGCCCCCTCCGGCTCCTCTACCGCCCAGAATGAGACGGCCCCCTCCGGCTCTACCGCCCAGAGTCAGTCGGCACCCTATGGCTCCTCTACCGCCCAGAGTGAGTCGGCCCCCTCCGGCTCTACCGCCCAGAGTGAGTCGGCCCCCACCGGTTCCTCTCCAGCACTGAGTGAGTCGGCCCCCTCTGGCTCTACCGCCTAGTGTGAGTCGGCCCCCTCCGGCTCTACCGCCCAGAGTGAGTCGGCCCCCTCCGGCTCCTCTACTACCCAGAATGATTCGGCCCCTTAGGGCTCTACCGCGCAGTGTGAGACGGCACCCTCCGGAACATCTACCGCCCAGAGTGAGTCGGCCCTATCCGGCTCAACCGCCCAGAGTGAGTCGGCCCCCTCTGGCTCCTCTCCCACCCAGAGTGAGTCGGCCCCCTCTGGCTTTACCGCCTGGAGTGAGTCGGCCCCCTCCGGCTCCACCCCCCAGAGTGTTCGGCCCACTCCGGCACCTCTGCCGCCCAGAGTGAGTCGGCCCCTCCTGCTCTACTGCCTAGAGTGAGTCGGCACCCTCCGGCTCCTCTGCTGCCCAGAGTGAGTCGGCCCCCACCGGCTCTACCGCCCAGAATGAGTCGGCCCCCTCCGGCTCCTCTACCACACAGAGTGAGTCGGCCCCCTCCTGCTCTACCACCCAGAGTGAGTCAGCACCCTGCGGCTCCTCTACCGCCCAGAGTAAGTCGGAACCCTGCGGCACTACCGCACAGAGTGAGTCGTCCCCCTCCTGCTCTACCGCCCTGAGTGAGTCGGCCCCCTGCGGCTCCTCTACCGCCCAGAGTGAGTCGGACCCCTCCGGCACTACCTCCCAGAGTGAGTCGGCCCCCTCCGTCTCCTCTACCGCACAGAGTGAGTCAGCCCCCTACGACTCTACCGCCCAGAGAGAGTCGGGCCCATCCGGCTTCTCTACCGCCCAGAGTGAGTCGGCCCCCTCCGGCTCTACCGCCCAGAGTTAGTCGGCACCCTCTGGCACCTCTACCGCCCAGCGTGAGTCGGCCCACTCCGGCTCTACCGCCCAGAGTGAGTCGGCCCTCCCGGCTCTACCGCACAGAGTGAATCGGCCCCCTCCGGCTCCTCCATAGCCCAGAATGAGTCGGCCCCCTCCAGCTCTACCTCCCAGAGTGAGAAAGCATCCTCTGGCACCTCTGCCGCCCTGAGTGAGTCGGCCCCCTCCGGCCCCACTACTGCCCAGAGTGAGTCGGCACCCTCCGGCACCTCTGCCGCCCAGAGTGAGTCGGCCCCATCCGGCTCTACCGCCAAGAGTGAGTCGGAACCCACTGGCTCCTCTACCCCCAATGTGAGTCGGCCCCCTCCGGCTCCTCTACCGCCCAGAGTGAGTCAGCCCCCTCCGGCTCCTCTACCGCCCAGAATATGTCGGCCCCCTCCGGCTCTACCGTCCAGAGTCAGTCGGCACGCTACGGCACCTCTACCGCCCAGAGTCAGTCGGCGCCCTCCTGCTCTACCGCCCAGAGTGAGTCGGCCCCCTCCGGCTCCTCTACCGCCCAGAGTGAGTCAGCCACCTCCGGCTCCTCTACCGCCCAGAATATGTCGGCCCCCTCCGGCTCTACCGCCCTGAGTCAGTCGGCACGCTACGGCACCTCTACCGCCCAGAGTGAGTCGGCGCCCTCCGGCTCTACCGCCCAGAGTGAGTCAGCCCCCTCAGGCTCCTCTCCAGCCCTGAGTGAGTCGGCCCCCTCTGGCTCTACCGCCTAGTGTGAGTCGGCCCCGTCCGGCTCTACCGCCCAGAGTGAGTCAGCCCCCTGTGGCTCCTCTACCGCCCAGAGTGAGTCGGCCCCATCCGGCTCTACCGCCCAAAGTGAGTCGGCCCCCTCCGGCTCCTCTACCGCCCAGAGTGAGTTGGAACCCACCGGCTCCTCTACCCCCTAAGTGAGTCAGCCCCCTCCTGCTCTACCGCCCAAAGTGAGTCGGCCCCCTCCGGCTCCTCTACCGCCCAGAATGAGACGGCCCCCTCCGGCTCTACCGCCCAGAGTCAGTCGGCACCCTACGGCACCCCTACCGCCCAGAGTGAGTCAGCCCCCTCCGGCTCTACCGCCCTGTGTGAGTCGGCCCCCTCCGGCTCCTCTACCGCACAGAATGAGTCGGCCCCCTCCGGCTCTACCACCCAGAGTGAGAGTGCACCCTCTGGCACCTCTACCGCCCAGAGTGTGTCGGCCCCCTCCGGCTCCACTACCGTCCAGAGTGAGTCGGCCCCCTCCGGCTCTACCGCCCAGAGAGAGTCGGCCCCCTCCAGCTTCTCTACTGCCCAGAGTGAGTCGGCGCCCTCCGGCTCTACAGCCCAGTGTGAGTCGGCCCCCTCCGGCTCCTCTACAACCCAGAATGTGTCGGCCCCCTCCGGCTCTACAGCCCAGAGTGTGTCGGCACCCTCCGGCACCTCTACCTCCCAGAGAGAGTCGGCCCCCTCCGGCTCTACCGCCCAGAGTGAGACGGACCCCTCCGGCTCCTCTCCAGCCCTGAGTGAGTCGGACCCCTCCGGCTCTACCGCCTAGTGTGAGTCCACCCCCTCCGGCTCTACCACCCTGTGTGAGTCGGCCCACTCCGGCTCCTCTACCGCCCAGAATGAGTCGGCCCCTCCGGCTCTACCACCCAGAGTGAGAGTGCACCCTCTGGCACCTCTACCGCCCAGAGTGAGTCGGCCCCCTCCAGCTCCGCTACCGTCCAGAGTGAGTCGGCCCCCTCCGGCTCTACCGTTCAGAGTGAATCGGCCCTATCCGGCTCAACCACCCAGAGTGAGTCGGCACCCTCCGGCTCCTCTCCCGCCCAGTGTGAGTCGGCCCCCTCCGGCACCTCTGCCGCCCAGAGTGAGTCGGCCCCCTCCGGCTCTGCTGCCTAGAGTGAGTCGGCCCCCTCCGGCTCCTCTGCTGCCCAGAGTGAGTCGGCACCCACCGGCTCTACCGCCCAGAGTGAGTCAGCCCCCTCCGGCTCCTCTACCGCCCAGAGTGAGTCAGCCCCCTCCGGCTCCTCTACCGCCCAGAATATGTCGGCCCCCTCCGGCTCTACCGTCCAGAGTCAGTCGGCACGCTACGGCACCTCTACCGCCCAGAGTGAGTCGGCGCCCTCCTGCTCTACCGCCCAGAGTGAGTCGGCCCCCTCCGGCTCCTCTACCGCCCAGAGTGAGTCAGCCACCTCCGGCTCCTCTACCGCCCAGAATATGTCGGCCCCCTCCGGCTCTACCGCCCAGAGTCAGTCGGCACGCTACGGCACCTCTACCGCCCAGAGTGAGTCGGCGCCCTCCGGCTCTACCGCCCAGAGTGAGTCAGCCCCCTCAGGCTCCTCTCCAGCCCTGAGTGAGTCGGCCCCCTCTGGCTCTACCGCCTAGTGTGAGTCGGCCCCCTCCGGCTCTACCGCCCAGAGTGAGTCAGCCCCCTGTGGCTCCTCTACCGCCCAGAGTGAGTCGGCCCCATCCGGCTCTACCGCCCAAAGTGAGTCGGCCCCCTCCGGCTCCTCTACCGCCCAGAGTGAGTCGGAACCCACCGGCTCCTCTACCCCCAAAGTGAGTCAGCCCCCTCCTGCTCTACCGCCCAAAGTGAGTCGGCCCCCTCCGGCTCCTCTACCGCCCAGAATGAGACGGCCCCCTCCGGCTCTACCGCCCAGAGTCAGTCGGCACCCTACGGCACCCCTACCGCCCAGAGTGAGTCAGCCCCCTCCGGCTCTACCGCCCTGTGTGAGTCGGCCCCCTCCGGCTCCTCTACCGCACAGAATGAGTCGGCCCCCTCCGGCTCTACCACCCAGAGTGAGAGTGCACCCTCTGGCACCTCTACCGCCCAGAGTGTGTCGGCCCCCTCCGGCTCCACTACCGTCCAGAGTGAGTCGGCCCCCTCCGGCTCTACCGCCCAGAGAGAGTCGGCCCCCTCCAGCTTCTCTACTGCCCAGAGTGAGTCGGCGCCCTCCGGCTCTACAGCCCAGTGTGAGTCGGCCCCCTCCGGCTCCTCTACAACCCAGAATGTGTCGGCCCCCTCCGGCTCTACAGCCCAGAGAGTGTCGGCATCCTCTGGCACCTCTACCTCCCAGAGAGAGTCGGCCCCCTCCGGCTCTACCGCCCAGAGTGAGTCGGCCCCCTCCGGCTCCTCTCCAGCCCTGAGTGAGTCGGACCCCTCCGGCTCTACCGCCTAGTGTGAGTCCACCCCCTCCGGCTCTACCGCCCTGTGTGAGTCGGCCCACTCCGGCTCCTCTACCGCCCAGAATGAATCGGCCCCTCCGGCTCTACCACCCAGAGTGAGAGTGCACCCTCTGGCACCTCTACCGCCCAGAGTGAGTCAGCCCCCTCCGGCTCCGCTACCGTCCAGAGTGAGTCGGCCCCCTCCGGCTCTACCGTTCAGAGTGAATCGGCCCTATCCGGCTCAACCACCCAGAGTGAGTCGGCACCCTCCGGCTCCTCTCCCGCCCAGAGTGAGTCGGCTCCCTCCGGCTTTACCGCCTAGAGTGAGTCGGCCACATCCGGCTCTACCGCCCAGTGTGAGTCGGCCCCCTCCGGCACCTCTGCCGCCAAGAGTGAGTCGGCCCCCTCCGGCTCTGCTGCCTAGAGTGAGTCGGCCCCCTCCGGCTCCTCTGCTGCCCAGAGTGAGTCGGCACCCACCGGCTCTACCGCCCAGAGTGAGTCAGCCCCCTGCGGCTCCTCTACCGCCCAGAGTGAGTCGGCCCCCTCCGGCTCTACCGCCCAGAGTGAGTCGGCCCCCTCCGGCTCCTCTACCGCCCAGAGTGAGTGGGCCCCCTCCGGCTCTACCACCAAGAGTGAGTCGGAACCCACTGGCTGCTCTACCCCCAAAGTGAGTCGGCCCCCTCCGGCTCCTCTGCTGCCCAGAGTGAGTCGGCACCCACCGGCTCTACCGCCCAGAGTGAGTCGGCCCCCTCCGGCTCCTCTGCCGCCCAGAGTGAGTCGGCCCCCTCCGGCTCAACCGCCCAAAGTGAGTCGGCCCTCTCCGGCTCCTCTACCACCCAGAATATGTCGGCCCCCTCCGGCTCTCCCGCCCAGAGTCATTCGGCACCCTACGGCACCTCTACCGCCCAGAGTGAGTTGGCCCCCTCCGGCTCTACCACCCAGAGTGAGTCGGCTCCCTCAGGCTCCTCTCCAGCCCTGAGTGAGTCGGCCCCCTCTGGCTCTACCGCCTAGTGTGAGTCGGCCCCCTCCGGCTCTACCGCCCAGAGTGAGTCAGCCCCTTGCGGCTCCTCTACCGCCCAGAGTGAGTCGGCCCCATCCGGCTCTACCGCCCAAAGTGAGTCGGCCCCCTCCGGCTCCTCTACCGCCCAGAGTGAGTGGGCCCCCTCCGGCTCTACCGCCCACAGTGAGTCGGAACCCACCAGCTCCTCTACCCCCAAAGTGAGTCAGCCCCCTCCTGCTCTACCGCACAAAGTGAGTCGGCCCCCTCCTGCTCCTCTGCCACCCAGAATGAGACGGCCCCCTCTGGCTCTATTGCCCAGAGGTTGTCGGACCCCTCCGGCTCTACCGCCCAGAGTGAGTAGGCCACCTCCGGCTCCTCTCCAGCCCTGAGTGAGTCGGCCACCTCCGGCTCCTCTACCGCCCAGAATGATTCGGCCCCTTACGGCTCTACCGCCCAGTATGAGACGGCACCCTCCGGAACATCTACCGCCCAGAGTGAGTCGGCCCTATCCGGCTCAACCGCCCAGAGTGAGTCGGCCCCTTCTGGCTCCTCTCCCTCCCAGAGTGAGTCGGTCCCCTCCGGCTTTACCGCCTAGAGTGAGTCGGCCCCCTCCGGCACCTCTGCCGCCCAATGTGAGTCGGCCCCTCCTGCTCTACAGCCTAGTGTGAGTCGGCCCCCTCCGGCTCCTCTACTGCCCAGAGTGAGTCGGCCCCCACCGGCTCTACCGCCCAGAGTGAGTCGGCCCCCTCCGGCTCCTCTACCGCACAGAGTGAGTCGGCCCCTCCTGCTCTACCGCCCAGAGTGAGTCGGCACCCTGCGGCTCCTCTACCGCCCAGAGTGAGTCGGAACCCTGCGGCAATACCGCACAGAGTGAGTCGGTCCCCTCCTGCTCTTCCGCCCAGAGTGAATCGTCCCCCTCCGGCTCCTCTACCACCCAGAATGAGACGGCCCCCTCTGGCTCTACCGCCCAGAGTCAGTCGGCACCCTACGGCACCTCTACCGCCCAGAGTAAGTCGGCCCCCTCCGGCTCTACCGCCCAGAGTGAGTCGGCCCCCTCCGGCTCCTCTCCAGCCCTGAGCGAGTCGGCCCCCTCTGGTTCTACCGCCTAGTGTGAGTCGGCCCCCTCCGGCTCTACCGCCCAGAGTGAGTCGGCCCCCTCCAGCTCCTCTACCGCCCAGAATGATTCGGCCCCTTACGGCTCTACCGCCCAGTGTGAGACGGCACCCTCCGGAACATCTACCGCCCAGAGTGAGTCGGACCCCTCTGGCTCCTCTCCCTCCCAGAGTGAGTCGGACCCCTCCAGCTTTACCGCCTAGAGTGAGTCGGCCCCCTCCGGCTCTACCGCCCAGAGTGAGTCGGCCCCCTCCGGCACCTCTGCCGCCCAATGTGAGTCGGCCCCTCCTGCTCTACCGCCCAGAGTGAGTCGGCACCCTGCGGCTCCTCTACCGCCCACAGTGAGTCGGAACCCTGCGGCACTACCGCACAGAGTGAGTCGGCCCCCTGCGGCTCCTCTACCGCCCAGAGTGAGTCGGAACCCTCCGGCACTACCTCCCAGAGTGAGTCGGCCCCCTCCGTCTCCTCTACCGCACAGAGTGAGTCAGCCCCCTACGACTCTACCGCCCAGAGAGAGTCGGACCCCTCCGGCTCCTCTACCGCCCAGAGTGAGTCAGCCCCCTCCGGCTCTACCGCCCTGAGTGAGTCGGCCTCCACCGGCTCCTGTCCTGCCCAGAGTGAGTCGGACCCCTCCGGCTCTAACGCCCAGAGTGAGTCGGCACCCTCTGGCACCTCTACCGCCCAGCGTGAGTCGGCCCCCTCCGGCTCTACCGCCCAGAGTGAGTCGGCCCCCTCCGGATCTACCGCCCAGGGTGAGTCGGCCCACGCCGGCTCCTCTGTCGCCCATAGTTAGTCGGCCTTCTCCGGATCCACCGCCCAGTGTGTGTCGGCTCCCTCCGGCTCCTGTACCGCCCAGCGTGAGTCGGCCCCCTCCGGCTCTACCGCCCAGAGTGAGTCGGCCCACTCCGGCTCCTCTATAGCCCAGAATGAGTCGGCCCCCTCCAGCTCTACCTCCCAGAGTGAGACGGCATCCTCTGGCACCTCTGCTGCCCTGAGTGAGTCGGCCCCCTCCGGCCCCACTACCGCCCAGAGTGAGTCGGCCCCCTCCGGCACCTCTGCCGCCCAGAGTGAGTCGGCCCCATCCGGCTCTACTGCCTAGAGTGAGTCGGCCCCCTCCGGCTCCTCTACCGCAAAGATTGAGTCGGCCCCCTCCGGCTCCTCTACCGCCCAGAGTGAGTCGGCCCCCTCCGGCTCAACCGCCCAAAGTGAGTCGGCCCCCTCCGGCTCCTCTACCGCCCAGAATATGTCGGCCCCCTCCGGCTCTACCGCCCAGAGTCAGTCGGCACCCTACGGCACCTCTACCGCCCAGAGTGAGTCGGCCCCCTCCGGCTCTACCACCCAGAGTGAGTCGGCCCCCTCCGGCTCCTCTCCAGCCCTGAGTGAGTCGGCCCCCTCTGGCTCTACCGCCTAGTGTGAGTCGGCCCCCTCCAGCTCTACCGCCCAGAGTGAGTCAGCCCCCTGCGGCTCCTCTACCGCCCAGAGTGAGTCGGCCCCCTCCGGCTCTACCGCCCAGAGTGAGTCGGCCCCCTCCGGCTCCTCTACCGCCCAGAGTGAGTGTGCCCCCTCCGGCTCTACCGCCCAGAGTGAGTCGGAACCCACCGGCTCCTCTACCCCCAAAGTGAGTCAGCCCCCTCCTGCTCTACCGCCCAAAGTGAGTCGGCCCCCTCCGGCTCATCTACCGCCCAGAATGAGTCGGCCCCCTTCGGCTCTACCGCCCAGACTCAGTCGGCACCCTACGGCACCTCTACCGCCCAGGGTGAGTCGGCACCCTCCGGCTCTACCGCCCAGAGTGAGTCGGCCCCCTGCGGCTCCTCTCCAGCCCTGAGTGAGTCGGCCCCCTCTGGCTCTACCGCCTAGTGTGAGTCGGCCCCCTCTGGCTCCACCGCCCAGAGTGAGTCGGCCCCCTCCGACTCCTCTACCACCCAGAATGATTCGGCACCTTCCGGCTCTACCGCCCAGAGTGAGTCGGCCCCCTCTGGCTCCTCTCCCGCCCAGAGTGAGTTGGCCCCCTCTGGCTTTACCGCCTAGAGTGAGTCGGCCACCTCCGGCTCTACCGCCCAGAGTGAGTCGGCCCCCTCCGGCACCTCTGCCTCCCAGAGTGAGTCGGCCCCTCCTGCTCTACTGCCTAGAGTGAGTCGGCCCCCTCCGTCTCCTCTGCTGCCCAGAGTAAGTCGGCCCCCACCGGCTCTACCACCCAGAGTGAGTCGGCCCCCTCCGGCTCCTCTACCGCACAGAGCGAGTCGGCCCCCTCCTGCTCTACCGCCCAGAGTGAGTCGGCCCCCTGCGGCTCCTCTACCGCCCAGAGTGAGTCGGAACCCTGCGGCACTACTGCACAGAGTGAGTCGGCCACCTCCTGCTCTACCGCCCAGAGTGAGTTGGCCCCCTGCGGCTCCTCTACCGCCCAGAGTGAGTCGGACCCCTCCGGCACTACCGCCCAGAGTGAGTCGGCCCCCTCAGGCTCCTCTACTGCACA
This sequence comes from Heterodontus francisci, assembly GCF_036365525.1. Classification (NCBI taxonomy): domain Eukaryota; kingdom Metazoa; phylum Chordata; class Chondrichthyes; order Heterodontiformes; family Heterodontidae; genus Heterodontus; species Heterodontus francisci. The sequence continues at coordinate 944,601 of NW_027141501.1, read as the reverse complement.
GAGTGAGTCAGCCCCCTACGACTCTACCGCCCAGAGAGAGTCGGACCCCTCCGGCTCGTCTACCGCCCAGAGTGAGTCGGCCCCCTCCGGCTCTACCGCCCTGAGTGAGTCGGCCCCCACCGGCTCCTCTCCCGCCCAGAGTGAGTCCGCCACCTCCGGCTCTAACGCCCAGAGTGAGTGGGCCCCCTCCGGGTCTACCGCCCAGAATGAGTCGGCCCACGCCGGCTCCTCTGTCGCCCATAGTTAGTCGGCCCCCTCCGGCTCTACCGCCCAGTGTGTGTCGGCTCCCTCCGGCTCCTTTACCGCCCATTGTGAGTCGGCCCCCTCCGGCTCTACCGCCCAGAGTGAGTCGGCCCCCTCCGGCTCCTCTGTAGCCCAGAATGAGTCGGCCCCCTCCAGCTCTACCACCCAGAGTGAGACGGCATCCTCTGGGACCTCTGCCGCCCTGAGTGAGACGGCCCCCTCCGGCCCCACTACCGCCCAGAGTGAGTCAGCCCCCTCCGGCTCTACTGCCTAGAGTGAGTCGGCCCCCTCCGGCTCCTCTACCGCAAAGTGTGAGTCGGCCCCCACTGGCTCTACCGCCCAGAGTGAGTCGGCCCCCTCCGGCTCCTCGACCGCACAGAGTGAGTCGGCCCCCTCCTGCTCTACCGCCCAGCGTGAGTCGGCCCCCTCCGGCTCCTCTACAGCCCAGAGTGAGTCGGCCCCCTCCGGATCTACCGCCCAGAGTGAGTCGGCCACCTCAGGCTCCTCTACTGCACAGAGTGATTCAGCCCCCTACGACTCTACCGCCCAGAGAGAGTCGGCCCCCTCCTGCTCTACCGCCCAGCGTGAGTCGGCCCCCTCCGGCTCCTCTACAGCCCAGAGTGAGTCGGCCCCCTCCGGATCTACCGCCCAGAGTGTGTCGGCTCCCTCGGGCTCCTGTACCGCCCAGGGTGAGTCGGCCCCCTCCGGCTCTACCACCCAGAGTGAGTCGGCCCCCTCCGGCTCCTCTACCGCCCAGAAAGAGTCAGCCATCTCCGGCTCTACTGCCCAGAGTGAGTCGGCCCCCTCCGGCTCCTCTACCGCACAGAATGATTCGGCCCCTTCCGGCTCTACCGCCCAGAGTGAGAGGGCACCCTCCGGAACATTTACCGCCCAGAGTGAGTCTGCCCCCTCCGACTCTACAGCCCAGAGTGAGTCGGCCGCATCCGGCTCTACCGCCCAGAATGAGTCAGCCCCCTCCGGCTCCACCGCCCAGAGTGAGTCGGCCCCCTCCGGCTCCTCTACCGCCCAGAATGATTCGGCACCTTCCAGCTCTACCACCCAGAGTGAGTCGGCCCCCTCTGGCTCCTCTCCCGCCCAGAGTGAGTTGGCACCCTCCGGCTTTACCGCCTAGAGTGAGTCGGCCCCCTCCGGCTCTACCGCCCAGAGTGAGTCGGCCCCCTCCGGCACCTCTGCCGCCCAGAGTGAGTCGGCCCCTCCTGCTCTACTGCCTAGAGTGAGTCGGCCCCCTTCGGCTCCTCTGCTGCCCAGAGTGAGTCGGCCCCCACCGGCTCTACCGCCCAGAGTGAGTCGGCCCCCTCCGGCTCCTCTACCGCACAGAACGAGTCGGCCCCCTCCTGCTCTACCGCCCAGAGTGAGTCGGCCCCCTGCGGCTCCTCTACCGCCCAGAGAGAGTCGGACCCCTCCGGCTCGTCTACCGCCCAGAGTGAGTCGGCCCCCTCCGGCTCTACTGCCCTGAGTGAGTCGGCCCCCACCGGCTCCTCTCCCGCCCAGAGTGAGTCCGCCACCTCCGGCTCTAACGCCCAGAGTGAGTGGGCCCCCTCCGGGTCTACCGCCCAGAATGAGTCGGCCCACGCCGGCTCCTCTGTCGCCCATAGTTACTCGGCCCCCTCCGGCTCTACCGCCCAGTGTGTGTCGGCTCCCTCCGGCTCCTTTACCGCCCATCGTGAGTCGGCCCCCTCCGGCTCTACCGCCCAGAGTGAGTCGGCCCCCTCCGGCTCCTCTGTAGCCCAGAATGAGTCGGCCCCCTCCAGCTCTACCACCCAGAGTGAGACGGCATCCTCTGGGACCTCTGCCGCTCTGAGTGAGACGGCCCCCTCCACCCCACTACCGCCCAGAGTGAGTCGGCCCCCTCCGGCACCTCTGCCGCCCAGAGTGAGTCGGCCCCCTCCGGCTCTACTGCCTAGAGTGAGTCGGCCCCCTCCGGCTCCACTACCGCAAAGTGTGAGTCGGCCCCCACTGGCTCTACCGCCCAGAGTGAGTCGTCCCCCTCCGGCTCCTCTGCAGCCCAGAGTGAGTCGGCCCCCTCCGGATCTACCGCCCAGAGTGAGTCGGCCCCCTCAGGCTCCTCTACTGCACAGAGTGATTCAGCCCCCTACGACTCTACCGCCCAGAGATAGTCGGCCCCCTCCTGCTCTACCGCCCAGCGTGAGTCGGCCCCCTCCTCCTCCTCTACAGCCCAGAGTGAGTCGGCCCCCTCCGGATCTACCGCCCGGAGTGAGTCGGCCCACGCCGGCTCCTCTATCGCGCATAGTTAGTCGGCCCCCTCCGGCTCTACCGCCCAGAGTGTGTCGGCTCCCTCGGGCTCCTGTACCGCCCAGGGTGAGTCGGCCCCCTCCGGCTCTACCGCCCAGAGTGAGTCGGCCCCCTCCGGCTCCTCTACCGCCCAGAATGAGTCAGCCCTCTCCGGCTCTACTGCCCTGAGTGAGTCGGCCCCCTCCGGCTCCTCTACCGCACAGAATAATTCGGCCCCTTCTGGCTCTACCGCCCAGAGTGAGAGGGCACCCTCCGGAACATTTACCGCCCAGAGTGAGTCTGCCCCCTCCGACTCTACAGCCCAGATTGAGTCGGCCGCATCCGGCTCTACCGCCTAGTGTGAGTCGGCCCCCTCCGTCTCTACCACCCAGAGTGAGTCGGCCCCCTCCGGCTCCTCTACCGCACAGAATGATTCGGCCCCTTCCGGCTCTACCGCCCAGAGTGAGAGGGCACCCTCCGGAACATTTACCGCCCAGAGTGAGTCGGCCCTATCCGGCTCCTCTCCCGCCCAGAGTGAGTCGACCCCTCCGGCTTTACCGCCTAGAGTGACTCGGCCGCCTCCGGCTCTACCGCCCAGAGTGAGTCGGCCCCCTCCGGCACCTCTGCCGCCCAGAGTGAGTCGGCCCCCTCCGGCTCTACTGCCTAGAGTGAGTCGGCCCCCTGCGGCTCCTCTACCGCCCAGAGTGAGTCGGAGCCCACAGGCTCTGCCGCCCAGAGTGAGTCGGCCCCCTCCGGCTCCTCTCCAGCCCTGAGTGAGTCGGCCCCCACCGGCTCTACCGCCCAGAGTGAGTCGGCCCCCTCCGGCTCCTCTACCGCCCAGAGTGAGTCTGCCCCCTCCGGCTCTACCTTCCTGAGTGAGTCGGCACCCTCCGGCTCCTCTCCCGCCCAGAGTCAGTCGTCCCCATCCGGCTCTACCGCCCAGAGTGAGTCGGCACCCTCTGGCACCTCTACCGCCCAGCGTGAGTCGGCTCCCTCCGGCTCTACCGCCCAGAGTGAGTCGGCCCCCTCCGGATCTACCGCCCAGAGTGAGTCATCCCCCTCTGGCTTCACCGCCTAGAGTGAGTCGGCCCCCACCGGCTCTACCGCCCAGAGTGAGTCGGCGCCCTCCGGCACCTCTGCCGCCCAGAGTGAGTCGGTCCCTCCGGCTCTACTGCCCAGAGTGAGTCAGCCCTCTGCGGCTCCTCTACCGCCCAGAGTGAGTGGGCCCACTCCGGCTCTACCGCCCAGAGTCAGACGGAACCCACCGCCTCCTCTACCCACAAAGTGAGTCGGCCCCCTCCTGCTCTACCGCCCAGATTGAGTCGGCCCCCTCCGTCTCCTCTACCGTTCAGAGTGATTAGGCCACCTCCGGCTCTACCGCCCAGAGTGAGTCGGCCCCCTCCGGCTCCTCTACCGCCCAGAATGAGTCGGCCCCCTCCGGCTCTACCGCCCAGAGTCAGTCGGCACCCTACGGCACCTCTACCGCCCACAGTGAGTCGGCCCCCTCCGGCTCTACCGCCCAGAGTGAGTCGGCCCCCTCCGGCTCCTCTCCAGCCCTGAGTGAGTCGGCCCCTCTCTGGCTCTACCGCCTTGTGTGATTCGGCCCCCTCCGGCTCTACCGCCCAGAGTGAGTCGGCCACCTCCGGCTCCTCTACCGCCCAGAATGATTCGGCCCCTTCCGGTTCTACCGCCCAGAGTGAGACGGCACCCTCAAGAACATCTACCGCCCACAGTGAGTCGGCCCTATCCGGCTCAACCGCCCAGAGTGAGTCGGCCCCCTCCGGCTCCTCTCCCTCCCAGACTGAGTCGGCCCCCTCCGGCTTTACCGCCTAGAGTGAGTCGGCCCCCTCCGGCTCTAACGCCCAGAGTGAGTCGGCCCCCTTCGGCACCTCTGCCGACCAGAGTGAGTGAGCCCCCTCTGGCTTTACCGCCTAGAGTGAGTCGGCCCCCTCCGGCTCTACCGCCCAGAGGGAGTCGGCCCCCTTCGGCACCTCTGCCACCCAGAGTGAGTCAGCCCCCTGCGGCTCTACTGCCTAGAATGAGTCGGCCCCCTCCGGCACCTCTGCCGCCCAGAGTGAGTCGGCCCCCTCCGGCTCTACTGCCTAGAGTGAGTCGGCCCCCTCCGGCTCCTCTACCGCAAAGTGTGAGTCGGCCCCCACTGGCTCTACCGCCCAGAGTGAGTCGGCCCCCTCCGGCTCCTCTACTGCACAGAGTGAGTCGGCCCCCTCCTGCTCTACCGCCCAGCGTGAGTCGGCCCCCTCCGGCTCCTCTACAGCCCAGAGTGAGTCGGCCCCCTCCGGATCTACCGCCCAGAGTGAGTCGGCCCCCTCAGGCTCCTCTACTGCACAGAGTGATTCAGCCCCCTACGACTCTACCGCCCAGAGAGAGTCGGACCCCTCCGGCTCGTCTACCGCCCAGAGTGAGTCGGCCCCCTCCGGCTCTACCGCCCTGAGTGAGTCGGCCCCCACCGGCTCCTCTCCCGCCCAGAGTGAGTCCGCCACCTCCGGCTCTAACGCCCAGAGTGAGTCGGCCCCCTCCGGATCTACCGCCCAGAGTGAGTCGGCCCCCTCAGGCTCCTCTACTGCACAGAGTGATTCAGCCCCCTACGACTCTACCGCCCAGAGAGAGTCGGACCCCTCCGGCTCGTCTAACGCCCAGAGTGAGTCGGCCCCCTCCGGCTCTACCGCCCTGAGTGAGTCGGCCCCCACCGGCTCCTCTCCCGCCCAGAGTGAGTCCGCCACCTCCGGCTCTAACGCCCAGAGTGAGTCGGCCGCCTCCGGGTCTACCGCCCAGAATGAGTCGGCCCACGCCGGCTCCTCTGTCTCCCATAGTTAGTCGGCCCCCTCCGGCTCTACCGCCTAGTGTGTGTCGGCTCCCTCCGGCTCCTTTACCGCCCATTGTGAGTCGGCCCCATCCGGCTCTACCGCCCAGAGTGAGTCGGCCCCCTCCGGCTCCTCTGTAGCCCAGAATGAGTCGGCCCCCTCCAGCTCTACCTCCCAGAGAGAGACGGCATCCTCTGGGACCTCTGCCGCCCTGAGTGAGACGGCCCCCTCCGGCCCCACTACCGCCCAGATTGAGTCGGCCCCCTCCGGCACCTCTGCCGCCCAGAGTGAGTCGGCCCCCTCCGGCTCTACCGCCCAGAGTGCGTCGGCCCCCTCCGGCTCCTCTACCGCACAGAGTGAGTCGGCCCCCTCCTGCTCTACCGCCCAGCGTGAGTCGGCCCCCTCCGGCTCCTCTACAGCCCAGAGTGAGTCGGCCCCCTCCGGATCTACCGCCCGGAGTGAGTCGGCCCACGCCGGCTCCTCTATCGCGCATAGTTAGTCGGCCCCCTCCGGCTCTACCGCCCAGAGTGTGTCGGCTCCCTCGGGCTCCTCTACCGCCCAGAATGAGTCAGCCCTCTCCGGCTCTACTGCCCAGAGTGAGTCGGCCCCCTCCGGCTCCTCTAACGCACAGAATGATTCGGCCCCTTCCGGCTCTACCGCCCAGAGTGAGAGGGCACCCTCTGCAACATTTACCGCCCAGAGTGAGTCTGCCCCCTCTGACTCTACAGCCCAGAGTGAGTCGGCCGCATCCGGCTCTACCGCCTAGTGTGAGTCGGCCCCCTCCGTCTCTACCACCCAGAGTGAGTCGGCCCCCTCCGGCTCCTCTACCGCAAAGAATGATTCGGCCACCCCCGGCTCTACTGCCTAGAGTGAGTCGGCCCCCTGCGGCTCCTCTACCGCCCAGAGTGAGTCGGAGCCCACAGGCTCTGCCGCCCAGAGTGAGTCGGCCCCCTCCGGCTCCTCTCCAGCCCTGAGTGAGTCGACCCCCACCGGCTCTACCGCCCAGAGTGAGTCGGCCCCCTCCAGCTCCTCTACCGCTCAGAGTGAGTCGGCCCCCTCCGGCTCTACCGTCCTGAGTGAGTCGGCACCCTCCGGCTCCTCTCCCGCCCAGAGTCAGTCGTCCCCCTCCGGCTCTGCCGCCCAGAGTGAGTCGGCACCCTCTGGCACCTCTACCGCCCAGCGTGAGTTGGCTCCCTCTGGCTCTACCGCCCAGAGTGAGTCGGCCCCCTCCGGATCTACCGCCCAGAGTGAGTCATCCCCCTCTGGCTTTACCGCCTAGAGTGAGTCGGCCCCCACCGGCTCTACCGCCCAGAGTGAGTCGGCGCCCTCCGGCACCTCTGCCGCCCAGAGTGAGTCGGTCCCTCCGGCTCTACTGCCCAGAGTGAGTCAGCCCCCTGCGGCTCCTCTACCGCCCAGAGTGAGTGGGCCCACTCCGGCTCTACCGCCCAGAGTCAGACGGAACCCACCGGCTCCTCTACCCACAAAGTGAGTCGGCCCCCTCCTTCTCTACCGCCCAGATTGAGTCGGCCCCCTCCGTCTCCTCTACCGCCCAGAGTGATTAGGCCACCTCCGGCTCTACCGCCCAGAGTGAGTCGGCCCCCTCCGGCTCCTCTACCGCCCAGAATGAGTCGGCCCCCTCCGGCTCTACCGCCCAGAGTCAGTCGGCACCCTACGGCACCTCTACCGCCCACCGTGAGTCGGCCCCCTCCGGCTCTACCGCCCAGAGTGAGTCGGCCCCCTCCGGCTCCTCTCCAGCCCTGAGTGATTCGGCCCCTCTCTGGCTCTACTGCCTTGTGTGATACGGCCCCCTCCGGCTCTACCGCCCAGAGTGAGTCGGCCACCTCCGGCTCCTCTACCGCCCAGAATGATTCGGCCCCTTCCGGTTCTACCGCCCAGAGTGAGACGGCACCCTCAAGAACATCTACTGCCCACAGTGAGTCGGCCCTATCCGGCTCAACCGCCCAGAGTGAGTCGGCCCCCTCCGGCTCCTCTCCCTCCCAGACTGAGTCGGCCCCCTCCGGCTTTACCGCCTAGAGTGAGTCGGCCCCCTCCGGCTCTAACGCCCAGAGTGAGTCGGCCCCCTTTGGCACCTCTGCCGCCCAGAGTGAGTGAGCCCCCTCCGGCTTTACCACCTAGAGTGAGTCGGCCCCCTCCGGCTCTACCGCCCAGAGGGTGTCGGCCCCCTTCGGCACCTCTGCCACCCAGAGTGAGTCAGCCCCCTGCGGCTCTACTGCCTAGAATGAGTCGGCCCCCTCCGGCTCCTCTACCGCCCAGAGTGAGTCGGACCCCTCCGGCACTACCTCCCAGAGTGAGTCGCCCCCTCCGTCTCCTCTACCGCACAGAGTGAGTCAGCCCCCTACGACTCTACCGCCCAGAGAGAGTCGGACCCCTCCGGCTCCTCTACCGCCCAGAGTGTGTCGGCCCCCTCCGGCACTACCGCCCAGAGTGAGTCGGACCCCTCCGGCTCCTCTACCGCCCAGAGTGAGTCGGCCCCCACCGGCTCTACCGCCCTGAGTGAGTCGGAACCCCATCGGCTCCTCTCCCGCCGAGAGTGAGTCGGGCCCCTCCGGCTCCTCTACCGCACAGAATGATTCGGCCCCTTCCGGCTCTACCGCCCAGAGTGAGAGGGCACCCTCCGGAACATTTACCGCCCAGAGTGAGTCGGCCCTATCCGGCTCCTCTCCCGCCCAGAGTGAGTCGATCCCTCCGGCTTTACCGCCTAGAGTGACTCGGCCGCCTCCGGCTCTACCGCCCAGAGTGAGTCGGCCCCCTCCGGCACCTCTGCCGCCCAGAGTGAGTCGGCCCCCTCCGGCTCTACTGCCTAGAGTGAGTCGGCTCCCTGCGGCTCCTCTACCGCCCAGAGTGAGTCGGAGCCTACAGGCTCTGCCGCCCAGAGTGAGTCGGCCCCCTCCGGCTCCTCTCCAGCCCTGAGTGAGTCGGCCCCCACCGGCTCTACCGCCCAGAGTGAGTCGGCCCCCTCCGGCTCTACCGTCCTGAGTGAGTCGGCACCCTCCGGCTCCTCTCCCGCCCAGAGTCAGTCGTCCCCCTCCGGCTCTACCGCCCAGAGTGAGTCGGCACCCTCTGGCACCTCTCCCGCCCAGCGTGAGTCGGCTCCCTCCGGCTCTAATGCCCAGAGTGAGTCGGCCCCCTCCGGATCTACCGCCCAGAGTGAGTCATCCCCCTCTGGCTTTACCGTCAAGAGTGAGTCGGCCCCCACCGGCTCTACCGCCCAGAGTGAGTCGGCGCCCTCCGGCACCTCTGCCGCCCGGAGTGAGTCGGTCCCTCCGGCTCTACTGCCCAGAGTGAGTCAGCCCCCTGCGGCTCCTCTACCGCCCAGAGTGAGTCGGCCCCCTCCGGCTCTACCGCCCAGAGTGAGTCGGCCCCCTCCGGCTCCTCTACCGCCCAGAGTGAGTTGGCCCCCTCCGGCTCCACCGCCCTGAGTGAGTCGGCCTCCATCGGCTCCTCTCCCGCCCAGATTGAGTCGGCCCCCTCCGTCTCCTCTACCGCCCAGAGTGATTAGGCCACCTCCGGCTCTACCGCCCAGAGTGAGACGGCCCCCTCCGGCTCCTCTACCGCCCAGAATGAGTCGGCCCCCTCCGGCTCTACCGCCCAGAGTCAGTCGGCACCCTACGGCACCTCTACCGCCCACCGTGAGTCGGCCCCCTCCGGCTCTACCGCCCAGAGTGAGTCGGCCCCCTCCGGCTCCTCTCCAGCCCTGAGTGATTCGGCCCCTCTCTGGCTCTACTGCCTTGTGTGATACGGCCCCCTCCGGCTCTACCGCCCAGAGTGAGTCGGCCACCTCCGGCTCCTCTACCGCCCAGAATGATTCGGCCCCTTCCGGTTCTACCGCCCAGAGTGAGACGGCACCCTCAAGAACATCTACTGCCCACAGTGAGTCGGCCCTATCCGGCTCAACCGCCCAGAGTGAGTCGGCCCCCTCCGGCTCCTCTCCCTCCCAGACTGAGTCGGCCCCCTCCGGCTTTACCGCCTAGAGTGAGTCGGCCCCCTCCGGCTCTAACGCCCAGAGTGAGTCGGCCCCCTTTGGCACCTCTGCCGCCCAGAGTGAGTGAGCCCCCTCCGGCTTTACCACCTAGAGTGAGTCGGCCCCCTCCGGCTCTACCGCCCAGAGGGTGTCGGCCCCCTTCGGCACCTCTGCCACCCAGAGTGAGTCAGCCCCCTGCGGCTCTACTGCCTAGAATGAGTCGGCCCCCTCCGGCTCCTCTACCGCCCAGAGTGAGTCGGACCCCTCCGGCACTACCTCCCAGAGTGAGTCGCCCCCTCCGTCTCCTCTACCGCACAGAGTGAGTCAGCCCCCTACGACTCTACCGCCCAGAGAGAGTCGGACCCCTCCGGCTCCTCTACCGCCCAGAGTGTGTCGGCCCCCTCCGGCACTACCGCCCAGAGTGAGTCGGACCCCTCCGGCTCCTCTACCGCCCAGAGTGAGTCGGCCCCCACCGGCTCTACCGCCCTGAGTGAGTCGGAACCCCATCGGCTCCTCTCCCGCCGAGAGTGAGTCGGGCCCCTCCGGCTCCTCTACCGCACAGAATGATTCGGCCCCTTCCGGCTCTACCGCCCAGAGTGAGAGGGCACCCTCCGGAACATTTACCGCCCAGAGTGAGTCGGCCCTATCCGGCTCCTCTCCCGCCCAGAGTGAGTCGATCCCTCCGGCTTTACCGCCTAGAGTGACTCGGCCGCCTCCGGCTCTACCGCCCAGAGTGAGTCGGCCCCCTCCGGCACCTCTGCCGCCCAGAGTGAGTCGGCCCCCTCCGGCTCTACTGCCTAGAGTGAGTCGGCTCCCTGCGGCTCCTCTACCGCCCAGAGTGAGTCGGAGCCTACAGGCTCTGCCGCCCAGAGTGAGTCGGCCCCCTCCGGCTCCTCTCCAGCCCTGAGTGAGTCGGCCCCCACCGGCTCTACCGCCCAGAGTGAGTCGGCCCCCTCCGGCTCTACCGTCCTGAGTGAGTCGGCACCCTCCGGCTCCTCTCCCGCCCAGAGTCAGTCGTCCCCCTCCGGCTCTACCGCCCAGAGTGAGTCGGCACCCTCTGGCACCTCTCCCGCCCAGCGTGAGTCGGCTCCCTCCGGCTCTAATGCCCAGAGTGAGTCGGCCCCCTCCGGATCTACCGCCCAGAGTGAGTCATCCCCCTCTGGCTTTACCGTCAAGAGTGAGTCGGCCCCCACCGGCTCTACCGCCCAGAGTGAGTCGGCGCCCTCCGGCACCTCTGCCGCCCGGAGTGAGTCGGTCCCTCCGGCTCTACTGCCCAGAGTGAGTCAGCCCCCTGCGGCTCCTCTACCGCCCAGAGTGAGTCGGCCCCCTCCGGCTCTACCGCCCAGAGTGAGTCGGCCCCCTCCGGCTCCTCTACCGCCCAGAGTGAGTTGGCCCCCTCCGGCTCCACCGCCCTGAGTGAGTCGGCCTCCATCGGCTCCTCTCCCGCCCAGAGTGAGTCGGCCCCGTCCGGCTCTAACGCACAGAGTGAGTCGGTACCCTCTGGCACCTCTACCGCCCAGCGTGAGTCGGCCGCCTCTGGCTCTACCGCCCAGAGTGAGTCGGCCACCTCCGGCTCTACAGCCCAGAGTCAGTCGGCACCCTACGGCACCTCGACCGCCCAGAGTGAGTTGGCCACCTCCGGCTCTACCGCCCAGAGTGAGTCGGCCCCCTCCGGCTCCTCTCCAGCCCTGAGTGAGTCGGCCCCCTCTGGCTCTACCGCCTAGTGTGAGTCGGCCCCCTCCGGCTCTACCGCCCAGAGTGAGTCGGCCCCCTCCGGCTCCTCTACCGCCCAGAATGATTTGGCCCCTTCCGGCTCTACCGCCCAGAGTGAGACGGCCCCCTGCGGCTCCTCTACCGCCCAGAGTGAGTGGGCCCCCTCCGGCTCTACCGCCCAGAGTCAGTCGGAACCCACCAGCTCCTCTACCCACAAAGTGAGTCGGCCCCCTCCTGCTCTACCGCCCAGATTGAGTCGGCCCCCTCCGTCTCCTCTACCGCCCAGAGTGATTCGGCCACCTCCGGCTCTACCGCCCAGAGTGAGTCGGCCCCCTCCGGCTCCTCTACCGCCCAGAATGCGTCGGCCCCCTCCGGCTCCTCTACCGCCCAGAATGATTCGGCCCCTTCCGGTTCTACCGCCAAGAGTGAGACGGCACCCTGAAGAACATCTACCGCCCACATTGAGTCGGCCCTATCCGGCTCAACCGCCCAGAGTGATTCGGCCCCCTCCGGCTCCTCTCCGTCCCAGACTGAGTCGGCCCCCTCCGGCTTTACCGCCTAGAGTGAGTCGGCCCCCTCCGGCTCTATCGCCCAGAGTGAGTCGGCCCCCTTCGGCACCTCTGCCGCCCAGAGTGAGTCAGCCCCCTCCGGATCTACTGCCTAGAATGAGTCGGCCCCCTCCGGGTCCTCTACCGCCCAGAGTGAGTCGGCCCACACCGGCTCTACCGCCCAGAGTGAGTCGGCCCCATCCGGCTCCTCTACCACACTGAGTGAGTCGGCCCCCTGCGGCTCCTCTACCACCCAGAGTGAGTCGGCCCCCTCCGGCACTACCGCCCAGAGTGAGTCGGACCCCTCCGGCTCCTCTACCGCCCAGAGTGTGTCGGCCCCCACCGACTCTACCGCCCTGAGTGAGTCGGAACCCCATCGGCTCCTCTCCCGCCCAGAGTGAGTCGGCCCCCTCCGGCTCTAACGCCCAGAGTGAGTCGGCACCCTCTGGCACCTCTACCGCCCAGCGTGAGTCGGCCGCCTCCGGCTCCACCGCCCAGAGTGATTTGGCCCCCTCCGGATCTACCGCCTAGAGTCAGTCGGCACCCTACGGCACCTCTACCGCCCAGAGTGAGTCGGCCCCCTCCGGCTCTACCTCCCAGAGTGAGTCGGCCCCCTCCGGCTCCTCTACCGCCCAGAGTGAGTCGGCCCCCTCCGGCTCTACCGCCCTGAGTGAGTTGGCACCCTCTGGCACCTCTGCCGCCCAGAGTGAGTCAGCCCCCTGCGGCTCCACTACCGCCCAGAGTGAATCGGCCCCCTCCGGCTCTACTGCCCAGAGTGTGTCGGCACCCTCCAGCACCTCAACCACCCAGAGTGAGTCGGCCACCTCCGTCTCTACCGCCCAGAGTGAGTCGGCCCCCTCCGGCACCACTGCCGCCCAGAGTGAGTCGGCCCCCTCCGTCTCTACTGCCTAGAGTGAGTCGGCCCCCTCCGGCTCCTCGACTGCCCAGAGTGAGTCGGAGCCCACCGGCTCCACCGGCCAGACTGAGTCCGCCCACTCCGGCTCCTCTCCAGCCCTGAGTGAGTCGGCCCCCACGGCTCTACCGCACAGAGTGAGTCGGTCCCCTCCGGCTCATCTACCGCCCAGAGTGAGTCGGCCCCCTCCGGCTCTACCATCCTGAGTGAGTCGGCACCCTCCGGCTCCTCTCCCACCCAGAGTCAGTCGGCCCCCTCCGGCTCTACTGCCCAGAGTGAGTCGGCACCCTCTGGCACCTCTACCGCCCTGCGTGAGTCGGCCCCTTCCGGCTCTACCGCCCAGAGTGAGTCGGTCCCCTCCGGCTCATCTACCGCCCAGAGTGAGTCGGCCCCCTCCGGCTCTACCATCCTGAGTGAGTCGGCACCCTCCGGCTCCTCTCCCACCCAGAGTCAGTCGGCCCCCTCCGGCTCTACTGCCCAGAGTGAGTCGGCACCCTCTGGCACCTCTACCGCCCTGCGTGAGTCGGCCCCCTCCGGCTCTAACGCCCAGAGTGAGTCGGCACCCTCTGGCACCTCTACCGCCCAGCGTGAGTCGGCCGCCTCCGGCTCCACCGCCCAGAGTGAGTTGGCCCCCTCCGGATCTACCGCCTAGAGTCAGTCGGCACTCTACGGCACCTCTACCGCCCAGAGTGAGTCGGCCCCCTCCGGCTCTACCTCCCAGAGTGAGTCGGCCCCCTCCGGCTCCTCTACCGCCCAGAGTTCGTCGGCCCCCTCCGGCTCTACCGCCCTGAGTGAGTTGGCACCCTCTGGCACCTCTGCCGCCCAGAGTGAGTCAGCCCCCTGCGGCTCCACTACCGCCCAGAGTGAGTCGGCCCCCTCCGGCTCTACTGCCTAGAGTGAGTCGGCCCCCTCCGGCTCCTCTACCGCCCAGAGTGAGTCGGCCCCCACCGGCTCTAACGCCCAGAGTGATTCGGCCCACTCCGGCTCCTCGACCGCACAGAGTGAGTAGGCCCCCTCCGGCTCTATCGCCTTGAGTGAATCGGCCCCCTCCGGCTCTACTGCCCAGAGTGAGTCGGCACCCTCCAGCACCTCAACCACCCAGAGTGAGTCGGCCACCTCCGTCTCTACCGCCCAGAGTGAGTCGGCCCCCTCCGGCACCACTGCCGCCCAGAGTGAGTCGGCCCCCTCCGGCTCTACTGCCTAGAGTGAGTCGGCCCCCTCCGGCTCCTCGACGGCCCAGAGTGAGTCGGAGCCCACCGGCTCCACCGGCCAGAGTGAGTCCGCCCACTCTGGCTCCTCTCCAGCCCTGAGTGAGTCGGCCCCCACGGCTCTACCGCACAGAGTGAGTCGGTCCCCTCCGGCTCATCTACCGCCCAGAGTGAGTCAGCCCCCTCCGGCTCTACAATCCTGAGTGAGTCGGCACCCTCCGGCTCCTCTCCCACCCAGAGTCAGTCGGCCCCCTCCGGCTCTACTGCCCAGAGTGAGTCGGCACCCTCTGGCACCTCTACCGCCCTGCGTGAGTCGGCCCCTTCCGGCTCTACCGCCCAGAGTGAGTCGGCCCCCTCCCGATCTACCGCCCAGAGTGAGTCGGCCCCCGCCGGCTCCTCTATCGCCCAGAGTGAGTCGGCCCCCTCCGGCTCCTCTCCAGCCCTGAGTTAGTCGGCCCCCTCCGGCTCTACCGCCTAGTGTGATTCGGCCCCCTCCGTCTCTACCGCCCAGAGTGAGTCGGCCCCCTCCAGCTCGTCTGCCGCCCAGAATGATTCGGCCCCTTCCGGCTCTACCGCCCAGAGTGAGAGGGCACCCTCCGGAAAATCTACTGCCCAGAGTGAGTCGGCCCAATCCGGCTCAGCCGCCCAGAGTGAGTCGGTCCCTTCCGGCTCATCTCCCGCCCAGAGTGAGTCGGCCCGCTCCGGCTTTACCGCCTAGAGTGAGTCGGCCGCCTCCGGCTCTACCGCCCAGAGTGGGTCGGCCCCCTCCGGCACCACTGCCGCCCAGAGTGAGTCGGCCCCCTCCGGCTCTATCGCCCAGAGTGAGTCGGCCCCCTTCGGCACCTCTGCCGCCCAGAGTGAGTCAGCCCCCTCCGGATCTACTGCCTAGAATGAGTCGACCCCCTCCGGGTCCTCTACCGCCCAGAGTGAGTCGGCCCACACCGGCTCTACCGCCCAGAGTGAGTCGGCCCCATCCGGCTCCTCTACCACACTGAGTGAGTCGGCCCCCTGCGGCTCCTCTACCACCCAGAGTGAGTCGGCCCCCTCCGGCACTACCGGCCAGAGTGAGTCGGACCCCTCCGGCTCCTCTACCGCCCAGAGTGAGTCGGCCCCCACCGACTCTACCGCCCTGAGTGAGCCGGATCCCCATCGGCTCCTCTCCCGCCCAGAGTGAGTCGGCCCCCTCCGGCTCTAACGCCCAGAGTGAGTCGGCACCCTCTGGCACCTCTACCGCCCAGCGTGAGTCGGCCGCCTCCGGCTCCACCGCCCAGAGTGATTTGGCCCCCTCCGGATCTACCGCCTAGAGTCAGTCGGCACCCTACGGCACCTCTACCGCCCAGAGTGAGTCGGCCCCCTCCGGCTCTACCTCCCAGAGTGAGTCGGCCCCCTCCGGCTCCTCTACCGCCCAGAGTGAGTCGGCCCCCTCCGGCTCTACCGCCCTGAGTGAGTTGGCACCCTCTGGCACCTCTGCCGCCCAGAGTGAGTCAGCCCCCTGCGGCTCCACTACCGCCCAGAGTGAATCGGCCCCCTCCGGCTCTACTGCCCAGAGTGTGTCGGCACCCTCCAGCACCTCAACCACCCAGAGTGAGTCGGCCACCTCCGTCTCTACCGCCCAGAGTGAGTCGGCCCCCTCCGGCACCACTGCCGCCCAGAGTGAGTCGGCCCCCTCCGGCTCAGCCGCCCAGAGTGAGTCGGTCCCTTCCGGCTCATCTCCCGCCCAGAGTGAGTCGGCCCGCTCCGGCTTTACCGCCTAGAGTGAGTCGGCCGCCTCCGGCTCTACCGCCCAGAGTGGGTCGGCCCCCTCCGGCACCACTGCCGCCCAGAGTGAGTCGGCCCCCTCCGGCTCTATCGCCCAGAGTGAGTCGGCCCCCTTCGGCACCTCTGCCGCCCAGAGTGAGTCAGCCCCCTCCGGATCTACTGCCTAGAATGAGTCGACCCCCTCCGGGTCCTCTACCGCCCAGAGTGAGTCGGCCCACACCGGCTCTACCGCCCAGAGTGAGTCGGCCCCATCCGGCTCCTCTACCACACTGAGTGAGTCGGCCCCCTGCGGCTCCTCTACCACCCAGAGTGAGTCGGCCCCCTCCGGCACTACCGCCCAGAGTGAGTCGGACCCCTCCGGCTCCTCTACCGCCCAGAGTGAGTCGGTCCCCACCGACTCTACCGCCCTGAGTGAGTCGGAACCCCATCGGCTCCTCTCCCGCCCAGAGTGAGTCGGCCCCCTCCGGCTCTAACGCCCAGAGTGAGTCGGCACCCTCTGGCACCTCTACCGCCCAGCGTGAGTCGGCCGCCTCCGGCTCCACCGCCCAGAGTGAGTTGGCCCCCTCCGGATCTACCGCCTAGAGTCAGTCGGCACCCTACGGCACCTCTACCGCCCAGAGTGAGTCGGCCCCCTCCGGCTCTACCTCCCAGAGTGAGTCGGCCCCCTCCGGCTCCTCTACCGCCCAGAGTGAGTCGGCCCCCTCCGGCTCTACCGCCCTGAGTGAGTTGGCACCCTCTGGCACCTCTGCCGCCCAGAGTGAGTCAGCCCCCTGCGGCTCCACTACCGCCCAGAGTGAATCGGCCCCCTCCGGCTCTACTGCCCAGAGTGTGTCGGCACCCTCCAGCACCTCAACCACCCAGAGTGAGTCGGCCGCCTCCGGCTCCACCGCCCAGAGTGAGTTGGCCCCCTCCGGATCTACCGCCTAGAGTCAGTCGGCACTCTACGGCACCTCTACCGCCCAGAGTGAGTCGGCCCCCTCCGGCTCTACCTCCCAGAGTGAGTCGGCCCCCTCCGGCTCCTCTACCGCCCAGAGTTCGTCGGCCCCCTCCGGCTCTACCGCCCTGAGTGAGTTGGCACCCTCTGGCACCTCTGCCGCCCAGAGTGAGTCAGCCCCCTGCGGCTCCACTACCGCCCAGAGTGAGTCGGCCCCCTCCGGCTCTACTGCCTAGAGTGAGTCGGCCCCCTCCGGCTCCTCTACCGCCCAGAGTGAGTCGGCCCCCACCGGCTCTAACGCCCAGAGTGATTCGGCCCACTCCGGCTCCTCGACCGCACAGAGTGAGTAGGCCCCCTCCGGCTCTATCGCCTTGAGTGAATCGGCCCCCTCCGGCTCTACTGCCCAGAGTGAGTCGGCACCCTCCAGCACCTCAACCACCCAGAGTGAGTCGGCCACCTCCGTCTCTACCGCCCAGAGTGAGTCGGCCCCCTCCGGCACCACTGCCGCCCAGAGTGAGTCGGCCCCCTCCGGCTCTACTGCCTAGAGTGAGTCGGCCCCCTCCGGCTCCTCGACGGCCCAGAGTGAGTCGGAGCCCACCGGCTCCACCGGCCAGAGTGAGTCCGCCCACTCTGGCTCCTCTCCAGCCCTGAGTGAGTCGGCCCCCACGGCTCTACCGCACAGAGTGAGTCGGTCCCCTCCGGCTCATCTACCGCCCAGAGTGAGTCAGCCCCCTCCGGCTCTACAATCCTGAGTGAGTCGGCACCCTCCGGCTCCTCTCCCACCCAGAGTCAGTCGGCCCCCTCCGGCTCTACTGCCCAGAGTGAGTCGGCACCCTCTGGCACCTCTACCGCCCTGCGTGAGTCGGCCCCTTCCGGCTCTACCGCCCAGAGTGAGTCGGCCCCCTCCCGATCTACCGCCCAGAGTGAGTCGGCCCCCGCCGGCTCCTCTATCGCCCAGAGTGAGTCGGCCCCCTCCGGCTCCTCTCCAGCCCTGAGTTAGTCGGCCCCCTCCGGCTCTACCGCCTAGTGTGATTCGGCCCCCTCCGTCTCTACCGCCCAGAGTGAGTCGGCCCCCTCCGGCTCGTCTGCCGCCCAGAATGATTCGGCCCCTTCCGGCTCTACCGCCCAGAGTGAGAGGGCACCCTCCGGAAAATCTACTGCCCAGAGTGAGTCGGCCCAATCCGGCTCAGCCGCCCAGAGTGAGTCGGTCCCTTCCGGCTCATCTCCCGCCCAGAGTGAGTCGGCCCGCTCCGGCTTTACCGCCTAGAGTGAGTCGGCCGCCTCCGGCTCTACCGCCCAGAGTGGGTCGGCCCCCTCCGGCACCACTGCCGCCCAGAGTGAGTCGGCCCCCTCCGGCTCTATCGCCCAGAGTGAGTCGGCCCCCTTCGGCACCTCTGCCGCCCAGAGTGAGTCAGCCCCCTCCGGATCTACTGCCTAGAATGAGTCGACCCCCTCCGGGTCCTCTACCGCCCAGAGTGAGTCGGCCCACACCGGCTCTACCGCCCAGAGTGAGTCGGCCCCATCCGGCTCCTCTACCACACTGAGTGAGTCGGCCCCCTGCGGCTCCTCTACCACCCAGAGTGAGTCGGCCCCCTCCGGCACTACCGGCCAGAGTGAGTCGGACCCCTCCGGCTCCTCTACCGCCCAGAGTGAGTCGGCCCCCACCGACTCTACCGCCCTGAGTGAGCCGGATCCCCATCGGCTCCTCTCCCGCCCAGAGTGAGTCGGCCCCCTCCGGCTCTAACGCCCAGAGTGAGTCGGCACCCTCTGGCACCTCTACCGCCCAGCGTGAGTCGGCCGCCTCCGGCTCCACCGCCCAGAGTGATTTGGCCCCCTCCGGATCTACCGCCTAGAGTCAGTCGGCACCCTACGGCACCTCTACCGCCCAGAGTGAGTCGGCCCCCTCCGGCTCTACCTCCCAGAGTGAGTCGGCCCCCTCCGGCTCCTCTACCGCCCAGAGTGAGTCGGCCCCCTCCGGCTCTACCGCCCTGAGTGAGTTGGCACCCTCTGGCACCTCTGCGCCCAGAGTGAGTCAGCCCCCTGCGGCTCCACTACCGCCCAGAGTGAATCGGCCCCCTCCGGCTCTACTGCCCAGAGTGTGTCGGCACCCTCCAGCACCTCAACCACCCAGAGTGAGTCGGCCACCTCCGTCTCTACCGCCCAGAGTGAGTCGGCCCCCTCCGGCACCACTGCCGCCCAGAGTGAGTCGGCCCCCTCCGTCTCTACTGCCTAGAGTGAGTCGGCCCCCTCCGGCTCCTCGACTGCCCAGAGTGAGTCGGAGCCCACCGGCTCCACCGGCCAGACTGAGTCCGCCCACTCCGGCTCCTCTCCAGCCCTGAGTGAGTCGGCCCCCACGGCTCTACCGAACAGAGTGAGTCGGTCCCCTCCGGCTCATCTACCGCCCAGAGTGAGTCGGCCCCCTCCGGCTCTACCATCCTGAGTGAGTCGGCACCCTCCGGCTCCTCTCCCACCCAGAGTCAGTCGGCCCCCTCCGGCTCTACTGCCCAGAGTGAGTCGGCACCCTCTGGCACCTCTACCGCCCTGCGTGAGTCGGCCCCTTCCGGCTCTACCGCCCAGAGTGAGTCGGTCCCCTCCGGCTCATCTACCGCCCAGAGTGAGTCGGCCCCCTCCGGCTCTACCATCCTGAGTGAGTCGGCACCCTCCGGCTCCTCTCCCACCCAGAGTCAGTCGGCCCCCTCCGGCTCTACTGCCCAGAGTGAGTCGGCACCCTCTGGCACCTCTACCGCCCTGCGTGAGTCGGCCCCCTCCGGCTCTAACGCCCAGAGTGAGTCGGCACCCTCTGGCACCTCTACCGCCCAGCGTGAGTCGGCCGCCTCCGGCTCCACCGCCCAGAGTGAGTCGGCCCCCTCCGGCTCCTCTCCAGCCCTGAGTGATTCGGCCCCTCTCTGGCTCTACTGCCTTGTGTGATACGGCCCCCTCCGGCTCTACCGCCCAGAGTGAGTCGGCCACCTCCGGCTCCTCTACCGCCCAGAGTGAGTCGGCCCCCTCCGGCTCTACCGCCCTGAGTGAGTTGGCACCCTCTGGCACCTCTGCCGCCCAGAGTGAGTCAGCCCCCTGCGGCTCCACTACCGCCCAGAGTGAATCGGCCCCCTCCGGCTCTACTGCCCAGAGTGTGTCGGCACCCTCCAGCACCTCAACCACCCAGAGTGAGTCGGCCACCTCCGTCTCTACCGCCCAGAGTGAGTCGGCCCCCTCCGGCACCACTGCCGCCCAGAGTGAGTCGGCCCCCTCCGTCTCTACTGCCTAGAGTGAGTCGGCCCCCTCCGGCTCCTCGACTGCCCAGAGTGAGTCGGAGCCCACCGGCTCCACCGGCCAGACTGAGTCCGCCCACTCCGGCTCCTCTCCAGCCCTGAGTGAGTCGGCCCCCACGGCTCTACCGCACAGAGTGAGTCGGTCCCCTCCGGCTCATCTACCGCCCAGAGTGAGTCGGCCCCCTCCGGCTCTACCATCCTGAGTGAGTCGGCACCCTCCGGCTCCTCTCCCACCCAGAGTCAGTCGGCCCCCTCCGGCTCTACTGCCCAGAGTGAGTCGGCACCCTCTGGCACCTCTACCGCCCTGCGTGAGTCGGCCCCTTCCGGCTCTACCGCCCAGAGTGAGTCGGTCCCCTCCGGCTCATCTACCGCCCAGAGTGAGTCGGCCCCCTCCGGCTCTACCATCCTGAGTGAGTCGGCACCCTCCGGCTCCTCTCCCACCCAGAGTCAGTCGGCCCCCTCCGGCTCCACCGCCCAGAGTGAGTTGGCCCCCTCCGGATCTACCGCCTAGAGTCAGTCGGCACTCTACGGCACCTCTACCGCCCAGAGTTCGTCGGCCCCCTCCGGCTCTACCGCCCTGAGTGAGTTGGCACCCTCTGGCACCTCTGCCGCCCAGAGTGAGTCAGCCCCCTGCGGCTCCACTACCGCCCAGAGTGAGTCGGCCCCCTCCGGCTCTACTGCCTAGAGTGAGTCGGCCCCCTCCGGCTCCTCTACCGCCCAGAGTGAGTCGGCCCCCACCGGCTCTAACGCCCAGAGTGAGTCGGCCCACTCCGGCTCCTCGACCGCACAGAGTGAGTAGGCCCCCTCCGGCTCTATCGCCTTGAGTGAATCGGCCCCCTCCGGCTCTACTGCCCAGAGTGAGTCGGCACCCTCCAGCACCTCAACCACCCAGAGTGAGTCGGCCACCTCCGTCTCTACCGCCCAGAGTGAGTCGGCCCCCTCCGGCACCACTGCCGCCCAGAGTGAGTCGGCCCCCTCCGGCTCTACTGCCTAGAGTGAGTCGGCCCCCTCCGGCTCCTCGACGGCCCAGAGTGAGACGGAGCCCACCGGCTCCACCGGCCAGAGTGAGTCCGCCCACTCTGGCTCCTCTCCAGCCCTGAGTGAGTCGGCCCCCACGGCTCTACCGCACAGAGTGAGTCGGTCCCCTCCGGCTCATCTACCGCCCAGAGTGAGTCAGCCCCCTCCGGCTCTACAATCCTGAGTGAGTCGGCACCCTCCGGCTCCTCTCCCACCCAGAGTCAGTCGGCCCCCTCCGGCTCTACTGCCCAGAGTGAGTCGGCACCCTCTGGCACCTCTACCGCCCTGCGTGAGTCGGCCCCTTCCGGCTCTACCGCCCAGAGTGAGTCGGCCCCCTCCCGATCTACCGCCCAGAGTGAGTCGGCCCCCGCCGGCTCCTCTATCGCCCAGAGTGAGTCGGCCCCCTCCGGCTCCTCTCCAGCCCTGAGTTAGTCGGCCCCCTCCGGCTCTACCGCCTAGTGTGATTCGGCCCCCTCCGTCTCTACCGCCCAGAGTGAGTCGGCCCCCTCCAGCTCGTCTGCCGCCCAGAATGATTCGGCCCCTTCCGGCTCTACCGCCCAGAGTGAGAGGGCACCCTCCGGAAAATCTACTGCCCAGAGTGAGTCGGCCCAATCCGGCTCAGCCGCCCAGAGTGAGTCGGTCCCTTCCGGCTCATCTCCCGCCCAGAGTGAGTCGGCCCGCTCCGGCTTTACCGCCTAGAGTGAGTCGGCCGCCTCCGGCTCTACCGCCCAGAGTGGGTCGGCCCCCTCCGGCACCACTGCCGCCCAGAGTGAGTCGGCCCCCTCCGGCTCTATCGCCCAGAGTGAGTCGGCCCCCTTCGGCACCTCTGCCGCCCAGAGTGAGTCAGCCCCCTCCGGATCTACTGCCTAGAATGAGTCGACCCCCTCCGGGTCCTCTACCGCCCAGAGTGAGTCGGCCCACACCGGCTCTACCGCCCAGAGTGAGTCGGCCCCATCCGGCTCCTCTACCACACTGAGTGAGTCGGCCCCCTGCGGCTCCTCTACCACCCAGAGTGAGTCGGCCCCCTCCGGCACTACCGGCCAGAGTGAGTCGGACCCCTCCGGCTCCTCTACCGCCCAGAGTGAGTCGGCCCCCACCGACTCTACCGCCCTGAGTGAGCCGGATCCCCATCGGCTCCTCTCCCGCCCAGAGTGAGTCGGCCCCCTCCGGCTCTAACGCCCAGAGTGAGTCGGCACCCTCTGGCACCTCTACCGCCCAGCGTGAGTCGGCCGCCTCCGGCTCCACCGCCCAGAGTGATTTGGCCCCCTCCGGATCTACCGCCTAGAGTCAGTCGGCACCCTACGGCACCTCTACCGCCCAGAGTGAGTCGGCCCCCTCCGGCTCTACCTCCCAGAGTGAGTCGGCCCCCTCCGGCTCCTCTACCGCCCAGAGTGAGTCGGCCCCCTCCGGCTCTACCGCCCTGAGTGAGTTGGCACCCTCTGGCACCTCTGCCGCCCAGAGTGAGTCAGCCCCCTGCGGCTCCACTACCGCCCAGAGTGAATCGGCCCCCTCCGGCTCTACTGCCCAGAGTGTGTCGGCACCCTCCAGCACCTCAACCACCCAGAGTGAGTCGGCCACCTCCGTCTCTACCGCCCAGAGTGAGTCGGCCCCCTCCGGCACCACTGCCGCCCAGAGTGAGTCGGCCCCCTCCGGCTCAGCCGCCCAGAGTGAGTCGGTCCCTTCCGGCTCATCTCCCGCCCAGAGTGAGTCGGCCCGCTCCGGCTTTACCGCCTAGAGTGAGTCGGCCGCCTCCGGCTCTACCGCCCAGAGTGGGTCGGCCCCCTCCGGCACCACTGCCGCCCAGAGTGAGTCGGCCCCCTCCGGCTCTATCGCCCAGAGTGAGTCGGCCCCCTTCGGCACCTCTGCCGCCCAGAGTGAGTCAGCCCCCTCCGGATCTACTGCCTAGAATGAGTCGACCCCCTCCGGGTCCTCTACCGCCCAGAGTGAGTCGGCCCACACCGGCTCTACCGCCCAGAGTGAGTCGGCCCCATCCGGCTCCTCTACCACACTGAGTGAGTCGGCCCCCTGCGGCTCCTCTACCACCCAGAGTGAGTCGGCCCCCTCCGGCACTACCGCCCAGAGTGAGTCGGACCCCTCCGGCTCCTCTACCGCCCAGAGTGAGTCGGTCCCCACCGACTCTACCGCCCTGAGTGAGTCGGAACCCCATCGGCTCCTCTCCCGCCCAGAGTGAGTCGGCCCCCTCCGGCTCTAACGCCCAGAGTGAGTCGGCACCCTCTGGCACCTCTACCGCCCAGCGTGAGTCGGCCGCCTCCGGCTCCACCGCCCAGAGTGAGTTGGCCCCCTCCGGATCTACCGCCTAGAGTCAGTCGGCACCCTACGGCACCTCTACCGCCCAGAGTGAGTCGGCCCCCTCCGGCTCTACCTCCCAGAGTGAGTCGGCCCCCTCCGGCTCCTCTACCGCCCAGAGTGAGTCGGCCCCCTCCGGCTCTACCGCCCTGAGTGAGTTGGCACCCTCTGGCACCTCTGCCGCCCAGAGTGAGTCAGCCCCCTGCGGCTCCACTACCGCCCAGAGTGAATCGGCCCCCTCCGGCTCTACTGCCCAGAGTGTGTCGGCACCCTCCAGCACCTCAACCACCCAGAGTGAGTCGGCCACCTCCGTCTCTACCGCCCAGAGTGAGTCGGCCCCCTCCGGCACCACTGCCGCCCAGAGTGAGTCGGCCCCCTCCGTCTCTACTGCCTAGAGTGAGTCGGCCCCCTCCGGCTCCTCGACTGCCCAGAGTGAGTCGGAGCCCACCGGCTCCACCGGCCAGACTGAGTCCGCCCACTCCGGCTCCTCTCCAGCCCTGAGTGAGTCGGCCCCCACGGCTCTACCGCACAGAGTGAGTCGGTCCCCTCCGGCTCATCTACCGCCCAGAGTGAGTCGGCCCCCTCCGGCTCTACCATCCTGAGTGAGTCGGCACCATCCGGCTCCTCTCCCACCCAGAGTCAGTCGGCCCCCTCCGGCTCTACTGCCCAGAGTGAGTCGGCACCCTCTGGCACCTCTACCGCCCTGCGTGAGTCGGCCCCTTCCGGCTCTACCTTCCAGAGTGAGTCGGTCCCCTCCGGCTCATCTACCGCCCAGAGTGAGTCGGCCCCCTCCGGCTCTACCATCCTGAGTGAGTCGGCACCCTCCGGCTCCTCTCCCACCCAGAGTCAGTCGGCCCCCTCCGGCTCTACTGCCCAGAGTGAGTCGGCACCCTCTGGCACCTCTACCGCCCTGCGTGAGTCGGCCCCCTCCGGCTCTAACGCCCAGAGTGAGTCGGCACCCTCTGGCACCTCTACCGCCCAGCGTGAGTCGGCCGCCTCCGGCTCCACCGCCCAGAGTGAGTTGGCCCCCTCCGGATCTACCGCCTAGAGTCAGTCGGCACTCTGCGGCACCTCTACCGCCCAGAGTGAGTCGGCCCCCTCCGGCTCTACCTCCCAGAGTGAGTCGGCCCCCTCCGGCTCCTCTACCGCCCAGAGTTCGTCGGCCCCCTCCGGCTCTACCGCACAGAGTGAGTCGGCCCCCTCCGGCTCTACCTCCCAGAGTGAGTCAGCCCCCTGCGGCTCCACTACCGCCCAGAGTGAGTCGGCCCCCTCCGGCTCTACTGCCTAGAGTGAGTCGGCCCCCACCGGCTCTAACGCCCAGAGTGAGTCGGCCCACTCCGGCTCCTCGACCGCACAGAGTGAGTAGGCCCCCTCCGGCTCTATCGCCTTGAGTGAATCGGCCCCCTCCGGCTCTACTGCCCAGAGTGAGTCGGCACCCTCCAGCACCTCAACCACCCAGAGTGAGTCGGCCACCTCCGTCTCTACCGCCCAGAGTGAGTCGGCCCCCTCCGGCTCCTCTACCGCCCAGAGTGAGTTGGCCCCCTCCGGCTCCACCGCCCTGAGTGAGTCGGCCTCCATCGGCTCCTCTCCCGCCCAGAGTGAGTCGGCCCCGTCCGGCTCTAACGCACAGAGTGAGTCGGTACCCTCTGGCACCTCTACCGCCCAGCGTGAGTCGGCCGCCTCTGGCTCTACCGCCCAGAGTGAGTCGGCCACCTCCGGCTCTACAGCCCAGAGTCAGTCGGCACCCTACGGCACCTCGACCGCCCAGAGTGAGTTGGCCACCTCCGGCTCTACCGCCCAGAGTGAGTCGGCCCCCTCCGGCTCCTCTCCAGCCCTGAGTGAGTCGGCCCCCTCTGGCTCTACCGCCTAGTGTGAGTCGGCCCCCTCCGGCTCTACCGCCCAGAGTGAGTCGGCCCCCTCCGGCTCCTCTACCGCCCAGAATGATTTGGCCCCTTCCGGCTCTACCGCCCAGAGTGTAGACGGCCCCCTGCGGCTCCTCTACCGCCCAGAGTGAGTGGGCCCCCTCCGGCTCTACCGCCCAGAGTCAGTCGGAACCCACCAGCTCCTCTACCCACAAAGTGAGTCGGCCCCCTCCTGCTCTACCGCCCAGATTGAGTCGGCCCCCTCCGTCTCCTCTACCGCCCAGAGTGATTCGGCCACCTCCGGCTCTACCGCCCAGAGTGAGTCGGCCCCCTCCGGCTCCTCTACCGCCCAGAATGCGTCGGCCCCCTCCGGCTCCTCTACCGCCCAGAATGATTCGGCCCCTTCCGGTTCTACCGCCAAGAGTGAGACGGCACCCTGAAGAACATCTACCGCCCACATTGAGTCGGCCCTATCCGGCTCAACCGCCCAGAGTGATTCGGCCCCCTCCGGCTCCTCTCCGTCCCAGACTGAGTCGGCCCCCTCCGGCTTTACCGCCTAGAGTGAGTCGGCCCCCTCCGGCTCTATCGCCCAGAGTGAGTCGGCCCCCTTCGGCACCTCTGCCGCCCAGAGTGAGTCAGCCCCCTCCGGATCTACTGCCTAGAATGAGTCGGCCCCCTCCGGGTCCTCTACCGCCCAGAGTGAGTCGGCCCACACCGGCTCTACCGCCCAGAGTGAGTCGGCCCCATCCGGCTCCTCTACCACACTGAGTGAGTCGGCCCCCTGCGGCTCCTCTACCACCCAGAGTGAGTCGGCCCCCTCCGGCACTACCGCCCAGAGTGAGTCGGACCCCTCCGGCTCCTCTACCGCCCAGAGTGTGTCGGCCCCCACCGACTCTACCGCCCTGAGTGAGTCGGAACCCCATCGGCTCCTCTCCCGCCCAGAGTGAGTCGGCCCCCTCCGGCTCTAACGCCCAGAGTGAGTCGGCACCCTCTGGCACCTCTACCGCCCAGCGTGAGTTGGCCGCCTCCGGCTCCACCGCCCAGAGTGAGTTGGCCCCCTCCGGATCTACCGCCTAGAGTCAGTCGGCACCCTACGGCACCTCTACCGCCCAGAGTGAGTCGGCCCCCTCCGGCTCTACCTCCCAGAGTGAGTCGGCCCCCTCCGGCTCCTCTACCGCCCAGAGTGAGTCGGCCCCCTCCGGCTCTACCGCCCTGAGTGAGTTGGCACCCTCTGGCACCTCTGCCGCCCAGAGTGAGTCAGCCCCCTGCGGCTCCACTACCGCCCAGAGTGAATCGGCCCCCTCCGGCTCTACTGCCCAGAGTGTGTCGGCACCCTCCAGCACCTCAACCACCCAGAGTGAGTCGGCCACCTCCGTCTCTACCGCCCAGAGTGAGTCGGCCCCCTCCGGCACCACTGCCGCCCAGAGTGAGTCGGCCCCCTCCGTCTCTACTGCCTAGAGTGAGTCGGCCCCCTCCGGCTCCTCGACTGCCCAGAGTGAGTCGGAGCCCACCGGCTCCACCGGCCAGACTGAGTCCGCCCACTCCGGCTCCTCTCCAGCCCTGAGTGAGTCGGCCCCCACGGCTCTACCGCACAGAGTGAGTCGGTCCCCTCCGGCTCATCTACCGCCCAGAGTGAGTCGGCCCCCTCCGGCTCTACCATCCTGAGTGAGTCGGCACCCTCCGGCTCCTCTCCCACCCAGAGTCAGTCGGCCCCCTCCGGCTCTACTGCCCAGAGTGAGTCGGCACCCTCTGGCACCTCTACCGCCCTGCGTGAGTCGGCCCCTTCCGGCTCTACCGCCCAGAGTGAGTCGGTCCCCTCCGGCTCATCTACCGCCCAGAGTGAGTCGGCCCCCTCCGGCTCTACCATCCTGAGTGAGTCGGCACCCTTCGGCTCCTCTCCCACCCAGAGTCAGTCGGCCCCCTCCGGCTCTACTGCCCAGAGTGAGTCGGCACCCTCTGGCACCTCTACCGCCCTGCGTGAGTCGGCCCCCTCCGGCTCTAACGCCCAGAGTGAGTCGGCACCCTCTGGCACCTCTACCGCCCAGCGTGAGTCGGCCGCCTCCGGCTCCACCGCCCAGAGTGAGTTGGCCCCCTCCGGATCTACCGCCTAGAGTCAGTCGGCACTCTACGGCACCTCTACCGCCCAGAGTGAGTCGGCCCCCTCCGGCTCTACCTCCCAGAGTGAGTCGGCCCCCTCCGGCTCCTCTACCGCCCAGAGTTCGTCGGCCCCCTCCGGCTCTACCGCCCTGAGTGAGTTGGCACCCTCTGGCACCTCTGCCGCCCAGAGTGAGTCAGCCCCCTGCGGCTCCACTACCGCCCAGAGTGAGTCGGCCCCCTCCGGCTCTACTGCCTAGAGTGAGTCGGCCCCCTCCGGCTCCTCTACCGCCCAGAGTGAGTCGGCCCCCACCGGCTCTAACGCCCAGAGTGATTCGGCCCACTCCGGCTCCTCGACCGCACAGAGTGAGTAGGCCCCCTCCGGCTCTATCGCCTTGAGTGAATCGGCCCCCTCCGGCTCTACTGCCCAGAGTGAGTCGGCACCCTCCAGCACCTCAACCACCCAGAGTGAGTCGGCCACCTCCGTCTCTACCGCCCAGAGTGAGTCGGCCCCCTCCGGCACCACTGCCGCCCAGAGTGAGTCGGCCCCCTCCGGCTCTACTGCCTAGAGTGAGTCGGCCCCCTCCGGCTCCTCGACGGCCCAGAGTGAGTCGGAGCCCACCGGCTCCACCGGCCAGAGTGAGTCCGCCCACTCTGGCTCCTCTCCAGCCCTGAGTGAGTCGGCCCCCACGGCTCTACCGCACAGAGTGAGTCGGTCCCCTCCGGCTCATCTACCGCCCAGAGTGAGTCAGCCCCCTCCGGCTCTACAATCCTGAGTGAGTCGGCACCCTCCGGCTCCTCTCCCACCCAGAGTCAGTCGGCCCCCTCCGGCTCTACTGCCCAGAGTGAGTCGGCACCCTCTGGCACCTCTACCGCCCTGCGTGAGTCGGCCCCTTCCGGCTCTACCGCCCAGAGTGAGTCGGCCCCCTCCCGATCTACCGCCCAGAGTGAGTCGGCCCCCGCCGGCTCCTCTATCGCCCAGAGTGAGTCGGCCCCCTCCGGCTCCTCTCCAGCCCTGAGTTAGTCGGCCCCCTCCGGCTCTACCGCCTAGTGTGATTCGGCCCCCTCCGTCTCTACCGCCCAGAGTGAGTCGGCCCCCTCCGGCTCGTCTGCCGCCCAGAATGATTCGGCCCCTTCCGGCTCTACCGCCCAGAGTGAGAGGGCACCCTCCGGAAAATCTACTGCCCAGAGTGAGTCGGCCCAATCCGGCTCAGCCGCCCAGAGTGAGTCGGTCCCTTCCGGCTCATCTCCCGCCCAGAGTGAGTCGGCCCGCTCCGGCTTTACCGCCTAGAGTGAGTCGGCCGCCTCCGGCTCTACCGCCCAGAGTGGGTCGGCCCCCTCCGGCACCACTGCCGCCCAGAGTGAGTCGGCCCCCTCCGGCTCTATCGCCCAGAGTGAGTCGGCCCCCTTCGGCACCTCTGCCGCCCAGAGTGAGTCAGCCCCCTCCGGATCTACTGCCTAGAATGAGTCGACCCCCTCCGGGTCCTCTACCGCCCAGAGTGAGTCGGCCCACACCGGCTCTACCGCCCAGAGTGAGTCGGCCCCATCCGGCTCCTCTACCACACTGAGTGAGTCGGCCCCCTGCGGCTCCTCTACCACCCAGAGTGAGTCGGCCCCCTCCGGCACTACCGGCCAGAGTGAGTCGGACCCCTCCGGCTCCTCTACCGCCCAGAGTGAGTCGGCCCCCACCGACTCTACCGCCCTGAGTGAGCCGGATCCCCATCGGCTCCTCTCCCGCCCAGAGTGAGTCGGCCCCCTCCGGCTCTAACGCCCAGAGTGAGTCGGCACCCTCTGGCACCTCTACCGCCCAGCGTGAGTCGGCCGCCTCCGGCTCCACCGCCCAGAGTGATTTGGCCCCCTCCGGATCTACCGCCTAGAGTCAGTCAGCACCCTACGGCACCTCTACCGCCCAGAGTGAGTCGGCCCCCTCCGGCTCTACCTCCCAGAGTGAGTCGGCCCCCTCCGGCTCCTCTACCGCCCAGAGTGAGTCGGCCCCCTCCGGCTCTACCGCCCTGAGTGAGTTGGCACCCTCTGGCACCTCTGCCGCCCAGAGTGAGTCAGCCCCCTGCGGCTCCACTACCGCCCAGAGTGAATCGGCCCCCTCCGGCTCTACTGCCCAGAGTGTGTCGGCACCCTCCAGCACCTCAACCACCCAGAGTGAGTCGGCCACCTCCGTCTCTACCGCCCAGAGTGAGTCGGCCCCCTCCGGCACCACTGCCGCCCAGAGTGAGTCGGCCCCCTCCGTCTCTACTGCCTAGAGTGAGTCGGCCCCCTCCGGCTCCTCGACTGCCCAGAGTGAGTCGGAGCCCACCGGCTCCACCGGCCAGACTGAGTCCGCCCACTCCGGCTCCTCTCCAGCCCTGAGTGAGTCGGCCCCCACGGCTCTACCGAACAGAGTGAGTCGGTCCCCTCCGGCTCATCTACCGCCCAGAGTGAGTCGGCCCCCTCCGGCTCTACCATCCTGAGTGAGTCGGCACCCTCCGGCTCCTCTCCCACCCAGAGTCAGTCGGCCCCCTCCGGCTCTACTGCCCAGAGTGAGTCGGCACCCTCTGGCACCTCTACCGCCCTGCGTGAGTCGGCCCCTTCCGGCTCTACCGCCCAGAGTGAGTCGGTCCCCTCCGGCTCATCTACCGCCCAGAGTGAGTCGGCCCCCTCCGGCTCTACCATCCTGAGTGAGTCGGCACCCTCCGGCTCCTCTCCCACCCAGAGTCAGTCGGCCCCCTCCGGCTCTACTGCCCAGAGTGAGTCGGCACCCTCTGGCACCTCTACCGCCCTGCGTGAGTCGGCCCCCTCCGGCTCTAACGCCCAGAGTGAGTCGGCACCCTCTGGCACCTCTACCGCCCAGCGTGAGTCGGCCGCCTCCGGCTCCACCGCCCAGAGTGAGTCGGCCCCCTCCGGCTCCTCTCCAGCCCTGAGTGATTCGGCCCCTCTCTGGCTCTACTGCCTTGTGTGATACGGCCCCCTCCGGCTCTACCGCCCAGAGTGAGTCGGCCACCTCCGGCTCCTCTACCGCCCAGAGTGAGTCGGCCCCCTCCGGCTCTACCGCCCTGAGTGAGTTGGCACCCTCTGGCACCTCTGCCGCCCAGAGTGAGTCAGCCCCCTGCGGCTCCACTACCGCCCAGAGTGAATCGGCCCCCTCCGGCTCTACTGCCCAGAGTGTGTCGGCACCCTCCAGCACCTCAACCACCCAGAGTGAGTCGGCCACCTCCGTCTCTACCGCCCAGAGTGAGTCGGCCCCCTCCGGCACCACTGCCGCCCAGAGTGAGTCGGCCCCCTCCGTCTCTACTGCCTAGAGTGAGTCGGCCCCCTCCGGCTCCTCGACTGCCCAGAGTGAGTCGGAGCCCACCGGCTCCACCGGCCAGACTGAGTCCGCCCACTCCGGCTCCTCTCCAGCCCTGAGTGAGTCGGCCCCCACGGCTCTACCGCACAGAGTGAGTCGGTCCCCTCCGGCTCATCTACCGCCCAGAGTGAGTCGGCCCCCTCCGGCTCTACCATCCTGAGTGAGTCGGCACCCTCCGGCTCCTCTCCCACCCAGAGTCAGTCGGCCCCCTCCGGCTCTACTGCCCAGAGTGAGTCGGCACCCTCTGGCACCTCTACCGCCCTGCGTGAGTCGGCCCCTTCCGGCTCTACCGCCCAGAGTGAGTCGGTCCCCTCCGGCTCATCTACCGCCCAGAGTGAGTCGGCCCCCTCCGGCTCTACCATCCTGAGTGAGTCGGCACCCTCCGGCTCCTCTCCCACCCAGAGTCAGTCGGCCCCCTCCGGCTCCACCGCCCAGAGTGAGTTGGCCCCCTCCGGATCTACCGCCTAGAGTCAGTCGGCACTCTACGGCACCTCTACCGCCCAGAGTTCGTCGGCCCCCTCCGGCTCTACCGCCCTGAGTGAGTTGGCACCCTCTGGCACCTCTGCCGCCCAGAGTGAGTCAGCCCCCTGCGGCTCCACTACCGCCCAGAGTGAGTCGGCCCCCTCCGGCTCTACTGCCTAGAGTGAGTCGGCCCCCTCCGGCTCCTCTACCGCCCAGAGTGAGTCGGCCCCCACCGGCTCTAACGCCCAGAGTGAGTCGGCCCACTCCGGCTCCTCGACCGCACAGAGTGAGTAGGCCCCCTCCGGCTCTATCGCCTTGAGTGAATCGGCCCCCTCCGGCTCTACTGCCCAGAGTGAGTCGGCACCCTCCAGCACCTCAACCACCCAGAGTGAGTCGGCCACCTCCGTCTCTACCGCCCAGAGTGAGTCGGCCCCCTCCGGCACCACTGCCGCCCAGAGTGAGTCGGCCCCCTCCGGCTCTACTGCCTAGAGTGAGTCGGCCCCCTCCGGCTCCTCGACGGCCCAGAGTGAGACGGAGCCCACCGGCTCCACCGGCCAGAGTGAGTCCGCCCACTCTGGCTCCTCTCCAGCCCTGAGTGAGTCGGCCCCCACGGCTCTACCGCACAGAGTGAGTCGGTCCCCTCCGGCTCATCTACCGCCCAGAGTGAGTCAGCCCCCTCCGGCTCTACAATCCTGAGTGAGTCGGCACCCTCCGGCTCCTCTCCCACCCAGAGTCAGTCGGCCCCCTCCGGCTCTACTGCCCAGAGTGAGTCGGCACCCTCTGGCACCTCTACCGCCCTGCGTGAGTCGGCCCCTTCCGGCTCTACCGCCCAGAGTGAGTCGGCCCCCTCCCGA
Organism: Heterodontus francisci; assembly: GCF_036365525.1. Taxonomy (NCBI): domain Eukaryota; kingdom Metazoa; phylum Chordata; class Chondrichthyes; order Heterodontiformes; family Heterodontidae; genus Heterodontus; species Heterodontus francisci. Next base: position 913,019 of record NW_027141501.1, on the reverse strand, counting down.
TCTACCGCCCAGAGTGAGTCGGCCCCCGCCGGCTCCTCTATCGCCCAGAGTGAGTCGGCCCCCTCCGGCTCCTCTCCAGCCCTGAGTTAGTCGGCCCCCTCCGGCTCTACCGCCTAGTGTGATTCGGCCCCCTCCGTCTCTACCGCCCAGAGTGAGTCGGCCCCCTCCAGCTCGTCTGCCGCCCAGAATGATTCGGCCCCTTCCGGCTCTACCGCCCAGAGTGAGAGGGCACCCTCCGGAAAATCTACTGCCCAGAGTGAGTCGGCCCAATCCGGCTCAGCCGCCCAGAGTGAGTCGGTCCCTTCCGGCTCATCTCCCGCCCAGAGTGAGTCGGCCCGCTCCGGCTTTACCGCCTAGAGTGAGTCGGCCGCCTCCGGCTCTACCGCCCAGAGTGGGTCGGCCCCCTCCGGCACCACTGCCGCCCAGAGTGAGTCGGCCCCCTCCGGCTCTATCGCCCAGAGTGAGTCGGCCCCCTTCGGCACCTCTGCCGCCCAGAGTGAGTCAGCCCCCTCCGGATCTACTGCCTAGAATGAGTCGACCCCCTCCGGGTCCTCTACCGCCCAGAGTGAGTCGGCCCACACCGGCTCTACCGCCCAGAGTGAGTCGGCCCCATCCGGCTCCTCTACCACACTGAGTGAGTCGGCCCCCTGCGGCTCCTCTACCACCCAGAGTGAGTCGGCCCCCTCCGGCACTACCGGCCAGAGTGAGTCGGACCCCTCCGGCTCCTCTACCGCCCAGAGTGAGTCGGCCCCCACCGACTCTACCGCCCTGAGTGAGCCGGATCCCCATCGGCTCCTCTCCCGCCCAGAGTGAGTCGGCCCCCTCCGGCTCTAACGCCCAGAGTGAGTCGGCACCCTCTGGCACCTCTACCGCCCAGCGTGAGTCGGCCGCCTCCGGCTCCACCGCCCAGAGTGATTTGGCCCCCTCCGGATCTACCGCCTAGAGTCAGTCGGCACCCTACGGCACCTCTACCGCCCAGAGTGAGTCGGCCCCCTCCGGCTCTACCTCCCAGAGTGAGTCGGCCCCCTCCGGCTCCTCTACCGCCCAGAGTGAGTCGGCCCCCTCCGGCTCTACCGCCCTGAGTGAGTTGGCACCCTCTGGCACCTCTGCCGCCCAGAGTGAGTCAGCCCCCTGCGGCTCCACTACCGCCCAGAGTGAATCGGCCCCCTCCGGCTCTACTGCCCAGAGTGTGTCGGCACCCTCCAGCACCTCAACCACCCAGAGTGAGTCGGCCACCTCCGTCTCTACCGCCCAGAGTGAGTCGGCCCCCTCCGGCACCACTGCCGCCCAGAGTGAGTCGGCCCCCTCCGGCTCAGCCGCCCAGAGTGAGTCGGTCCCTTCCGGCTCATCTCCCGCCCAGAGTGAGTCGGCCCGCTCCGGCTTTACCGCCTAGAGTGAGTCGGCCGCCTCCGGCTCTACCGCCCAGAGTGGGTCGGCCCCCTCCGGCACCACTGCCGCCCAGAGTGAGTCGGCCCCCTCCGGCTCTATCGCCCAGAGTGAGTCGGCCCCCTTCGGCACCTCTGCCGCCCAGAGTGAGTCAGCCCCCTCCGGATCTACTGCCTAGAATGAGTCGACCCCCTCCGGGTCCTCTACCGCCCAGAGTGAGTCGGCCCACACCGGCTCTACCGCCCAGAGTGAGTCGGCCCCATCCGGCTCCTCTACCACACTGAGTGAGTCGGCCCCCTGCGGCTCCTCTACCACCCAGAGTGAGTCGGCCCCCTCCGGCACTACCGCCCAGAGTGAGTCGGACCCCTCCGGCTCCTCTACCGCCCAGAGTGAGTCGGTCCCCACCGACTCTACCGCCCTGAGTGAGTCGGAACCCCATCGGCTCCTCTCCCGCCCAGAGTGAGTCGGCCCCCTCCGGCTCTAACGCCCAGAGTGAGTCGGCACCCTCTGGCACCTCTACCGCCCAGCGTGAGTCGGCCGCCTCCGGCTCCACCGCCCAGAGTGAGTTGGCCCCCTCCGGATCTACCGCCTAGAGTCAGTCGGCACCCTACGGCACCTCTACCGCCCAGAGTGAGTCGGCCCCCTCCGGCTCTACCTCCCAGAGTGAGTCGGCCCCCTCCGGCTCCTCTACCGCCCAGAGTGAGTCGGCCCCCTCCGGCTCTACCGCCCTGAGTGAGTTGGCACCCTCTGGCACCTCTGCCGCCCAGAGTGAGTCAGCCCCCTGCGGCTCCACTACCGCCCAGAGTGAATCGGCCCCCTCCGGCTCTACTGCCCAGAGTGTGTCGGCACCCTCCAGCACCTCAACCACCCAGAGTGAGTCGGCCACCTCCGTCTCTACCGCCCAGAGTGAGTCGGCCCCCTCCGGCACCACTGCCGCCCAGAGTGAGTCGGCCCCCTCCGTCTCTACTGCCTAGAGTGAGTCGGCCCCCTCCGGCTCCTCGACTGCCCAGAGTGAGTCGGAGCCCACCGGCTCCACCGGCCAGACTGAGTCCGCCCACTCCGGCTCCTCTCCAGCCCTGAGTGAGTCGGCCCCCACGGCTCTACCGCACAGAGTGAGTCGGTCCCCTCCGGCTCATCTACCGCCCAGAGTGAGTCGGCCCCCTCCGGCTCTACCATCCTGAGTGAGTCGGCACCATCCGGCTCCTCTCCCACCCAGAGTCAGTCGGCCCCCTCCGGCTCTACTGCCCAGAGTGAGTCGGCACCCTCTGGCACCTCTACCGCCCTGCGTGAGTCGGCCCCTTCCGGCTCTACCTTCCAGAGTGAGTCGGTCCCCTCCGGCTCATCTACCGCCCAGAGTGAGTCGGCCCCCTCCGGCTCTACCATCCTGAGTGAGTCGGCACCCTCCGGCTCCTCTCCCACCCAGAGTCAGTCGGCCCCCTCCGGCTCTACTGCCCAGAGTGAGTCGGCACCCTCTGGCACCTCTACCGCCCTGCGTGAGTCGGCCCCCTCCGGCTCTAACGCCCAGAGTGAGTCGGCACCCTCTGGCACCTCTACCGCCCAGCGTGAGTCGGCCGCCTCCGGCTCCACCGCCCAGAGTGAGTTGGCCCCCTCCGGATCTACCGCCTAGAGTCAGTCGGCACTCTGCGGCACCTCTACCGCCCAGAGTGAGTCGGCCCCCTCCGGCTCTACCTCCCAGAGTGAGTCGGCCCCCTCCGGCTCCTCTACCGCCCAGAGTTCGTCGGCCCCCTCCGGCTCTACCGCACAGAGTGAGTCGGCCCCCTCCGGCTCTACCTCCCAGAGTGAGTCAGCCCCCTGCGGCTCCACTACCGCCCAGAGTGAGTCGGCCCCCTCCGGCTCTACTGCCTAGAGTGAGTCGGCCCCCACCGGCTCTAACGCCCAGAGTGAGTCGGCCCACTCCGGCTCCTCGACCGCACAGAGTGAGTAGGCCCCCTCCGGCTCTATCGCCTTGAGTGAATCGGCCCCCTCCGGCTCTACTGCCCAGAGTGAGTCGGCACCCTCCAGCACCTCAACCACCCAGAGTGAGTCGGCCACCTCCGTCTCTACCGCCCAGAGTGAGTCGGCCCCCTCCGGCACCACTGCCGCCCAGAGTGAGTCGGCCCCCTCCGGCTCTACTGCCTAGAGTGAGTCGGCCCCCTCCGGCTCCTCGACGGCCCAGAGTGAGTCGGCCCCCGCCGGCTCCTCTATCGCCCAGAGTGAGTCGGCCCCCTCCGGCTCCTCTCCAGCCCTGAGTTAGTCGGCCCCCTCCGGCTCTACCGCCTAGTGTGATTCGGCCCCCTCCGTCTCTACCGCCCAGAGTGAGTCGGCCCCCTCCGGCTCGTCTGCCGCCCAGAATGATTCGGCCCCTTCCGGCTCTACCGCCCAGAGTGAGAGGGCACCCTCCGGAAAATCTACTGCCCAGAGTGAGTCGGCCCAATCCGGCTCAGCCGCCCAGAGTGAGTCGGTCCCTTCCGGCTCATCTCCCGCCCAGAGTGAGTCGGCCCGCTCCGGCTTTACCGCCTAGAGTGAGTCGGCCGCCTCCGGCTCTACCGCCCAGAGTGGGTCGGCCCCCTCCGGCACCACTGCCGCCCAGAGTGAGTCGGCCCCCTCCGGCTCTACTGCTTCGAGTGAGTCGGCCCCCTCCGGCTCCTCTACCGCCCAGAGTGAGTCAGAGCCCACCGGCTCTACCGCCCAGAGTGAGTCGGCCCCCTCCGGCTCCTCTACCGCCCAGAATGAGTCGGCCCCCTCCGGCTCTACCGCCCAGAGTCAGTCGGCACCCTACGGCACCTCTACCGCCCACCGTGAGTCGGCCCCCTCCGGCTCTACCGCCCAGAGTGAGTCGGCCCCCTCCGGCTCCTCTCCAGCCCTGAGTGATTCGGCCCCTCTCTGGCTCTACTGCCTTGTGTGATACGGCCCCCTCCGGCTCTACCGCCCAGAGTGAGTCGGCCACCTCCGGCTCCTCTACCGCCCAGAATGATTCGGCCCCTTCCGGTTCTACCGCCCAGAGTGAGACGGCACCCTCAAGAACATCTACTGCCCACAGTGAGTCGGCCCTATCCGGCTCAACCGCCCAGAGTGAGTCGGCCCCCTCCGGCTCCTCTCCCTCCCAGACTGAGTCGGCCCCCTCCGGCTTTACCGCCTAGAGTGAGTCGGCCCCCTCCGGCTCTAACGCCCAGAGTGAGTCGGCCCCCTTTGGCACCTCTGCCGCCCAGAGTGAGTGAGCCCCCTCCGGCTTTACCACCTAGAGTGAGTCGGCCCCCTCCGGCTCTTCCGTCCAGAGGGTGTCGGCCCCCTTCGGCACCTCTGCCACCCAGAGTGAGTCAGCCCCCTGCGGCTCTACTGCCTAGAATGAGTCGGCTCCCTCCGGCTCCTCTACCGCCCAGAGTGAGTCGGACCCCTCCGGCACTACCTCCCAGAGTGAGTCGCCCCCTCTGTCTCCTCTACCGCACAGAGTGAGTCAGCCCCCTACGACTCTACCGCCCAGAGAGAGTCGGACCCCTCCGGCTCCTCTACCGCCCAGAGTGTGTCGGCCCCCTCCGGCACTACCGCCCAGAGTGAGTCGGACCCCTCCGGCTCTACCATCCTGAGTGAGTCGGCACCATCCGGCTCCTCTCCCACCCAGAGTCAGTCGGCCCCCTCCGGCTCTACTGCCCAGAGTGAGTCGGCACCCTCTGGCACCTCTACCGCCCTGCGTGAGTCGGCCCCTTCCGGCTCTACCGCCCAGAGTGAGTCGGTCCCCTCCGGCTCATCTACCGCCCAGAGTGAGTCGGCCCCCTCCGGCTCTACCATCCTGAGTGAGTCGGCACCCTCCGGCTCCTCTCCCACCCAGAGTCAGTCGGCCCCCTCCGGCTCTACTGCCCAGAGTGAGTCGGCACCCTCTGGCACCTCTACCGCCCTGCGTGAGTCGGCCCCCTCCGGCTCTAATGCCCAGAGTGAGTCGGCACCCTCTGGCACCTCTACCGCCCAGCGTGAGTCGGCCGCCTCCGGCTCCACCGCCCAGAGTGAGTTGGCCCCCTCCGGATCTACCGCCTAGAGTCAGTCGGCACTCTGCGGCACCTCTACCGCCCAGAGTGAGTCGGCCCCCTCCGGCTCTACCTCCCAGAGTGAGTCGGCCCCCTCCGGCTCCTCTACCGCCCAGAGTTCGTCGGCCCCCTCCGGCTCTACCGCCCTGAGTGAGTTGGCACCCTCTGGCACCTCTGCCGCCCAGAGTGAGTCAGCCCCCTGCGGCTCCACTACCGCCCAGAGTGAGTCGGCCCCCTCCGGCTCTACTGCCTAGAGTGAGTCGGCCCCCACCGGCTCTAACGCCCAGAGTGAGTCGGCCCACTCCGGCTCCTCGACCGCACAGAGTGAGTAGGCCCCCTCCGGCTCTATCGCCTTGAGTGAATCGGCCCCCTCCGGCTCTACTGCCCAGAGTGAGTCGGCACCCTCCAGCACCTCAACCACCCAGAGTGAGTCGGCCACCTCCGTCTCTACCGCCCAGAGTGAGTCGGCCCCCTCCGGCACCACTGCCGCCCAGAGTGAGTCGGCCCCCTCCGGCTCTACTGCCTAGAGTGAGTCGGCCCCCTCCGGCTCCTCGACGGCCCAGAGTGAGTCGGCCCCCGCCGGCTCCTCTATCGCCCAGAGTGAGTCGGCCCCCTCCGGCTCCTCTCCAGCCCTGAGTTAGTCGGCCCCCTCCGGCTCTACCGCCTAGTGTGATTCGGCCCCCTCCGTCTCTACCACCCAGAGTGAGTCGGCCCCCTCCGGCTCGTCTGCCGCCCAGAATGATTCGGCCCCTTCCGGCTCTACCGCCCAGAGTGAGAGGGCACCCTCCGGAAAATCTACTGCCCAGAGTGAGTCGGCCCAATCCGGCTCAGCCGCCCAGAGTGAGTCGGTCCCTTCCGGCTCATCTCCCGCCCAGAGTGAGTCGGCCCGCTCCGGCTTTACCGCCTAGAGTGAGTCGGCCGCCTCCGGCTCTACCGCCCAGAGTGGGTCGGCCCCCTCCGGCACCACTGCCGCCCAGAGTGAGTCGGCCCCCTCCGGCTCTACTGCTTTGAGTGAGTCGGCCCCCTCCGGCTCCTCTACCGCCCAGAGTGAGTCAGAGCCCACCGGCTCTACCGCCCAGAGTGAGTCGGCCCCCTCCGGCTCCTCTACCGCCCAGAATGAGTCGGCCCCCTCCGGCTCTACCGCCCAGAGTCAGTCGGCACCCTACGGCACCTCTACCGCCCACCGTGAGTCGGCCCCCTCCGGCTCTACCGCCCAGAGTGAGTCGGCCCCCTCCGGCTCCTCTCCAGCCCTGAGTGATTCGGCCCCTCTCTGGCTCTACTGCCTTGTGTGATACGGCCCCCTCCGGCTCTACCGCCCAGAGTGAGTCGGCCACCTCCGGCTCCTCTACCGCCCAGAATGATTCGGCCCCTTCCGGTTCTACCGCCCAGAGTGAGACGGCACCGTCAAGAACATCTACTGCCCACAGTGAGTCGGCCCTATCCGGCTCAACCGCCCAGAGTGAGTCGGCCCCCTCCGGCTCCTCTCCCTCCCAGACTGAGTCGGCCCCCTCCGGCTTTACCGCCTAGAGTGAGTCGGCCCCCTCCGGCTCTAACGCCCAGAGTGAGTCGGCCCCCTTTGGCACCTCTGCCGCCCAGAGTGAGTGAGCCCCCTCCGGCTTTACCACCTAGAGTGAGTCGGCCCCCTCCGGCTCTTCCGTCCAGAGGGTGTCGGCCCCCTTCGGCACCTCTGCCACCCAGAGTGAGTCAGCCCCCTGCGGCTCTACTGCCTAGAATGAGTCGGCCCCCTCCGGCTCCTCTACCGCCCAGAGTGAGTCGGACCCCTCCGGCACTACCTCCCAGAGTGAGTCGCCCCCTCTGTCTCCTCTACCGCACAGAGTGAGTCAGCCCCCTACGACTCTACCGCCCAGAGAGAGTCGGACCCCTCCGGCTCCTCTACCGCCCAGAGTGTGTCGGCCCCCTCCGGCACTACCGCCCAGAGTGAGTCGGACCCCTCCGGCTCCTCTACCGCCCAGAGTGAGTCGGCCCCCACCGGCTCTACCGCCCTGAGTGAGTCGGAACCCCATCGGCTCCTCTCCCGCCGAGAGTGAGTCGGGCCCCTCCGGCTCCTCTACCGCACAGAATGATTCGGCCCCTTCCGGCTCTACCGCCCAGAGTGAGAGGGCACCCTCCGGAACATTTACCGCCCAGAGTGAGTCGGCCCTATCCGGCTCCTCTCCCGCCCAGAGTGAGTCGATCCCTCCGGCTTTACCGCCTAGAGTGACTCGGCCGCCTCCGGCTCTACCGCCCAGAGTGAGTCGGCCCCCTCCGGCACCTCTGCCGCCCAGAGTGAGTCGGCCCCCTCCGGCTCTACTGCCTAGAGTGAGTCGGCTCCCTGCGGCTCCTCTACCGCCCAGAGTGAGTCGGAGCCTACAGGCTCTGCCGCCCAGAGTGAGTCGGCCCCCTCCGGCTCCTCTCCAGCCCTGAGTGAGTCGGCCCCCACCGGCTCTACCGCCCAGAGTGAGTCGGCCCCCTCCGGCTCTACCGTCCTGAGTGAGTCGGCACCCTCCGGCTCCTCTCCCGCCCAGAGTCAGTCGTCCCCCTCCGGCTCTACCGCCCAGAGTGAGTCGGCACCCTCTGGCACCTCTCCCGCCCAGCGTGAGTCGGCTCCCTCCGGCTCTAATGCCCAGAGTGAGTCGGCCCCCTCCGGATCTACCGCCCAGAGTGAGTCATCCCCCTCTGGCTTTACCGCCAAGAGTGAGTCGGCCCCCACCGGCTCTACCGCCCAGAGTGAGTCGGCGCCCTCCGGCACCTCTGCCGCCCGGAGTGAGTCGGTCCCTCTGGCTCTACTGCCCAGAGTGAGTCAGCCCCCTGCGGCTCCTCTACCACCCAGAGTGAGTCGGCCCCCTCCGGCTCTACCGCCCAGAGTGAGTCGGCCCCCTCCGGCTCCTCTACCGCCCAGAGTGAGTTGGCCCCCTCCGGCTCCACCGCCCTGAGTGAGTCGGCCTCCATCGGCTCCTCTCCCGCCCAGAGTGAGTCGGCCCCCTCCGGCTCTAACGCCCAGAGTGAGTCGGCACCCTCTGGCACCTCTACCGCCCAGCGTGAGTCGGCCGCCTCTGGCTCTACCGCCCAGAGTGAGTCGGCCACCTCCGGCTCTACAGCCCAGAGTCAGTCGGCACCCTACGGCACCTCGACCGCCCAGAGTGAGTTGGCCACCTCCGGCTCTACCGCCCAGAGTGAGTCGGCCCCCTCCGGCTCCTCTCCAGCCCTGAGTGAGTCGGCCCCCTCTCGCTCTACCGCCTAGTGTGAGTCGGCCCCCTCCGGCTCTACCGCCCAGAGTGAGTCGGCCCCCTCCGGCTCCTCTACCGCCCAGAATGATTTGGCCCCTTCCGGCTCGACCGCCCAGAGTGAGACGGCCCCCTGCGGTTCCTCTACTGCCCAGAGTGAGTGGGCCCACTCCGGCTCTACCGCCCAGAGTCAGTCGGAACCCACCAGCTCCTCTACCCACAAAGTGAGTCGGCCCCCTCCTGCTCTACCGCCCAGATTGAGTCGGCCCCCTCCGTCTCCTCTACCGCCCAGAGTGATTCGGCCACCTCCGGCTCTACCGCCCAGAGTGAGTCGGCCCCCTCCGGCTCCTCTACCGCCCAGAATGCGTCGGCCCCCTCCGGCTCCTCTACCGCCCAGAATGATTCGGCCCCTTCCGGTTCTACCGCCAAGAGTGAGACGGCACCCTGAAGAACATCTACCGCCCACATTGAGTCGGCCCTATCCGGCTCAACCGCCCAGAGTGATTCGACCCCCTCCGGCTCCTCTCCGTCCCAGACTGAGTCGGCCCCCTCCGGCTTTACCGCCTAGAGTGAGTCGGCCCCCTCCGGCTCTAACGCCCAGAGTGAGTCGGCCCCCTTCGGCACCTCTGCCGCCCAGAGTGAGACAGCCCCCTCCGGCTTTACCGCCTAGAGTGAGTCGGCCCCCTCCGGCTCTATCGCCCAGAGTGAGTCGGCCCCCTTCGGCACCTCTGCCGCCCAGAGTGAGTCAGCCCCCTCCGGATCTACTGCCTAGAATGAGTCGGCCCCCTCCGGGTCCTCTACCGCCCAGAGTGAGTCGGCCCACACCGGCTCTACCGCCCAGAGTGAGTCGGCCCCATCCGGCTCCTCTACCACACTGAGTGAGTCGGCCCCCTGCGGCTCCTCTACCACCCAGAGTGAGTCGGCCCCCTCCGGCACTACCGCCCAGAGTGAGTCGGACCCCTCCGGCTCCTCTACCGCCCAGAGTGAGTCGGCCCCCACCGACTCTACCGCCCCGAGTGAGTCGGAACCCCATCGGCTCCTCTCCCGCCCAGAGTGAGTCGGCCCCCTCCGGCTCTAACGCCCAGAGTGAGTCGGCACCCTCTGGCACCTCTACCGCCCAGCGTGAGTCGGCCGCCTCCGGCTCCACCGCCCAGAGTGAGTTGGCCCCCTCCGGATCTACCGCCTAGAGTCAGTCGGCACCCTACGGCTCCTCTACCGCCCAGAGTGAGTCGGCCCCCTCCGGCTCTACCTCCCAGAGTGAGTCGGCCCCCTCCGGCTCCTCTACCGCCCAGAGTGAGTCGGCCCCCTCCGGCTCTACCGCCCTGAGTGAGTTGGCACCCTCTGGCACCTCTGCCGCCCAGAGTGAGTCAGCCCCCTGCGGCTCCACTACCGCCCAGAGTGAATCGGCCCCCTCCGGCTCTACTGCCCAGAGTGTGTCGGCACCCTCCAGCACCTCAACCACCCAGAGTGAGTCGGCCACCTCCGTCTCTACCGCCCAGAGTGAGTCGGCCCCCTCCGGCACCACTGCCACCCAGAGTGAGTCGGCCCCCTCCGGCTCTACTGCCTAGAGTGAGTCGGCCCCCTCCGGCTCCTCGACTGCCCAGAGTGAGTCGGAGCCCACCGGCTCCACCGGCCAGACTGAGTCCGCCCACTCCGGCTCCTCTCCAGCCCTGAGTGAGTCGGCCCCCACGGCTCTACCGCACAGAGTGAGTCGGTCCCCTCCGGCTCATCTACCGCCCAGAGTGAGTCGGCCCCCTCCGGCTCTACCATCCTGAGTGAGTCGGCACCCTCCGGCTCCTCTCCCACCCAGAGTCAGTCGGCCCCCTCCGGCTCTACTGCCCAGAGTGAGTCGGCACCCTCTGGCACCTCTACCGCCCTGCGTGAGTCGGCCCCTTCCGGCTCTACCGCCCAGAGTGAGTCGGCCCCCTCCCGATCTACCGCCCAGAGTGAGTCGGCCCTCGCCGGCTCCTCTATCGCCCAGAGTGAGTCGGCCCCCTCCGGCTCTAACGCCCAGAGTGAGTCGGCACCCTCTGGCACCTCTACCGCCCAGCGTGAGTCGGCCGCCTCCGGCTCCACCGCCCAGAGTGAGTTGGCCCCCTCCGGATCTACCGCCTAGAGTCAGTCGGCACTCTACGGCACCTCTACCGCCCAGAGTGAGTCGGCCCCCTCCGGCTCTACCTCCCATAGTGAGTCGGCCCCCTCCGGCTCCTCTACCGCCCAGAGTTCGTCGGCCCCCTCCGGCTCTACCGCCCTGAGTGAGTTGGCACCCTCTGGCACCTCTGCCGCCCAGAGTGAGTCAGCCCCCTGCGGCTCCACTACCGCCCAGAGTGAGTCGGCCCCCTCCGGCTCTACTGCCTAGAGTGAGTCGGCCCCCTCCGGCTCCTCTACCGCCCAGAGTGAGTCGGCCCCCACCGGCTCTAACGCCCAGAGTGAGTCGGCCCACTCCGGCTCCTCGACCGCACAGAGTGAGTAGGCCCCCTCCGGCTCTATCGCCTTGAGTGAATCGGCCCCCTCCGGCTCTACTGCCCAGAGTGAGTCGGCACCCTCCAGCACCTCAACCACCCAGAGTGAGTCGGCCACCTCCGTCTCTACCGCCCAGAGTGAGTCGGCCCCCTCCGGCACCACTGCCGCCCAGAGTGAGTCGGCCCCCTCCGGCTCTACTGCCTAGAGTGAGTCGGCCCCCTCCGGCTCCTCGACGGCCCAGAGTGAGTCGGAGCCCACCGGCTCCACCGGCCAGAGTGAGTCCGCCCACTCTGGCTCCTCTCCAGCCCTGAGTGAGTCGGCCCCCACGGCTCTACCGCACAGAGTGAGTCGGTCCCCTCCGGCTCAACTACCGCCCAGAGTGAGTCAGCCCCCTCCGGCTCTACCATCCTGAGTGAGTCGGCACCCTCCGGCTCCTCTCCCACCCAGAGTCAGTCGGCCCCCTCCGGCTCTACTGCCCAGAGTGAGTCGGCACCCTCTGGCACCTCTACCGCCCTGCGTGAGTCGGCCCCTTCCGGCTCTACCGCCCAGAGTGAGTCGGCCCCCTCCCGATCTACCGCCCAGAGTGAGTCGGCCCCCGCCGGCTCCTCTATCGCCCAGAGTGAGTCGGCCCCCTCCGGCTCCTCTCCAGCCCTGAGTTAGTCGGCCCCCTCCGGCTCTACCGCCTAGTGTGATTCGGCCCCCTCCGTCTCTACCGCCCAGAGTGAGTCGGCCCCCTCCGGCTCGTCTGCCGCCCAGAATGATTCGGCCCCTTCCGGCTCTACCGCCCAGAGTGAGAGGGCACCCTCCGGAAAATCTACTGCCCAGAGTGAGTCGGCCCAATCCGGCTCAGCCGCCCAGAGTGAGTCGGTCCCTTCCGGCTCATCTCCCGCCCAGAGTGAGTCGGCCCGCTCCGGCTTTACCACCTAGAGTGAGTCGGCCGCCTCCGGCTCTACCGCCCAGATTGAGTCGGCCCCCTCCGGCACCACTGCCGCCCAGAGTGAGTCGGCCCCCTCCGGCTCTACTGCTTCGAGTGAGTCGGCCCCCTCCGGCTCCTCTACCGCCCAGAGTGAGTCGGAGCCCACCGGCTCTACCGCCCAGAGTGAGTCGACCCCCTCCGGCTGCTCTCCAGCCCTGAGTGAGTCGGCCCCCACGGCTCTACCGCCCAGAATGAGTCGGCCCCCTCCGGCTCATCTACCGCCCAGAGTGAGTCGGCCCCCTCCGGCTCTACCATCCTGAGTGAGTCGGCACCCTCCGGCTCCTCTCCCGCCCAGAGTCAGTCGGCCCCCTCCGGCTCTACAGCCCAGAGAGAGTTCGCACCCTCTGGCACCTCTACCGCCCAGCGTGAGTCGGCCCCCTCTGGCTCTACCGCCCAGAGTGAGTCGGCCCCCTCCGGATCAACCGCCCAGAGTGAGTCGGCCCCCGCCGGCTCCTCTATCGCCCAGAGTGAGTCGGCCCACTCCGGCTTTACCGCCCAGAGTGAGTCGGCACCCTCCGGCTCCTCTACCGCCCAGCGTGAGTCAGCCCCCTCCGGCTCTACCGCCCAGAGTGAGTCGGCCTCCTCCGGCTCCTCTACCGCTCAGAATGAGTCGGCCCCCTCCGGCTCTACCGCCCAGAGTGAGTCGGCCTCCTCCGGCTCCTCTACCGCCCAGAGTGAGTCGGCCCCCTCCGGCTCTTACGCCCAGAGTGAGTCGGCCCCCTCTGGCTCCTCTCCCGCCCAGAGTGAGTAGGCCCCCTCCGGCTCTATCGCCTTGAGTGAATCGGCCCCCTCCGGCTCTACCGCCCGGAGTGAGTCGGCACCCTCCAGCACCTCTACCGCCCAGAGTGAGTCGGCCACCTCCGGTTCTACCGCCCAGAGTGAGTTGCCCCGTCCGGCACCACTGCCGCCCAGAGTGAGTCGGCCCCCTCCGGCTCTACCGTCCTGTGTGAGTCGGCACCCTCCGGCTCCTCTCCCACCCAGAGTCAGTCGGCCCCCTCCAGCTCTACCGCCCAGATTGAGTCGGCACCCTCTGGCACCTCTACCGCCCAGCGTGAGTCGGCCCCCTCCAGTTCTGCAGCCCAGAGTGAGTCGGCCCCCTCCGGAACTACCGCCCAGAGTGAGTCGGCCCCCGCCGGCTCCTCTATCGCCCAGAGTGAGTCGGCCCCCTCCGGCTTTACCGCCCAGAGTGAGTCGGCCCCCTCCGGCTCCTCTACCGCCCAGCGTGAGTCGGCCCCCTCCGGCTCTCCCGCCCAGATTGAGACGGCGCCCTCCGGCACCTCTACCGCCCAGAGTGAGTTGGCCCCCTCCGGCGCTACCGCCCAGAGTGAGTTGGGCCACTCCGGCTCCTCTCCCGCCCAGAGTGAGTCGGCCCCCTCCGGCTCTATCACCTTGAGTGAATCGGCCCCCTCCGGCTCTACCGCCCAGAGTGAGTCGGCACCCTCCAGCACCTCTACCGCCCAGAGTGAGTCGGACCACTCCGGCTCCTCTCCCGTCCAGAGTGAGTCGGCCCCCTCCGGCTCTATCGCCTTGAGTGAATCGGCCCCCTCCGGCTCTACCGCCGAGAGTGAGTCGGCACCCTTCAGCACCTCTGCCGCCCAGACTGAGTCGGCCCCCTCCGGCTCCTCTCCCGCACAGAGTGAGTCCGGCCGCTCCGGCTCTATCCCCTTGAGTGAATCGGCCCCCTCCGGCTCTACCGCCCGGAGTGAGTCGGCACCCTGCAGCACCTCTACCGCCCAGAGTGAGTCGGCTGCATCCTACTCTACCGCCCAGAGTGAGTCGGCCCCCTCCGTCACCACTGCCATCCAGAGTGAGTCGGCACCCTCTGGCACCTCTACCGCCCAGCGTGAGTCGGCCCCCACCGGTTCTACCGCCCAGAGTGAGTCGGCCCCCTCCGGATCTACCGCCCAGAGTGAGTCGGCCCCCGCCGGATCCTCTATCGCCCAGAGTGAGTCGGCCCCCACCGGCTTTACCGCCCAGAGTGAGTCGGCCCCCTCCGGCTCCTCTACCGTCCAGCGTGAGTCGGCCCCCTCCGGCTCTACCGCCCAGAGTGAGTCGGCCCCCTCTGGCTCCTCTACCGCCCAGAATGAGTCAGCCCCCTCCGGCTCTACCGCCCAGATTGAGACGGCGCCCTCCGGCACCTCTACCGCCCAGAGTGAGTCGGCCCCCTCCGGCTCTACCGCCCAGAGTGAGTTGGAGCACTCCGGCTCCTCTCCCGCCCAGAGTGAGTTGGCCCCCTCCGGCGCTACCGCCCAGAGTGAGTTGGACCACTCCGGCTCCTCTCCCGCCCAGAGTGAGTCGGCCCCCTCCGGCTCTATCGCCTTGAGTGAATCAGCCCCCTCCGGCTCTCCCGCCCAGAGTGAGTCGGACCACTCCGGCTCCTCTCCCGTCCAGAGTGAGTCGGCCCCCTCCGGCTCTATCGCCTTGAGTGAATCGGCCCCCTACGGCTCTGCCGCCGAGAGTGAGTCGGCACCCTCCAGCACCTCTACCGCCCGGACTGAGTTGGCCCCCTCCGGCTCCTCTCCCGCCAGAGTGAGTCGGGCCGCTCCGGCTCTATCCCCTTGAGTGAATCGGCCACCTCCGGCTCTACCGCCCAGAGTGAGTCGGCACCCTGCAGCACCTCTACCGCCCAGAGTGAGTCGGCTGCATCCTGCTCTACCGCCCAGAGTGAGTCGGCCCCCTCCGGCACCACTGCCGTCCAGAGTGAGTCGGCCCCCTCCGGCTCTACTGCCTCGAGTGAGTCGGCCACCTCCGGCTCCACTACCGCCCAGAGTGAGTCGGAGCCCACCGGCTCTACCGCCCAGAGTGAGTCGGCCCCCTCCGGCTCCTCTCCAGCTCTGAGTGAGAGGGCCCCCACGGCTCTACCGCCCAGAGTGAGTCGGCCCCCTCCGGCTCTACCGTCCTGAGTTAGTCGGCACCCTCAGGCTCCTCTCCCACCCAGAGTCAGTCGGCCCCCTCCGGCTCTACTGCCCAGAGTCAGTCGGCACACTCCAGCACCTCTACCGCCCAGAGTGAGTCGGCCCCCTCCGGCACCTCTACCACCCAGAGTGAGTCAGCCCCATCCGGCTCAACTACCTGCCAGAGTGAGTCGGCCTGCACCGGCTCTACCATCCAGAGTGAGGCGGCCCCCTCCGACTCTCTCTGGGCGGTAGAGCAGGAGGTGGCCGACACACTCTGGGCGATAGAGGAGCGAGAGGGGGCTGAATCACCCTGGGCGGTAGTGGAGCCGGAGGGGGCCGACTCACGCTACCGCCCAGAGTGAGTCGGCCCCCTTCGGCTCCTCTCCCGCCCAGAGTGAGTCGGCCACCTCCGGCTATACCGCCTAGATTGAGTCGGCCCCCTCCGGCACCTCTACCGCCCAGAGTGAGTCGGCCCCCTCCGGCTCCTCTCCCGCCCAGAGTGTGTCGGCCCCCTCCGTTTCCTCTACCGCCCAGAGTGAGTCGGCCCCCTCCGGCTCTACCGCCCAGAGTGAGTCGGCCCCCTCCGGCTCCTCTCCAGCCCTGAGTGAGTCGGCCCCCACGGCTCTACCGCCCAGAGTGAGTCGGCCCCCTCCGGCACATCTGCCGCCCAGAGTGAGTCGGCCCCCTCCGGCTCTACCGTCCTGAGTGAGTCAGCACCCTCTGGCACCTCTACCTCCCAGCGTGAGTCGGCCCCCTCCGACTCTACAGCGAGTTGGCCCCCTCCGGCTCTACCGCCCAGAGTGAGTCGGCCCCCTCCGGCTCCTCTACCGCCCAGAGTGAGTGGGGCCCCTCCGGCTCTACCGCCCAGAGTGAGTCAGCCCACTCCGGCTCCTCTATCGCCCAAAATGAGACGGCCCCCTCTGGCTCTAATGCCCAGAGTGAGTCGGCCCCCTCCGGCTCCACTGCCTAGAGTGAGTCGGCCCCCTCCGGCTCCTCCACCGCCCAGAGTGAGTCGGCACCCACCGGCTCTACCGCCCAGAGTGTGTCGGCCCCCTGCGGCTCCTTTACCGCCCAGAGTGAGTCGGCCCCCTCCCGCTCTACCGCCCAGAGTGAGTCGGCCCCCTCCGGCTCCTCTACCGCCCAGAGTGAGTGGGCCACCTCCGGCTCTACCGCCCAGCGTGAGTCGGCCCCCTCCGGCTTTACCGACCAGAGTGAGTCGGCCCCCTCCGGCTCCTCTACCTCCCAGAATGAGTCGGCCCCCTCCGGCTCCACCGCCCAGAGTGAGACGGCACACTCTGGCGCCTCTACCGCCCATAGTGAATCGGCCCCCTCCGGCTCCACTACCACCCAGAGTGAGTCGGCCCCCTCCGGCTCCTCTACCGCCCAGAGTGAGTCGGCCCCCTCCGGATCCTCTTCCGCCCAGAATGAGTCGGCCCCCTCCGGCTCTACCGCCCAGAATGAGTCGGCCCCCTCCGGCTCCTCTACCTCCCAGAATAAGTCGGCCCCCTCCAGCTCCACCGCCCAGAGTGAGACGGCACACTCTGGCGCCTCTACCGCCCATAGTGAATCGGCCCCCTCCGGCTCCACTACCACCCAGAGTGAGTCGGCCCCCTCCGGCTCCTCTACCGCCCAGAGTGAGTCGGCCCCCTCCGGATCCTCTTCCGCCCAGAGTGAGTCGGCACCCTCCGGCACCTCTACCGCCCAGAGTGAGTCGGCCCCCTCCGGCACCTCTACCGCCCAGAGTGAGTTGGCCCCCTCCGGCTCTACCACCCTGAGTGAGTCGGCCCCCTGCGGCTCCTCTCCCGCCCAGAGTGATTCGGCCCCCTCCGGCTCTACCGCCTAGAGTGAGTCAGACCCGTCCGGCTCTACCGCCCAGAGTGAATCGGCACCCTCCAGCACCTCAATCGCACAGAGTGAGTCGGGCCCCTCCGGAACCTCCACCGCCCAGAGTGAGTCGGCCCCCTCCGGCTCTAGCGCCCAGAGTGAGTCGGCCCCCTCGGGGTCGTCTGCCGCCCAGAGTGAGTCGGCCCCCTCCGGCTCTTATGCCCAGAGTGAGTCGGCCCCCTCTGGCACCTCTGCCGCCCAGAGTGTGTCGGCACCCTCCGGCTCTACCGCCCAGAGTGAGTCGGCCCACTCCGACTCACTCTGGTTGGTAGTGCAGGAGGGGGCCTACTCACTCTGGGCGTCAGGGGAGCCAGAGGGGGCCGAATAACCCTGGGCGGTAGTGGCGCAGGAGGGGGCCGACTCACTCTACCACCCAGAGTGAGTCGGCCCCCTCCGGTTCCTCTAACGCCCAGAGTGAGTCGGCCCCCTCCGGCTCTACCGCACAGCATGAGTCAGCCCCCTTCGGCTCCTCTACCGCTCAGAGTGAGTCGGACACCTCCGGCTCCTCTACCGCCCAGAGTGAGTCGGCCCCCTCCGGCTGTACCGCTCAGAGTTAGTCGGACCCCTCCAGCTCCTATACCGCCCAGAGTGAGTCGGCACCCTCCGGCTCCGCGATCACCCAGAGTGAGACGGCCCCATCTGGCTCTACCGCCCAGAGTGAGTCGGCCCCCTCCGGCCCCTGTACCGCCCAGAGTGAGACGGCCCCCTCCGGCTCTAACGCCCAGAGTGAGTCGGCCCAATGCGGCTCCTCTAGCGCCCAGAGTGAGACGCCCCCTTCCGGCTCTACCGCCCAGAGTGAGTCCGACCCCTCTGGCTTCTCTACCGCCCAGAGTGAGTTGGGCCCCTCCGGCTCTACCGCCCAGAGTGAGTCGGCCCCCTCCGGCTCCTCTACCGCCCAGAGCGAGTCGGCCCCCTCCGGCTCTACCTCCCAGAGTGAGTCGGCCCCCTCCGGCTCTACCGCCCAGAGTGTGTCGGCCCCCTGCGGCTCCTCTACCGCCCAGAGTGAGTCGGCCCCCTCCGGCTCTACCGCCCAGAGTGAGTCGGCCCCCTCCGGCTACTCTGCCGCCCAGAGTGAGTGGGCCCACTCCGACTCTACCGCCCAGAGTGAGTCGGAACCCACCGGCTCCTCTGCCCCCAAAGTGAGTCGGTCCCCTCCTGCTCTACCGCCCAGAGTGTTTCGGCCCCCTCCGGCTCCATAACCGCCCAGAGTGATTCGGCCCCCTCTGGCTCTACCGCCCAGAGTGAGTCCGCCCCCTCTGGCTCCTCTACCGCCCAGAGTGTGTCGGCCCCCTCCGGCTCTACCGCCCAGAATGAGTCGGCCCCCTCCGTCTCCTCTATCACCCAGAATGAGACGGCCCCCTCTGGCTCTACCGCCCAGAGTGAGTCCTCCCCCTCCGGCTCCTCTATCACCCAGAGTGAGACGGCCCCCTCTGGCTCTACCGCCCAGAGTGAGTCCGCCCCCTCTGGCTCCTCTACCGCCCAGAGTGAGTCGGCCCCTTTTGGCTCTACCGCCCAGAGTGAGTCGGCCCCCTCCGGCTCCTCTACCGCCCAGATTGAGTCGCCCCCCTCCGGCTCTACCTCACAGAGTGAGTCGGCACCCTACGGCACCTCTACCGCCCAGAGTGAGTCGGCCCCAACTGGCTCTACCGCCCAGAGTGAGTCGGCCCCCTCCGGCTCCTCTCCAGCCCTCAGTGAGTTGGCCCCCTCCGGCTCTACCGCCCAGAGTGAGTCGGCCCCCTCCGGCTCCTCTACCGCCTAGAATGATTCGGCCCCTTCTGGCTTTACCGCCTAGAGTGAGTCGGCCCCCTCCGGCTCTACCGCCCAGAGTGAGTCGGCCCCCTCCGGCACCTCTGCCGCCCAGAGTGAGTCGGCCCCCTCTGGCTCTACTGCCTAGAGTGAGTCGGCCCCCTCCGGCTCCTCTACCGCCCAGAGTGAGTCGGCCCCCACCGGCTCTATCGCACAGATTGAGTCAGCCCCCTCCGGCTCTACCGCCCAGAGTGAGTCGGCCCCCTGCGTCTCCTCTACCGCCCTGAGTGAGTCGGCCCCTTCCGGCACTACCGCCCAGAGTGAGTCGGCCACCTCCGGCTCCTCTACCGCCCAGAGTGAGTCAGCCCCCTCCGACTCTACTGCCAAGAGTGAGTCGGACCCCTCCGGCTCCTCTACCGCCCAGAGTGATTCGGCCCCCTCCGGCTCTACCGCCCTGAGTGAGTCGGCCCCCTCCGGCTCCTCTACCGCCCAGAGTGAGTCGGCCCCCTCCGGCTCCTCTATCACCCAGAGTGAGACGGCCCCCTCTGGCTCTACCGCCCAGAATGAGTCGGCCCCCTCCGGCACCTCAGCCGCCCAGAGTGAGTCAGCCCCCTCCGGCTCGACTGCCAAGAGTGAGACGGCCCCCTCCGTCTGCTCTAACGCCCAGAGTGAGTCGGCACCCACCGACTCTACCGCCCAGAGTGTGTCGGCCCCCTGCGGCTCCTCTACCGCCCAGAGTGAGTCGGCCCCCTCCGGCTACTCTGCCGCCCAGAGTGAGTGGGCCCACTCCGACTCTACCGCCCTGAGTGAGTCGGAACCCACCGGCTCCTCTGCCCCCAAAGTGAGTCGGTCCCCTCCTGCTCTACCGCCCAGAGTGTTTCGGCCCCCTCCGGCTCCATAACCGCCCAGAGTGATTCGGCCCCCTCTGGCTCTACCGCCCAGAGTGAGTCCGCCCCCTCCGGCTCCTCTACCGCCCAGAGTGTGTCGGCCCCCTCCGGCTCTACCGCCCAGAATGAGTCGGCCCCCTCCGTCTCCTCTATCACCCAGAATGAGATGGCCCCCTCTGGCTCTACCGCCCAGAGTGAGTCCGCCCCCTCCGGCTCCTCTATCACCCAGAGTGAGACGGCCCCCTCTGGCTCTACCGCCCAGAGTGAGTCCGCCCCCTCTGGCTCCTCTACCGCCCAGAGTGAGTCGGCCCCTTTTGACTCTACCGCCCAGAGTGAGTCGGCCCCCTCCGGCTCCTCTACCGCCCAGAGTGAGTCGCCCCCCTCCGGCTCTACCACACAGAGTGAGTCGATACCCTACGGCACCTCTACCGCCCAGAGTGAGTCGGCCCCAACTGGCTCTACCGCCCAGAGTGAGTCGGCCCCCTCCGGCTCCTCTCCAGCCCTCAGTGAGTTGGCCCCCTCCGGCTCTACCGCCCAGAGTGAGTCGGCCCCATCCGGCTCCTCTACCGCCCAGAATGATTCGGCCCCTTCTGGCTTTACCGCCAAGAGTGAGTCGGCCCCCTCCGGCTCTACCGCCCAGAGTGAGTCGGCCCCCTCCGGCACCTCTGCCGCCCAGAGTGAGTCGGCCCCCTCTGGCTCTACTGCCTAGAGTGAGTCGGCCCCCTCCGGCTCCTCTACCGCCCAGAGTGAGTCGGCCCCCACCGGCTCTACCGCACAGATTGAGTCAGCCCCCTCCGTCTCTACCGCCCAGAGTGAGTCGGCCCCCTCCGGCTCTACCGCCCAGAGTGAGTCGGCCCCCTCCGGCTACTCTGCCGCCCAGAGTGAGTGGGCCCACTCCGACTCTACCGCCCAGAGTGAGTCGGAACCCACCGGCTCCTCTGCCCCCAAAGTGAGTCGGTCCCCTCCTGCTCTACCGCCCAGAGTGTTTCGGCCCCCTCCGGCTCCATAACCGCCCAGAGTGATTCGGCCCCCTCTGGCTCTACCGCCCAGAGTGAGTCCGCCCCCTCTGGCTCCTCTACCGCCCAGAGTGTGTCGGCCCCCTCCGGCTCTACCGCCCAGAATGAGTCGGCCCCCTCCGTCTCCTCTATCACCCAGAATGAGACGGCCCCCTCTGGCTCTACCGCCCAGAGTGAGTCCTCCCCCTCCGGCTCCTCTATCACCCAGAGTGAGACGGCCCCCTCTGGCTCTACCGCCCAGAGTGAGTCCGCCCCCTCTGGCTCCTCTACCGCCCAGAGTGAGTCGGCCCCTTTTGGCTCTACCGCCCAGAGTGAGTCGGCCCCCTCCGGCTCCTCTACCGCCCAGATTGAGTCGCCCCCCTCCGGCTCTACCTCACAGAGTGAGTCGGCACCCTACGGCACCTCTACCGCCCAGAGTGAGTCGGCCCCAACTGGCTCTACCGCCCAGAGTGAGTCGGCCCCCTCCGGCTCCTCTCCAGCCCTCAGTGAGTTGGCCCCCTCCGGCTCTACCGCCCAGAGTGAGTCGGCCCCCTCCGGCTCCTCTACCGCCTAGAATGATTCGGCCCCTTCTGGCTTTACCGCCTAGAGTGAGTCGGCCCCCTCCGGCTCTACCGCCCAGAGTGAGTCGGCCCCCTCCGGCACCTCTGCCGCCCAGAGTGAGTCGGCCCCCTCTGGCTCTACTGCCTAGAGTGAGTCGGCCCCCTCCGGCTCCTCTACCGCCCAGAGTGAGTCGGCCCCCACCGGCTCTATCGCACAGATTGAGTCAGCCCCCTCCGGCTCTACCGCCCAGAGTGAGTCGGCCCCCTGCGTCTCCTCTACCGCCCTGAGTGAGTCGGCCCCTTCCGGCACTACCGCCCAGAGTGAGTCGGCCACCTCCGGCTCCTCTACCGCCCAGAGTGAGTCAGCCCCCTCCGACTCTACTGCCAAGAGTGAGTCGGACCCCTCCGGCTCCTCTACCGCCCAGAGTGATTCGGCCCCCTCCGGCTCTACCGCCCTGAGTGAGTCGGCCCCCTCCGGCTCCTCTACCGCCCAGAGTGAGTCGGCCCCCTCCGGCTCCTCTATCACCCAGAGTGAGACGGCCCCCTCTGGCTCTACCGCCCAGAATGAGTCGGCCCCCTCCGGCACCTCAGCCGCCCAGAGTGAGTCAGCCCCCTCCGGCTCGACTGCCAAGAGTGAGACGGCCCCCTCCGTCTGCTCTAACGCCCAGAGTGAGTCGGCACCCACCGACTCTACCGCCCAGAGTGTGTCGGCCCCCTGCGGCTCCTCTACCGCCCAGAGTGAGTCGGCCCCCTCCGGCTACTCTGCCGCCCAGAGTGAGTGGGCCCACTCCGACTCTACCGCCCTGAGTGAGTCGGAACCCACCGGCTCCTCTGCCCCCAAAGTGAGTCGGTCCCCTCCTGCTCTACCGCCCAGAGTGTTTCGGCCCCCTCCGGCTCCATAACCGCCCAGAGTGATTCGGCCCCCTCTGGCTCTACCGCCCAGAGTGAGTCCGCCCCCTCCGGCTCCTCTACCGCCCAGAGTGTGTCGGCCCCCTCCGGCTCTACCGCCCAGAATGAGTCGGCCCCCTCCGTCTCCTCTATCACCCAGAATGAGATGGCCCCCTCTGGCTCTACCGCCCAGAGTGAGTCCGCCCCCTCCGGCTCCTCTATCACCCAGAGTGAGACGGCCCCCTCTGGCTCTACCGCCCAGAGTGAGTCCGCCCCCTCTGGCTCCTCTACCGCCCAGAGTGAGTCGGCCCCTTTTGACTCTACCGCCCAGAGTGAGTCGGCCCCCTCCGGCTCCTCTACCGCCCAGAGTGAGTCGCCCCCCTCCGGCTCTACCACACAGAGTGAGTCGATACCCTACGGCACCTCTACCGCCCAGAGTGAGTCGGCCCCAACTGGCTCTACCGCCCAGAGTGAGTCGGCCCCCTCCGGCTCCTCTCCAGCCCTCAGTGAGTTGGCCCCCTCCGGCTCTACCGCCCAGAGTGAGTCGGCCCCATCCGGCTCCTCTACCGCCCAGAATGATTCGGCCCCTTCTGGCTTTACCGCCAAGAGTGAGTCGGCCCCCTCCGGCTCTACCGCCCAGAGTGAGTCGGCCCCCTCCGGCACCTCTGCCGCCCAGAGTGAGTCGGCCCCCTCTGGCTCTACTGCCTAGAGTGAGTCGGCCCCCTCCGGCTCCTCTACCGCCCAGAGTGAGTCGGCCCCCACCGGCTCTACCGCACAGATTGAGTCAGCCCCCTCCGTCTCTACCGCCCAGAGTGAGTCGGGCCCCTGCGGCTCCTCTACCGCCCTGAGTGAGTCGGCCCCCTCCGGCTTTACCGCCTAGAGTGAGTCGGCCCCCTCCGGCTCCACCGCCCAAAGTGAGTCGGCCCCCTCCGGCACCTGTGCAGCCCAGAGTGAGTCGGCCCCCTCCGGCTCTACTTCCCAGAGTGAGTCGGCCCCCTCCGGCTCCTCTACCGCCCAGAGTGAGTCAGACCCCACCGGCTCTACCTGCCAGAGTGAGACGGCCCCCTCCGGCTCCTCTACCACACAGAGTGAGTCGGCCCCCTCCGGCTCTACTGCCGAGAGTGAGTCGGCCTCCTCCGGCTCCTCTACCGACCAGAGTGCGTCGGCACCCACCGGCTCTAATGCCCAGAGTGAGTCTGCCCCCTGCGGCTCCTCTACCGCCCAGAGTGAGTCGGCCCCCTCCGGCTCTACCGCCCAGAGTGAGTCCGCCCCCTCCGGCTCCTCTATCACCCAGAGTGAGACGGCCCCCTCTGGCTCTACCGCCCAGAGTGAGTCCGCCCCCTCCGGCTCCTCTACCGCCCAGAGTGAGTCGGCCCCCTTTGGCTCTACCGCCCAGAGTGAGTCGGCCCCCTCCGGCTCCTCTACCGCCCAGAGTGAGTCGCCCCCCTCCGGCTCTCCCACACAGAGTGAGTCGGCACCCTACGGCACCTCTACCGCCCAGAGTGAGTCGGCCCAAACTGGCGCTACCGCCCAGAGTGAGTCGGCCCCCTCCGGCTCCTTTCCAGCCCTCAGTGAGATGCCCCCTCCGGCTCTACCGCCCAGAGTGAGTCGGCCCCCTCCGGCTCCTCTACCGCCCAGAATGATTCGGCCCCTTCTGGCTTTACCGCCTGGAGTGAGTCGGCCCCCTCCGGCTCTACCGCCCAGAGTGAGTCGGCCCCCTCCGGCACCTCTGCCGCCCAGAGTGAGTCGGCACCCTCCGGCTCCTCTACCGCCCAGAGTGAGTCGGCCATCTCTGGCTCTACCCCCCAGAGTGAGTCGGCCCCCTCAGGCTCCTATATCACCCAGAGTGAGACGGCCATCTTGGCTCTACCGCCCAGAGTGAGTCGGCACACTCCGGATCCTCTACCACCCAGAGTGAGAAGGCCCCCTCCGGCTCTAACGCCCAGAGTGAGTCGGCCCAATCCAGCTCCTCTACCGCCCAGAGTGAGACGCCCCCCTCCGGCTCTACCGCCCAGAGTGAGACGGACCCATCCGGCTCCTATACCGCCCAGAGTGAGTCGGCACCCTCCGGCTCCTCTACCGCCCAGAGTGAGTCGGCCATCTCTGGCTCTACCGCCCAGAGTGAGTCGTCCCCCTCCGGCTCCTCTATCACTCAGAGTGAGACGGCCCCCTCCGGCTCTACTCCCTAGAGTGAGTCGGCCTCCTCCGGCTCCTCTACCGACCAGAGTGAGTCGGCCCCCTCCGGCTCTACCGCCCAGAGTGAGTCGGCCCCCTCCGGCTCCTCTACCACCCAGAGTGAGTCGGCCCCCTCCGGCTCTACCGCCCAGAGTGAGTCGGCCCCCTCCGGCTCCTCTACCGCCCAGAGTGAGTGGGGCCCCTCCGGCTCTACCGCCCAGATTGAGTCAGCCGCCTCCGGCTCCTCTATCACCCAGACTGAGACGGCCCCCTCCGGCTCCTCTACCTCCCAGAATGAGTCGGCCGCCTCCGGCTCTACCACCCAGAGTGAGACGGCACACTCTGGCGCCTCTACCGCCCATAGTGAATCGGCCCCCTCCCGCTCCACTACCACGCAGAGTGAGTCGGCCCCCTCCAGCTCCTCTACTGCCCAGAGTGAGTCGGCCCCCTCCGGCTCTACAGCCCAGATTGAGTCGACCCCCTCCGGATCCTCTTCCGCCCAGGATGAGTCGGCCCCCTCCGGCTCTACCGCCCAGAAACAGTCGGCCCCCTCCGGCTCTACCGCCCAGAGTGAGTCGGCACCCTCCGGCACCTCTACCGCCCAGAGTGAGTCGGCCCCCGCCGTCTCTACCGCCGAGAGTGAGTCGGCCCCCTCCGGCTGCTCTACCACCCAGAGTGAGTCGGCCCCCACCGGCTCTACCGCCCAGAGTGAGTCGGCCCCCTTCGGCTCCTCTACCGCCCAGAGTGAGCCGGCCCCCTCCGGCTCTACCGCCCAGAGTGAGTGGGCCCCCTCCGGGTCTACCGCCCAGAGTGAGTCGGACCCCTCTGGATCTAACGCCCAGAGTGTGTCGGCCCCCGCCGGCTCCTCTATCGCCCAGAGTGAGTCGGCCCCGTCCAGCTCCACTACCGCCCAGAGTGATTCGGCCCCCTCCGGCTCCATCACCGCCCAGAGTGAGTGGGCCCCCTCCGGCTCTTCCGCCCAGAGTGAGACGGCCCCCTCCGGCTCCTCTACTGCACAGAATGAGTCGGCCCTCTCCGGCTCTACCGCCCAGAGTGAGTCGGCCCCTTTTGACTCTACCGCCCAGAGTGAGTCGGCCCCCTCCGGCTCCTCTACCGCCCAGAGTGAGTCGCCCCCCTCCGGCTCTACCACACAGAGTGAGTCGATACCCTACGGCACCTCTACCGCCCAGAGTGAGTCGGCCCCAACTGGCTCTACCGCCCAGAGTGAGTCGGCCCCCTCCGGCTCCTCTCCAGCCCTCAGTGAGTTGGCCCCCTCCGGCTCTACCGCCCAGAGTGAGTCGGCCCCCTCCGGCTCCTCTACCGCCCAGAATGATTCGGCCCCTTCTGGCTTTACCGCCTAGAGTGAGTCGGCCCCCTCCGGCTCTACCGCCCAGAGTGAGTCGGCCCCCTCCGGCACCTCTGCCGCCCAGAGTGAGTCGGCCCCCTCTGGCTCTACTGCCTAGAGTGAGTCGGCCCTCTCCGGCTCCTCTACCGCCCAGAGTGAGTCGGCCCCCACCGGCTCTACCGCACAGATTGAGTCAGCCCCCTCCGTCTCTACCGCCCAGAGTGAGTCGGGCCCCTGCGGCTCCTCTACCGCCCTGAGTGAGTCGGCCCCCTCCGGCTTTACCGCCTAGAGTGAGTCGGCCCCCTCCGGCTCCACCGCCCAAAGTGAGTCGGCCCCCTCCGGCACCTGTGCAGCCCAGAGTGAGTCGGCCCCCTCCGGCTCTACTTCCCAGAGTGAGTCGGCCCCCTCCGGCTCCTCTACCGCCCAGAGTGAGTCAGACCCCACCGGCTCTACCTGCCAGAGTGAGACGGCCCCCTCCGGCTCCTCTACCACACAGAGTGAGTCGGCCCCCTCCGGCTCTACTGCCGAGAGTGAGTCGGCCTCCTCCGGCTCCTCTACCGACCAGAGTGCGTCGGCACCCACCGGCTATAATGCCCAGAGTGAGTCGGCCCCCTGCGGCTCCTCTACCGCCCAGAGTGAGTCGGCCCCCTCCGGCTCTACCGCCCAGAGTGAGTCCGCCCCCTCCGGCTCCTCTATCACCCAGAGTGAAAAGGCCCCCTCTGGCTCTACCGCCCAGAGTGAGTCCGCCCCCTCCGGCTCCTCTACCGCCCAGAGTGAGTCGGCCCCCTTTGGCTCTACCGCCCAGAGTGAGTCGGCCCCCTCCGGCTCCTCTACCGCCCAGAGTGAGTCGCCCCCCTCCGGCTCTCCCACACAGAGTGAGTCGGCACCCTACGGCACCTCTACCGCCCAGAGTGAGTCGGCCCAAACTGGCGCTACCGCCCAGAGTGAGTCGGCCCCCTCCGGCTCCTCTCCAGCCCTCAGTGAGATGCCCCCTCCGGCTCTACCGCCCAGAGTGAGTCGGCCCCCTCCGGCTCCTCTACCGCCCAGAATGATTCGGCCCCTTCTGGCTTTACCGCCTGGAGTGAGTCGGCCCCCTCCGGCTCTACCGCCCAGAGTGAGTCGGCCCCCTCCGGCACCTCTGCCGCCCAGAGTGAGTCGGCACCCTCCGGCTCCTCTACCGCCCAGAGTGAGTCGGCCATCTCTGGCTCTACCCCCCAGAGTGAGTCGGCCCCCTCAGGCTCCTATATCACCCAGAGTGAGACGGCCATCTTGGCTCTACCGCCCAGAGTGAGTCGGCACACTCCGGATCCTCTACCACCCAGAGTGAGAAGGCCCCCTCCGGCTCTAACGCCCAGAGTGAGTCGGCCCAATCCAGCTCCTCTACCGCCCAGAGTGAGACGCCCCCCTCCGGCTCTACCGCCCAGAGTGAGACGGACCCATCCGGCTCCTATACCGCCCAGAGTGAGTCGGCACCCTCCGGCTCCTCTACCGCCCAGAGTGAGTCGGCCATCTCTGGCTCTACCGCCCAGAGTGAGTCGTCCCCCTCCGGCTCCTCTATCACTCAGAGTGAGACGGCCCCCTCCGGCTCTACTCCCTAGAGTGAGTCGGCCTCCTCCGGCTCCTCTACCGACCAGAGTGAGTCGGCCCCCTCCGGCTCTACCGCCCAGAGTGAGTCGGCCCCCTCCGGCTCCTCTACCGCCCAGAGTGAGTCGGCCCCCTCCGGCTCTACCGCCCAGAGTGAGTCGGCCCCCTCCGGCTCCTCTACCGCCCAGAGTGAGTGGGGCCCCTCCGGCTCTACCGCCCAGATTGAGTCAGCCGCCTCCGGCTCCTCTATCACCCAGACTGAGACGGCCCCCTCCGGCTCCTCTACCTCCCAGAATGAGTCGGCCGCCTCCGGCTCTACCACCCAGAGTGAGACGGCACACTCTGGCGCCTCTACCGCCCATAGTGAATCGGCCCCCTCCCGCTCCACTACCACGCAGAGTGAGTCGGCCCCCTCCAGCTCCTCTACTGCCCAGAGTGAGTCGGCCCCCTCCGGCTCTACAGCCCAGATTGAGTCGACCCCCTCCGGATCCTCTTCCGCCCAGGATGAGTCGGCCCCCTCCGGCTCTACCGCCCAGAAACAGTCGGCCCCCTCCGGCTCTACCGCCCAGAGTGAGTCGGCACCCTCCGGCACCTCTACCGCCCAGAGTGAGTCGGCCCCCGCCGTCTCTACCGCCGAGAGTGAGTCGGCCCCCTCCGGCTGCTCTACCACCCAGAGTGAGTCGGCCCCCACCGGCTCTACCGCCCAGAGTGAGTCGGCCCCCTTCGGCTCCTCTACCGCCCAGAGTGAGCCGGCCCCCTCCGGCTCTACCGCCCAGAGTGAGTGGGCCCCCTCCGGGTCTACCGCCCAGAGTGAGTCGGACCCCTCTGGATCTAACGCCCAGAGTGTGTCGGCCCCCGCCGGCTCCTCTATCGCCCAGAGTGAGTCGGCCCCGTCCAGCTCCACTACCGCCCAGAGTGATTCGGCCCCCTCCGGCTCCATCACCGCCCAGAGTGAGTGGGCCCCCTCCGGCTCTTCCACCCAGAGTGAGACGGCCCCCTCCGGCTCCTCTACTGCACAGAATGAGTCGGCCCTCTCCGGCTCTACCGCCCAGAGTGAGTCGGCCCCCTCCGGCACCTCTACCGCGCAGAGTGAGTCGCCCCCCCTCCGGCTCTACCGCCCAGAGTGAGTCGGCCCACGCTGCTCCTCTATCGCCCATAGTTAGTCGGTGCCCTCCGTCTCTACCGCCCAGAGTGTGTCGGCACCCTCCGGCTCCTGTACCGCCCAGCGTGAGTCAGCCCCCTCCGGCTCTACCGCCCAGAGTGAGTCGGCCCCCTCCGGCCCCTCTACCGCACAGAATGAGTCAGCACCCTCTGGCTCTACCGCCCAGAGTGAGACGGCAACCTCTGGCAGCTCGACCGCCCAGAGTGAGTCGGCCCCCTCCGGCTCTACCGCCCAGAGTGAGTCGGCCCCCTCCGGATCCTCTACCACCTAGAGTGAGTCGGCCCCCTCCGGCTCGACAGCCCAGAGTGATTCGGCCCCCTCCGGATCCTCTCCCGCCCAGAATGTGTCGGCCCCCTCCGGCTCTACCGCCCAGAGTGAGTCAGCACCCTCCGGCACCTCTACCGCCCAGAGTGAGTCGGCCCCCGCCGGCTCTACTGCCCAGAGTTAGTCGGCCCCCTCCGGCACCTCTGCCACCCAGAGTGAGTCGGCCCCCTCCGTCTCTACTGCCTGGAGTGAGTCGGCCCCCTCCGGCTCCTCTACCACCCAGAGTGAGTCGGCCCCCACCGGCTGTACCGCCCAGAGTGAGTCGGCCCCCTCCGGCTCTACCGCCCAGAGTGAGTCAGCCCCCTGCGGCTCCTCTACCGCCCAGAGTAAGTCGGCCCCCTCCGGCTCTACCTCCCAGAGTGAGTCGGCCCCCTCCGGCTCCTCTACCGCCCAGAGTGAGTCAGCCCCCTCCGACTCTACCGGCCAGAGTGAGTCGGACACTCCGGCTCCTCTAGCGCCCAGAGTGAGTCGGCCCCCTCCGGCTCTACCGTCCTGAGTGAGTCGGCACCCTCCAGCTCCTCTACCGCCCAGAGTCAGTCGGCCCCCTCCGGCTCTACCGCCCAGAGTGAGTCGTCCCCCTCCAGCTCTACCGCCCAGAGTGATTCGGCACCCTCTGCACCTCTATCGCCAAGAGTGAGTCGGCCCGTCCGGCTCCACTACCGCCCAGAGTGATTCGGCCCCGTCCGGCTCCATAAGCGCCCAGAGTGAGTCGGCCCCGTCTGGCTCTACCGCCCAGAGTGAGTCCGCCCCCTCCGGCTCCTCTACCGCCCAGAGTGAGTCGGCCGTCTCCGGCTCTACCGCCCAGAGTGAGTCGGCCCCCTCCGGCTCCTCTACCGCACAGAGTGAGTCGGCCCCCTCCGGCTCTACCGCCCAGAGTGAGTCGGCCCCCTCCGGCTCCTCTACCGCCCAGAGTGAGTCGTCCCCCCTCCGGCTCTACCGCCCAGAGTGAGTCGGCCCCCTCTGGCTCCTCTACCACCCAGAATGAGTCGGACCTCTCCGGCTCTACCGTCCAGATTCAGTCGGCACACTACGGCACCTCTACCGCCCAGAGTGAGTCGGCCCCCTCCGGCTCTACCGCCCAGAGTGAGTCGGCCCCCTCCGGCTCTACCGCCTAGTGTGAGTCGGCCCCCTCCGGCTCCTCTACCGCCCAGAATGATTCGGCCCCTTCCGGCTCTACCACCCAGAGTGAGACGGCACCCTCCGGAACATCTACCGCCCAGAGTGAGTCGGCCCTATCCGGCTCAACCGCCCAGAGTGAGTCGGCCCCCTCCGGCTCCTCTCCCGCCCAGAGTGAATCGGACCCCTCCGGCTTTACCGCCTAGAGTGAGTCGGCCCCCTCCGGCTCTACCGCCCAGAGTGAGTCGGCCCCCTCCGGCACCTGTGCCGCCCAGAGTGAGTCGGCCCCCTCCGGCTCTACTTCCCAGAGTGTGTCAGCCCGCACCGGCTCTACCTGCCAGAGTGAGACGGCCCCCTCCGGCTCCTCTACCGCCCAGAGTGAGTCAGACCCCTCCAGTTCCTATACCGCCCAGCGTGAGTCGGCACCCTCCGGCTCCTCCAGCACCCAGAGTGAGTCGGCCCCCTCCGTCTCTCCTGCCGAGAGTGAGTCGGCCCCCTCCGGCTCCTCTACCACCCAGAGTGAGTCGGCCCCCACCGGCTCTACCGCCCAGAGTGAGTCGGCACCGTCCGGCTCCTCTTCCGCCCAGAGTGAGTCGGCCCCCTCCGGCTCTACCGCCCAGAGTGAGTCGGCCCCCTCCGGCTCCTCTACCGCTAAGAGTGAGTCAGCCCCCTCCGACTCTACCGGCCAGAGTGAGTCGGACACTCCGGCTCCTCTAGCTCCCAGAGTGAGTCGGCCCCCTCCGGCTCTACCGTCCTGAGTGAGTCGGCACCCTCCGGCTCCTCTGCCGCCCAGAGTCAGTCGGCCCCCTCCGGCTCTACCGCCCAGAGTGATTCGGCACCCTCTGCACCTCTGCCGCCCAGCATGAGTCGGCCCCCTCCGGCTCTACCGCCCAGAGTGAGTCTGCCCCCTCCGGCTCTACCGCTCAGAGTGATTCGGCACCCTCTGCACCTCTATCGCCCAGAGTGAGTCGGCCCCGTCCGGCTCCATAACCGCCCAGAGTGAGTCGGCCCCGTCCGGCTATACCGCCCAGAGTGAGTCGGCCCCCTCCGGCTCCTCAACCGCACAGAATGAGTTGGCCCCCTCCGGCTCTACCGCCCAGAGTGAGTCGGCCCCCTCCGGCTCCTCTACCGCCCAGAGTGAGTCGCCCCCCCTCCGGCTCTACCGCCCAGAGTGAGTCGGCCCCCTCTGGCTCCTCTACCACCCAGAATGAGTCGGCCCTCTCCGGCTGTACCGCCCAGAGTGAGTCGGCCCCCTCCGGCTCTACCGCCTAGTGTGAGTCGGCCCCCTCCGGCTCTACCGCCCAGAGTGAGTCGGCCCCCTCCGGCTCCTCTACCGCCCAGAATGTTTCGGCCCCTTCCGGCTCGACCGCCCAGAGTGAGACGGCACCCTCCGGAACATCTACCGCCCAGGGTGAGTCGGCCCTATCCGGCTCAACGGGCCAGAGTGAGTCGGCCCCCTCCGGCTCCTCTCCCGCCCAGAGTGAATCGGCCCCCTCCGGCTTTACCGCCTAGAGTGAGTCGGCCCCCTCCGGCTCCACCGCCCAAAGTGAGTCGGCCCCCTCCGGCACCTGTGCAGCCCAGAGTGAGTCGGCCCCCTCCGGCTCTACTTCCCAGAGTGAGTCGGCCCACTCCGGCTCCTCTACCTCCCAGAGTGAGTCAGACCCCACCGGCTCTACCTGCCAGAGTGAGACGGCCCCCTCCGGCTCCTCTACCACACAGAGTGAGTCGGCCCCCTCCGGCTCTACTGCCGAGAGTGAGTCGGCCTCCTCCGGCTCCTCTACCGACCAGAGTGCGTCGGCACCCACCGGCTCTAATGCCCAGAGTGAGTCGGCCCCCTGCGGCTCCTCTACCGCCCAGAGTGAGTCGGCCCCCTCCGGCTCTACCGCCCAGAGTGAGTCCGCCCCCTCCGGCTCCTCTATCACCCAGAGTGAGACGGCCCCCTCTGGCTCTACCGCCCAGAGTGAGTCCGCCCCCTCCAGCTCCTCTACCGCCCAGAGTGAGTCGGCCCCCTTTGGCTCTACCGCCCAGAGTGAGTCGGCCCCCTCCGGCTCCTCTACCGCCCAGAGTGAGTCGCCCCCCTCCGGCTCTCCCACACAGAGTGAGTCGGCACCCTCCGGCACCTCTACCGCCCAGAGTGAGTCGGCCCAAACTGGCGCTACCGCCCAGAGTGAGTCGGCCCCCTCCGGCTCCTCTCCAGCCCTCAGTGAGATGCCCCCTCCGGCTCTACCGCCCAGAGTGAGTCGGCCCCCTCCGGCTCCTCTACCGCCCAGAATGATTCGGCCCCTTCTGGCTTTACCGCCTGGAGTGAGTCGGCCCCCTCCGGCTCTACCGCCCAGAGTGAGTCGGCCCCCTCCGGCACCTCTGCCGCCCAGAGTGAGTCGGCACCCTCCGGCTCCTCTACCGCCCAGAGTGAGTCGGCCATCTCTGGCTCTACCCCCCAGAGTGAGTCGGCCCCCTCCGGCTCCTATATCACCCAGAGTGAGACGGCCATCTTGGCTCTACCGCCCAGAGTGAGTCGGCACACTCCGGATCCTCTACCACCCAGAGTGAGAAGGCCCCCTCCGGCTCTAACGCCCAGAGTGAGTCGGCCCAATCCAGCTCCTCTACCGCCCAGAGTGAGACACCCCCCTCCGGCTCTACCGCCCAGAGTGAGACGGACCCATCCGGCTCCTATACCGCCCAGAGTGAGTCGGCACCCTCCGGCTCCTCTACCGCCCAGAGTGAGTCGGCCATCTCTGGCTCTACCGCCCAGAGTGAGTCGTCCCCCTCCGGCTCCTCTATCACTCAGAGTGAGACGGCCCCCTCCGGCTCTACTCCCTAGAGTGAGTCGGCCTCCTCCGGCTCCTCTACCGACCAGAGTGAGTCGGCCCCCTCCGGCTCTACCGCCCAGAGTGAGTCGGCCCCCTCCGGCTCCTCTACCGCCCAGAGTGAGTCGGCCCCCTCCGGCTCTACCGCCCAGAGTGAGTCGGCCCCCTCCGGCTCCTCTACCGCCCAGAGTGAGTGGGGCCCCTCCGGCTCTACCGCCCAGATTGAGTCAGCCCCCACCGGCTCCTCTATCACCCAGACTGAGACGGCCCCCTCCGGCTCCTCTACGTCCCAGAATGAGTCGGCCCCCTCCGGCTCTACCACCCAGAGTGAGACGGCACACTCTGGCGCCTCTACCGCCCATAGTGAATCGGCCCCCTCCCGCTCCACTACCACGCAGAGTGAGTCGGCCCCCTCCAGCTCCTCTACCGCCCAGAGTGAGTTGGCCCCCTCCGGCTCTACAGCCCAGATTGAGTCGACCCCCTCCGGATCCTCTTCCGCCCAGGATGATTCGGCCCCCTCCGGCTCTACCGCCCAGAAAGAGTCGGCCCCCTCCGGCTCTACCGCCCAGAGTGAGTCGGCACCCTCCGGCACCTCTACCGCCCAGAGTGAGTCGGCCCCTGCCGTCTCTACCGCCGAGAGTGAGTCGGCCCCCTCCGGCTGCTCTACCACCCAGATTGAGTCGGCCCCCACCGGCTCTACCGCCCAGAGTGAGTCGGCCCCCTTCGGCTCCTCTACCGCCCAGAGTGAGCCGGCCCCCTCCGGCTCTACCGCCCAGAGTGAGTGGGCCCCCTCCGGGTCTACCGCCCAGAGTGAGTCGGACCCCTTTGGATCTAACGCCCAGAGTGTGTCGGCCCCCGCCGGCTCCTCTATCGCCCAGAGTGATTCGGCCCCGTCCAGCTCCACTACCGCCCAGAGTGATTCGGCCCCCTCCAGCTCCATCACCGCCCAGAGTGAGTGGGCCCCCTCCGGCTCTTCCGCCCAGAGTGAGACGGCCCCCTCCGGCTCCTCTACCGCACAGAATGAGTCGGCCCTCTCCGGCTCTACCGCACAGAGTGAGTCGGCCCCCTCCGGCACCTCTACCGCGCAGAGTGAGTCGCCCCCCCTCCGGCTCTACCGCCCAGAGTGAGTCGGCCCACGCTGGCTCCTCTATCGCCCATAGTTAGTCGGTGCCCTCCGTCTCTACCGCCCAGAGTGTGTCGGCACCCTCCGGCTCCTGTACCGCCCAGCGTGAGTCAGCCCCCTCCGGCTCTACCGCCCAGAGTGAGTCGGCCCCCTCCGGCCCCTCTACCGCACAGAATGAGTCGGCACCCTCCGGCTCTACCGCCCAGAGTGAGACGGCAACCTCTGGCACCTCGACCGCCCAGAGTGAGTCGGCCCCCTCCGGCTCTACCGCCCAGAGTGAGTCGGCCCCCTCCGGCTCCTCTACCGCCTAGAGTGAGTCGGCCCCCTCCGGCTCGACAGCCCAGAGTGATTCGGCCCACTCCGGATCCTCTACCGCCCAGAATGTGTCGGCCCCCTCCGGCTCTACCGCCCAGAGTGAGTCAGCACCCTCCGGCACCTCTACCGCCCAGAGTGAGTCGGCCCCCGCCGGCTCTACTGCCCAGAGTTAGTCGGCCCCCTCCGGCACCTCTGCCACCCAGAGTGAGTCGGCCCCCTCCGTCTCTACTGCCTGGAGTGAGTCGGCCCCCTCCGGCTCCTCTACCACCCAGAGTGAGTCGGCCCCCACCGGCTGTACCGCCCAGAGTGAGTCGGCCCCCTCCGGCTCCTCTACCGCCCAGAGTGAGTCGGCCCCCTCCGGCTCTACCGCCCAGAGTGAGTCAGCCCCCTGCGGCTCCTCTACCGCCCAGAGTAAGTCGGCCCCCTCCGGCTCCACCTCCCAGAGTGAGTCGGCCCCCTCCGGCTCCTCTACCGCCCAGAGTGAGTCTGCCCCCTCCGACTCTACCGGCCAGAGTGAGTCGGACACTCCGGCTCCTCTAGCGCCCAGAGTGAGTCGGCCCCCTCCGGCTCTACCGTCCTGAGTGAGTAGGCACCCTCCAGCTCCTCTACCGCCCAGAGTCAGTCGGCCCCCTCCGGCTCTACCGCCCAGAGTGAGTCGTCCCCCTCCAGCTCTACCGCCCAGAGTGATTCGGCACCCTCTGCACCTCTATCGCCAAGAGTGAGTCGGCCCCGTCCGGCTCCACTACCGCCCAGAGTGATTCGGCCCCGTCCGGCTCCATAAGCGCCCAGAGTGAGTCTGCCCCGTCTGGCTCTACCGCCCAGAGTGAGTCCGCCACCTCCGGCTCCTCTACCGCCCAGAGTGAGTCGGCCGTCTCCGGCTCTACCGCCCAGAGTGAGTCGGCCCCCTCCGGCTCCTCTACCGCACAGAGTGAGTCGTCCCCCCTCCGGCTCTACCGCCCAGAGTGAGTCGTCCCCCCTCCGGCTCTACCGCCCAGAGTGAGTCGGCCCCCTCTGGCTCCTCTACCACCCAGAATGAGTCGGACCTCTCCGGCTCTACCGTCCAGATTCAGTCGGCACACTACGGCACCTCTACCGCCCAGAGTGAGTCGGCCCCCTCCGGCTCTACCGCCCAGAGTGAGTCGGCCCCCTCCGGCTCTACCGCCTAGTGTGAGTCGGCCCCCTCCGGCTCCTCTACCGCCCAGAATGATTCGGCCCCTTCCGGCTCTACCACCCAGAGTGAGACGGCACCCTCCGGAACATCTACCGCCCAGAGTGAGTCGGCCCTATCCGGCTCAACCGCCCAGAGTGAGTCGGCCCCCTCCGGCTCCTCTCCCGCCCAGAGTGAATCGGACCCCTCCGGCTTTACCGCCTAGAGTGAGTCGGCCCCCTCCGGCTCTACCGCCCAGAGTGAGTCGGCCCCCTCCGGCACCTGTGCCGCCCAGAGTGAGTCGGCCTCCTCCGGCTCTACTTCCCAGAGTGTGTCAGCCCACACCGGCTCTACCTGCCAGAGTGAGACGGCCCCCTCCGGCTCCTCTACCGCCCAGAGTGAGTCGGCCCCCTCTGGCTCCACTACCGCCCAGAGTGAGCCGGCCCCCTCCGGCTCCTCTACAGCCCAGAGTGAGTCAGCCCCCTCCGACTCTACCGCCCAGGGTGAGTCGGACCCCTCCGGCTCCTCTGCCGCCCAGAGTGAGTCGGCCCCCTCCGGCTCTACCGCCCTGAGTGAGTTGGCCCCCTCCAGCTCCTCTCCCGCCCAGAGTGAGTCGGCCCCCTCCGGCTCTTACGCCCAGAGAGAGTCGGCACCCTCTGGCACCTCTACCGCCCAGCGTGAGTCGGCCCCCTCCGGCTCTACCACCCAGAGTGAGTCGGCCCCCTCCGGATCTACCGCCCAGAGTGAGTCGGCCCACGCCGGCTCCTCTATCGCCCATAGTTAGTCGGCCCCCTCCGGCTCTACCGCCCAGAGTGTGTCTGCTCCCTCCGGCTCTACTGCACAGCGTGAGTCAGGCCCCTTCGGCTCCTCTACAGCCCAGGGTGAGTCGGTCACCTCCGGCTCCTCTACCGCCCAGAGTGGGTCGGCCATCTCTGGCTCTGCCGCCCAGAGTGAGTCGGCCCCATCCGGCTCCTATACCGCCTGGAATGAGTCGGCCCCCTCCGGCTCTACCGCCCAGAGTGAGACGGCAGCCTCTGGCACCTCTACTGCCCAGAGTGAGTCGGCCCCCTCCGGCTCCACTACCGCCCAGAGTGAGTCGGCCCCCTCCGGCTCTACCGCCTTGAGTGAGTCTGCCCCCTCCGGCACCTCTACCGGCCAGGGTGAGTCGGCCCCCTCCGGCTCTACTGCCCAGAGTGAGTCGGCCCCCTCCGGATCTACCGCCCAGTGTGAGTCGGCCCACGCCGGCTCCTCTATCGCCCATAGTTAGTCGGCCCCCTCCGGCTTTACCACCCAGAGTGTTTCGGCTCCCTCAGGCTCTAATGCACAGCGTGAGACAGCCCCCCTCGGCTCCTCTACAGCCCAGAGCGAGTCGGACACCTCCGGCTCCTCTACCGCCCAGAGTGAGTCAGACCCCTCCAGTTCCTATACCGCCCAGAGTGAGTCGGCACCCTCCGGCTCCTCCAGCACCCAGAGTGAGTCGGCCCCCTCCGTCTCTACTGCCGAGAGTGAGTCGGCCCCCTCCGGCTCCTCTACCACCCAGAGTGAGTCGGCCCCCACCGGCTCTACCGCCCAGAGTGAGTCGGCACCGTCCGGCTCCTCTTCCGCCCAGAGTGAGTCGGCCCCCTCCGGCTCTACCGCCCAGAGTGAGTCAGCCCCCTCCGGCTCCTCTACCGCCCAGAGTGAGTCAGCCCCCTCCGACTCTACCGTCCTGAGTGAGTCGGCACCCTCCGGCTCCTCTAGCGCCCAGAGTGAGTCGGCCCCCTCCGGCTCTACCGTCCTGAGTGAGTCGGCACCCTCCGGCTCCTTTCCCGCCCAGAGTAAGTCGGCCCCCTCCGGCTCCACCTCCCAGAGTGAGTCGGCCCCCTCCGGCTCCTCTACCGCCCAGAGTGAGTCAGCCCCCTCCGACTCTACCGGCCAGAGTGAGTCGGACACTCCGGCTCCTCTGGCGCCCAGAGTGAGTCGGCCCCCTCCGGCTCTACCGTCCTGAGTGAGTAGGCACCCTCCAGCTCCTCTACCGCCCAGAGTCAGTCGGCCCCCTCCGGCTCTACCGCCCAGAGTGTGTCGTCCCCCTCCAGCTCTACCGCCCAGAGTGATTCGGCACCCTCTGCACCTCTATCGCCAAGAGTGAGTCGGCCCCGTCCGGCTCCACTACCGCCCAGAGTGATTCGGCCCCGTCCGGCTCCATAAGCGCCCAGAGTGAGTCGGCCCCGTCTGGCTCTACCGCCCAGAGTGAGTCCGCCACCTCCGGCTCCTCTACCGCCCAGAGTGAGTCGGCCGTCTCCGGCTCTACCGCCCAGAGTGAGTCGGCCCCCTCCGGCTCCTCTACCGCACAGAGTGAGTCGTCCCCCCTCCGGCTCTACCGCCCAGAGTGAGTCGTCCCCCCTCCGGCTCTACCGCCCAGAGTGAGTCGGCCCCCTCTGGCTCCTCTACCACCCAGAATGAGTCGGACCTCTCCGGCTCTACCGTCCAGATTCAGTCGGCACACTACGGCACCTCTACCGCCCAGAGTGAGTCGGCCCCCTCCGGCTCTACCGCCCAGAGTGAGTCGGCCCCCTCCGGCTCTACCGCCTAGTGTGAGTCGGCCCCCTCCGGCTCCTCTACCGCCCAGAATGATTCGGCCCCTTCCGGCTCTACCACCCAGAGTGAGACGGCACCCTCCGGAACATCTACCGCCCAGAGTGAGTCGGCCCTATCCGGCTCAACCGCCCAGAGTGAGTCGGCCCCCTCCGGCTCCTCTCCCGCCCAGAGTGAATCGGACCCCTCCGGCTTTACCGCCTAGAGTGAGTCGGCCCCCTCCGGCTCTACCGCCCAGAGTGAGTCGGCCCCCTCCGGCACCTGTGCCGCCCAGAGTGAGTCGGCCTCCTCCGGCTCTACTTCCCAGAGTGTGTCAGCCCACACCGGCTCTACCTGCCAGAGTGAGACGGCCCCCTCCGGCTCCTCTACCGCCCAGAGTGAGTCGGCCCCCTCTGGCTCCACTACCGCCCAGAGTGAGCCGGCCCCCTCCGGCTCCTCTACAGCCCAGAGTGAGTCAGCCCCCTCCGACTCTCCCGCCCAGGGTGAGTCGGACCCCTCCGGCTCCTCTGCCGCCCAGAGTGAGTCGGCCCCCTCCGGCTCTACCGCCCTGAGTGAGTTGGCCCCCTCCAGCTCCTCTCCCGCCCAGAGTGAGTCGGCCCCCTCCGGCTCTAACGCCCAGAGAGAGTCGGCACCCTCTGGCACCTCTACCGCCCAGCGTGAGTCGGCCCCCTCCGGCTCTACCACCCAGAGTGAGTCGGCCCCCTCCGGATCTACCGCCCAGAGTGAGTCGGCCCACGCCGGCTCCTCTATCGCCCATAGTTAGTCGGCCCCCTCCGGCTCTACCGCCCAGAGTGTATCTGCTCCCTCCGGCTCTACTGCACAGCGTGAGTCAGGCCCCTTCGGCTCCTCTACAGCCCAGAGTGAGTCGGTCACCTCCGGCTCCTCTACCGCCCAGAGTGGGTCGGCCATCTCTGGCTCTGCCGCCCAGAGTGAGTCGGCCCCATCCGGCTCCTATACCGCCTAGAATGAGTCGGCCCCCTCCGGCTCTACCGCCCAGAGTGAGACGGCAGCCTCTGGCACCTCTACTGCCCAGAGTGAGTCGGCCCCCTCCGGCTCCACTACCGCCCAGAGTGAGTCGGCCCCCTCCGGCTCTACCGCCTTGAGTGAGTCTGCCCCCTCCGGCACCTCTACCGGCCAGGGTGAGTCGGCCCCCTCCGGCTCTACTGCCCAGAGTGAGTCGGCCCCCTCCGGATCTACCGCCCAGTGTGAGTCGGCCCACGCCGGCTCCTCTATCGCCCATAGTTAGTCGGCCCCCTCCGGCTTTACCGCCCAGAGTGTTTCGGCTCCCTCAGGCTCTAATGCACAGCGTGAGACAGCCCCCCTCGGCTCCTCTACAGCCCAGAGCGAGTCGGACACCTCCGGCTCCTCTACCGCCCAGAGTGAGTCAGACCCCTCCAGTTCCTATACCGCCCAGAGTGAGTCGGCACCCTCCGGCTCCTCCAGCACCCAGAGTGAGTCGGCCCCCTCCGTCTCTACTGCCGAGAGTGAGTCGGCCCCCTCCGGCTCCTCTACCACCCAGAGTGAGTCGGCCCCCACCGGCTCTACCGCCCAGAGTGAGTCGGCACCGTCCGGCTCCTCTTCCGCCCAGAGTGAGTCGGCCCCCTCCGGCTCTACCGCCCAGAGTGAGTCAGCCCCCTCCGGCTCCTCTACCGCCCAGAGTGAGTCAGCCCCCTCCGACTCTACCGTCCTGAGTGAGTCGGCACCCTCCGGCTCCTCTAGCGCCCAGAGTGAGTCGGCCCCCTCCGGCTCTACCGTCCTGAGTGAGTCGGCACCCTCCGGCTCCTTTCCCGCCCAGAGTGAGTCGGCACCCTTCGGCTCCTCTACCGCCCAGAGTGATTCGGCACCCTCTGCACCTCTGCCGCCCAGCATGAGTCGGCCCCCTCCGGCTCTACCGCCCAGAGTGAGTCTGCCCCCTCCGGCTCTACCGCTCAGAGTGATTCTGCACCCTCTGCACCTCTATCGCCCAGAGTGAGTCGGCCCCGTCCGGCTCCACTACCGCCCAGAGTGATTCGGCCCCGTCCGGCTCCATAACCGCCCAGAGTGAGTCGGCCCCGTCCGGCTCTACCGCCCAGAGTGAGTTGGCCCCCTCCGGCTCCTCAACCGCCCAGAATGAGTTGGCCCCCTCCGGCTCTACCGCCCAGAGTGAGTCGGCCCCCTCCAGCTCCTCTACCGCCCAGAGTGAGTCGCGCCCCCTCCGGCTCTACCGCCCAGAGTGAGTCGGCCCCCTCTGGCTCCTCCACCACCCAGAATGAGTCGGCCCTCTCCGGCTGTACCGCCCAGAGTGAGTCGGCCCCCTCCGGCTCTACCGCCTAGTGTGAGTCGGCCCCCTCCGGCTCTACCGCCCAGAGTGAGTCGGCCCCCTCCGGCTCCTCTACCGCCCAGAATGTTTCGGCCCCTTCTGGCTCTACCGCCCAGAGTGAGACGGCACCCTCCGGAACATCTACCGCCCAGGGTGAGTCGGCCCTATCCGGCTCAATGGGCCAGAGTGAGTCGGCCCCCTCCGGCTCCTCTCCCACCCAGAGTGAATCGGCCCCCTCCGGCTTTACCGCCTAGAGTGAGTCGGCCCCCTCCGGCTCCACCGCCCAAAGTGAGTCGGCCCCCTCCGGCACCTGTGCAGCCCAGAGTGAGTCGGCCCCCTCCGGCTCTACTTCCCAGAGTGAGTCGGCCCCCTCCGGCTCCTCTACCGCCCAGAGTGAGTCAGACCCCACCGGCTCTACCTGCCAGAGTGAGACGGCCCCCTCCGGCTCCTCTACCACACAGAGTGAGGCGGCCCCCTCCTGCTCTACCGCCCAGAGTGACTCGGCCCCCTGCGGCTCATCTACCGCCCAGAGTGAGTCGGCACCCTCTGGCTCCACTACCGCCCAGAGTGAGTCGGCCCCCTCCGGCTCCTCTACCGACCAGAGTGAGACAGCCCCCTCCGACTCTGCCGCCCAGAGTGAGTTGGCCCCCTCCGGCGCCTCTCCCACCCAGAGTGAGTCGGCCCCCTCCGGCTCTAACGCCCAGAGAGAGTTGGCACCCTCTGGCACCTCTGCCGCCCAGCGTGAGTCGGCCCCCTCCGGCTCTACCGCCCAGAGTGTGTCGGCTCCCTCCGGCTCTACTGCACAGCGTGAGCCAGCCCCCTTCGGCTCCTCTACAGCCCAGAGTGAGTCGGACACCTCCGGCTCCTCTACCGCCCAGAGTGAGTCGGCCCCCTCCGGCTGTACCGCACAGAGTGAGTCGGACCCCTCCAGCTCCTTTCCCGCCCAGAGTGAGTCGGCACCCTTCGGCTCCTCTACCGCCCAGAGTGAGTCGGCCATCTCTGGCTCTACCGCCCAGAGTGAGTCGGCCCCATCCGGCTCCTATACCGCCCAGAATGAGTCGGCCCCCTCCGGCTCGACCGCCCAGAGTGAGACGGCAGCCTCTGGCACCTCTACCGCCCAGAGTGAGGCGGCCCCCTCCGGCTCCACTACCGCCCAGAGTGAGTCGGCCATCTCCGGCTCTACCGCCTTGAGTGAGTCTGCCCCCTCCGGCTCCTCGACCGCCAAGAGTGAGTCGGCCCCCTCCGGCTCTACCGCCCAGAGTGAGTCGGCCCCCTCCGGATCTACCGCCCAGAGTGAGTCGGCCCACGCCGGCTCCTCTATCGCCCATAGTTAGTCAGCCCCCTCCGGCTCTACCGCCCAGAGTGTGTCGGCTCCCTCCGGCTCTACTGCACAGCGTGAGTCAGCCCCCTTCGGCTCCTCTACAGCCCAGAGTGAGTCGGACACCTCCGGCTACTCTACCGCCCAGAGTGAATCGGCCATCTCTGGCTCTACCGCCCAGAGTGAGTCGGCCCCATCCGGCTCCTCTACCGCCCAGAATGAGTCGGCCCCCTCCGGCTCGACCGCCCAGAGTGAGACGGCACCGTCTGGCACCTCAACCGCCCAGAGTGAGTCGGCCCCCTCCGGCTCCACTACCACCCAGAGTGAGTCGGCCCCCTCCGGCTCCACCGCCTTGAGTGAGTCTGCCCCCTCCGGCTCCTCTACCGCCCAGAGTGAGTCGGCCCCCTCCAGCTCTACAGCCCAGAGTGAGTCGGCCCCCTCCGGCTCCTCTACCGCCCAGAATGAGTCGGCCCCCTCCGGATCTACCGCCCAGAATGAGTCGGCCCCCTCCGGCTCTACCGCCCAGAGTGAGTCCGCACCCTCCGGCTCCTCTACCGCCCAGAGTGAGTCGGCCCCATCCGGCTCTACCGCCCAGAGTGAGTCGGCCCCCTGCGCCACCTCTCCAGACCTGAGTGAGTCGGCCCCCTCCGGCTCTACCGCCTAGTGTGAGTCGGCCCCCTCTTTCTCTACCGCCCAGAGTGAGTTGGCCCCCTCCGGCTCCTCTACCGCCCAGAATGATTCGGCCCCTTCCGGCTCGACCTCCCAGAGTGAGAGGACACCCTCCGGAACATCTACCACCCAGAGTGAGTCGGCCCTATCCGGCTCAACCGCCCAGAGTGAGTCGGCCCCCTCCGGCTCTACTGCCTAGAGTGAGTCGGCCCCCTCCGGCTCCTCTACCACCCAGAGTGAGTCGGCCCCTTCCGGCTCTACCGCCCAGAGTGATTCGGCCCCCTCCGGCTCATCTACCGCCCAGAGTGATTCAGCCCCCTCCGACTCTACCGGCCAGAG
The DNA here is from genome assembly GCF_036365525.1 of Heterodontus francisci. NCBI lineage: Eukaryota > Metazoa > Chordata > Chondrichthyes > Heterodontiformes > Heterodontidae > Heterodontus > Heterodontus francisci. The sequence goes on along the minus strand of NW_027141501.1, from coordinate 870,797 downwards.
TGAGTCGGACACTCCGGCTCCTCTACCGCCCAGACTGAGTCGGCCCCCTCCGGCTCTACCGTCCTGAGTGAGTCGGCACCCTCTGTCTCCTCTACCGCCCAGAGTCAGTCGGCCCCCTCCGACTCTACCGCCCAGAGTGAGTCCGCCCCCTCAGGCTCCTCCACCGCCCAGAGTGAGTCGGCCCCCTCCGGCTCTACCGCCCAGAGTGAGTCGGCCCCCTCCGGCTCCTCTACCGCCCAGAGTGAGTCGGCCCCCTCCGACTCTACCGCCCAGAGTGAGTCCGCCCCCTCAGGCTCCTCCACCGCCCAGAGTGAGTCGGCCCCCTCCGGCTCTACCGCCCAGAGTGAGTCGGCCCCCTCCGGCTCCTCTACCCCCGAGAATGAGTCTGCCCACTCCGGCTCTACTGCCCAGAGTGAGTCGGCCCCCTCCGGCTCCTCTACCGCCCAGAGTGAGTCGGCCCTCTCCGGCTCCTCTACCACCCAGAATGATTCGGCCCCTTCCGGCTCTACCGCCCAGAGTGAGTCAGCCCCCTTTGGCTCCTCTACCGCCCAGAGTTAGTCGGCCCCCTCCGGCTCTACCGCCCAGAGTGAGTCGGCCCCCTCCGGCTCCTCTAACACCCAGAGTGAGTCGGCCCCCACCGGCTATACAGCCCAGAGTGAGTCGGCCCCCTCCGGCTCCTCCACCACCCAGAGTGAGGCGGCCCCCTCCTGCTCTACCGCCCAGAGTGAGTCGGCCCCCTGCGGCTCCTCTGCCGCCCAGAGTGACTCAGCCCCCTCCGGCACTAATGCCCAGATTGAGTCGGCCCCCTCCGGCTCCTCTACTGCCCAGAGTTAGTCAGCCCCCACCGACTCTACCGCCCAGAGTGAGTCGGACCCCTCCGGCTCCTCTACCGCCCAGAGTGAGTCGGCCCCCTCCGGCTCTACCGCCCTGAGTGAGTCGGCCCCCTCCGGCTCCTCTCCCGCCCAGAGTGAGTCGGCCCCCACCGGCTCTAACGCCCAGAGTGAGTCGGCACCCTCTGGCACCTCTACCGCTCAGCGTGAGACGGCCCTCTCCGGCTCTACCGCCCAGAGTGAGTCGGCCCCCTCCGGATCTACCGCCCAGAGTGCGTTGGACCACGCCAGCTCCTCTGTTGCCCATAGTTAGTCGGCCCCCTCCGGCTCTACCGCCCAGAGTGTGTCGGCTCCCTCCGGCTCTACCGCACAGCGTGAGTCAGCCCTCTTTGGCTCCTCTACCGCCCAGAGTGAGTCAGACACCTCCAGCTCCTCCACCGCCCAGAGTGAGTCGGCCCCCTCCGGCTGTACCGCACAGAGTGAGTCGGACCCCTCCAGCTCCTATACCGCCCAGAATTAGTCGGCACCCTTCGGCTCCTCTAACACCCAGAGTCAGTCGGCCATCTCTGGCTCTACCGCCCAGAGTGCGACGGCCCCCTCTGGCTCTACCGCCCAGAGTGAGTCGGCCCCCTGCGGCTCCTCTACCGCCCAGAGTGTGACGGCCCCCTCCGGCTCTAACGCCCAGAGTGAGTCGGCCCAATCCGGCTCCTCTACCGCCCAGAGTGCGTCGGCCCCCTCCGGACCTACCGCCCTGAGTGAGTTGGCCCCCTCCGGCTCCTCTCCCGCCCAGAGTGAGACGGCCCCCTCCGGCTCTAACGCCCAGAGAGAGTCGGCACCCGCTGGCACCTCTACTGCCCAGCGTGAGTCGGCCCCCTCCGGCTCTACCGCCCAGAGTGAGTCGGCCCCCTCCGGATCTACCGCCCAGAGTGAGTCGGCCCACGCCGGCACCTCTATAGCCCATATTTAGTCTGCCCCCTCCGGCTCTACTGCCCTGAGTGTGTCGGCTCCTTCCGGCTCTACTGCACAGCGTGAGTCAGCCCCCTTCGGCTCCTCTACAGCCCAGAGTGAGTCAGAAACCTCCGGCTCCTCTACCGCCCAGAGTGAGTCGGCCCCCACCGGCTATACCGCACAGATTGACTCGGCCCCCTGCGGCTCCTCTATCACCCAGAGTGAGTCGGCCCCTTCCTTCTCGACCGCCCAGAGTGAGTCGGCCCCCTGCGGCTCCTCTGCCGCCCAGAGTGAGTCAGCCCCCTCCGGCACTAATGCCCAGATTGAGTCGGCCCCCTCCGGCTCCTCTACCGCCCAGAGTGAGTCAGCCCCCACCGACTCTACCGCCCAGAGTGAGTCGGACCCCTCCGGCTCCTCTAACGCCCAGAGTGAGTCGGCCCCCTCCGGCTCTACCGCCCTGAGTGAGTCGGCCCCCTCCGGCTCCTCTCCCGCCCAGAGTGAGTCGGCCCCCACCGGCTCTAACGCCCAGAGTGAGTCGGCACCCTCTGGCACCTCTACCGCCCAGCGTGAGACGGCCCTCTCCGGCTCTACCGCCCAGAGTGAGTTGGCCCCCTCCGGATCTACCGCCCAGAGTGCGTCGGCCCACGCCAGCTCCTCTATTGCCCATAGTTAGTCGGCCCCCTCCGGCTCTACCGCCCAGAATGTGTCGGCTCCCTCCGGCTCTACCGCACAGCGTGAGTCAGCCCCCTTTGGCTCCTCTACCGCCCAGAGTGAGTCGGACACCTCCGGCTCCTCTACCGCCCAGAGTGAGTCGGCCCCCTCCGGCTGTACCGCACAGAGTGAGTCGGACCCCTCCAGCTCCTATACCGCCCAGAATGAGTCGGCACCCTCCGGCTCCTCTACCACCCAGAGTCAGTCGGCCATTTCTGGCTATACCGCCCAGAGTGAGACGGCCCCCTCTGGCTCTACCGCCCAGAGTGAGTCGGCCCCCTCCGGCTCCTCTACCGCCCAGAGTGAGACGGCCCCCTCCGGCTCTAACGCCCAGAGTGAGTCGGCCCAATCCGGCTCCTCTACCGCCCAGAGTGAGACGCCCTCCTGCGGCTGTACCGCACAGAGTGAGTCGGACCCCTCCGGCTCCTATACCGCCCAGAGTGAGTCGGCACACTCCGGCTCCTCTACCGCCCAGAGTGAGTCGGCCATCTCTGGCTCTACCGCCCAGAGTGAGTGGGCCCCCTCTGGCTCCTCTATCACCCAGAGTGAGACGGCCCCCTCTGGCTCTACCGCCCAGAGTGAGTCGGCCCCCTGCGGCACCTCTGCCGCCCAGAGTGAGTCGGCCGCCTCCGGCTCCACTGCCTCGAGTGAGTCGGCCCCATCCGGCTCCTCTACCGCCCAGAGTGAGTCGGCACCCACCGGCTCTACCGCCCAGAGTGTGTCGGCCCCCTGTGACTCCTCTACCGCCCAGAGTGAGTCGGCCCCCTCCGGCTCTATCGCACAGTGTGAGTCGGCCCCCTCCGGCTCCTCTACCGGCCAGAGTGAGTGGGCCCCCTCCGGCTCCTCTGCCGCCCAGAGTGAGTCGGCCCTCTCCGGCTCTACCGCCCAGAGTGAGTCGGCCCCCTCCGGATCTACCGCCCAGAGTGCGTCGGCCCACGCCAGCTCCTCTATTGCCCATAGTTAGTCGGCCCCCTCCGGCTCTACCGCCCAGAGTGTGTCGGCTCCCTCCGGCTCTACCGCACAGCGTGAGTCAGCCCCCTTTGGCTCCTCTACCGCCCAGAGTGAGTCGGACACCTCCGGCGCTTCTACCGCCCAGAGTGAGTCGGCCCCCTCCGGCTGTACCGCACAGAGTGAGTCGGACCCCTCCAGCTCCTATACCGCCCAGAATGAGTCGGCACCCTCCGGCTCCTCTACCACCCAGAGTCAGTCGGCCATCTCTGGCTCTACCGCCCAGAGTGAGACGGCACCCTCTGGCTCTACCGCCCAGAGTGAGTCGGCCCCCTCCGGATCCTCTACCGCCCAGAGTGAGACGGCCCCCTCCTGCTCTAACGCCCAGAGTGAGTCGGCCCAATCCGGCTCCTCTACCGCCCAGAGTGAGACGCCCTCCTGCGGCTGTACCGCCCAGAGTGAGTCGGCACAATCCGGCTCCTCTACCACCCAGAGTGAGACGCCCTCCTGCGGCTGTACCGCCCAGAGTGAGTCGGCACACTCCGGCTCCTCTACCGCCCAGAGTGAGTCGGCCATCTCTGGCTCTACCGCCCAGAGTGAGTCGGCCCCCTCTGGCTCCTCTATCACCCAGAGTGAGACGGCCCCCTCTGGCTCTACCGCCCAGAGTGAGTCGGCCCGCTGCGGCACCTCTGCCGCCCAGAGTGAGTCGGCCGCCTCCGGCTCCACTGCCTCGAGTGAGTCGGCCCCATCCGGCTCCTCTTCCGCCCAGAGTGAGTCGGCACCCACCGGCTCTACCGCCCAGAGTGTGTCGGCCCCCTGTGACTCCTCTACCGCCCAGAGTGAGTCGGAACCCACCGGCTCCTCTACACCCAAAGTGAGTCTGCCCCCTCCTGCTCTACCGCCCAGAGTGAATCGGCCCTGTCCGGCTCCACTACCGCCCAGAGTGATTCGGCCCCCTCCGGCTCCATAACTGGCCAGAGTGAGTCGGCCCCCTGTGGCTCTACCGCCCAGTGTGAGTCCGCCCCCACCGGCTCTTCTAAAGCCCAGAGTGAGTCGGCCCCCTCCGGCTCTGCCGCCCAGAGTGAGTCTGCCCCCTCCGGCTCCTCTACCGCCCAGAATGAGTCGCCCCACTCCGGCTCTACCGCCCAGAGTGAGACAGCCCCCTCCGACTCTACCGCCCAGAGTGAGTCGGACCCCTCCGGCTCCACTACCGCCCAGAGTGAGTCGGCCCCCTCCGGCTCTACCGCGCTGAGTGAGTCGGCCCCCTCCGGCTCCTCTCCCGCCCAGAGTGAGTCGGCACCCTCTGGCACCTCTACCGCCCAGCGTGAGTCGGCCCCCTCCGGCTCTACTGCCCAGAGTGAGTCGGCCCCCTCCGGATCTACCGCCCAGAGTGAGTCGGTCCACGCAGGCTCCTCTATCACCCATAGTTAGTCGGCCCCCTCGGGCTCTACCGCCCAGAGTGTGTCGGCTCCCTCCGTATCCTGTACCGCCCAGCGTGAGTCGGCCCCCTCCGGCTCTACTGTCCAGTGTGAATCTGCCCCCTCCGGCTCCTCTACCGCCAGAATGAGTCGCCCCCTCCGGCTCTACCGCCCAGAGTGAGTCGGACACCTCCGGCTCCTCTACCGCCCAGAGTGAGTCGCCCCACCTCCGGCTCTACCGCCCAGAGTGAGTCGGACCCCTCCGGCTCCTCTACCACCCAGAGTGAGTCGGCCCCCACCGGCTCTACCGCCCAGAGTCAGTCGGCACCCTACGGCACCTCTACCGCCCAGAGTGAGTCAGCCCCCTCCGGCTCTACCGCCCAGAGTGAGTCGGCCCCCTCCGGCTCCTCTCCAGCCCTGAGTGAGTCGGCCCCCTCCGACACTACCGCCTAGTGTGAGTCGGCCCCCTCTGGCTCCTCTACCGCCCAGAATGATTCGGCCCCTCCCTGATCTACCTCCAAGAGTGAGACGGCACCCTCTGGAACATCTACCTCCCAGAGTGAGTCGGACCCATCCGGCTCTTCTGCCCAGTGTCAGTCGGCCCCCTCCGGCTCCTCTCCCACCCAGAGTGAGTCGGCCCCCTCTGGCTTTACCGCCTAGAGTGAGTCGGCCCCCTCCGGCCCTACCGCCCAGAATGAGTCGGCCCCCTCCGGCACCTCTTCCACCCAGAGTGAGTCGGCCCCCTCCGGCTCCTCTACGGCCCAGAGTGAGTCAGCCCCCACCGGCTCTACCGCCCAGAGTGAGTCGGCCCCCTCCGGCTCCTCTACCGCACAGAGTGAGTCGGCCCCCTCCTGCTCTACCGCCCAGAGTGAGTCAGCCCCCTGCGGCTCCTCTACCGCCCAGAGTGAGTCGCCCCCTCCGGCACTACCGCCCAGAGTGAGTCGGCCCCCTCCGGCTCCTCTACCGCACAGAGTGAGTCAGCCCCCTCCGGCTCCTGTCCCGCCCAGAGTGAGTCGGCCCCCTCCGGCTCTAATGCCCAGAGTGAGTCGGCACCCTCTGGCACCTCTACCGCCCAGCGTGAGTCGGCCCCCTCCGTCTCTACCACCCAGAGTTATTCGGCCCCCTCCGGATCTACCGCCCAGAGTGAGTCGGTCGACGCAGGCTCCTCTATCGCCCATAGTTAGTCGGCCCCCTCCTGCTCTACCGCCCAGAGTGTGTCGGCCCCCTCCGGCTCCTGTACCGCCCAGCGTGAGATGGCCCCCTCCGGTTCTACCGCCCAGAGTGAGTCGGCACCCTCCGGATCCTCTACCGCCCAGAATGAGTCCGCCCCCTCCGGCTCAACCACCCAGAATGAGACGGCACCTTCTGGCACCTCTACCGCCCAGAATGAGTCGGCCCCCTCCGGCTCCAATACCGCCCAGAGTGAGTCGGCCCCCTCCGGCTCTACCGCCCAGAGTGAGTCGGCCCCCTACGGCTCCTCTACCGCACAGAGTGAGTCGTCCCCCTCCGGCTCTACAGCCCAGAGTGAGTCTGCCCCCTCCGGCTCCTCTCCCGCCCAGAGTGAGTCGGCCCCCTCCGGCTTTACCGGCCAGAGTGAGTCGGCCCCCTCCGGCACCTCTTCCGCCCAGAGTGAGTCGGCCCCCTCAGGCTCTACTGCCTAGAGTGAGTCGACCCCCTCCGGCTCCTCAACCGCCCAGAGTGAGTCGGCTCCCACCGACTCTACCGCCCAGAGTGAGTCAGCCGCCTGCGGCTCCTCTACCGCCCAGAGTGAGTCGGCCCCATCCGGCACTACCGCACAGAGTGAGTCGGCCCCTCCGGTTTCTATACCACCCAGAGTGAGTCAGCCCCCTCCGACTCTACCGCCCAGAGTGTGTCGGACCCCTCCGGCTCCTCTGCCGCCCAGAGTGAGTCGGCCCCCTCCGGCTCTACCGCCCTGAGTGAGTCGGCGCCCTCCGGCTCCTCTCCCGCCCAGAGTGAGTCGGCCCCCTCCGTCTCTAACGCCCAGATTGAGTCGGCACCCTCTGGCACCTCTACCACCCAGCGATAGTCGACCATCTCCGGCTCCTCTACCGCCCAGAGTGATTCGGCCCCCTCCGGATCTACCGCCCAGAGTGAGTCGGTCCACGCAGGCTCCTCTATCGCCCATAGTTAGTCGGTCCCCTCCGGCTCTACAGCCCAGAGTGAGTCGGCCTCCTCTGGCTCCTCTACCGCCCAGAATGAGTCGGCCCCCTCCGGCTCTACCGCCCAGAATGAGTCGGCCCCCTCCGGCTCTACCGCCCAGAGTGAGTCGGCACCCTCCGGCTCCTCTCCAGTCCTGAGTGAGTCGGCCCCCTCCGGCTCTACCGCCCAGTGCGAGTCGGCCCCCTCCGTCTCTACCGGCCAGAGTGAGTCGGCCCCCTCCGGCTCCTCCACCGCCCAGAATGATTCGGCCCCTTCCGGCTCGACCGCCGTGAGTGAGAGGGCACCCTCCGGAATATCTACCGCCCAGAGTGAGTCGGCCCTATCCGGCTCAACCGCCCAGAGTGAGTCGTCCCCCTCCGGCTCCTCTCCCACACAGAGTGAGTCGGCCCCCTCCGGCTTTCCCGCCTAGAGTGAGTCGGCCCCCTCCGGCTCTACCGCCCAGAGTGAGTCGGCCCCCTCCGGCACCTCTGCCGCCCAGAGTGAGTTGGCCCCCTCCGGCTCTACTGCCCAGAGTGAGTCAGCCCCCACCGGCTCCTCTACCGCCCAGAGTGAGTCGGCCCCCACCAGCTCTACCGCCCAGAGTGAGTCGGTTCCCTCCGGCTCCTCTACCGCCCAGAGTGAGTCGGCCCCCTCCGGCTCTACCACCCAGTGCGAGTCGGCCCCCTCCGTCTCTACCGCCCAGAGTGAGTCGGACCCCTCCGGCTCCTTTGCCGCCCAGAGTGAGTCGGCCCCCTCCGGCTCTACCGCCCTGAGTGAGTCGGCGCCATCCGGCTCCTCTCCCGCCCAGAGTGAGTCGGCCCCCTCCGGCTCTAACGCCCAGAGTGAGTCGGCACACTCTGGCACCTCTACCGCCCAGCGTGAGTCGGCCATCTCCGGCTCTACCGCCCAGAGTGATTCGGCCCCCTCCGGATCTACAGCCCAGAGTGAGTCGGTCCTCGCAGGCTCCTCTACCGCCCAGAATGAGTCGGCCCCCTCAGGCTCTACCGCCCAGAATGAGTCGGCCCCTTCCGGCTCTACCGCCCAGAGTGAGTCGGCACCCTCCGGCTCCTCTCCAGCCCTGAGTGAGTCGGCCCCCTCCGGCTCTAACGCCCAGTGCGAGTCGGCCCCCTCCGTCTCTACCGCCCAGAGTGAGTCGGCCCCCTCCGGCTCCTCTACCGCCCAGAATGATTCGGCCCCTTCCGGCTCTACCGCCCTTAGTGAGTTGGCCCCCTCCGGCTCCTCTCCCGCCCAGAGTGAGTCGGCCCCCTCTGGCTCTAATGCCCAGAGAGAGTCGGCACCCTCTGGCACCTCTACCGCCCAGCGTGAGTCGGCCCCCTCCGGCTCTAAGGCCCAGAGTGAGTCGGCCCCCTCCGGATCTACCGCCCAGAGTGAGTCGGCCCACGCCGGCTCCTCTATAGCCCATATTTAGTCGGCCCCCTCCGGCTCTACTGCCCTGAGTGTGTCGGCTCCTTCCGGCTCTACTGCACAGCGTGAGTCAGCCTCCTTCGGCTCCTCTACAGCCCAGAGTGAGTCAGACACCTCCGGCTCCTCTACCGCCCAGAGTGAGTCGGCCCCCTCCGGCTGTACCGCACAGAGTGAGTCGGACCACTCCAGCTCCAATACCGCCCAGAGTGAGTCGGCACCCTTCGGCTCCTCTACCGCCCAGAGTGAGTCGGCCATCTCTGGCTCTACCGCCCACAGTGAGAAGGCCCCATCCGGCTCCTATACCGCCCAGAATGAGTCGGCCCCCTCCGGCTCTACCGCCCAGAGTGAGACGGCAGCCTCTGGCACCTCTACCGCCCAGAGTGAGTCGGTACCCTCCGGCTCCACTATCGCCCAGAGTGAGTCGGCCCCCTCCGGCTCTACCGCCCAGAGTGAGTCGGCCCCCTCCGGCTCCTCTACCGCCGAGAATGAGTCGGCCCACTCCGGCTCTACTGCCCAGAGTGAGTCGGCCCCCTCCGGCTCCTCTTCTGCCCAGAGTGAGTCGCCCCCCCATCCGGCTCTACCGCCCAGAGTGAGTCGGCCCTCTCCGGCTCCTCTACCACCCAGAATGTTTCGGCCCCTTCCGGCTCTACCGCCCAGAGTGAGTCAGCCCCCTTCGGCTCCTCTACCGCCCAGAGTTAGTCGGCCCCCTCCGGCTCTACCGCCCAGAGTGAGTCGGCCCCCTCCGGGTCCTCTACCGCCCAGAGTGAGTCGGCCCCCACCGGCTATACCGCACAGAGTGACTCGGCCCCCTCCGGCTCCTCTATCACCCAGAGTGAGTCGGCTCCCTCCTTCTCTACCGCCCAGAGTGAGTCGGCCCCCTGCGGCTCCTCTGCCGCCCAGAGTGAGTCAGCCCCCTCCGGCACTAATGTCCAGATTGAGTCGGCCCCCTCCGGCTCCTCTACCGCCCAGAGTGAGTCAGCCCCCACCGACTCTACCGCCCAGAGTGAGTCGGACCCCTCCGGCTCCTCTACCACCCAGAGTGAGTCGGCTCCCTCCTTCTCTACCGCCCAGAGTGAGTCGGCCCCCTGCGGCTCCTCTGCCACCCAGAGTGAGTCAGCCCCCTCCGGCACTAATGCCCAGATTGAGTCGGCCCTCTCCGGCTCCTCTACCGCCCAGAGTGAGTCAGCCCCCACCGACTCTACCGCCCAGAGTTAGTCGGACCCCTCTGGCTCCTCTACCGCCCAGAGTGAGTCGGCCCCTTCCGGCTCTACCGCCCTGAGTGAGTCGGCTCCCTCCGGCTCCTCTCCCGCCCAGAGTGAGTCGGCCCCCACCGGCTCTAACGCCCAGAGCGAGTCGGCACCCTCTGGCACCTCTACCGCCCAGCGTGAGACGGCCATCTCCGGCTCTACCGCCCAGAGTGATTCGGCCCCCTCCGGATCTACCGCCCAGAGTGAGTCGGTCCACGCAGGCTCCTCTATCGCCCATAGTTAGTCGGTCCCCTCCGGCTCTACAGCCCAGAGTGAGTCGGCCTCCTCTGGCTCCTCTACCGCCCAGAATGTGTCGGCCCACTCAGGCTCTACCGCCCAGAATGAGTCGGCCCCCTCCGGCTCTACCGCCCAGAGTGAGTCGGCACCCTCCGGCTCCTCTCCAGTCCTGAGTGAGTCGGCCCCCTCCGGCTCTACCGCCCAGTGCGAGTCGGCCCCCTCCGTCTCTACCGGCCAGAGTGAGTCGGCCCCCTCCGGCTCCTCCACCGCCCAGAATGATTCGGCCCCTTCCGGCTCGACCGCCGTGAGTGAGAGGGCACCCTCCGGAATATCTACCGCCCAGAGTGAGTCGGCCCTATCCGGCTCAACCGCCCAGAGTGAGTCGTCCCCCTCCGGCTCCTCTCCCACACAGAGTGAGTCGGCCCCCTCCGGCTTTCCTGCCTAGAGTGTGTCGGCCCCCTCCGGCTCTACCGCCCAGAGTGAGTCGGCCCCCTCCGGCACCTCTGCCGCCCAGAGTGAGTTGGCCCCCTCCGGCTCTACTGCCCAGAGTGAGTCAGCCCCCACCGGCTCCTCTACCGCCCAGAGTGAGTCGGCCCCCACCGGCTCTACCGCCCAGAGTGAGTCGGTTCCCTCCGGCTCCTCTACCGCCCAGAGTGAGTCGGCCCCCTCCGGCTCTACCACCCAGTGCGAGTCGGCCCCCTCCGTCTCTACCGCCCAGAGTGAGTCGGACCCCTCCGGCTCCTTTGCCGCCCAGAGTGAGTCGGCCCCCTCCGGCTCTACCGCCCTGAGTGAGTCGGCGCCATCCGGCTCCTCTCCCGCCCAGAGTGAGTCGGCCCCCTCCGGCTCTAACGCCCAGAGTGAGTCGGCACCCTCTGGCACCTCTACCGCCCAGCGTGAGTCGGCCATCTCCGGCTCTACTGCCCAGAGTGATTCGGCCCCCTCCGGATCTACTGCCCAGAGTGAGTCGGTCCACGCAGGCTCCTCTATCTCCCATAGTTAGTCGGCCCCCTCCGGCTCTACAGCCCAGAGTGAATCGGCCTCCTCCGGCTCCTCAACCGCCCAGAATGAGTCGGCCCCCTCCGGCTCTACCGCCCAGAATGAGTCGGCCCCCTCCGGCTCTACCGCCCAGAGTGAGTCGGCACCCTCCGGCTCCTCTCCAGCCCTGAGTGAGTCGGCCCCCTCCGGCTCTAACGCCCAGTGCGAGTCGGCCCCCTCCGTCTCTACCGCCCAGAGTGAGTCGGCCCCCTCCGGCTCCTCTACCGCCCAGAATGATTCGGCCCCTTCCGGCTCTACCGCCCTGAGTGAGTTGGCCCCCTCCGGCTCCTCTCTCACCCAGAGTGAGTCGGCCCCCTCTGGCTCTAATGCCCAGAGAGAGTCGGCACCCTCTGGCACCTCTACCGCCCAGCGTGAGTCGGCCCCCTCCGGCTCTAGCGCCCAGAGTGAGTCGGCCCCCTCCGGATCTACCGCCCAGAGTGAGTCGACCCACGCCGGCTCCTCTATAGCCCATATTTAGTCGGCCCCCTGCGGCTCTACTGCCCTGAGTGTGTCGGCTCCTTCCGGCTCTACTGCACAGCGTGAGTCAGCCACCTTCGGCTCCTCTACAGCCCAGAGTGAGTCAGACACCTCCGGCTCCTCTACCGCCCAGAGTGAGTCGGCCCCCTCCGGCTGTACCGCACAGAGTTAGTCGGACCCCTCCAGCTCCTATACCGCCCAGAGTGAGTCGGCACCCTTCAGCTCCTCTACCGCCCAGAGTGAGTCGGCCATCTCTGGCTCTACCGCCCACAGTTAGAAGGCCCCATCCGGCTCCTATACCGCCCAGAATGAGTCGGCCCCCTCCGGCTCTACCGCCCATAGTGAGACGGCAGTCTCTGGCACCTCTACCGCCCAGAGTGAATCGGTACCCTCCGGCTCCACTACCGCCCAGAGTGAGTCGGCCCCCTCCGGCTCTACCTCCCAGAGTGAGTCGGCCCCCTCCGGCTCCTCTACCGCCGAGAATGAGTCGGCCCACTCCGGCTCTACTGCCCAGAGTGAGTCGGCCCCCTCCGGCTCTACCTCCCAGAGTGAGTCGGCCCCCTCCGGCTCCTCTACCGCCGAGAATGAGTCGGCCCACTCCGGCTCTACTGCCCAGAGTGAGTCGGCCCCCTCCGGCTCCTCTTCTGCCCAGAGTGAGTCGCCCCCCCATCCGGCTCTACCGCCCAGAGTGAGTCGGCCCTCTCCGGCTCCTCTACCACCCAGAATGTTTCGGCCCCTTCCGGCTCTACCGCCCAGAGTGAGTCAGCCCCCTTCGGCTCCTCTACCGCCCAGAGTTAGTCGGCCCCCTCCGGCTCTACCGCCCAGAGTGAGTCGGCCCCCTCCGGCTCCTCTACCGCCCAGAGTGAGTCGGCCCCCACCGGCTATACCGCACAGAGTGACTCGGCCCCCTCCGGCTCCTCTATCACCCAGAGTGAGTCGGCTCCCTTCTTCTCTACCGCCCAGAGTGAGTCGGCCCCCTGCGGCTCCTCTGCCGCCCAGAGTGAGTCAGCCCCCTCCGGCACTAATGCCCAGATTGAGTCGGCCCCCTCCGGCTCCTCTACCGCCCAGAGTGAGTCAGCCCCCACCGACTCTACCGCCCAGAGTGAGTCGGACCCCTCCGGCTCCTCTACCGCCCAGAGTGAGTCGGCCCCCTCCGGCTCTACCGCCCTGAGTGAGTCGGCTCCCTCCGGCTCCTCTCCCGCCCAGAGAGAGTCGGCCCCCACCGGCTCTAACGCCCAGAGTGAGTCGGCACCCTCTGGCACCTCTACCGCCCAGCGTGAGACGGCCCTCTCCGGCTCTACTGCCCAGAGTGAGTCGGCCCCCTCCGGATCTACCGCCCAGAGTGTGTCGGCCCACGCCAGTTCCTCTATTGCCCATAGTTACTCGGCCCCCTCCGGCTCTACCGCCCAGAGTGTGTCGGCTCCCTCCGGCTCTACCGCACAGCGTGAGTCAGCCCCCTTTGGCTCCTCTACCGCCCAGAGTGAGTCGGACACCTCCGGCTCCTCTACCGCCCAGAGTGAGTCGGCCCCCTCCGGCTGTATCGCACAGAGTGAGTCGGACCCCTCCAGCTCCTATACCGCCCAGAATGAGTCGGCACCCTCCGGCTCCTCTACCACCCAGAGTCAGTCGGCCATCTCTGGCGCTACCGCCCAGAGTGAGACGGCCCCCTCTGGCTCTACCGCCCAGAGTGAGTCGGCCCCCTCCGGCTCCTCTACCGCCCAGAGTGAGACGGCCCCCTCCGACTCTAACGACCAGAGTGAGTCGGCCCAATCCGGCTCCTCTACCGCCCAGAGTGAGACGCCCTCCTGCGGCTCTACCGCACAGAGTGAGTCGGACCCCTCCGGCTCCTATACCGCCCAGAGTGAGTCGGCACACTCCGGCTCCTCTACCGCCCAGAGTGAGTCGGCCATCTCTGGCTCTACCGCCCAGAGTGAGTCGGCCCCCTCTGGCTCCTCTATCACCCAGAGTGAGACGGCCCCCTCTGGCTCTACCGCCCAGAGTGAGTCGGCCCCCTGCGGCACCTCTGCCGCCCAGAGTGAGTCGGCCCCCTCCAGCTCCACTGCCTCGAGTGAGTCGGCCCCATCTGGCTCCTCTACCGCCCAGAGTGAGTCGGCACCCACCGGCTCTACCGCCCAGAGTGTGTCGGCCCCCTGTGACTCCTCTACCGCCCAGGGTGAGTCGGAACCCACCGGCTCCTCTACACCCAAAGTGAGTCTGCCCCCTCCTGCTCTACCGCCCAGAGTGAGTCGGCCCTGTCCGGCTCCACTACCGCCCAGAGTGATTCGGCCCCCTCCGGCTCCATAACCGGCCAGAGTGAGTCGGCCCCCTGTGGCTCTACCGCCCAGTGCGAGACCGCCCCCACCGGCTCCTCTAAAGCCCAGAGTGAGTCGGCCCCCTCCGGCTCTTCCGCCCAGAGTGAGTCTGCCCCCTCCGGCTCCTCTACCGCCCAGAATGAGTCGCCCCACTCCGGCTCTACCACCCAGAGTGAGTCTGCCCCCTCCGGCTCTACCGCCCAGAGTCAGTCGGCACCCTCCGGCACCTCTACCGCCCAGAGTGAGTCGGCCCCCTCCGGCTCTAACGCCCAGAGTGAGTCGGCCCCCTCCGGCTCCTCTCCAGTCCACAGTGAGTCGTCCCCCTCCGGCTCTACCGCCTAGTGTGAGTCGGCCCCCTCCGGCTCCTCTACCGCCCAGAATGATTCAGCCCCTTCCGGCTCTACCGCCCAGAGTGAGTCGGCCCCCTCCGGCTCCTCTCCCGCCCAGAGTGAGTCGGCCCTGTCCGGCTTTACCGCCCAGTGTGAGTCAGCCCCCTCCGGCTCTACCACCCAGTGCGAGTCGGCCCCCTCCGTCTCTACCGCCCAGAGTGAGTTGGCACCCTCCGGCACCTCTACCGCCCAGAGTGAGTCAGCCCCCTCCGGCTTTACCGCCCAGTGTGAGTCGGCCCCCTCCGGCTCTACCACCCAGAGTGAGTCGGCCCCCTCCGGCTCCTCTACCGCACAGAGTGAGTCGCCCCCACCGGCTCTACCGCCCAGAGTGAGTCGGCCCCCTCCGGCTCCTCTTCCGCACAGAGTGAGTTGGCCCACTCCTGCTCTACCGCCCAGAGTGTGTCGGCTCCCTCCGTATCCTGTACCGCCCAGCGTGAGTCGGCCCCCTCCGGCTCTACTGTCCAGAGTGAATCGGCCCCCTCCGGCTCCACTACCGCCCAGAATGAGTCGCCCCCTCCGGCTCTACCGCGCAGAGTGAGTCGGACACCTCCGGCTCCTCTACCGCCCAGAGTGTGTCGCCCCACCTCCGGCTCTACCGCCCAGAGTGAGTCGGCCCCCTCCGGCTCCTCTACCACCCAGAGTGAGTCGGCCCCCACCGGCTCTACCGCCCAGAGTCAGTCGGCACCCTACGGCACCTCTATCGCCCAGAGTGAGTCAGCCCCCTCCGGCTCTACCGCCCAGTGTCAGTCGGCCCCCTCCGGCTCCTCTCCCACCCAGAGTGAGTCGGCCCCCTCCGGCTTTACCACCTAGAGTGAGTCGGCCCCCTCCGGCCCTACCGCCCAGAGTGAGTCGGCCCCCTCCGGCACCTCTTCCACCCAGAGTGAGTCGGCCCCCTCCGGCTCTACTGCCTCGAGTGAGTCGGCCCCCTCCGGCTCCTCTACCGCCCAGAGTGAGTCAGCCCCCACCGGCTCTACCGCCCAGAGTGAGTCGGCCCCCTCCGGCTCCTCTACCGCACAGAGTGAGTCGGCCCCCTCCTGCTCTACCGCCCAGAGTGAGTCGGCCCCCTCCGGCTCCTCTACCGCCCAGAGTGAGTCAGCCCGCTCCGGCTCCTGTCCCGCCCAGAGTGAGTCGGCCCCCTCCGGCTCTAACGCCCAGAGTGAGTCGGCACCCTCTGGCACCTCTACCGCCCAGCGTGAGTCGGCCCCCTCCGTCTCTACCACCCAGAGTTATTCGGCCCCCTCCGGAACTACCGCCCAGAGTGAGTCGGTCCACGCAGCCTCCTCTATCGCCCATAGTTAGTCGGCCCCCTCCGGCTCTAACGCCCAGAGTGTGTCAGCCCCCTCCGGCTCCTGTACCGCCCAGCGTGAGATGGCCCCCTCCGGTTCTACTGCCCAGAGTGAGTCGGCACCCTCCGGATCCTCTACCGCCCAGAATGAGTCTGCCCCCTCCGGCTCAACCACCCAGAGTGAGACGGCACCCTCTGGCACCTCTACCGCCCAGAATGAGTCGGCCCCCTCCGGCTCCAATACCGCCCAGAATGAGTCGGCCCACTCCGGCTCTACCGCCCAGAGTGAGTCGGCCCCCTCCGGCTCCTCTACCGCACAGAGTGAGTCGTCCCCCTCCGGCTCTACAGCCCAGAGTGAGTCTGCCCCCTCAGGCTCCTCTCCCGCCCTGAGTGAGTCGGCCCCCTCCGGCTTTACCGCCCAGAGTGAGTCGGCCCCCACCGGCACCTCTTCCGCCCAGAGTGAGTCGGCCACTCCGGCTCCACTGCCTAGAGTGAGTCGGCACCCTCCGGCTCCTCAACCGCCCAGAGTGAGTCGGGCCCCACCGGCTCTACCGCCCAGAGTGAGTCAGCCCCCTGCGGCTCCTCTACCGCCCAGAGTGAGTCGGCCCCCTCCGGCACTACCGCACAGAGTGAGTTGGCCCCTCCGGTTGCTCTACCACCCAGAGTGAGTCAGCCCCCTCCGACTCTACCGCCCAGAGTGAGTCGGACCCCTCCGGCTCCTCTGCCGCCCAGAGTGAGTCGGCCCCCTCCGGATCTACCGCCCTGAGTGAGTCGGCGCCCTCTGGCTCCTCTCCCGCCCAGAGTGCGTCGGCCCCCTCCGGCTCTAACGCCCAGAGTGAGTCGGCACCCTCTGGCACCTCTACCGCCCAGCGTGAGTCGGCCATCTCCGGCTCTACCGCCCAGAGTGATTCGGCCCCCTCCGGATCTACCGCCCAGAATGAGTCGGTCCACGCAGGCTCCTCTATCGCCCATAGTTAGTCGGCCCCCTCCGGCTCTACAGCCCAGAGTGAGTCGGCCTGCTCTGGCTCCTCTACCGCCCAGAATGAGTCGGCCCCCTCCGGCTCTACCGCCCAGAATGAGTCAGCCCCCTCCGGTTCTACCGCCCAGAGTGAGTCGGCACCCTCCGGCTCCTCTCCAGTCCTGAGTGAGTCGGCCCCCTCCGGCTCTACCGCCCAGTGCGGGTCGGCCCCCTCCGTCTCTACCGGCCAGAGTGAGTCGGCCCCCTCCGGCTCCTCCACCGCCCAGAATGATTCGGCCCCTTCCGGCTCAACCGCCGTGAGTGAGAGGGCACCCTCCAGAATATCTACCGCCCAGAGTGAGTCGGCCCTATCCGGCTCAACCGCCCAGAGTGAGTCGGCCACCTCCGGCTCCTCTCCCACCCAGAGTGAGTCGGCCCCCTCCGGCTTTACCGCCTAGAGTGAGTCGGCCCCCTCCAGCTCTACCGCCCAGAGTGAGTCGGCCCCCTCCGGCACCTCTGCCGCCCAGAGTGAGTTGGCCCCCTCCGGCTCTACTGCCTAGAGTGAGTCAGCCCCCACCGGCTCCTCTACCGCCCCGAGTGAGTCGGCCCCCACCGGCTCTACCACCCAGAGTGAGTCGGCTCCCTCCGGCTCCTCTACCGCCCAGAGTGAGTCGGCCCCCTCCGGCTCTACCGCCCAGAGTGAGTCGGCCCCCTGCAGCTCCTCTACCACGCAGAGTGAGTCGGCCCCCTCCGGCTCTAGTGCCCAGAGTGAGTCGGCCCCCTCCAGCTCCTCTACCGCCCAGAGTGAGTCAGCCCCCTCCGACTCTACCGCCCAGAGTGAGTCGGACACTCCGGCTCCTCTACCGCCCAGAGTGAGTCGGCCCACTCCGGCACTACCGACCTGGGTGAGTCGGCACACGCCGGCTCCTCGACCGCCCAGAGTCAGTCGGCCCCATCCGGCTCTACCGCCCAGCGTGAGTCGGCCCCCTCCGGCTCTACCACCCACAGTGAGTCGGCCCCCTCCGGATCTACCGCCCAAAGTGAGTCGGCCCCCGCCGGCTCCTCTATCGCCCAGAATGATTCGGCCCCTTCCTGATCTACCGCCCCGAGTGAGTCGGTCCACGCAGGCTCCTCTATCGCCCATAGTTAGTCGGCCCCCTCCGGCTCTACCGCCCAGAGTGTGTCGGCCCCCTCCGGCTCCTGTACCGCCCAGCGTGAGATGGCCCCCTCCGGTTCTACCGCCCAGAGTGAGTCGGCACCCTCCGGATCCTCTACCGCCCAGAATGAGTCCGCCCCCTCCGGCTCAACCACCCAGAGTGAGACGGCACCCTCTGGCACCTCTACCGCACAGAATAAGTCGGCCCCTCCGGCTCCAATACCGCCCAGAGTGAGTCGGCCCCGTCCGGCTCTACCGCCCAGAGTGAGTCGGCCCCCTCCGGCTCCTCTACCGCACAGAGTGAGTCGTCCCCCTCCGGCTCTACAACCCAGAGTGAGTCGGCCCCCTCCGGCTCCTCTCCCGCCCAGAGTGAGTCGGCCCCATCCGGCTTTACCGCCCAGAGTGAGTCGGCCCCCTCCGGCACCTCTTCCGCCCAGAGTGAGTCGGCCCCCTCCGGCTCTACTGCCTAGAGTGAGTCGGCACCCTCCGGCTCCTCTACCGCCCAGAGTGAGTCAGCCCCCTGCGGCTCCTCGACCACCCAGAGTGAGTCGGCCCCCTCCGGCACTACCGCCCAGAGTGAGTCGGCCCCTCCGGTTCCTCTACCACCCAGAGTGAGTCAGCCCCCTCCGACTCTAGCGCCCAGAGTGAGTCGGACCCCTCCGGCTCCTCTGCCGCCCAGAGTGAGTCGGCCCCCTCCGGCTCTACCGCTCTGAGTGAGTCGGTGCCCTCCGGCTCCTCTCCCGCCCAGAGTGAGTCGGCCCCCACCGGCTCTAACGCCCAGAGTGAGTCGGCACACTCTGGCACCTCTACCGCCCAGCGTGAGTCGGCCATCTCCGGCTCTACAGCCCAGAGTGATTCGGCCCCCTCCGGATCTACCGCCCAGAGTGAGTCGGTCCACGCAGGCTCCTCTATCGCCCATAGTTAGTCGGCCCCCTCCGGCTCTACAGCCCAGAGTGAGTCAGCCTCCTCCGGCTCCTCTACCGCCCAGAATGAGTCGGCCCCCTCCGGCTCTACCGCCCAGAATGAGTCGGCCCCCTATGGCTCTACCGCCCAGAGTGAGTTGGCACCCTCCGGCACCTCTACCGCCCAGAGTGAGTCAGCCCCCTCCGGCTCTACCGCCCAGTGTGAGTCGGCCCCCTCCGGCTCCTCTCCAGCCCTGAGTGAGTCGGCCCCCTCCGGCTCTACCGCGTAGTGTGAGTCGGCCCCCTCCGTCTCTACCGCCCAGATTGAGTCGGCCCCCTCCGGCTCCTCTACCGCCCAGAATGATTCGGCCCCTTCCGGCTCGACCGCCCAGAGTGAGAGGGCACCCTCCGGAATATCAACCGCCCAGATGTGAGTCGGCCCTATCCGGCTCAACCGCCCAGAGTGAGTCGGCCCCCTCCGGCTCCTCTCCCACCCAGAGTGAGTCGGCCCCCTCCGGCTTTACCGCCTAGAGTGAGTCGGCCCCCTCCGGCTCTACCGCCCAGAGTGAGTCAGCCCCCTCCGGCACCTCTGCCGCCCAGAGTGAGTTGGCCCCCTCCGGCTCTACTGCCTAGAGTGAGTGAGCCCCCACCGGCTCCTCTACCGCCCAGAGTGAGTCGGCCCCCACCTGCTCTACCGCCCAGATGAGTCGGCTCCCTCCGGCTCCTCTACCGCCCAGAGTGAGTCGGCCCCCTCCGGCTCTACCGCCCAGAGTGAGTCGGCCCCCTGAGGCTCCTCTACCACGCAGAGTGAGTCGGCCCCCTCCGGCTCTAGCGCTCAGAGTGAGTCGGCTCACTCCAGCTCCTCTACCGCCCAGAGTGAGTCAGCCCCCTCCGACTCTACCGCCCAGAGTGAGTCGGACACTCCGGCTCCTCTACCACCCAGAGTGAGTCGGCCCCCTCCGGCTCTGCCGCCCAGAGTGAGTCGGCACCCTCTGGCACCTCTACCGCCCAGCGTGAGTCGGCCCCCTCCGGCTCTACCACCCAGAGTGAGTCGGCCCCCTCCGGATCTACCGCCCAGAGTGAGTCGGCCCCCGCCGGCTCCTCTATCCCCCAGAGTGAGTCGGCCCCCTCCGGCTTTGCCGCCCAGAGTGAGTCGGCCCCCTCCGGCTCCTCTACCGCCCAGCGTGAGTCGGCCCCCTCCGGCTCTCCAGCCCAGAGTGAGTCGGCCCCCTCCGGCTTCTCTACCGCGCAGAATGAGTCGGCCCCCTCCGGCTCTACCGCCCAGAGTGAGTCGGCCCCCTCCGGCTCTACGGCCCAGAGTGAGTGGGCCCCTTCCGGCTCGACCGCCCAGAGTGAGAGGGCTCCGTCCGGAATATCAACCGCCCAGAGTGAGTCGGCCCTATCCGGCTCAACCGCCCAGAGTGAGTCGGCCCCCTCCGGCTCCTCTCCCACCCAGAGTGAGTCGGCCCCCTCCGGCTTTACCGCCTGGAGTGAGTCGGCCCCCTCCGGCTCTACCGCCCAGAGTGAGTCGGCCCCCTCCGGCACCTCTGCCGCCCAGAGTGAGTTGGCCCCCTCCGGCTCTACTGCCTAGAGTGAGTCAGCCCCCATCGGCTCCTCTACCGCCCAGAGTGAGTTGGCCCCCTCCGGCTCTACTGCCCAGAGTGAGTCAGCCCCCATCGGCTCCTCTATCCCCCAGAGTGAGTCGGCCCCCTCCGGCTTTGCCGCCCAGAGTGAGTCGGCCACCTCCGGCTCCTCTACCGCCCAGCGTGAGTCGGCCCCCTCCGGCTCTCCAGCCCAGAGTGAGTCGGCCCCCTCCGGCTCCTCTACCGCGCAGAATGAGTCGGCCCCCTCCGCCTCTACCGCCCAGAGTGAGTCGGCCCACTCCGGGTCTACAGCCCAGAGTGAGTCGGCCCCCTCCGGCTCCTCTACCGCGCAGAATGAGTCGGCCCCCTCCGGCTCTACCGCCCAGAGTAAGTCGGCCCCCTCCGGCTCTATCACCTAGAGTGAATCGGCCCCCTCCGGCTCTACCGCCCAGAGTGAGTCGGCCCCCTCCGGCACCTCCACCGCACAGAGTCAGTTGGCCCCTTCCGGCTATACTGCCCAGAGTGAGTCGGCCCCCTCTGGCTCTACCGCCCAGAGTGAGTCGGCCCCGTCGGGGTCCTCTGCCGCCCAGAGTGAGTCGGCCCCCTTCCGGCTCTTGCGCCCAGTGTGAGTCGACCCCCTCCGGCACCTCTGCCACCCAGAGTGAGTCGGCCCGATCCGGCTCTACCGCCTAGAGTGAGTCGGCCCCTTCCGGCTCCTCTACCGCGCAGAGTGAGTCGGCCCCCTCCGGCTCTACTGCCCAGTGTGAGTCGGCCCCCTCCGGCTCCTCTACCGCCCAGAGTGAGTCGGACACTCCGGCACCTCTTCCGCCCAGAGTGAGTCGGCCCCCTCCGGCTCTACCGCCCAGAATGAGTCGGCCCCCTCCGGCTCTACCGCCCAGAGTGAGTCGGCACCCTCCGGCTCCTCTCCAGTCCTGAGTGAGTCGGCCCCCTCCGGCTCTACCGCCCAGTGCGAGTCGGCCCCCTCCGTCTCTACCGCCCAGAGTGAGTCGCCCCCTCCGGCTCCTCCACCGCCCAGAATGATTCGGCCCCTTCCGGCTCGACCGCCGTGAGTGAGAGGGCACCCTCCGGAATATCTACCGCCCAGAGTGAGTCGGCCCTATCCGGCTCAACCGCCCAGAGTGAGTCGTCCCCCTCCGGCTCCTCTCCCACCCAGAGTGAGACGGCCCTCTCCGGCTTTCCCGCCTCGAGTGAGTCGGCCCCCACCGGCTCCTCTACCGCCCAGAGTGAGTCGGCCCCCACCGGCTCTACCGCCCAGAGTGAGTCGGTTCCCTCCGGCTCCTCTACCGCCCAGAGTGAGTCGGCCCCCTCCGGCTCTACCACCCAGTGCGAGTCGGCCCCCTCCGTCTCTACCGCCCAGAGTGAGTCGGACCCCTCCGGCTCCTCTGCCGCCCAGAGTGAGTCGGCCCACTCCGGCTCTACCGCCCTGAGTGAGTCGGCGCCCTCCGGCTCCTCTCCCGCCCAGAGTGAGTCGGCCCCCTCCGGCTCTAACGCCCAGAGTGAGTCGGCACCCTCTGGCACCTCTACCGCCCAGCGTGAGTCGGCCATCTCCGGTTCTACCGCCCATAGTGATTCGGCCCCCTCCGGATCTACCGCCCAGAGTGAGTCGGTCCACGCAGGCTCCTCTATCGCCCATAGTTAGTCGGCCCCCTCCGGCTCTACAGCCCAGAGTGAATCGGCCTCCTCCGGCTCCTCTACCGCCCAGAATGAGTCGGCCCCCTCCGGCTCTACCGCCCAGAATGAGTCGGCCCCCTCCGGCTCTACCGCACAGAGTGAGTCGGCACCCTCCGGCTCCTCTCCAGCCCTGAGTGAGTCGGCCCCCTCCGGCTCTAACGCCCAGTGCGAGTCGGCCCCCTCCGTCTCTACCGCCCAGTGTGAGTCGGCCCCCTCCGGCTCCTCTACCGCCCAGAATGATTCGGCCCCTTCCGGCTCGACCGCCGTGAGTGTGAGGTCACCCTCCAGAATATCTACCGCCCAGTGTGAGTCGGCCCTATCCGGCTCAACCGCCCAGAGTGAGTCGGCCCCCTCCGGCTCCTCTCCCACCCAGAGAGAGTCGGCCCCCTCCGGCTTTACCGCCTAGAGTGAGTCGGCCCCCTCCGGCTCTACCGCCCAGAGTGAGTCGGCCCCCTCCGGCACCTCTGCCGCCCAGAGTGAGTTGGCCCCCTCCGGCTCTACTGCCTAGAATGAGTCAGCCCCCACCGGCTCCTCTACCGCCCAGAGTGTGTCGGCCCCCACCGGCTCTACCACCCAGAGTGAGTCGGCTCCCTCCGGCTCCTCTACCGCCCAGAGTGAGTCGGCCCCCTCCGGCTCTACCGCCCAGAGTGAGTCGGCCCCCTGCGGCTCCTCTACCACGCAGAGTGAGTCGGCCCCCTCCGGCTCTAGCGCCCAGAGTGAGTCGGCCCCCTCCAGCTCCTCTACCGCCCAGAGTGAGTCAGCCCCCTCCGACTCTACCGCCCAGAGTGAGTCGGACACTCCGGCTCCTCTACCGCCCAGAGTGAGTCGGCCCACTCCGGCACTACCGTCCTGGGTGAGTCGGCACACGCCGGCTCCTCTACCGCCCAGAGTCAGTCGGCCCCCTCCGGCTCTGCCGCCCAGAGTTAGTCGGCACCCTCTGGCACCTCTACCGCCCAGCGTGAGTCGGCCCCCTCCGGCTCTACCACCCACAGTGAGTCGGCCCCCTCCGGATCTACCGCCCAGAGTGAGTCGGCCCCCGCCGGCTCCTCTATCGCCCAGAATGATTCGGCCCCTTCCTGATCTACCGCCCAGAGTGAGTCGGTCCACGCAGGCTCCTCTATCGCCCATAGTTAGTCGGCCCCCTCCGGCTCCCCGCCCAGAGTGTGTCGGCCCCCTCCGGCTCCTGTACCGCCCAGCGTGAGATGGCCCCCTCCGGTTCTACCGCCCAGAGTGAGTCGGCACCCTCCGGATCCTCTACCGCCCAGAATGAGTCCGCCCCCTCCGGCTCAACCACCCAGAGTGAGACGGCACCCTCTGGCACCTCTACCGCCCAGAATAAGTCGGCCCCTCCGGCTCCAATACCGCCCACAGTGAGTCGGCCCCCTCCGGCTCTACCGCCCAGAGTGAGTCGGCCCCCTCCGGCTCCTCTACCGCACAGAGTGAGTCGTCCCCCTCCAGCTCTACAACCCAGAGTGAGTCGGCCCCCTCCGGCTCCTCTCCCACCCAGAGTGAGTCGGCCCCCTCCGGCTTTACCGCCCAGAGTGAGTCGGCCCCCTCCGGCACCTCTTCCGCCCAGAGTGAGTCGGCCCCCTCCGGCTCTACTGCCTAGAGTGAGTCGGCCCCCTCCGGCTCCTCTACCGCCCAGAGTGAGTCAGCCCCCTGCGGCTCCTCTACCACCCAGAGTGAGTCGGCCCCCTCCGGCACTACCGCCCAGAGTGAGTCGGCCCCTCCAGTTCCTCTACCACCCAGAGTGAGTCAGCCCCCTCCGACTCTACCGCCCAGAGTGAGTCGGACCCCTCCGGCTCCTCTGCCGCCCAGAGTGAGTCGGCACCCTCCGGCTCTACCGCCCTGAGTGAGTCGGCGCCCTCCGGCTCCTCTCCCGCCCAGAGTGAGTCAGCCCCCTCCGGCTCTAACGCCCAGAGTGAGTCGGCACCCTCTGGCACCTCTACCGCCCAGCGTGAGTCGGCCATCTCCGGCTCTACTGCCCAGAGTGATTCGGCCCCCTCCGGATCTACCGCCCAGAGTGAGTCGGTCCACGCAGGCTCCTCTATCGCCCATAGTTAGTCGGCCCCCTCCGGCTCTACAGCCCAGAGTGAGTCGGCCTCCTCCGGCTCCTCTACCGCCCAGAATGAGTCGGCCCCCTCCGGCTCTACCGCCCAGAATGAGTCGGCCCCCTCCGGCTCTACCGCCCAGAGTGAGTTGGCGCCCTCCGGCACCTCTACCGCCCAGAGTGAGTCGGCCCCCTCCGGCTCTAGCGCCCAGTGTGAGTCGGCCCCCTCCGGCTCCTCTCCAGCCCTGAGTGAGTCGGCCCCCTCCGGCTCTACCGCGTAGTGTGAGTCAGCCCCCTCAATCTCTACCGCCCAGAGTGAGTCGGCCCCCTCCGGCTCCTCTACCGCCCAGAATGATTCGGCCCCTTCCGGGTCGACCGCCCAGAGTGAGAGGGCACCCTCCGGAATATCAACCGCCCAGAGTGAGTCGGCCCTATCCGGCTCAACCGCCCAGAGTGAGTCGGCCCCCTCCGGCTCCTCTCCCACCCAGAGTGAGTCGGCCCCCTCCGGCTTTACCGCCTAGAGTGAGTCGGCCCCCTCTGGCTCTACCGCCCAGAGTGAGTCGGCCCCCTCCGGCACCTCTGCCGCCCAGAGTGAGTTGGCCCCCTCCGGCTCTACTGCCTAGAGTGTGTCAGCCCCCACCGGCTCCTCTACCGCCCAGAGTGAGTCGGCCCCCACCTGCTCTACCGCCCAGAGTGAGTCGGCTCCCTCCGGCTCCTCTACCGCCCAGAGTGAGTCGGCCCCCTCCGGCTCTACTGCCCAGAGTGAGTCGGCCCCCTGCGGCTCCTCTACCACGCAGAGTGAGTCGCCCCCCTCCGGCTCTAGCGCCCAGAGTGAGTCGGCTCACTCCAGCTCCTCTACCGCCCAGAGTGAGTCAGCCCCCTCCGACTGTACCGCCCAGAGTGAGTCGGACACTCCGGCTCCTCTACCACCCAGAGTGAGTCGGCCCCCTACGGCTCTGCCGCCCAGAGTGAGTCGGCACCCTCTGGCACCTCTACCGCCCAGCGTGAGTCGGCCCCCTCCGGCTCTACCACCCAGAGTTAGTCGGCCCCCTCCGGATCTACCGCCCAGAGTGAGTCGGCCCCCGCCGGCTCCTCTATCCCCCAGAGTGAGTTGGCCCCCTCCGGCTTTGCCGCCCAGAGTGAGTCGGCCCCTTCCGGCTCCTGTACCGCCCAGCGTGAGTCGGCCCCCTCCGGCTCTCCAGCCCAGAGTGAGTCGGCCCCCTCCGGCTCCTCTACCGCGCAGAATGAGTCGGCCCCCTCCGGCTCTACCGCCCAGAGTGAGTCGGCCCCCTCCGGCTCTACAGCCCAGAGTGAGTCGGCCCCTTCCGGCTCGACCGCCCAGAGTGAGAGGGCACCCTCCGGAATATCAACCGCCCAGAGTGAGTCGGCCCCCTCCGGCTCTCCAGCCCAGAGTGAGTCGGCCCACTCCGGCTCCTCTACCGCGCAGAATGAGTCGGCCCCCTCCGGCTCTACCGCCCAGAGTGAGTCGGCCCCCTCCGGCTCTACAGCCCAGAGTGAGTCGGCCCCCTCCGGCTCCTCTACCGCGCAGAATGAGTCGGCCCCCTCCGGCTCTACCGCCCAGAGTAAGTCGCCCCCCTCCGGCTCTATCACCTAGAGTGAATCGGCCCCCTCCGGCTCTACCGCCCAGAGTGAGTCGGCACCCTCCATCACCTCTGCCGCCCAGAGTTAGTCGGCCCCCTCCGGCACCTCCACGGCACAGAGTCAGTTGGCCCCCTCCGGCTATACCGCCCAGAGTGATTCGGCCCCCTCCGGCTCTACCGCCCAGAGTGAGTCGGCCCCGTCGGGGTCCTCTGCCGCCCAGAGTGAGACGGCCCCCTCCGGCTCTTCCGCCCAGTGTGAGTCGACCCCCTCCGGCACCTCTGCCACCCAGAGTGAGTCGACCCGATCCGGCTCTACCGCCCAGAGTGAGTCGGCCCCTTCCGGCTCCTCTACCGCGCAGAGTGAGTCGGCCCCCTCCGGCTCTACTGCCCAGTGTGAGTCGGCCCCCTCCGGCTCCTCTACCGCCCAGAGTGAGTCAGCCCCCTCCGACTCTACCGCCTAGAGTGAGTCGGACACTCCGGCTCCTCTTCCGCCCAGAGTGAGTCGGCCCCCTCCGGCACTACCGTCCTGAGTGAGTCGGCACCCTCCGGCTCCTCTACCGCCCAGAGTCAGTCGGCCCCCTCCGGCTCTACCGCCCAGAGTGAGTCGGCACCCTCTGGCTCCTCCACCGCCCAGCGTGAGTCGGCCCCCTCCGGCTCTACCGCCCAGAGTGAGTCGGCCCCCGCCGGCTACTCTATCGCCCAGAGTGAGGCGGCCCCCTCCGGCTTTACCGCCCAGAGTGAGTCGGCCCCCTCCGGCTCCTCTACCGCCCAGCGTGAGTCGGCCCCCCTTGGCTCTACAGCCCAGAGTGTGTCGGCCCCCTCTGGCTCCTCTACCACGCAGAATGTGTCGGCCCCCTCCAGCTCTACCGCCCAGAGTGAGTCGGACCCCTCCGGCTCTACCGACTACAGTGAGTCGGACCCCTCCTGCTCATCTCCCGCCCAGAGTGAGTCGGCCCCCTCCGGCTCTATCGCCTAGAGTGAATCGGCCCCATCCGGCTTTACCGCCCAGAGTGAGTCGGCACCCTCTGGCTCCTCCACCGCCCAGCGTGAGTCGGCCCCCTCCGGCTCTACCGCCCAGAGTGAGTCGGCCCCCGCCGGCTACTCTATCGCCCAGAGTGAGGCGGCCCCCTCCGGCTTTACCGCCCAGAGTGAGTCGGCCCCCTCCGGCTCCTCTACCGCCCAGCGTGAGTCGGCCCCCCTTGGCTCTACAGCCCAGAGTGTGTCGGCCCCCTCTGGCTCCTCTACCACGCAGAATGTGTCGGCCCCCTCCAGCTCTACCGCCCAGAGTGAGTCGGACCCCTCCGGCTCTACCGACTACAGTGAGTCGGACCCCTCCTGCTCCTCTCCCGCCCAGAGTGAGTCGGCCCCCTCCGGCTCTATCGCCTAGAGTGAATCGGCCCCATCCGGCTTTACCGCCCAGAGTGAGTCAGCCCCCTCCGACTCAACCGCCCAGAGTGAGTCGGACACTCCGGCTCCTCTACCACCCAGAGTGAGTCGGCCCCCTCCGGCTCTGCCGCCCAGAGTGAGTCTGCACCCTCTGGCACCTCTACCGCCCAGCGTGAGTCGGCCCCCTCCGGCTCTACCACCCAGAGTGAGTCGGCCCCCTCCGGATCTACCGCCCAGAGTGAGTCGGCCCCCCCCGGCTCCTCTCTCCCCCAGAGTGAGTCGGCCCCCTCTGGCTTTGCCGCCCAGAGTGAGTCGGCCCCCTCCGGCTCTTCTACCGCCCAGCGTGAGTCGGCCCCGTCCGGCTCTCCAGCCCAGAGTGAGTCGGCCCACTCCGGCTCCTCTACCGCGCAGAATGAGTCGGCCCCCTCCGGCTCTACCGCCCAGAGTGAGTCGGCCCCCTCCGGCTCTACAGCCCAGAGTGAGTCGGCCCCCTCCGGCTCCTCTACCGCGCAGAATGAGTCGGCCCCCTCCGGCTCTACCGCCCAGAGTAAGTCGGCCCCCTCCGGCTCTATCACCTAGAGTGAATCGGCCCCCTCCGGCTCTACCGCCCAGAGTGAGTCGGCACCCTCCAGCACCTCTGCCGCCCAGAGTGAGTCGGCCCCCTCTGGCACCTCCACCGCACAGAGTCAGTTGGCCCCCTCCGGCTATACCGCCCAGAGTGAGTCGGCCCCCTCCGTCTCTACCGCCCAGAGTGAGTCGGCCCCGTCGGGGTCATCTGCCGCCCAGAGTGAGTCGGCCCCCTCCGGCTCTTCCGCCCAGTGTGAGTCCACCCCCTCCGGCACCTCTGCCACCCAGAGTGAGTCGGCCCGATCCGGCTCTACCGCCCAGAGTGAGTCGGCCCCTTCCGGCTCCTCTACCGCGCAGAGTGAGGCGGCCCCCTCCGGCTCTACTGCCCAGTGTGAGTCGGCCCCCTCCGGCTCCTCTACCGCCCAGAGTGAGTCAGCCCCCTCCGACTCTACCGCCTAGAGTGAGTCGGACACTCCGGCTCCTCTTCCGCCCAGAGTGAGTCGGCCCCCTCCGGCACTACCGTCCTGAGTGAGTCGGCACCCTCCGGCTCCTCTACCGCCCAGAGTCAGTCGGCCCCCTCCGGCTCTACCGCCCAGAGTGAGTCGGCACCCTCTGGCTCCTCCACCGCCCAGCGTGAGTCGGCCCCCTCCGGCTCTTCCGCCCAGAGTGAGTTGGCCCCCTCCGGCTCTACTGCATAGAGTGAGTCAGCCCCCACCGGCTCCTCTACCGCCCAGAGTGAGTCGGCCCCCACCTGCTCTACCGCCCAGAGTGAGTCGGCTCCCTCCGGCTCCTCTACCGCCCAGAGTGAGTCGGCCTCCTCCGGCTCTACCGCCCAGAGTGAGTCGGTCCCCTGCGGCTCCTCTACCACCCAGAGTGAGTCGGCCCCCTCCGTCTTTACCGCCTAGAGTGAGTCGGCCCCCTCCGGCTCTACCGCCCAGAGTGAGTCGGCCCCCTCCGGCACCTCTGCCGCCCAGAGTGAGTTGGCCCCCTCCGGCTCTACTGCATAGAGTGAGTCAGCCCCCACCGGCTCCTCTACCGCCCAGAGTGAGGCGGCCCCCTCCGGCTTTACGGCCCAGAGTGAGTCGGCCCCCTCCGGCTCCTCTACCGCCCAGCGTGAGTCGGCCCCCCTTGGCTCTACAGCCCAGAGTGTGTCGGCCCCCTCTGGCTCCTCTACCACGCAGAATGTGTCGGCCCCCTCCAGCTCTACCGCCCAGAGTGAGTCGGACCCCTCCGGCTCTACCGCCTACAGTGAGTCGGACCCCTCCTGCTCCTCTCCCGCCCAGAGTGAGTCGGCCCCCTCCGGCTCTATCGCCTAGAGTGAATCGGCCCCATCCGGCTTTACCGCCCAGAGTGAGTCGGCCCCCTCCGGCTCTGCCGCCTAGAGTGAGTCGGCCCCCTCCGGCTCCTCTCCCGCCCAGAGTGAGTCGGCCCCCTCCAGCTCTATCGCCTAGAGTGAATCGGCCCCCTCCGCCTCTACAGCACAGAGTGAGTCGGCACCCTCCAGCACCTCTACCGCCCAGTTTGAGTCGGCCCCCTCCGGCACCTCTACCGCCCAGAGTGAGTCGGCCCCCTCCGGCTCCTCTTCCACCCAGAGTGAGTCGGCCCCCTCCGGCTATACCGCCTAGATTGAGTCGGCACCCTCAGGCTCCTCTACCGCCCAGAGTGTGCTGGCCCCCTCCGGCTCTACCGCCCAGAGTGTGTCGGCCCCGTCGGGGTCCTCTGCCGCCCAGAGTAAGTCGGCCCCCTCCGGCTCTATCACCTAGAGTGAATCGGCCCCCTCCAGCTCTACCGCCCAGAGTGAGTCGGCACCCTCCAGCACCTCTGCCGCCCAGAGTGAGTCGGCCCCCTCTGGCACCTCCACCGCACAGAGTCAGTTGGCCCCCTCCGGCTATACCGCCCAGAGTGAGTCGGCCCCCTCCGGCTCTACCGCCCAGAGTGAGTCGGCCCCGTCGGGGTCATCTGCCGCCCAGAGTGAGTCGGCCCCCTCCGGCTCTTCCGCCCAGTGTGAGTCCACCCCCTCCGGCACCTCTGCCACCCAGAGTGAGTCGGCCCGATCCGGCTCTACCGCCCAGAGTGAGTCGGCCCCTTCCGGCTCCTCTACCGCGCAGAGTGAGGCGGCCCCCTCCGGCTCTACTGCCCAGTGTGAGTCGGCCCCCTCCGGCTCCTCTACCGCCAAGAGTGAGTCAGCCCCCTCCGACTCTACCGCCTAGAGTGAGTCGGACACTCCGGCTCCTCTTCCGCCCAGAGTGAGTCGGCTCCCTCCGGCACTACCGTCCTGAGTGAGTCGGCACCCTCCGGCTCCTCTACCGCCCAGAGTCAGTCGGCCCCCTCCGGCTCTACCGCCCAGAGTGAGTCGGCACCCTCTGGCTCCTCCACCGCCCAGCGTGAGTCGGCCTCCTCTGGCTCTTCCGCCCAGAGTGAGTCGGCCCCCGCCGGCTACTCTATCGCCCAGAGTGAGGCGGCCCCCTCCGGCTTTACCGCCCAGAGTGTGTCGGCCCCCTCTGGCTCCTCTACCACGCAGAATGTGTCGGCCCCCTCCAGCTCTACCGCCCAGAGTGAGTCGGACCCCTCCGGCTCTACCGCCTACAGTGAGTCGGACCCCTCCTGCTCCTCTCCCGCCCAGAGTGAGTCGGCCCCCTCCGGCTCTATCGCCTAGAGTGAATCGGCCCCATCCGGCTTTACCGCCCAGAGTTAGTCGGCCCCCTCCGGCTCTGCCGCCTAGAGTGAGTCGGCCCCCTCCGGCTCCTCTCCCGCCCAGAGTGAGTCGGCCCCCTCCAGCTCTATCGCCTAGAGTGAATCGGCCCCCTCCGCCTCTACAGCCCAGAGTGAGTCGGCACCCTCCAGCACCTCTACCGCCCAGTTTGAGTCGACCCCCTCCGGCACCTCTACCGCCCAGAGTGAGTCGGCCCCCTCCGGCTCCTCTCCCGCCCAGAGTGAGTCGGCCCCCTCCGGCTATACCGCCTAGATTGAGTCGGCACCCTCAGGCTCCTCTACCGCCCAGAGTGTGCTGGCCCCCTCTGGCTCTACCGCCCAGAGTGTGTCGGCCCCGTCGGGGTCCTCTGCCGCCCAGAGTGAGTCGGCCCCCTCCGGCTCTTCCGCCCAGTGTGAATCGGCCCCCTCTGGCACCTCTGCCACCCAGAGTGAGATGGCCCCATCCGGCTCAACCGCCCAGAGTGAATCGGCCCCCTCCGGCACCTCTGCCACCCAGAGTGAGACGGCCCCATCCGGCTCGACCGCCCAGAGTGAGAGGGCACCCTCCGGAATATCAACCGCCCAGAGTGAGTCGGCCCTATCCGGCTCAACCGCCCAGAGTGAGTCGGCCCCCTCCGGCTCCTCTACCACCCAGAGTGAGTCGGCCCCCTCCGTCTTTACCGCCTAGAGTGAGTCGGCCCCCTCCGGCTCTACCGCCCAGAGTGAGTCGGCCCCCTCCGGCACCTCTGCCGCCCAGAGTGAGTTGGCCCCCTCCGGCTCTACTGCATAGAGTGAGTCAGCCCCCACCGGCTCCTCTACCGCCCAGAGTGAGTCGGCCCCCACCTGCTCTACCGCCCAGAGTGAGTCGGCTGCCTCCGGCTCCTCTACCGCCCAGAGTGAGTCGGCCTCCTCCGGCTCTACCGCCCAGAGTGAGTCGGTCCCCTGCGGCTCCTCTACCACGCAGAGTGAGTCGGCCCCCTCCGGCTCTAGCGCCCAGAGTGAGTCGGCCCCCTCCAGCTCCTCTACCGCCCAGAGTGAGTCAGCCCCCTCCGACTCTACCGCCCAGAGTGAGTCGGACACTCCGGCTACTCTACCACCCAGAGTGAGTCGGCCCCCTCCGGCTCTGCCGCCCAGAGTGAGTCGGCACCCTCTGGCACCTCCACCACCCAGAGTGAGTCGGCCCCCTCCGGATCTACCGCCCAGAGTGAGTCGGCCCCCGCCGGCTCCTCTATCGCCCAGAGTGAGTCGGCCCCCTCCGGCTTTGCCGCCCAGAGTGAGTCGGCCCCCTCCGGCTCCTCCACCGCCCAGCATGAGTCGGCCCCCTCCGGCTCTCCAGCCCAGAGTGAGTCGGCCCCCTCCGGCTCCTCTACCGCGCAGAATGAGTCGGCCCCCTCCGGCTCTACCGCCCAGAGTGAGTCGGCCCCCTCCGGCTCTACAGCCCAGAGTGAGTCGGCCCCCTCCGGCTCCTCTACCGCGCAGAATGAGTCGGCCCCCTCCGGCTCTACCGCCCAGAGTAAGTCGGCCCCCTCCGGCTCTATCACCTAGAGTGAATCGGCCCCCTCCGGCTCTACCGCCCAGAGTGAGTCGGCACCCTCCAGCACCTCTGCCGCCCAGAGTGAGTCGGCCCCCTCTGGCACCTCCACCGCACAGAGTCAGTCAGACCCCTCCGGCTATACCGCCCAGATTGAGTCGGCCCCCTCCGGCTCTTCCGCCCAGTGTGAGGCGACCCCCTCCGGCACCTCTGCCACCCAGAGTGAGTCGGCCCGATCCGGCTCTACCGCCCAGAGTGAGTCAGCCCCCTCCGGCTCCTCTACCGCGCAGAGTGAGTCGGCCCCCTCCGGCTCTACTGCCCAGTGTGAGTCGGCCCCCTCCGGCTCCTCTACCGCCCAGAGTGAGTCAGCCCCCTCCGACTCTATCGCCTAGAGTGAGTCGGACACTCCGGCTCCTCTTCCGCCCAGAGTGAGTCGGCCCCATCCGGCACTACCGTCCTGAGTGAGTCGGCACCCTCCGGCTCCTCAACCGCCCAGAGTCAGTCGGCCCCCTCCGGCTCTACTGCCCAGAGTGAGTCGGCACCCTCTGGCTCCTCCACCGCCCAGCGTGAGTCGGCCCCCTCCGGAGCCAGAGGGGGACAAATCACCCTGGGCAGTAGTGGAGCCGGAGTGGGCCGACTCACTCTACCGAACAGAGTGAGACGGCCCCCTCCGGTTCCTCTACCGCCCAGAGTGAGTCGGCCCCCTCCGGCTCTACCACCCAGAGTGAGTCGGCCACCTTCGTCTCTACCGCCCAGAGTGAGTCGGCCGCCTCCGGCTCCTCTACCACCAGAGTGAGTCGGCCCCCTCCAGCTGTACCGCCCAGAGTGAGTCTGCCCCCTCCGGCTCCTCTACCTCCCAGAGTGAGTCTGCCCCATCCGGCACCTCTACCTCCCTGAGAGAGTAGGCCCCCTCCGGCTTTACCGCCAAGAGTGAGTCGGCCCCCTCCGGCTCTACCGCCCAGAGTGAGTCGGCCCCCTCCGGCTCCTCTACCGCCCAGTGTGAGTTGGCCCCCTCCGGCTCTACCGCCCAGAGTGAGTCGGCCCCCTCCGGCACCTCTACCGCCCAGAGTGAGTCAGCCCCCTCCGGCTCTACCGCCCAGAGTGAGTCGGCCCCCTCCAGCTCCTCTCCCGCCCAGACTGAGTTGGCCCCCTCCGGCTCTACCGCCTAGAGTGAGACGGCCCCCTCCGGCTCTACCGCCCAGAGTGAGTCGGCCCCCTCCGGCTCTGCCGCCCAGAGTGAGTCGGCCCCCTCCGGCTCCTCTACCGCCCAGAGTGAGTCGGCCCCCTCCGGCTATACCGCCTAGATTGAGTCGGCACCCTCCTGCTCCTCTTCCGCCCAGAGTGAGTCGGCCCGCTCCGTCTCTTCTGCCCAGAGTGTGTCGGCCCCGTCGGGGTCCTCTGCCGCCCAGAGTGAGTCGGCCCCCTCCGGCTCTTCTGCCCAGAGTGTGTCAGCACCCTCCGGCACCTCTGCCACCCAGAGTGAGTCGGCCCCATCCGGCTCTACCGCCCAGAGTGAGTCGGCCCGCTCCGGCTCCTCTACCGACCAGAGTGAGTCGGCCCGCACCGGCTCTACCGCCCAGAGTGAGTCGGCACCCTCCGACTCACTCTGGGCGGTAGAGCAGGAGGTGGCCTACTCACTCTGTGCGATAGAGGAGCCAGAGGGGGCCGAATCACCCTGGGCGGTAGTGGAGCCGGAGGGGGCCGACTCACTCTGGGTGGTAGAGTGAGTCGGCCCCCTCCGGTTCCTCTACCGCCCAGAGTGAGTCGGCCCCCACGGGCTCTACCGCCCTGAGTCAGTCGGCCCCCTCCTGCTTCTCTGCCACCCAGAGTGAGTCGGCCCCCTCCAGCTGTAACGCCCAGAGTGAGTCGGCCCCCTCCGGCTCTACCGCCCAGTGTGAGCCGGCCCCCTCCGGCTCATCTACCGCCCAGCGTGAGTTGACCCCCTCCGGCTCTACCGCCCAGAGTGAGTCGTCCCCTTCCGGCTGCTCTACCGCCCAGAATGAGTCGGCCCCCTCCGGCTCTACCGCCCAGAGTGAGATCGCACCCTCCGGCACCTCTGCTGCCCAGAGTGAGTCGGCCCCCTCCGGCTCTACCGCCCAGAGTGAGACGGCCCCCTGCGGCTCCTCTCCCGCCCAGAGAGAGTCGGCACCCTCCAGCACCTCTATCGCACAGAGTGAGTCAGCCCCCTCCGGAACCTCAACCGCCCAGAGTGAGTCGGCCCCCTCCGGCTCTACCTCCCAGAGTGAGTTGGCCCCCTCGGGGTCGTCTTCCGCCCAGAGTGAGTCGGCCCCCTCCGGCTCTTCCGCCCAGAGTGAGTCGGCCCCCTCCGGCACCTCTGCCGCCTAGAGTGAGTCGGCCCCCTCCGGCTCTACCGCCCAGAGTGAGTCGGCCCCCTCCGGCTATACCGCCCAGAGTGAGTCGGGCACCTCCGGCTCCTCTACCGCCCAGAGTGAGTCGGACACCTCCGGCTCCTCTACCGCCCAGAGTGAGTCGGCCCCCTGCGGCTGTAACGCACAGAGTGAGTCGGACCCCTCCGGCTCCTGTACCGCACAGAGTGAGTCGGCACCCTCCGGCTCCTCTACCGCCCAGAGTGAGTCGGCCGCCTCCGGTTCCTCTATCACCCAGAGTGAGACGGCCCCCTCCGGCTCTACAGCCCAGCGTGAGTCGGCCCCCTCCAGCACCTCTACCGCCCAGAGTGAGACGGCACCCACCGGCTGTAACGCCCAGAGTGTGTCGGCCCAATCCGGCTCCTCTACCGCCCAGAGTGAGTCGGCCCCCTCCGTCTCTACCGCCCAGAGTGAGTCTGCCCCCTCTGGCTCCTCTACCGCCCAGAGTGATTCGGCCAAGTCCGGCTCTACCGCCCAGAGTGAGTCGGCCCCCTCCGGCTCCACTACCTCCCAGAGTGAGTCGGCGCCCTCCGGCTATCCCGCCCAGAGTGAGTCGGCCCCCTCCAGCTCCTCTACCGCCCAGAGTGAGACGGCCCCCTCTGGCTCTACAGCCCAGAGTGAGTCGGCCCCCTCCGGCTCCTCTACCGCCCAGAATGAGTCGGCCCCCTCCGGCTCTACCGCCCAGAGTGAATCGGCACCATCCGGCACTTCTACGGCCCAGAGTGACTCGGCCCCCTCCATCTCCTCTGCCGCCCAGAGTGAGTCGGCCCCCTCCGGCCATACCACCCAGAGTGAGTTGGCACCCTCCGGCACCTCCACCGCCCAGAGTGAGTCGGCCCCCTCCGGCTCCTCTACCGCCCAGAGTGAGTCGCCCACCTCCGGCTCTACCGGCCAGAATGAGTCGGCCCACTCCGGCTCCTCTAACGCCCAGAATGAGTCGGCCCCATCTGGATCTACCGCCCTGAGTGAGACGGCACACTCCGACACCTCTACCGCCCAGAGAGAGTAGGCCCCCTTTAGCTCTACCGCCCACAGTGATTCAACCCCCTGCGGCTCCTCTCCCGCCCAGAGTGTGTCGGCCCCCTCCGGCTCTACCGCCCAGAGTGAGTCGGCCAACTCCGGCGTTACCGCCTAGAGTGAGCCGGCCCCCTCCGGCTCCTCTACTGCCCAGAGTGAGTTGCCCCCCTCCGGCTCTACCGCCCAGAGTGAGTCGGCCCCCTCCGGGTCCTCTACCGCCCAGAGTGTGTCGGCCCCCTCCGGCACTTCTGCCGCCCAGATTGAGTCGGCCCCCTCCGGCTCTACCACCCAGAATGAGTCGGCCCCCTCCGGCTCTTCTACCGCCCAGAGTGAGTCGGCCCCATCCGGCTCTATCGCCCAGAGTGAGTCGGCCCCCTCCGACTCACTCTGGGCGTTAGAGCAGGAGGGGGCCGACACACTCTGGGCGGCAGAGGAGCCAGAGGGGGCCGACTCACCCTAGGCGGTAGTTGAGGCAGTGGGGGCCGACTCACTCGACCACCCAGAGTGAGTCGGCCCCCTCCGGTTCCTCGACCGCCCAGAGTGAGTCGGCCCCCTCCGGCTCTACCGCCTAGAGTCAGTCGGCCCCCTCCGGATCTACCGCCCAGAGTGAGTCGGCCCCCTCCGGCTCCACTACCTCCCAGAGTGAGTCGGCCCCCTCCGGCTCTACCGCCCAGAGTGAGTCGGCACCCTCCAGCTCCTCTACCGCCCTGAGTGAGACGGCGCCCTCCGGCTCTACAGCCCAGAGTGAGTCGGCCGCCTCCGGCTCCTCTACCGCCCAGAATGAGTCAGCCCCATCCAGCTCTACCGCCCAGAGTGAGTCGGCACCATCCGGCACCTCTTCCGCCCAGAGTGACTCGGCCCCCTCCGGCTCTACCGCCCAGTGTGAGTCGGCCCCCTCCGGCTCCTCTCCAGCCCTTAGTGAGTTGGCCTCTTCCGGCTCTACTGCCTAGTGTGAGTCGGCCCATTCCGGCTCCTCCACCGCCCAGAATGATTCGGCCCCCTCCGGATCTGCCGCCCTGAGTGAGACGGCACCCACCGGCACCTCTACCGCCCAGAGTGAGTCGGCCCCCTCCGTCTCCTCTAGCGCCCAGAGTGAGTCGGCCCCCTCCGGCCCTACCACCCAGAGTGAGTCGCCACCCTCTGGCACCTCTACCGCCCAGTGTGAGTCGGCCCCCTCCGGCTCCTCTACCGCCCAGAGTGAGTCGCCCACCTCTGGCTCTACTGGCCCGAATGAGTCGGCCCACTCCGGCTCCTCTACCGCCCAGAATGAGTCGGCCCCCTCTGGATCTACCGCCCTGAGTGAGACGGCACACTCCGGCACCTCTACCGCCCAGAGAGAGTCGGCCCCCTTTAGCTCTGCCGCCCACAGTGATTCAGCCCCCTGCGGCTCCTCTCCCGCCCAGAGTGAGTCGGCCCCCTCCAGCTCTACCGCCGAGAGTGAGTCAGCCCCCTCCGGCTCTACTGCCCAGAGTGAGTCGGCACCCTCCTGCACCTTTACCGCCCAGAGTGATTCGGCCCCCTCCAGCACCTCTACCGACCGGAGTGAGTCGGTCCCCTCCGGCTCCTCTCCCGCCCAGAGTGAGTCGGCCATCTCCGGCTCTACCGCCGAGAGTGAGCCGGCCCCCTCCGGCTCCTCTACTGCCAAGAGTGAGTTGCCCCCGTCCGTCTCTACCGCCCAGAGTGAGTCGGCCCCCTCCGGGTCCTCTACCGCCCAGAGTGAGTCGGCCCCCTCCGGCTCTTCTGCCGCCCAGATTGAGTCGGCCCCCTCCGGCTCTACCGCCCAGAATGTGTCAGCCCCCTCCGGCTCCTCTACAGCCCAGAGTGAGTCGGCCCCATCCGGCTCTATCGCCCAGAGTGAGTCGGCCCCCTTCGACTCACTCTGGGCGGTAGAGCAGGAGTGGGCCGACGCACTCTGGGCGGCAGAGGAGCCAGAGTGGGCCGACACACCCTGGGCGGTAGTGGAGGCGGAGGGGGCCGACTCACTCAACCGCCCAGAGTGAGTCGGCCCCCTCCGGTTCCTCGACCACCCAGAGTGAGTCGGCCCCCTCCGGCTCTACCGCCTAGAGCGAGTCGGCCCCCTCCGGATCTACCGCCCAGAATGAGTCGGCCCCCTCCGGCTCCACTACCTCCCATAGTGAGTCGTCCCCATCCGGCTCTACCGCCCAGAGTGAGTTGGCCCCCTCCAGCTCTACCGCCTCGAGTGAGTCGGCCCCCTCCGGATCTACCGCCCAGAGTGAGTCGGCCCCCTCCGGCTCCACTACCTCCCAGAGTGAGTCGGCCCCCTCCGGCTCTACCACCCAGAGTGAGTCGGCCCCCTCCAGCTCCTCTACCACCCAGAGTGAGACGGCCCCCTCCAGCTCTACAGCCCAGAGTGAGTCGGCCCCCTCTGGCTCCACTACCGCCCAGAATGAGTCGGCCCCCTCCGGCTCTACCGCCCAGTGTGAGTCGGCCCACTCCGGCTCCTCTCCAGCCTTTAGTGAGTTGGCCCCTTCCGGCTCTACCGCCGAGTGTGAGTCGGCCCCCTCTGGCTCTACCGTCCAGCGTGAGTCGGCCCCCTCCGGCTCCTGTACCGCCCAGAATGATTTGGCCCCTCCGGCTCTACCGCCCAGAGTGAGACGGCACCCTCCGGAACATCTACCGCCCAGAGTGAGTCGGCCCGCAGCGGCTCCTCTCCCGCCCAGAGTGAGTCGGCCCCCTCCGGCTCTAACGCCCAGAGTGAGTCGGCGCAATCCGGCTCCTCTCCCGCCCAGAGTGAGTCGGCCCCCTCCGCCTTTACCGCCTAGAGTGAGTC
The DNA here is from genome assembly GCF_036365525.1 of Heterodontus francisci. Taxonomy (NCBI): domain Eukaryota; kingdom Metazoa; phylum Chordata; class Chondrichthyes; order Heterodontiformes; family Heterodontidae; genus Heterodontus; species Heterodontus francisci. The sequence goes on along the minus strand of NW_027141501.1, from coordinate 833,063 downwards.
GGCCTCCTCCGTCTCTACCGCCCAGGGTGAGTCGGCCCCCTCCGGCACCTCTGCCGCCCAGAGAGAGTCGGCCCCCTCCGGCTCTACTGCCTAGAGTGAGTCGGCCCACACCGACTCTACCGCCCAGAGTGAGTCGGCCCACACCGGCTCTCCCGCCCAGAGTGAGTCGGCCCCCCTGCGGCTCCTCTACCGCCCAGAGTGAGTCGGCCCCCGCCGGCTCTACCGCCCAGAGTGAGTCGGCCCCCTCCGGCTCCTCTACCGCCAAGAGTGAGTCGGCCCCCTCCGGCTTTACCGCCTAGAGTGTGTCGGCCCCCTCCGTCTCTACCGCCCAGAGTGAGTCGGCCCCCTCCGGCTCTACTGCACAGAGTGAGTCGGCCCCCTGCTGCTCCTCTACCGCCCAGAGTGAGTCGGACCCCGCTGGCTCTACCGCCCAGAGTGAGTTGGCCCCCTCCGTCTCCTCTACCGCCCAGAGTGAGTCGGCCCCCTCCGGCACCTCTACTGCCCATAGTGAGTCGGCCCCCTCCGGCTCCTCGACCGCCCAGAGTGAGTCGGCCCCCTCCGGCTCCACTACCTCCCAGAGTGAGTCGGCCCCATCCGGCTCTACCGCCCAGAATGTGTCGGCCCCCACCGGCTCCACCGCCCAGAGTGATTCGGCACCCTACGGCGCCTCTACCGCCCAGAGTGACTCGGCCCCCTCCGGCTCTACCGCCCAGTGAGAGTCGGCCCCCTCCGGCTCCTCTCCAGCCCTGAGTGAGTCGGCCCCTTCCGGCTCTACCGCCTAGTGTGAGTCGGCCCCCTCTGACTCTACCGCCCAGCGTGAGTCGGCCCCCTCCGGCTCCTCTGCCGCCCAGAATGATTTGGCCCCTTCCGGCTCTACCGCCCAGAGTGAGACGGCCCTATCTGGCTCAACCGCCCAGAATGAGTCGGCCCCCTCCGGCTCCTCTCCCCCCCAGAGTGAGTCGGCCCCCCTCCGGCTTTACCACCTAGAGTGAGTCGGCCCCCACCGTCTCAACCGCCCAGAGTGTGTCGGCCCCCTCCGGCACCTCTGCCGCCCAGAGTGAGTCGGCCCCCTCCGGCTCTACTGCCTAGAGTGAGTCGGCCCCCACCAGCTCTACCGCCCAGAGTGAGTCGGCCCCCTCCGGATCCTCTACCGCCCAGAGTGAGTCGGCCCCCTCCGGCTCTACCGCCCAGAGTGAGTCGGCCCCTGCGGCTCCTCTACCGCCCAGAGTGAGTCGGCCCCCGCCAGCTCTACCGCCCAGAGTGATTTGGCCCCCTCCGGCTCCTCTACCGCCCAGAGTGAGTCGGCCCCCTCCGGCACCTCTACCGCCCATTGTGACTCGGCCCCCTCCGGCTCCTCTCCCGCCCAGGGTGAGTCGGCACCCACCAGCTTTACCGCCTAGAGTGAGTCGGCCCCCTCCGTCTCTACCACCCAGAGTGAGTCGGCCCCCTCCGGCTCCTCTACCGCCCAGAGTGAGTCGGCTCCCTCCGGCTCTACCGCCCAGAGTGAGTCGGCCCCCTGCGGCTCCTCTGCCGCCCAGAGTGAGTCGGGCCCCTCCGGCTCTACCGCCCAGAGTGACTCGGCCCCCTCCGGCATTACCGCCCAGAGTGAGTCGGCCACCTCCGGCTCTACAGCCCAGAGTGAGTCGGCCCCCTCCGGCTCCTCTACCACCCAACGTGAGACGGAACCCTCCGGCACCTCTAGCACCCAGAGTGTGTCGACCCCCTCCGTCTCCTCTCCCGCCCAGAGTGAGTCAGCTCCCTCCGGCTCTAACGCCTAGACTGAGTCGGCCCCCTCCGTCGCTACTGCCCAGAGTGAGTCGGCACCCTCCAGCACCTCTATCGCACAGAGTGAGTCATCCCCCTCCGGGACGTCTACCGCCCAGAGTGAGTCGGCTCCCTCCGGCTCCTCTCCCGCCCAGAGTGAAACGGCCCCCTCCGGCTATACCGCCAAGATTGAGTCGGCCACCTCCTGCTCCTCTACCACCCAGAGTGAGTCGGCCCCCTCCAGCTCTACCGCCCAGAGTGAGTCATCCCCCTTGGGGTCCTCTGCCGCCCAGAGTGAGTCGGCCCCCTCCGGCTCTACCGCCCAGAGGGAGTCGGCCCCCGCCGGCTCCTCTACCGCCCAGAGTGTGTCGGCCCACTCCGACTCACTCTGGGCGGTAGAGCAGGAGGGGGCCGACTCACTCTGGGCGGTAGAGGAGCCAGAGGGTGCCGAATCACCCTGGGCGGTATTGGAGCTGGAAGGGGCCGACTCACTCTACCGCCCAGAGTGAGTCGGCCCCCTCCGGTTCCTCGACCGCCCAGAGTGAGTCGGTCCACTCCGGCTCTACCGCCCAGAGTGAGTCGGCCACCTCCGACTCTACCGCCCAACGTGAGTCGGACCCCTTCGGCTCCTCTACCGGCCAGAGTGATTCGGACCCCTCCGGCTCCTCTACCGCCCAGAATGAGTCTGCCCCCTCCGGCTGTACCGCACAGAGTGAGTCGGACCCCTCCGGCTCCTATACCGCCCAGAGTGAGTCGGCACCCTCCGGCTCATCTACAGCCCAGAGTGAGTCGGCCATCTCTGGCTCTACCGCCCAGATTGAGTTGGCCCCCTGCGGCTCCTCGACCGCCCAGAGTGAGTCGGTCCACTCCGGCTCTACCGCCCAGAGTGAGTCGGCCACCTCCAACTCTACCGCCCAACGTGAGTCAGACCCCTTCGGCTCCTCTACCGCCCGGAGTGATTCGGACCCCTCCGGCTCCTATACCGCCCAGAATGAGTCGGCCCCCTCCGGCTCCTCTACCGCCCAGAGTGAGTCGGCCATCTCTGGCTCTACCGCCCAGATTGAGTTAGCCCCCTGCGGCTCCTCTACCGCCCAGAGTGAGACGTCCCGCTCTGGCTCTACCGCCCAGAATGAGTCGGCCCCCTCCGGCTCCTCTACCGCCCAGAGTCAGACGGACCCCTCCGGCTCTAATGCCCAGAGTGAGTCGGCATAATCCGGCTCCTCTACCACCCATGAGTGAGACGGCCCCCTCCGGCTCTACCGCCCAGAGTGAGTCGGCCCACTCCGGCACCTCTACCGCCCAGAGTGAGTCGGCCCCCTCCGTCTCTACCGCCCAGAGTGAGTCGGCCCCCTCCGGCTCCTCGACCGCCCAGAGTGAATCGGCCCAGTCCGGCTCTACCGCCCAGAGTGAGTCGGCCCCCTCCGGCTCCTCTACTGCCCAGAGTGAGTCGGCCACCTCCGGCTCTACCGCCCAGAGTGAGTCGGCCCCCTTCCGGCTCCTCAACCACCAAGAGTGAGTCGGCCCACTCCGGCTCTACCGCCCAGAGGGAGTCGGCCCCCTCTGGCTCCTCTACCGACCAGAGTGAGTCGGTCCACTCTGGCTCTACCGCCCAGAGTGTGTCGGCCCCCTCCGGGTCCTCTACCGCCCAGAGTGATTCGGCCCCCTCCGGCCCTACCGCCCGAGTGAGTCGGCACCCTCCTGCACCTCTACCACCCAGAGTGTGTCGGCCCCCTCCGGCTCCTCCACCGCCCAGAGTGAGTCGGCCCCCTTCGGCTCCACCGCCCAGAATGAGTCGGCCCACTCCATCTCCTCTACCGCCCAGAATGAGTCAGCCCCCTCCGGCTCTACCGCCCTGAGTGAGACGGCACCCTCTGGCACCTCTACCGCCCAGAGTGAGTCGGCCCCCTCCTGCTCTACCGCACAGAGTGAGTCGGCCCCCTGCGGCTCATCGACCGCCCAGAGTGAGTCGGCCCCCGCCGGCTCTACCGCCCAGAGTGAGTTGGCCCCCTCCGTCTCCTCTACCGCCCAGAGTGAGTCGGCCCCCTCCGGCACCTCTACTGCCCATAGTGAGTCGGCCCCCTCCGGCTCCTCGACCGCCCAGAGTGAGTCGGCCCCCTCCGCCTCTACCGTCTAGAGTAAGTCGGCCCCCTCGGGCTCCTCTACCGCCCAGAATGTGTCGGCCCCCTCCGGCTATACCGCCCAGAGTGATTCGGCGCCCTCTGGCGCCTCTACCGCCCAGAGTGACTCGGCCCCCTCCGGCTCTACCGCCCAGTGAGAGTCGGCCCCCTCCGGCTCCTCTCCAGCCCTGAGTGAGTCGGCCCCTTCCGGCTCTACTGCCTAGTGTGAGTCGGCCCCCTCCGGCTCTACCGCCCAGCGTGAGTCGGCCCCCTCCGGCTCCTCTGCCGGCCAGAATGATTTGGCCCGTTCTGGCTCTACCGCCCAGATTGAGACGGCACCCTCCGGAACATCTACCGCCCAGAGTGAGTCGGCCCGCTGCGGCTCCTCTACCGCCCAGAGTGAGTCGGCCCCCTCCGGCTCTACCGCCCAGAGTGAGTCGGCCCTATCTGGCTCAACCGCCCAGAATGAGTCGGCCCCCTCCGGCTCCTCTCCCCCCCAGAGTGAGTCGGCCCCCTCCGGCTTTACCACCTAGAGTGAGTCGGCCCCCACCGTCTCAACCGCCCAGAGTGTGTCGGCCCCCTCCGGCACCTCTGCCGCCCAGAGTGAGTCGTCCCCCTCCGGCTCTACTGCCTAGAGTGAGTCGTCCCCCACCAGCTCTACCGCCCAGAGTGAGTCGGCCCCCTCCGGATCCTCTACCGCCCAGAGTGAGTCGGCCCCCTCCGGCTCTACCGCCCATAGTGAGTCGGCCCCCTGCGGCTCCTCTACCGCCCAGAGTGAGTCGGCCCCCGCCAGCTCTACCGCCCAGAGTGATTTGGCCCCCTCCGGCTCCTCTAACGCCCAGAGTGAGTCGGCCCCCTCCGGCACCTCTACCGCCCATAGTGACTCGGCCTCCTCCGGCTCCTCTCCCGCCCAGAGTGAGTCGGCACCCTCCAGCTTTACCGCCTAGAGTGAGTCGGCCCCCTCCGTCTCTGCCGCCCAGAGTGAGTCGTCCCCCTCCGGCTCCTCTGCCGCCCAGAGTGAGTCGGCCCCCTCCGCCTCAACCGCCCAGAGTGAGTCGGCCCCCTCCGGCTCCTCTGCCGCCCAGAGTGAGTCGGCCCCCTCCGCCTCAACCGCCCAGAGTGAGTCGGCCCCCTGCGGCTCCTCTACCACCCAGAGTGAGTCGGCCCCCGCCGGCTCTACCGCCCAGATTGAGTTGGCCCCCTCCGGCTCCTCTCCCGCCCAGAGTGAGTCGGCCCCCTCCGGCACCTTTATCTCCCATAGTGATTTGGCCCCCTCCGGCTCTTCGACTGCCCAGAGTGAGTCGGCCCCCTCCGGCTCTGCCGCCTAGAGTGAGTCGGCCTTCTCGGGGTCCTCTGCCACCCAGAGTGAGTCGGCCCCCTCCGGCTCTTCCGCACAGAGTGTGTCGGCACCCTCCGGCTCTACCGCCCAGACTGTGTCGGCCACCTCCGGCTCCTCTACCGCCCAGAGTGAGTCGGTCCGCTCCGGCTCTACCGCCCAGAGTGACTCGGCCCCCTCCGGCATTACCGCCCAGAGTGAGTCGGCCACCTCCAGCTCTACAGCCCAGAGTGAGTCGGCCCCCTCCGGCTCCTCTACCACCCAGCGTGAGTCGGCCACCTCCGGCTCTACCGCCCAGAGTGAGTCGGCCCTATCTGGCTCAACCGCCCAGAATGAGTCGGCCCCCTCTGGCTCCTCTCCCCCCCAGAGTGAGTCGGCCCCCTCCGGCTTTACCACCGAGAGTGAGTCGGCCCCCACCGTCTCAACCGCCCAGAGTGTGTCGGCCCCCTCCGGCACCTCTGCCGCCCAGAGTGAGTCGGCCCCCTCCGGCTCTACTGCCGAGAGTGAGTCGGCCCCCACCAGCTCTACCGCCCAGAGTGAGTCGGCCCCCTCCGGATCCTCTACCGCCCAGAGTGAGTCGGCCCCCTCCGGCTCGACCGCCCAGTGTGAGTTGGCCTTCTCGGGGTCCTCTGCCGCCCAGAGTGAGTCGGCCCCCTCCGGCTCTTCCGCACAGAGTGTGTCGGCACCCTCCGGCTCTACCGCCCAGACTGTGTCGGCCACCTCCGGCTCTACAGCCCAGTGTGAGTCGGCCCCCTCCGCCTCCTCTACCACCCAGCGTGAGTTGGCCACCTCCGGCTCTACCGCCCAGAGTGAGTCGGCCCTATCTGGCTCAACCGCCCAGAATGAGTCGGCCCCCTCTGGCTCCTCTCCCCCACAGAGTGAGTCGGCCCCCTCCGGCTTTACCACCTAGAGTGAGTCGGCCCCCACCGTCTCAACCGCCCAGAGTGTGTCGGCCCCCTCCGGCACCTCTGCCGCCCAGAGTGAGTCGGCCCCCTCCGGCTCTACTGCCGAGAGTGAGTCGGCCCCCACCAGCTCTACCGCCCAGAGTGAGTCGGCCCCCTCCGGATCCTCTACCGCCCAGAGTGAGTCGGCCCCCTCCGGCTCTACCGCCCAGAGTGAGTCGGCCCCCCGCGGCTAATCTACCGCCCAGAGTGAGTCAGCCCCCGTCAGCTCTACCGCCCAGAGTGATTTGGCCCTCTCTGGCTCCTCTACCGCCCAGAGTGAGTCGGCCCCCTCCGGCACCTCTACCGCCCATAGTGACTCGGCCCCCTCCGGCTCCTCTGCCGCCCAGAGTGAGTCGGCACCCTCCAGCTTTACCGCCTAGAGTGAGTCGGCCCCCTCCGTCTCTACCGCCCAGAGTGAGTCGGCCCCCTCCGGCTCCTCTACCGCCCAGAGTGAGTCGGCCCCCTCTGGCTCTACCGCCCAGAGTGAGTCGGCCCCCTGCGGCTCCTCTACCACCCAGAGTGAGTCGGCCCCCGCCGGCTCTACCGCCCAGATTGAGTTGGCACCCTCCGGCTCCTCTACCGCCCAGAGTGAGTCGGCCCCCTCCGGCACCTCTACCTCCCATAGTGATTTGGTCCCCTCCGGCTCTTCGACTGCCCAGAGTGAGTCGGCCCCCTCCGGCTCTACCGCCTAGAGTGTGTCGGCCCCCTCCGGCTTCACTACCGCCCAGAGTGAGTCGGCCCCCTCCGGCTCGACCGCCCAGAGTGAGTCGGCCTTCTCGGGGTCCTCTGCCGCCCAGAGTGAGTCGGCCCCCTCCGGCTCTTCCGCACAGAGTGAGTCGGCCCCCTCCGGCTCTACCGCCCAGAGTGTGTCGGCCACCTCCGGCTCCTCTGCCGCCCAGAGTGAGTTGGCCCGCTCCGGCTCTACCGCCCAGAGTGACTCGGCCCCCTCCGGCATTACCGCCCAGAGTGAGTCGGCCACCTCCGGCTCTACAGCCCAGAGTGAGTCGGCCCCCTCCGGCTCCTCTATCACCCAGCGTGAGTCGGCCCCCTCCGGCTCTAACGCCCAGAGTGAGTCGGCCCCCTCCGGCTCCTCTACCGCCCAGAATGAGTCGGCCCGCTTCGGCTCTACCGTCCAGAGTGAGACGGAACCCTCCGGCACCTCTAGCACCCAGAGTGTGTCGACTCCCTCCGGCTCCTCTCCCGCCCAGAGTGAGTCAGCTCCCTCCGGCTCTAACGCCCAGACTGAGTCGGCCCCCTCCATCTCTACTGCCCAGAGTGAGTCGGCACCCTCCAGCACCTCTATCGCACAGAGTGAGTCATCCCCCTCCAGCACGTCTACCGCCCAGAGTGAGTCGGCTCCCTCCGGCTCCTCTCCCGCCCAGAGTGAAACGGCCCCCTCCGGCTATACCGCCAAGATTGAGTCGGCCACCTCCTGCTCCTCTACCACCCAGAGTGAGTCGGCCCCCTCCAGCTCTACCGCCCAGAGTGAGTCGTCCCCCTCGGGGTCCTCTGCCGCCCAGAGTGAGTCGGCCCCCTCCAGCTCTTCCGCCCAGAGTGAGTCGGCCCCCTCCGGCACCACTGCCGCCCAGAGTGAGTCGGCCCCCTCCGGCTCTACCGCCCAGAGTGAGTCGGCCCCCGCCGGCTCCTCTACCGCCCAGAGTGAGTCGGCCCACTCCGACTCACTCTGGGCGGTAGAGCAGGAGGGGGCCGACTCACTCTGGGCGGTAGAGGAGCCAGAGGGGGCCGAATCACTCTACCGCCCAGAGTGAGTCGGCCCCCTCCGGTTCCTCGACCGCCCAGAGTGAGTCGGTCCCCTCCGGTTCCTCGACCGCCCAGAGTGAGTCGGTCCACTCCGGCTCTACCGCCCAGAGTGAGTCGGCCACCTCCGACTCTACCGCCCAACGTGAGCCGGCCCCCTTCGTCTCCTCTACCGCCCAGAGTGATTCGGACCCCTCCGGCTCCTCTACCGCCCAGAATGAGTCGGCCCCCTCCGGCTGTACCGCACAGAGTGAGTCGGACCCCTCCGGCTCCGAGACCGCCCAGAGTGAGTCGGCACCCTCCGGCTCCTCTACCGCCCAGAGTGAGTCGGCCATCTCTGGCTCTACCGCCCAGATTGAGTTGGCCCCCTGCGGCTCCTCTACCGCCCAGAGTGAGACGGCCCGCTCTGGCTCTACCGCCCAGAATGAGTCGGCCCCCTCCGGCTCCTCTACCGCCCAGAGTCAGACGGCCCCCTCCGGCTCTAACGCCGAGAGTGAGTCGGCATAATCCGGCTCCTCTACCACCCATGAGTGAGACGGCCCCCTCCGGCTCTACCGCCCAGATTGAGTCGGCCCCCTCCGGCACCTCTACCGCCCAGAGTGAGTCGGCCCCCTCCGTCTCCACCGCCCAGAGTGAGTCGGCCCCCTCCGGCTCCTCTACCGCTCAGAGTGAATCGGCCCAGTCCGGCTCTACCGCCCAGAGTGAGTCGGCCCCCTCCGGCTCCTCTACCGCCCAGAGTGAGTCGGCCACCTCCGGCTCTACCGCCCAGAGTGAGTCGGCCTACTTCCAGCTCCTCGACCACCCATAGTGAGTCGGCCCACTCCGGCCCTACCGCCCAGAGTGAGTCGGCACCCTCCGGCACCTCTACCACCCAGAGTGAGTCGGCCCCCTCCGGCTCCACTACCGCCCAGAGTGAGTCGGCCCCCTTCGGCTCTACCGCCCAGAATGAGTCGGCCCACTCCATCACCTCTACCGCCCAGAATGAGTCAGCCCCCTCCGGCTCTACCGCCCTGAGTGAGACGGCACCCTCCGGCACCTCTACCGCCCAGAGTGAGTCGGCCCCCTCCGGCTCTACCGCCCAGAGTGAGTCGGCCCCCTGCGGCTCCTCTCCCGCCCAGAGTGAGTCGGCCCCCTCCAGCTCTACCGCCTAGAGTAAGTCGGCCCCCTCTGTCTGTGCCGCCCATAGTGAGTCGGCACCCTCCAGCACCTCAACCGCCCAGAGTGATTCGGCCCCCTCCGGCATCTCTACCGCCCAGAGTGAGTCGGCCCCCTCCGGCTCCTCTACCGCCCAGAGTGAGTCGGCCACCTCCGGCTCTACCGCCCAGAGTGAGTCGGCCTAGTTCCGGCTCCTCGACCACCCAGAGTGAGTCGGCCCACTCCGGCTTTACCACCCAGAGGGAGTCGGCCCCCTCTGGCTCCTCTACCGACCAGAGTGAGTCGGCCCACTCCGGCTCTACCGCCCAGAGTGTGTCGGCCCCCTCCGGCTCCTCTACCGCCCAGAGTGAGTCGGCCCACTCCGGCTCCACTACCGCCCAGAGTGAGTCGGCCCCCTTCGGCTCTACCGCCCAGAATGAGTCGGCCCACTCCATCTCCTCTACCGCCCAGAATGAGTCAGCCCCCTCCGGCTCTACCGCCCTGAGTGAGACGGCACCCTCCGGCACCTCTACCGCCCAGAGTGAGTCGGCCCCCTCCGGCTCCTCTACCGCCCAGAGTGAGTCGGCCACCTCCGGCTCTACCGCCCAGAGTGAGTCGGCCTACTTCCAGCTCCTCGACCACCCATAGTGAGTTGGCCCACTCCGGCCCTACCGCCCAGAGTGAGTCGGCACCCTCCGGCACCTCTACCACCCAGAGTGAGTCGGCCCCCTCCGGCTCCACTACCGCCCAGAGTGAGTCGGCCCCCTTCGGCTCTACCGCCCAGAATGAGTCGGCCCACTCCATCTCCTCTACCGCCCAGAATGAGTCAGCCCCCTCCGGCTCTACCGCCCTGAGTGAGACGGCACCCTCCGGCACCTCTACCGCCCAGAGTGAGTCGGCCCCCTCCGGCTCTACCGCCCAGAGTGAGTCGGCCCCCTGCGGCTCCTCTCCCGCCCAGAGTGAGTCGGCCCACTCCGACTCACTCTGGGCGGTAGAGCAGGAGGGGGCCGACTCACTCTGGGCGGTAGAGGAGCCAGAGGGGGCCGAATCACTCTACCGCCCAGAGTGAGTCGGCCCCCTCCGGTTCCTCGACCGCCCAGAGTGAGTCGGTCCCCTCCGGTTCCTCGACCGCCCAGAGTGAGTCGGTCCACTCCGGCTCTACCGCCCAGAGTGAGTCGGCCACCTCCGACTCTACCGCCCAACGTGAGCCGGCCCCCTTCGTCTCCTCTACCGCCCAGAGTGATTCGGACCCCTCCGGCTCCTCTACCGCCCAGAGTGAGTCGGCCACCTCCGGCTCTACCGCCCAGAGTGAGTCGGCCTACTTCCAGCTCCTCGACCACCCATAGTGAGTCGGCCCACTCCGGCCCTACCGCCCAGAGTGAGTCGGCACCCTCCGGCACCTCTACCACCCAGAGTGAGTCGGCCCCCTCCGGCTCCACTACCGCCCAGAGTGAGTCGGCCCCCTTCGGCTCTACCGCCCAGAATGAGTCGGCCCACTCCATCACCTCTACCGCCCAGAATGAGTCAGCCCCCTCCGGCTCTACCGCCCTGAGTGAGACGGCACCCTCCGGCACCTCTACCGCCCAGAGTGAGTCGGCCCCCTCCGGCTCTACCGCCCAGAGTGAGTCGGCCCCCTGCGGCTCCTCTCCCGCCCAGAGTGAGTCGGCCCCCTCCAGCTCTACCGCCTAGAGTAAGTCGGCCCCCTCTGTCTGTGCCGCCCATAGTGAGTCGGCACCCTCCAGCACCTCAACCGCCCAGAGTGATACGGCCCCCTCCGGCATCTCTACCGCCCAGAGTGAGTCGGCCCCCTCCGGCTCCTCTACCGCCCAGAGTGAGTCGGCCACCTCCGGCTCTACCGCCCAGAGTGAGTCGGCCTAGTTCCGGCTCCTCGACCACCCAGAGTGAGTCGGCCCACTCCGGCTCTACCACCCAGAGGGAGTCGGCCCCCTCTGGCTCCTCTACCGACCAGAGTGAGTCGGCCCACTCCGGCTCTACCGCCCAGAGTGTGTCGGCCCCCTCCGGCTCCTCTACCGCCCAGAGTGAGTCGGCCCACTCCGGCTCCACTACCGCCCAGAGTGAGTCGGCCCCCTTCGGCTCTACCGCCCAGAATGAGTCGGCCCACTCCATCTCCTCTACCGCCCAGAATGAGTCAGCCCCCTCCGGCTCTACCGCCCTGAGTGAGACGGCACCCTCCGGCACCTCTACCGCCCAGAGTGAGTCGGCCCCCTCCGGCTCCTCTACCGCCCAGAGTGAGTCGGCCACCTCCGGCTCTACCGCCCAGAGTGAGTCGGCCTACTTCCAGCTCCTCGACCACCCATAGTGAGTTGGCCCACTCCGGCCCTACCGCCCAGAGTGAGTCGGCACCCTCCGGCACCTCTACCACCCAGAGTGAGTCGGCCCCCTCCGGCTCCACTACCGCCCAGAGTGAGTCGGCCCCCTTCGGCTCTACCGCCCAGAATGAGTCGGCCCACTCCATCTCCTCTACCGCCCAGAATGAGTCAGCCCCCTCCGGCTCTACCGCCCTGAGTGAGACGGCACCCTCCGGCACCTCTACCGCCCAGAGTGAGTCGGCCCCCTCCGGCTCTACCGCCCAGAGTGAGTCGGCCCCCTGCGGCTCCTCTCCCGCCCAGAGTGAGTCGGCCCACTCCGACTCACTCTGGGCGGTAGAGCAGGAGGGGGCCGACTCACTCTGGGCGGTAGAGGAGCCAGAGGGGGCCGAATCACTCTACCGCCCAGAGTGAGTCGGCCCCCTCCGGTTCCTCGACCGCCCAGAGTGAGTCGGTCCCCTCCGGTTCCTCGACCGCCCAGAGTGAGTCGGTCCACTCCGGCTCTACCGCCCAGAGTGAGTCGGCCACCTCCGACTCTACCGCCCAACGTGAGCCGGCCCCCTTCGTCTCCTCTACCGCCCAGAGTGATTCGGACCCCTCCGGCTCCTCTACCGCCCAGAATGAGTCGGCCCCCTCCGGCTGTACCGCACAGAGTGAGTCGGACCCCTCCGGCTCCGAGACCGCCCAGAGTGAGTCGGCACCCTCCGGCTCCTCTACCGCCCAGAGTGAGTCGGCCATCTCTGGCTCCACCGCCCAGATTGAGTTGGCCCCCTGCGGCTCCTCTACCGCCCAGAGTGAGACGGCCCGCTCTGGCTCTACCGCCCAGAATGAGTCGGCCCCCTCCGGCTCCTCTACCGCCCAGAGTCAGACGGCCCCCTCCGGCTCTAACGCCGAGAGTGAGTCGGCATAATCCGGCTCCTCTACCACCCATGAGTGAGACGGCCCCCTCCGGCTCTACCGCCCAGATTGAGTCGGCCCCCTCCGGCACCTCTACCGCCCAGAGTGAGTCGGCCCCCTCCGTCTCCACCGCCCAGAGTGAGTCGGCCCCCTCCGGCTCCTCTACCGCCCAGAGTGAATCGGCCCAGTCCGGCTCTACCGCCCAGAGTGAGTCGGCCCCCTCCGGCTCCTCTACCGCCCAGAGTGAGTCGGCCACCTCCGGCTCTACCGCCCAGAGTGAGTCGGCCTACTTCCAGCTCCTCGACCACCCATAGTGAGTCGGCCCACTCCGGCCCTACCGCCCAGAGTGAGTCGGCACCCTCCGGCACCTCTACCACCCAGAGTGAGTCGGCCCCCTCCGGCTCCACTACCGCCCAGAGTGAGTCGGCCCCCTTCGGCTCTACCGCCCAGAATGAGTCGGCCCACTCCATCACCTCTACCGCCCAGAATGAGTCAGCCCCCTCCGGCTCTACCGCCCTGAGTGAGACGGCACCCTCCGGCACCTCTACCGCCCAGAGTGAGTCGGCCCCCTCCGGCTCTACGGCCCAGAGTGAGTCGGCCCCCTGCGGCTCCTCTCCCGCCCAGAGTGAGTCGGCCCCCTCCAGCTCTACCGCCTAGAGTAAGTCGGCCCCCTCTGTCTGTGCCGCCCATAGTGAGTCGGCACCCTCCAGCACCTCAACCGCCCAGAGTGATTCGGCCCCCTCCGGCATCTCTACCGCCCAGAGTGAGTCGGCCTAGTTCCGGCTCTTCGACCACCCAGAGTGAGTCGGCCCACTCCGGCTCTACCACCCAGAGGGAGTCGGCCCCCTCTGGCTCCTCTACCGACCAGAGTGAGTCGGCCCACTCCGGCTCTACCGCCCAGAGTGTGTCGGCCCCCTCCGGCTCCTCTACCGCCCAGAGTGAGTCGGCCCACTCCGGCTCCACTACCGCCCAGAGTGAGTCGGCCCCCTTCGGCTCTACCGCCCAGAATGAGTCGGCCCACTCCATCTCCTCTACCGCCCAGAATGAGTCAGCCCCCTCCGGCTCTACCGCCCTGAGTGAGACGGCACCCTCCGGCACCTCTACCGCCCAGAGTGAGTCGGCCCCCTCCGGCTCCTCTACCGCCCAGAGTGAGTCGGCCACCTCCGGCTCTACCGCCCAGAGTGAGTCGGCCTACTTCCAGCTCCTCGACCACCCATAGTGAGTCGGCCCACTCCGGCCCTACCGCCCAGAGTGAGTCGGCACCCTCCGGCACCTCTACCACCCAGAGTGAGTCGGCCCCCTCCGGCTCCACTACCGCCCAGAGTGAGTCGGCCCCCTTCGGCTCTACCGCCCAGAATGAGTCGGCCCACTCCATCTCCTCTACCGCCCAGAATGAGTCAGCCCCCTCCGGCTCTACCGCCCTGAGTGAGACGGCACCCTCCGGCACCTCTACCGCCCAGAGTGAGTCGGCCCCCTCCGGCTCTACCGCCCAGAGTGAGTCGGCCCCCTGCGGCTCCTCTCCCGCCCAGAGTGAGTCGGCCCCCTCCAGCTCTACCGCCTAGAGTAAGTCGGCCCCCTCTGTCTGTGCCGCCCATAGTGAGTCGGCACCCTCCAGCACCTCAAACGCCCAGAGTGATTCGGCCCCCTCCGGCATCTCTACCGCCCAGAGTGAGTCGGCCCCCTCCGGCTCCTCTACCGCCCAGAGTGAGTCGGCCACCTCCGGCTCTACCGCCCAGAGTGAGTCGGCCTAGTTCCGGCTCCTCGACCACCCAGAGTGAGTCGGCCCACTCCGGCTCTACCGCCCAGAGGGAGTCGGCCCCCTCTGGCTCCTCTACCGACCAGAGTGAGTCGGCCCACTCCGGCTCTACCGCCCAGAGTGTGTCGGCCCCCTCCGGCTCCTCTACCGCCCAGAGTGATTCGGCCCCCTCCGGCCCTACTGCCCAGAGTGAGTCGGCACCCTCCGGCACCTCTACCACCCAGAGTGAGTCGGCCCCCTCCGGCTCCACTACCGCCCAGAGTGAGTCGGCCCCCTTCGGCTCTACCGCCCAGAATGAGTCGGCCCACTCCATCTCCTCTACCGCCCAGAATGAGTCAGCCCCCTCCGGCTCTACCGCCCTGAGTGAGACGGCACCCTCCGGCACCTCTACCGCCCAGAGTGAGTCGGCCCCCTCCGGCTCTACCGCCCAGAGTGAGTCGGCCCCCTGCGGCTCCTCTCCCGCCCAGAGTGAGTCGGCCCCCTCCAGCTCTACCGCCTAGAGTAAGTCGGCCCCCTCTGTCTGTGCCGCCCATAGTGAGTCGGCACCCTCCAGCACCTCAAACGCCCAGAGTGATTCGGCCCCCTCCGGCTCCTCTACCGCCCAGAGTGAGTCGGCCACCTCCGGCTCTACCGCCCAGAGTGAGTCGGCCTAGTTCCGGCTCCTCGACCACCCAGAGTGAGTCGGCCCACTCCGGCTCTACCGCCCAGAGGGAGTCGGCCCCCTCTGGCTCCTCTACCGACCAGAGTGAGTCGGCCCACTCCGGCTCTACCGCCCAGAGTGTGTCGGCCCCCTCCGGCTCCTCTACCGCCCAGAGTGATTCGGCCCCCTCCGGCCCTACTGCCCAGAGTGAGTCGGCACCCTCCGGCACCTCTACCACCCAGAGTGAGTCGGCCCCCTCCGGCTCCACTACCGCCCAGAGTGAGTCGGCCCCCTTCGGCTCTACCGCCCAGAATGAGTCGGCCCACTCCATCTCCTCTACCGCCCAGAATGAGTCAGCCCCCTCCGGCTCTACCGCCCTGAGTGAGACGGCACCCTCCGACACCTCTACCGCCCAGAGTGAGTCGGCCCCCTCCGGCTCTACCGCCCAGAGTGAGTCGGCCCCCTGCGGCTCCTCTCCCGCCCAGATTGAGTTGGCCCCCTCCAGCTCTACCGCCTAGAGTAAGTCGGCCCCCTCTGTCTGTACCGCCCATAGTGAGTCGGCACCCTCCAGCACCTCAACCGCCCAGAGTGATTCGGCCCCCTCCGGCATCTCTACCGCCCAGAGTGAGTCGGCCCCCTCCGGCTCCTCTACCGCCCAGAGTGAGTCGGCCCCCTCCAGCTCTACCGCCTAGAGTGAGTCGGCCCCCTCCGGCTCCTCTACCGCCCTGAGTGAGTCGGCCACCTCCGGCTCTTCTGCCGCCCAGAGTGAGTCGGCCCCCTCCAGAAAAACCGCCCAGACTGAGTCGGTCCCCTTCGGCTCCTCTACCGCCCAGAGTGAGGCGGCCCCCTCCGGCTCTAGCGCCCAGAGTGAGTCGGCCCCCTCCGTCTCACTCTTGGTGGTAGAGCAGGAGGGGGACGAGTCACTTTTGGCGGCAGAGGAGACAGAGGGGGCTGACTCACCCTGGGCGGTAGTGGAGGCGGAGGGGGCCGACTCACTCTACCGCCCAGAGTGAGTCGGCCCCCTCCGTTTCCTCAACCGCCCAGAGTGTGTCGGCCCCCTCCGGCTCTACCGCCCAGCCTGAGTCGGCCCCCTTCGGCTCCTCTACCGCCCAGAGTGAGTCGGACCCCTCCGGCTCCTCTACCGCCCAGAGTGAGTCGGCCCCCTCCGGCTGTACCGCACTGAGTGAGTCGGACCCCTCCAGCACCTATACCGCACAGAGTGAGTCGGCACCCACCGGCTCCTCTAACGCCCAGAGTGAGTCGGCCATCTCTCGCTCTACCGCCCTGAGTGAGTTGGCCCCCTCCGGCTCCTCTACCGCGCAGAGTGAGATGGCCCACGCTGGCTCAAGAGCCCAGAGTGAGTAGGCCCCCTCCGGCTCCTCTACCGCCCATGAGTGAGACGGCCCCCTCCGGCTCTAACGCCCAGAGTGAGTCGGCCCCCTCCGGCACCTCTACCGCCCAGAGTGAGCCGGCCCCCTCCGGCTCCTCTCCCGCCCAGAGTGAGTCAGCCCCCTCTGGCTCCTCTACCGCCAAGAGTGAGTCGACTCCCTCCGGCTCTACCGCCCACAGTGAGTCGGCCCCCTCCGGCTCTACCGCCCAGAGTGAGTCGGCCCGCTCTGGCACCTCTACCGCTCAGAATGAGTCGGCCCACTCCAGCTCTAACGCCGAGAGTGAGTCGGCCCCCTCCGGCACCTTTACCGCCCAGAGTGAGTCGGCCCCCTCCGGCTCTACCGCCCAGAGTGAGTCGGCCCGCTCTGGCACCTCTACCGCTCAGAGTGAGTCGGCCCCCTCCAGCTCTAACGCCGAGAGTGAGTCGGCCCCCTCCGGCACCTCTACCGCCCAGAGTGCATCGGCACCCACCAGCACCTCTACCGCCCAGAGTGATTCGGCACCCTCCGGCACCTCTACCGCCCAGAGTGAGCCTGCCCCCTCCGGCTCCTCTCCCGCCCAGAGTGAGTCGGCCCCCTCCGGCTCTGCAGCACAGAGTGAGTCGGCCCCCTCCGGTTCCTCTACCGCCCAGAGTGAGTCGGCCCCCTCCGGCACTTCTGCCGCCCAGAGTGAGTCGGCCCCCTCCGGCTCTACCGCCCAGAGTGAGTCGGTCCCCTCCGGCACCTCTACCGCCCAGAGTGATTCGGCCCCCTCCGACTCACTCTGGGCGCTAGGGCAGGAGGGGGCCGACTCACTCTGGGCGGCAGAGGAGCCAGAGGGGGCCGACTCACCCTGGACGGTAGTGGAGGCGGAGAGCGCCGACTCACTCTGCCGACTAGAGTGAGTCGGCCCCCTCCGGTTCCTCGACCGCCCAGAGTGATTCGGCCCCCTCCAGCTCTGCCGCCCGGAGTGAGTCGGCCCGCACCATCTCCTCGTCCGCCCAGAGTGAGTCGGCCCCCACCGGCTCTACCGTCCAGAGTGTGTCGGCCCCCTCCGGCACCTCTACCGCCCAGAGTGAGTCGGCCCCCTCCAGCTCTACCGCCCAGAGTGAGTCGGCCCTCTCCGTCTCTACCGCCCAGAGTGAGACGGCACCCTCCGGCACCTCTACCGCCCAGAGTGAGTCGGTCCCCTCCGGCTCCTCTCCCGCCCAGAGTGAGTCGGTCCCCTCCATCTCTTACGCCTAGAGTGAGTCGGCCCCCTTCGGCTCCTCTCCCGCCCAGAGTGAGTCGGACCCCTCCGACTCCTCTACCGCCCAGAGTGTGTCGGCGCCCTTCGGCTCCTCTACCGCCCAGAGTGAGTCGGCCCACTACGGACCTACAGCCCAGAGTGAGTCGGCTCCCTCCGGATCCTCTACCGCCCAGAGTGATTCGGCACCCTCCGGCACCTCTACCGCCCAGAGTGAGCCTGCCCCCTCCGGCTCCTCTCCTGCCCAGAGTGAGTCGGCCCCCTCTGGCACTTCTGCCACCCAGAGTGAGTCGGCCCGCTCAGTCTCCTCTAACGCCCAGAGTGAGTCTGCACCCTCTGGCTCCTCTACCGCCGAGACTAAGTCGGCCCCCTCCGGCTCTACCACCCAGAGTGAGTCGACCCCCTCCGGCTCCTCTACCGCCCAGAGTGAGTCGGCCCCCTCCGGCTCCTCTACCGCCCAGAGTGATCGCCCCCCTCCGGATCCTCTGCTGCACAGAGTGTGTCGGGCCCCTCCGGCTCTACCGCCCAGAGTGAGTCAGCCCTCTCCGGCTCCTCTACCGCCCAGAGTGAGTCGGCCCCCTCCGGCTCCTCTACCGCCCAGAGTGATCGCGCCCCTCTGGATCCTCGACCGCACAGAGTGAGTCGGCCCCCTCCGGCTCTACCGCCCAGAGTGAGTCGGCCCCCTCCGGCTCCTCTGTCGCCCAGAGTGAGTCGGCCCCTTCCAGCTCTACCGCCCAGAGTGAGCCGGCCCCCTCTGACTCCTCTACCGCCAAGAGTGAGTCGGCTCCCTCCGGCTCTACCGTCCACAGTGAGTCGGCCCCCTCCGGCTCTACCGCCCAGAGAGAGTCGGCCCCCTCTGGCACCTCTACCGCTCAGAGTGAGTCGGCGCCCTCCGGCTCTACCACCCAGAGTGAGTTTGCACGCTCAGTCTCCCCTACCGCCTAGAGTGAATCGGACCCCTCCGGCTCTACCGCCCAGAGTGAGTCTGCACCCTCCGGCTCCTCTACCACCGAGACTGAGTCGGCCCCCTCCGGCTCTACCGCCCAGAGTGAGTCGGCCCCCTCCGGCTCCTCTACCGCCCAGACTGAGTTGGCCACATCCGGCTCGACCACCAAGAGTGAGTCGGCCCCCTCCGGCTCCTCTGCCGCCCAGAGTGAGTCAGACCCCTCCGGCTCCACCGCCCAGAGTGAGTCGGCCCCCTCCGGCTCCTCTACCGCCCACAGTGAGTCGGCCCCCTCCGGCTCTACTGCACAGAGTGAGTCGGCCCCCTCCGGCTCCTCTACCGCCCACAGTGAGTCGGCCCCCTCCGGCTCTACCGCACCGAGTGAACCGCCCAGAGTGAGTTGGCCCCCTCCGGCACCTCTACCGCCCAGAGTGAGTCGGCGCCCTCCGGTTCTACCACCCAGAGTGAGTCGGCCCGCTCAGTCTCCTCTACCGCCCAGAGTGAGTTAGCCCCCTCCGGCTCTACCGCCCAGAGTGAGTCTGCACCCTCCGGCTCCTCTACCGCCGAGACTAAGTCGGCCCCCTCCGGCTCTACCACCCAGACTGAGTCGGCCCCCTCCGGCTCCTCTACCGCCCAGGCTGAGTCGGCCACATCCGGCTCTAACACCCAGAGTGAGTCGGCCCTCTCCGGCTGCTCTACCGCCCAGAGTGTGTCGGCCCCCTCCGGCTCTACTGCCCAGAGTGAGTCGGCCCCCTCCGGCACCTCTACCGCCAAGAGTGAGTCGGCCCCCTCCAGCTCTAACGCCCAGAGTGAGACGGCACCCTCCGGCACCTCAATCGCCCAGAGTGAGTCGGCCCCCTCCGGCACCTCTACCGCCCAGGGTGAGTCGGTCCCCTCCAGCTCCTCTCCCACCCAGAGTGAGTCGGCACCGTCCGGCTCTACCGCCTAGAGTGAGTCGGCCCACTTGGTCTCGTCTACCGCCCAGAGTGAGTCGGCCCCCTCCGGCTCTACCGCCCAGAGTGAGTCGCCCCCCTCCAGCTCCTCTGCCGCCCAGAGTGAGTCGGCCTCTTCCGGCTCTACCGCCCAGAGTGAGTCGGCCCCCTGCGGCACCTCTACCGCCCAGAGTGAGTCGGCCCCCTCCGGCACAACCGCCCAGAGTGAGTCAGCCCCCTCTGGCTCCTCTACCACCAAGAGTGAGTCGGCTCCCTCCGGCTCTACCGCCCACAGTGAGTCGGCCCCCTCCGGCTCTACCGCCCAGAGTGAGTCGGCCCGCTCTGGCACCTCTGCTGCTCAGAGTGAGTCGGCCCCCTCCAGCTCTACCGCCCAGAGTGAGTAGGCCCCCTCCGGCTCCTCTGCCGCCCAGGGTGTGTCGGCCCCTTCCTGTTCTACCGCCCAGAGTGCGTCGGGCCCCTGCGGAACCTCTACCGCCCAGAGTGAGTCGGCCCCCTCCGGCTCAACCGCCCAGAGTGAGTCGGCCCACTCTGGCTCCTCTACCGCCAAGAGTGAGTCGGCTCCATCCAGCTCTACCGCCCACAGTGAGTCGGCCCCCTCCGGCTCTACCGCCCAGAGTGATTCGGCCCCCTCCGGCTCTTCTACCGCCCACAGTGAGTCGGCCCCCTCCGGCTCTACTGCACAGACTGAGTCGGCCCCCTCCGGCTCCTCTACCGCCCAGAGTGAGTCGGCGCCCTCCGGCTCTACTACCCAGAGTGAGTCAGCCCACTCAGTCTCCTCTACCGCCCAGAGTGAGTCGGCCCCCTCCTGCTCTACCGCTCAGAGTGACTCGGCCCCCTCCGGCTCCTCTGCCGCCCAGACTGAGTCGGAGACATCCGCCTCTACCACCCAGAGTGAGTCGGCCCCCTCCAGCTCCTCTACCACCCAGAGTGAGTGAGTCGGCCCCCTCCGGCTCTACTGCCCAGAGTGAGTCGACCCCCTCCAGCTCCTTTACCGCCCACAGTGAGTCGGCACCCTCCGGCTCTACCGCACCGAGTGAACCGGCCAGAGTGAGTCGGCCCCCTCCGGCTCCTATACCGCCCAGAGTGAGTCGGCACCCTCCGGCTCCTCTGCCACCCAGAGTGAGTCTGCCATCTCTGGCTCGACCGCCCTGAGTGAGTCGGCCCCCTCCGACTCCTCTACCGCCCAGAGTGCGACGGCCCCCTCCGGCTCTAACGCCCAGAGTGAGTCGGCATAATCCGGCTCCTCTACCGCCCCCTCCGGATCTACTGCCCAGAGTGAACCGGCCACCTCCGGCTCCGCCGCCCAGAGTGAGTCGGCCCCATCAGGCTCTACCGCCCAGAGTGAGTCGGCCCCCTCCGGCTCCTCTGCCGCCCAGGGTGTGTCGGCCCCTTCCTGTTATACCGCCCAGAGTGAGTCGGCCCCCTCCAGCTCAACCACCCAGAGTGATTCGGCCCCCTCTGGCTCCTCTACCGCCAAGAGTGAGTCGGCTCCATCCAGCTCTACCGCCCACAGTGAGTCGGCCCCCTCCGGCTCTACCGCCCAGAGTGAGTCGGCCCCCTCCGGCTCTACTACCCAGAGTGAGTCGGCCCACTCAGTCTCCTCTACTGCCCAGAGTGAGTCGGCCCCCTCCTGCTCTACCGCCCAGAGTGAGTCTGCACCCTCCGGCTCCTCTACCGCCGAGACTGAGTCGGCCCCCTCCGGCTCTACCGCCCAGAGTGAGTCGGCCCCCTCCGGCTCCTCTGCCGCCCAGACTGAGTCGGAGACATCCGCCTCTACCACACAGAGTGAGTCGGCCCCCTCCAGCTCCTCTACCACCCAGAGTGAGTCGGCCCCCGCCGGCTCTACTGCCCAGAGTGAGTCGGCCCCCTCCGGCTCCTCTACCGCCCACAGTGAGTCGGCACCCTCCGGCTCTACCGCACTGAGTGAGTCGGCCCCCTCCGGCTCCTCTACCGCCCAGAGTGAGTCGTCCCCCTCCGGCTCTACCGCCCTGAGTGACTCGGCCCCCTCCGGCTCCTCTACCGCCCACAGTCAGTCGGCCCCCTCCGGCTCTACCGCACCGAGTGAACCTCCCACAGTGAGTCGGCCCCCTCCGGCACCTCTACCGCCCAGAGTGAGTCGGCGCCCTCCAGCTCTACCACCCAGAGTGAGTCGGCCCGCTCAGTCTCCTCGACCGCCCAGAGTGAGTCGGCCCCTTCCGGCTCTACCGCCCAGAGTGAGTCTGCACCCTCCGGCTCCTCTACCGCCGAGACTAAGTCGGCCCCCTCCGGCTCTACCGCCCAGAGTGAGTCAGCCCCCTCCGGCTCCTCTACCGCCCACACTGAGTCGGCCACATCCGGCTCTAACACCCAGAGGGAGTCGGCCCCCTCCGGCTCGTCTACCGCCCAGAGTGATTCGGCCCCCTCCGCCACCTCTACCGCCAAGAGTCAGTCGGCCCCCTCCAGCTCTACCGCCCAGAGTGAGTCGGCCCTCTACGGCTCTAATGCCCAGAGTGAGACGGCACCCTCCGGCACCTCTACCGCCCAGAGTGAGTCGGCCCCCTCCGGCTCTACCGCCCAGAGTGAGTCGACCCACTCCGGGTCCTCTGCGGCCCAGAGTGAGTCAGCCCCCACCGGCACCTCTGCCGCCCAGAGTGAGTCGGCCCCCTCCGGCTCCTCTACCGCCCAGAGTGATCGCCCCCCTCCGGATCCTCTTCCTCACAGAGTTTGTCGGCCCCCTCCGGCTCTACCGCCCAGAGTGAACCGGCCACCTCCGGCTCGACCGCCCAGTGAGAGTCGGCCCCCTCCGGCTCTACCGCCCAGAGTGAGCCGGCCCCCTCCGGCTCCTCTGCCGCCCAGGGTGTGTCGGCCCCTTCCGGTTCCACCGCCCAGAGTGAGTCGGCCCCCTGCGGCACCTCTACCGCCCAGAGTGAGTCGGCCCCCTTCGGCTCAACCGCCCAGAGTGAGTCGGCCCCCTCTGGCTCCTCTACCGCCAAGAGTGAGTCTGCTCCCTCCAGCTCTACCGCACACAGTGAGTCGGCCCCCTCCGGCTTTACCGCCCAGAGTGAGTCGGCCCCCTTCGGCTCCTCTACCGCCCACAGTGTGTCGGCCCCCTCCGGCTCTACAGCGCAGACTGAGTCGGCCCCCTCCGGCTCCACTACCGCCCACAGTGAGTCAGCCCCCTCCGGCTCTACCGCACCGAGTGAACCGCCCAGAGTGAGTCGGCCACCTCCGGCACCTCTACCGCCCAGAGTGAGTCGGCGCCCTCCGGCTCTACTATCCAGAGTGAGTCGGCCCACTCAGTCTCCTCTACCGCCCAGAGTGAGTCTGCACCCTCTGGCTCCTCTACCGCCGAGACTGAGTCGGCCCCCTCCGGCTCTACCGCCCAGAGTGAGTCGGCCCCTCCGGCTCCTCTACCGCCCAGACTGAGTCGGAGACATCTGCCTCTACCACCCAGAGTGAGTCGGCCCCCTCCAGCTCCTCTACCACCCAGAGTGAGTCGGCCCCCTCCGGCTCCTCTACCGCCGACAGTGAGTCGGCACCCTCCGGCTCTACCGCACAGAGTCAGTCGGCCCGCTCCGGCTCCTCTACCGCCCACAGTGAGTCGGCCCCCTCCAGCTCTACCGCACCGAGTGAACCGGCCAGAGTGAGTCGGCCCCCTCCGGCACCTCTGCCGCCCAGAGTGTGTCGGCGCCCTCCGGCTCTACCGCCCAGAGTTAGTCGGCCCCCTCCGGCTCCTCTACCGCCCAGCGTGATTCGGCCCCGTTCGGCTCCTCTACCGCCCAGAGTGAGTCGGCCCCATCTGGCTGTACAGCATAGAGTGAGTCGGACCCCTCCGGCTCCTATACCGCCCAGAGTGAGTCGGCACCCTCCGGCTCTAACCCCAGAGTGATTCGGCCCCCTCCGGTTCCTCTACCGCCCAGAGTGAGTCGGCCCCCTCCGGCTCTACCGCCCAGAGTGAGTCGGCCACCTCCGGCTCTACCGCCCAGCGTGAGTCGGCCCCGTTCGGCTCCTCTAGCGCCCAGAGTGAGTCGGCCCCATCTGGCTGTACAGCACAGAGTGAGTCGGACCCCTCCGGCTCCTATACCGCCCAGAGTGAGTCGGCACCCTCCGGCTCCTCTACCGCCCAGAGTGAGTCGGCCATCTCTGGCTCGACCGCCCTGAGTGAGTTGGCCCCCTCCGGCTCCTCTACCGCCCAGAGTGAGATGACCGAGTCTGGCTCAACCGCCCAGAGTGAGTCGGCCCCCTCCGACTCCTCTACCGCCCAGAGTGCGATGGCCCCCTCCGGCTCTAACGCGCAGAGTGAGTCGGCATATTCCGGCTCCTCTACCACCCATGAGTGAGACGGCCCCCTCCGGCTCTTCCGCCCAGAGTGAGTCGTCCCCCTCCGGCACCTCTACCGCCCAGAGTGAGTCGGCCCCCTCCGGCTCTACCGCCCAGAGTGAGTCGGCCCACTCCGGCTCCTCTGCCGCCCAGAGTGAGTCGGCCCCCTCCTTCTCTTGCCCAGAGTGAGTCGGCCCCCTCTGGCTCCTCTACCGTCCAGAGTGAGTCGGCCCCCTCCGGATCTACCGCCCAGAGTGATTCAGCCCCCTCCGGCTCCTCTACCTCCCAGAGTGAGTTGGCCCCCTCCGGCTCCTCTACCGCCCAGAGTGATCGCCCCCATCCGGATCCTCTTCCTCACAGAGTTTGTCGGCCCCCTCCGGCTCTACCGCTCAGAGTGAACCGGCCACCTCCGGCTCTGCCGCCCAGAGTGAGTCGGCGCCCTCCGGCTCTACCGCCCAGAGTGAGTCGGCCCCCTCCGGCTCCTCTGCCGCCCAGGGTGTGTCGGCCCCTTCCGGTTCCACCGCCCAGAGTGAGTCGGCCCCCTGCGGCACCTCTACCGCCCAGAGTGAGACGGCCCCCTCCGGCTCAACCGCCCAGAGTGAGTCAGCCCACTTTGGCTCCTCTACCGCCAAGAGTGAGTCGGCTCCCTCCAGCTCTACCGCACACAGTGAGTCGGCCCCCTCCGTCTCTACCGCCCAGAGTGAGTCGGCCCCCTCCGGCTCCTCTACCGCCCACAGTGTGTCGGCCCCCTCCGGCTCTACAGCACAGACTGAGTCGGCCCCCTCCTGCTCCTCTACCGCCCTCAGTGAGTCGGCCCCCTCCGGCTCTACCGCACCGAGTGAACCGCCCAGAGTGAGTCGGCCACCTCCGGCACCTCTACCGCCCAGAGTGAGTCGGCGCCCTCCGGCTATACTACCCAGAGTGAGTCAGCCCACTCAGTCTCGTCTACCGCCCAGAGTGAGTCGGCCCCCTCCTGCTCTACCGCCCAGAGTGAGTCTGCACCCTCCGGCTCCTCTACCACCGAGACTGAGTCGCCCCCTCTGGCTCTACCGCCCAGAGTGAGTCGGCCCCCTCCGGCTCCTCTACCGCCCAGACTGAGTCGGAGACATCCGCCTCTACCACCCAGAGTGAGTTGGCCCCCTCCAGCTCCTCTACCACCCAGAGTGAGTCGGCCCCCTCCGGCTCTACTGCCCAGAGTGAGTTGGCCCCCTCCGGCTCCTCTGCCGCCGACAGTGAGTCGGCACCCTCCGGCTCTACCGCACAGAGTGAGTCGGCCCGCTCCGGCTCCTCTACCGCCCACAGTGAATCGGCCCCCTCCAGCTCTACCGCACCGAGTGAACCGGCCAGAGTGAGTCGGCCCCCTCCGGCACCTCTGCCGCCCAGAATGTGTCGGCGCCCTCCGGCTCTACCGCCCAGAGTTAGTCGGCCCCCTCCGGCTCCTCTACCGCCCAGAGAGAGTCGGCCCCCTTGGCTCTACCCCCCAGAGTGATTCGGCCCCCTCCGGTTCCTCTACCGCCCAGAGTGAGTCGGCCCCCTCCGGCTCTACCGCCCAGAGTGAGTCGGCCACCTCCGGCTCTACCGCCCAGCGTGATTCGGCCCCGTTCGGCTCCTCTACCGCCCAGAGTGAGTCGTCCCCATCTGGCTGTACAGCGCAGAGTGAGTCGGACCCTTCCGGCTCCTATACCGCCCAGAGTGAGTCGGCACCCTCCGGCTCCTCTACCGCCCAGAGTGAGTCGGCCATCTCTGGCTTGACCGCCCTGAGTGAGTTGGCCCCCTCCGGCTCCTCTACCGCCCAGAGTGAGATGACCGAGTCTGGCTCAACCGCCCAGTGTGAGTCGACCCCCTCCGACTCCTCTACCGCCCAGAGTGCGATGGCCCCCTCCGGCTCCTCTAACGCCCAGACTGAGTCGGCCCCTTCCGGCTCAACCACCAAGAGTGAGTCGGCCCCCTCCGGCTCCTCTACCGCCCAGAGTGAGTCGGCCCCCTCCGGCTCTACCGCCCAGAGTGAGTCGGCCCCCTCCGGCTCCTCTACCGCCCACAGTCAGTCGGCCCCCTCCGGCTCTACCGCACCGAGTGAACCGCCCAGATTGAGTCGGCCCCCTCCGGCACCTCTACCGCCCACAGTCAGTCGACGCCCTCCGGCTCCTCTACCGCCCAGAGAGAGTCGGCCCCCTCCGGCTCTACACCCCCGAGTGATTCGGCCCCCTCCGGTTCCTCTACCACCCAGAGTGAGTCGGACCCCTCCGGCTCTACCGCCCAGAGTGAGTCGGCCACCTCCGGCTCTACCGCCCACCGTGAGTCGTCCCCCTTCGGCTCCTCTACCGCCCAGGGTGAGTCGGACCCCTCCGGCTCCACTACCGTCCTGAGTGAGTCGGCCCCATCCGGCTGTACCGCACAGAGTGAGTCGGACCACTCCGGCTCCTATACCGCGCAGAGTGAGTCGGCACCCTCCGGCTCCTCTACCGCCCAGAGTGAGTCGGCCATCTCTGGCTCTACCGCCCTGAGTGAGTTGGCCCCACCGGCTCCTCTACCGCCCAGAGTGAGATGGCCCAGTCTGTCTCAACTGCCCAGAGTGAGTCGGCCCCCTCCGGCTCCTCTACCGCCCACAGTGAGTCGGCCCCCTCCGGCTGTACCGCCCAGAGTGAGTCGGCCCCCTCTGGCTCCTCTACCGTCCAGAGTGAGTCGGCCCACTCCGGCTCTACCGCCCAGAGTGTGTCGGCCCGCTCCGGCTCCTCTACCGCCCAGAGTGAGTCGGCCCCCTCCGGCCCTGCCGCCCAGAGTGAGTCGGCACCCTCCGGCACCTCTACCGCCCAGAGTGAGTCGGCCCCCTCCGGCTCCTCTACCGCCCAGAGTAAGTCGGCCCCCTCCGGCTCTACCGCCCAGAATGAGTCGGCCCCCCTGGCTCTACAGCCCTGAGTGAGACGGCACCCTCCGGAACCTCTACCGCCCAGAGTGAGTCGGCCCCCTCCGGCTCTGCCGCCCAAAGTGAGTCGGCCCCCTCCCGCCCTACAGCCTAGAGTGAGTCGGCCCCCTCCGGCTCCTCTAACGCCCAGACTGAGTCGGCCCCTTCCGGCTCCACCACCAAGAGTGAGTCGGCCCCCTCTGGCTCCTCTACCACCCAGAGTGAGTCGGCCCCCTCCGGCTCTCCCGCCCAGAGCGAGTCGGCCCCCTCCGGCTGTACCGCACAGAGTGAGTCAGACCCCTCCGGCTCCTATACCGCACAGAGTGAGTCGGCACCCTCCGGCTCCTCTACCGCCCAGAGTGAGTCGGCCATCTCTGGCTCTACCGCCCTGAGTGAGTTGGCCCCCTCCGGCTCCTCTACTGCCCTGAGTGAGATGGCCCAGTCTGGCTCAACTGCCCGGAGTGAGTCGGCCCCCTCCGGCTCCTCTACCGCCCAGAGTGCGATGGCCCCCTCCGGCTCTAACGCCCCGAGTGAGTCGGCATAATCCGGCTCCTCTACCGCCCATGAGTGAGATGGCCCCCTCCGACTCTGCCGCCCAGAGTGAGATGGCCCAGTCTGTCTCAACCGCCCAGAGTGAGTCGGCCCCCTCTGGCTCCTCTACCGCCCACAGTGAGTCGGCCCCCACCGGCTCTACCGCCCAGAGTGAGTCGGCCCCCTCTGGCTCCTCTAGCGTCCAGAGTGAGTCGGCCCCCTCCGGCACAACCGCCCAGAGTGAGTCAGCCCCCTCTGGCTCCTCTACCACCAAGAGTGAGTCGGCTCCCTCCGGCTCTACCGCCCACAGTGAGTCGGCCCCCTCCGGCTCTACCGCCCAGAGTGAGTCGGCCCGCTCTGGCACCTCTGCTGCTCAGAGTGAGTCGGCCCCCTCCAGCTCTACCGCCCAGAGTGAGTAGGCCCCCTCCGGCTCCTCTGCCGCCCAGGGTGTGTCGGCCCCTTCCTGTTCTACCGCCCAGAGTGCGTCGGGCCCCTGCGGCACCTCTACCGCCCAGAGTGAGTCGGCCCCCTCCGGCTCAACCGCCCAGAGTGAGTCGGCCCACTCTGGCTCCTCTACCGCCAAGAGTGAGTCGGCTCCATCCAGCTCTACCGCCCACAGTGAGTCGGCCCCCTCCGGCTCTACCGCCCAGAGTGATTCGGCCCCCTCCGGCTCTTCTACCGCCCACAGTGAGTCGGCCCCCTCCGGCTCTACTGCACAGACTGAGTCGGCCCCCTCCGGCTCCTCTACCGCCCAGAGTGAGTCGGCGCCCTCCGGCTCTACTACCCAGAGTGAGTCAGCCCACTCAGTCTCCTCTACCGCCCAGAGTGAGTCGGCCCCCTCCTGCTCTACCGCTCAGAGTGACTCGGCCCCCTCCGGCTCCTCTGCCGCCCAGACTGAGTCGGAGACATCCGCCTCTACCACCCAGAGTGAGTCGGCCCCCTCCAGCTCCTCTACCACCCAGAGTGAGTGAGTCGGCCCCCTCCGGCTCTACTGCCCAGAGTGAGTCGACCCCCTCCAGCTCCTTTACCGCCCACAGTGAGTCGGCACCCTCCGGCTCTACCGCACCGAGTGAACCGGCCAGAGTGAGTCGGCCCCCTCCGGCTCCTATACCGCCCAGAGTGAGTCGGCACCCTCCGGCTCCTCTGCCGCCCAGAGTGAGTCTGCCATCTCTGGCTCGACCGCCCTGAGTGAGTCGGCCCCCTCCGACTCCTCTACCGCCCAGAGTGCGACGGCCCCCTCCGGCTCTAACGCCCAGAGTGAGTCGGCATAATCCGGCTCCTCTACCGCCCCCTCCGGATCTACTGCCCAGAGTGAACCGGCCACCTCCGGCTCCGCCGCCCAGAGTGAGTCGGCCCCATCAGGCTCTACCGCCCAGAGTGAGTCGGCCCCCTCCGGCTCCTCTGCCGCCCAGGGTGTGTCGGCCCCTTCCTGTTATACCGCCCAGAGTGAGTCGGCCCCCTCCAGCTCAACCACCCAGAGTGATTCGGCCCCCTCTGGCTCCTCTACCGCCAAGAGTGAGTCGGCTCCATCCAGCTCTACCGCCCACAGTGAGTCGGCCCCCTCCGGCTCTACCGCCCAGAGTGAGTCGGCCCCCTCCGGCTCTACTACCCAGAGTGAGTCGGCCCACTCAGTCTCCTCTACTGCCCAGAGTGAGTCGGCCCCCTCCTGCTCTACCGCCCAGAGTGAGTCTGCACCCTCCGGCTCCTCTACCGCCGAGACTGAGTCGGCCCCCTCCGGCTCTACCGCCCAGAGTGAGTCGGCCCCCTCCGGCTCCTCTGCCGCCCAGACTGAGTCGGAGACATCCGCCTCTACCACACAGAGTGAGTCGGCCCCCTCCAGCTCCTCTACCACCCAGAGTGAGTCGGCCCCCGCCGGCTCTACTGCCCAGAGTGAGTCGGCCCCCTCCGGCTCCTCTACCGCCCACAGTGAGTCGGCACCCTCCGGCTCTACCGCACTGAGTGAGTCGGCCCCCTCCGGCTCCTCTACCGCCCAGAGTGAGTCGTCCCCCTCCGGCTCTACCGCCCTGAGTGACTCGGCCCCCTCCGGCTCCTCTACCGCCCACAGTCAGTCGGCCCCCTCCGGCTCTACCGCACCGAGTGAACCTCCCACAGTGAGTCGGCCCCCTCCGGCACCTCTACCGCCCAGAGTGAGTCGGCGCCCTCCAGCTCTACCACCCAGAGTGAGTCGGCCCGCTCAGTCTCCTCGACCGCCCAGAGTGAGTCGGCCCCTTCCGGCTCTACCGCCCAGAGTGAGTCTGCACCCTCCGGCTCCTCTACCGCCGAGACTAAGTCGGCCCCCTCCGGCTCTACCGCCCAGAGTGAGTCAGCCCCCTCCGGCTCCTCTACCGCCCACACTGAGTCGGCCACATCCGGCTCTAACACCCAGAGGGAGTCGGCCCCCTCCGGCTCGTCTACCGCCCAGAGTGATTCGGCCCCCTCCGCCACCTCTACCGCCAAGAGTCAGTCGGCCCCCTCCAGCTCTACCGCCCAGAGTGAGTCGGCCCTCTACGGCTCTAATGCCCAGAGTGAGACGGCACCCTCCGGCACCTCTACCGCCCAGAGTGAGTCGGCCCCCTCCGGCTCTACCGCCCAGAGTGAGTCGACCCACTCCGGGTCCTCTGCGGCCCAGAGTGAGTCAGCCCCCACCGGCACCTCTGCCGCCCAGAGTGAGTCGGCCCCCTCCGGCTCCTCTACCGCCCAGAGTGATCGCCCCCCTCCGGATCCTCTTCCTCACAGAGTTTGTCGGCCCCCTCCGGCTCTACCGCCCAGAGTGAACCGGCCACCTCCGGCTCGACCGCCCAGTGAGAGTCGGCCCCCTCCGGCTCTACCGCCCAGAGTGAGCCGGCCCCCTCCGGCTCCTCTGCCGCCCAGGGTGTGTCGGCCCCTTCCGGTTCCACCGCCCAGAGTGAGTCGGCCCCCTGCGGCACCTCTACCGCCCAGAGTGAGTCGGCCCCCTTCGGCTCAACCGCCCAGAGTGAGTCGGCCCCCTCTGGCTCCTCTACCGCCAAGAGTGAGTCTGCTCCCTCCAGCTCTACCGCACACAGTGAGTCGGCCCCCTCCGGCTTTACCGCCCAGAGTGAGTCGGCCCCCTTCGGCTCCTCTACCGCCCACAGTGTGTCGGCCCCCTCCGGCTCTACAGCGCAGACTGAGTCGGCCCCCTCCGGCTCCACTACCGCCCACAGTGAGTCAGCCCCCTCCGGCTCTACCGCACCGAGTGAACCGCCCAGAGTGAGTCGGCCACCTCCGGCACCTCTACCGCCCAGAGTGAGTCGGCGCCCTCCGGCTCTACTATCCAGAGTGAGTCGGCCCACTCAGTCTCCTCTACCGCCCAGAGTGAGTCTGCACCCTCTGGCTCCTCTACCGCCGAGACTGAGTCGGCCCCCTCCGGCTCTACCGCCCAGAGTGAGTCGGCCCCTCCGGCTCCTCTACCGCCCAGACTGAGTCGGAGACATCTGCCTCTACCACCCAGAGTGAGTCGGCCCCCTCCAGCTCCTCTACCACCCAGAGTGAGTCGGCCCCCTCCGGCTCCTCTACCGCCGACAGTGAGTCGGCACCCTCCGGCTCTACCGCACAGAGTCAGTCGGCCCGCTCCGGCTCCTCTACCGCCCACAGTGAGTCGGCCCCCTCCAGCTCTACCGCACCGAGTGAACCGGCCAGAGTGAGTCGGCCCCCTCCGGCACCTCTGCCGCCCAGAGTGTGTCGGCGCCCTCCGGCTCTACCGCCCAGAGTTAGTCGGCCCCCTCCGGCTCCTCTACCGCCCAGCGTGATTCGGCCCCGTTCGGCTCCTCTACCGCCCAGAGTGAGTCGGCCCCATCTGGCTGTACAGCATAGAG
The DNA here is from genome assembly GCF_036365525.1 of Heterodontus francisci. Lineage (NCBI taxonomy): Eukaryota > Metazoa > Chordata > Chondrichthyes > Heterodontiformes > Heterodontidae > Heterodontus > Heterodontus francisci. The sequence goes on along the minus strand of NW_027141501.1, from coordinate 802,316 downwards.
TGAGTCGGACCCCTCCGGCTCCTATACCGCCCAGAGTGAGTCGGCACCCTCCGGCTCTAACCCCAGAGTGATTCGGCCCCCTCCGGTTCCTCTACCGCCCAGAGTGAGTCGGCCCCCTCCGGCTCTACCGCCCAGAGTGAGTCGGCCACCTCCGGCTCTACCGCCCAGCGTGAGTCGGCCCCGTTCGGCTCCTCTAGCGCCCAGAGTGAGTCGGCCCCATCTGGCTGTACAGCACAGAGTGAGTCGGACCCCTCCGGCTCCTATACCGCCCAGAGTGAGTCGGCACCCTCCGGCTCCTCTACCGCCCAGAGTGAGTCGGCCATCTCTGGCTCGACCGCCCTGAGTGAGTTGGCCCCCTCCGGCTCCTCTACCGCCCAGAGTGAGATGACCGAGTCTGGCTCAACCGCCCAGAGTGAGTCGGCCCCCTCCGACTCCTCTACCGCCCAGAGTGCGATGGCCCCCTCCGGCTCTAACGCGCAGAGTGAGTCGGCATATTCCGGCTCCTCTACCACCCATGAGTGAGACGGCCCCCTCCGGCTCTTCCGCCCAGAGTGAGTCGTCCCCCTCCGGCACCTCTACCGCCCAGAGTGAGTCGGCCCCCTCCGGCTCTACCGCCCAGAGTGAGTCGGCCCACTCCGGCTCCTCTGCCGCCCAGAGTGAGTCGGCCCCCTCCTTCTCTTGCCCAGAGTGAGTCGGCCCCCTCTGGCTCCTCTACCGTCCAGAGTGAGTCGGCCCCCTCCGGATCTACCGCCCAGAGTGATTCAGCCCCCTCCGGCTCCTCTACCTCCCAGAGTGAGTTGGCCCCCTCCGGCTCCTCTACCGCCCAGAGTGATCGCCCCCCTCCGGATCCTCTTCCTCACAGAGTTTGTCGGCCCCCTCCGGCTCTACCGCTCAGAGTGAACCGGCCACCTCCGGCTCTGCCGCCCAGAGTGAGTCGGCCCCCTCCGGCTCCTCTGCCGCCCAGGGTGTGTCGGCCCCTTCCGGTTCCACCGCCCAGAGTGAGTCGGCCCCCTGCGGCACCTCTACCGCCCAGAGTGAGACGGCCCCCTCCGGCTCAACCGCCCAGAGTGAGTCAGCCCACTTTGGCTCCTCTACCGCCAAGAGTGAGTCGGCTCCCTCCAGCTCTACCGCACACAGTGAGTCGGCCCCCTCCGTCTCTACCGCCCAGAGTGAGTCGGCCCCCTCCGGCTCCTCTACCGCCCACAGTGTGTCGGCCCCCTCCGGCTCTACAGCACAGACTGAGTCGGCCCCCTCCTGCTCCTCTACCGCCCTCAGTGAGTCGGCCCCCTCCGGCTCTACCGCACCGAGTGAACCGCCCAGAGTGAGTCGGCCACCTCCGGCACCTCTACCGCCCAGAGTGAGTCGGCGCCCTCCGGCTATACTACCCAGAGTGAGTCAGCCCACTCAGTCTCGTCTACCGCCCAGAGTGAGTCGGCCCCCTCCTGCTCTACCGCCCAGAGTGAGTCTGCACCCTCCGGCTCCTCTACCACCGAGACTGAGTCGCCCCCTCTGGCTCTACCGCCCAGAGTGAGTCGGCCCCCTCCGGCTCCTCTACCGCCCAGACTGAGTCGGAGACATCCGCCTCTACCACCCAGAGTGAGTTGGCCCCCTCCAGCTCCTCTACCACCCAGAGTGAGTCGGCCCCCTCCGGCTCTACTGCCCAGAGTGAGTTGGCCCCCTCCGGCTCCTCTGCCGCCGACAGTGAGTCGGCACCCTCCGGCTCTACCGCACAGAGTGAGTCGGCCCGCTCCGGCTCCTCTACCGCCCACAGTGAATCGGCCCCCTCCAGCTCTACCGCACCGAGTGAACCGGCCAGAGTGAGTCGGCCCCCTCCGGCACCTCTGCCGCCCAGAATGTGTCGGCGCCCTCCGGCTCTACCGCCCAGAGTTAGTCGGCCCCCTCCGGCTCCTCTACCGCCCAGAGAGAGTCGGCCCCCTTGGCTCTACCCCCCAGAGTGATTCGGCCCCCTCCGGTTCCTCTACCGCCCAGAGTGAGTCGGCCCCCTCCGGCTCTACCGCCCAGAGTGAGTCGGCCACCTCCGGCTCTACCGCCCAGCGTGATTCGGCCCCGTTCGGCTCCTCTACCGCCCAGAGTGAGTCGTCCCCATCTGGCTGTACAGCGCAGAGTGAGTCGGACCCTTCCGGCTCCTATACCGCCCAGAGTGAGTCGGCACCCTCCGGCTCCTCTACCGCCCAGAGTGAGTCGGCCATCTCTGGCTTGACCGCCCTGAGTGAGTTGGCCCCCTCCGGCTCCTCTACCGCCCAGAGTGAGATGACCGAGTCTGGCTCAACCGCCCAGTGTGAGTCGACCCCCTCCGACTCCTCTACCGCCCAGAGTGCGATGGCCCCCTCCGGCTCCTCTAACGCCCAGACTGAGTCGGCCCCTTCCGGCTCAACCACCAAGAGTGAGTCGGCCCCCTCCGGCTCCTCTACCGCCCAGAGTGAGTCGGCCCCCTCCGGCTCTACCGCCCAGAGTGAGTCGGCCCCCTCCGGCTCCTCTACCGCCCACAGTCAGTCGGCCCCCTCCGGCTCTACCGCACCGAGTGAACCGCCCAGATTGAGTCGGCCCCCTCCGGCACCTCTACCGCCCACAGTCAGTCGACGCCCTCCGGCTCCTCTACCGCCCAGAGAGAGTCGGCCCCCTCCGGCTCTACACCCCCGAGTGATTCGGCCCCCTCCGGTTCCTCTACCACCCAGAGTGAGTCGGACCCCTCCGGCTCTACCGCCCAGAGTGAGTCGGCCACCTCCGGCTCTACCGCCCACCGTGAGTCGTCCCCCTTCGGCTCCTCTACCGCCCAGGGTGAGTCGGACCCCTCCGGCTCCACTACCGTCCTGAGTGAGTCGGCCCCATCCGGCTGTACCGCACAGAGTGAGTCGGACCACTCCGGCTCCTATACCGCGCAGAGTGAGTCGGCACCCTCCGGCTCCTCTACCGCCCAGAGTGAGTCGGCCATCTCTGGCTCTACCGCCCTGAGTGAGTTGGCCCCACCGGCTCCTCTACCGCCCAGAGTGAGATGGCCCAGTCTGTCTCAACCGCCCAGAGTGAGTCGGCCCCCTCCGGCTCCTCTACCGCCCACAGTGAGTCGGCCCCCTCCGGCTGTACCGCCCAGAGTGAGTCGGCCCCCTCTGGCTCCTCTACCGTCCAGAGTGAGTCGGCCCACTCCGGCTCTACCGCCCAGAGTGTGTCGGCCCGCTCCGGCTCCTCTACCGCCCAGAGTGAGTCGGCCCCCTCCGGCCCTGCCGCCCAGAGTGAGTCGGCACCCTCCGGCACCTCTACCGCCCAGAGTGAGTCGGCCCCCTCCGGCTCCTCTACCGCCCAGAGTAAGTCGGCCCCCTCCGGCTCTACCGCCCAGAATGAGTCGGCCCCCCTGGCTCTACAGCCCTGAGTGAGACGGCACCCTCCGGAACCTCTACCGCCCAGAGTGAGTCGGCCCCCTCCGGCTCTGCCGCCCAAAGTGAGTCGGCCCCCTCCCGCCCTACAGCCTAGAGTGAGTCGGCCCCCTCCGGCTCCTCTAACGCCCAGACTGAGTCGGCCCCTTCCGGCTCCACCACCAAGAGTGAGTCGGCCCCCTCTGGCTCCTCTACCACCCAGAGTGAGTCGGCCCCCTCCGGCTCTCCCGCCCAGAGCGAGTCGGCCCCCTCCGGCTGTACCGCACAGAGTGAGTCAGACCCCTCCGGCTCCTATACCGCACAGAGTGAGTCGGCACCCTCCGGCTCCTCTACCGCCCAGAGTGAGTCGGCCATCTCTGGCTCTACCGCCCTGAGTGAGTTGGCCCCCTCCGGCTCCTCTACTGCCCTGAGTGAGATGGCCCAGTCTGGCTCAACTGCCCGGAGTGAGTCGGCCCCCTCCGGCTCCTCTACCGCCCAGAGTGCGATGGCCCCCTCCGGCTCTAACGCCCCGAGTGAGTCGGCATAATCCGGCTCCTCTACCGCCCATGAGTGAGATGGCCCCCTCCGACTCTGCCGCCCAGAGTGAGATGGCCCAGTCTGTCTCAACCGCCCAGAGTGAGTCGGCCCCCTCTGGCTCCTCTACCGCCCACAGTGAGTCGGCCCCCACCGGCTCTACCGCCCAGAGTGAGTCGGCCCCCTCTGGCTCCTCTAGCGTCCAGAGTGAGTCGGCCCACTCCGGCTCTACCGCCCAGAGTGTGTCGGCCCGCTCCGGCTCCTCTACCGCCCAGAGTGAGTCGGCCCCCTCCGGCCCTACGGCCCAGAGTGAGTCGGCACCCTCCGGCACCTCTACCGCCCTGAGTGAGTCTGCCCCCTCAGGCTCCTCTACCGCCCAGAGTAAGTCGGCCCCCTCCGGCTCTACCGCCCAGAATGAGTCGGCCCCCCTGGCTCTACCGCCCTGAGTGAGACGGCACCCTCCGGAACCTCTACCGCCCAGAGTGAGTCGGCCCACTCCGGCTCTTCCGCCCAAAGTGAGTCGGCCCCCTCCAGCCCTACAGCCGAGAGTGAGTCGGTACCCTCCGGCTCCTCTAACGCCCAGACTGAGTCGGCCCCTTCCGGCTCTACCACCAAGAGTGAGTCGGCCCCCTCTGGCTCCTCGACCACCCAGAGTGAGTCGGCCCCCTCCGGCTCTACCGCCCAGAGTGAGTCGGCCCCCTCCGGCTCTACTGCACAGAGTGAGTCGGCCCCCTCCGGCTCCTCTACCGCCCACAGTCAGTCAGCCCCCTCCGGCTCTACCGCACCGAGTGAACCGCCCTGAGTGAGTTGGCCCCCTCCGGCTCCTCTACCGCCCAGAGTGAGATGGCCCAGTCTGGCTCAACCGCCCGGAGTGAGTCGGCCCCCTCCGGCTCCTCTACTGCCCAGAGTGCGACGGCCCCCTCCGGCTCCTCTACTGCCCAGAGTGCGACGGCCCCCTCCGGCTCGAATGCCCAGAGTGAGTCGGCATAATCTGGCTGCTCTACCGCCCATGAGTGAGATGGCCCCCTCCGACTCTACCGCCCAGAGTGAGTCGGCCCCCTCCGGCACCTCTACCGCCCAGAGTGAGTCGGCCCACTCCAGCTCTACCGCCCAGAGTGAGTCGGCACCCTCCGGTACCTCTACCGCCCAGAGTGAGTCGGCCCCCTCCGGCTCCTCTACCGCCCAGAGTAAGTCGGCCCCCTCCGGCTTTACCGCCCAGAATGAGTCGGCCCCCTCTGGCTCTACCGCCCTGAGTGACACGGCACCCTCCGGAACCTCTACCGCCCAGAGTGATTCGGCCCCCTCCGGCTCTGCCTCCCAGAGTGAGTCGGCCCCCTGCGGTTCCTCTCCCGCCCAGAGTGAGTCGGCCCCCTCCGGCCCTACAGCCTAGAGTGAGTCGGCCCCCTCCGGCTCTACCACCCAGTGTGAGTCGGCACCCTCCAGCACCTCTACTGCCCAGAGTGATTCGGCCCCCTCCGGCACCTCTACCGCCCAGAGTGAGTCGGCCCCCTCCGGCTCTACCACCCAGAGTGAGTCGGCCCGCTCAGTCTCCTCTACCGCGCAGAGTGAGTTGGCCCCCTCCGGCTCTACCGCCCAGAGTGAGTCGGGACCCTCCAGCTGCTCTACCGCCGAGACTGAGTCGGCCCCCTCTGGCTCTACCGCCCTGTGTGAGTCGGCCCCCTCCGGCTCCTCTACCACCCAGACTGAGTCGGCCACATCCGGCTCTACCACCAAGAGTGAGTCGGCCCCCTCCGGCTCCTCTACCGCCCAGAGGGAGTCGGCTCCCTCCGGCTCCTCTACCGCCCACAGTGAGTCAGCACCCTCCGGCTCTACCGCACCGAGTGAACCGCCCAGAGTGACTCGGCCCCCTCCAGCCCCTCTACCGCCCAGAGTTAGTCGGCCCCCTTCGGCTCCTCTACCGCCCAGAAAGAGTCGGACCCCTCCGGCTCTACCCCCCAGAGTTAGTCTGCCCCCTCCGGTTCCTCTACCGCCCAGAGTGAGTCGGCCCCCTCCGGCTCTACCGCCCAGAGTGAGTCGGCCACCTCCGGCTCTCCCGCCCAGCGGGAGTCGGCCCACTTCGGCTCCTCTAAAGCCCAGAGTGAGTCGGACCCCTCCGGCTCCTATACCGCCCAGAGTGAGTCGGCACCCTCCGGCTCCTCTACCGCCCAGAGTGAGTCGGCCATCTCTTGCTCTACCGCCCTGAGTGAGTTGGCCCCCTCCGGCTCCTCTACCGTCCAGAGTGAGTCGGCCCCATCCGGCTCCTCTATCGCCCAGAGTGAGTCGGCCCCCTCCGGCTCTACCGCCCAGAGTGAGTCGACGCCCTCCGGCACCTCTACAGCCCAGAGTGAGTCGGCCCCCTCTGGCTCTATCGCCCAGAGTGAGTCGGCCCCCTCCGGCTGCTCTACCGCCCAGAGTGAGTCGGCCCCCTCCTGCTCTACCGCCCAGAGTGAGTCGGCCCCCTCTGGCTACTCTACCGCCCAGAGTGAGTCGGCCCACTCCGGCTCTACCGCCCAGAGTGAGTCGGCTCCCTCTGGCTCCTCTCCCTCCCAGAGTGAGTCGGCCCCCTATCGCCCTACAGCCGAGAGTGAGTCGGCCCCCTCCGGCTCTACTGCCCAGAGTGAGTCGGCACCCTCCAGCACCTCTACCGCCCAGATTGATTCGGCCACCTCCGGCACCTCTACCCCCCAGAGTGAGTTGGCCCCCTCCGGCTCCTCTCCCGCTCAGAGTGAGTCGGCCCATTCCGGCTCTAACGCTGAGAGTGAGTCGGCCCCCTCCGGCACCTAGACCGCAGAGAGTGAGTCGGCCCCCTCCAGATCTATCGCTCAGAGTGAGTCGGCACCTTCCGGCTCCTCTACCGCCCAGAGTGAGTCGGCCCCCTCCGGCTCTACCGCCCAGAGTGAGACGGCAGCCTCCAGCACCTCTACCGCCCAGAGTGAGTCGTCCCGCTCCGGCTCCTCTCCCGCCCAGAGTGAGTCGGCCCCCTCCGGCTCTAACGCCTAGTGTGAGTCGTCCCCCTCTGGCTCCTCTCCCGCCCAGAGTGATTCGGCCCCCTCCAGCTGTACCGCCTAGAGTGAGTCGGCCCCCACCAGCTCTACCACCCAGAGTGAGTCGGCACCCTCCAGCACCTCTACCGCCCAGAGTCAGTCGGCCCCCTCTGGCTCCTCTACCGCCCACAGTGAGTCAGCTCCCTCCGGCTCCACTGCACCGAGTGAACCGCCCAGAGTGAGTCGGCCCCCTCCGACCCCTCTACCGCCCAGAGTGAGTCGGCGCACTCCGGCTCTACCGCCCAGAGTTAGTCGGCCCCCTCCGGCTCCTCTACCGCCCAGAGAGAGTCGGCCCCCTCCGGCTCTACCCCTCAGAGTTAGTCGGCCACCTCCGGCTCTACCGCCCAGCGGGATTATTCCCCCTCCGGCTCCTCTACCGCCCAGAGTGAGTCGGCTCCCTCCGGCTCCTCTACCGCCCAGAGTGAGTCGGCCATCTCTTGCTCTACCGCCCTGAGTGAGTTGGCCCCATCCGGCTCCTCTACCGCCCAGAGTGAGATGGCCCCCTCTGGCTCAACCGTCCAGAGTGAGTCGGCCCCATCCGGCTCCTCTACCGCCCAGAGTGAGTCGGCCCCCTCCGGCTCTATCGCCCAGAGTGAGTCGGCCCCCTCTGGCTACTCTACCGCCCAGAGTGAGTCGGCCCACTCCGGCTCTACCACCCAGAGTGAGTCGGCTCCCTCCGGCTCTGCGGCCCAGAGTGAGTCGGCCCCCTGCGGCTCCTCTCCCGCCCAGAGTGAGTCAGCCCCCTCTCGCCCTACAGCCTAGAGTGAGTCGGCCCCCTCCGGCTCTACCGCCCAGAGTGAGTCGGCACCCTCCAGCACCTCTACCGCCCAGATTGATTCGGCCACCTCCGGCACCTCAACCGCCCAGAGTGAGTCGGCCCCCTCCGGCTCCTCTCCCGCTCAGAGTGAGTCGGCCCATTCCGGCTCTAACGCTGAGAGTGAGTCGGCCCCCTCCGGCACCTAGACCGCCCAGAGAGAGTCGGCCCCCTCCAGATCTATCGCTCAGAGTGAGTCGGCACCTTCCGGCTCCTCTACCGCCCAGAGTGAGTCGGCCCCCTCCGGCTCTACCGCCCAGAGTGAGACGGCACCCTCCAGCACCTCTACCACCCAGAGTGAGTCGACCCGCTCCGGCTCCTCTCCCGCCCAGAGTGAGTCGGCCCCCTCCAGCTCTACCGCCTAGTGTGATTCGGTCCCCTCTGGCTCCTCTCCCGCCCAGAGTGATTCGGCCCCCTCCATCTCTGCCGCCTAGAGTGAGTCGGCCCCCTCCAGCTCTACCACCCAGAGTGAGTCGGCACCCTCCAGCACCTCTACCGCCCAGTGTCAGTCGGCCCCCTCCGGCACCTCTACCGCCCAGAGTGAGTCGGGCCCCTCAGGCTCCTCTCCCGCCCAGAGTTAGTCGGCCCCCTCCGGCTCTACCGCCTAGAGTGAGTCGGCCCCCTTGGGCTCATCTTCCGCCCAGAGTGAGCCGGCGCCCTCCGGCTCTACCGCCCAGAGTGAGTCGCCCCACTCCGGGTACTCTCCCGCCCAGAGTGAGTCGACCCACCCCGGGTCCTCTACCGCCCAGAGCGAGTCGGCCCCCTCCGGCACCTCTGCCACCCAGAGTGAGTTGGCCCCCTCCGGCTCTACCACCCAGAGTGAGTCGGCCCCCTGCGTCTCCTCTACCGCCCAGAGTCAGTCGGCCCCCTCCGCCTCCTCTACCGCGCAGAGTGATCGCCACCCTCCGGCTCCTCTACTGCACAGAGTGTGTCGGCCCCCTCTGGCTCTCCTGCCCAGAGTGAACCGGCCACCTCCGGCTCTGCCGCCCAGAGTGAGTCGGCCCCCTCTGGCTCAATCGCCCAGAGTGAGTCGGCCCCCTCCGGCTCCTCTGCCGCCCAGAGTGAGTCAGCCCCTTCCGGCTCTACCGCCCAGAGTGAGTCGGCCCCCTCTGGCACCTCTACCGCCCAGAGTGAGTCGGCCCCCTCCGGCTCCACCGCCCAGAGTGAGTCGGCCCCCTCCGGATCCTCTACCGCCAAGAGTGAGTCGGCCCCCTCCGGCTCTACCGCCCACAGTGAGTCGGCCCCCTCCGGCTCTACCGCCCAGAGTGAGTCGGCCCCCTCTGGCACCTCTACCGCTCAGAGTGAGTCAGCCCCCTCCGGCTCTAACGCCGAGAGTGAGTCGGCCCCCTCCGTCACCTCTACCGCCCAGAGAGAGTCGGCCCCCTCCTACTCTACTGCCCAGAGTGAGTCGGCCCGCTCAGTCTCCTCTACCGCCCAGAGTCAGTCGGCCCCCTCCGGCTCTAGCGCCCAGAGTGAGTCTGCACCCTCCGGCTCCTCTACCGCCGAGACTGAGTCGGCCCGCTCTGGCTCTTCTGCACAGAGTGAGTCGGCCCCATCCGGCTCCTCTACCGCCCACAGTGAGTCGTCCCCCTCCGGCTCTACCGCACAGAGTGAACCGCCCAGAGTGAGTCGGCCCCCTCCGGCACCTATACCGCCCAGAGTGAGTCGGCGCCCTCCGGCTCTACCGCTCAGAGTTAGTCGGCCCTCTCCGGCACCTATACCGCCCAGTGTGAGTCGGCGCCCTCCGGCTCTACCGCGCAGAGTGAGTCGGCGCGATCTGGCTCCTCTACCCCCCAGATTGAGCCGGCCCCCTGCGGCTCTACCGCCCAGAGTGCGTCAGCCCCCTCCGTCTCCTCGACCGCCCAGAGTGAGTTGGCCCCCTCCGGCTCTACCGCCCAGAGTGAGTCTGCCCCATCCGGCTAGTCTACCGCACAGAAGGAGCCGGCCCGCTCCGGCTCCTCTACCGCCCAGAGTGAGTCATCCCCCTCCGGCTCTACCGCACAGAGTGAGTCGGCCCCCTCCGGCTCCTCTAATGCACAGAGTGATACGGCCCCCTCCGGCTCTACCGCCCAGAGTGAGTCGGCCCCCTCCAGCTCCTGTACCTCACAGAGTGAGTCGACCCCCTCTGGCTCTACCGCCCAGAGTGAGTCGGCCCACTCTGGCTCTGCCTCCCAGAGTGAGTCGGCCCCTTCCGGCTCTACTGCCCAGAGTGAGTCGGCCCCCTCCGGCTCTTCCGCCCAGAGTGAGTCGGCCCCCTCTGGCTCCTCTACCGCCCTGAGTGAGTCGGCCCCCTCCAGCTCTACCGCCCACAGTGAGTCGGCCCGCTCAGTCTCCTCTACCGCCCAGAGTGAGTCGGCCCCCTCCGGCTCTACCGCACAGAGTGAGTGGGCCCACTCCGGCACCTCTACCGCCCAGAGTGAGTCGGCTCCCTCCGGCTCCTCTACCGCCCACAGTGAGTCAGCACCCTCCGGCTCTACCGCACCGAGTGAACCGCCCAGAGTGACTCGGCCCCCTCCAGCCCCTCTACCGCCCAGAGTTAGTCGGCCCCCTTCGGCTCCTCTACCGCCCAGAAAGAGTCGGACCCCTCCGGCTCTACCCCCCAGAGTTAGTCTGCCCCCTCCGGTTCCTCTACCGCCCAGAGTGAGTCGGCCCCCTCCGGCTCTACCGCCCAGAGTGAGTCGGCCACCTCCGGCTCTCCCGCCCAGCGGGAGTCGGCCCACTTCGGCTCCTCTAAAGCCCAGAGTGAGTCGGACCCCTCCGGCTCCTATACCGCCCAGAGTGAGTCGGCACCCTCCGGCTCCTCTACCGCCCAGAGTGAGTCGGCCATCTCTTGCTCTACCGCCCTGAGTGAGTTGGCCCCCTCCGGCTCCTCTACCGTCCAGAGTGAGTCGGCCCCATCCGGCTCCTCTATCGCCCAGAGTGAGTCGGCCCCCTCCGGCTCTACCGCCCAGAGTGAGTCGACGCCCTCCGGCACCTCTACAGCCCAGAGTGAGTCGGCCCCCTCTGGCTCTATCGCCCAGAGTGAGTCGGCCCCCTCCGGCTGCTCTACCGCCCAGAGTGAGTCGGCCCCCTCCTGCTCTACCGCCCAGAGTGAGTCGGCCCCCTCTGGCTACTCTACCGCCCAGAGTGAGTCGGCCCACTCCGGCTCTACCGCCCAGAGTGAGTCGGCTCCCTCTGGCTCCTCTCCCTCCCAGAGTGAGTCGGCCCCCTATCGCCCTACAGCCGAGAGTGAGTCGGCCCCCTCCGGCTCTACTGCCCAGAGTGAGTCGGCACCCTCCAGCACCTCTACCGCCCAGATTGATTCGGCCACCTCCGGCACCTCTACCCCCCAGAGTGAGTTGGCCCCCTCCGGCTCCTCTCCCGCTCAGAGTGAGTCGGCCCATTCCGGCTCTAACGCTGAGAGTGAGTCGGCCCCCTCCGGCACCTAGACCGCAGAGAGTGAGTCGGCCCCCTCCAGATCTATCGCTCAGAGTGAGTCGGCACCTTCCGGCTCCTCTACCGCCCAGAGTGAGTCGGCCCCCTCCGGCTCTACCGCCCAGAGTGAGACGGCAGCCTCCAGCACCTCTACCGCCCAGAGTGAGTCGTCCCGCTCCGGCTCCTCTCCCGCCCAGAGTGAGTCGGCCCCCTCCGGCTCTAACGCCTAGTGTGAGTCGTCCCCCTCTGGCTCCTCTCCCGCCCAGAGTGATTCGGCCCCCTCCAGCTGTACCGCCTAGAGTGAGTCGGCCCCCACCAGCTCTACCACCCAGAGTGAGTCGGCACCCTCCAGCACCTCTACCGCCCAGAGTCAGTCGGCCCCCTCTGGCTCCTCTACCGCCCACAGTGAGTCAGCTCCCTCCGGCTCCACTGCACCGAGTGAACCGCCCAGAGTGAGTCGGCCCCCTCCGACCCCTCTACCGCCCAGAGTGAGTCGGCGCACTCCGGCTCTACCGCCCAGAGTTAGTCGGCCCCCTCCGGCTCCTCTACCGCCCAGAGAGAGTCGGCCCCCTCCGGCTCTACCCCTCAGAGTTAGTCGGCCACCTCCGGCTCTACCGCCCAGCGGGATTCGGCCCCCTCCGGCTCCTCTACCGCCCAGAGTGAGTCGGCTCCCTCCGGCTCCTCTACCGCCCAGAGTGAGTCGGCCATCTCTTGCTCTACCGCCCTGAGTGAGTTGGCCCCATCCGGCTCCTCTACCGCCCAGAGTGAGATGGCCCCCTCTGGCTCAACCGTCCAGAGTGAGTCGGCCCCATCCGGCTCCTCTACCGCCCAGAGTGAGTCGGCCCCCTCCGGCTCTATCGCCCAGAGTGAGTCGGCCCCCTCTGGCTACTCTACCGCCCAGAGTGAGTCGGCCCACTCCGGCTCTACCACCCAGAGTGAGTCGGCTCCCTCCGGCTCTGCGGCCCAGAGTGAGTCGGCCCCCTGCGGCTCCTCTCCCGCCCAGAGTGAGTCAGCCCCCTCTCGCCCTACAGCCTAGAGTGAGTCGGCCCCCTCCGGCTCTACCGCCCAGAGTGAGTCGGCACCCTCCAGCACCTCTACCGCCCAGATTGATTCGGCCACCTCCGGCACCTCAACCGCCCAGAGTGAGTCGGCCCCCTCCGGCTCCTCTCCCGCTCAGAGTGAGTCGGCCCATTCCGGCTCTAACGCTGAGAGTGAGTCGGCCCCCTCCGGCACCTAGACCGCCCAGAGAGAGTCGGCCCCCTCCAGATCTATCGCTCAGAGTGAGTCGGCACCTTCCGGCTCCTCTACCGCCCAGAGTGAGTCGGCCCCCTCCGGCTCTACCGCCCAGAGTGAGACGGCACCCTCCAGCACCTCTACCACCCAGAGTGAGTCGACCCGCTCCGGCTCCTCTCCCGCCCAGAGTGAGTCGGCCCCCTCCAGCTCTACCGCCTAGTGTGATTCGGTCCCCTCTGGCTCCTCTCCCGCCCAGAGTGATTCGGCCCCCTCCATCTCTGCCGCCTAGAGTGAGTCGGCCCCCTCCAGCTCTACCACCCAGAGTGAGTCGGCACCCTCCAGCACCTCTACCGCCCAGTGTCAGTCGGCCCCCTCCGGCACCTCTACCGCCCAGAGTGAGTCGGGCCCCTCAGGCTCCTCTCCCGCCCAGAGTTAGTCGGCCCCCTCCGGCTCTACCGCCTAGAGTGAGTCGGCCCCCTTGGGCTCATCTTCCGCCCAGAGTGAGCCGGCGCCCTCCGGCTCTACCGCCCAGAGTGAGTCGCCCCACTCCGGGTACTCTCCCGCCCAGAGTGAGTCGACCCACCCCGGGTCCTCTACCGCCCAGAGCGAGTCGGCCCCCTCCGGCACCTCTGCCACCCAGAGTGAGTTGGCCCCCTCCGGCTCTACCACCCAGAGTGAGTCGGCCCCCTGCGTCTCCTCTACCGCCCAGAGTCAGTCGGCCCCCTCCGCCTCCTCTACCGCGCAGAGTGATCGCCACCCTCCGGCTCCTCTACTGCACAGAGTGTGTCGGCCCCCTCTGGCTCTCCTGCCCAGAGTGAACCGGCCACCTCCGGCTCTGCCGCCCAGAGTGAGTCGGCCCCCTCTGGCTCAATCGCCCAGAGTGAGTCGGCCCCCTCCGGCTCCTCTGCCGCCCAGAGTGAGTCAGCCCCTCCCGGCTCTACCGCCCAGAGTGAGTCGGCCCCCTCTGGCACCTCTACCGCCCAGAGTGAGTCGGCCCCCTCCGGCTCCACCGCCCAGAGTGAGTCGGCCCCCTCCGGATCCTCTACCGCCAAGAGTGAGTCGGCCCCCTCCGGCTCTACCGCCCACAGTGAGTCGGCCCCCTCCGGCTCTACCGCCCAGAGTGAGTCGGCCCCCTCTGGCACCTCTACCGCTCAGAGTGAGTCAGCCCCCTCCGGCTCTAACGCCGAGAGTGAGTCGGCCCCCTCCGTCACCTCTACCGCCCAGAGAGAGTCGGCCCCCTCCTACTCTACCGCCCAGAGTGAGTCGGCCCGCTCAGTCTCCTCTACCGCCCAGAGTCAGTCGGCCCCCTCCGGCTCTAGCGCCCAGAGTGAGTCTGCACCCTCCGGCTCCTCTACCGCCGAGACTGAGTCGGCCCGCTCTGGCTCTTCTGCACAGAGTGAGTCGGCCCCATCCGGCTCCTCTACCGCCCACAGTGAGTCGTCCCCCTCCGGCTCTACCGCACAGAGTGAACCGCCCAGAGTGAGTCGGCCCCCTCCGGCACCTATACCGCCCAGAGTGAGTCGGCGCCCTCCGGCTCTACCGCTCAGAGTTAGTCGGCCCTATCCGGCACCTATACCGCCCAGTGTGAGTCGGCGCCCTCCGGCTCTACCGCGCAGAGTGAGTCGGCGCGATCTGGCTCCTCTACCCCCCAGATTGAGCCGGCCCCCTGCGGCTCTACCGCCCAGAGTGCGTCAGCCCCCTCCGTCTCCTCGACCGCCCAGAGTGAGTTGGCCCCCTCCGGCTAGTCTACCGCACAGAGGGAGCCGGCCCGCTCCGGCTCCTCTACCGCCCAGAGTGAGTCATCCCCCTCCGGCTCTACCGCACAGAGTGAGTCGGCCCCCTCCGGCTCCTCTAATGCACAGAGTGATACGGCCCCCTCCGGCTCTACCGCCCAGAGTGAGTCGGCCCCCTCCAGCTCCTGTACCTCACAGAGTGAGTCGACCCCCTCTGGCTCTACCGCCCAGAGTGAGTCGGCCCACTCTGGCTCTGCCTCCCAGAGTGAGTCGGCCCCTTCCGGCTCTACTGCCCAGAGTGAGTCGGCCCCCTCCGGCTCTTCCGCCCAGAGTGAGTCGGCCCCCTCTGGCTCCTCTACCGCCCTGAGTGAGTCGGCCCCCTCCAGCTCTACCGCCCACAGTGAGTCGGCCCGCTCAGTCTCCTCTACCGCCCAGAGTGAGTCGGCCCCCTCCGGCTCTACCGCACAGAGTGAGTGGGCCCACTCCGGCACCTCTACCGCCCAGAGTGAGTAGGCCCCCTCTGGCTACACCACCCAGAGTGAGTCGGCCCACTCCAGCTCCTCTAGCGCCCAGAGTGAGTCGGCCCCCTCCGGCTCTACCGCCCAGAGTGAGCGGAGGATATCTGTACACTGACTGGTGTCTCTCAGTCCCCTGTTGTGAGGGGGATATCTGTACACTGAATGGTGTCTCTCAGTCCCCTGTTCTGAGAGGGATATCTGTACACTGACTTGTGTCTCTAAGTACCCTGTTCTGAGGAGGATATCTGTACACTGACTGGTGTCTCTCATTACCCTGTTCTGTGGGGGATATCTGCACACTGACTGGTGTCTCTCAGTACCCTGTTCTGAGGGGGATATCTGTACACTGACTGGTGTCTCTCAATACCCTGTTCTGAGACAGAAATCTGTGCACTGACTGGTGTCTCCCAGTACCCTGTTCTGAGGAGGATATCTGCACACTGACTGGTGTTTCACTGTACCCTGTTCTTAGGGGGATATCTGTGCACTGACTGGTGTCTCTCAGTACCCTATTCAGAGGAGGACATCTGTAAACTGACTGGTGTCTCTCAGTACCCCGTTCTGAGGAGGATATATGTGCGCTGACAGGTGTCTCACAGAACCCTGTTCTGAGGAGGACATCTGTACACTGACTGGTGTCTCTCAGTCCCCTGTTCTGAGGAGGATATCTGTACAGTGACTGGTGTCTCTCAGTACCCCGTTCTGAGGACGCTATCTGTGTGCTGACTGGTGTCTCTCACAACCCTGTTCTGAGGACGATATCTGTCCACTGACTGGTGTCTCTAAGTCCCCTGTTCTGAGGAGGATATCCGTACAGTGACTGCTGTCTCTCAGTACCCTGTTCTGAGGAGGATATCTGTACACTGACTGGTGTCTCTCAGTACCCCGTCCTGAGGAGGATATCTGCGCTGACTTTTTTCTCTCAGTACCCTGTTCTGAGCGTGATATCTGTACACTGACTGGTGTCTCTCAGTACCCCGTTCTGAGGAGGATATCTGTGCGCTGACTGGTGTCTCTCAGGCCTCTGTTCTGAGGAGGGTATCTGTACACTGACTGGTGTCTCTCAGTCCCCTGTTCTGAGGGGGATATCTGTACACTGACTGGTGTCTCTCAGTACCCTGTTCTGAGGGGGATATCTGTACACTGACTGGTGTCTCTCAGTGCCATGTTCTGAGGAGCATATCTGTACACTGACTGGAGTGTCTCAGTACCCTGTTCAGAGGTGGATATCTGTACACTGACTGGTGTCTCTCAGTATCCCGTTCTGAGGAGGATATCTGCGCGCTGACTGGTGTCTTTCTGTACCCTGATCTGAGGGTGATATCTGTACACTGATTGGAGTCTCTCAGTCCCCTGTTCTGAGGGGGATATCTGTACACTGACTGGTGTCACTCAGTACACTGTTCAGAGCAGGATATCTGTACACTGACTGGTGTCTCTCAGTCCCCTGTTCTGAGGGGGATATCTGTACACTGACTGGTGTCTCTCAGTCCCCTGTTCTGAGGAGGATATCTGTACACTGACTGGTGTCTCTCAGTACCGTGTTCTGAGGGGGATATCTGTACACTGACTGGCGTCTCTCAGGCCTCTGTTCTGAGGAGGATATCTGTACACTGACTGGTGTCTCTCAGTACCCCGTCCTGAGGAGGATGTCTGTGCGCCGACTGGTGTCTCACAGTGCCCTGTTCTGAGGGTGATATCTGTACACTGACTGGTGTCTCTCAGTCCCCTGTTCTGAGGGGGATATCTGTACACTGACTGGTGTCTCTCAGTCCCATGTTCTGAGGGGGATATCTCTACACTGACTGGTGTCTGTCAGTACCCCGTTCTGAGGAGGATATCTGTGCGCTGACTGGTGTCTCTCAGTACCCTGTTCAGAGGAGGATATCTGTACACTGACTGGTGTCTCTCTGTACCCTGTTCTGAGGAGGATATCTGTACACTGACTGGTGTCTCTCAGGCCTCTGTTCTGAGGAGGATATCTGTACACTGACTGGTGTCTCTCAGTACCCTGTTCTGAGGGGGATATCTGGACACTGACTGGTGTCTCTCAGTACCGTGTTCTGAGGGGAATATCTGTACACTGACTGGTGTCTCTCAGTACCGTGTTCTGAGGGGGATATCCGTACACTGACTGGAGTCTCTCAGTCCCCTGTTCTGAGGGGGATATCTGTACACTGACTGGTGTCTCTCAGTACCCTGTTCTGAGGGTGATATCTGTACACTGACTGGAGTCTCTCAGTACCCCGTTCGGAGGAGGATATCTGTGCGCTGACTGGTGTCTCTCAGGCCTCTGTTCTGAGGGGGATATCTGTACACTGACTGGTGTCTCTCAGTCCCCTGTTCTGAGGGGGATATCTGTACACTGACTGGTGTCTCTCAGTACCCTGTTCAGGGGAGGATATCTGTACACTGACTGGTGTCTCTCAGTCCCCAGTTCTGAGGTGGATATCTGTACACTGACTGGTGTCTCTCAGTCCCCTGTTCTGAGGGGAAAATCTGTACACTGACTGGTGTCTCTCAGTCCCCTGTTCTGAGGAGGATGTCTGTACACTGACTGGTGTCTCTCAGTCCCATGTTCTGAGGGTGATATCTGTACCCTGAATGGTGTCTCTCAGTACCCCGTTCTGAGGGGGATATCTGTGCGCTGACTGGTGTCCCTCAGTACCCTGTTCAGAGGAGGATATCTGTACACTGACTGGTGTCTCTCAGGCCTCTGTTCTGAGGAGGATATCTGTACACTGACTGGTGTCTCTCAGTACCGTGTTCTGAGGGGGATATCTGTACACTGACTGGCGTCTCTCAGGCCTCTGTTCTGAGGAGGATATCTGTACACTGACTGGTGTCTCTCAGTACCCCGTCCTGAGGAGGATGTCTGTACGCTGACTGGTGTATCACAGTACCCTGTTCTGAGGGTGATATCTGTACACTGACTGGTGTCTCTCAGTCCCCTGTTCTGAGGGGGATATCTGTACACTGACAGGTGTCTCTCAGTACCCTGTTCTGAGGGGGATATCTGTACACTGACTGGTGTCTCTCAGTCCCATGTTCTGAGGAGCATATCTGTACACTGACTGGTGTCTCTCAGTACCCTGTTCAGAGGAGGCAATCTGTACACTGACTGGTGTCTCTCAGTACCCCGTTCTGAGGAGGATATCTGTGCGCTGACTGGTGTCTCTCAGTACCCTGTTCTGAGGGTGATAACTGTACACTGACTGGTGTCTCTCAGTACCCTGTTCTGAGGGGGATATCTGTACACTGACTGTTGTCTCTCAGTACCGTGTTCTGACGGGGATATCGGTACACTGACTGGTGTCTCTCAGTACCGTGTTCTGAGGGGGATATCTGTACACTGATTGGTGTCTCTCAGTCCCCTGTTCTGAGGGGGATATATGTGCACTGACTGGTGTCACTCAGTACACTGTTCAGAGGAGGATATCTGTACACTGACTGGTGTCTCTCAGTCCTCTGTTCTGAGGGCGATATCTGTACACTGACTGGTGTCTCTCAGTCCCATGTTCTGAGGGGGATATCTCTACACTGACTGGTGTCTCTCAGTACCCCGTTCTGAGGAGGATATCTGTGCGCTGACTGGTGTCTCTCAGTATCCTGTTCAGAGGAGGATATCTGTACACTGACTGGTGTCTCTCTGTACCCTGTTCTGAGGAGGATATCTGTACACTGACTGGTGTCTCTCAGGCCTCTGTTCTGAGGAGGATATCTGTACACTGAATGGTGTCTCTCAGTACCGTTTTCTGAGGGGGATATCTGTACACTGACTGGTGTCTCTCAGTACCGTGTTCTGAGGGGAATATCTGTACACTGACTGGTGTCTCTCAGTACCGTGTTCTGAGGGGGATATCTGTACACTGACGGGTGTCTCTCACTCCCCTGTTCTGAGGGGGATATCTGTTCACTGACTGGTGTATCTCAGTACCCTGTTCTGAGGGTGATATCTGTACTCTGACTGGTGTCTCTCAGTACCCCGTTCGTCGGACGATATCTGTGCGCTGACTGGTGTCTCTCAGGCCTCTGTTCTGAGGAGGATATCTGTACACTGACTGGTGTCTCTCAGTCCCCTGTTCTGAGGGGGATATCTGTACACTGACTGGTGTCTCTCAGTACCCTGTTCAGTGGAGGATATCTGCACACTGACTGGTGTCTCTCAGTCCCCTGTTCTGAGGTGGATATCTGTGCACTGACTGGTGTCTCTCAGTCCCCTGTTCTGAGGGGGATATCTGTACACTGACTGGTGTCTCTCAGTCCCCTGTTCTGAGGGGGTTGTCTGTACACTGACTGGTGTCTCTCAGTCCCATGTTCTGAGGGTGATATCTGTACCCTGACTGGTGTCTCTCAGTACCCCGTTCTGAGGAGAATTTCAGTGCGCTGACTGGTGTCCCTCAGTACCCTGTTCAGAGGAGGATATCTGTACACTGACTGGTGTCCCTCAGTACCCTGTTCTGAGGAGCATATCTGTACACTGACTGGTGTCTCTCAGGCCTCTGTTCTGAGGAGGATATCTGTGCACTGACTGGTGTCTCTCAGTACCGTGTTCTGAGGGGGATATCTGTACACTGACTGGTGACTCTCAGTCCCCTGTTCTGAGGGGGATATCTGTACACTGACTGGCGTCTCTCAGGCCTCTGTTCTGAGGAGGATATCTGTACACTGACTGGTGTCTCTCAGTACCCCGTCCTGAGGAGGATATCTGTGCGCTGACTGGTGTCTCACTGTACCCGATTCTGAGGGTGATATCTGTACACTGACTGGTGTCTCTCAGTCCCCTGTTCTGAGGGGGATATCTGTACACTGACTGGTGTCTCTCAGTACCCTGTTCTGAGGGGGATATCTGTACAGTGACTGGTGTCTCTCAGTCCCATGTTCTGAGGAGGATATCTGTACACTGACTGGTGTCTCTCAGTACCCCATTCTGAGGAGGATATCTGTGCGCTGACTGGTGTCTCTCAGTACTCTGTTCTGAGGGTGATAACTGTACACTGACTGGTGTCTCTCAGTACCCTGTTCTGAGGGGGATATCTGTACACTGACTGGTGTCTCTCAGTACCGTGTTCTGACGGGGATATCGGTACACTGACTGGTGTCTCTCAGTACCGTGTTCTGAGGAGCATATGTGTACACTGACTGGTTTCTCTCAGTCCCCTGTTCTGAGGGTGATATCTGTACACTGACTGGTGTCTCTCAGTCCCCTGTTCTGAGGGGGATATCTGTACACTGACTGATGTCTCTCAGACCCCAGTTCTGAGGGGGGTATCTGGACACTGACTGGTGTCTCTCAGTCCCCTGTTCTGAGGGGGATGTCTGTACACTGACTGATGTCTCTCAGACCCCTGTTCTGGGGGGGATATCTGTACACTGACTGGTGTCTCTCAGTGCCATGTTCTGAGGGTGATATCTGTACACTGACTGGTGTCTCTCAGTACCCTGTTCAGAGGAGGATATCTGTACACTGACTGGTGTCTCTCAGTACCCCGTACTGCGGAGGATATCTGTACACTGACTGGTGACTCTCAGGCCTCTGTTCTGAGGAGGATATCTGTACACTGACTGGTGTCTCTCAGTACCCTGTTCTGAGGGGGATATCTGTACACTGACTGGTGTCTCTCAGTACCGTGTTCTGAGGGGGATATCTGCACACTGACTGGTGTCTCTCAGTCCCCTGTTCTGAGGGGTATATCTGTACACTGGCTGGTGTCTCTCAGGCCTCTGTTCTGAGGAGGATATCTGTACACTGACTGGTGTCTCTCAGTACCCGGTTCTGAGGAGGATATCTGTACGCTGACTGGTGTCTCTCAGTACCCTGTTCTGAGGAGGATATCTGTACAATTAACTGGAAAATTATCCCCTGTGCATTAGTCATAACGTCCAATTTAAAAATTAATAGGAATATTATCACCAGTGCATACGTGATGACATCTAATTTAACATTTAACTGGAATATGATCCCCTTTCCATTAGTGATGTCTTCTAATTTAACAATTAACTGGAATATTATCCCCTGTGGATTAGTGATGACATCTAATTTAACAATTAACTGGAATATTATCACCTGTGCATTAGTGATGACATCTAATTTAACAATTAACTGGAATATTATCCCCTGTGTATTAGTGATGACATCTAATTTAACAATTAACTGGAATATTAACCCTTGTGTATTTGTGATGACATCTAATTTAACAATTAACTGGAATATTATCCCCTGTGTATTAGTGATGACATCTAATTTCACAATTAACTGGAATATTAACCCTTGTGTATTTGTGATGACATCTAATTTAACAATTAACTGGAATATTGTCACCTGTGCATCAGTGATGACATCTAATTTAACAATTAATCGGATTATTATCACCTGTGTATTTGTGATGACATCTAATTTAACAATTAATGGAATATTATCCCCTGTGTATTAGTGATGGCATCTAATTTAACAATTAACTGGAATATTATCCCCTGTGTATTAGTGATGACATCTAATTTCACAATTAACTGGAATATTATCCACTGTGCATTAGTGATGACATCTAATTTAACAATTAATCGGAATATTATCCCCTGTTTATTTGTGATGACATCTAATTTAACAAATAACTGCAATATTATCCCCTGTGTATTAGTGATGACATCTAATTTAACAATTAACCGGAATATTATCCCCTGTGCATTAGTGATGACATCTAATTTAACAATTAAGCGGAATATTATCCCCTGTGCATTAGTGATGACATCAAATTTAACAATTAACTGGAATATTATCCCCTGTGTATTAGTGATGACATCTAATTTAACAATTAAGCGGAATATTATCCCCTGTGCATTAGTGATGACATCTAATTTAACAATTAAGCGGATTATTATCCCCTGTGTATTTGTGATGACATCCAATTTAACAATTAACCGGAATATTATCCCCTGTGCATTAGTGATGACATCTAATTTAACAATTAACTGGAATATTATCCCCTGTGTATTAGTGATGACATCTAATTTTACAATTAACCGGAATATTATCCCCTGTGTATTAGTGATGACATCTAATTTAACAATAAACCGGAATATTATCCCCTGTGTATTAGTGATGACATCTAATTTAACAATTAACTGGAATATTATCCCCTGTGTATTAGTGATGACATCTAATTTAACAATTAATCGGATTATTATCCCCTGTGTATTAGTGATGACATCTAATTTAACAATTAAGCGGAATATTATCCCCTGTGTATTAGTGATGACATCTAATTTAACAATTAACCGGAATATTATCCCCTGTGCATTAGTGATGACATCTAATTTAACAATTAAGCGGAATATTATCCCCTGTGTATTAGTGATGACATCTAATTTAACAATTAATCGGATTATTATCCCCTGTGCATTAGAGATGACATCTAATTTAACAATTAACTGGAATATTATCCCCTGTGTATTAGTGATGACATCTAATTTAACAATTAACTGGAATATTATCCCCTGTGTATTAGTGATGACATCTAATTTAACAATTAACTGGAATATTATCACCTGTCTATTAGTGATGACATCTAATTTAACAATTAACTGGAATATTATCCCCTGTGCATTAGTTATGACATGTAATTTAACAATTAGCTGGAATATTATCACCTGTCTATTAGTGATGACATCTAATTTGACAATTATCCGGAATATTATCACCTGTGTATTAGTGATGACATCTAATTTAACAATTAACTGGATTATTATCCCCTGTGTATTAGTGATGACATCTAATTTAACAATTAACTGGAATATTATCCCCTGTGTATTCGTGATGACATCTAAATTAACAATTAACTGGAATATTATCCCCTGTGTATTAGTGATGACATCTAATTTAACAATTAACTGGAATATTATCCACTGTGCATTAGTGATGACATCTAATTTAACAATTAATCGGAATATTATCCCCTGTTTATTTGTGATGACATCTAATTTAACAAATAACTGGAAAATTATCCCCTGTGCATTAGTGACAAAGTCTAAGTTAAAAATTAACAGGAATATTATCACCAGTGCATTCGTGATGACATCTAATTTAACATTTAGCTGCAATATTATCCCCTGTGCTTTAGTGATGACATCTAATTTAACAATTGACTGGAATATGATCCGCTTTCCATTAGTGATGACATCTAATTTAACAATTAACTGGAATATTATCCCCTGAGCATTAGTCATGACATCTAATTTAACAATTAACTTGAATATTATCCACTGTGTATTGGTGATGACATCTAATTTAACAATTAACTGGAATATTATCCCCTGTGCATTAGTGATGACATCTAATTTAACAATTAATCAGATCATCCCCTGTGTATTATTGATGACATCTAATTTAACAATTAACTGGAATATTATCCCCTGTGCATTAGTGATGACATCTAATTTAACAATTAAGCGGATTATTATCACCTGTGTATTAGTGATGACTTCTAATTAAATAATTAACCAGAATATTATTCCCTGTGCATTAGTGATGATATCTAATTTAACATTTAAGCAGAATATTATCAGCTGTGTATGTGTGATTGCATCTAATTTATCAATTAACCAGAATATTATTCCCTGTGTATTAGTGACGAAATCTAATTTAACGTTTAAGCAGAATATTATCACCTGTGTATTAGTGATGACATCTAATTTAACAATTAACTGGACTATTATCCACTGTGCATTCGTGATGACATCTAATTTAACAATTAATCGGAATATTATCCCCTGTTTATTTATGATGACATCTAATTTAACAAATAACTGGAAAATTAACCGCTGTGCTTTAGTGATGACATCGAATTTAACAATTGACTGGAATATGATCCCCTTTCCATTAGTGATGACATCTAATTTGACAATTAACTGGAATATTATCCCCTGAGCATTAGTCATGACATCTAATTTAACAATTAACTTGAATATTATCCACTGTGCATTAGTCATGACATCTAATTTAACAATTAACTTGAATATTATCCCCTGTGTATTAGTGATGACACCAATTTAACAATTAATCGGAATATTATCCCCTGTCTATTTGTGATGACATCTAATTTAACAATTAACTGGAATATAATCCCCTGTGCATTCGTGAAGACATCAAATTTAACATTTAACTGGAATATTATCCCGTGTCATTTAGTGATGACATCTAATTTAACAATTAACTGGAATATTATCCCCTGTGTATTAGAGATGACATCTAATCTAACAATTAATCAGATCATCCCCTGTTTATTCGTGATGACATCTAATTTAACAATTAATCAGATCATCCCCTGTGTATTAGTGATGACATCTAATTTAACAATTAACTGGAATAATATCCCCTGTGCATTAGTGATGACATCTAATTTAACAATTAATCAGATCATCCCCTGTGTATTAGTGATGACATCTAATTTAAAAATTAACCGGAATATTAACCCCTTTGCATTAGTGATGTTATCTAATTGAACAATTAACTGGCATATGATCCCCTTATCATTAGTGATGGCATCTAATTTAACAATGAGCTGGAATATTATCCCCTGTGTAATGTTGATGACATCCAATTGAACAATTAACCAGAATATTATCCCTTGTGTATTAGTGATGACATCTAATTTAACAATTAATTGGATCATCCTCTGTGTATTATTGATGGCATCTAATTTAACAATTAACTGGAATATTATCCCCTGTGCATTTGTGATGACATCTAATTTAACAATTAACTGGAATATTATCCCCTGTTTATTAGTGATGACATCTAATTTAACAATTAACTAGAATATTATCCCCTGTGTCTTAGTGATGACATCTAATTTAACAATTAACTGGAATATTATCACCTCTGTATTAGTGATGACATCTAATTTAACAATTAACTGGAATATTCTTTCCTGTGCATTAGTGATGATATCTAATTTAACAATTAACCAAAATATTATCACCTGTGTATTAGTGATCACATCTAATTTAACAATTAACTGGAATATTATCCCCTGTGTATTGGTGATGACATCTAATTTAACAATTAACTGGAATATTATCCCCTGTGTATTAGTGATGACATCTAATTTAACAATTAACTTGAATATTATCCCCCGTGTATTAGTGATGACATCTATTTCAACAATTAACTGGAATATTATCCCCCGTGTATTAGTGATGACATCTAATTTAACAATTAACTGGATTATTATCACCTGTGTATTAGTGATGACATCTAATTTAACAATTAACTAGAATATTATTCCCTGTGCATTAGTGATGATATCTAATTTAACAATTAAACAGAATATTATTCCCTGTGTATTCGTGATGATATCTAAATTAAAAATTAACCAGAATATTATTCCCTGCGTGTAAGTGACGAAATCTAATTTAAAGTTTAAGCAGAATATTATCACCTGTGTATTAGTGATGACATCTAATTTAACAATTAACTGGAATATTATCCCCTGTGCAATAGTGATGTTATCTATTTGAACTATTAACTGGAATATGATCCCCTTAGCATTAGTGATGGCATCTAATTTAACAATGATCTGGAATATTAATCCCTGTGTATTAGTGATGACATCTAATTGAAAAATTAACCAGAATATTATCCCTTGTGTATTAGTGATGACATCTAATTTAACAATTAATCGGATCATCCACTGTGTATTATTGATGACATCTAATTTAACAATTAACTGGAATATTAACCCCTGTGTATTAGTGATGACATCTAATTTAACAATTAACCAGAATATTATTTCCTGAGCATTAGTCATGATATCTAATTTAACAATTAAGCAGAATATTATTCCCTGCGTATAAGTGATGACATCTAATTTAGCATTTAAGCAGAATATTATACGCAGTGTATGTGTGATTGCGTCTAATTTAACAATTAACTGGATTATGATCCCCGATGCATTAGTGATGACATCTAATTTAACCATCAACTGGAATATTATCCCCTGTGCATTCGTGATGACATCTAATTTAACAGTTTAATCGTAATATTATCCCCTGTGTATTTGTGATGACATCTAATTTAACAATTAACTGGAATATGATCCCCGATGCATTAGTGATGACATCTAATTTAACCATCAGCTGGAATATTATCCCCTGTGCATTAGTGATGACATCTAATTTAACAGTTTAATCGTAATATTATCCCCTGTCTATTAGTGATGACATCTAATTTAACAATTAACTGGAATATTATCCCCTGTGTATTAGTGACGACATCTAATTTAGCAAATAAGTGGAATATTAACCACTGTGTATTAGTGATGACATCTAATTTAACAATTAATAGGAATATTATCCCCTGTGTATTTGTGATGACATCTATTTTAACATTTAACTGGAATATTAACCCCTGTGTATTAGTGATGACATCTAATTTAACAATTAACTGGAATATTATCCACTGTGCATTAGTGATGACATCTAATTTAACAATTAATCGGCATATTATCCCCTGTGTATTTGTGATGACATCTAATTTAACAATTAACTGGAATATTATCCCCTGTGCATTCTTGATGACACCTAATTTAAAAATTAACTGGAATAATATCCCCTGTGCATTAGTGATGACATCTAACTGAACAATTAACTGAAATATTATCCCCTGTGTATTAGTGATGACATCTAATTTAACAATTAACTGGAATATTATCCCCTGTGTATTAGTGATGACATCTAATTGAACAATAAACTGGAATATTATCCCCTGTGCATTAGTGATGTTATCTAACTGAACAATTAACTGGAATATTATCACCTGTGTATTAGTGATGACATCTAATTTAACAATTAACTGGAATATTATCCCCTGTGTATTAGTGATGACATCTAATTTAACAATTAACTGGAATAATATCCCCTGTGCATTAGTGATGTTACCTAACTGAACAATTAACTGGAATATTATCCCCTGTGTATTAGTGATGACATCTAATTTAACAATTAACTGGAATATTATCCCCTGTGCATTAGTGATGACATCTAATTTAACAATTAATCAGATCATCCCCTGTGTATTAGTGATGACATCTAATTGAACAATTAACCAGAATATTACCCTTGTGTATTAGTGATGACATCTAATTTAACAATTAATCGGATCATCCTCTGTGTATTATTGATGACATCTAATTTAACAAATAACTGGAATATTATCACCTGTATATTAGTGATGACATCTAATTTAACAATTAACCAGAATATTATCCCCTGTGCATTAGTGATGATATCTAATTTAACAATTAACCAAAATATTACCAACTGTGTATTAGTGATGACATCTAATTTGACAATTAATCGGATCATCCACTGTGTATTATTGATGACATCTAATTTAACAATTAACTGGAATATTAACCCCTGTGTATTAGTGATGACATCTAATTTAACAATTAATCGGATCATCCCCTGTGTATTAGTGATGACATCTAATTTAACAATTAACTGGAATATTATCCCCTGTGCATTAGTGATGTCATTCAATTTAACAATTAACTGGAATATTATCACCTGTGTATTGGTGATGACATCTAATTTAACAATTAACTGGAATATTAACCCCTGTGTATTAGTGATGACTTCTAATTTAACAATTAATCGGAATATTATTCCCTGTGTATTAAATGTCATCCAATTTAACAATTAACTGGAATATTATCACCTGTGTATTGGTCATGACATCTAATTTAACAATTAACTGGAATATTAACCCCTGTGTATTAGTGATGACATCTAATTTAACAAACAAATGGAATATTATCCCCTGTATATTAGTGATGACATCTAATTTAACAATTAACCAGAATATTATTTCCTCTGCATTAGTGATGATATCTAATTTAACAATTAACTGGAATATTATCCCCTGTGTATTAGTGATGACATCTAATTTAACAAATAACTGGAATATTATCCCCTGTGCATTAGTGATGATATCTAATTTAACAATTAACCAGAATATTATTCAATGCGTATAAGTGATGAAATCTAATTTATCATTTAAGCAGAATATTATTCCCCGTGTGTTACTGATGACATCTAATTTAACAAATAACTGGAATATTATCACCTGTGTATTAGTGATGACATCTATTTTAACAACTAACTGGAATATCATCCCCTTTGCATTCGTGATGACATCTAATTTAACAGTTAACAGAAATATTGTCCCTGTGTTTTTGTGATGACGTCTAATTTAACAGTTAAATGCAATACAATCCCCAGTGCATTCGTGATGAAATCTAATTTAACAATTAACTGGAATATTATCACCTGTGTATTAGTGATGACATCTGATTTAACAATTAACTGGAATATTATCCCCGGTGTATTAGTGATGACACCTAATTTAACAATTAACTGGAATATTATCCCCTGCGTATTAGTGATGACATCTAATTTAACAATTAAATGGAATACTACCCCCTGTGTATTAGTGATGACATCTAATTTAACAATTAACAGGAATATTATCCCCTGTATATTCGTGACGACATCTAATTTAACAGATAACAGGAATATTATCCCCTGTGTTTTAGTGATGACATCTAATTTAACAATTAACTGGAATATCATCCCCTTTGCATTCGTGATGACATCTAATTTATCAATTATCTGGAAGATTATCACCTGTGCATTAGTGATGACATCTAATTTAACAATTAACCAAAATATTATCACCTGTGTATTAGTGATCACATCTAATTTAACAATTAACTGGAATATTATCCCCTGTGTATTGGTGATGACATCTAATTTAACAATTAACTGGAATATTATCCCCTGTGTATTAGTGATGACATCTAATTTAACAATTAACTTGAATATTATCCCCCGTGTATTAGTGATGACATCTATTTCAACAATTAACTGGAATATTATCCCCCGTGTATTAGTGATGTCATCTAATTTAACAATTAACTGGATTATTATCACCTGTGTATTAGTGATGACATCTAATTTAACAATTAACTAGAATATTATTCCCTGTGCATTAGTGATGATATCTAATTTAACAATTAAACAGAATATTATTCCCTGTGTATTCGTGATGATATCTAAATTAAAAATTAACCAGAATATTATTCCCTGCGTGTAAGTGACGAAATCTAATTTAAAGTTTAAGCAGAATATTATCACCTGTGTATTAGTGATGACATCTAATTTAACAATTAACTGGAATATTATCCCCTGTGCAATAGTGATGTTATCTATTTGAACTATTAACTGGAATATGATCCCCTTAGCATTAGTGATGGCATCTAATTTAACAATGATCTGGAATATTAATCCCTGTGTATTAGTGATGACATCTAATTGAAAAATTAACCAGAATATTATCCCTTGTGTATTAGTGATGACATCTAATTTAACAATTAATCGGATCATCCACTGTGTATTATTGATGACATCTAATTTAACAATTAACTGGAATATTAACCCCTGTGTATTAGTGATGACATCTAATTTAACAATTAACCAGAATATTATTTCCTGAGCATTAGTCATGATATCTAATTTAACAATTAAGCAGAATATTATTCCCTGCGTATAAGTGATGACATCTAATTTAGCATTTAAGCAGAATATTATACGCAGTGTATGTGTGATTGCGTCTAATTTAACAATTAACTGGATTATGATCCCCGATGCATTAGTGATGACATCTAATTTAACCATCAACTGGAATATTATCCCCTGTGCATTCGTGATGACATCTAATTTAACAGTTTAATCGTAATATTATCCCCTGTGTATTTGTGATGACATCTAATTTAACAATTAACTGGAATATGATCCCCGATGCATTAGTGATGACATCTAATTTAACCATCAGCTGGAATATTATCCCCTGTGCATTAGTGATGACATCTAATTTAACAGTTTAATCGTAATATTATCCCCTGTGTATTAGTGATGACATCTAATTTAACAATTAACTGGAATATTATCCCCTGTGTATTAGTGACGACATCTAATTTAGCAAATAAGTGGAATATTAACCACTGTGTATTAGTGATGACATCTAATTTAACAATTAATAGGAATATTATCCCCTGTGTATTTGTGATGACATCTATTTTAACATTTAACTGGAATATTAACCCCTGTGTATTAGTGATGACATCTAATTTAACAACTAACTGGAATATTATCCACTGTGCATTAGTGATGACATCTAATTTAACAATTAATCGGCATATTATCCCCTGTGTATTTGTGATGACATCTAATTTAACAATTAATTGGAATATTATCCCCTGTGCATTCTTGATGACACCTAATTTAAAAATTAACTGGAATAATATCCCCTGTGCATTAGTGATGACATCTAACTGAACAATTAACTGAAATATTATCCCCTGTGTATTAGTGATGACATCTAATTTAACAATTAACTGGAATATTATCCCCTGTGTATTAGTGATGATATCTAATTGAACAATAAACTGGAATATTATCCCCTGTGCATTAGTGATGTTATCTAACTGAACAATTAACTGGAATATTATCACCTGTGTATTAGTGATGACATCTAATTTAACAATTAACTGGAATATTATCCCCTGTGTATTAGTGATGACATCTAATTTAACAATTAACTGGAATAATATCCCCTGTGCATTAGTGATGTTACCTAACTGAACAATTAACTGGAATATTATCCCCTGTGTATTAGTGATGACATCTAATTTAACAATTAACTGGAATATTATCCCCTGTGCATTAGTGATGACATCTAATTTAACAATTAATCAGATCATCCCCTGTGTATTAGTGATGACATCTAATTGAACAATTAACCAGAATATTACCCTTGTGTATTAGTGATGACATCTAATTTAACAATTAATCGGATCATCCTCTGTGTATTATTGATGACATCTAATTTAACAAATAACTGGAATATTATCACCTGTATATTAGTGATGACATCTAATTTAACAATTAACCAGAATATTATCCCCTGTGCATTAGTGATGATATCTAATTTAACAATTAACCAAAATATTACCAACTGTGTATTAGTGATGACATCTAATTTGACAATTAATCGGATCATCCACTGTGTATTATTGATGACATCTAATTTAACAATTAACTGGAATATTAACCCCTGTGTATTAGTGATGACATCTAATTTAACAATTAATCGGATCATCCCCTGTGTATTAGTGATGACATCTAATTTAACAATTAACTGGAATATTATCCCCTGTGCATTAGTGATGTCATCCAATTTAACAATT
This sequence comes from Heterodontus francisci, assembly GCF_036365525.1. NCBI lineage: Eukaryota > Metazoa > Chordata > Chondrichthyes > Heterodontiformes > Heterodontidae > Heterodontus > Heterodontus francisci. Next base: position 771,354 of record NW_027141501.1, on the reverse strand, counting down.
AACTGGAATATTATCACCTGTGTATTGGTGATGACATCTAATTTAACAATTAACTGGAATATTAACCCCTGTGTATTAGTGATGACTTCTAATTTAACAATTAATCGGAATATTATTCCCTGTGTATTAAATGTCATCCAATTTAACAATTAACTGGAATATTATCACCTGTGTATTGGTCATGACATCTAATTTAACAATTAACTGGAATATTAACCCCTGTGTATTAGTGATGACATCTAATTTAACAAACAAATGGAATATTATCCCCTGTATATTAGTGATGACATCTAATTTAACAATTAACCAGAATATTATTTCCTCTGCATTAGTGATGATATCTAATTTAACAATTAACTGGAATATTATCCCCTGTGTATTAGTGATGACATCTAATTTAACAAATAACTGGAATATTATCCCCTGTGCATTAGTGATGATATCTAATTTAACAATTAACCAGAATATTATTCAATGCGTATAAGTGATGAAATCTAATTTATCATTTAAGCAGAATATTATTCCCCGTGTGTTACTGATGACATCTAATTTAACAAATAACTGGAATATTATCACCTGTGTATTAGTGATGACATCTATTTTAACAACTAACTGGAATATCATCCCCTTTGCATTCGTGATGACATCTAATTTAACAGTTAACAGAAATATTGTCCCTGTGCTTTTGTGATGACGTCTAATTTAACAGTTAAATGCAATACAATCCCCAGTGCATTCGTGATGAAATCTAATTTAACAATTAACTGGAATATTATCACCTGTGTATTAGTGATGACATCTGATTTAACAATTAACTGGAATATTATCCCCGGTGTATTAGTGATGACACCTAATTTAACAATTAACTGGAATATTATCCCCTGCGTATTAGTGATGACATCTAATTTAACAATTAAATGGAATACTACCCCCTGTGTATTAGTGATGACATCTAATTTAACAATTAACAGGAATATTATCCCCTGTATATTCGTGACGACATCTAATTTAACAGATAACAGGAATATTATCCCCTGTGTTTTAGTGATGACATCTAATTTAACAATTAACTGGAATATCATCCCCTTTGCATTCGTGATGACATCTAATTTATCAATTATCTGGAAGATTATCACCTGTGCATTAGTGATGACATCTAATTTAACAATTAACCAAAATATTATCACCTGTGTATTAGTGATCACATCTAATTTAACAATTAACTGGAATATTATCCCCTGTGTATTGGTGATGACATCTAATTTAACAATTAACTGGAATATTATCCCCTGTGTATTAGTGATGACATCTAATTTAACAATTAACTTGAATATTATCCCTCGTGTATTAGTGATGACATCTATTTCAACAATTAACTGGAATATTATCCCCCGTGTATTAGTGATGACATCTAATTTAACAATTAACTGGATTATTATCACCTGTGTATTAGTGATGACATCTAATTTAACAATTAACTAGAATATTATTCCCTGTGCATTAGTGATGATATCTAATTTAACAATTAAACAGAATATTATTCCCTGTGTATTCGTGATGATATCTAAATTAAAAATTAACCAGAATATTATTCCCTGCGTGTAAGTGACGAAATCTAATTTAAAGTTTAAGCAGAATATTATCACCTGTGTATTAGTGATGACATCTAATTTAACAATTAACTGGAATATTATCCCCTGTGCAATAGTGATGTTATCTATTTGAACTATTAACTGGAATATGATCCCCTTAGCATTAGTGATGGCATCTAATTTAACAATGATCTGGAATATTAATCCCTGTGTATTAGTGATGACATCTAATTGAAAAATTAACCAGAATATTATCCCTTGTGTATTAGTGATGACATCTAATTTAACAATTAATCGGATCATCCACTGTGTATTATTGATGACATCTAATTTAACAATTAACTGGAATATTAACCCCTGTGTATTAGTGATGACATCTAATTTAACAATTAACCAGAATATTATTTCCTGAGCATTAGTCATGATATCTAATTTAACAATTAAGCTGAATATTATTCCCTGCGTATAAGTGATGACATCTAATTTAGCATTTAAGCAGAATATTATACGCAGTGTATGTGTGATTGCGTCTAATTTAACAATTAACTGGATTATGATCCCCGATGCATTAGTGATGACATCTAATTTAACCATCAACTGGAATATTATCCCCTGTGCATTCGTGATGACATCTAATTTAACAGTTTAATCGTAATATTATCCCCTGTGTATTTGTGATGACATCTAATTTAACAATTAACTGGAATATGATCCCCGATGCATTAGTGATGACATCTAATTTAACCATCAGCTGGAATATTATCCCCTGTGCATTAGTGATGACATCTAATTTAACAGTTTAATCGTAATATTATCCCCTGTGTATTAGTGATGACATCTAATTTAACAATTAACTGGAATATTATCCCCTGTGTATTAGTGACGACATCTAATTTAGCAAATAAGTGGAATATTAACCACTGTGTATTAGTGATGACATCTAATTTAACAATTAATAGGAATATTATCCCCTGTGTATTTGTGATGACATCTATTTTAACATTTAACTGGAATATTAACCCCTGTGTATTAGTGATGACATCTAATTTAACAATTAACTGGAATATTATCCACTGTGCATTAGTGATGACATCTAATTTAACAATTAATCGGCATATTATCCCCTGTGTATTTGTGATGACATCTAATTTAACAATTAACTGGAATATTATCCCCTGTGCATTCTTGATGACACCTAATTTAAAAATTAACTGGAATAATATCCCCTGTGCATTAGTGATGACATCTAACTGAACAATTAACTGAAATATTATCCCCTGTGTATTAGTGATGACATCTAATTTAACAATTAACTGGAATATTATCCCCTGTGTATTAGTGATGACATCTAATTGAACAATAAACTGGAATATTATCCCCTGTGCATTAGTGATGTTATCTAACTGAACAATTAACTGGAATATTATCACCTGTGTATTAGTGATGACATCTAATTTAACAATTAACTGGAATATTATCCCCTGTGTATTAGTGATGACATCTAATTTAACAATTAACTGGAATAATATCCCCTGTGCATTAGTGATGTTACCTAACTGAACAATTAACTGGAATATTATCCCCTGTGTATTAGTGATGACATCTAATTTAACAATTAACTGGAATATTATCCCCTGTGCATTAGTGATGACATCTAATTTAACAATTAATCAGATCATCCCCTGTGTATTAGTGATGACATCTAATTGAACAATTAACCAGAATATTACCCTTGTGTATTAGTGATGACATCTAATTTAACAATTAATCGGATCATCCTCTGTGTATTATTGATGACATCTAATTTAACAAATAACTGGAATATTATCACCTGTATATTAGTGATGACATCTAATTTAACAATTAACCAGAATATTATCCCCTGTGCATTAGTGATGATATCTAATTTAACAATTAACCAAAATATTACCAACTGTGTATTAGTGATGACATCTAATTTGACAATTAATCGGATCATCCACTGTGTATTATTGATGACATCTAATTTAACAATTAACTGGAATATTAACCCCTGTGTATTAGTGATGACATCTAATTTAACAATTAATCGGATCATCCCCTGTGTATTAGTGATGACATCTAATTTAACAATTAACTGGAATATTATCCCCTGTGCATTAGTGATGTCATCCAATTTAACAATTAACTGGAATATTATCACCTGTGTATTGGTGATGACATCTAATTTAACAATTAACTGGAATATTAACCCCTGTGTATTAGTGATGACTTCTAATTTAACAATTAATCGGAATATTATTCCCTGTGTATTAAATGTCATCCAATTTAACAATTAACTGGAATATTATCACCTGTGTATTGGTCATGACATCTAATTTAACAATTAACTGGAATATTAACCCCTGTGTATTAGTGATGACATCTAATTTAACAAACAAATGGAATATTATCCCCTGTATATTAGTGATGACATCTAATTTAACAATTAACCAGAATATTATTTCCTCTGCATTAGTGATGATATCTAATTTAACAATTAACTGGAATATTATCCCCTGTGTATTAGTGATGACATCTAATTTAACAAATAACTGGAATATTATCCCCTGTGCATTAGTGATGATATCTAATTTAACAATTAACCAGAATATTATTCAATGCGTATAAGTGATGAAATCTAATTTATCATTTAAGCAGAATATTATTCCCCGTGTGTTACTGATGACATCTAATTTAACAAATAACTGGAATATTATCACCTGTGTATTAGTGATGACATCTATTTTAACAACTAACTGGAATATCATCCCCTTTGCATTCGTGATGACATCTAATTTAACAGTTAACAGAAATATTGTCCCTGTGTTTTTGTGATGACATCTAATTTAACAGTTAAATGCAATACAATCCCCAGTGCATTCGTGATGAAATCTAATTTAACAATTAACTGGAATATTATCACCTGTGTATTAGTGATGACATCTGATTTAACAATTAACTGGAATATTATCCCCGGTGTATTAGTGATGACACCTAATTTAACAATTAACTGGAATATTATCCCCTGCGTATTAGTGATGACATCTAATTTAACAATTAAATGGAATACTACCCCCTGTGTATTAGTGATGACATCTAATTTAACAATTAACAGGAATATTATCCCCTGTATATTCGTGACGACATCTAATTTAACAGATAACAGGAATATTATCCCCTGTGTTTTAGTGATGACATCTAATTTAACAATTAACTGGAAAATCATCCCCTTTGCATTCGTGATGACATCTAATTTATCAATTATCTGGAAGATTATCACCTGTGCATTAGTGATGACATCTAATTTAACAATTAACTTGAATATTATCCCCTGTGGATTAGTGATGACATCTAATTGAGCAATTAACTGGAATATTATCCACTGTGCATTAGTGATGACATCTAATTTAACAATTAATCGGAATATTATCCCCTGTGTATTTGTGATGACATCTAATTTAACAATTAACTGGAATATCATCCCCTTTGCATTCGTGATGACATCTAATTTATCAATTATCTGGAAGATTATCACCTGTGCATTAGTGATGACATCTAATTTAACAATTAACTTGAATATTATCCCCTGTGGATTAGTGATGACATCTAATTGAGCAATTAACTGGAATATTATCCACTGTGCATTAGTGATGACATCTAATTTAACAATTAACTGGAATATTATCCCCTGTGCATTCTTGATGACATCTAATTTAACATTTAATTGGAATATTATTCCCTGTGCTTTAGTGATGACATCTAACTTAACAAAAAACTGGAATATGATCCCCTCTCCATTAGTGATGACATCTAATTGAGCAATTAACTTGAATATTATCCCCTGTGTATTTGTTATGACATCTAATTTAACAATTAACTGGAATATTAACACCTGTGCATTAATGATAGAATCTAATTTAACAATTAACTGGAATATTATCACCTGTGTATCAGTGATGACATCAAATTTAACAATTATCTGGAATATTATCACCTGTGTGTTAGTGATGACATCTAATTTAATAATTAACTGGAATATTATCCCCTGTGCATTAGTGATGACATCTAATTTAACAATTAAGCGGAATATTATCCCCTGTGCATTAGTGATGACATCAAATTTAACAATTAACTGGAATATTATCACCTGTGTGTTAGTGATGACATCTAATTTAATAATTAACTGGAATATTATCCCCTGTGTATTTGTGATGACATCTAATTTAACAATTAACTGGAATATTATCACCTGTGTATTAGTAATGACAATTAATTTAACAATTAACTGGAATATTATCACCTGTGTATTAGTGATTACATCTAATTTAACAATTAACTGGAATATTATCACCTGTGTATTACTGATTACATCTAATTTAACAATAAACCAGAATATTATTCACTGTGCATTAGTCGTGACATCTAATTTAACAATTAACTAGAAGATTATCCCCTGTGCATTAGTCATGACATCTAATTTAACAATTAACTATAATATTATCCCCTGTGTATTAGTGATGACATCTAATTTAACAATGAAGTGGAATATTATCCCTTGTGTATTAGTGATGGCATCTAATTTAACAATTAACTGGAATATTATCACCTGTGTGTTAGTGATGGCATCTAATTTAACAAAATCTGGTGTAGTATCACCTGTGTATTAGTGATGACATCTAATTTAACAATGAAGTAGAATATTATCACCTGTGTATTAGTGATGACATCTAACTTAACAAAAACTGGAATATTATCACCTGTGTATTCGTGATGACATCTAATTCAACAATTAACAGGAATATTATCACCTGTGTGTTAGTGATGACATCAAATTTAACAATTAACTGGAATAATATCTCCTGTGCATTTGTGATGACATCTAATTTAACAATTAACTGGAATATTATCACCTGTGTATTAGTGATTACATCTAATTTAACAATTAACTAGAATATTATCCCCTGTGTATGAGTGATGACATCTAATTTAACAATTAACTAGAATATTATCCCCTGTGTATTAGTGATGACATCTAATTTAACAATTAACTGGAATATTATCACCTGTGTAGTAGTGATGGCATCTAATTTAACAAAAGCTGGAATAGTATCTCCTGTGTATTGGTGATGACATCTAATTTAACAATGAAGTAGAATATTATCAGCTGTGTATTAGTGATGACATCTAATTTAACAAAAACTGGAATATTCTCACCTGTGTATTAGTGATGACATCTAATTTAACAATTAACTGGAATATTATCACCTGCGGCTTAGTGATGACATCTAATTTAACAATTAACCACAATATTTTCCCCTGTGCATTAGTGATGACATCTAATTTAACTATAAACTGGAATATTATCCCTTGTGTATTAGTGATGACATCTAATTTAACAATTAACTGGAGTATTATCCCCTGTGCATTAGTCATGACATCTAATTTAACAATTAACTAGAATATTATCCCCTGTGCATTAGTCATGACATCTAATTTAACAATTAACAGGAATATTATCCCCTGTGTATTCGTGATTACATCTAATTTAACAATTAACTGGAATATTATTCCCTGTGTATATGTGATGACATCTAATTTAACAATTAACTTGAATATTATCCCTTGTGTATTAGTGATGACATCTAATTTAACAATTAACCAGAATATTATCCCCTGTGCATTAGTGATGACATCTAATTTAACTATAAACTGGAATATTATCCCTTGTGTATTCGTGATGACATCTAATTTAACAATTAACTGGAGAATTGTCACCTGTGCATTAGTCATGACATCTAATTTAACAATAAAACTAGAATATTATCCCCTGTGTATTAGTGATGACATCTAATTTAACAATTAACAGGAATATTATCCCCTGTGTATTCGTGATTACATCTAATTTAACAATTAACTGGAATATTATTCCCTGTGTATATGTGATGACATCTAATTTAACAATTAACTTGAATATTATATCTTGTGTATTAATGATGACATCTAATTTAACAATAAACTGGAGTATTATCACCTTTGTATTAGTGATGTCATCTAATTTAACAGTTAACTGGAATATTATCACCTGTGTATTAGTGATGACATCTAATTTAACAATTAACCAGAATATTATCCCCTGTGCATTAGTCATGACATCTAATTTAACAATTAAATGGAATTATCTCCCCTGTGTATTAGTGATTACATCTAATTTAACAATTAACTGGAATATTATCCCCTGAGTATTAGTGATGACATCTAATTTAACAATTAACTAGAATATTATCCCCTGTGCCTCAGTCATGACATCTAATTTAACAATTAACTAGAATATTATCCCCTGTGTATTAGTGATGACATCTAATTTAACAATTAGCTGGAATATTATCCCCTGTGTTTTAGTGATGACTTCTAATTTAACAACTAACTGGAATATTATCACCTGTCCATTAATGATGGCATCTAATTTAACAATTAACTGGAATATTATCCCATGTGTATTTGTGATGACATCTAATTTAACAGTTAACTTGAATATTATCCCCTGTGTATTTGTGATGACATCTAATTTCACAATTAACTGGAATATTATCCCTTGTGTATTAGTGATGACGTCTCATTTAGAATTTAACTGGAATATTATCACCTGTGTAGTAGTGATGGCATCTAATTTAACAAAAGCTGGAATAGTATCACCTGTGTATTAGTGATGACATCTAATTTAACAATGAAGTAGAATATTATCGTCTGTGTATTAGTGATGACATCTAATTTAACAAAAACTGGAATATTCTCACCTGTGTATTAGTGATGACATCTAATTTAACAATTAACTGGAATATTATCACCTGTGGCTTAGTGATGACATCTAATTTAACAATTAACCAGAATATTATCCCCTGTGCATTAGTGATGACATCTAATTTAACTATAAACTGGAATATTATCCCTTGTGCATTAGAATTGACATCTAATTTAACAATTAACTGGAGTATTGTCACCTGTGCATTAGTCATGACATCTAATTTAACAATTAACTAGAATATTATCCCCTGTGCATTAGTCATGACATCTAATTGAACAAGTAACAGGAATATTATCCCCTGTGTATTCGTGATTACATCTAATTTAACAATTAACTGGAATATTATTCCCTGTGTATATGTGATGACATCTAATTTAACAATTAACTTGAATATTATCCCTTGTGTATTAGTGATGACATCTAATTTAACAATTAACCAGAATATTATCCCCAGTGCATTAGTGATGACATCTAATTTAACTATAAACTGGAATATTATCCCTTGTGTATTAGTGATGACATCTAATTTAACAATTAACTAGAATATTATCCCCTGTGCATTCGTCATGACATCTAATTTAACAATAAACTGGAGTATTATCACCTTTGTATTCGTGATGACATCTAATTTAACAATTAAATGGAATGTTATCCCCTGTGCATTAGTGATGACATCTAATTTAACAATTAACTAGAATATTATCCCCTGTGTATTAGTGATGACATCTAATTTAACAATTAACGAGAATATTATCCCCTGTGCATTAGTCATGACATCTAATTTAACAATTAAATGGAATTATCTCCCCTGTGTATTAGTGATGACATCAATTTAACAATTAACTGGAATATTATCACCTGTGGCTTAGTGATGACATCTAATTTAACAATTAACCAGAATATTTTCCCCTGTGCATTAGTGATGACATCTAATTTAACTATAAACTGGAATATTATCCCTTGTGTATTAGTGATGACATCTAATTTAACAATTAACTGGAGTATTATCCCCTGTGCATTAGTCATGACATCTAATTTAACAATTAACAGGAATATTATCCCCTGTGTATTCGTGATTACATCTAATTTAACAATTAACTGGAATATTATTCCCTGTGTATATGTGATGACATCTAATTTAACAATTAACTTGAATATTATCCCTTGTGTCTTTTTGATGACATCTAATTTAACAATTAACCAGAATATTATCCCCTGTGCATTAGTGATGACATCTAATTTAACTATAAACTGGAATATTATCCCTTGTGTATTAGTGATGACATCTAATTTAACAATTAACTGGAGAATTGTCACCTGTGCATTAGTCATGACATCTAATTTAACAATAAAACTAGAATATTATCCCCTGTGTATTAGTGATGACATCTAATTTAACAATTAACTGGAATATTATCCCCTGTGTATTCGTGATCACATCTAATTTAACAATTAACTGGAATATTATTCCCTGTCTATATGTGATGACATCTAATTTAACAATTAACTTGAATATTATATCTTGTGTATTAATGATGACATCTAATTTAACAATAAACTGGAGTATTATCACCTTTGTATTAGTGATGTCATCTAATTTAACAGTTAACTGGAATATTATCACCTGTGTATTAGTGATGACATCTAATTTATCAATTAACCAGAATATAATCACCTGAGCATCAGTGATGACATCTAATTTAACAATTAACTGGAATGTTATCCCCTGTGCATTAGTGATGACATCTAATTTAACAATTAACTAGAATATAATCCCTTGTGTATTAGTGAAAACATCTAATTTAACAATAAACGAGAATATTATCCCCTGTGCATTAGTCATGACATCTAATTTAACAATTAAATGGAATTATCTCCCCTGTGTATTAGTGATGACATCTAATTTAACAATTAACTGGAATATTATTCCCTGTGTATAAGTGATGACATCTAATTTAACAATTAACTGGAATATTATCACCTGTGCATGAGTGATTACATCTAATTTAACAATTAACTGGAATATTATCCCCTGAGTATTAGTGATGACATCTAATTTAACAATTAACTAGAATATTATCCCCTGTGGCTCAGTCATGACATCTAATTTAACAATTAACTAGAATATTATCCCCTGTGTATTAGTGATGACATCTAATTTAACAATTAGCTGGAATATTATCCCCTGTGTTTTAGTGATGACTTCTAATTTAACAACTAACTGGAATATTATCACCTGTCCATTAATGATGGCATCTAATTTAACAATTAACTGGAATATTATCCCTTGTGTATTAGTGATGACGTCTCATTTAGAATTTAACTGGAATATTATCACCTGTGTAGTAGTGATGGCATCTAATTTAACAAAAGATGGAATAGTATCACCTGTGTATTAGTGATGACATCTAATTTAACAATGAAGTAGAATATTATCGCCTGTGTATTAGTGATGACATCTAATTTAACAAAAACTGGAATATTCTCACCTGTGTATCAGTGATGACATCTAATTTAACAATTAACTGGAATATTATCACCTGTGGCTTAGTGATGACATCTAATTTAACAATTAACCAGAATATTATCCCCTGTGCATTAGTGATGACATCTAATTTAACTATAAACTGGAATATTATCCCTTGTGTATTAGAATTGACATCTAATTTAACAATTAACTGGAGTATTGTCACCTGTGCATTAGGCATGACATCTAATTTAACAATTAACTAGAATATTATCCCCTGTGCATTAGTCATGACATCTAATTTAACAAGTAACAGGAATATTATCCCCTGTGTATTCGTGATTACATCTAATTTAACAATTAACTGGAATATTATTCCCTGTGTATATGTGATGACATCTAATTTAACAATTAACTTGAATATTATCCCTTGTGTATTAGTGATGACATCTAATTTAACAATTAACCAGAATATTATCCCAAGTGCATTAGTGATGACATCTAATTTAACTATAAACTGGAATATTATCCCTTGTGTATTAGTGATGACATCTAATTTAACAATTAACTGGAATATTATCCCCTGTGCATTCGTCATGACATCTAATTTAACAATAAACTGGAGTATTATCACCTTTGTATTAGTGATGACATCTAATTTAACAATTAAATGGAATGTTATCCCCTGTGCATTAGCGATGACATCTAATTTAACAATTAACTAGAATATTATCCCCTGTGTATTAGTGATGACATCTAATTTAAAAATTAACGAGAATATTATCACCTGTGCATTAGTGATGACATCTAATTTAACAATTAAATGGAATTATCTCCCCTGTGTATTAGTGATGACATCTAATTTAACAATTAACTGGAATATTATCACCTGTGGCTTAGTGATGACATCTAATTTAACAATTAACCAGAATATTTTCCCCTGTGCATTAGTGATGACATCTAATTTAACTATAAACTGGAATATTATCCCTTGTGTATTAGTGATGACATCTAATTTAACAATTAACTGGAGTATTATCCCCTGTGCATTAGTCATGACATCTAATTTAACAATTAACTAGAATATTATCCCCTGTGCATTAGTCATGACATCTAATTTAACAATTAACAGGAATATTATCCCCTGTGTATTCGTGATTACATCTAATTTAACAATCAACTGGAATATTATTCCCTGTGTATATGTGATGACATCTAATTTAACAATTAACTTGAATATTATCCCTTGTGTATTAGTGATGACATCTAATTTAACAATTAACCAGAATATTATCCCCAGTGCATTAGTGATGACATCTAATTTAACTATAAACTGGAATATTATCCCTTGTGTATTAGTGATGACATCTAATTTAACAATTAACTAGAATATTATCCCCTGTGCATTCGTCATGACATCTAATTTAACAATAAACTGGAGTATTATCACCTTTGTATTCGTGATGACATCTAATTTAACAATTAAATGGAATGTTATCCCCTGTGCATTAGTGATGACATCTAATTTAACAATTAACTAGAATATTATCCCCTGTGTATTAGTGATGACATCTAATTTAACAATTAACGAGAATATTATCCCCTGTGCATTAGTCATGACATCTAATTTAACAATTAAATGGAATTATCTCCCCTGTGTATTAGTGATGACATCAATTTAACAATTAACTGGAATATTATCACCTGTGGCTTAGTGATGACATCTAATTTAACAATTAACCAGAATATTTTCCCCTGTGCATTAGTGATGACATCTAATTTAACTATAAACTGGAATATTATCCCTTGTGTATTAGTGATGACATCTAATTTAACAATTAACTGGAGTATTATCCCCTGTGCATTAGTCATGACATCTAATTTAACAATTAACAGGAATATTATCCCCTGTGTATTCGTGATTACATCTAATTTAACAATTAACTGGAATATTATTCCCTGTGTATATGTGATGACATCTAATTTAACAATTAACTTGAATATTATCCCTTGTGTCTTAGTGATGACATCTAATTTAACAATTAACCAGAATATTATCCCCTGTGCATTAGTGATGACATCTAATTTAACTATAAACTGGAATATTATCCCTTGTGTATTAGTGATGACATCTAATTTAACAATTAACTGGAGAATTGTCACCTGTGCATTAGTCATGACATCTAATTTAACAATAAAACTAGAATATTATCCCCTGTGTATTAGTGATGACATCTAATTTAACAATTAACTGGAATATTATCCCCTGTGTATTCGTGATCACATCTAATTTAACAATTAACTGGAATATTATTCCCTGTCTATATGTGATGACATCTAATTTAACAATTAACTTGAATATTATATCTTGTGTATTAATGATGACATCTAATTTAACAATAAACTGGAGTATTATCACCTTTGTATTAGTGATGTCATCTAATTTAACAGTTAACTGGAATATTATCACCTGTGTATTAGTGATGACATCTAATTTATCAATTAACCAGAATATAATCACCTGAGCATCAGTGATGACATCTAATTTAACAATTAACTGGAATGTTATCCCCTGTGCATTAGTGATGACATCTAATTTAACAATTAACTAGAATATAATCCCTTGTGTATTAGTGAAAACATCTAATTTAACAATAAACGAGAATATTATCCCCTGTGCATTAGTCATGACATCTAATTTAACAATTAAATGGAATTATCTCCCCTGTGTATTAGTGATGACATCTAATTTAACAATTAACTGGAATATTATTCCCTGTGTATAAGTGATGACATCTAATTTAACAATTAACTGGAATATTATCACCTGTGCATGAGTGATTACATCTAATTTAACAATTAACTGGAATATTATCCCCTGAGTATTAGTGATGACATCTAATTTAACAATTAACTAGAATATTATCCCCTGTGGCTCAGTCATGACATCTAATTTAACAATTAACTAGAATATTATCCCCTGTGTATTAGTGATGACATCTAATTTAACAATTAGCTGGAATATTATCCCCTGTGTTTTAGTGATGACTTCTAATTTAACAACTAACTGGAATATTATCACCTGTCCATTAATGATGGCATCTAATTTAACAATTAACTGGAATATTATCCCTTGTGTATTAGTGATGACGTCTCATTTAGAATTTAACTGGAATATTATCACCTGTGTAGTAGTGATGGCATCTAATTTAACAAAAGATGGAATAGTATCACCTGTGTATTAGTGATGACATCTAATTTAACAATGAAGTAGAATATTATCGCCTGTGTATTAGTGATGACATCGAATTTAACAAAAACTGGAATATTCTCACCTGTGTATCAGTGATGACATCTAATTTAACAATTAACTGGAATATTATCACCTGTGGCTTAGTGATGACATCTAATTTAACAATTAACCAGAATATTATCCCCTGTGCATTAGTGATGACATCTAATTTAACTATAAACTGGAATATTATCCCTTGTGTATTAGAATTGACATCTAATTTAACAATTAACTGGAGTATTGTCACCTGTGCATTAGGCATGACATCTAATTTAACAATTAACTAGAATATTATCCCCTGTGCATTAGTCATGACATCTAATTTAACAAGTAACAGGAATATTATCCCCTGTGTATTCGTGATTACATCTAATTTAACAATTAACTGGAATATTATTCCCTGTGTATATGTGATGACATCTAATTTAACAATTAACTTGAATATTATCCCTTGTGTATTAGTGATGACATCTAATTTAACAATTAACCAGAATATTATCCCCAGTGCATTAGTGATGACATCTAATTTAACTATAAACTGGAATATTATCCCTTGTGTATTAGTGATGACATCTAATTTAACAATTAACTAGAATATTATCCCCTGTGCATTCGTCATGACATCTAATTTAACAATAAACTGGAGTATTATCACCTTTGTATTAGTGATGACATCTAATTTAACAATTAAATGGAATGTTATCCCCTGTGCATTAGCGATGACATCTAATTTAACAATTAACTAGAATATTATCCCCTGTGTATTAGTGATGACATCTAATTTAAAAATTAACGAGAATATTATCACCTGTGCATTAGTGATGACATCTAATTTCACAATTAAATGGAATTATCTCCCCTGTGTATTAGTGATGACATCTAATTTAACAATTAACTGGAATATTATCACCTGTGGCTTAGTGATGACATCTAATTTAACAATTAACCAGAATATTTTCCCCTGTGCATTAGTGATGACATCTAATTTAACTATAAACTGGAATATTATCCCTTGTGTATTAGTGATGACATCTAATTTAACAATTAACTGGAGTATTATCCCCTGTGCATTAGTCATGACATCTAATTTAACAATTAACTAGAATATTATCCCCTGTGCATTAGTCATGACATCTAATTTAACAATTAACAGGAATATTATCCCCTGTGTATTCGTGATTACATCTAATTTAACAATTAACTGGAATATTATTCCCTGTGTATATGTGATGACATCTAATTTAACAATTAACTTGAATATTATCCCTTGTGTATTAGTGATGACATCTAATTTAACAATTAACCAGAATATTATCCCCTGTGCATTAGTGATGACATCTAATTTAACTATAAACTGGAATATTATCCCTTGTGTATTCGTGATGACATCTAATTTAACAATTAACTGGAGAATTGTCACCTGTGCATTAGTCATGACATCTAATTTAACAATAAAACTCGAATATTATCCCCTGTGTATTAGTGATGACATCTAATTTAACAATTAACAGGGATATTATCCCCTGTGTATTCGTGATTACATCTAATTTAACAATTAACTGGAATATTATTCCCTGTGTATATGTGATGACATCTAATTTAACAATTAACTTGAATATTATATCTTGTGTATTAATGATGACATCTAATTTAACAATAAACTGGAGTATTATCAACTTTGTATTAGTGATGTCATCTAATTTAACAGTTAACTGGAATATTATCACCTGTGTATTAGTGATGACATCTAATTTATCAATTAACCAGAATATAATCACCTGAGCATCAGTGATGACATCTAATTTAACAATTAACTGGAATGTTATCCCCTGTGCATTAGTGATGACATCTAATTTAACAATTAACTAGAATATAATCCCCTGTGTATTAGTGAAAACATCTAATTTAACAATTAACGAGAATATTATCCCCTGCGCATTAGTCATGACATCTAATTTAACAATTAAATGGAATTATCTCCCCTGTGTATTAGTGATGACATCTAATTTAACAATTAACTGGAATATTATTCCCTGTGTATAAGTGATGACATCTAATTTAACAATTAACTGGAATATTATTCCCTATGTATATGTGATGACATCTAATTTAACAATTAACTTGAATATTATCCCTTGTGTATCAGTGATGACATCTAATTTAACAATTAACCAGAATATTATCCCCAGTGCATTAGTGATGACATCTAATTTAACTATAAACTGGAATATTATCCCTTGTGTATTAGTGATGACATCTAATTTAACAATTAACTGGAATATTATCCCCTGTGCATTCGTCATGACATCTAATTTAACAATAAACTGGAGTATTATCACCTTTGTATTAGTGATGACATCTAATTTAACAATTAACTGGAATGTTATCCCCTGTGCATTAGTGATGACATCTAATTTAACAATTAACTAGAATATAATCCCCTGTGTATTAGTGAAAACATCTAATTTAACAATTAACGAGAATATTATCCCCTGCGCATTAGTCATGACATCTAATTTAACAATTAAATGGAATTATCTCCCGTGTATTAGTGATGACATCTAATTTAACAATTAACTGGAATATTATTCCCTGTGTATAAGTGATGACATCTAATTTAACAATTAACTGGAATATTATTCCCTATGTATATGTGATGACATCTAATTTAACAATTAACTTGAATATTATCCCTTGTGTATCAGTGATGACATCTAATTTAACAATTAACCAGAATATTATCCCCAGTGCATTAGTGATGACATCTAATTTAACTATAAACTGGAATATTATCCCTTGTGTATTAGTGATGACATCTAATTTAACAATTAACTGGAATATTATCCCCTGTGCATTCGTCATGACATCTAATTTAACAATAAACTGGAGTATTATCACCTTTGTATTAGTGATGACATCTAATTTAACAATTAACTGGAATGTTATCCCCTGTGCATTAGTGATGACATCTAATTTAACAATTAACTAGAATATTATCCCCTGTGTATTAGTGATGACATCTAATTTAACAATTAACTTGAATATTATCCCCTGTGCATTAGTCATGACATCTAATTTAACAATTAAATGGAATTATCTCCCCTGTGTATTAGTGATGACATCTAATTTAACAATTAACTGGAATATTATCACCTGTGGCTTAGTGATAACATCTAATTTAACAATTAACCAGAATATTTTCCCCTGTGCATTAGTGATGACATCTAATTTAACTATAAACTGGAATATTATCCCTTGTGTATTAGTGATGACATCTAATTTAACAATTAACTGGAGTATTATCCCCTGTGCATTAGTCATGACATCTAATTTAACAATTAACTAGAATATTATCCCCTGTGCATTAGTCATGACATCTAATTTAACAATTAACAGGAATATTATCCCCTGTGTATTCGTGATTACATCCAATTTAACAATTAACTGGAATATTATTCCCTGTGTATATGTGATGACATCTAATTTAACAATTAACTTGAATATTATCCCTTGTGTATTAGTGATGACATCTAATTTAACAATTAACCAGAATATTATCCCCTGTGCATTAGTGATGACATCTAATTTAACTATAAACTGGAATATTATCCCTTGTGTATTAGTGATGACATCTAATTTAACAATTAACTGGAGAATTGTCACCTGTGCATTAGTCATGACATCTAATTTAACAATAAAACTAGAATATTATCCCCTGTGTATTAGTGATGACATCTAATTTAACAATTAACAGGAATATTATCCCCTGTGTATTCGTGATTACATCTAATTTAACAATTAACTGGAATATTATTCCCTGTCTATATGTGATGACATCTAATTTAACAATTAACTTGAATATTATATCTTGTGTATTAATGATGACATCTAATTTAACAATAAACTGGAGTATTATCACCTTTGTATTAGTGATGTCATCTAATTTAACAGTTAACTGGAATATTATCACCTGTGTATTAGTGATGACATCTAATTTATCAATTAACCAGAATATAATCACCTGAGCATCAGTGATGACATCTAATTTAACAATTAACTGGAATGTTATCCCCTGCGCATTAGTGATGACATCTAATTTAACAATTAACTAGAATATAATCCCCTGTGTATTAGTGAAAACATCTAATTTAACAATTAACGAGAATATTATCCCCTGTGCATTAGTCATGACATCTAATTTAACAATTAAATGGAATTATCTCCCCTGTGTATTAGTGATGACATCTAATTTAACAATTAACTGGAATATTATTCCCTGTGTATAAGTGATGACATCTAATTTAACAATTAACTGGAATATTATCACCTGTGCATGAGTGATTACATCTAATTTAACAATTAACTGGAATATTATCCCCTGAGTATTAGTGATGACATCTAATTTAACAATTAACTAGAATATTATCCCCTGTTCCTCAGTCATGACATCTAATTTAACAATTAACTAGAATATTATCCCCTGTGTATTAGTGATGACATCTAATTTAACAATTAGCTGGAATATTATCCCCTGTGTTTTAGTGATGACTTCTAATTTAACAACTAACTGGAATATTATCACCTGTCCATTAATGATGGCATCTGATTTAACAATTAACTGGAATATTATCCCATGTGTATTTGTGATGACATCTAATTTAACAGTTAACTTGAATATTATCCCCTGTGTATTTGTGATGACATCTAATTTAACAATTAACTGGAATATTATCCCTTGTGTATTAGTGATGACGTCTCATTTAGAATTTAACTGGAATATTATCACCTGTGTAGTCGTGATGGCATCTAATTTAACAAAAGCTGGAATAGTATCACCTGTGTATTAGTGATGACATCTAATTTAACAATGAAGTAGAATATTATCGCCTGTGTATTAGTGATGACATCTAATTTAACAGAAACTGGAATATTCTCACCTGTGTATTAGTGATGACATCTAATTTAACAATTAACTGGAATATTATCACCTGTGGCTTAGTGATGACATCTAATTTAACAATTAACCAGAATATTATCCCCTGTGCATTAGTGATGACATCTAATTTAACTATAAACTGGAATATTATCCCTTGTGTATTAGAATTGACATCTAATTTAACAATTAACTGGAGTATTGTCACCTGTGCATTAGTCATGACATCTAATTTAACATTTAACTAGAATATTATCCCCTGTGCATTAGTCATGACATCTAATTTAACAAGTAACAGGAATATTATCCCCTGTGTATTCGTGATTACATCTAATTTAACAATTAACTGGAATATTATTCCCTGTGTATATGTGATGACATCTAATTTAACAATTAACTTGAATATTATCCCTTGTGTATTAGTGATGACATCTAATTTAACAATTAACCAGAATATTATCCCCAGTGCATTAGTGATGACATCTAATTTAATTATAAACTGGAATATTATCCCTTGTGTTAGTGATGACATCTAATTTAACAATTAACTAGAATATTATCCCCTGTGCATTCGTCATGACATCTAATTTAACAATAAACTGGAGTATTATCACCTTTGTATTAGTGATGACATCTAATTTAACAATTAACTGGAATGTTATCCCCTGTGCATTAGTGATGACATCTAATTTAACAATTAACTAGAATATTATCCCCTGTGTATTAGTGATGACATCTAATTTAACAATTAACGAGAATATTATCCCCTGTGCTTTAGTCATGACATCTAATTTAACAATTAAATGGAATTATCTCCCCTGTGTATTAGTGATGACATCTAATTTAACAATTAACTGGAATATTATTCCCTGTGTATAAGTGATGACATCTAATTTAACAATTAACTGGAATATTATCACCCGTGTGTGAGTGATTGTATCTAATTTAACAATTAACTGGAATATTATCCCCTGAGTATTAGTGATGACATCTAATTTAACAATTAACTGGAATACTATCCCCTGTGCATTAGTGATGACATCTAATTTAACATTTAACTAGAATATTATCCCCTGTGCCTCAGTCATGACATCTAATTTAACAATTAACTAGAATATTATCCCCTGTGTATTAGTGATGACATCTAATTTAACAGAAACTGGAATATTCTCACCTGTGTATTAGTGATGACATCTAATTTAACAATTAACTGGAATATTATCACCTGTGGCTTAGTGATGACATCTAATTTAACAATTAACCAGAATATTATCCCCTGTGCATTAGTGATGACATCTAATTTAACTATAAACTGGAATATTATCCCTTGTGTATTAGAATTGACATCTAATTTAACAATTAACTGGAGTATTGTCACCTGTGCATTAGTCATGACATCTAATTTAACATTTAACTAGAATATTATCCCCTGTGCATTAGTCATGACATCTAATTTAACAAGTAACAGGAATATTATCCCCTGTGTATTCGTGATTACATCTAATTTAACAATTAACTGGAATATTATTCCCTGTGTATATGTGATGACATCTAATTTAACAATTAACTTGAATATTATCCCTTGTGTATTAGTGATGACATCTAATTTAACAATTAACCAGAATATTATCCCCAGTGCATTAGTGATGACATCTAATTTAATTATAAACTGGAATATTATCACCTTTGTATTAGTGATGACATCTAATTTAACAATTAACTGGAATGTTATCCCCTGTGCATTAGTGATGACATCTAATTTAACAATTAACTAGAATATTATCCCCTGTGTATTAGTGATGATATCTAATTTAACAATTAACGAGAATATTATCCCCTGTGCATTAGTCATGACATCTAATTTAACAATTAAATGGAATTATCTCCCCTGTGTATTAGTGATGACATCTAATTTAACAATTAACGAGAATATTATTCCCTGTGTATAAGTGATGACATCTAATTTAACAATTAACTGGAATATTATCACCCGTGTGTGAGTGATTATATCTAATTTAACAATTAACTGGAATATTATCCCCTGAGTATTAGTGATGACATCTAATTTAACAATTAACTGGAATACTATCCCCTGTGCATTAGTGATGACATCTAATTTAACATTTAACTAGAATATTATCCCCTGTGCCTCAGTCATGACATCTAATTTAACAATTAACTAGAATATTATCCCCTGTGTATTAGTGATGACATCTAATTTAACAATTAGCTGGAATATTATCCCCTGTGTTTTAGTGATGACATCTAATTTAACAATTAACTGGAATATTATCCCCTGTGTATTAGTGATGACATCTAATTTAACAATTAACTGGAATATTATCCCCTGTGTATTAGTGATTACATCTAATTTAACAATTAACTGGAATATTATCCCCTGTGTTTTATTGATGACATCTAATTTAACAATTAACTGGAATATTATCCCCTGTGTATTAGTGATGACATCTAATTTAACAACTAACTGGAATATTATCACCTGTCCATTAATGATGGCATCTAATTTAACAATTAACTGGAATATTATCCCCTGTGTATTTGTGATGACATCTACTTTAACAGTTAACTTGAATATTATCCCCTGTGTATTTGTGATGACATCTAATTTAACAATTAACTGGAATATTATCCCCTGTGTATTTGTGATGACATCTACTTTAACAGTTAACTTGAATATTATACCCTGTGCATTAGTGATGGCATCTAACTTAACAATTAACTGGAATATTATCCCCTGTGTATTCGTGATGACATCTAACTTAACAATTAACTGGAATATTATCACCTGTGTATTAGTGATGACATCTAATTTAACAATTAACAGGAATATTATCACCTGTGTATTAGTGATGACATCTAATTTAACAATTAACCAGAATATTATCCCCTGAGTATTAGTGATGACATCTAATTTAACAATTAACTGGAATATTATCCCCTGTGCATTAGTGATGACAACTATTTTAACAATTAACTAGAATATTATCCCCTGTGCATTCGTCATGACATCTAATTTAACAATTAACTAGAATATTATCCCCTGTGCATTAGTCATGACATCTAATTTAACAATTAACTGGAATATTATCCCCTGTGTATTCGTGATGACATCTAATTTAACAATTAAGTGGAATATTATTCCCTGTATATAAGTGATGACATCTAATTTAACAATTAACTGGAGTATTGTCACCTGTGCATTAGTCATGACATCTAATTTAACATTTAACTAGAATATTATCCCCTGTGCATTAGTCATGACATCTAATTTAACAAGTAACAGGAATATTATCCCCTGTGTATTCGTGATTACATCTAATTTAACAATTAACTGGAATATTATTCCCTGTGTATATGTGATGACATCTAATTTAACAATTAACTTGAATATTATCCCTTGTGTATTAGTGATGACATCTAATTTAACAATTAACCAGAATATTATCCCCAGTGCATTAGTGATGACATCTAATTTAATTATAAACTGGAATATTATCACCTTTGTATTAGTGATGACATCTAATTTAACAATTAACTGGAATGTTATCCCCTGTGCATTAGTGATGACATCTAATTTAACAATTAACTAGAATATTATCCCCTGTGTATTAGTGATGATATCTAATTTAACAATTAACGAGAATATTATCCCCTGTGCATTAGTCATGACATCTAATTTAACAATTAAATGGAATTATCTCCCCTGTGTATTAGTGATGACATCTAATTTAACAATTAACGAGAATATTATTCCCTGTGTATAAGTGATGACATCAAATTTAACAATTAACTGGAATATTATCACCCGTGTGTGAGTGATTATATCTAATTTAACAATTAACTGGAATATTATCCCCTGAGTATTAGTGATGACATCTAATTTAACAATTAACTGGAATACTATCCCCTGTGCATTAGTGATGACATCTAATTTAACATTTAACTAGAATATTATCCCCTGTGCCTCAGTCATGACATCTAATTTAACAATT
Source organism: Heterodontus francisci (assembly GCF_036365525.1). NCBI lineage: Eukaryota > Metazoa > Chordata > Chondrichthyes > Heterodontiformes > Heterodontidae > Heterodontus > Heterodontus francisci. The sequence continues at coordinate 748,234 of NW_027141501.1, read as the reverse complement.
AACTAGAATATTATCCCCTGTGTATTAGTGATGACATCTAATTTAACAATTAGCTGGAATATTATCCCCTGTGTTTTAGTGATGACATCTAATTTAACAATTAACTGGAATATTATCCCCTGTGTATTAGTGATGACATCTAATTTAACAATTAACTGGAATATTATCCCCTGTGTATTAGTGATTACATCTAATTTAACAATTAACTGGAATATTATCCCCTGTGTTTTATTGATGACATCTAATTTAACAATTAACTGGAATATTATCCCCTGTGTATTAGTGATGACATCTAATTTAACAACTAACTGGAATATTATCACCTGTCCATTAATGATGGCATCTAATTTAACAATTAACTGGAATATTATCCCCTGTGTATTTGTGATGACATCTACTTTAACAGTTAACTTGAATATTATCCCCTGTGTATTTGTGATGACATCTAATTTAACAATTAACTGGAATATTATCCCCTGTGTATTTGTGATGACATCTACTTTAACAGTTAACTTGAATATTATACCCTGTGCATTAGTGATGGCATCTAACTTAACAATTAACTGGAATATTATCCCCTGTGTATTCGTGATGACATCTAACTTAACAATTAACTGGAATATTATCACCTGTGTATTAGTGATGACATCTAATTTAACAATTAACAGGAATATTATCACCTGTGTATTAGTGATGACATCTAATTTAACAATTAACCAGAATATTATCCCCTGAGTATTAGTGATGACATCTAATTTAACAATTAACTGGAATATTATCCCCTGTGCATTAGTGATGACAACTATTTTAACAATTAACTAGAATATTATCCCCTGTGCATTCGTCATGACATCTAATTTAACAATTAACTAGAATATTATCCCCTGTGCATTAGTCATGACATCTAATTTAACAATTAACTGGAATATTATCCCCTGTGTATTCGTGATGACATCTAATTTAACAATTAAGTGGAATATTATTCCCTGTATATAAGTGATGACATCTAATTTAACAATTAACTGGAGTATTATCACCTGTGTATTAGTGATGACATCTAATTTAACAACTAACTGGAAAATTAACACCTGTGCATTAATGATGACATCTAATTTAACAATTAACTGGAATATTATCACCTGTGTATTAGTGATAACGTCTAATTTAACAATTAACTGGAATATTATCACCTGTGTATTAATGATAACATCTAATTTAACAATTAACCAGAATATTATCCCCTGTGTATTAGTGATGACATCTAATTTAACAATTAACTAGAATATTATCCCCTGTGCATTAGTCATGACATCTAATTTAACAATTAACTGGAATATTATCCCCTGTGTATTCGTGATGACATCTAATTTAACAATTAACTGGAATATTATTCCCTGTATATAAGTGATGACATCTAATTTAACAATTAACTGGAGTATTATCACCTGTGTATTAGTGATGACATCTAATTTAACAACTAACTGGAAAATTAACACCTGTGCATTAATGATGACATCTAATTTAACAATTAACTGGAATATTATCACCTGTGTATTAGTGATAACGTCTAATTTAACAATTAACTGGAATATTATCACCTGTGTATTAGCGATGACATCTAATTTAACAAAAACTGGAATATTATCACCTGTGTATTAGTGATAACGTCTAATTTAACAATTAACTGGAATATTATCACCTGTGTATTAGCGATGACATCTAATTTAACAAAAACTGGAATATTATCACCTGTGTATTAGTGATAACGTCTAATTTAACAATTAACTGGAATATTATCCCCTGTGTATTAGTGATGACATCTAATTTAACTTCTTTTGGGCCTCCTTATCTCGTGAGACAATGGATACGCGCCTGGAGGTGGTCAGTGGTTTGTGAAGCAGCGCCTGGAGTGGCTATAAAGGCCAATTCTGGAGTAACAGGCTCTTCCACAGGTGCTGCAGAGAAATTTGTTTGTTGGGGCTGTTGCACAGTTGGCTCTCCCCTTGCGCCTCTGTCTTTTTTCCTGCCAACTACTAAGTCTCTTCGACTCGCCACAATTTAGCCCTGTCTTTATGGCTGCCCGCCAGCTCTGGCGAATGCTGGCAACTGACTCCCACGACTTGTGATCAATGTCACACAATTTCATGTCGCGTTTGCAGACGTCTTTATAACGGAGACATGGACGGCCGGTGGGTCTGATACCAGTGGCGAGCTCGCTGTACAATGTGTCTTTGGGGATCCTGCCATCTTCCATGCGGCTCACATGGCCAAGCCATCTCAAGCGCCGCTGACTCAGTAGTGTGTATAAGCTGGGGATGTTGGCCGCTTCAAGGACTTCTGTGTTGGAGATATAGTCCTGCCACCTGATGCCAAGTATTCTCCGAAGGCAGCGAAGATGGAATGAATTGAGACGTCGCTCTTGGCTGGCATACGTTGGCCAGGCCTCGCTGCCGTAGAGCAAGGTACTGAGGACACAGGCCTGATACACTCGGACTTTTGTGTTCCGTGTCAGTGCGCCATTTTCCCACACTCTCTTGGCCAGTCTGAACATAGCAGTGGAAGCCTTACCCATGCGCTTGTTGATTTCTGCATCTAGAGACAGGTTACTGGTGATAGTTGAGCCTAGGTAGGTGAACTCTTGAACCACATCCAGAGCGTGGTCGCATATATTGATGGATGGAGCATTTCTGACATCCTGCCCCATGATGTTCGTTTTCTTGAGGCTGATGGTTAGGCCAAATTCATTGCAGGCAGACGCAAACCTGTCGATGAGACTCTGCAGGCATTCTTCAGTGTGAGATGCTAAAGCAGCATCGTCAGCAAAGAGGAGTTCTCTGATGAGGACTTTCCGTACTTTGGACTTCGCTCTTAGACGGGCAAGGTTGAACAACCTGCCCCCTGATCTTGTGTGGAGGAAAATTCCTTCTTCAGAGGATTTGAACGCATGTGAAAGCAGCAGGGAGAAGAAAATCCCAATAAGGGTGGGTGCGAGAACACAGCCCTGTTTCACACCACTCAGGATAGGAAAGGGCTCTGATGAGGAGCCACCATGTTGAATTGTGCCTTTCATATTGTCATGGAATGAGGTGATGATACTTAGTAGCTTTGGTGGACATCCGATCTTTTCTAGTGGTCTGAAGAGACCACGTCTGCTGACGAGGTCAAAGGCTTTGGTGAGATCAATGAAAGCAATGTGGAGGGGCATCTGTTGTTCAGGGCATTTCTCCTGTATCTGACGAAGGGAGAACAGCATGTCAATAGTCGATCTCTCTGCACGAAAGCCACACTGTGCCTCAGGGTAGACGCGCTCGGCCAGCTTCTGGAGCCTGTTCAGAGCGACTCGAGCAAAGACTTTCCCCACTATGCTGAGCAGGGAGATTCCACGGTAGTTGTTGCAGTCACCGCGGTCACCTTTGTTTTTATAGAGGGTGATGATGTTGGCATCGCGCATGTCCTCGGGTACTGCTCCCTCGTCCCAGCACAGGCATAGCAGTTCATGTAGTGCTGAGAGTATAGCAGGCTTGGCACTCTTGATTATTTCAGGGGTAATGCTGTCCTTCCCAGGGGCTTTTCCGCTGGCTAGGGAATCAATGGCATCACTGAGTTCCGATTTGGTTGGCTGTATGTCCAGCTCATCCATGACTGGTAGAGGCTGGGCTGCATTGAGGGCAGTCTCAGTGACAGCATTCTCCCTGGAGTACAGTTCTAGGTAGTGCTCAACCCAGCGGTCCATCTGTTTGCGTTGGTCAGTGATTATGTCCCCCGATTTAGATTTGAGGGAGGTGATCTTCTTGATGGTTGGCCCAAGAGCTCTCTTCATGCCATCATACATTCCTCTGATGTTTCCGTTGTCTGAGGCCAGCTGAATATGACTGCATAGGTGTTGCCAGTAGTCGTTTGCGCAACGCCTAGCTGTTCTTTGTGCAGTACTTCTGGCTGCTTTAAGTGCTGCGGATGTTAAATCGCTGGGGGCTTTCTTGTAGTTCAAAAGTGCAATGCGCTTAGCGGCTATGACAGGTTCCAGCACTTCATTATGAGATTGAAACCAGTCTGCATTTCTCTTCGCACTTTTGCCGTAGGTGGTCAAAGCTGACTCATAGATGGCGTCTCTGATGTGGGCCCACTTGGTCTCAGCATCCCCTGTGGAAGTGTTTTGAAGGGCTGTTACAAGTGAATTTAGAAATTTTTGTAACAGCTGTGGGTGAGAAATTCTGCTCGTGTTGATGCGCGGGTGGCCCTTCTGCTTGGAATGATGCAACTTCTTTGGTCTGAGTCTAACCTTGCTGCACACCAGGGAGTGGTCGGTGTCGCAGTCCGCACTGTGGAAGCTGCGTGTGATTTGAACACTGTTTAAGGTGGCTCGCCTTGTGACAATGAGGTCTAGCTGGTGCCAACGACGTGATCTTGGGTGCCTCCATGAAACCTGGTGACAGGGTTTAGTGTGAAAGAACGAGTTGGTGATGCAGAGGTTATGATAGGTACACAACTCAAGCAGTCTCTGCCCGTTCTCATTCATCCTTCCAACGCCACAGCGCCCAAGGCAGGAGGGCCATGAGTCATGGTCGGCCCCAACCCTGGCATTAAAGTCCCCCAGCAGGAATAGGTGTTCGGTGTTGGGGATGCTGCTAATGATGTTATGGAGTTGTTCATAGAACTGGTCTTTAGCTTCAGGTGCGGAACAGAGTGTTGGAGCATAGATGCTGAGTAGGTGTACTGGACCAGAGGTGGTGAGCAGTCGGATGGACAGTATGCGTTCCGAGCCATTTGAGGGAGGCTCTATCATGCTGAGCAAGGAGTTTCTGATGGCGAAGCCCACTCCATGCTGTCTTGGTTCTTCAGGATCCCTGCCCTGCCAGAAGAAGGTGTAGTCTTGCTCTGCTAGAGAGCCACTCGCGGAGAGGCGAGTCTCCTGAAGTGCTGCAATGTCCACATTGAGTCTACTGAGCTCGTTGTTAATGATGGCGGTCTTCCGAGAATCGTTGATTTGTGTAAGGTCTTCCGACAGGCCAGGACACATAGTTCTGACGTTCCAGCTTGCAAAGCGAAGGGCTGGTACCTTCTTTCCTTTTTTCATGTTGTTTGGTGCGGTGTATCAGTCCACCTTTCGGGCAATGACCCTGAGCTCCAAGCACCCATTGAAGCAGGCAGACTGTGGCGGGACAGAACCTTATTGACCGGGGGCTGCCCGGTTTGAGGCGGGCGGTAGCTGTCCAGTGAGGTGCAATGACCTCTCCCACCGACAAAGGCAACCCGTGGCGCCCAGTTTCTACGCCAATTTATCTGGACTTATAACCCGTAACTGCTGCCTTCCGTGTTGTTTCAGTCGCTGTGAGGCAACTATGGAGTGACCTCTCCATGGCGCATGCCTGGGCAATTTTATGGAGGTTGAGAGTTGCCCAGTCGTCAAAACCCCCCTCTCGGCCTTTCTGGTGGGGTCCAAAGGAGTGCAGGACACGACGTTTGGCACCAGTATGGCTGCAGGAACTGCCGGAAACATGCCAAAGGTGACACATGACCGCCTACGGGGTTCCGCTCCGGATTTTCTGTTAGGGTTTACTCCCTTAGCCTTGGTCTCTCCCGAGACGCCCACAAGGCAGTGGGGTTGTTGGGGCCCCTACACAGGTGTAGGATGGTGCCGGTGGGAGGAGGGGATGCAAGGGAGAGGGGTAGAGGGAGGGGGTGGGGGGGGTGCAGGGGAAGGGGGTGCGGGGTGAAGATGGTGCGAGGGGGGGGCGGGCTGGGACGGGGTTGTGAGGGGGTGAGCTGAGAGGGTGGAGCAGGGAAGGGGACGGGGGTGGGGGGGGTGGAAGGGGGGTAAAGGGGGGGAGGGGGGGTGGAATCTGGTGCAGGTAATAAGCCATTTCCTCAGTGCCCACCATCGACGTCCGGAAAGCTCATCCACGTCCTTCGGGAGGTGAAGCATCATTTGGCAGACTTAGAGGTGATTACATTTGCTAAGGGTTTTTTTTTTGCAGTGGTTTAAATAAAGGCATGCAGCATTGCCGACAGTGCGCTGCAGATGCTCTCCGAGCCATCTCCCGCGGGCGCTTTGAAGTTGCGGCCGGGGGGGCCGTTCGTGAATGTTTTGGGTGTTCGGGGCACCTTTTCACAGGACTTCTCTCGGGTCCCGCAGCTCCTTCTTCACCTCAATGGACTTACCGCATGCCGTGGCTGCAGACACTCTGGACTGTGAAGACAGCAGGATCGGAGATTAAAGTATCGGCAGCTGTTCTCGTCAGTTTCATCCGGATCAATTTCATTGAGAAACAAAGAGCAGGTGTGGCTGGGGGAGGGCAGTGGGCCCAGGTAACATACACTAAACTAACTGTTAACTTTTAGATAGGGCTAAAATGAACTGATTTAAAGAGCCAGGGGAATTTAAACAGTTTAAGAGGGCAGATTGGGGGAGAAAACGTTAGGGATGGGAGCAGATGGCCATGGATAGAGTTGAACAGCAAGGGAGCTTCCTAGGGAGCTTCCAGCCCAGGAGCCATCTTGAAACCTGACCATAACCATAAAGTACTCGTTTAGAATCTCACCCATTTTCTCTGAGTCCAAGCATAACATTCCTCCTTTGTCCTTTAGTGGGCCAATCCTTTCTCTAGATACCCTCTTTCTCCTTATATATGAATAAAAGGCTTTGGGATTTTCCTTAACCCTGTTTGCTAAAGATATTTCATGACCCCTTTTAGCCCTCTTAATTCCTCGTTTCAGATTGGTCCTACATTCCCGATATTCTTTCAAAGCTTCGTCTTTCATCAGCCGCCTAGACCTTATGTATGCTTCCTTTTTCCTCTTAGCTAGTCTCACAATTTCACCTGTCATCCATGGTTCCCTAATCTTGCCATTTCTATCCCTCATTTTCACAGGAACATGTCTCTCCTGCACGCTAATCAACCTCTCTTTAAAAGCCTCCCACATATCACATGTGGATTTACCTTCAAACAGCTGCTCCCAATCTACATTTCCCAGCTCCTGCCGAATTTTGGTATAGTTGGCCTTCCCCCAATTTAGCACTCTTCCTTTAGGACCACTTTCATCTTTGTCCATGAGTATTTTAAAGCTTACGGAATTGTGATCACTATTCCCAAAGTAGTCCCCTACTGAAACTTCAACAACCTGGCCGGGCTCATTCCCCAACACCAGGTCCAGTATGGGCCCTTCCCGAGTTGGACTATTTACATACTGCTCTAGAAAACCCTCCTGCATGCTCCTTACAAATTCTCCTCCATCTGGACCTCTAACATTAAGCGAATCCCAGTCAATGTTGGGAAAATTAAAATCTCCTATCACCACCACCCTGTTGCTCCTACCATTGCTTTTTTTGCTAAAGATAAGTGACTTGCGTCTTGGAATAAAGAGTAGAATCTCAAAATATGCCGATGACACCAAACTTGGAGGAGTGGCAAACAGTGAGGATGATATGAACTGCCTGCAACAGGACAGTGATAGGCTAGCAGAATGGGCAGACAGGTGGCAGATGGAATTTAATAGTGACAAGTGTGAGGTGATGTATTTTGGCATAAGGAATAGGGAGAGGCAATATTTACTTAATGGCACAGTTCTAAAGAGTGTGTTGGAATATAGGGACTTGGGGTTCATGTGCATCAATCTTTGAAGGTGGCAAGACATATTGCGAGAGTGGTTCGCAAAGCATATGGGATCTTGGGCTTTATAAATAGAGGCATTGAGTACAAAGCAGGGAAGTTATGCTGAACCATTATAAAGCTCTGGTTAGGCCCCAGTTGGCGTGTTGCTTCCAGTTTTTCTTAGCACACTTCAGAAAGCATGTGAGGGTCCTTGAGAGGATGCAGAGGAAATTCACCAGAATGGATCCAGGGATGGAGGATTTTATTTACAAGGTTAGGTTGGAAAAGCTAGGGTTGTTCTGCCTGTATCAAAGGAGAGTGAGGGGAGAATTGATAGATGTGTTTTCGGCTATGACAGTTTTAAATAAGTTGGCAAGGAAACATTGTTCCCGTTAACTATTGGTACAAGGACTAGGGGACACAGATTGAAGGTTTTGGACAGGAGATGCAGGGGGAATGTGCGGAAGAATTTTTTTACGCAGTGATTGGTGATGATCTGTAATTCGCTGCCCACGAGGGCGGTGGAAATGGAGACAATCGAGGATTACAAAAGTAATTTGAATGGGCACTTGAAGGAAATAATTTTACAGGACAATGGGGATTGAGCAGACAAGTAATAACTCGTCTCCACTCCTAGTATTTCTAAATCCCACACATTCAATATAATGTGAACAATTATTTCCTGTTGTGTCTCTCTCCGATTTGTGAACCTCACTGTATTGGAGTGAAGTGACATCTACTGGCAAGAAATAACAACTGCCGTGATGAGATCAGCCATGATTGTATTGAATGGCAGAGCAGGCTCGAGGGGCTGACTTGCCGACTCCGGCTCCTCGTTCTTATGTTCATAGAATCATACAGCACAGAAGGAGGCCATTCGGCCCCATTGTGCCTCTGCTGACTCTCTGACAAAAAGATGCAATTAGTCCAACCCTCTGCCTATTTCCCCATAATCCTGGAGAATTTCACTTTGAAATATTTGTCCAATTCCTTTATGAAAGTTATAATTGAATCTGTTTCCACCACCCTGTCAGACAATTCATTCCAAATCCGAATCAGTTTCTTGGTAAAAAGATCTCTCCTCACCTCCCCTTGACATTTTTGGCCAATTATTTTAAATCTGTGTCCTCTGGTTACTGACCCCCAGGACAGTGGAAACAGTTTCTCCCTCTCTACCCTATGAAAATCCTTCATGATTCTGAACACCTCTATTAAATCTTCCCTTAACCTTCTCTACTCTGAAGAGAACAATCCCAGCTTCACCAGCCTGTCCAGAGAACTGAAACCCCTCATCTCTGGTATCATTCTAGTAAATCGCCTCTGAACTGTCTCAGAAGCTTTGATGTCCTTTCTAAAGCCTGGTGCCCAGAACTGGACACATTACTCGAGCTGAGATCGAGCCAGCGACGCCCACATCCCACGAACGAATAAAAAAACGCTCCCTAACCAGTCCCCAATTCTTAAGCATTTATCGACGCTCCCTGCCCAGTCCCCAAATCTTATTCATTTAGAAACGCTCCCTGCCCAGTCTCCAATTCTTATTCAATTATAGACACTCCCTGCCCAGTCCCCAATTCTTATTCATTTAACGACACTCCCTGCCCAGTCCCAAATTCTTATTCATTTAGAGATGCTCCCTGACCAGTACCCAAATTTTATTCATTTAGAGACGCTCCCTGCCCAGTCCCCAATTCTTATCCATTTACAGACGCTCCCTGACTAGTACCCAAATTTTATTCATTTACAGACGCTCCCTGCCCAGTCTCCAATTCTTATCCATCTCCAGACGCTCCCTGCCCAGTCCCCAATTCTTATCCATTTCTCGACGCGGTTTCGGGAAGCCTCACCGGGAAAAGCTTCACCACCGCCATCCGCAGGGATGCAGATGGGATTGTTCCATGTTATTGTGGCCCTGAGGCCCTGCTCCAGCTGTGTGAGCTCACAAAGTCTTCTCGCACTTTGTGAATATCCCGCTCCAACTCCGAACCCGCAGCTCCAGCTGCTGACAGAGCTGTCTCTACTGCGCCTGCGCGCCCCGCTCCTGTCACAGATAGCGCGGATTCTAGGCCGCTGAGCATTCTGGGTACCACACCTGTCATTAATGCTATTCATTCAGCTGATAGGTTTTATTGCGTACATTTCATGACCTGGAATCGTCGTGAGTGTTTTCTTTTGCACCTGTCAATGCCTGGGAGGATGGAGTCAGCTTCACTTTGTAGCCATGAGTTTCTGGTGTGAGAAAGTGGTGTTTAACTCAGTATATTTCAGTTTTTGGTCTGTGACTGTGGGCATTATTCAGTACCTGTTTGTTTCTGCTATTGCTATGTGAGTTTCACCACATATCTTTCAACAACTTGTATGTGAACATCAGCTTTTGTCTATATCTATCAGTTTCTGAGAAGTGAGAAAGGGTTTGATTTTATCCCTATCAGTTTCTGTTACATGCATGTGTCTTTAATCTGCACCTCCTCTGAGTGCGTCTTCTTCTCTGTACTTGTAGGTGAGTATGTGTTTTGCTTTGTATCTCTCAGTCTTTGAAGTGTGAGCCTGGGTTTGTACCTAATTTCCTTTGTACCTTGTAGTTGGGATATGAAAGAAAGATTTTTACACGTTACCTGCCAACTGCTGCTTAGTGGGTTTCACACAGAATCTGTCAATTTCTTGTCTGGTAATGCGAAGTTTACAAAGTACCTGTCAGTTTCTAGTCTAGGACTGAGTTGGTTTTACTCTGTCCCTAGCATTCGCTGGTATGTTAGTGTGGGGTTTACATTGTACCTGTCAGTTTCTTGTATGTGAGTGTTGATTTCACTCTGAAAAGAATCATAGATCATTGAATAGTTACAGAACAAAAGGAAGCCATTCAGCTCATTGTGCTTGTGCTGCTTCTCTGCACGAGCAACTCAGCTCATGCCACAGACTCATGTATTCCATGAAAACATGCAATTTTTTTCACTTCAGATAATTATCTTATACCATTTTGAAAGCCATGTTTGAATCAGCCTCCATCACACTCTCAAACAGTGCATATCAAATCTTAACCACTCGCTGTGCAAAATAAGTTTTTCCTCATGTTGCCTTTGGTTCTTTTGCCATTCACCTTAAATCGGTGTCCTCTGGTTACAGAGCTGTTTATAATATTCCCCATTGCTTTCTGAGCACTGATGGATTGTGAAGTGGGAGACAGCCAGAAGTCCCACTGAGCCGCACTGACCCCGAGCTGGGAATGAAATGAGATGAAGTTCAATCTTTCACAGCGAGATGCTGCAGAGAGATAAGAGTCCCGAATCAAAGTGAGACTTTCTCATAATTTTGCTGAAATTCATTTCAAACACTCCTTTTACTCTCTGCTAATGAAGCCTTAAAAAAGGGAAAAATAAAATGGCACTCAAACTCACCACCCTGAAATTAAAAGTTTAATGTTTGACTGACTGAACTGTCACTTCTACTCGGTCTCTTATTGGATGGATGCAACTGTATTCATCAACGCAGGGGTGTCATTCAAATCCTCCCATGGGTCCACATGTCAGACTCAGTTCCATGTTGTAGACTCAAGCAAAGGAAATCTGTTCAGTTCCAAAACTATCAGTGAGTTGAAGCTCATTACGATCATCATCATCAGAGGTCAGAACTACCTGGTGAAAGAAGACAATCTGAAGAAGGATCCACAATTATTCAAAGGCATCGACAAAGAGAAAAACAAGAAAATCGATGAGTCAATGCAAGCCAAACAGCAGAAACACTGAAGAATTCCATTCCATTCCAGTCCAGAACCCAGTCCTGTTGTTTTTGGAGTCAGGTCACAATTACTGCAACAACTTTATATTCCCACTTGGCTATCTGTACATTTAGTTAATCAAGCTCTTTGAATCCAGCTCTCTGGTCCTCAAGCAGGCTCCATATGGAAATCAATTCCGCCTTCTGCAAGGCTGAAACCAATCAATGACCTTAAACTAAAAATGCCAAAGAAGAAGGGCTTGTCCAGGATTTGAACCCAGGATCTCTCACACATTCATTAATAACTCACGCTAAGCAAGAATCATACCCCGAGATCAACATGCCACTGATATCAGAACTTCCTTTTCGCTCCTGTGGAATTTCACTGGCAGCCAAAGCCGATCATCCATTTCTTTTTTCAGAGCAAAGCAACTTCTTGCAAATTCTGAAATAAAAACAGAAAGTGTTGGAAATGTTCAGAAACTCTGGCAGCATCTGTGGAGAGAGAAACAGAGTTAACCTTTCAGGGCGTTTACCTTTTGTTTGAGCCATCCTTTCACACTGCTTCTGTCCACCCAATCTCACTTTCTATTTTATCAAGATTCCACCCACTCACTACCTAAGTACATTTATCATGAATTCCTCATATCTTTTAATAATGACAATTTTATATTTCTGGCCTTTGCTTTGGACTCCACCACAAGTGGAATCATGTCTCCATCAAGTCAATCAAACCCATTCACTATTTCCCCACATTGCAATGTTTCTTTCACCCTGACAGACGATGGAATTTCTGCTGCTTGATTGCAGTTCTTGCTTCCTGCCAGTAGATGTCACCTCACTCCAGTACAGTGAAGGTGACGAATCTGAGAGCACACAACAAGAAGTAATTGTTCACGTTGTTCATTGTTCAGTGAACAGGTCCCTCTATTCCTGCACACTCTTTAGAAATGTGCCATTAAGTATATATTGCCTCCCCCTATTCCTTCTGCTAAAATGCATCACCTCAAGCTGTGAAGTCAATTTCAGTGTAAGTTTAAAAGTGACTTCCCTTTTGTTTTCGGAGGACCAGGGGACTGCTGGGAAAGTAAAAGGTATATATTTGTGTAGTGTAAAATCTCTTTCTTTTAGTTTCGGTGACTGCAGCTTTGATAGTAACGGAGGTGCGGGAGCGGGTTTACAGCTGTGAAGTCAATTTCAGTGTAAGTTTAAAAGTGAATTCCTTTTGTTTTCGGAGGACCAGGGGACTGCTGGGTAAGTAAAAAGTATATATTTGTGTGGTGGCTGTACCCGAGACACTACACGTGTAGTGTCTCCCACACACTCTCCTCCTCTAACCAAAAAAAAAGGACTCTGGTGTGTTGATAAGGTAAGCTTTTTATTTAAGAAGTTCTGTCCGTTGGATTGCTAACCTAACAAGTTTTGACTTTTTGTTTTTGGTTTTTCAGTAGATTTGTTGGGAATTTAGAATAGTGGTAATGGAGGTTAAGGCAGTTGTATGTTCCTCCTGCAGAATGTGGGAGGTAAGGGTCGCCAAGAGTGTCCCTGCTGACTGCATCTGTGGGAAGTGCACCCAACTCCAGCTCCTCGAGAACCGCGTTAGGGAACTGGAGCTGGAGCTGGATGAACTTCGGATCATTCGGGAGACGGAGGGGGTTATTGAGAGGAGTTATGGGGAGGTAGTCACACCTCAGGTAAAAGAATTAGGTGGATGGGTTACCGTCAGGGGAAGGAGAGGGAACCAGCAGGCAGTGCAGGGATCCCCTGTGGCCGTTTCCCTCAACAACAGGTATACCGTTTTGGAGACTGTTGCGGGGGACAACTTACCAGGGGCAAGCAATGGGGTACAGGTATCTGGCACAGAGTCTGTCCCTGTTGCTCAGAAGGGAAGGGAAAGAGGAGCAGAACATTAGTCATTGGGGACTCCATAGTTAGGGGAACAGATAGGAGGTTCTGTGGGAACGAGAGAGACTCACGGTTGGTTTGTTGCCTCCCAGGTGCCAGGGTTCGTGATGTCTCGGATCGTGTTTTTGGGATCCTTAAGGGGGAGGGGGAGCAGCCCCAAGTCGTGGTCCACATAGGCACCAACGACATAGGTAGGAAGAGAGATGGGGATTTAAGACAGAAATTCAGGGAGCTAGGGTGGAAGCTGAGAGCAAGAACAAACAGAGTTGTTATCTCTGGGTTGTTGCCCGTGCCACGTGATAGCGAAGCGAGGAATCGGGAGAGAGAGAAGTTGAACAAGTGGCTGCAGGGATGGTGCAGGAGGGAGAGTTTTGGTTTCCTGCATAATTGGGGCTCTTTCTGGGGTAGGTGGGACCTCTACAAACAGGATGGTCTTCACCTGATCCAGAGGGGTCCCAATATCCTGGGGGGGAGATTTGCTAGTGCTCTTCGGGGGGGTTTAAACTAATTCAGCAGGGGAATGGGAACCTAAATTGTAGTGCCAGTGTCCAGGATATTGAGAGTAGTGAGGTCAGGGATATGGTTACAAGGACGCAAGAGGGCACTGGCAAGCAAGAACCAGGTTTAAAGTGTGTCTACTTCAACGCCAGGAGCATCCGGAATAAGGTGGGTGAGCTTGCAGCATGGGTTGGTACCTGGGATCTCGATGTAGTGGCCATTTCGGAGACATGGATAGAGCAGGGGCAGGAATGGATGTTGCAGGTTCCGGGATTTAGATGTTTCAGTAAGAACAGAGAAGATGGTAAAAGAGGGGTGGGGGGTGGCATTGTTAATCAAGGAGAGTATTACAGCGACAGAAAGGACGTTTGAGGACTCGTCTACTGAGGTAGTATGGGCCGAGGTTAGAAACGGAGAGGTGAGGTTACCCTGTTGGGAGTCTTTTATGGACCTCCGAATAGTTCCAGAGATGTAGAGGAAAGGATAGCGAAGATGATTCTCGACAGGGGCGAGAGTAACAGGGTAGTTGTTATGGGGGACTTTAACTTTCCAAATATCGACTGGAAATACGATAATTCGAGTACTTTAGATGGGTCAGTTTTTGTCCAGTGTGTGCAGGATGATTTTCTAACACAGTATGTAGACAGGCCAACCAGGGGCGATGCCATATTGGATTTGGTACTGGGAAATGAACCCGGCCAGGTGTTAGATTTAGATGTAGGTGAGCACTTTGGTGATAGTGATCACAATTCGGTTAGGTTTACCTTAGCGATGGGCAGGGACAGGTATATACCGCAGGGCAAAAATTAAATCTGGGGGAAAGGAAATTATGATGCGATTAGGCAAGATTTAGGATGCGGAAGATGGGAAGGAAACTGCAGGGGATGGGAACAATCGAAATGTGGAGCTTATTCAAGGAGCAGCTACTGTGTGTCCTTGATAAGTATGTACCTGTGAGGCAGGGAGGAAGTTGTCGAGCGAGGGAGCCGTGGTTTACTAAAGAAGTTGAAGCGCTTGTCAAGAGGAAGAAGAAGGCTTATGTTAGAATGAGACGTTAAGGCTCAGCTAGGGCGCTTGAGAGCTACAAGCTAGCCAGGAAGGATCTAAAGTGAGAGCTAAGAAGAGCAAGGAGAGGACACGACAAGTCATTGGCGGATCGGATCAGAGAAAACCCTAAGGCTTTCTATAGGTATATCAGGAATAACGAATGACTAGAGTTAGATTAGGGACAATCAAGGATTGTAGTGGGAAGTTGTGTGTGGAATCAGAGGAGATAGGGGAAGTGTTAAATGAATATTTTGCGTCAGTATTTACAGTAGTGAAAGAAAATGTTGTTGTGGAGAATACTGAGATTCAGGCTACCAGACTAGATGGGATTGAGTTTCACAAGGAGGAGGTGTTATCAATTTTGGAAAGTGTGAAAATAGATAAGTCCCCTGGGCCAGATGGGATTTTTCCTAGGATTCTCTGGGAAGCAAGGGAGGAGATTGCTGAGCCTTTGTCCTTGATCTTTATGTCGTCATTGTCGACAGGAATAGTGCCGGAAGACTGGAGGACAGCAAATGTTGTCCCCTTGTTCAAGAAGGGGAGTAGAGACAGCCATGGTAATTATAGACCTGTAAGCCTTACTTCGGTTGTGGGTAAAATGTTGCAAAAGGTTATAAGAGACAGGATTTATAATCATCTTGAAAAGAATAAGTTCATTAGGGATAGACAGCACGGTTTTGTCAAGGGTAGGTCGTGCCTCACAAACCGTATTGAGTTTATCGAGAAGGTGACCAAACAGGTGGATGAGGGTAAAGCAGTGGATGTAGTGTATATGGATTTCAGTAAGGCGTTTGATAAGGTTCCCCACGGTCGGCTATTGCAGAAAATACGGAAGTATGGGGTTGAAGGTGATTTAGAGCTTTGGATCAGAAATTGGCTAGCTGGTGGTGGTTGATGGCAAATGTTCATCCTGGAGTTTAGTTACTAGTGGTGTACCGCAAGGATCTGTTTTGGGGCCATTGCTGTTTGTCATTTTTATAAATGACCTGGAAGAGGGTGTAGAAGGGTGGGTTAGTAAATTTGCAGATGACACTAAGGTCGGTGGAGTTGTGGATAGTGCCGAAGGATGTTGTAGGGTACAGAGGGACATAGATAGGCTGCAGAGCTGGGCTGAGAGATGGCAAATGGAGTTTAATGCGGAAAAGTGTGAGGTGATTCACTTTGGAAGGAGTAACAGGAATGCAGAGTACTGGGCTAATGGGAAGATTCTTGGTAGTGTAGATGAACAGAGAGATCTTGGTGTCCAGGTGCATAAATCCCTGAAAGTTGCTACCCAGGTTAATAGGGCTGTTAAGAAGGCATATTGTGTGTTAGCCTTTATTAGTAGGGGGATCGAGTTTCGGAGCCACGAGGTCATGCTGCAGCTGTACAAAACCCTGGTGAGACCGCACCTGGAGTATTGCGTGCAGTTCTGGTCACCACATTATAGGCAGGATGTGGAAGCTATGGAAAGGGTGCAGAGGAGATTTACTAGGATGTTGCCTGGTATGGAGGGAAGGTCTTACGAGGAAAGGCTGAGGGACTTGAGGTTGTTTTCGTTGGAGAGAAGGAGGAGGAGAGGTGACTTAATAGAGGCATATAAGATAATCAGAGGGTTAGATAGGGTGGATAGTGAGCGTCTTTTTCCTCGGATGGTGATGACAAACACGAGGGGACATAGCTTCAAGTTGAGGGGGTGATAGATATCGGACAGATGTGAGAGGTAGTTTCTTTACTCAGAGAGTAGTAAGGGCGTGGAACACCCTGCCTGCAGCAGTAGTATTTCCGCCAACTTTAAGGACATTTAAGTGGTCATTGGATAGACATATGGATGAAAATGGAATAGTGTAGGTCAGATGGTTTCACAGGTCGGCGCAACATCGAGGGCCGAAGGGCCTGTACTGCGCTGCAATGTTCTAATTCTAATTCTCACACGAGTCACTATTAAATTCCATCTGCACCTGTCCGCCCATTCTGCTAGCCTATCACTGTCTTGTTGCAGGTGGTTCATTTCATCCTCACTTCTCCAAGTTTGGTGTTATCGGCATATTTAGAGATTCTGCTCTATATTCCAAGATCCAAGTCATTTATCTGTCGCAAGTAAAAAGCAGTGGTTCCAGCAGTGACCCTTGGGGAACAGCACTGTCGACAACTTTCCAGTCTGAGAATGAATCATTTATTACGACTTGCTGTTTCTGTCCTTAAGCCAATTTTCTATCCAATTGGACACTGACCCTCCTATTCCATGAACCTCAATGTTGTTAATCACCCTTTTATGTGTCGTTTCTTAAAATCCATATAAACAACATCCACTGCATGCCCTTCATAAACCTTCTCTGTTAGTTCATCAAAACATGCAGTTAGATTAGTCAAGCATGAACTCCCATTTATAAATCCATGCTCACTCTCCTTAATTAACTCAAACCTCTACAAGTGACTGTTGATTTTTTCCCTGATTGTTCTTTCTGAAACCTTACCCACCACTGCTGTTAATCTAACTGGCCTGTAGTTAGCCGGACTGTCCTTACACCCTTTCTTGAATAAGGGTGTCACATTTGCAACTGTTTAATCCTCTGACACCTCCCCCGTATCCAGGGAAGATTGGAAGATTATAGCAAGCCTTTCTGTTATCTGCTTCCACATTTCCTTTCGCAATCTGGGATGAAAGCCATCCGGACCAGGTAATTTATCTTCATGAAGCATAGCCAGCCTTTTCAGTACCTCCCTCTCTCAATTTGTACCCTCTCAATTGCCTCTACACTCTCCACTTCTACTGATATTTTGTCAAATTCCACTTCCTTAGTGATCATTGATGCAAGGTACTCATTAACTAGATTAACATTGCCCTGCAGCTCTAAGTATATATTACCCTCTTTGGCCCTAATGGGGCCCACTTCACCGCTGACGACCTGCTTATTATTTATATACTGCTTGAAGATTTTTGGGTTCCCTTTCATGTTGACTGCCATTCTATTCTCGTAGAGATAGAGAATACGCTAAATATAGAAGATATAAATATTTCCCATCCTTGGGTGAGGTGGAATTTTTTTATGCTGTGAGTGGTAATGTCCTGATCCACGAGTGTGGTGGATGTAGAGACAATCAATGATTTGAAAAGGAAATTGGATGGATCCTTGAAGCAAAGGAACTTGCAGGATGAAAGGGATCGAGCAGGTGAGTGAAACTGAGTAGCTGGCTCCGATAATTGCTGCAGTCACTGCGATCCCCCTTAATTTTGTACAAGGTGACAATGTTTGCGTCACGCATGTTTTGAGCCCTTGTTGAGCTCGACTATGGAGGGCTCACCGTCCAGTTCCTCCATGACAGGGAAGTCTGGAATGGCACTGAGAGCTACTTCAATGACAATGTTCTCCGTTATGTAGAGTTCAAGATAATGCTCCAGTCACCTTTGAATCTGCTTGTTAGGTTCAGTGATGATCACCCCTCTCTTTGTCTTCAAAAGGTGCTGATTTAGTTACTACTGGGCCCATTGCTTTCTTAATTCCTTCATACATCCCTCTCGCATCCACCCATTCATCAGCAGAGTTTTAACCAGTATTGATTGGTGCAGTGCCGAGCAGTCTGCAGAGACTTGTTTCTGGCAGCTCTGAGAGCATTTAGATGTTGTTTGCTGGGGACTTGTTTGTAGTTCATGAGGACTCTCCTCTTAGTTACAGTAACTGACTCAATTTCAGTCCAATAAGCCTCAAACCAGTCAGCATTCCTCCCATCTCTTTTCCTATACACAGTGAGTGCAGAGTTATAGATGGTGGTGTGCAGATGATTCCACTTTGACACTGCACTGAGGCCTTGAGCATTGTTGTCTGAAAGAGCCTGATCGAGGAAGTTGAGGAACTCCTGGGTCCTTTCTGGATCAGTGGTTCGGCAAGTGTTGATCAGAAGACGACCTTTCTTCATGGATGGATGAAGCTTCCTTGGCTGAAGCCTGACCTTGTTACACACCGGGGAGTGGTCAGTGTCACAGTCAGCGCTGTGAAAGCTGCGAGTGATGAGGACACTGCTGAGGGTGGTATGTCTGGTGAAGATAAGGTCTAGCTGGTGCCAATGGCATGATCTCGGATGTCTCCAGGACACCTTGTAGCACAGCTTGACCTGGAAGTAGCTGTTCATCACACAGAATCCATGGTGACAGCATAGCTCCAGCAACCTCTGTCCATTTTCGTTCATCTTGCAAATCCCCAGGTGCCCTATGCACATTGGCAAAGCTGTATAGTCAGTACCCAAGCTTGTGTTGAAGTCTCCTAGAAGGTACAGTCCCTCAGTGCGGGGAATTCTACTGATGGCAGTGTCAAGTGTCACATAGAATTGATCCTTGACATCTGGGGTGGAGGTGAGTGTCGGGACATAGATGCACATGAGATTAACTGGATTAGCTTGCTGACAAGTGAAGAGTAAGAAGTCTCTCTGAGCCTACTGTGGGTGGTTCACTCATCTCAAGTGGCGTGTATTTTACTGTGAAACCCACTCCATGCTCACGAGTTGCCTCTTGGGCTTTCCCCTGCCAGAAGAAGGTGTAGTGTTTCTCGTTGAGGGATCCACTTTGAACGAGTCTAGTTTCTTGCAGCACAGCAATGTCGACATTGAGTCTTGTGAGTTCCTTGTCGATCACAGCTGTCTTGTGTGTGTCATCAACCTGCAGAAGGTTGTCAGTAAGGCCAGGACACCTGGTCCTTAGATTCCAGCTTGTGATGCGAAGGACTGGTGTCTTCTTTGTTGAGTTTGTTTTTCTTGGTGCGCAGATTATCAATCCGTCTGTTGAGAGATGACTCTCTAAGCTCCAAGCACCCATTGAAGCAAGCAGGTCGTGGCTTCACAGCACCTAACTGACTGAGGGCTGCCCAGCTTGGAGTGAATGGTAGCTATCTAATGAGACACTAAGAGCTCTCCCACTGTCCGAAGTAACCCCTCGCGCTCATACTCAACACCAATTGAATGAGAGCTTATAATCGGTAACTGTTTATTCCCGGGTTGTGCTCATGTTTAACCACGAAGCTGGAGTGTCCTCTCCAGGGCACAGGCCTGGGCAAACAGTATGGAGACCCTGAGCATCAGGACCCCCTCTCAGCATTGCTCGTATTGTCCAAAGGAAAGGAAAAACCAGTACTGTTTGTTACCAGCTCTGCTGCAGGAGTTGCCGGAAAACTGCCTGACAAATCACAGGTAACCGCCTCCAGGACTCCACTGCGGATTTACTGTCCAGGTTTACTGCCTCAGCCTTCTTATTTATTTTTTTATTTATTTAGAGATACAGTACTGAAACAGGCCCTTCCTGCCCACCGAGTCTGTACCGACCATCAACCACCCATTTATACTAATCCTACATTAATCCCATATTCCTACCACATCCCCTCAATTCCCCTACCACCTACCTACACGAGGAGCAATTTACAATGGCCAATTTACCTATCAACCTGCAAGTCTTTGGCTGTGGGAAGAAACCAGAGCACCCGACAGAAACCCACGCAGTCACAGGGAGAACTTGTAAACTCTGCACAGGCAGTACCCAGAATCGAACGCGGGTCACTAGAGGTGTGAGGTTGCGGTGCTAACCACTGCGCCACTGTGTCTTTTCGAGACACCCCTTGAGAAGTGAGACTTTTTGCCCAGAGATGGGGCTCTATTTCTTGGCATCAGGATGGAACCACACACCAGTGGGCCTGTATGACATGCACAAGGATATCACACACTGCCCCATCCCTGTGACAGCTCAGAGAGATACCCTGATGATAATGCACCCCACAGGAAAATCACAAACAGCCCGCTCCCTAGGACAGCTCAGAGTCAGACACTGCACACACTGCAACAACAGTGACATTACTGTATTAGTCCCTCCATTCTGAAAAACAAGCATTCACCCTACTTTATGTTTTCCGTCTCTCAGCCAATTTTGTATCCACGCTGCCACTGCCTCTTTAATCCCATCTGCTCAAATTTTGTTAACAAGTTTATTTTATGGTACTTTTTCAAACACAATTTTGAAGTGCAGACACACACCATCAACCTCACCACCCTGGTCAACTCTCTGTGAAACTTCATCAAATAAATTAATTCATTAATTAATTCATACACAATCTTCTGTTAACCAATCTGTACTGGCTGTCATTTATTAGCCCATGTCTCTTTTTAAACAGGGCTGTAAAATTAGCAATCCTTGCTGACTTATCTTTCAGTTCTGGAAAGTCTATTGTGGGGAATCTCTTTGGGCATGACTTTAACCAATTAAAGCAACAGGATACTTGATTAATAAGTCCAGAACTTTTATTGAGAGTAAAATAGTACTAAATAATTGGAAGTAAAATTATCTTGAACAAACTTGGGGAATATAACTTGACAGCTCTAGCAGGTGTGTGGACTGGTCGAGCTTGGTCTCAGAGTGTCACGGTCCTCTTTGTCCAGTCTAGATCCCTCATCAGGTGGAGAACTTGGTTGATGATCTGAGCCTTTACCCCTGAGGTCTTCTCGCGTTCCTGCACACTGAAACCTTACAAGATCCCTACTTTTAACCCCTGGATGGCCATCACACCACCATGTAAAATGATAATTGGTCTGAGCTGTTGCTTGGTACATTTAATTAATGATGTCTTCCACTAACAGCCAAATGTCCTCAGAATCTCAGACATGAGTACAATGGAGTGGTTTCACACTGTCTCCCAATCTGATCTGAAACAAGTTTCCTATTCATTAAATCGAGACTCTTGAAAATGCTGGAAATACTCAGCAGGTCTGACAGCATCTGTGGAGAGAGAAACAGAGTTAACGTTTCAGATCTGTGATCTTTCATCAGAACTGGGTTGAAATTGTCTGAGGGACTGAGATTGTGGAATCAATTTCAGGGTCAAAAACATTGTACTCTGCAAGGATGGGAAGATGGTGATTATTAAGTATAGTGCAAGAATATAGATGCTTTTACATTATTTGAATCAACATTGATTTAAACTTTGTGCTCACGAAACCTATCTTTTGATCAAAATGACACTGATAGCAATGGAAAAAGCAACACAAGCATTTCACGACCACAGGGCTTTGTAAAGCCTTTTACAGCCAATGAAGGACTTTCCAAGTGTAGTCACTGTACAGTACAATACAATACCCTACAATAAGGATATTTCACATTCGAGTCACGCAAGTCCCAGGCAATGACCTTCTGAAACAAGAGAGAATCTAACCCTCTCCCCTTGACATTCAACAGCATTACGATTGCTGAATCCCCCACTATCAACATCCTGGGGGTTACCATTGACCAGAAACTGAACAGCAGTAGCCAAATAAATATCATGGCTACAAGAGCAGGTGAGACACGAGGAATCCTGCGGCAACTAACTCACCTCCTGACTCCCCAAAGCCTGTCCCCTATCTGCAAGGCACAAGTCAGGAGTGTGATGCAATATTCTCCATTGCCTGGATAGGTGCAGCTCCAACAACACTTAAGAAGCTCAACGTCATCCAGGACAAAGCAGCCCACTTGATTGGTGCCTCATTCACTATATTCACTCTCTCCATCACCAACGCACAGTGGTAGCAGTGTGTCCCATCCACAAGATGCACTGCAGCAACGCAGCAAGCCTCCTTACACAGCACCTTCCAAACCCGTGACTTCTATCACCTTGAAGGACAAGGGCAGCAGATGCATGGGAACACCACCACCTGCAAGTTCCCCTCTGAGCCTCACACCATCCTGGAATTGGAACTATATGACCGTTCCTTCACTGTGGCTGGGTCAAAACCCTGGAACCCCCTTCCTAACAGCACCACATCGACTGCAGTGGTTCAAGAAGGCAGCTCACCACCACCTTCTCGAGGGAATTAGGGATGGGCAATAAATGCAATAAATAAAAATAAAATCAATAAAAAATGACAATATCCTGTAATCCCCAAAAGTAGAAAATACATATGAAAATGAAAATATGATAAAACACAGTCAGCATGGATTTCACAAAGAAAGTCTTGATTAACCTTATCTTTGAAGAATCAACAGCAAGAGTAATACAGCAGATGTAGAAGAGTTTAAGTTAATAAAGCCTCATACTTTTAAGTGCTTGAAACAACAAATTGTGGGTTAACAAACAAGACAGAGCTGGGTGTTGTGCTTTCTAGATTACCCTAAAGCAGGGTGTCAATGAGTTAAATCTTCAGGTTGCTGCAACCAGAATAGACATTGTCCACGATCAGTTTTACTGTTACAAATAAAGGGTGGAACGTTCATTGTGAATCTATAGAAACAGTCTGGTCCTGCACACTGCAGACACATCCACGTCGTCACCAACCAGCTCTCCTATAATTGATGCAGTTATTTGACTTTTCCCCATTAGCTCCATGGAATTAATTTTGAAAGATTTTAAATTCCAAGAAGTTTTGTTAATATTCAGCCCTTGAGAAGAAATCATTCCCTGGCCACAGTGGAGACATCATTGAATATAAAACAGTAGACTACCAGGTAACACAGAGAAAGCTGATCAGCTAATCTATAATTACTTACTTTTCTTACTTTTGCTCTTGCTATTCGGATTTTCATCATTTTCATCTCCTGACTGTGGATATTATTGCGATTAAATGTGAAAAGATGCACTGTGTCTCAGCCCCGGTATATTGGCTCTTTCTCTGTACAGTGCGGTACACACTCAGATACTGACAGTGTCTCTCCCTCCCTCAACTTTCCAGCCCTGACGGTGCAGAAAGCGCTGCTCAAAGTTACACATTCTGACTGTTTGCAGTTGATTAGTGAGAGATTATTAACGTATCCTTCTGCAGCGCTGCCTCGGTTAATAACAGCAGATCTAAGTCACATTTCAGATACAGAAACAGACGCATCAATTATTCACTCTTTCCCAGAGCGAGTGAGGCCGAGACAAGCAGCAACATTCCAGCCCCACGCTCTGCAATTACCCAGCACCAGCGGAAAGCAGTGAATACAGATTCAATCAGTGGGTTAATGTCCATTACCGGGATGCAAGATTCCACGGCCCAGGATAAACATCCCCATACACCGAGAACAAGCTCAGGAAAACCCGGGGGAGTTAATATCCCATTCACTGAGCATTCCAGTAACATTGAACAAGCTCCTGAACTGAGTGAACCTTTCAAATTACAGAAGTGATGACGAGGTCAAAAAGGTCTGAACAGTTGAGGTGACTGAGCGGTTTCAGCTTCTCTGTTCAGGTTGCAGCTTTCACTGGAGGCATGTGTTTAAATCCCACTTCTGACAACTTGATTTTCAGTTACTTTACAGAGTTTCCTTGAAGGTTTGAGGTAGAGTAAATACTGAGGAACTGTTTCTCACTGCTGAACGGTCAATAATCGAAGGTTACAGATTTAAAGTGACTCACAAAACCAGAAGGAACATGAGGAAAAATTCCTTTCTGCAACATGTGGTTAGGATTTCAGTTATGTGGATAGATTGGAGAAGCTGGGGTTGTTCTCCTTAGAGAGGAGATTTGATAGAGGTGTTCACAATCATGAGGGGTCGTGACAGACCTGATAGAGAGAAACTGTTGGATGAAGGATTGAGACTCAGGTAAAAGCTGTGGCTCAGTTGGTCACACTCACCTCGAAATCACAAGCTTCTGGGTTCAGATTTCACAGCTGACACTCCAGTACAGCACTGAGGGTGTTGAAGGTGCTGCCTTTGAGGTGTGATGTTAAACCAAGACCTGGTCTGCATGTTTGGGTGAATGTAAAAGATCCCATGCTGCAATTTCAAACAAGTGAAGAGCAATTCTCCCTGCTGTTGTGATCAATATTTGCCCCTCAATCAGATCAGTTGGTCATTATCACATTGCTGTTTGTGGGTATTAGCTGCTGCATTTCTGACATTACAACAGTGATTACACTTCAAAAGTATTTCATTGTCTACAAAGTGCTTTGATATGTCCAGTGGTCAGGAAAGGTGCTATATAAATGCAAGTCTTTTCTTTCTTTATCACAACCATTGCTGTGTAAAAAATGGTTCTTCATGTCACCTCTGGTTCTTCTGCCAATCACCTGATATCTGTGTCCTCTGCTTTACTGACCCTTTTACCACTGGAAACAGTTTCTCCTTATTTAAACTCTTGAAAACCTCCATGATTTTGAACAAATGTGTCAAATCTCTTCTGAATTTTCTCTGCTGCAA
The DNA here is from genome assembly GCF_036365525.1 of Heterodontus francisci. Classification (NCBI taxonomy): domain Eukaryota; kingdom Metazoa; phylum Chordata; class Chondrichthyes; order Heterodontiformes; family Heterodontidae; genus Heterodontus; species Heterodontus francisci. Next base: position 723,373 of record NW_027141501.1, on the reverse strand, counting down.
GGAGAACAACCCCAGCTTCTCCAATCTCTCCACAGAACTGAAATCCCTCACCCTGCTACCATTGTGGCAAATCTCTTTTTTATTCTTTCCTGGGATGTGGGCACAGCTGACACAATGTGATTCCTGTCAACGGAGCGGCCCGCTGACATCATCGGAGAGCGCCAAGCTGCGCATAGGCACAGCTACATCTTGCCAGGGTTAAGTGGCACATGTACAGGATGATGTCATGGCTCAGCGCCAACATCATCGCATATCAGCCCATGGTCCATCTTCGCACATTTACGCTAAAGCGTCATCGGGTATCCAACCTCTCACTCAGCTGGAGGAAGCGGCTGAATGGGAGACTTTGAGGTTGGAGCTCTCCCCCCTCAGCCTTGACGCTTCTTCTCTTCAGCTGCTCTCTCTCCACCTCGCTGCTCCCCTGGACGATTGTTCCCCACTCGCGTCACCCAGCTCTCTGCCACTCGCTCCCAGCCCCCCAACCCCCACTCCAGCCATTACAACGAGGCCGTGCCACTTCCCTCCTCTTGGCCACTCGTTCTTCACTCCTACGTCACACTTTTTGAGAGGCATAGATAGTGTAGATAGCCAGAGTCTGTGTCCCATGGTGGGGGTGAATAAAACTAGAGGGCATAGATTTAAGCTAAGAGGGAGGAGGTTTAAAGGGAGTCAAAGGGGTAAATTTTTCACAGAAAGAAAAGTGGGCATCTGGAATGAGCTGCCTGGTGGAGGCAGGAACAGTAGTCACATTTAAGAGGCATCTGGACAGGTTCTTGAATGAGCAAGGCATGGAGGGATATGGAATTAATGCAGGCAGGTCGGATTAGTATAGATCGGCATTATGGTCGGCATGGACGCGGTGGGCCGAAGGGCCTGGTTCTATGCTGTCCGACTCTATGACCCTCTGTGACTCCTGTTAATTGTTTAATTATCCACCACCATTCAGGACTGGATGTGGCAGGACTGCAGAGCTTTGATCTGATCTGTTGATTGTGAGATTGCTTAGCTCTGTCTATTGCATGCTGCTTCCGCAATATGACATGCAAGTAATCCTGTGTTGTAGCTTCACCAGGTTGACACCTCATTTTTAGGTCTGCTTGGTGCTGTTGCTGACATGCCCTCCTGCACACTTCATTGAACCACTATTGCTCCCTTGGCTTGATGGTAATGGTAGAGCGAGGGATATGCCAGGCCAGGAGGTAACATATTGTGTTTAAATACAATTCTGCTGCTGCTGATGACCCATAGTGCCTCATGGATGCCCAGTTTTGAGCTGCAAGATCTGTTCATTTCTTCCCTCAGATATAATTGAAAAAACATTCTGAAGAAATGCATGAACTAAATATAAAGGAGAGAGAAATAAATACTGACAAAATAGATGGCAGCAATTGGAAGGTAAAAAGATTTCAGTTTTATTATTGATGAGTGAGAGGAATTTCTCACACTTTGGGGCTTCTGTAAGTGAATTTACTGTATCAGAGTAGAAGTACTGTATCAGGCCTTGTTAGCTCAGTTGGTAGAGTATGAGACTTTTAATCTCAGGGTCTTGGATTTGAGACCCTTGTTGTGTGGCTGTTCTTCCTTTTTTCAGTCTTCATCGGCAGAGAGTTCAAGGAGTGTTTGAAATTAAATTCAACAACATCACCAGATTTCAACCACCCCCCCTTGCCCCCATCCCAGTGTAGCTGACAGGACCATCAACCTCTGCCTTCCCCCTTCCCCTCCCTCCCAGAACTGCGACAGGGATCCCCTTGTCCTCACTTTCCACCCCACCTGCCTCCACATCCAAAGGATCATCCTCCACCATTTCCACCACCTCCAGCGTGATGCCACTACCAAACGCATCTTCCCCTCCCCTGTCAGCATTCCGAAGGGATCGTTCCCTCCGCGACACCCTGGTCCACTCCTCCATTAACCCTGACACCTCATCCCCTTCCCAAGGCACATTCTCATGCAATCGCAGGAGATATAATACCTGCCCTTTTCCCTCCTCTCTGCTCATTATTTAAAGCCCAAACACTCCTTTCAGGTGTAGCAGCGATTTACTTGTACTTCTTTCAATTATGTATACTGTATTCACTGCTCACAATGCGGTCTCCTCTAAACTGGGGAGACCAAGCGCAGATTATGTCGAACACCTCTGCTCAGTCCGAAAGCATGACCCCGAGCTTCTGGTTGCTTGCCATTTCAACACTCCCCCCTGCTCTCATGTCAACATTTCTGTCTTGGGGCTGTTCCAGTGTTCCAGTGAACATCTCCATGGAAAGATCAATCTTACACGCTAGCTCAAATGTTGGATTTTGTATGTTTAGTATCTTTTCTCATCCAAAGATTACACTATCAATCATTCACCACTCTGTCTTCTCCTGAATTTCGAGTTCAAATTTGTTTGTGAAGTTGAGTGACACGTTAAGACAGCACAGTCTTTGTCTTTGTGAAGGAAGTGATTTCGGAATGGCTGTTTGAAACTGCCCCTCGTTGCACAGAAATTCAGTGCAAATGCTCAAATCACCCACAATTTATTTGAGAGAAATTTGTTCACAATTGCATTCGACATGTAAACCGCCTCAACATTAATCTCACTGAAGGAAAGTGTGACCGTGTTGTTTGTTTCAGAGTGTTGATGCCGTTATGTGTCGCTCTTAACCAAGACTGGGACACAACGCAAGGTTGATCCAAGGTTGGCATATATTATCATTCAGGAGCAAGAAAAATCAAAAGGAACCTAACAAGAAAACCCAGTCTCCAGATTTGAGAATCTGTAGATCCGCTTTGGGAAAGTGAATCAGAGCAGAATGAAGGGTGAACTGTCCGACTGCCCAGAAGAGATGAAGACACAGCTCAGTCAGCACGTTCCCCTGGTTTATGATGCTGGAACATTCCTCACACAGAAATTATTCAACCCGATGACAAACGTGCTTACAGCCGATAATTTATTAAGATAATTTTTTTTGAGCTACAACACAAACAGCTACTCGACAATGTGGAAAGTTGCCCAGGTGTGTCCTGTCCATAAAAAAAAACAGGACAAATCCAATCTGACCAATTACCGCCCCATCAGTCTACTATCAATCATCAGCAAAGTGATGGAAGATGTCATTAACAGTGCTATCAATCACCACGCGTTTAGCAATAATCTGCTCATCGATGCACAGTTTAGATTCCGCCAGGGCCTCTCGGATCCAGGCAAACATTTGGAAGCTGGAGTATAATGTGGGAAAATGTGAGGTTATTCACTTTGGTAGTAAGAACAGGTAAATTAAATATTATTTAAATTGCGAGAGACTGCAGAATGCTGCGGTATAGAAGGATCTGGGTGTCTTCGGACATGAATCACAAAAAGTTAGTATGCAGGTAGAGCAAATAATTAGGAAGGCAAATGGAATGTTACCCTTTATTACAAGGGGAATGGAGTATAAAAGGAGAGAAGTCTTGCTACAAATGTACAGGGTGTTGGTGAAACCACACCTGGAGCACTGTGTAAAGTTTTGTTCTCCTTATTTAAGGAGGGATATACTTGCATTGGAGGCAATTCAGAGAAAGAGATGGGCCACTGTCTCTTCCCCACCACAGCCACCTCGAGGGCATTGTGCGGAGGGGGTGAGACTTCGGGCGTGCAGGAAGGATCTGATGGGGAGGGTTCTTCTCACCACCAGCCAAGTTACATCTTGGTGCTTGTTTGAAAGTTCTGGTGATGAGGCATTCCGCCAAATGACTTTGGCAGTTTGCTCGGGGAACCATCCGACTGCATCCACCATCTCCTTTTCCTGTAGGGCCTTGAGGATATTCCGTGCAGACCACTACCTGAAGGATTGGTGGTCAAAGATGTTTTTCCACAGAAACTTTCCCACGAAGGATAGGTGGTACGGCACGGTCCAACTGGATGGAGCATTCCGCGGCAATGTGACCAGGCCCATCCTTCACAACGCTGGGGACAGATAGAACCTCAGCACGTAGTGACACTTGGAGATTGTGTCCTGGGGATCTGCGCACAGCTTGATGCAGCCGCACACGAAGGTAGTCATCAGGATGAGGGTGACGTTGGGTACATTTTTCCCGCCCTTATCCAGGGGTTTGAACATCGTGTCCCTCCAGACCTGGTCCATTTTGGAACCCCATATGAAGCGGAAAATGGCTCGGGTGATCGCCACAGCGCAGGAGTGGCGTATGGGCCAGACCTGCACCACGTACAGCAAGGTGAGCGCATCGCACCTGATGACCAGGTTCTTACCCACAATGGAGAGAGATCGCTGCTCCCACATGCTCAGCTTATGGTGTATCCTGGCTACTCGCTACTTCCAGGTTTTGGTGCACGCCCCGGCCCTTCCGAACCATATCCCCAGCACCTTCAGGTAGTCTGACCTGATGGTGAAGGGGACAAAGGATCGGTCAGCCCAGTTCCCAAAGAACATGGACTCGCACTTGCCATGGTTAACTTTGGCTCCCGAGGCGCGTTCGAACTGGTCGCAGATGCTGATCAGTCTGCGAACGGACAGTGGATCCGAGAAAAATACGGCGACCTCATCCAGGTACAGGGAAGTTTTAACCTGACTGACTCCACTGCCTCGGATTGTAACCCCCCACTTATGCTTGCATCCTTCCTAATAGACTCAGCAAAGGGTTCAATGCAACAAACAAACAAGACAGAGGAGAGAGGACTGCCCTGTCTGTCTTTGCAAAGCAGGTGTAGAAAAAGATGCAGTGGTTTTTATTGCGGTTGATCCCAAGCAGCTGTGTAACACAGGAGTCTGTGCTCCACAGGCTGTTCTCAGGGATGCACACCGAGATAGACATCAACTGCTGCTGGAGGACTATCAATTCGGTGAAAGACGCACTTTGGTCTGCCCGAAACATGCTGGTCGTCCAGCGCAAAGAGTTGTCCACGACCTAATGTTGCAGACTGGCACATTCCAAGGTCCAAGACTACGTGCTGAGGGACGTACTACAGCTTGGGGCAGCCGCTGCAAAGGCTCCCTGGGGAAGACCACTGTGTAAGGTACCCCCACCAAGGTGAACTGAGGGGCAGGATCCATGGAAATCCCCTCGGGCTGTATCCAGGAAATATTTCTCCGCCTCCAGGCTCACTTCTTTGACCAGGAGTCCTCCTCCCAACCAGCAGACCCATTCACCCACCTCCAGCATTCTCCCTCTACCTGGACCCCTCCCCCTGGCCACTTACCCACTCTTGATCTCTTCATTGAAAACTGTCGGCGAGACATTTGTCATCTCAATTTCTCTGCCCCCCTCACTCACTCTAACCTGTCCCCCTCTGAACTTGACTCATTCCGTTCTCTCAGGTCTAACCCCGACATGGTCATCAAACCTGCAGACAAGGGTGGTGCTGTTGTTGTATGGCGTACCGACCTCTACCTTGCAGAGGCTCAGCGCCAACTCACAGACACTTCTTCCTATCTCCCTCTGGACCATGACCCCATCGCCGAAAATCAAGCCACCGTCCAAAGGACTGTCACTGACCTCATCTCCTCTGGAGAACTTCCCTCTACAGCTTCCATCCTCATAGTCCCGCAACCCCGAACAGCCCGCTTCTACCTCCTTCCCAAAATCCACAAACGGGAATGTCCCGGCAGACCCATTGTGTCAGCCTGCTCCTGCCCCACTGAACTTATGTCTTCCTATCTTGACTCTATCTTTTCTCCGCTGGTCCAGTCTCTTCCCACCTACATCCGTGACTCTTCTGACGCCCTCCATCATTTTGACAATTTCCAGTTTCCTGGTCCCAACCGCCTCCTCTTTACTATGGACGACCAATTGCTCTGCACCTCCATCCCCCGCCAGGATGGTTTGAGGGCTCTCCGCTTCTTCCTGGAACAGAGGCCCAACCAGTCCCCATCCACCACCACCCTCCTCTGCCTGGCTGAACTTGTTCTCACATTGAACAACCTCTCCTTCAACTCCGCGCACTTCCTTCAAGTAAAAGGTGTCGCTATGGGTACCCGCATGGGTCCTAGTTATGCCTGTCTTTTTGTGGGATATGTCGAGGATTCTTTGTTCCAGTCCTACTCAGGCCCCCTCCCCCAACTCTTTTTCTGGTACATTGATGACTGTATCGGTGCCGTTTCCTGCTCCCGCCCCGAACTGGAAAACTTTATCAACTTTGTTTCCAATTTCCACTCTTCTCTCACCCTTACATGGTCCATCTCTGACACTTCCCTTCCCTTCCTCAACTTCTCTGTCTCCATCTCGGGGGTAGGTTGTCTACTAATATCCATTATAAGCCCACCGACTCCCACAGCTACCTCGACTACACTTCTTCACACCCTACCTCCCGTAAGGACTCCATTCCATTCTCCCAATTTCTCCGTCTTCGATGCATCTGCTCTGATGATGCTACCTTCCATGACGGTGCTTCTAGTATGACCTCCTTTTTCCTCAACCAAGGAATCCCCCCCCCCCACTGTTGTTGACAGGGCCCTCAACCGTGTCCGGCCCATTTCCCGTACCTCTGCCCTCAACCCTTCCCCTCCCTCCCAGAACCGTGACAGGGTTCCCCTTGTCCTCACTTTCTACCCCATCAGCCTCCATATCCAAAGGATCATCCTCTGCCATTTCCACCACTTCCAGCATGATGCCACTACCAAACACATCTTCCCCTCCCTTCCCGTGTCAGTATTCCGAAGGGATCGTTCCCTCTACGACACCCTGGTCCACTCCTCCATTACCCCCACCACCTCGTCCCCATCCCATGGCACCTTCCCCTGCAATCGCAGGAGGTGTAATACCTGCCCATTTACCTCCTCTCTCCTCACTATCCCAGGCCCCAAATACTCCTTTCAGGTGAACCAGCGATTTACTTGTACTTCTTTCGATGTAGTATACTGTATTCGCTGCTCACAATGTGGTCTCCTCTATATTGGGGAGACCAAGCGCAGACTGGGTGACCGTTTTGCGGAACACCTCCGCTCGGTCCGCAAGCAGGACCCTGAGCTTCCGGTTTCTTGCCATTTCAACACTCCCACCTGCTCTCATGCTCACATCTCTGTCCTGGGATTGCTGCAATGTTCCAGTGAACATCAACGCAAGCTCGAGGAACAGCGTCTCATCTACCGATTAGGCACACTACAGCCTGCCGGACTGAACATTGAGTTCAATAATTTCAGAGCATGACAGCCCCCCATTTTACTTTCATTTTTAGTTGTTTTTTCTTTTTTCTTCTTTTTTGCTTTTTTACATTTTTTACAACCTTTTATATTGCGTTTATTTCATTTCATCTTAGTTTATTCAGTTTGCTTACCCACTGTTTTTTTCAGGTTTGCACTTGCTGCTGTTCAATATTCAGACCGTTAACACCTATTCTGTACTAATGCTTTGTCTTTCAACACACCATTAACATATTGTTTGCCTTTGCTCCATGACCTTTTGGTCAGCTGTGTGGCCTTGTCCAACCTGCACCTTCTCCTTTGTTATCTCTTGCCCCACCCACACCTCACTTGCTTATAACCTGTGATATTTTTAATATTTGTCAGTTCCGAAGAAGGGTCAGTGACCCGAAACGTCAACTCTGCTTCTCTTTCCACAGATGCTGCCAGACCTGCTGAGTGGTTCCAGTATTTCTTGTTTTTATTCCAGAAAATATTTGTTTGCTGCAAAACGTACATGACAGGTAAAATGAAATGGAAGGGTTGTGAGGCAATTCACTCCTGTACTGAAGGAAACTTATCTCCTTTGCAATCTTTGTATTGTTGACTTGGTGCTGTTTTTGAACTGTTTTGTAATGTATCTTTTTATAGTTTATTTAACGAATAAAGTACATTTTGGAAATAAAAAAAAAGTTCAGAGAAGGTTCACTGGATTTATTCCTGTGATGAAGGGGTTGTCTTATGAGGAGGATTGAGCAGGTTGGACCTATACTGATTGGAGTTTAGAAACATGAGAGGTGATCGTATTGAGACAGATAAGATTCTGAAGGGTCTTGACAGGGTAGATGCTGAGAGGATGTTTCCCATCGTGGTGGAATCTAGAACTCGGGGACACAGTTTCAGAATTAGGGATTTTCCATTTAAGAAGGAAATGAGGAGGAATTTCTTCTCTCAGACAGTCGTTCATCTTTGGATTTTTATCTACAAGGAAGTCAAGGGTTATGGGGGGCAGGCAAGAAATTGGGGTTGATGTCATGATCAGATCAGCCATGATCCTATTGAATGGCGGAGAAGGCTCGAGGGGGCCAAATGGCCTCCTGCCTCGACTATTTCTGTTCTTATGATCTCATTGCAGCTTGTTCCAAATAGAGACAAAAGAGTGGAATTCCAGAGGAGAGGTGAGAGTAATTACCCTTGAGTGAGTGTGGCATCAAGGATCCCTAGCAATATTGAAATCAATGGGAATCAGGGGAAAAGTGTCCACTTGTTGGAGTCATACCTGGCACAAAGCAAGATGATTATGGTTGGTGGAGGCCGATCATCTCAATCCAGGACATTGCCTCAGGAGTTTCTCAGGGTAGTGTCCTAGGCTCAACCATCCTCAGCTCTTTCATTAATGAGTTTCCACTCAACTTAAGTCAGAAGTGGGAATGTTAGGTGATGATTCACAACTCCTCAGATACTGAAGCAGTCCGTGTCCGCAAGCAGCGAGACCTGAACAACATTCAGGCTTGAGCTGATAAGTGACAAGTGACTTGGTTGCCACAAAAGTGCCACGCAGTGAACATCTCCAATGAGAGACAATCAAACCATCTACATTTTAATACTCAGCAGCATTATCATCACTGAATCCCTCACCAGCAACATCTTGGGGGTTACCATTGACCAGAAACTAAACTGGACCAGTCACATCTATGCTGCGGCTTTTAGCGTAGGTCAGAAATTGGGAATTCTGCAGCAAGTATCTCACCTCCTGACAGGACAAAGCCTGTCCATTGTCTACAAGGCACAAGTCAGGAATGTGATGGAATACTCTCCACTTTTCTGGATAGCTGCAGCTCCAACAACACATAAAAAGCTCAATACCACCCAGGACAAAGCAGTCGTCTTCATCGGTACCTCACCCACCACCTTAAACATTCACTCCCTCCACCAGCAGAGCACAGTGACAGCAGTGTGTACCACCTACAAGATGTACTGCAGTAACTCGCTAAGTAACGTTCAAAAGCACCATCCAAACCCGTGATCACTACCACCTCGAAGGATAAGGGCAGCAGATGCATGGGAACACCACCACCTGCAGGTTCACCTCCAAGTCACTCAACATCATGACTTGGAACTATATCACCATTTCTTCACTGTTGCTGGGTCAAAATCCTGGAACTCCCTCCGCAATAGCACTGTGGGTGTTCCTACACCACATTGACTGCAGCAGTTCAAGAAGGGAACTCCCCACCACATTCTCAAGGGCAATTAGGGATGGACAATAAATGCCAGCCTTGCCAGCGATACTCACACCAAAGAATGAATAAAAAACAAATCATTCTCCACAGATTCCCCACAATCCAGGCTTGGACATTTACTTCAGGAGCACAGAGCTTTATATAACTACAACATGAGTTCCAATCTTCAGATTCCATTAGCCTTTCACATTATTTTCTACCAGTCCACTAGCTTTTAGTGATTCAGCACTCGGGTCTCTGCTTCTCCAGTTTCTAACATCTCACCACTTATAAAAAACACTCTGATCTATCTTTCGTAGGTACTAGATGACCCCTCATTTTAAACTCCATCTGCCAAAGCATTGCTCACTCACTTAATCTATCAAGAAGATTTGAAAATAAATTTCTTGCCAAAGGATAATGTTCTGCTTCTGCTCCCTCGCCATTTGCTTTTCCCGTTAGTCTTTCATTTGGTGTAAATCCAGAGAAAGTAAAGATGGAAGGCAGGAGGGAGGGAAAAATCTTGCTCCTTTTCGTGATCCCTATTTGATCTTCATTCCAGTCCAATTTGGGTGAAGAATTCCGATTGTCTGTCTCAATTTTAATAAAGTATAAACAATTCTGGAATCACCAGCGAGATATTGACAAGAACATGTTTCCAGGCCAACTTTCCACAAAATCTCCCCCACAACAATGTTTTGGACACTTCATAAACTAACTACAAAATTGGGATCCGAACCCACACATGCAAAGCAAAATGCATTAGCACGCCCCCGTCTTAACCTCTCGACCACCTTGTCAGCTGTTTGGACAGTGCAGATCCTGGCTGTGCAGCCAGATGTGCAATGATGGAAATGCAGCTTCTGTAAGTAAATGAAATTTCCATCACATCATTCCCTGTTGGGAATGGAGCGGTGTGAAACATTTCCAGACCATGTCCAACACATTTCTACTCAGTGTGAAAATCCACCATGGAAAGACTGGAACATACAATCATATCATCACATCATGATTAACATCACTCAGACACCTGAACCATTAGGTCACTGACGAAGTTATGATGACCGAATTTCTCATGAAATGACAACTGAACTAACTGACTGGAAGAATTGCTTTAATTCCACATGATCAGAGAGGCACAGCCTCAGACCGACTTGGCAGATGAATATTGATTGAATAATTTTTGTGTGAGGAATGTTCCAGCATCATGAACCAGGGGAACGTGCTGACTGAGCTGTGTCTTCACCTCTTCTGGGCAGTCAGACAGTTCACCCTTCATTCTGCTCTGATTCACTTTCCCAAAGCGGATCTACAGATTCTCAAATCTGGGGACTGGGTTTTCTTATTTATTTCCTTTTCATTTTTCTTGCTCCTGACTGACAAATATATTCTAAATCTCGGATCAACCCTCCCCTTTGCGTCGTGTTACAGTCTTGTTTAAAAAAGACACAAAACGGCACAAACACTCTGAAACATACAACACGGTCACACTTTCCTTCAGTGAGATTAATGTTGAGCTGTTTTCCAGGTTAAATGCAATTGCAAACACATTGCTCTCAAAGAAATTGTGGGGGATTGAGTTGCCGTTGAAATATTAGCACTGAACATTTGTACAAGGAGGAACAGCCATTCCAAACTCACATCCTTCACAAAGGCAACCACTGAGCTGTTTTCTTGTGTGAATAAAATTCATAAGAAAAGTTAAAGTTCACAAGAAAACAGATGTAAACGATTGATAGCTAAACTTTTGAAGCAAGGATATGAATCCAAGATTTTCTGATTATTAGACAAACATTCGAGCCAACAAAGCTGCAGAGGCAGATCACAAATGCTGTGACAACTAAGGGCAGAGGAGGGCACTCTTTATTCTCATCCCACTTCTCCACAGGTCACAACATCTATTTTAACTTTCCCCACTTACTGAAACAGTCAATCATATACTCTATTTTTCCCAGAATAGAAGACACTGCCCAGATTTCTTTAATGAACAACAAAATGATTCATTTATTGTAGAACAAGTTTTAACTAGTCATGAAGTAAAGCATAAACACACAGGTGGAAATTTCGAAAGTTCCCTTTTCACCTTTCCTTTTAAAGTCCTTTTTTAAAATCTTCGAGCCACATGCGCACACACACATACACCGGTTAACTGAAAAGATAAAAGGGATTTAAAAAAAAAATAATCTTGTTACAAACACAAAAAAAAACTCTTGGGCTGTTTATTTGCTCGTTTTTGAAGAAAACATCAGATGAGATACCTTGCTCCAAGATTGGAATACAGTCTAACTTCTGAGTATACGTAGTCAGGTCACTAGGGTATTTTAGAACAGTTCTTTTCAGAAAGCATTGAGAATTAATTTTAGCAGGCCTTCTTCAAAGAAATGTAACAAGATGAATTAACACACTGGACTTCTCAGGATCTTTTAAAGATTTTCTGGAAAACAAGCTGGGTTGTGGTCTTCTCTCCTTCCTTGACACTTCTTCAGGCTAACTTTATCTGCTGCTCACTCCAGCAGGTAAAACACACTGACTCTACAACCAAAAGCTTGTGAGTTTTCTGCTGTCTTAGGTGTACGCTGCTGCTGCCGAGCTTGTCCACTCAAGGGGCGTGAATGACTTCACTAACCACATCTCCCTGTTACCAGGGTTTCTGTTCTATATTTAACTTGAATTATGTGACAAACAGTAAACATAATTGCCAAATTGGCTCTTTTGGTGCTCTCTTGAAAAAGAAATGGCCCTACATTTATTCAGTTTGATTATGACTTCTTTAAAAAATATTTTAACAGAAGAAACAGAATCACTTCCAAAACAGCATGTACTTTCCCTGAGCTACAGGTTATTGCAAGACTCTTTAGCTGTGTTTATTTTAGGTGATTTTGTATTCAGGTTCTTTCTGAATCCATGTGTTTGCAGATCTTTGTGAATGAGAGATGTGGAGATATGCTTAAAAAATTTCCCTTTAAATTATTCATATCTCCGTCTTTTCCCGAACTTTGTGCAAACACATTAATGAGTGAATCACACACATCAAGCCGTCAAACCTGTCCGCGAAACATTGAAAGGTGACAGTGTTTATTGTAACGGGGTTCCATTTATTTAGACACACCTTGATGATTCACACATGTAATGTATTTTTATATTATATTCATGACATAATGATGTAAATAAACACTTCCTTGCACTTGCCATCCTTGTTGAACATTTTCTCTGCTGATGCCCCCTGAATATTTTAGAGAACATGGTGACGAGGTTGAGATAAAAGTCTGTAAATATAGGCAGCAAACAGCAGCAGGGACTGCAGTGAACAAGATTTACGTGACATATTTGTGCTTCTATTGGTGGGTGAAATAAGATAGAAAACACACAAAATCCTACATTTGAGCTCACGTATAAGATTGCTCTGTCTATGGAGATATCATCAAAGAATGCTCAGGAATTTTGTCCTATGCCAGTGATAGTAACACACTTCAGGGGAACTTAAAAAAAACTGTAAAATGGGCTTTCACATAACAGATGAAATTTTACACAGAGAAATGTGAAGTGATACAATTTGGAAGGAAGAATGCCTGATAATTGAAACGTTACAGTTCTAAACTGGGTGCAGGAGCAGAGAGACAATGTACACCAATGTTAGAAGGATTGAAAAGGTAGCGAAGAGCAAACAGGACACTTGGCTTTATTAATAGAGGCATAGAGTAAAAACGTATAAGTTATGCTAAACCTTTATAGAATACTGGAAATGAATGGCCTCTTCCTGTACCTCCACAGAAAGCTTCCATTCCAGGTTTACACACACTCATCAGGATCACACTCCACAGATCCTGCCACTCCAGGCTCGGACACCCACTTCAGGATCACTCTCCACAGATCCCGCCATTCCAGGTTCGGACACCCACTTCAGGATCACTCTCCATAGATCCCAGCCCTACGGGCTCGGAGACCCTCTTCAGAGATCCTAAATCTCCAGACAAGGACATCCTTTGAGGACCACACTCCACAGATTCTTCCCTCCAGGCTCAGACACACTCTTCAGAATCACTCTCCATACATCCCGCCGCTCCACACACGGATATCTCCCTCAGGATCAGATCAAAGAATGTTGCTTGTCACTTATCAGCTCAAGACTGAATGCTGTTCAGGTCTTGCTGCTTGCAGGCACAGACTGCTTCAGTATCTGAGGAGATGTGAATCATCAGCGAACATTCCCACTTCTGACTTATGTTGAAGAGAAAGCCATCAATGAAACAGCTGAGGATGGTTGGGACTAGGACACTGCCCTGAGAAACTAAGTATCCAGTCATGAAAGGTGGTGGACAATTAAATAACGAACCAGATGAGGAGGGTCCAAAAACATTCCTATCCTCAATGTAGGTGGGGCCGAGCACGTCAGTGCAAAAGGTGAAGCTGGAGCATTTGAAACCATCTTCAGTCAGAAATTGCTCAGTGGATGATTCATCTCGGCCTCTTGAGTTCCCCAGCATCACAGCTTCCAGTTTTCAGCCAATTTGCTTCACTCCACATAATGGCAAGAAACAGCTGAAGGCACTCGATACAGCAGACTATGGTCCCTAGCAACATTCCGGCTCTAGTACTGAAGACTTGTGCTCCAGAACTAGCTGCGCTCTCAGCCAAGCTGTTCCAGTAGAGCTACAAAACAGGCGTCTACTCAACAATGTGGAAAATTGCCCAGGTGTGCCCTGTCCGAAAAAAGCAGGACAAATGCAATCTGAGAAATTACCGCCCCATCTGCCTACTATTAATCATCAGCAAAGTGATGGAAGATGTCACCAACAGTGCTATCAAGCACCACACACTTAGCAATAATCTGATCATCGATGCTCAGTTTAGGTTCTGCCAGGGTCTCTCAGCTCCAGGAAATAATTTGGCAGATAGAGTATAATGTGGGAAAATGTGAGGTTATCGACTTTGGTAGGAAGAATATAACAGGAAAATATTATTTCAATTGTGAGAGATTACAGAATGCTGCAGTGTAGAAGGATCTGGGTGTCCTCGGACATGAATCACAAAAAGTTACCATGCAGATACAGCAAATAATTAGGAAGGCAAATGGAATGTTACCCTTTATTGCAAGGGGGATGGAGTATAAAAGTAGAGAAGTCTTGCTACAAATGTACATGGTGCTGGTGAAACCACACCTAGAGTACTGTGTACAGTTTTGGTTTCCTTATTTAAGGAGGGATATACTTGCATTGGAGGCAGTTCAGAGAAGGGTCACTAGATTTATTCCAGTGATGAAGGGGTTGTCGTTTGAGGAAAGTTGAGCAAGTTGGACCGATACTCCTTGGAGCTGAGAAAAATGAGAGGTGACTGTCTTGAGACATATAAGATTCTGAGGGGACTTGACAGGGTAGATGCTGAGAGGAAGTTTCCCCTCGTGATGGAATCTAGAACTAGGGGACACAGTTTCAGATTTAGGGGTTTTTCATTTAAGAAGGAATTTCTTCTCTCAGAGGGTCATTAATCTTTGGAATTCTCTACCACATAGAGCAGTGGAGGCTGGGTCATTGAATGTCTTCAAGATTTTTATCTACAAGAGAGCCAAGGGTTATGTGGGCAGGCAAGGAAGTGGGGTTAAGGTTATGATCAGGTCAGCCATGATCCTATTGAATGGCGGAGCAAGCTCGAGGGGCCAAATGGCCTACTCCTGCGACTAGGTCTTCTGATCTTCTGCTCTTATCACTCATTGCAGCTTGGTCCAAACAGAGATGAAAGAGTGGAATTCCAGAGGAGAGGTGAGAGTGATTGCCCTTGAGTGAGTGTGGCATCAAGGATCCCTAGCAAAATTGAAGTCAATGGGAATCAGGGGGAAAACTCTCCACTTGCTGGAGTTGTACCTCGCACAAAACAAGATGTTGTGGTTAGTGCAGGCCAATCATCTCAGCCCAGGACATTGCTTCAGTAGTTTCTCAGGGTAGTGTCGTAGACCCAAACATCCTCAGCTGTTTCATTGACGACTTTCCCTTCAACATAGGTCAGAAGTGGGAATGTTAGGTGATGATTCACAACTCCTCAGTTGAAGCAGTCTGTGCCTACAAGCAGCAAGACCTGAACAATATTCAGGCTTGAGCTGATAAGTGACAAGCAACCTTCTGGCCACACAAGTGCCACGCAGTGAACATCTCCAATGAGAGAGAGAAAAAAATCTACCTTTTGATATTCAGAAGCATTATCATTGCTGAATCCCCCACCATCAATATGTTGGGGGTTACCATTGACCAGAAACTTAACGGGACCAGTCACATCTATGCTGCGGCTATAAGTGCAGGTCAGAGATTAGGAATTCTGCAGCAAGTATCTCACCTCCTGATACACCAAAACCTGTCCACCATCTACAAGGCACAAGTCAGGAGTGTGATGGAATACAGCCCACTCAACAACACTCAAGAAGCTCAATTCCATCCAGGACAAAGAAGCCCACTTGATCGCCACCTAACCCACCAACTTAAATATTCACTCTCTCCACCACCAGTACACAGCAGCTGCAGTGTGTACCATCTCTATATGCACTGCAGTTACTCGCCAAGTATCCTTCAACAGCACCTTTCAAACCTGTGACCTCTAATACCTCGAAAGACAAGGGCAGCAGATGCATGGGAACTCGCCATCTGCAGGTTCTTCTCCAAGTCACTCACCATCCTGACTTGGAACTATATCGCCATTTCTTCACTGTTGTTGGGTCACAATCCTGGAACTCCCTACCCAGTAGCACTGTGGGTGTTCCTACACCATATGGACTGCAGCAGTTCAAGACGGCAGCTCACCACTGCATTCTCAAAGGCAATTAGGAATGGGTAATAAATGCTAGCCTTATCAGCGATACTCACATCCTAGAATGAATAAAAAACAAATCACTCTCCACAGATTCCCCACACTCTGGGCTTGGACATTCGCTTCAGGAGCACAGAGCTTTATACCACTGCAACATGAGTTCCAAACTTCATATTCCGTTCGCTTTTCACATTATTTTTCTGCCAGTCCACTAGTTTTTAGTAATTCTGTATTCGGGTCTCGGCTCCCCAAAAGTTTCTAACATCTCACCTCTTGCAAAAAACACTCTGATCTATCTTTCGTAGGTCCTAGATGACCCCACATTTTAAACTCCATCTGTCAAAGCATTGCTCACTCACTTAATCTATCAAGAAGATTTGGAAATAAATTTCTTGCCAAAGGATCATGTTCTGCTTCTGCTCCCTCGCCGTTTGCTTTTCCCGTTCGTCTTTCACTTGGTGGAGATCCAGAAAATTTCAAGATGGAAGGAAGGGAGGGAGGCAAAATCTTGCTCCGTTTCGTGATCCCAATTTGATCTTCATTCCAGTCCAATTTGGGTGAAGAATTCCAATTGTCTGTCTCAATTTTAATAAAGTATAAACAATTCTGGAATCACTGTCTGGAAATTGACAAGAACAGGTTTCCAGGCTGACTTTACGCAAAAAGTGCCCCATTTTAAACAATGCACTACACAGCTCACAAACTAGCAATAAGAATGGGATTCAAACCCATACATGAAGAACAAATAGATCAGCAGTCCATTGCCTTAACCTCTCAGCCACCTGGTCAATTGCACAAACATGACTGTCACCTTCAACACAACTCCTGGCTATGCAGCCAGCTGCAGTGACCGAATGGTTCAGGCGTCTGAGTGATGTTAATCATGATGTGATCAAATGATTGTATGTTCCACTCTTTCGGTGGTGGATTTTCACACTGAGTGGAAACGTGTAGGACATGGTCTGGACATGTTTCACACCGCTCCATTCTCTATTTCATTTACTTACAGAAGGTATATTTCCATCATTACACAACCCATAAGATGAACTTTTTCCAAAAGACTTCAGTGTGTTTAACTCTGTGTCCAACACTGTGAGGCAGCTTTCTGTGTTTATAAAGAGTGTAATTTATTGACTGGTCTCTTGGATCTTGGATCAAACAGGGTGACAGACAGAGGTCTGTGTGCAGAGGGTTTGGAGGTGAGCTCTGATTCCTCACCCTTTCTGGATTATGAGGAATAAAGAATGAATGAGAGAGAGAGAATGTGGGAGAAGGGATGATGGAAGAATGTGTCCGTGAACCTGATTAAAAGTGGCTCAAACGCAAGATAATATTAAGATATCAAGAGCAGAACATTAACATAATCTGAGTTCCGCGATCTGGTCGGGTCCCATTCCCCTGAAGTGAGGAATGAACGGGTGGGAAATTCCACCTGGAGTTAGATTTATCTCCAATGAAGATGAGCTCACAGTGAGGATGGAATAGCTCAGTTGGGAGAAAACTAGATTGAAGAACCAGGATACAATCCCTGGTTTCATCAGGTTTAATTTGGTGTCTCCATCATTTTAAGTAGAGAGAATCAGAGGGGAGATTTTCCACTCTTGACCCCATGGGCTGAATTTTAAACTAACGGTGCGGCTCTTGGCAGAGGCACCGGAAGTGGGTGTCGACACCAAACGAGTGAAATGTGGCCGACCGACCCCGATCACGGAGCAGCCGACCAATTAATGAAGGGGAGACGTGGGGCCCATGTAAACAAGGACCAGAGGTAGGGAATGAGGCGCTGATGGCACCGACATCTGACACAACGGCAGGTGCTGGCACCATATTTAAAGGGTTGCCAGCCCTGCATTCACTGCTGCCTGGTTTAAAGGAGTGTCTTCCTGAGAGCCCTCTGCTGTCCCAGGACCCGTTCTGCTGCCTCTGATGCCCCAGGACCCGTTCTGCTGCCTCTGCTGCCTGATGGGTAAGGAGCTGAATGCAAGCCTGCAGTGACCATGGTCCCACGGTTTAGCGATGCCTCCCTGCCACTTCTCCTCCAGGTGGCAAGAGAAAGGTGGAAGATCCTCTTCCCCAGGGATGGGAGGTGGAGACCTGTCCACCTGACCAAGCAAAGCTGGCTGAAGATAGTAGGTGAGGTCAGCAGCCGTGGGTTCACCCCCAGGACATGGATCCAGTGCAGGAAGTGGGTCAATGACCGGATCCAGGCTGCTCAAGTGAGAACTCCAAACACTTTGGACCCTTTGGACATTGCGTGTTGCAGAGTGAGAGGGAGTGTTTGGTGGAAAGGGAGTGACCACCCAGTCATGTGTATTGGGGAAGGGCAGCAGGACATGCTGCCTGAGGCTTGGCTGCATCTCGGTGAGAGGTGCATGTCAGTCATTGTATAACCTCACGCAGTCCCTCGAGAGGGGCCGCATGCAGGAGGAATACGTGTATCCCCATCATGGACTGCTGGGCTATCACCATCAGAGATCTTGTCCCCGCTGGGAGACTAACTTTGTTCATCATTGTGTCTGCAGGAGAAGACATCCCACAATTGGAAAGAGCCAATCAAGACCGACGGTGGAGTGCCTTATCTCCATGTCCTCATCCCGATGGAGGAGGAGGCCATGGCACTGGCCGGGCAGCAAAGCAGCTGCTCCATAGCTGATGGAGAGACAGGGGCACCTACCCAAGAGAGTGAGTGAACATCTCCTGGGGCACAAGGGAGCATCTGCTGCAAAGGAGCCACACTGCTCATCTGTTCACCACTGCATCAATGGAGCTGCACAGTAGGGGTGGTTGGAATGTCACGATGGGAAAACCCTAACCCTTCAATGTCCCTGTTTTCTCATGAAGGCCCGGATGAATGACATGAGCGAAGAGCTGGAGAGACTGGGAGACAGCTGCACACATCTGAGGAGCAGGAGGGAGCCTCAGAGGGTGCACCGTCACATCATTCCCCCGCATCCTGCACCAGAACAGAAACTCTCACGTTGGTGGGTATCCGTTCGCTGTTAGATTTGGGCACAGAAACTGATGAGCACATCACAGACAGGCCCGGGCAGCTGACGGAGGCTGTGACAGCCGAGGCCACTGGCAGTTGGCGGTCTGTGGGAGGCCAGGCCCACGCTGAGCCCCAGGCTGATGACATGCCTCTGGTGTTACTAGCAACACGGGAAATGCTGCAGCTGCAGTGAGAGGTCAGGCAACATCTGGCAGAGTTGCCAGACGCTATGTGTACCCAAGCATGGACAATGGAGGAGTCCATCCAGGCCTTGGACGCTGCACTGTCTCTGATGGGGGTGTGTCTGGCTTCCTCCATTGAGAGATTGGTGACTCTCATGGAGAGGCAGATCCAGCCGACCAATCAGTGGCTGCCGGAGATGTGCACAGACCTGCACTCCATCACTTTGTCCTTGAGCTGCATCCAGCGGTGACAAGGTGAGAGGGGGGACGAGGCACCTGAACTCTCCACCAGGTCCACGTCCCTCTCAGGTCAGCAGGGAGGTACAAGTGTGTCTGATAAGGGGGAGGAGCAGCTGACTGCTACATCTGGGGTCTCCTCTCAGGGGTCTCCTGGTGTGGACAGTAGCTCTGAAGCCCCTCTGCCAGTAACACCAGTGATGCCAGTACCTCCATCATCCTCGCTGACAGAGGGGGTCCCTGTACGTGTGCAGGAGGTCCTCAGTGTGCCAGGGCCCTCCAGGCCTCAGGCAGTGAGAGGACGGCCGCCAATGTCATCCCAAGCCATGGGGCAGCAAGGTCAGCAGCCTGTCTTCACCTCAGCTGACAGAGCAGGGGGAGTAGCACGTAGGAGCACCCGGAAAAGATTTAAGAAGAGCACCTAGATTCACTGAGGGGTTCACGGGTGAATGTACATTCCAGGTGGATAGGGTTGTGTTTGGTGTCGCACAGAATAAAGAAATGATGTTCTCTCACTATGTCTCCTTCCAATTGTTGATGCCCTTTTGGACTTCATTTCAACCCTTCCTCCCAAGGGGCTGGAAGTGAGGGACCAAGCCGTGAGTTCACAAAGCTTCGGCCTTGTCACTGTGCGATGTGTAACTGGGCGCTGTAGTGCAGAAGGAAAGAGGTGACAACAGGGCTGCTTAAAGCTAAGGCTTTATTGCTGTGGTTCCAGAAGGTGGTAAGGCTCAAAGGAAACTTGAATCTATAAGGGTGTCTCGTGCCTCCCTTGTGTGTATCTCATGGTGGCTTTCCTGCTGTGCCTGAGGTTCCTCATCTGGCACTGCTTGGGCAGCATCCTCCTCCACATCCTCATCATCAGAGGAGGCACCACACTCCATGATATCATCACTAGTCAACACCTCACCCCTCTGTAATGCCAGATTGTGCAGAGCACAGCAAACCACCATGATATGCGAGACCCTCACCAGGACATACTGAAGGGCTCCACAGGAACAATCTAAGTGCCTGAATCTCATCTTCAGGAGACCAATGACCTCCTTGATGGTCGCTCGGGTTGACCTGCAGCAGGTATTGTACCTCTCCTCTGCATCTTGTGTGGGTTCCTCACAGGCGTCAGTACTCATGTCCTCAGTGGGTAGCCCTTGTCTCTAAGGATCCATCTCAGAAAGCGCATGGGGCCACGGAAAAGTTCTGGCACCTGCGACTGCCTTGGTAAGCAGGTGTTGTGGCTGCTTCCCGGGATTTGTGCACACTCCTGTAGGATCCATTTGTGATGGTCACAGACCAGTTACACACTGAGCAAGTGGAAGCCCTTCCTGTTGAAGGCTGCTGGCTGGTCTGCAGGAGCCTTGATGGTCACATGGGTGCAGTCAATGACACCCTACACCTGGGGGAATCCAGCGATGGCCCCGAATCCTATAGCCCTCTCAGCGTGACTGTTTGGATCGATGTGCACATAGTCACCGGCCCTCCTGAAGAGGACATTGATGACCTCCTTGATGCACTGATTCACCACAGACTGTGAGATTCCACACATATCTCCAGTGGATCCCCGCAATGATCTGCTGGTGTAGAAGTTCAGTGGCACGGTGACCTTCAGTGACACTGGCATCAGGTGCCCACCAAGTCCCATGGGGCACAGCTGCATCATGGCAGAAACGACCTCCGTGGAGACGTGCAGTCTGTGGAGACACTGTCACTCGGACATCTGCAGGAAGTTGAACCTCGGCTGACGTGTTTCTCTGCCTCCTTCTCCTGCCTCCTGTTCGAGGCTGGCCCTCCTGTGGGCCCCCAAGCAGCTGTGGTGCCCCTGCTGGTGCCTGCGCTCCCTCTCTACTACTGCTCTTCTTCAATGGGAGCCTCAAATCCAGGGTGAATGAGGCTGATGACAGGTTGCCCCTCCCTTAGTGCAAGGCCTTCACAGTAAACAACACCCAGCCACAGTTCCCTCACTTGTCATCCTCAATGAGGTGGCACTGCCCCAATGGCACCCTGGTGTTGTTCCCCCTGCAGAGCTGGCACATTGGCCCCCACTCCTGACAGTGTTTCCCGATGCCCTTTCCCCCTCTACCCTTGCTGCCAAGTTTTGCTGCCTCACCCGATAGCTTCCCAGTGAAGCCAACACTCAGCTCCCACCTCCCAGTCACCTCCTTTAACCAGGCGAGGCTCTGAAGCCCCGTGGTCCCCATGTGCTATTAATTCAATTGGACCCAGTGAATAAAATTGCTGACAATTGGACTCATAAATACTTTAAATGCCTTCTTGCCGTGTGGATGTGCGAAGTCTGCCCTCCATGTCAGCCGCCGACAGAAAAATCTGGTCCGAAGTCTTCCATCCCTATTTTATACACCCCCCCCTCCCCCTCCCCAGCCTCCATTCCCGTCTCCAACGGTCCCTTAAAATTCTGGCCCATGTCACTAAGACTAATGGGAGTGAAACTACCTCTGATCCTTAGACTGAACAGGGAGAGCTGCTCTCTCTGTGTTTAAAGTGAATGAATCTGAGCTTTACCTTGTCTTACTGGAACGTTCACTGTCTGGAAATGTCTGTTTGAAAATGTTTTCCTGATATATTAATGGAGCAGAGGAGCAGATGTGAGGTACTGTTGAACAGAGAGGTTTGGAAGTGGGTGAAGGGGTGGAGTGACGGTGGGAGTGAGAGGCGCAGTGAATTGGCCATTCTCAATAGAGTGTCAGGAATGAAGGTCAGAGGAACAGACCAGGCTGGAAACACAGAAAGAGCGAGGAGAAGCTGGTGTGAAAAACACAGATTAAACAACAGGCTTGTTCAGTTGGTTTGGTTCTGGTGTTTAGAATACCCGGAATCTGGGTTCACTTCCCTTCCAACTCAGGCAACTGTACCAACATTATGTTCATAAAACCATAGACTGATACCCAAAGAAGGAGACCATTTGGTCCATTGTGTCAGTGCTGTCTCTTTGGTTGTGCTATCCAATTAGTCCTGGTGTTCAGCTTTTTCCTGTAATCTGTACATTTTCCTTCCAGCATTTATCCCAATTGCTTTTCAAAGTTACTACTGAATCTGCTTTCAAGTCCTGATCAGGCAGTGCATTCCAGATCACAACACATCACTGTATAAAAAATCATTCCTCATTTCGCCTCTGGTCTTTTCTCAATCACTTGATAAATACATCCTCTGGTTACTGACCCTTTTGCCACTGGAAACAATTTCTCCTTATTTAAAACTTATTGAAAACCTTCTTGATGATGTCACATACTAGACTGCCAGTAAATCTGAAGCCCATGTAATAAAAGGGACAATGACAGCATGCATATGAAGTTAGCAGACTGATCGGAACATAGAAGCAGGAGTAGGCCATTCAGCCCGTCGAGACCACCCCACCATTCAATATGATGATGACTGATCATCCACTTCAATGCCTTTTTCCCACACTATCTCCATCTCCCCTATGTCATTTGTATTTAGAAATCTGTCAATCTCTGCTTTAAACATACTCAATAACTGAACTTCCACAGCCCTCTGGGTAGACAATTCCAAAGAATCACAACCCACTGAGTAAAGACATTTCTCCTCATCTCTGTCCTAAGTGGCTTTCCCCTTACGTTGAAATTGTGTCCCCTGGTTCTAGATTCCTCAACCGGAGGAAACAGCTTCATCTACCCTGTCTATCCCTTTAAATATTTTGTAAGTTTCAATGAGATCACCTCTCATTCTTCAAAACTCTAGAGAATACAGGCCCAGTTTCCCCAATCTCTCTTCATATGACAGTCCCGCCATCCCGGGAACACATCTGGTGAACCTTCGTTGCACTCCCTCTATGGCAATGATATCCTTCCTAAGGTAAGGGGAACAAAACTGCACACAGTATTCCAAACTGCAGACCAACCAAGGTTATATACAATTGAAGCAAGACTTCACTACTCCTGTACTCAAATCCTCTTGCGATAGAGTCTAACATGTCATTCGCCTTCCTAATTGCTTGCTGCACCTGCATGTTAGCTTTCAGTCACTTATTGACAAGGACACCCAGGCCCCTTTGCACATTTACACTTTCTAATCTCATACCATTCAAGAAATAATCTGCACATCTCTTCCTCCAACAAAAATGGATAACCTCACATTTTTACACATGATATTCCATGTGCCATTTTCTTGTTCACTCACTAAGTCTGTCCAAGTTTTGTGTCATCCACGAACTTGGAAATACTACATTTGGTCCCCACATCCGAATCATTGATATATACTGTGAAAAGCTGGGTCACAGTGTGGTGGTGAACAGTTGCATTTCTGTATGGAGGAAGGTTTACTGTAGGTTCCCCATGGTTCCTCATAACTGCAGTTATGTGCAGACACTGGAAAAGCTGGGGTTGTTCTCCTTGGTGCAGAGCAAGTTCAGAACAACTTTGACAGAGTTAGAATCAAGGAATCAAATGGTTACAGTTCAGATGGAGACCATTCAATCCATCATGTCCATGACAGCTCTTTGCAAGAGCAAATCAGCTAATTCCACTCCTCTGCCCTTTCATTGTAGCCCTGCAAATTTTCTCTATTCAGGTGTTTATCCAATTCCCTTTTGAAAGCCACGATTGAATCTGCCTCCAGCACACTCTCAGGCCGTGTACACCAGATCCGAACCACTCGCTCTGTCCCACACCCCGGTATCATTGCAGAAAATCTCTTCTGTTCATTTCATCCCTCATAAATAATTGAAATGTAATGTTCCTTAGGAAATGCACAACATGAAAAGGAGAGAGAAATAAATGCTGAGCAAAATAGAAGTCAATGTTTGGAAGGTAAAAAGAGCAAAAGATGTAACTTTTATTCTGGACGAGTGAGAGGAATATATCACACTTTGGGGATTTTGTAAGAGGATTTATTGATAAACCTGGGATTTGAGAGGAAGCTGGTTCATGGTTTACAGAACAAATTCAGCCCCTGGGGTGGAGCCAACAGCTGCACCGTCCAATAACAGACAGGACGCGGACACTGTCTCAGGCCTGGTGAGCTCAGTCGATGAAAGCATGAAACTCTGAATCTCAAGTTTTTGAGTTTGAGACCCACGGTGGGTGTTTTTTATTTCCTTTTTAGGCTGATTTTACAGGCGTTCTCCAGCTCTGAATTCCTCGGCAGAGAGTTCAAGGAGTGTTTGAAATGAGATTCAACAGCAGTATGAGAAAGTCTCTCCTTGATTCAAGAGTCTTACTTGTCCGCAGCAACTCCCTGCTGAAGATTGAACTTTATCTCATTTCATTCTCAGCTCAGGGTCAGTGTGGATCACTGGGACTTCTGGCTGTGTCCCACTTCACAATCCATCAGTGCTGAGAAAGCAATGGGGAATATTACTCACATGTTGTAATGTTTTATAAATACTTGAATGTATTTCACACTGTGTCTAACAGTGTGAATCTCCCCTGGTATATCAGCTCACCAATACTTCAACAGAACATTCACATAATGTGAGCTCTGAGATCAGTTCAGATCCCATTCCCAAGACCTGGAAAGTGGGATTGGGCTGGATCACTCTTTTTCAGCTGGCACAGACACGATTGCTAAATGATCTCATTCTGTGCCATCAATTTTCTCCATTTTCTATGTTCTATGAAGTGAGGTGTGATTGGGAGAGGCAATTCCACCAGGGTTATATTTTCTACCAAAACAATGACACAAGGGATACTTCACATTTTTATTCATTCATTCATGGGATGTGGGCATCGCTGGCTAGGCCAGCATTTATTGCCCATCCCTAATTGACCTTGAGAAGGTGGTGGGTTGGGCTGCCTTCTTGAACCACCGCAGTCCATGTGGGGTAGGTACATCCACAGTGCTGTGAGGAAGGGAGTTCCAGGATTTTGATACAGCGACAGTGAAGGAACGGCGATATAGTTCCAAGTCAGGATGGTGTGTGGCTTGAAGGGGAAATTGCAGGTGGTGGTATCCCCTGCATTTTCTTCCCTTGCCCTTCTAGGTGGTAGAGGTTGCTGGGTTTGGAAGGTGCTGTCGAAGGAGTCTTGGTGCATTGCTGCAGTGCATCTTGTAGACAGTACACACTGCTGCCACTGTGCGTCGATGGTGGAGGGAGTGAATGTTTGTAGATGGGGTGCCAATCAAGCGGGCTTCTTTGTCCTGGACGGTGTTGAGATTCTTGAATTGGAATTGCACCCATCCAGGCAAGTGGAGAGTATTCCATCACACTCTTGACTTGTGCCGTGTAGATGGTGGACAGGCTTTGGGGAGTCAGGAGTCATCGATGAGTGAGAGGAATATATCACACTTTGGGGCTTTTGTAAGAGGATTTATTGATAAACCTGGGATTTGAGAGAAGCTGCTTCATGGTTTACAGAACAAATTCAGCCTCTGGGGTGGAGCCAACAGCTGCACTGTAATTCCTCACCTCAGGATTCCAAGCCTCTGACCTGCTCTTGTAGCCACGTTATTTGTATGGCTACCCATTGTAACCCCCGTGATGTTGATAGTGGGGGATTCAGTGATTGTAATGCTATTGAATGTCAAGGGGAGATAGTTAGATTCTCTCTTGTTGGAGATATTCATTGCCTGGCACTTGTGTGGTGCGAATGTTACTTGCCACTTATCATGCCAAGCCTGTGAGACTGAAATAGCTCAGTTGGGAGTGTGTTAGATGGAAGATCCCTGGTTCAATCTGGGGTTTTGGCAGTTCTCCTTTATTCTGCATCGCCATTTGGTTTTGACTCTCGAGTTGCACAATTTACACTGAAATTATTTACCCAACTCTGAAGGTTGGATCGGAATAGAGAGATATCAAGGATGGGAAATATTTACATTGTCTTCTTTAGCTTATTCTCATCTCCTTGTGTCATTTTCCCCAGTTTTTGACTCTCTTGGGGCCGGGTGAACATTTGATTTGCTGCATTTGTCCCAAACTGAAGCCTTTTCCACATCTCTGGGTGGTCAGACTCACTCTGTCTGTTTTTGCTGCTCGTGACCATTAACGAGAACAGGCCACGAGTTCACCGTTTATCAGCAAATGGAAGATAATTGGAAAGAATTCTGTGTTACTCCAGCCCAGTGACAAAGATGCAATGGATGTTATTCAAAATAAGTTCCCTCTGACATTTTATGTAAACTTGTTTGCATCTAAAAGTTGGATTTTAAGTGTTACCAAAATGTGTCAAATTAATGACTGACCATGTGACAGCGCACATGGGGATCAAATCCACAGCCTTGTTGTTATCAACACTGCGTCCTAACCAACTGAACTAAGTGGCCTATAGGCAGAGCCAGGTATGGGTTTGAGCCGCACGCTGGGCGGTTTGTGTTTTATTTCTCACACTGGGTGACAGAGCGATTGTCGAAACAATGGACACATCACATCCCTGAAACATTGTTCTGATATAAAACAGTGTGAAATAAGAACTGAGCATGGAAATGGAACGGAACCAGAAATCAGGACTTTAATCTATTGAAGTTGATCTTGAAATTCAACCATTCACTGAACATTCCAATAGATCGAACTCTCTTCTGACATAAAATCCAGGAACTTGAGCTGCTGTAAAACATAACTGAGCCTGACGTGATTTGAACACGCAACCTTCTAATCTGGAGTCAGATGCGCTACCGTTGTGCCACAAGCTGACAGATGAAGCAAAGTGTTCCATTCCTGACAGATTTACTTCTTGTTTAGATTCAGTGATTGAAATTAATTCAATCCTCATCTGACCTCCGCTCTGTCAAGGCCTGCAATCGGACCTGAACCCGACGGGACCCGACGACCTGTGTCGGGTTCGGGTCATGTCCGGTCGCTCTTCCGGTTCTGGCTTTCGGGCTCGGGTCAGATTGGGTCTTGTTCAGGTCAGGCTGGGTCCAGGTTGGACTGAGTCCGGGTCGGACACACACAGTAAGTATTACATTTAACTCTGCCGGGAAGTTGAGTTTAATAAGTGTCAAAAATTGAAAAGCCAACCAAAGCCGGGAGTCCGGGTCATTAAGGAGGGAAACTCTGAGTCTGCGCAGTGAGCAAGTGAGCATCTCGATGATGTCATTGCGCTCATGCTGCAGCTTCCTGTAGATTCGGAATCGGGAGGTAGATAAAGTGAACATTCCGGTGGTCGGGTAAGGCGCGGGTCGGTTCGGGCGCGGGAATAAATGGAGATACTTGTGCCGGGTCGGGCTTGGGTCCAATGTGGTTCTGTCGGGTTCGGGTCGGGTAATTTTTCCTGACCTGAGCAGGCCTTTACCGCTCTGTCAGTTCAGTGCCTTATTTAAACTATTACTTGGAGTTCTGTTTTACAGGGTCTCGGCTGTTGAAGTATTTCCCAGACCCACTACTCTGATTAATCATACATTTTGCTGCTAACTGCTGCTGCTACAATTGAAATGTAAAAAAGAATTTGCAGTGACCTGAAACCAATGGGCAAATACATTTCAGAAAGATAAAGCTCATTCACCAATCCGCAAATGTGTCTTTCAGCTTATATTTATAAACAACTCCTTCTCTCCACTATGGGAACTATACAATCACTCCAGTTATTTGAAAGTTAGTATAAGATGTTCTAGTTCATCAATTTTAAAACTGCAGCAGGTATTTTGCAGAAAACTTCTCTGTTGGAACCTCAGTCCCATTTAGATTGAAAGTGGGCAATTAATGTATTCACTTGTTCATTGTGGACAGGTGTCTGACTTCGAATAAATCTCATTAACTTTCAATGAGGTGGCAGTATTTCTGTGCTCCCATTTTACAGTCTGTCCTGTTCATGCACCATGTTTTTATTCTCCTCTCCCATTCTCCACAGGATACAGATTACAAGCATCATCAATCTAGCTGTTGAAAAGCATTGGAAGAATCTGGTCACACAGGTATTGTAACATTCATTATCTGCCATTTTACAAGTTGGTTGCTTTAAACACAGTACGATGTGCAATCATCTTGAAAAGAGATTCTCTTCAATATCCAAAACAAATTGAATTACAAACCTGACAGACAAACAGAGGAGAACAAATGACTAGTGAACACAAACCTGATGGTGCTCATTTTCAGATCTATTGCAGTCATCTTACAAAACAAGTGAAAGAATATTACAGTGAAATGATTTGGAAAGGAGGTGTGACTTTTGTTGGTGCCTTTCTTTGCTCTGTTGGTGAAACTTTCTTGCACCTGACTCCTGTTCATGTCTCTGTTTCCTCTATTGAATGAGGAAGGAGGCATTTGATCAGAAATCAACTGGATTGTGTACCTTTGAGAGGGGATTTCTGCACCGTCAGGGCTGGAAACAGGAGTGAGTGAAAGACACTGCATGGAGTTTGATTTTGTACAGAGGGAGAGCAAATCTAACAGGACTGTGCAATATTGGCCTGAATTTTACAGTCCCAATAGCAGCAAACGCTGAGACATTCACTGCTATTGAGGGTCTGAACAGCAGTGCAACTGCCGGTACATGCACACACTAACACCAGCATCTGGAAGTTGGGGTGGTGAGAAATGTGCTTAGAAGGAGCCTCTGATCATAATCACACCAGCCAACTCTTTAAAGTGACAGGGACCTGTAGTTCAGCAATTTGGGCTCATTGCCCACAACGTACCCTGATTTTTACCTGGGTTGGATTAGAGCCGGTACCAACAGGCTTAGGGCCTGCTCGGGAAGGACTTTTCTGTTGACACAACAGCTCCACTATTCCAAGAAGACACCGGCAGCAGCAGGGGTCAACTTTCAGAAAGGAGTTCAGACATTTTAAATGTTGTATTTTGTTTCTTAATTGGATGTAAGTTTTTAGCATGGCCTTATCAGAGTTCTTAAATTTACATCTGACTTTTTATCAACAAGATTGAAGTGCTTTTAAAAGATCTCTAAATATATAAGACTTTTTATCAAAATTTGCCTGGCTTCTTTGTAAAGACTCGAGTAAGATTGAAGTGACTTTTAAAAACTACATCTTATCCTTTAAAATCCTGCTGACATGTAGATGACATTGGAAGATGGCTTCAGAATAACTTAGACTATCTTTCTAACAGGTACTGCAACAGCTTAAGTCCTACTTTCTGCAAAAGCTGGTGAATTACAAAGAAACAATGTATTGAACATTTTATAAACTGTTGATGCAGATGGGATTCAAACTCATACATGGAAAACAGAAGGAATTAATAATCCATCATCTTAACCTCTCAAACACTTCATCACCCAGCTTTGTGCCAGCAGCCCATCACATGTCTTTTTTGCCTCCATGAAAATTTGGGCAGGATGGTCACCTTCAGCTCAGATCCTGACTGTGCAGCCAGATGTGCAATGATGGAACAGTAGCTTCTGTAAGTAAATGACATTTCCATCACATCAGGTCATGGCCTGTTGGGAATGGAGTGGTGTGAAACATTTCCAGACCATGTCCAACACGTTTCTACTCAGTGTGAAAACCCACCACTGAAAGACTGGAACATACAATCATTTGATCACATCATGATTAACATCACTCAGACACCTGTACCATTAGGTCACTGACGAAGTCATGATGACTTCGAATTTCTCATGAAATGACAACTGAACTAACTGACTGGAAGAATTGCTTTAACTCCACATGATCAGAAATGCACAGCCTCAGACCGACTCGGCAGATGAATATTGATTGAATAATTTCTGTGTGAGGAATGTTCCAGCATCATAAACCAGGGGAACGTGCTGACTGAGCTGTGTCTTCATCTCTTCTGGGCAGTCGGACAGTTCACCCTTCATTCTGCTCTGATTCACTTTCCCAAAGCGGATCTACAGATTCTCAAATCTGGAGACTCGTTTTCTTATTTTGTTCCTTTTGATTTTTCTTGCTCTTGAATGATAATATATTCGAAACCTCGGATCAACCCTCCCCTATGCGTCGTGTTATAGTCTTGGTTAAAAGAGACACAAAACGGCACAAACACTCTGAAACATACAACACGGTCACACTTTCCTTCAGTGAGATTAATGTTGAGCTGTTTTCCAGGTTAAATGCAACTGCAAACACATTGCTCTCAAAGAAATTGTAGGGGATTGAGTTGTCGTTGAAATATTAGCACTGGACATCTGTACGAGCAGGAACAGCCATTTCAAACTCACATCCTTCACAAAGGCAACCACTGAGCTGTTTTCTTGTGTGAATAAAATTCATAAGAAAAGTTAAAGTTCATAAGAAAATGGATGTAAATGATTGATAGCTAAACTTTTGAAGCAAGGATATGAATCCAGGATTTTCTGATTATTAGACAAACACTCAAACCAATTAAGCTACTGAGCCAGATCACAAGTGCTGTGACAACTAAGGGCAGAGGAGGGCACTCTTTATTCTCATCCCACTTCTCCACAGGTCACAACATCGATGTGAACTTTTCCCACATACTGATACAGTCAATCATGTACTCTATTTTTCCCAGAATAGAAGACACTGACCAGGTTTCTTTAATGAACAAGAAAATTATCCATTTATTGTCGAACAAGTTTTAACTGGTCATGAAGTAAAGCATAAACACACAGGTGGAAATTTTAAAAGTTCCTTTTTCACCTTGAACAACTTTTAAATTCCTTTTTTTTATCTTCGAGCCACACGCACACACACACACACTGGATAGCTGAAAAAATAAAAGGGAATATTTTTTTAAATTCAGCACTCTGTTACAGACAAAAAAAACCTCTTGGGCTGTTTATTTGCTCGTTTTTGAAGAAATCATCAGATGAGATATGTTGCTCCAAAACTGGAATACAGTCTAACTTCCGAGTATACGTAGACAGGTCACTAGGGTTTTTTGGAACAGTTCTTTTCAGAAGGCATTGAGAATTAATTTTAGCAGGCCTTCTTCAAAGACATGCGACAAGATGAATTAACTCAGTGGACTTCTCAGGGTCTTTTAAAGATTTTCTGGAAAACAAACTGGGTTGTGGTCTTCTCTTCTTCCTTGACGATTCTTCAGGCTAACTTTATCAGCTGCTCACTCCAGCAGGTAAAACACACTGACTGCTACAAACAAAGGTTGTGAGTTTTCTGCTGTCTTACGTTTGCGCTGCTGCTGCCAAGCTTGTCCAATCAAGGGGCATGACTGACTTCTTGGTCCACATTTCTCCCTGTTACCAGGGTTTCTGCTCTATATTTAACTTGAATCATGTGACAACCAGTAAACATTCTTGCCAAATTGGTTCTTTTGGTGCCCTCTTGAAAAAGAACTGGTCCTACATTTATTCAGTTTGATTATGACTTCTTCAAAAAATATTTTAAAAGAAACAGAATCCCTTCCATAACAACATTTACTTTCCCTGAGCTACAGGTTATTGCAAGACCCTCTGGCTGTGTTTATTTTAGGTGACTTTGTACTCAGGTTCTTTCTGAATCCATGTGTTTGCAGATCTTTGTGAGTGAGAGATGTGGAGATATGTTTAAAAGATTTCCCTGTAAATTATTCATATCTCCATCTTTCCCCGAACTTTGTACAAGCACATTAATATGGGAATCACACACATCAGGCCGTCAAACCTGTCTGCTAAACATTGAAAGGTGACAGTGTTTATTGTGACGGGGTTCCATTTATGAAGACACATCTTGATGATTCACACATGTAAAAATTTGTATATTATGTTCATGACATAATGACATAAATAAACATTTCCTTGCACTTGCCATGCTTGGTGAACATTTTCTCTGCTAATGCCCCCTGAATATATTAGAGAACATGGTGACGAGGTTGAGATAAAGGTCTGTAAATATAGGCAGCAAACAGCAGCAGGGACTGCAGTGAACAAGATTTACGTGACATATTTGTGCTTATATTGGTGGGTGAAATAAGATACTAAACACACAAAATCCTACATTTGAGCTCGTGTAAAAGATTGCTCTGTCTATGGCGATAGCATCAAAGAATGCTCAGGAATTTTGCCCTGTGCCAGTGATCGTAACACACTTCAGGGGAACTTTAAAAAAATGGTAAAATGGGCTTTCACATAACAGATGAAGTTTTACACAGAGAAGTGTGAAGTGATACAATTTGGAAGGAAGAATGCCATATAAATGAAACGTTACAGTTCTAAACTGGGTGCAGGAGCAGAGAGACAATGTACACCAATGTTAGAAGGATTGAAAAGGTTGCTTAGAGCAAACAGGACACTTGGCTTTATTAATAGAGGCATAGAGTAAAGGCATATAAGTTATGCTAAACCTTTATAAAATACTGTGAATGAATGGTCTCTTCCTGTACCTCCACAGAAAGCTTCCATTCCAGGTTTACACTCACTCATCAGGATCACTCTCCACAGATATCGCCATTCCAGGTTCGGACACCCACTTCAGGATCACTCTCCATACATCGCAGCACTATGGGCTCGGAGACCCTCTTCAGAGATCCTAAATCTCCAGACACGGACATCCTTTGAGGAACACTCTCCACAGATTGTTCCCTCCAAGCTCAGGCACCCTCTTCAGAATCACTCTCCATACATCCCGCTACTCCACGCATTGATATCTCCCTCAGGATCAGATCAAAGAATGTTGCTTGTCACATATCAGCTCAAGCCTGAATGTTGTTCAGGTCTTGCTGCTTGCAAGCACAGACTGCTTCAGTATCTGAGGAGTTGTGAATCATCAGCGAACATTCCCACTTCTGACTTATGTTGAAAAGAAAGCCATCAATGAAACAGCTGAGGATGGTTGGGCCTAGGACACTGCCCTGAGAAACTAAGTATCCAGTCATGAATGGTGGAGGACAATTAAATAACGAACCAGATGAGGAGGCTCCAAAAACATCCCTATCCTCAATGTTGGTGGAGCCGAGCACGTCAGTGCAAAAGATGAAGCTGAAGCATTTGAAACCATCTTCAGTCAGAAATTGCTCAGTGGATGATTCATCGCAGCCTCTTGAGGTCCCCAGCATCACAGCGTCCATTTTTCAGCCAATTCGCTTCACTCCACATAATGGCAAGAAACAGCTGAAGGCACTCGATATAGCAAAGACTATGGGCCCTAACATTCCGGCTCTAGTACTGAAGACTTGTGCTCCAGAAATAGCTGCGCTCTCAGCCAAGCTGTTCCAGTAGAGCTACAACACGGGCATCTACTTGACAATGTGGAAAATTGCCCAAGTGTGCCCTCTCCATAAAAAAATGCAGGACAAATCCAATCTGACCAATTGCCGCCCCATCAGTCTACTATCAATCATCAGCAAAGTGATGGAAGATGTCACCAACAGTGCTATCAAGCACCAGACACATCGCAATAATCTGATCATCGATGCTCAGTTTAGGTTCTGGCAGGGTCTCTCAGCTCCAGGAAATAATTTGGCAGATAGGGTAGAATGTGGGAAAATGTGAGGTTATCGACTTTGGTAGGAAGAATAGAAAAGGAAAATATTATTTCAATTGTGAGAGATCACAGAATGCTGCGGTGTAGAAGGATCTGGGTGTCCTTGTACATGAATCACAAAAAGTTACCATGCAGGTACAGCAAATAATTGGGAAGGCAAATGGAATGTTACCCTTTATTTCAAGGGGGATGGAGTATAAAAGTAGAGAAGTCTTGCTACAAATGTACATGGTGCTGGTGAAACCACACCTAGAGCACTGTGTACAGTTTTGGTCTCCTTATTTAAGGAGGGATATACTTGCATAGGAGGCAGTTGAGAGAAGGTTCATTGGATTGATTCCTGTGATGAAGGTGTTGTCTTATGAGGAAAGTTGAGCAGGTTGGACCGATACTCATTGGAGTTGAGAAAAATGAAAGGTGAATGTATTGAGAAATATAAGATTCTGAGGGGGCTTGACAGGGTAGATGCTGAGAGGATGTTTCCTCTTGTGGTGGAATCTAGAACTAGGGGACACAGTTTCAGATTTAGGGGTTTTTTATTTAAGAAGGAATTTCTTCTCTTAGAGGGTCATTAATCTTTGGAATTCTCTACCGCAGAGAGCAGTGGAGGCTGGGTCATTGAATGTCTTCAAGATTTTTATCTACAAGAGAGCCAAGGGTTATGTGGGCAGGCAAGAAAGTGGGGTTGAGGTCATGATCAGGTCAGCCATGATCCTATTGAATGGCGGAGCAAGCTCGAGGGGCCAAATGGCCTACTCCTGCGGCTAGTTCTTCTGATCTTCTGTTCTTATGACCTCATTGCAGCTTGGTCCAAACAGAGACAAAAGATGGAATTCCAGAGGGGAGGAGAGAATGATTGCCCTTGAGTGAGTGTGGCATCAAGGATCCCGAGCAAAATTGAAGTCACTGGGAATCGGGGGAAAACTCTCCACTTGCTGGAGTTGGACCTCGCACAAAACAAGATGTTGTGGTTCGTGGAGGCCAATCATCTCAGTCCAGGACACTGCCTCAGCTGTTTCTCAGGGTAGTGTCGCAGACCCAAACATCCCAGCTGTTTCATTGACGACTTTCTCTTCAACATCAGTCAGAAGTGGGAATGTTAGATGATGACTCACAACTCTTCAGATGCTGAAGCAGTCTGTGCCTGCAAGCAGCAAGACATGAACAACATTCAGGCTTGAGCTGATAAGTGACAAGCAACCTTCTGGCCACACAAGTGCCAAGCAGTGAACATCTCCAATGAGAGAGAAAAAAAATCTACCTTTTGATATTCAGAAGCATTATCATCGTTAAATCCCCCACCATCAACATCTTGACCAGAAACATAATTGGACCAGTCACATCTATGCTGTGGTTATAAGCGCAGGTCAGAGATTACGAATTCTGCAGCAAGTATCTCACCTCCTGACACCCCAAATCCTGCCCACCATCTACAAGGCACAAGTCAGGAGTGGGATGGAATACATCCCACTCAACAACACTCAAGAAGTTCAACACCATCCAGGACAAAGCAGCGCACTTGATCGGCACCTCACCCGCCACATTAAACATTCAATCCCTCCACAACCAGTAAACAGTGGCTGCAGTGTGTACCATCTCCATATGCACTGCAGGAACTCGCCAATTATCCTTCAACAGCACCTTCCAAACTCGTGACCACTACCACCTCGAAGGACAAGGGCAG
Organism: Heterodontus francisci; assembly: GCF_036365525.1. NCBI lineage: Eukaryota > Metazoa > Chordata > Chondrichthyes > Heterodontiformes > Heterodontidae > Heterodontus > Heterodontus francisci. Next base: position 687,902 of record NW_027141501.1, on the reverse strand, counting down.
CAGATGCATGGGAACTCACTACCTGCAGGTTCCCCTCCAAGACACTCACCATCTTGACTTGGAACGATATCGCCATTTCTTCACTGTTGTTGGGTCACAATCCTGGAACTCCCTCCCCAATAGCACTGCGGGTGTTCCTGCACCATATGGACTGCATCGGTTCAAGAAGGCAGCTCTCCACCACCTTGTCAACGGCAATAGGAATGGTTAATACATGCTCGCCTTATCAGCGATACTCACACCCAAGAACGAATAAAAACCAAATCACTCTCCACAGATTCCCCACAATCTGGGCTTGGACATTTACTTCAGGAGCACAGAGCTTTATATCACTGCAACATGAGTTCCAATCTTCATATTCTGTTCACTTTTCACATTATTTTCTCCCAGTCCACGAGCTTTTACTAATTCAGTATTCGGGTCTCTGCTCCTCCGCCGTTTCTAACATCTCACCTCTGACAAAAAATCACTCTGATCTATCGTAGGTACTAAATGACCCCTCATTTTAAACTCCATCTGCCAAAGCATTGCTCACTCACTTAATCTATCAAGAAGATTTGAAAATAAATTTCTTGCCAAAGGATAATTTTCTGCATCTGCTCCCTCACCATTTGCTTTTCCCATTTGTCTTTCACTTGGTGCAAATCGAGAGAAAGTAAAGATGGAAGGAAGGAGGGGAGGAAAAATCCTGTTCCGTTTCGTGATCCCTATTTGATCTTCATTCCAGTGCAGTTTGGGTGAAGAATTCCAATTGTCTGTCTCAATTTTAATAAAGTATAACCAATTCCGGAATCACTGTCTGGACATCGACAAGAACAGGTTTCGAGGCTGACTTTCCAAATAAACTCACCTAACATAAACAATACACGAAACAGTTCACAAACTAGCGACAAAGATGAGCTCCGAACCCACTTGTGCAGAGCACAGTGGATTAGCAGTCCATCACCTTAACCTCGCAGCCACCTTGTCAGTTGCACAGACATAGCTGTCACCTTCAGCACAGCTTCTGGCTGTGCAGCCAGCTGTGGAATTATGGAAATATATCTTCTGTTAGTAAATGAAGTTGGGAATGGAGCGGTGTGAAACATTTCCAGACCATGTCCAACACGTTTCTACTCAGTGTGAAAACCCACCACGGAAAGACTGGAACAAACAATAATTTCAACACATCATGATTAACATCACTCAGACATCTGAACCATTAGGTCACTGACAAAGTCATGATGATCGGATTTCTCATGAAATTACAACTGAACAAACTGACTGGAAGAATTGCTTAAACTCCACATGATCAGAGAGCCACAGCCTCAGGCCGACTTGGTGGTGGTGCAAACGGATATCACTGCTTCTGATCTTCACCAGAACAGAGAGTGAGATGTAACATTGATCATCAAACAGACTGTGAGAGAATACAACAGAATAAAACACATGGAGAGACACTGTGGAATAACAAATAGATTTGATTGGAATGTTGAAATTTTGATTGGAATGGATAAAACACCAGAAACAGCAGATTAAAGTGGGATTCTCATCATTATATTGATCTGAGACAGAAAAGAGAAACTGTTGGAAAGAAGAGAAGAAGGAAGAAAAGAAAGGATGGAACTGTTCAATTTTTTCAGTTTTTTCACTCGCCCATCAAAGCTGATAAAAAACGTTGCAAATAACAGAGAATTTCACCAAAAAGGGAGATTAAATGTTGCTGAAACCTTGGATCGAAGGATGCCCCAACAGATCACCTGTTTAACGGTCTCATCATTGGGGGATTTCAATCAGTGAGCAATATTATTATCTACTTTTTTTGTTAATTGGTCCCAGAACTGTCACTTGGAATTAATATCTGTGTTCCGACTCCTGAATAATAAAATTGTGAGTTTCTCGATATTTTCTGGACACAGTTCCTGCTGTACGAACTAAGAACTCTTTTCTAATTTACACAATACTCCAGACACACTCATCAAGCCTGCTGAGCTAGCATCCTTGGTGCTGCTCTCTCTTCTCCCAAACTTCATCTCATGTGACTGTTCCATCATCACTCTGACAGTAGGAGGGGTTGATCCCACTATCTTCAGCATTAACCCTTTACATCCTTAAACCACACTGTCTGTCCAAAAAAAATGGGTGGAGGGAACTTCCTTCATTGATCAAAACACCAACAGCAGCAAAGTGGCGCAATGGTTAGCACCGCAGCCTCACAGCTCCAGCGACCAGGATTCAGTTCTGGGTACTGCCTGTGTGGAGTTTGCAAGTTCTCCCTGTGTCTGTGTGGGTTTCCGCCGGGTGCTCTGGTTTCCTCCCACCTCCAAAAGATTTGCAGGTTGATAGGTAAATTGGCCATTGTAAATTGTCCCTAGTGTAGGTACGTGGTTGGAGAATGGTGGGGATGTGGTACAGTATATGGGATTAATGTAGGATTAGTATAAATGGGTGGTTGCTGGTTGGCACAGACTCGGTGGGCCGAAGGGCCTGTTTCAGTGCTGTATCTCTAAATAAGAAAAGTAAAATAAAAGCTACCAGTCGTAAATCAACTCAAACCCATTAGAGAGATAGAGGGAGACTGTCAGAGAACTTCCTGCATCCAGTCCTAACCCTGTCACACTCAGCAGCTTCTCACCCAGACCCCACTCTCATCAACACGGAACATTGTTACCGAGACCCTTCAAATACTGTTTATAAAAGGTAGAAAAATTCAAACTTCATCACAGCTAGATTGAATAGAACAAAGTTTAATATCTTTTCGTCGTCACTCGGTAACCACATGATACAGTCCTTAAATCAGTAGCATAAATTATCAACTGAAAGAATGTTTGTCATTGGGTTGAATCATTTCTGTGTGAGGAATGTCCCAGCATCATAAACCAGGGGAACGTGTTGACTGAGCTGTGTCTTCATCTCTTCTGGACAGTTCACCCTTCATTCTGCTCTGATTCACTTTCCCAAAGCAGATCGACAGATTCTCAAATCTGGAGACTGGGTTTTCTTATTTTGTTCCTTTTGATTTTTCTTTCTCTTGAATGATAATATATTCCAACCTCGGATCAAACTTGCCCTGTGTCCCAGTCTCGGTTAAAAGCGACAAATAACGGCACCAACATTCTGAAACATACAACACTGTCACATTCTGCTTCAGTGAGATTAATGCTGAGGCAGTTTCCGTGTCGAATGCGATTGTGAAAAAAATTATCTCGAGGAAATTGTGAGTGATCAAGTATTTGCACTGAATTTCTGTGCAAGAAGGGACAGTTTCAAACAGCCATTCCCAAATCACTTCCTTCACATAGACAAAGATTGTGCTGTCTTAACGTGTGAATCAACTTCACAAACAAATTTGAACTCGAAGTTCAGGAGAAGACAGAGATGTGAATGATTGACAGTGTAATCTTTAAATCATAATTTTCCGTTTCTTCGTTGAAGAGAGGCTCAACCCTAATCCACTGGAGATCGCGCAAAGCTACAAACTTGGATCCAGAAATCAGAAAAGTAGTGAAACAGTTGGTGAGTACATTGTGACACTGAAGAATTTATCACCACATTGCAACATTGGCACATTCTTAGACCGTACATTATGAGACAGATTTGGGCGTATATTGGTGGATGAGGAAAGATACTAAACACACAAAATCCCAATTTGAGCTAGTGTGTAAGATTGCTCTTTCCACGGAGATAGTATCAAAGAATGCTCGTGAATTTCGTCCTATGCCAGTGACAGTAACACACTTCAGAGGAACTTAAACACACTGGTAAAATGGGCTTTCACACAACAGATAAAATTTTACACAGAGAATTGTGAAGTGATACAGTTTGGGAGGAAGAATGAGACAATGTACACCAATCTTTTTTGATCAAGGTTTGAAAATGTTGCTAAGAGCAAACAGGACACTTGGCTTTATTAATAGAGGCATAGAGTAAAAGCAAATAAGTTATTCTAAACCTTTATAAAACACTGCTGCTGAATGGCCGACACCTGCACCTCCACGGAAAGCTTCCACTCCAGGCTCGGACACCCTCTTCAGGATCACTCTCCATACATCCCGCCACTCCACGCACGGATATCTCCCTCAGGATCAGATCACAGCTCCACAGTCCTGCCATATCCAGTCGTGAATGGTGGTGGATAATTAAATAACTAACAAGATGAGGAGGCTCCAAAAACATTCACATCCTCAATGATGGTGGTGCTGAGCACGTCAGTGCAAAAGATGAAGCTGAAGCATTTGCAACCATCTTCAGTCAGAAATATTAAGTGGATTTGATCTGTGCTAATTTCAGCTCGTCATGCTCGCTGGTGCCTTGGTTCTCTGGTGCTAATTTCAGAGTAAATCATGCAGCTTGACAATTGGAGCCAAAGAAAAAGACACAGGAGAGGTTGAAAGTGCCAAAACCTGGGATTGAACCAAGAACTGTTTAACTGTTAGTACAGCACAAACTCAACAAAGCTATTTCAACAACACAATAAAGCCACCATTCTGTCACTGCTTTGGAAGACAATATGTGTCATTAAAGTGAATTAAAGACAATTAAAGTGTTTGTAAAAAGTTACAGAACACAACATGTGAGTAATATTCCCATTGTTTTCTCAGTACTGATGGATTGTGAAGTGGGAGACAACCAGAAGTCCCACTGTGCCACACTGACCCTGAGCTGTGAGTGAAATGAGATAAAGTTCAATCTTTAGCAGAGAGATTCTGGAGAGAGGTAAGAGTCCTGAATCAAGGAAAGACTTTCTGACACAACAAAAGCAAAACACTGCAGATGCTGGAAATCTGAAATAAAAACAAAAAGTGCTGGAAATACTCAATAGCTCTGGCAGCATCTGTGATGAGAGAAACAGAGTTAACGTTTCTGGTCTGTGACCTTTCATCAGAACTGACACAGGTTAGAAAAGAATTAGGTTTTAAACAAGTGAAGGGGAGGGGCATGTGGGAGAGAACAAAGGGGAAGGTGTTTGATAGTGCAGAGGGCAGGAGAGATTAAATAACAAAGCTGTCCTGGGACAAAGGTAAAGAGTGTGTTAATGCTTGTGGTTGCCTGACACCAGTCATGCTCTGATGTTATTGAACACAATGTTCAATCCACAAGGCTGTAGAGCGCCGAATCAAAAGGTCAGGTGCTGCTCCTAGAGCTTGGGTTGATTTTCACTGGAACACTGGAGCAGGCCAAAGACAGAAATGTTGACATGCAAGCAGGGGGCAGTGTTGAAATGGCAAGCAACCAGAAGCTCAGGATCATGCTTTCGGCCTGAGCAGAGGTGTTCCATCTAATCTGCGTTTGGTCACCCCAGTTTAGAGGAGACCGCATTGTGAGCAGTGAATACAGTATACATAATTGAAAGAAGTACAAGTAAATCGCTTCTTCACCTAAAAGGAATGTTTGGGGCTTTAGATAATGAGCAGAGTGGAGGGAAAAGGGCAGGTATTATATCTCCTGCGATTGCATGGGAAGGTGCCTTGGGAAGGGGACGAGGTATTGGGGGTAATGGAGGAGTGGACCAGGGTGTCGCGGAGGCAACAATCCCTTCAGAATGTTGACAGGGGAGGGGAGGATGCGTTTGGTGGTGGCATCACGCTGGAGGTGGCTGAAATGGTGGAGGATGATCCTTTGGATGTGGAGGCAGGTGGGGTGGAAAGTGAGGACAAGGGGAACCCTGTCGCAGTTCTGGGAGGGAGGGGAAGGGGGAAGGCAGAGGTTGATGGTCCTGTCAATTACACTGGGAGGGGGCGGGGTGGGAGTAGTTGAAATCTGGTGATGTTGTTGAATTTAATTTCAAACAGTCCTTGAACTCTCTGCTGATGAAGACTGAAAAAGGGAAGAACAACCACACAACAAGGGTCTCAAATCCAAGACCCTGAGATTAAAAGTCTCATACTCTACCAACTGAGCTAACAATTCCTGATACAGTACTTCCACTCTGTCTGTTATTGGACGGATGCAGCTCTTGGCTCCACCCCAAGGGCGGGAATTTGTTCCACCAACTATGAAGCAGTTTCCCATCAATTCCCCAGATTATCAGTAAATCCACTTCCAGAAGCCCCAAAGTGTGATATATTCCTCTCACTCATCAATAATAAAACTGAAATATTTTTACCTTCCAAATGCTGCCATCTATTTTGTCAGTATTTATTTCTCTCTCCATTTTATTTAGTTCATGCATTTCTTCAGAATTTTTTTTTCAATTATATCTGAGGGAAGAAATGAACAGAACTGGCAGCTCAAAACTGGGCATCCATGAAGCACTGTGGGCCATCAGCAGCAGCAGAATTGTATTTAAACACAATATGTTACCTCATGGCCTGGCATATCCCTCACTCTGCCATTACCATCAAGCCAAGGGAGCAATAGTGGTTCAATGAAGTGTGCAGGAGGGCATGTCAGGAGCAGCACCAAGCAGACCTAAAAATGAGTGAAGCTACAACACAGGACTACATGCATGTCATATAGCAGAAGCAGCATGCAATAGACAAAGCTGAGTGATCTCACAACCAACAGATCAGATCAAAGCTCTGCAGTCCTGCCACATCCAGTCCTGAATGGTGGTGGATAATTAAACAATTAACAGGAGGACGAGGCTCCACAAATATCCCCATCCTTCATGATAAGGGAGACCAGTATATCAGTGCAAAATACAAGGTTGAATCATTTGCAACCATCTTCAGCCAGAAGTGCCAAGTAGATGATCCACCTCGGCCTCCTCCTGAGGTCCCCAGCATCACAGGTGCCAATCTTCAGCTAAATCCACTTCACTCCACATGATATCAAGAAATGGCTGAAGGCTCTGGATACTGACAACATCCTGGCTGCAGTGCTGAAGACTTGTGCTCCAGAACTAGCCACGCTGCCTGCCAAGCTACAACACTGGCATCTACCCAGCAATGTGGAAAACTGCCCAGGTATGTTCTGTATACAAAAGGCAGGACAAATCCAACCTGGTCAATTCCTGCCCGATCAGTCTCCTCTAGATCATCAGTAAAGTGATGGAAGGTGTCGTTGACAGTGCCATCAAGCAGCACTTACACAGCCATAAACTACTCACCAATGCTAATTTTGGGTTCTGCCAGGGCCACTTAGTTCCTGACCTCATTATGGCCATGGCCAAAATATGGACAGAAGAGTTGAATTCAGGAGGTGAGGTGAGGTGACAGTGACTGCTCTTGCCAAGGGCATCGAGGAGCCCTTGCAAAATTGAAGTCAATGGCAATCAAGGAGAAAAATCTCCACTGGTTGGAGTCATACCTTGCGCAAAGGAATATGGTGCTGGTTGTTGGTGGCCAATCATCTCAGTACCAGACATCGCTCAGGAGTTCCTCAGGGTAGTGTCCTAGGCCCCAACCGTCTTCAGTTGCTTCATCAATAAACTTCCTCCATCATAAGGTCAGATGTGGAAATGTTCACTGATGATTGCAACATGTTCAGTTGCATTAGTAACTCCTCAGATACTGAAGCAGTCCGTGTCCACATGTAGAGAGACCTGGACAATATCCAGGCTTGGACTGATAAGTGGCAAGTAACATGCACGCCACAAAAATGCCAGGCAATGACCATTTCCAACAAGAGTGAATCTAACCATCCCCCTTTGACAGTCAATGACATTACCATTGCTGAATCCTTCACTATCAACATCTGGGGGGTTACCAATGAGCAGAAACTGAATTGGATCAGTCATATAAATACCGTAGCTACAAGAGCAGGTCAGAGGCTGGGAATTCTGCTGCAAGTAACTCACCTCCTGTCCACCATCTACAAGGCACAAGTCAGGAGTGTGATGCAATACTCCCCACTTGCCTGGATGAGTGGAGCTCCAACAACATCAAAGAAACTCAACACCATCCAGGACAAAGCAGATCACTTGATCAGCACTCCATCCACTACTTTAAATATTCAAATCCTGCACCACCAGTGAACAGTGGCAGCAGTGTGTACCATCTACAAGATGCACTGCAGCAACTCACCAAGCCTCCTTCGACAGCACCTTCCAAACCCCCAACCTCGACCACCTAGAAGGACATTGGATGAATGGAAACACCACCATCTGCAAGCTCCCCTCCAAGTTACACACTGTCCTGACTGGGAACTATATCACCATTCCTTCACTGTCACTGGATCAAAATCTTGGAACTCCCTTCCTAACAGCACTGTGGGTTTACGTACAACACATGGACTGCAGCAGCTCCAAAAAGGCAGCTCACCACCACCTTCTCAAGGGCAATTAAGGATGGACAATAAAGGCTGCGTTTGCTGACAACGCAACCACTAGGTGGCACAATTCGCTTTCTCCCCCTGCTTTGCACCGGCCGCTTCAACCCTCCACAGTCGCTCGCTCCAGACCTCGCTGCTCCCCCCCACCACTTCCCTGGCTGATTGTCACCCGATCAGGTCACCCCATTCTCCGGTCGTTCGCTCACTCCCCACCCCACCTCCCCTCCAGCCGCTGGCTCTAGGCTGCGCAGCTTCCCTTCTCTCGGCCACTTGCTCCCATGTTTGTCCAGTCTCCACGCGCCGCCCGAAGAAGCAAGGTGGGCTGCAAAGTGTGACGTAGGAGTGAGTAGTAAGTGGCCTAGAGGAGGGAAGTGGCACGGCCTAGAGCTAGCGGCTGGAGCGGGGGTTGGGGGGCAGAGAGCAAGCGGCCATAGAGCTGGATGACGCGAGTGGGGAACAATTGTCCAGGGGAGCATAGAGGTGTGGAGCGAGCGGCTGAGGGGAGGAAGCGTCGAGGCCTGGAGCGAGTTGCCGAGGGGGGAGAGCTCCAGCCTCAAAGTCTCCTATTCAGCCGCTTCCTTGAGCTGAGTGAAGGGCTGGATACCCGATGACGCTTTAGCGCACATGTGCGAAGATGGAACAGGCGCGAATATGCGATGATGTTGGCGCTGCGAAATGACATCATCCTACGCATGTGCCACTTAATCCTGGCAAGATGTAGCTGTGCCTATGCACAGCTTAGCACAGTCCGATGATGTCAGCGGGCCGTTGCATTGACAGGAATCACATTGTGTCAGCAGTGCCCACATCCCATGAAAGAATGAAAAAGAGATTTACCACAATGGTAGCAGGGTGAGGGATTTCAGTTATGTGGAGAGATTGGAGATGCTGGGGTTGTTCTCCTTGCAGCAGAGAAAATTCAGAAGAGATTTGACACATTTGTTCAAAATCATGAAGTTCTTCAATAGTTTAAATAAGGAGAAACTGTTTGCAGTGGTAAAAGGGTCAGTAAGCAGAGGACACAGATATCAGGTGATTGGCAGAAGAACCAGAGGTGACATGAGGAACCATTTTTTACACAGCAATGTGTTGTGATAAAGAAAGAAAAGACTTGCATTTATATAGCACCTTTCGAGACCACTGGACATATCAAAGCACTTTGTAGACAATGAAATACTTTTGAAGTGTAATCACTGTTGTAATGTCAGAAATGCAGCAGCTAATACCCACAAACAGCAATGTGATAATGACCAACTGATCTGATTGAGGGGCAAATATTGATCACAACAGCAGGGAGAATTGCTCTTCACTTGTTTGAAATTGCAGCATGGGATCTTTTACATTCACCCAAACATGCAGACCAGGTCTTGGTTTAACATCACACCTGAAAGGCAGCACCTTCAACACCCTCAGTGCTTTACTGGAGTGTCAGCTGTGAAATCTGAACCCAGAAGCTTGTGATTTCGAGGTGAGTGTGACCAACTGAGCCACAGCTTTTACCTGAGTCTCAATCCTTCGACCAACAGTTTCTATCGGGTCTGTCGCAACCCCTCATGATTGTGAACACCTCTATCAAATCTCCTCTCTCGAGAAGAACCCCAGCTTCTCCAATCTATCCACATAACTGAAATCCTAACCACATGTTGCAGAAAGGAATTTTTCCTCAAGTTCCTTCTGGTTTTGTGAGTCACCTTAAATCTGTAACCTTCGGTTATTGACCTTTCAGCAGTTAGAAACAGTTCCTCAGTATTTACTCTACCTCAAACCTTCAAGGAAGCTCTGCAAAGTAACTGAAAATCAAGTTGTCAGAAGTGGGATTTAAAAACATGCCTCCAGTGAAAGTTGCAACCTGAACAGAGAAGCTGAAACCGCTCAGTCACCTCAACTGTTCAGACCTTTTTGACCTCGTCATCACTTCTGTACTTTGAAAGGTTCACTCAGTTCAGGAATTTGTTCAATGTTGCTGGAATGCTCAGTGACTGGGATATTAACTCCCTCGGGTTTTCCTGAGCTTGTTCTCGGTGTATGGGGATGTTTGTCCTGGGCTGTGGAATCTTGCATCCCGGTAATGGACATTAACCCACTGATTGAATCTGTATTCACTGCTTTTCGCTGGTGCTGGGTAATTGCAGAGCGTGGGGCTGGAATGTTGCTGCTTGTCCTGGCCTCACTCACTCTGGGAAAGAGTGAATAATTGATGCGTCTGTTTCTGTATCTGAAATTTGACTTCGATCTGCTGTTATTAACCGAGACAGCGCTGCAGCAGGATACGTTATTAATCTCTCACTAATCAACTGCAAACAGTCAGAATGTGTAACTTTGAGCAGCACTTTCTGCACCGTCAGGGCTGGAAAGTTGAGGGAGGGAGAGACAGTGTCAGTATCTGAGTGTGTACAGCACTGTACAGAGAAAGAGCCAATATACCGGGGCTGAGACACAGTGCATCTTTTCACATTTAATCACAATAATATTCACAGCCAGGAGCTGAAAATGATGAAAAACCGAATAGCAAGAGCAAAAATAAGAAAACTAAGCAATTATAGATTACCTGATCAGCTTTCTCTGTGTTACCTGGTAGTCTACTGTTTTATATTCAATGCTCTCTCCACTGTGGCCAGGGAATGATTTCTTCTCAAAGGCTGAACATTAACAAAATTGCTTGTAATTTAAAATCTTTTAAAATTAATTCCATGGAGCTAATGGGGAAAAGTCAAATAACTGCACCAATTATAGGAGAGCTGGTTGGTGATGACGTGGATGTGTCTGCAGTGTGCAGGACCAGACTGCTTCTATAGATTCACAATTAATGTTCCACCCTTTATTTATAACAGTAAAACTGATAGTGGACAATTGCTATTCTGTTTGCAGCAAACTGGAGATTTAACTCATTAACACCCTACTTGAGGGCACTCTAGAAAGCACAACATGCAGCTCTGTCAGTTAGTGTGCTTGTTTGTTAACCCACAATTTGATGGTTCAAGCACATAAATGGATGAGGCTTTATTAACTTAAACTCTTCTACATCTGCTATATTACTCTTGCTGTTGATTTTTCAAAGATAAGGTTAATCAAGTCTTTCTTTATGAAATCCATGCTGACTGTTTTATTATTTTTCATTTCCATCTGTATTTTCTACTTTGGAGGATTACAGGATATTATCATTTTTTTTATTCATTCATGGGAGGTGGGTGTCGCTGGCTAGGCCAGCATTTATTATCCATCCCTAATTGCCTTGAGAAGGTGGTGCTGAGCTGCCTTCTTGAACCACTGCAGTCCATGTGCTGCTGTTCTGAAGAGCGTTCCAGGATTTTGACACAGCAACAGTGAAGGAACGGTGATACAGTTACAATTCAGGATGGTGTGTGGCTTGGAGTGGTACTTTCAGGTTGTGGTGTTCCCATGCATCTGCTGCCCTTGTCCTTCTAGGTGATAAAGGTCACGGGTTTGGAAGGTGCTGTCTGAGGAGCCTTGGCGCATTGCTGCAGTGCATCTTGTGGATGGTACACTGCTGCCACTGTGTGCCAGTGATGGCGGGCATGAATGTTGTAAATGGGGTGCCAATCAAGCGGGCTGCTTTGTCCTGTTGAGTTTCTTGAGTATTGTTGGAGCTGCACCCAGCCAGACAAGTGGAGAGTATTCCATCACACTCCTGACTTTTGGACAGGCTTTGGGGAGTCAGGAGGTGAGTTACTTGCCGCAGGATTCCTAGTCTCTGACCTGCTCTTGTAACCATAATATTTATATGGCTACTGCAGTTCAATTTCTGCTCAATGGTAACCCCCAGGTTGTTGAGAGTGGGGGATTCAGCGATGGTAATGCCATTGAATGTCAAAGGGAGATGGTTAGATTCTCTCTTGTTTGGGATGGTCATTGTCTGGCAGTTGTGTGGTGAGAATCTTATACATCTTTATTGTAGGGTACTCTATTGTACTGTTGAGTGACTACACTTGAAAAGTCCTTCCTTCATTGGCTGTAAAAGGCTTTGCAATGTCCTGTGGTCGTGAAATGCAATTCTTGCTTTTTCCATTGTTATCAGTGTCATTGTGATCAAAAGATAGGATTCATGAGCACAAAGTTGAAATCAATTTTGATTAAAATAATGTAAAAGCATCTATATTTTTGCACTATACTTAATAATCTCCATCTTCCTATCCTTACCAAGTACAATGACTTTGACCCTGAAATTGATTCCACAATCGCAGTCCCTCAGACAATTTCTGCTCAGTTCTGATGAAAGGTCACAGATCTGAAACGTTAACTTTGTTTCTCTCTCCACAGATGCTGCCAGACCTGCTGAGTATTTCCAGCATTTTCTGTTTTTATATCAGATTTCCAGTATCTGCAGTATTTTGCTTCTGTGTTACTTTGAAAGTTAAAACTGACCCACCTGTCCACAATTCACACTGGGGTCTCCCATGAAATGATTCTGTATAATGTTGATGTAATGAATACAGACTCTGAGCACAGAGCTTCCTGTGGGGAATTGGGGATATGAAAACCAGCAGACTGCAGAAATTTCCACTGGGAGCACAAATTCACAAAATCTACCTTTTATATATCGATTCATTTTGATTGTCCTTCTGGAAAATTATTTTGAAACAATTTAAACATCAACCCACAGCTCCATGACTGGGTCAATTATGAGGTCATCCTCTGACAGGTCATGTGACAGCTGGAGCCACAAGACATCAGAACCAGATTTGTGACTGGATTAAAACCCGGAATCCTGTCATAATGGCTTTTCAAATAAAGCTGTTGCTGTTTGAAAACACAGCAGTTAAACTTTCTGCCTGACCATGAGGGGAGCTAGGGAGAAATCTACAAAACTAAATCCTTTTACAAAATAGTTCAAAAACCATTCACTCAGAAATCATGTGAGGATTCATATGCAGTAGAGAAACAAGCAGAATACAGAAAGTGCAGAGGAGAGCTGAAAAAGGAAATGAGATCAGCAAGAGAATGTATGAGAAAAGATTAGCAGGTCACATAACTGGGAACACTGAAGTCTTTTACCAACATATGGACAGTCAATGAAAGGGTGGGTCAATTAGGAGATCCTGTGGAGGCAGAGGGTGTGGCTGAGGTACTAATAAAGTACATTTCATCTGTCACCACAAAACAAGCGGGTGCTGCAAATGTCACAGTCAAGAAGGAGGAAGTGGAGAATTTGGAGGGGATGAAAATAGATAAAGAGGAGACAATTACAAGGTTAGCAATGCTCACAGTAGAAAGGTCACCCGGTCTGGATGGGCTGCATCCTGGGTTGCTGAGGGAAGTCAGGGTGGAAATAGCAGAGACTCGAACCACAATCTTTCAATCTTCCTTGAATATGGGAATGATGCCAGAGGACTGGAGGATGGAGGTAAGCTTGGGTAGTTCGATCTTGGTTTAACTTGACCGTTTTTATCTTGTATCCATTGTCATAACTAACAACGTTAAGAAAGCCATTTTATAATGAACACATGACCAAAGGAACCATTTTGTGTTCAGTACTAACGTTTATATCCTGTATAATTAATGAGTAGCTACCCATCCTGAAACAGATGATTGTAAAAGTAATGAACCTTGATTGAGTTATAATTAATGAATCAATAAACATTTTAGAGAGAATGGGTTTTCATTTAAAGTTAGTTCAATCTAATTACTGTGAGTTTCTGTGTCTGTGTGGGAAAGGACAGTTTCAGCTAAATGTATTCAAACAATGGACCTTTCTCGGACCCCTGATAAAACCCATGGTATGGTACATCGTGACCTTCAAGAGTCCAGATTTAATGAATAGGAAACTTGTTTCAGATCAGATTGGGAGACAGTGTGAAACCACTCCATTGTACTCATGTCTGAGATTCTGAGGACAGGTGACTGTTCGTGGATGACATTATTAAGAACTAATTAAATGTACCTAGCAACAGCTAGGACCAATTATTATTTTACATGGTGGTGTGATGGCCATCCAGGGGTTAAAAGTAGGGATCTTGTAAGGTTTCAGTGTGCAGGAACACTAGAAGGCCTCAGGGGTAAAGGCTCAGATCATCAACCAAGTTCTCCACCTGATGAGGGATCCAGACTGGACAAAGAGGACCGTGACACTCTGAGACCAAGCTCGACCAGTCTCCAGAGCTGTAAAGTTATATTCCCCAAGTTTGTTAAGTATAATTTTACTTTCAATTATTAAGTACTATTTTACTCTCAATAAAAGTTCTGGACTTATTAATCAAGTATCCTATTGCTTTAATTGGTTAAAGTCATACCCAAAGTGATTGTCTGCAATAGACTTTCCAGAATTAAAAGATAAGTCTGCAAGGGTTGCGAATATTACAGCCCTGTTTAAAAAGAGAGATAAACCCAGGAACTACAGACCAATTAGTCTAATGTCGGTGGTGGGGAAACTTTTAGAGATAATTATCCAGGAAGAAATTAACTGTCACTTGGTAGAACATGGGCTAATAAATGACAGCCAGTACAGATTGGTTAACAGAAGATTGTGTCTGAAATAATTAATGAATTAATTTCTGTGATGAAGTTTCAGAGAGAGTTGACCAGTGTAGTGAGGTTAATGGTGCGTGTCTGGACATCAAAATTGTGTTTGAAAAGCTACCATAAACTAGACTTGGGGCAGCACAATGGCACAGTGGTTGGCACTGCAACCGCACAGCTCTCGCAACCCAGGTTCAGTTCTGGGTACTGCCTGTGCAGAGTTTGCAAGTTCTCCCTGTGACTGTGTGTGTTTCTGCTGGGTGCTCCGGTTTCCTCCCACAAGAAAAGACTGCAGGCTGATAGGTAATTTGGCTGTTGCAAATTGCCCCTAGTGTAGGTAAGAGAATGGTGGGGATGTGGTAGGGAATATGGGATTAATGTAGGATTAGTATAAATGGGTGGTTTATGGTCGGTACAGACTCGGTGGGCTGGAAGGGCCTGTTTCAGTACTGTATCTCTAAATAAATAAATAAGAAGGCTGAGGGAGTACACCTGGACAGTAAATCCGGAGTGGAGTCCTGGAGGCGGTTACCTTTTACTTATCAGGCAGTTTTCCAGCAACTCCAACAGCAGAGCTGTTACCAAACAGTCCTGGTTTTTCGTTTCCTTTGGAAAATACTAGCAATGCTGAGAGGGGGTTCCTGATGCTCAGGGTCTCCATACTATTTGCCCAGGCCTGTGCCCTGAAGAGGACACTCCAGCTTCGTGGTTAAACATTCGCACAACCCGGGAATAAACAATTACTGATTATAAGCTCTCATTCAATTGGTGCAGAGTATGAGCGCCAGGGGTTACTTCGGACAGTGGGAGAGCTCTTAGTGTCTCATTGGATAGCTACCATTCACTCCAAGCTGGGCAGCCCCCGGTCAGTTAGGTGCTGTGAAGTCACGATCTGCTTGCTTCAATGGTTGCTTGGAGCTTAGAGAGTCATCCCTCAACAGGCGGATTGATAATCTAAGCACCAAGAAAAACAAACTCAACAAAGAAGACACCAGTCCTTCGCATCACAAGCTGGAATCTAAGGACCATGTGTCCTGGCCTTACCGACAACTTTCTGCAGGTTGATGACACACACAAGACAGCTGTGATCGACAAGGAACTCACAAGGCTCAATGTGGACATTGCTGTGCTGCAAGAAACTAGACTCGTTCAAAGTGGATCCCTCAAAGAGAAACACTACACCTTCTTCTGGCAGGGGAAAGCCCAAGAGGCAACTCGTGAGCATGGAGTGGGTTTCACAGTAAAATACACGCTACTTGAGATGAGTGAACCACCCACAGTAGGCTCAGAGAGACTTCTTACTCTTCACTTGTCAACAAGCGCGGGCCCAGTTAATCTCATGTGCATCTATGTCCCGACACTCACCTCCACCCCAGATGTCAAGGATCAATTCTATGTGACACTTGACACTGCCATCAGTAGAATTCCCAGCACTGAGGGTCTGTACCTTCTCGGAGACTTCAACACAAGCTTGGATACTGACTACACAGCTTTGCCAATGTGCATAGAGCACCAGGGGATTGGCAAGATGAACGAAAATGTACAGAGGTTGCTGGAGCTCTGCTATCACCATGGATTCTGTGTGATGAACAGCTACTTCCAGGTCAAGCTGTGCTACAAGGTGTCCTGGAGACATCCGAGATCATGCCACTGGCACCAGCTAGACCTTATCATCACCAGACATACCACCCTCAGCAGTGTCCTCATCACTCGCAGCTATCACAGCGCTGACTGTGACACTGACCACTCCCTGGTGTGTAACAAGGTCAGGCTTCAGCCAAGGAAGCTTCATCCATCCATGAAGAAAGGTCGTCTTCTGATCAACACTTGCCGAACCACTGATCCAGAAAGGACCCAGGAGTTCCTCAACATCCTCGATCAGGCTCTTTCAGACAACAATGCTCAAGGTCTCAGTGCAGTGTCAAAGTGGAATCATCTGCACACCACCATCTATAACTCTGCACTCACTGTGTATGGGAAAAGAGATGGGAGGAATGCTGACCGGTTTGAGGCTTATTGGACTGAATTGGAGTCAGTTACTGTAACTAAGAGGAGAGCCCACATGAACTACAAACAAGTCTCCAGCAAACAACATATAGATGCTCTCAGAGCTGCCAGAAACAAGTCTCTGCAGACTGCTCGGCACTGCACCAATCAATACTGGTTAAAACTCTGCTGCTGAATCCGGGGATGCTAGATGGATGTATGAAGGTATTAAGAAAGCAATGGGCCCAGTAGTAACTAAATCAGCACCTTTTGAAGACAAAGACAGGGACAATCATCACTGAACCTAACAAGCAGATGGAAAGGTGAGTGGAGCATTACCTTGAACTCTACATAACGGAGAACATTGTCATTGAAGTAGCTCTCAGTGCCATTCCAGACTTGCCTGTCATGGAAGAACTGGACAGTGAGCCCACCATAGTGCAGCTCAACAAGGGCTCAAAACATGCGTGATGCAAACATTGTCACCTTGTACAAAATTAAGGCGGATCGCAGTGACTGCAGCAATTATCGGAGCCAGCTACTCAGTTTCACTCACCTGCTCGATCCATTTCCTCCTGCAGGTTCCTTTGCTTCAAGTATCCATCCAATTTCCTTTTCAAATCATTGATTGTCTCTACTTCCACCACACGCGTGGGTCAGGACATTACCACTCACAGCATAAAAAAATTCCACCTCACCCAAGGATGGGAAATATTTATATCTTCTATATTTAGCTTATTCTCTATCTCTACGAGAATAGAATGGCAGTCAACATGAAAGGGAACTCAAAAATCTTCGAGCAGTATATAAATAATAAGCAGGCAGTAAGCGGTGAAGTGGGCCCCATTAGGGACAAAGATGGTAATATATACTTAGAGCTGCAGGGCAATGTTAATCTAGTTAATGAGTACCTTGTATCAATGATCACTAAGGAAGTGGAATTCGACAAAATATCAGTAGAAGTGGAGAATGTAGAGGCAATGGAGAGGGTACAAATTGAGAGAGGGAGGTACTGAAAAGGCTGGTTATGCTTCAGGAAGATAAATTACCTGGTCCGGTTGGCTTTCATCCCAGATTGCGAAAGGAAATGTGGGTGCAGATAACAGAAAGGCTTGCTATAATCTTCCAATCTTCCCTGGATATGGGGGAGGTGTCAGAGGATTAAACAGTGGCAAATGTGACACCCTTAATCAAGAAAGGGTGTAAGGACAGTCCGGCTAACTACAGGCCAGTTAGATTAACAACAGTGGTGGGTAAGGTTTTAGAAAGAACAATCAGGGAAAAAATGAACAGTCACTTGGAGAGGTTTGAGTTAATTAAGGAGAGTGAGCATGGATTTATAAATGGGAGTTCATGCTTGACTAATCTAACTGCATGTTTTGATGATCTAACAGAGAAGGTTTATGAAGGGCATGCAGTGGATGTTGTTCATGTGGATTTTAAGAAATGACACATAAAAGGGTGATTAACAACATTGAGGTTCATGGAATAGGAGGGTCAGTGTCCAATTGGATAGAAAATTGGCTTAAGGACAGAAAACAGCAAGTCGTAATAAATGGTTCATTCTCAGACTGGAAGGCTGTCGACAGTGCTGTTCCCCAAGGGTCACTGCTGGAACCACTGCATTTTAATTGCCACAGATAAAAGACTTGGATCTTGGAATATAGAGTAGAATCTCAAAATATGCCGATAACACCAAACTTGGAGAAGTGGCAAACAGTGAGGATGAAATGAACCACCTGCAACAAGACAGTGATAGGCTAGCAGAATGGGCAGACAGGTGCAGATGGATTTTAATAGTGACTAGTGTGAGGTGATGTATTTTAGCAGAAGGAACAGGGAGAGGCAATATATACTTAATGGCACAGTTCGAAAGAGTGTGCAGGAAGAGAGGGACCTGTTCACTGTCACGTGAACAATTACTTCTTGTTGTGTGCTCTCAGCTTTGGAACCTTCACTGTACTGGAGTGAGGTGACATCTACTGGCAGGAAGCAAGAACTGCAATCAAGCAGCAGAAACTTCATATTCTGTCAGGGTGAAAGAAACATTGCAATGTGAGGAAATAGTGAATGGGTTTGATTGGGTTGATGGAGACATGATTCCACTTGTGGTGGAGTCCAAAGCAAAGGCCAGAAATATAAAATTGTCATTATGAAAAGATATGAGGAATTCATGATAAATGTATTTAGGTGGTGAGTGGGTGGAATCTGGATAGACTAGAAAGTGAGATTGGGTGGACAGAAGCAGTGTGAAAGGATGGCTCAAACAAAACGTAAACGCCCTGAAATGTTAACTCTGTTTCTCTCTCCACAGATGCTGCCAGAGCTTCTGAACAATTCCAACACTTTCTGTTTTTATTTCAGAATTTGCATAATGTTGCTTTGCTCTGAAAAAAAATGGATGATCGGCTTTGTCTGCCAGTGAAATTCCACAGGAGCTAAAAGGAAGTTCTGATATCAGTGGCATGTTGAGCTAGGGGTATGATTCTTGCTTCGGGTGAGTGATTAATTAATGTGTGAGAGATCCTGGGTTCAAATCCTGGACAAGCCCTTCTTCTTTGGCATTTTTAGTTTAAGGTCATTGATTGGTTTCAGCCTTGCAGAAGGCGGAATTGATTTCCATATGGAGCCTGCTTGAGGACCAGAGAGCTGGATTCAAAGAGCTTGATTAACTAAATGTGCAGATAGCCAAGTGGGAATATAAAGTTGTTGCAGTAATTGTGACCTGACTCCAAAAACAACAGGACTGGGTTCTGGACTGGAATGGAATGGAATTCTTCAGTGTTTCTGTTGTTTGGCTTCCATTGACTCATCGATTTTCTTGTTTTTCACTTTGTAGATGCCTTTGAATAATTGTGGATCCTTCTTCAGGGTGTCTTCTTTCACCAGGTAGTTCTGACCTCTGATGATGATGATCGTAATGAGCTTCAATTCGCTGATAGTTTTGGAACTGAGCAGATTTCATTGGCTTGAGCCTACAACATGGAACTCAGTCTGATATGTGGACCCATGGGAGGATTTGAATGCCACCCCTGCGTTGAAGAATGCAGTTGCATCCATCCAATAAGAGACCGAGTAGAAATGACAGTTCAGTCAGTCAAACATTAAACTTTTAATTTCAGGGTGGTGAGTTTGAGTGCCATTTTGTTTTTCCCTCTTTTAAGGCTTCATTAGCAGAGAGTACAAGGAGTGTTTGAAATGAAATTCAGCAAAAGTATGAGAAAGTCTCACTTTGATTCGCGACTCTTATCTCTCTGCAGCATCTCGCTGTGAAAGATTAAACTTCATCTCATTTCATTCCCAGCTCGGGGTCAGTGAGGCTCAGTGGGACTTCTGGCTGTCTCCTGCTTCACAATCGATCAGTGCTGAGAAAGCAATGGGGAATATTATTCACGTCTCTGTAACCAGAGGACACCGATTTAAGGTGAATGGCAAAAGAACCAAAGGCAACATGAGGAAAAACTTATTTTGCACAGCGAGTGGTTAAGATCTGAAATGCACTGCTTGACAGTGTGATGGAGGCTGATTCAACCATGGCTTTCAAAATGGTATAAGATAATTATCTGAAGTGAAAAAAATTGCATGTTTTCATGGAATACATGAGTCTGTGGCATGAGCTGAGTTGCTCGTGCAGAGAAGCAGCACAAGCACAATGAGCTGAATGGCTTCCTTTTGTTCTGTAACTATTGTATGATCTATGATTCTTTTCAGAGTGAAAACAACACTCACATACAAGAAACTGACAGGTACAATGTAAACCCCACACTAACATACCAGCGAATGCTAGGGACAGAGTAAAACCAACTCAGTCCGAGACTAGAAACTGACAGGTGCACTGTAAACTTCGCATTACCAGACAGGAAATTGACAGATACAGTGTGAAACCCACAGTCACGTAGCAGCAGTTGGCAGGCAACGTGTAAAAATCTTTCTTTCATATCCCAACTGCAAGGTGCAAAGGAAATTAGGTACAAACCCAGGCTCACACTTCAAAGACTGAGAGATACAAAGCAAAACACATACTCACCTACAAGTACAGAGAAGAAGACACACTCAGAGGAGGTGCAGATTAAAGACACATGCATGTAACAGAAACTGATAGGGATAAAATCAAACCCTTTCTCACTTCTCAGAAACTGATAGATCTAGACAAAAGCTGATGCTCACATACAAGTTGTTGAAAGATATGTGGTGAAACTCACATAGCAATAGCAGAAACAAACAGGTACTGAATAATACCCACAGTCACAGACCAAAAACTGAAATATACTGAGTTAAACACCACTTTCTCACACCAGAAACTCATGGCTACAAAGTGAAGCTGACTCTATCCTCCCAGGCATTGACAGGTGCAAAAGAAAACACTCACGACGATTCCAGGTCATGAAATGTACGCAATAAAACCGATCAGCTGAAAGAATAGCATTAATGACAGGTGTGGTACCCAGAATGCTCAGCGGCCTAGAATCCGACCGATCTGTGACAGGAGCGGGGCGCGCAGGCGCAGTAGAGACAGCTTTGTCAGCAGCTGGAGCTGCGGGTTCGGAGTTGGAGCGGGATATTCACAAAGTGCGAGAAGACTTTGTGGGCACACACAGCTGGAGCAGGGCCTCACGGCCACAATAACATGGAACAATCCCATCTGTATCCCTGCGGATGGCGGTGGTGAAGCTTTTCCCGGTGAGGCTTCCCGAAACTGCGTCGATAAATGGATAAGAATTGGGGACTGGGCAGGGAGCGTCTCTAAATGAATAAAATTTGGGTACCAGTCAGGGAGCGTCTATAAATGGATAAGAACTGGGGACTGGGCAGGGAACGTTTCTAAATGAATAAAATTTAGGTACTGGTCAGGGAGCATCTTTAAATGAATAGGAATTGGGGACTGGGCAGGGAGTGTCCATAACTGAATAAGAATTGGAGACTGGGCAGGGAGCGTATCTAAATGAATATGATTTGGGGACTGGGCAGGGAGCGTCGATAAATGCTTAAGAATTGGGGACTGGTTAGGGAGCGTTTTTTAATTCGTTCGTGGGATGTGGGCGTCGCTGGCTCGATCTCAGCTCAAGTAATGTGTCCAGTTCTGGGCACCAGGCTTTAGAAAGGACATCAAAGCTTCTGAGACAGTTCAGAGGAGATTTACTAGAATTATACCAGAGATGAGGGGTTTCAGTTCTCTGGAAAGGCTGGTGAAGCTGGGATTGTTCTCTTCAGAGTAGAGAAGGTTAAGGGAAGATTTAATAGAGGTGTTCAGAATCATGAAGGATTGTCATAGGGTAGAGAGGGAGAAACTGTTTCCACTGACCTGGGGGTCAGTAACCAGAGGACACAGATTTAAAATAATTGGCCAAAAATGTCAAGGGCAGGTGAGGAGAGATCTTTTTGCCCAGTAACTGATTCGGATTTGGAATGAATTGTCTGACAGGGTGGTGGAAACAGATTCAATTATAACTTTCATAAAGGAATTGGACAAATATTTCAAAGTGAAATTCTCCAGGATTATGGGGAAATAGGCAGGGGGTTGGACTAATTGCATCTTTTTGTCAGAGAGTCAGCAGAGATTCAATGGGGCCGAATGGCCTCCTTCTGTGCTGTATGATTCTATGAACATAAGAACTAGGAGCAGGACTCGGCAAGTCAGCCCCTCGAGCCTGCTCTGCCATTCAATGCAATCATGGCTGATCTCATCACGGCAGTTCTTGTTTCTTGCCAGTAGATGTCACTTCACTCCAATACAGTGAAGTTTACAAATCTGAGAAACAACAGGAAAGAATTGTTCACATTATATTGAATGTGTGGGACTTAGAAATACTAGGAGTGGAGACGAGCTATTACTTGTCTGCTCGATCCCCATAGCCCTGTAAAATTATTTCCTTCAAGTGCCCATTCAAATTCCTTTTGTAATCCTCGATTGTCTCCATTTCCACCGCCCTCGTGGGCAGCGAGTTACAGATCATCACCAATCAGTGTAAAAACATTATTGCGCACATTCCCCCTGTATCTCCTGTCCAAAACCTTTAATCTGTGTCCCCAAGTCCTTGCACCAATAGTTAACGGGAACAATGTTTCCTTGCCAACTTATTTAAAACTGTCATAGCCTAAAACACATCTATCAATTCTCCCCTCACTCTCCTTTGATACAGGGAGAACAACCCTAGCTTTTCCAACCTAACCTTGTAACTAAAATCCTCCATCCCTGGATCCATTCTGGTGAATTTCCTCTGCATCCTCTCAAGGACCCTCACATTCTTTCTTAAGTGTGGGAAGCAAAACTGGAAGCAACACGCCAACTGGGGCCTAACCAGAGTTTTGTAATGGTTCAGCATAACTTCCCTGCTTTGTACTCAATGCCTCTATTTATAAAGCCCAAGATCCCATATGCTTTGCTAACCACTCTCGCAATATGTCTTGCCACCTTCAAAGATTGATGCACATGAACCCCAAGTCCCTCTATTCCAGCACACTCTTTAGAACTGTGCCATTAAGTAAATATTGCCTCTCCCTATTCCTTATGCCAAAATACATCACCTCACACTTGTCACTATTAAATTCCATCTGCCACCTGTCTGCCCATTCTGCTAGCCGATCATTGTCCTGTTGCAGGCAGTTCATATCATCCTCACTGTTTGCCGCTCCTCCAAGTTTGGTGTCATCGGCATATTTTGAGATTTTACTCTGCATTCCAAGATCCAAGATGCTTTAGCAAAAAAAGCAGTGGTTATAGCACTGACCCGAGGGGAACACCACTGTCGACTATCCTCCAGTCTGACAAAGAATCTTTTCAAAAGACTCGCTGTTTTCTGTCCTTAAACCAATTTTCTATCCAATTGGACACTGACCCTCCTATACCACGAACCTCAATTTTGTAAACCACCCTTTTATGTGGTACCTTGTCAAACGCTTCCTTAAAATCTATATAAACAACATCCACTGCATTCCCTTCATCAAGCTGCTCTGTTCGTTTATCAAAAAATGCAGTTAGATTAGTCAAGCATGACCTCCCATTTATAAATCCATGCTCACTCTCCTTAATTAACTCAAACCTCTCCAAGTGACTGTTGATTTTTTACCCTGATTATTCTTTCTCAAACCTTACCCACCACTGCTGTTAATCTAACTAGCCTGTAGTTAGCCGGACTGACCTTACACCCTTTCTTGAATAAGGGCGTCGCATTTGCCACTGTTTACTCCTGGCACCTCCCCCGTATCCAGGGAAGATTGGAAGCTTATAGCAAACTCTTCCATTATCCGCATCCGCATTTCCTTTTTCTACCTGGGATGCAAGCCATCCAGACCAGGTGATTTATCTACCCTAAGCACAGCCAGCCTTTTTAGTACCTCCCTCTCTCAATTTGTACCCTATCCATTGCCTCCACTCTCTTCACTTCGACTGATATTTTGTCAAATTCCACTTCCTTAGGGATCACTGATACAAAGTACTCATTAAGTAGATTAACATTGCCCTGCACCTCGGAGCATACATTATCCTCTTTGTCCCTAATAGGCACGACTCAACCTCTTACTACCCACTTATCATTTACATGCTGCTCGAATATTTTTGGATTTCCTTTCATGTTGACTGCCAGTCTATTCTCATAGAAATAGAGAATAAGCAAATATAGAAGATATAAGTATTTCCCATCCTTGATGAGGTGGAACTTTTTTATGCTGTGGGTAGTAATGTCTTGGCCCACGAGTGTGGTGAAAGCAGAGACAATCAATGATTTAAAAAGGAAATTAGATGGATACTTGAAGGAAAGAAACTTGCAGGAGGAAAGGGATCCAGCTGGTGAGTGGAACTGACTAGATTGCTCCGGGGAGAGCCAGCATGGGCGTGATAGGCCAAACGACCACCTTCTATGCTGTAAATGACTCTGTGTTGTTTCTCAAATTCAATCCACTGGTGCTTGGTAAATAATTTCAAAGTAAATTGTACAACTGGAAAATCAGAACCAAGGCAAGGGACGCATAAGGAAGCAAAATTGCTGAAACCCGGGATTGTTAGATCTTCAGTCTAATGCTCGCCCAACTGAGCTATTTCAGCCCTAAATTAACAGTGGCTTGGTGTCCTGGTTTTGGAAGAAAATACATACATTCAAGTTTTCCAGAAAATTAAAGAACACAACATGTCAGTCATATTCCCCATTGCTTTCTCAGTACTGATGGATTGTGAAGTGGGAGACAGCCAGAAGTGCCACTGAGCCACACAGACCCTGAGCTGAGAATGAAATGAGATCAAATTCAATCTTTCATAGAGAGATGCTGCTGAGAGGTAAGAGTCCTGAATCAAAGCGAGACTTGCTCATTTCAAACACTCCCTGTACTCTCTGCTCATGAAGCCTTAAAAAAGGGAAACACAGAATGGCACTCAAACTCACAACCCTGCCATTAAAAGTCTCATGTTCGACTGACAGAACTGTCACTTCTATTCGGTCTCTTATTGGATGGATGCAACTCCAACGCAGCGGTGGCATTGAAATCCTCCCATGGGTCCACATGTCAGACTGAGTTCCATGTTGTCGACTCAAGCAAAGGAAATCTGCTCAGTTCCAAAACTATCAGCGAATTGAAGCTGATTACAATCAACATCATCAGAGGTCAGAACTACCTGGTGAAAGAAGACACTCTGAAGAAGGATCCACAATTATTCAAAGGCATCGACAAAGTGAAAAACAAGAAAATCGATGAGTCAATGCAAGCCAAACAACAGAAACACTGAAGAATTCCATTCCATTCCAGTCCAGAACCCAGTCCTGTTGTTTTTGGAGTCAGGTCTCAATTACTGCAACAACTTTATATTCCCAGTTGGTTATCTGTACATTTAGTTAATTACAATTTTGTCGACAAGCTCTTTGAATCCAGTTGTCTGGTCCTCAAGCCAGCTCCGTATGGAAGTTAATTCCACCTTCTGCAAGGCTGAAACCAATGGATAACATTAATCTAAAAAATGCCAGCAGACCAGGGCTCGTCCGGGACTAGAACCCACGATCTCTCGCATGTTAATTAACCATACACCCAAAGCGAGAATCATACCCCTGGACCAACGAGCCACTGACAGGTCAGGTCTTATTAGCTGCTGTGGAATTTCACTGGAACCCCCCAGCTAATCATCCATTTTTTTCAGATCAAACAACATCCTGCAAATGCTGAAATAAAAACAGAAAGTGCTGGAAATGCTCAGCAGCTCTGGCAGCATCTGTTCTGAGAGAAACACAGTTAACGTTTCAGGGCACTCACCTTTCGTTTCAACCATGCTTTCAGACTGCTTCTGTCCATCCAATCTCACTTTCTATTCTATCCACATTCCAACCATTCACTACGTTCCTACATTTTTCATGAATTCCTCATATCTTTTATTAATGACAAATTTGTATTTCTGGCCTTTGCTTCAGACACCACCACAAGTGGAATCATGTCTCCATCTACCCAATCAAACCACTTCGCTGTATCCTCACATTGCAATGTTTCTTTAACCCTGACAGACTGTGGAGTTTCTGCTGCTTGATTGCAGTTCTTGCTTCCCGCCAGTAGATGTCACCTCACTCCAATACTCCAAGTTACAAATCTGAGAGAGACACAACAGGAAATAATTGGTCACATTATAGTGAATGTGTGGGATTTAGAAATACTAGGAGTGGAGAAGAGTTATTATTGCACTCTGCTATTACATCTTTTATAATGGACTCCAGCATTTTCCCCACGACTGATGTCAGGCTAACCGGTATATAATTGGCTGTTTTCTTTCTGCCTCTTTTTTTAAATAATGGAGTTACATTAACTACCGTCCAATCCATTGGAACTGTTCCAGAGTCTATAGAATTTTGAAAAAAGACCAGAAATGCATCTGCTATTTCAAGCGCCACTTCCTTAAGTACTCTGGGATGTAGATTATCAGGCCCTGGGGATTTATCGGCCTTCAATCCCATCAATTTCCCAAACATTCCCTACTAATACTGATTTCATACAGTTCCTCCTTCTCACTAGACGCTATGTTCCCCAACATTTCTGGGAGATAATTTGTATCCTCCTTTGTGAAGACAGATCCAAAGTATGTATTTAATTGGTCTGCCATTTCTTTGTTCCCCATTATAAATTCCCCCGTTTCTGACTTTAAGGGGCCACATTTGTCTTCACTAATCTTTTTCTCTACACATATCTATAGAAGCTTTTACAGTCAGTTTCTATGTTCTCTGCTAGCTTACTCTCATACTCTATTCCCCCCTTCTTAATCAATCGTTTTGTCCTCCTCTGCTAAATTCCAAACTGCTCACAATCTTCAGGTTTGCTGCTTGTTTTGACCATTTTATATTTCTCCTTCTTGGATCTAATACTTTACTTAATTTCTTTTGTGAGCCACAGTTGAGCCACCCGTCCTGTTTTACTTTTGCACAGACAGGAATGAATAATTGTTGTAATTCATCCATGCGCTCTTTAAATGCTAGCCATTGCCTATCCACTGTCAACCCTTTAAGTAACGTTCCCCAATCTATCATAGCCAACTCCCGCCTCATACTTTCATAGTTTCCTTTGTTTAGATTCAGGACCCAAGTCTCGGAATCAACTCTCTCACCCTCCATCTTAATGAAGAATTTTATCATATTATTGGCGCACTTCCCCAAGGCACCCCACACAACAAGATTGTTAACTAATCCTTTCTCATTACACAATACCCAGTCCAGGATGGCCTGTTCTCCAGAGGTGTTATACACCTCTATCAATTCTCCACTCAATCTCCTTTGATATAGGCAGAATAATCCTAGCTTTTCCAACCTAACCTTGTAACTAAAATCCCCCATCCCTGGATCCATTCTGGTAAATCGCCTCTGCATCCTCTCAAGGACCCTCACATTCTTTCTAAAGTCTGCTGAGCAGAACTGGAAGCAACACTCCAATTGGGGCCTAACCAGAGTGTTATAATGGTTCAGCATAACTTCCCTGCTTTTGTACTCAATGCCTCTATTTATAAAGCCCAAGATCCCATATGCTTTGCGAACCACTCTCGCAATATGTCTTGCCACCTTCAAAGATTGATGCACATGAACCCCAAGTTCCTCTATTCCAGCACACTCTTTAGAACTGTGCCATTAAGTATATATTGCCTCTCCCTATTTCTTCTGCCAAAATACATCACCTCACACTTGTCACTATTAAATTCCATCTGCCACCTGTCTGCCCATTCTGCTAGCCTATCACTGTCCTGTTGCAGGCAGTTCATATCATCCTCACTGCTGGCCACTGTTCCAAGTTTGGTGTCATCTGCATATTTTGAGATTCTACTCTGTATTCCAAGATCCAAGTCACTTACCTTTAGCAAAAAAAGCAGTGGTTCTCGCACTGACCCTTGGGGAACACCACTGTCGACGATCCTCCGGTCTGACCAAGAACCATTTAATATGACTCGCTGTTTTCAGTCTTTAAAACAATTTACTATCCAAATGGACACTGACCCTCCAAATCCATGAACCTCAATTTTGTTAACCACCCTTTTATGTGGTACTTTATAAAATGCTTTCGTAACATCCATATAAACAACATCCACTGCATTCCCTTCATCAGCATTCTCAGATAGTTTATCAACAAATACAGTTAGATTCGTCAAGCATGAACTCCCATTTATAAATCCATGCCCACTCTCCTGAATTAACTCGAACCTCTCCAAAGGACTTGATTTTTTTCCCTCACCTGTTGGTCTCGTGCTGATAGCAAGCTCACCATAGAGCATGTATTTGGCAATGTGACCGTCATCCATTTGGCCCAGTCAACAGAGTCACCGCTGACTCAAGAGGGCAAACATGCTGCGGATCCCTACACGCTGGTGTACTTCCGCATTCGGCACTCTGTCCTGCCAGGAGATGCCCAGTATCCATATGAGGCAGTGGAGGTGGAAGCTGTTCAGCCGTTTCTTTTGGCTTGTATAAGTTGTTGATGCTTCTCTACTCTAAAGGAGGGTGCTGAGAGCACAAGCCTGGTAGACGTGGAGCTTTGTATTTTCGGTCAGTTTGCTGTCGGTTCACACTTGTCTTCCCAACTTTGACATGACAGCTGCCGCATTGGCAATCCTGGTGCTGATTTCAGTATCAAGGGACAGATTGCTGGTGATTGTTGATCGAAGGTATGTGAAGCTGTTGACAACCTCCAAAGTGAGGTTGTCGATGTTGATGGAAAGTGGAGTCTCTACGTCCTGGCCCATAACTTTCATCTGCCTGATGCTGATCGTCAGTCCAAACTCTTTGCAGGCCAGGGAGAACCGATCTACAAGCTGCTGTGACTGAACTTCATTATGGGATGTCAGCACAGTATCATCAGCAAACAGCAACTCACAGACTAGGAATTTACCCTCTTTGGTCTTGGCGCACAGTCTTGCCAAGTTGAACAGCTTGTCGTCAGCTCTGATGTGCAGGTGAACACCCCCATCTGAGTCATTGAAAGTGTACAATAGCAGCATGGAGAAGAATATGCCACTTATAAAGGATGTGATAACTAGACAGTTCGAAAATGATGATATGATTGGGCAGAGTCAACATAGATTTATGAAAAGGAAAACAGGTTTGAAAAACCTCTTGAGTTTTTTGAGGATGTTACCGATAGAACAGATAAAGGAGAACCAGTGGATGTGTGGTATTTGTATTTTCCTTTGGTAAGGTCCCACACTGGAGGTGGGTAAACAAAATTAGAGCTCATAGGCTTGGGGATAATATACTGATATGGATTGAGAATTGGTTAACAGACCGAAAACAGAGAGCAGGAATAACGGGTCCTTCTCAGGATGGCAGGCTGTTACTATTGGGGTACTGCAAGGATCAGTGTTGGAGCCACAGCTGTTAACAACCTATATAAATGATTTGGATGTGGGGATTAAATGTAATATTTCCAAGTTTGCAGATGACACAAAGCTCGGTGAAGTGTGAGTTGTGAGGAGGATGCAGAGAGGCTTCCAGGGGACCTGGAAAGGCTAAGTGAATGGGCAAGAACATGAAATATAATGTGAATAAGTGTGAAGTTATCCACTTTGGTAGAACAAACAGAAAGACAGAGTATTTCTTAAATAGTGAGAGGTTGGGAAGTGTCGATGTCCAAAGGGACCTGGGTGTCCTTGTTCCTGAGACACTAAAAGCTCTTGTGCAGGTGCAGCAATCAATTAGGAAGGCAAATGATATGTTGTACCCACACGAGGGGTCATGAGTACAGGAGTAAAGATGTCTTGCTGCAATTGTATAGAGCCTTGGTGAATCCGCACTGGAGTATTGTGTACAGTTTAGTCTCCTCATCTTATGAAGGATACACTTGCCATAGAGGGGGTGAAACAGAAGGTCAACAGGCTAATCTTTTTTTTGCATTTATTTCATTTCATCTCAGTTTGTTCAGTTTGCTTACCTACTGTTTTTTTCAGGTTTGTCCTTGCTGCTGTTCAATATTCAGTCCGTTAACACCTAATCTGTACTAATGCTTTGTCTTTCAACATACCATTAACATATTGTTTGCCTTTGCTGCATGACCTTTTGGTCAGCTATTTGGCCTTGTCCAATCTGCACCTTCTCCTTTGTTATCTCTTGCCCCACCCCCACCTCACTTGCTTATAACCTGTGACTTTTCTAATATATGTCATTTCCGAAGAAGGGTCACTGACCTGAAACGTTAATTCTGCTTCTCTTTTCACAGATGCTGCCAGACCTGCTGAGTGGTTCCAGCATTTCTTGTTTTTATGTCACCAGACTAATCCCTGGGATGGTGGGATTGTCTTATGAGGAAACTGGGCCTGTATTCCTTAAAGTTTCGAAGAATGAGAGGTGATCTGATTGAAACAGACAAAATTCTTACAGGGCGTGACAGTGTGGATGTAGAAAGGATGTTTGCCCTGGTTGGTGAGTCTAAAACCAAAGGACATCGTCTCAGAATAAGGAGTAGGCCATTTAAAACTGAGATGGGTGGAATTTCTTCACTCAGACGGTGGTGAATCATTGGAATACTGTGCCCCAGAGGGCTGTGGCAGCTCAATCATTGAGCATGTTCAAGACAGAAATTGATAGAAATCTTGATACTCATGAAATCAAGGGATATGGGGATAGCATGGGAAAGGGGCTTTGAGGTAGGTGATCAGCCATGATCGAATTGAATGACAGAGCAGGCTCGACGGGTGAATAGCTTACTCCTATGTTCCTCTGTTCCTAAGAGAGTTGGCGCCAGCGTGCAGCCCTGCTTTACCCCACTGCTGATCTTGAAAGCGTCTGATGTTGCTCCATTGTAACTGATGGAACTGTGCATGTTCTCGTTGAAAGAAGAGATGATGCCCAAGAGGTCAGGAGGGCAGCCTGTGTTCCATCGCAGTTTGAAGAGGCCGTCTCTGCTGACAAGATCAAAGGCCTTAGTGATGTTGGTAAGAAAGTGTGAGGTTCTGTGGCGCAATGGATAGTGTGTTGGACTTCTAATTAATGACGCAAAAGATATTTAAAGGTTGTGGTTTCAAGTCCCACGAGAGTCAGATTTTGGACCGGAAACAGAAGATCACAACGGAACAACAAATGAAGAAATGCGCCAAAAGCACAGATTCGGAGATCGAGCGAGAGAGAGAGGAGCAGAGCAGGGGAAAAAAATCGAGGAGTGACATCACAATGGAGAGTGAGAGCAGGGAAACAGAGAGCTGCTGGGGTGAGTTTACAGGATTTGGTTCTTTCTTCGGTGCAGTGGAAGGAGCTGTTTGGTGAGGCTCTGGTAAGCTGTGACATCACAGGCAAGCAGGTAGTTGATTGGTTTGGAAGAACCGACCTGCTTAATGCGCATCTGGTAAGTGATTAAGGTCCATTTTAGTCCTAACGTTTAAAATAGTAAACAAACTAGCAGTAAGTTTAATAAAATATGCAATAAAATGAATAATTGAATAAAATATTTAAGTAGTTAATTGAAACACGTTAAGGATGACAGGACAGGTGATGTGTCACAGCTGCAGCATGTGGGAGCTCCTGGATGCCAGTGTGATCCAGGGCAAACACATCTGCAGTAAGTGTTTGCGGCTCAAAGAGGGAGAAAAAAGGAATGTAGTGGTAGTAGGGGACAGTATCGTAAGGTGGATTGACTCTGTTCTCTGCAGCAAAAGCAAGAGTCCAGACAGCTGTGTTGCCTGCCGGTGCCAGGATTCAGGACATCTGCTCAGGGCTGGAGTGAAACATGCAATGGGAGGGGGAGGATCCAGTCATCGTGGTCCATGTCGGTACCAACGACATAGGCAGGACAAGGATAGAGGTTCTGCAAAGTCAGTATGAGGAACTAGGCTCCAAATTAAGAAGCAGAACCTCAAAGTTAATCATCTCTGGATTAGTACCTGAGCCAAGTGCAAATTGGCATAGGACAAATAAGATTAGAGAAAGTAATGTGCGGCTGAAAGACTGGTGTGGTAGTAGTGGGTTCAGGTTCGTGGGGCATTGGCACCAGTACTGGGGAAAGAGGTGGCTGTACCGTTGGGACGGTCTACACCTGAATCGTGCTGGTGCCGGTGTTCTAGCGAGCCACATAACGAGGGAAGTAGAGACGGTTTTAAACTGAATAGTGGGGGCAAGGGATCAAATTTGGGAAGATATGGTGAATCAAGGAGGAGAGACAAGGCAAGAGAGAAAGGTATAAATATGGGAAATGATAAACAGACTGGGACAGGAAGGGACAGAATGTACAAATCTAAGAGTAAATCGACAGATAAGGCTAGAGGTGACAAAAATAATAAAAGGACAAAACTAAATGCTCTGTATCTGAATGCATGGAGCATTCGAAACAAACAGATGAACTGAGAGCACAAATAGAATAAATAAGTACGATCTGATAGTCATTACAGAGACATGGCTGCAGGGCGACATAGATTGGGATGTGAATATTGGAGGTGACATGGCATTTTGGAAGGACAGGAAGCCAGGAAACGGTGGCGGGGTAGCTCTGTTAATTAATGATGGTATTAGCGCAAGAGAGAGGGATGACCTGAGTTCTGGAGATTAGGATGTAGAAGCAGTTTGGGTACAAATGAGAAATCAAAAAGGCACGAAGTCACTTGTGGGAGTGGTGTACAGACCACCTAACATTAACCACACTGTCGGATGGGATATAAAGGAAGAAATAGTGGCAGCTTGTCAGAAAGGTACTGTGATAATTATGGGGGATTTTAATCTACATACAGACTGGAAAATTCAGATGGGCAGAGGTAGCCTAGATGAGGAGTACATAGAATGTTTTGGGGATAATTTCTTGGAACAATACATTCTGGAGCCAACCAGAGAGCAGGCTATACTAGACCTGGCATTGTGCAACGAGATAGGATTAATTAATGACCTCATAGTTCAGGTGCCCCTAGGTAGTAGCAATTATAATATGATTGAATTTTACATTCAGTTTGAGGGAGAGGAGAGTGGGTCCCAGACTAGTATTTTAAATTTAAATAAGGGCAATTATAAGGTCATGAAAGCAGAGCTAGCTAAAGTGAACTGGCAAATTAGGTTAAGGGATAAGTCAATAGAGATGCAGTGGCAGACATTTAAGGGGATATTTCAGAATACACAGAATAGATACATTTCAACGAAAAGAAAAGTTCCAAAGGTGGGACTCACCATCCATGGTTCACGAAAACAGTTAAAGATACTACCAAACTTAAAGAAAAAGCCTATAATTGTGCAAAGGTGGGAGGCAGGTCAGAAGATTGGACAGAATATAAAAAAAACAGCAAACAATTACTAAAAGATTGATAAGGAAGGTAAAATTAGAGTATGAGAGAAAGCTCGCAAGAAATTCCAAGACAACTAGTAAGAGTTTCGACAGATATTTTAAAAAGAAAAGAGTTAACAAAGCGACTGTTGGTCCGATAGAAAGTGTGTCTGGGGAATTAATAATGGATAATTAAGAGATGGCAGATGAATTGAACAGATACTTTGCATCTGTCTTCACTATTGAGGATACAAATAACATCCCGGTATTAGCCGTATATCAGGAAATTGAAGGGATGGAGGAACTCAAGAAAATTACAATCACCAGGGAAGTGGTACTAAACAAATTGTTGGAGCTGCGGGCTGACAAGTCGCCAGGTCCTGAATTGGCTAGTGAGATAGTTGATGCGCTGCTTTTAATATTCCAAAATTCCCTAGATTCGGGAAGGTTCCATTAGATTGGAAAAGAGTGAATGTAACTCATTTAGTCAAAAAGGGATGGAGACAGAAAGCAGGAGACGACAGGCCAGTTAGCTTAACATTTGTCTTAGGGAAAATGTTTGGAGCTATTACAGAGGATGTGATAGCAGGGCATTTAGAAAAAAATAAGGTAATCAGGCAGAGTCAACATGGTTTTTTGAAAGGGAAATCATGTTTAACCAATTTATTGGAGTTCTTTGAGGGAGTTACATGTGCTGTGGATAAAGGGGAACCAGTGGATGTATTGTATTTCGATTTCCAGAAGGATAAGGTGCCATATCAAAGGTTATTGCAGAAAATAAAATCTCATGGTGTCGGGGGTAACATATTGGCATGGATAGAAGATTGGCTAGCTGACAGGAAACAGAGAGTCAGCACAAATGGGTCATTTTCTGGTTGGCAAGAAGTAATGAGTGGTGTGCCACAGGGATCTGTGCTGGGGCCTCAACTTTTTACAATTTATATAAATGACGTAGATGAAGGGACCGAAGGTATTGTTGCTAAATTTGCTGATCACAAAGATATGTAGGAAAGTAGGTTGTGAAGAGGACATAAGGGGGCTACAAAGGGATATAGATAGGTTAAGTGATTGGGCAAAGACCTGGCAAATGGAGTATAATGTGGGAAAGTCGGAAATTGGCCACTATGGCAGGAAGAATAAAAAAACATATTATCTAAATGGTGAGAGATTGTAGAGCTCTGAGATGCAGAGGGATCTGGGTGTCCGAGGGCATGAATTGCAAAAGGTTAATATGCAGGTCCAGCACGTAATTAGGAAAGCTAATAGAATGTTATCATTTATCACCATGGGAATTGAATACAATAGTAGGGAGGTTATGCTTCAGCTATACAGGACATTGGTGAGACCTCTTCTGCAGTACTGAGTACAGTACTGGTCTCCTTATTTGCGGAAGGATGTAAATGCATTGGAGGTAGCACAGAGAAAGTTTACTGGACTAATACATGGAATGGGTGGGCTGTCTTACGAGGAA
The DNA here is from genome assembly GCF_036365525.1 of Heterodontus francisci. Classification (NCBI taxonomy): domain Eukaryota; kingdom Metazoa; phylum Chordata; class Chondrichthyes; order Heterodontiformes; family Heterodontidae; genus Heterodontus; species Heterodontus francisci. The sequence goes on along the minus strand of NW_027141501.1, from coordinate 653,104 downwards.
AGATTGGACAAGCTAGGCTTGTCTCCGCCAGAGTTTAGAAGAGAAAGAGGCGACATGATTTGTTATTTAATTTATTAATTAACAAATTAGCTATCCTCCAGTCTTCTGGTACCTCACCCGTGGCTAACGATGATACAAAAATCTCTGCCAGTGCCCCAGCAATCTCCTCCCTTGCTTCCCATAGCATCCTAGGATACATCTGATCAGGCCCTGGGGATTTATCCACCTTAATGCGCTTCAATACCTCCAACACCTCCTCCTTTGTAATGTTGATATGCTGCAGGATATCGCTGTTCCCTCCCTTGAACTCACTAGCTTCCATGACCTTCTCCACGGTAAATACAGACGAGAAATATTCATTTAAGACCTCGCCCATTTCGCGTGGCTTCACACATAGATTGCCACACTGATCCTTAAGGGGACCTACTCTCTCCCTAGGTACCCTTTTGCTCTTAATATACTTATAGAATCTTTTAGGATTCTCCTTTATCTTATCTGCCAGGGAAATCTCATGGCCACTTTTCGCCCTCCTAATTTCCTTCTTAAGTGTACTCCTACATCCCCTATACTTCTCGAGGGACTCGCTCGATCCCAGCTGCCTATACCTGACGTATGCCTCCTTCTTTGTCCTGACCAGACCCTCAAAATCCCTCGTCAACCAGGGTTCCCTAAACTTGCCAGCCTTGCCCTTCCATCTAACAGGAACATGCTGGCCCTGAACTCTTCCTATCTCACTTTTAAAAGCCTCCCACTTGCCAGACGTCCCTTTACCTGTAAACAGCCTCTCCCATTCAACTTTTGAGAGTTCCTGTCTGATGCCATGGAAATTAACCTTCCCCCAATTTAGGACTTCAACCTGAGGACCAGTCCTTTCCTTTTTCATAACTATCTTGAAGCTAATAGAGTTATGGTCACGGGTCCCAAAGTGCTCCCCCACTGACACATCAACCACCTGCCCATCCTCATTTCCTAAGAGGAGGTCGAGTGTAGCCCCTTCTCTAGTGGAGCCATCCACATACTGCTTCAGAAAACTATCCTGGACACACTTAACAAATTCTTCCCCATCTGATCCCTTAGCACTAAGGCAGTCCCAGTCAATATTAGGGAAGTTAAAATCACTTACTATTACAACCCAATAATTCCTACACCTATCTGTGATTTCCCTACATATATGCTCCTCCACTTCCCTCTGACTATTGGGGGGCCTATAGTATCATCCCATCAAAGTGAATACCCCTTTCTTATTTCTCAGTTCTACCAGTATGGCCTCACTGGACATTCACCCCGGGATATGCTCTCTAAGTACTGATGTCCTCCCTAATCAATAGTACAACTCCCCCTCCTCTCTAACCTCCACCTCTGTCACGCCGGAAAGATCGGTACCCCGGAACATTGAGCTGCCAGTCCTGCCCATCCCTCAACCACGTTTCCGTAATAGCTACAATATCACAATCCCATGTACCGATCCATGCTCTGAGTTCATCTGCCTTACCTGTAAGGATACTTGCATTAAAGTAAATGCAGTTTAGCCTACCAGACCTTCCACGCTCCCTGTCCTGCCCCTGCCTGGCCTGCCTACTGGACTTGCTTGCTTTAACCTCTACATTTGCCTCAACTATCTCATCGGAGAGACTACTACTTTGGGTCCCACCCCCGCTGCAAGACTAGTTTAAACCCTCCCGTGTATTACTATAAAATCTCCCTCCAAGGATATTGGCCCCCTTCCAGTTCAGATGCAACCCGTCCCTCTTGTACAGGTCACCTCTGCACCAGAAGAGATCCCAATTATCCAAGTACCTGAAGCCCTCCCGCCTTCGCCAGTCTTCAGCAACGCATTCATTTGCCTAATCCTCCTATTCCTACCCGCACTAGCACATGTCACAGGGAGTAATCCTGAGATTACAACTCTAGAGGTCCTGCTTTTTAACCTTCTGCCTAACATCCTATATTCACTTTGCAGAGCTTCATCTCTCTTCCTGCCTATGTCGTTCGTACCAATATGGACCACGATCTCTGGCTGCTCACCCTCCCCTTTCAGAATGTCCTGCAGCTGCTCTGAAACATCCTTGACCCTAGAATTAGGGAGGCAACATACCATCCTGGAGTCATGTTTGCGGCCACAGAAACGCCTATCTGCACCCCTTATGATAGAATCCCCTATCACAATAGCTCTTCCACTCCTTTTCCTCCCCTGCTGTGCAGCAGAGCCCTCCGTGGTACCACGGACCGCGCTGTTGCTCTTTTCCCCTGGGAGGCCTTCCCCCCAACAGTAACCAAAGCGGTGTATCTGTTTGAGAGGGGGTTGGCCACAGGGGACTCCTGCACTACCTGCCTGCTCCTACTATTCCATCTGGTGGTCACCCATCCCTTTTCTGCCTGTGCATCCATTACCTGCGCTGCGACCACCTCACTAAACATGCTATCCATGACGTCCTCAGCTTCGCGGAACCTCCACAGTGAAACCACCCGCAGCTCCAGCTCCATAATGCGAGTAGCCAGTAGCTGCAGCTGGATACACTTCCTGCACACATGGTCGTCATGGAGACTGGGAGGGTTCCTGAATCCCCACATAGCGCAGGAGGAGCATATCATGGGGCTGAGTTCTCCTGCCATGACTTACCCTGAGATTAATTAGTTACTCCCTTAATTAAAAAATACTAATGACACAAGGGGCTTTGTTCTACCCACTACAATCTAAAGTCGTTCGTAAGCTACACTGAATTTAAAAAACACTTTAGTAGTACTCACCTTATCACCAGAGGTTTTAATTTCAACTAAAAAACTTTGCCCTTTTCCTGAAGAAATTTAACTGCACTAACAGCAGTGACTCACCAACCAATCACCTTGCAGCTCTCCTCTGACGTCACAGTTGGCTTCTTTTTTTTCAAAACTCCAGCACACTGGAAGAGCTCCACTCCACTCCTGGAAGGTAAGAGACTGGGCCTCGATCCTCGGATTGGATTTATAGGCTCCGCTCTCGGCGTTCTCCTCATATCGGTCCATATAGGTCTGCTCCGCTCCGCTCCTCTCCGCTCCCGGATGGCAATTCACCAGCTTTTGCAGAAAAGTAGGTCTTAAGCTGTTGCAGTACCTGTTAGAAAGATAGTCTAAGTTATTCTGAAGCCATCTTCCAATGTCATCTACATGGAAGCAAGATTTTAAAGGATAAGATGTAGTTTTTAAAAGTCACTTCAATCTTGCTCAAGAATCTTTACAAAGAAGCCAAGTAAATCTTGATAAAAAGTCATATACATTTAGAGATCTTTTAAAAGCACTTCAATCTTGTTAATAAAAAGTCAGATGTAAATTTAAGAACTCTGATAAGGCCATGCTAAAAAGTTACATCCAATTAAGAAATAAAATACAACATTGAAAATGACTGAACTCCTTTCTGAAAGTTGACACCTGCTGCTGCCGGTGTCTTCCTGGAATAGTGGAGCTGTTGTGTCAACAGAAAAGTCTTTCCCGAGCAGCCCTGAGCCTGTTGGTACCGGCTCTAATCCAACCCAGGTAAAAAACAGGGTACGTTGTGGGCAATGAGCCCAAATTGCTGAACTACAGGTCCCTGTCACTTTAAAGAGTGGGCTGGTGCGATTATGATCAGAGGCTCCTTCGAAGCACATTTCTCACCACCACAACTTCCAGATGCTGGTGTTAGTGTGTGCATGTACCGGCAGTTGCAGTGCTGTTCAGACCCTCAATAGCAGTGAAAGTCTCAGAGTTCACCGCTATTGGGGCTGTAAAATCCAGGTCAATATCTCACAGTCCTGTTAGATTTGCTCTCCCTCTGTACAAAATCAAACTCTACACATTGTCTTTCACTCACTCCTGTTTCCAGCCCTGATGGTGCAGAAATTCCCTCTCAATGGTACACAATCCAGTTGATTTCTGATCAAATACCTCCTTCCACATTCAATAGAGGAAACAGAGACATGAACAGGAGTCAGGTGCAAGAAAGTTTCACCAACAGAGCAAAGAAAGGCACCAACAAAAGTCACACCTACTTTCCAAATCATTTCTCTGGAATATTCTTTCACTTGTTTTGTCGGATGACTGCAATAAATCTGAAAATGAGCACCATGAGGTTTGTGTTCACTAGTCACTTGTTCTCCTGTGTTTGTCTGTCAGGTTTGTAATTCAATTTGCATTGTATATTGAAGAGAATCTCTTTTCAAGATGATTGCACATCGTACTGTGTTTAAAGCAACCAACTTGTAAAATGGCAGAAAATGAATGTTTCAATACCTGTGTGACCAGATTCTTCCAATGCTTTTCAACAGCTAGATTGATGATGCTTGTAATCTGTATCCTGTGGTGAATGGGAGAGGAGAGTAAAAACATGGTGCATGAACAGGACAGACTGTGTAAAATGGGAGCACAGAAATACTGCCACCTCATTGAAAGTTAATGAGATTTATTCGAAGTCAGATACCTGTCCACAATGAACAAGTGAATACATTAATAGTCCACTTTCAATCGAAATGGGACTGAGGTTCCAACAGAGAAGTTTTCTGGAAAATACCTGCTGCAGTTTTAAAATTGATGAACTGGAACATCTTATACTAACTTTCAAATAACTGGAGTGATTGTGTAGTTCTCATAGTGGAGAGAAGGAGTTGTTTATAAATATAAGCAGAAAGACACATTTGTGGATTGGTGAATGAGCTTTATCTTTCTGAAATGTATTTGCCCATTGGTTGCAGGTCACTGGAAATTCTTTTTTACATTTCAATTGTAGAAGCAGCAGTTAGCAGCAAAATGTCTGATTAATCAGAGTAGTGGGTCTGGGAAACACTTCAACAGCCGAGACCCTGTAAAACAGAACTCCAAGTAATATTTTAAATAAGGCACTGAACTGACAGAGCGCTCAAGGCCTGCTCCGGTCAGGAAAAAAAACCCGACCCGAACCCAACAGAACCACATTGGACCCGAGCCCGACGCGGCCCGAGTATCTCCATTTATTCCCACGCCCAAACTAACCCGAGCCTTACCCGACCACCAGAATGTTCACTTTACCTACCTCCCAATTCCGAATCTGCAGGAAGCTGCAGCATGAGCGCAATGACGTCATAGAGATGCTCACATGCTCACTGAGCAGACTCAGAGTTTCCCTCCTTGATGACCCGGACTCCCAGCTTAGGTTAGCTTTTCAACTTTTGACACTTATTAAACTCAACTTCCCGGCAGAGTTAAATGTAATACTTACTGTGTGTGTCCGACACGGACTCAGCCCGACCTGGACCCAGCCCGACCCGAACCTGGCCCGACCTGACCCGAGCCCGAAAGCCAGACCCGGAAGAGCGACCCGACACGACCTGGACCCGACACAGGTCGTCGGGTCCCGTCGGGTTCAGGTCGGGTAGCAGGCCTTTACAGAGCGGAGGTCAGATGAGGATTGAATTAATTTCAATGACTGAATCTAAACAAGAAGTAAATCTGCCAGGAATGGAAGACTTTGCTTTATCTGTGAGCTTGTGGCACAGCGGTAGCGCGTCTGACTCCAGTTCAGAAGGTTGTGTGTTCAAATCACGTCAAGCTCAGTTACGTTTTACAGCAGCTCAAGTTCCTGGATTTTATATCAGAAGAGAGTTCGTTCTCTTGGAATGTTCGTGCATTGTAGAATTTCAAGATCAACTTTAATAGATTAAAGTCCTGATTTCTGGTTCCGTTCCATTTCCATGCTCAGTTCTTATTTCACACTGTTTTGTATCAGAACAATGTTTCAGGGATGTGATGTGTCCATTGTTTGTACAATCGCTCTGTCATCCAGTGTGAGAAATAAAACACAAACCGCCCAGCGTGCGGCTCAAACCCATACCTGGCTCTGTCTATAGGCCGCTTAGTTCAGTTGGTCAGGATGCAGTGTTGATAACAACAAGGCTGTGGATTTGATCCCCATGTGCGCTGTCACATGGTCAGTCATTAATTTGACACATTTTGGTAACACTTAAAATCCAACTTTTAGATGCAAACAAGTTTACATAAAATGTCAAATGGAATTTATTTTGAATAAGATCCATTGCATCTTTGTCACTGGTCTGGGGTAACACAGAATTCTTTCCAATTATCTTCCGTTTGCTGATAAACATTGAACTCGTGGTCTGTTCTCGTTAATTGTCACGAGCAGCAAAAACAGACAGAGCGAGTCTGACCACCCAGAGATGTGGAAAAGGCTTCAGTTTGGGACATATGCAGCAAATCAAGTGTTCACCCGGCCCCGAAAGATTCAAAAACTGGGGAAAAGGAAACAAGGAGATAGAGAATAAGCTAAAGCTGACAATTTAAATATTTCCCATCCTTGATATCTCTCTATTCCAATCCAACCTTCAGAGTTGGGTAAATAATTTCAGTGTAAATTGTGCAGCTCAAGAGTCAAAACCAAAGGGCGATGCAGAATAAAGGAGAACTGCCAAAACCCCAGATTGAACCAGGGATCTTCAGTCTAACACACTCCCAACTGAGCTATTTCAGTCTCACAAGCTTGGGATGATAAGTGGCAAGTAACATTCGCACCACACAAGTGCCAGGCAATGAACATCTCCAACAAGAGAGAATCTAACTATCTCCCCTTGACATTCAACAGCATTACAATCACTGAATCCCCCACCATCAACATCATGGAGGTTACCATGGGTAGCCATACAAATAACGTGACAACAGGAGCAGGCCAGAGGCTTGGAATCCTGAGGTGAGTAATTGCAGTGCAGCTGTTGGCTCCACCCCAGGGGCTGAATTTGTTCTGTAAACCATGAAGCAGCTTCCTCTCAAATCCCAGGTTTATCAATAAATCCTCTTACAAAAGCCCCAAAGTGTGATATATTCCTCTCACTCATCCATGACTCCTGACTCCCCAAACCCTGTCCACCATCTGCAATTCACAAGTCAAGAGTGTGATGGAATACTCTCGACTTGCCTGGATAGGTGCAAATCCAACTCAAGAATCTCAACACCGTCCAGGACAAAGCAGCCCACTTGATTGGCACCCCATCTACAAACATTCACTCCCTCCACCATCGGCACACAGTGGCAGCAGTGTGTACCGTCTACAAGATGCACTGCAGCAATGCACCAAGACTCCTCAGACAGCACCTTCCAAACCCAGCGACCTTTACCACCGAGAAGGGCAAGGGCAGCAAATGCACGGGATACCACCACCTGCAAGTTCCCCTCCAAGCCACACACCATCCTGACTTGGAACTATATCGCCGTTCCTTCACTGTCACTGGGTCAAAATCCTGGAACTCCCTTCCTGACAGCATTGTGGGTGTACCTACCCCACATGGACTGCAGCGGTTCAAGAAGGCAGTTCACCACCACCTTCTCATGGGCAATTAGGGATGGGCAATAAATTCTGGCCTAGCCAGCAACGCCCACATCGCATGAATGAATGAATAAAAAAGTGAAGTATCCCTTGTGTCATTGTTTTGGTAGAAAATATAACCCTGGTGGAATTGCCCCTCCCAATCACACCTCACTTCATAGAACATAGAAAATGGAGAAAATTTATGGCACAGAATGAGACCATTTAGCAATCGTGTCTGTGCCAGCTGAAAAAGAGCGACCCAGCCCAATCCCACTTTCCAGGGCTTGGGAACGGGATCTGAACAGATCTCAGAGTTCACATTATGTGAATGTTCTGTTGAAGTATTGGTGAGCTGATATACCAGGGGAGATTCACACAGTTAGACACAGTGTGAAATACATTCAAGTATTTATAAAACATTACAACATGTGAGTAATATTCCCCATTGATTTCTCAGCACTGATGGATTGTGAAGTGGGACACAGCCAGAAGTCCCAGTGATCCACACTGACGCTGAGCTGAGAATGAAATGAGAAAAAGTTCAATCTTCAGCAGTGAGATGCTGCAGGGATGTAAGAGTCCTGAATCAAGGAGAGACTTTCTCATACTGCTGTTGAATCTCATTTCAAACACTCCTTGAACTCTCTGCCGAGGAATTCAGAGCTGGATAACGCCTGTAAAATCAGCCTAAAAAGGAAATAGAAAACACCCACCGTGGGCTCAAACTCAAAAACTTGAGATTCAGAGTTTCATGCTTTCATCGACTGAGCTCTCCAGGCCTGAGACAGTGTCCCCGTCCTGTCTGTTATTGGACGGTGCAGCTGTTGGCTCCACCCCAGGGGCTGAATTTGTTCTGTAAACCATGAACCAGCTTCCTCTCAAATCCCAGGTTTATCAATAAATCCTCTTACAAAAGCCCCAAAGTGTGATATATTCCTCTCACTCATCCAGAATAAAAGTTACATCTTTTGCTCTTTTTACCTTCCAAACATTGACTTCTATTTTACTCAGCATTTATTTCTCTCTCCTTTTTATGTTGTGCATTTCCTAATAAACATTTCATTTCAATTATTTATGAGGGATGAAATGGACAGAAAAGATTTTCTGCAATGGCACCGGGGTGTGGGACAGAGCGAGTGGTTCGGATCTGGAATAAACTGCCTGAGAGTGTGCTGGAGGCAGATTCAATTGTGGCTTTCAAAAGGGAATTGGATAAACACCTGAATAGAGAAAATTTGCAGGGTTACAATGAAAGGGCAGAGGAGTGGAATTAGCTGATCTGCTCTTGCAAAGAGCTGTCATGGACATGATGGACTGAATGGTCTCCTTCTGTACTGTAACCATTTGATTCCTTGATTCTAACTCTGTCAAAGTTGTTCTGAACTTGCTCTGCTCCAAGGAGCACAACCCCAGCTTTTCCAGTGTCTGCACATAACTGAAGTTATGAGGAACCATGGGGAACCCACTGTAACCTTCCTCCAGACAGAAATACAACTGTTCACCACCACACTGTGACCCATCTATTCACATGATTTGGATGTGGGGACCAAATGTAGTATTTCCAAGATTGCAGATGACACAAAACTAGGTGGGAATGTGTGTTGTGAAGAAGATGCAAAGCAGCTTCAAGGGAATTTGGACAGACTTAGTGAGTGGACAAGAAAGTGGCACATGAAATATAATGTGTAAAAATGTGAGGTTGTCCACTTTGGTAGGAGAAACAGATGTGCAGATTATTTGTTAAATGGTAAGAGTGTGAATGTACAAAGGGGCCTGGGTGTCCTTGTCAATAAGTGACTGAAAGCTAACATGCAGGTGCAGCAAGCAATTAGGAAGGCGAATGATATGTTAGCCTCTATCACAAGAGGATTTGAGTACAGGAGTAGTGAAGTCTTGCTTCAATTGTATATAACCTTGGTTGGTCTGCAGTTTGGAATACTGTGTGAAGTTTTGTTCCCCTTACCTTAGGAAGGATATCATTGCCAACGATGGATTGCAACGAAGGTTCACCAGACTTGTTCCCGGGATGGCGGGACTTTCAAATGAAGAGAGATTGGGGAAACTGGGCCTGTATTCTCTAGAGTTTCAAAGAATGAGAGGTGATCTCATTGAAACTTACAAAATATTAAAAGGGATAGACAGGTAGATGAAGCTTAGATGTTTCCCCCGGTTGAGGAGTCTAGAACCAGGGGACACAATTTCAACGTAAGGGGAAAACCACTTTGGACAGCGATGAGGAGAAATTTCTTTACTCAGTGGGTTGTGAATCTTTGGAATTCTCTACCTCAGTCATTGAGTATGTTTAAATCAGAGATTGACAGATTTCTAAATACAAATGACATAGGGGATATGGAGGTAGTGTGGGGAAAAGGCATTGAAGTGGATGATCAGTCATCATCATATTGAATGGCAGGATGGGCTCGACGGGCTGAATGGCCTACTCCTGCTCCTATGTTCCTATCAGTCTGGAAACGTCATATGCATGCTGTCATTGTCCCTTTTATTCCATGGGCTTCAGTTTTACTGGCAGTCTAGTATGTGACATCATCAAGAAGGTTTTCAATAAGTTAAATAAGGAGAAATTGTTTCCAGTGGCAAAAGGGTCAGTAACCAGAGGATGTATTTATCAAGTGATTGAGAAAAGAACCAGAGGCGAAATGAGGAATTATTTTTTATACAGTGATGTGTTGTGATCTGGAATGCACTGTCTGATCAGAACTTGAAAGCAGATTCAGTCGTAACTTTGAAAAGCAATTGGGATAAATACTGGAAGGAAAAATGTACAGATTACAGGAGACACAGCGGACCAAATGGTCTCCTTCTTTGGGTATCATTCTTTGGTTTTATGAACATAATGTTGATACAATTCGCTGAGTTGGAAGGGAAGTGAACCCAGATTCCGGGTATTCTGAACACCAGACCCAAACCAAATGAACAAGCCCGTTGTTTAATCTCTGTTTTTCACACCAGCTTCTCCTCGCTCTTTCTGTGTTTCCTGCCTGGTCTGTTCCTCTGACCTGCATTCCTGACACTCTATTGAGAATGGCCAACTCACTGTGTCTGTGTTACTGGGTATCAGTGTACGTCTTTGTTACTTGGTGTAAGTGTGTGTCTGTGTTACTGGGTATCAGTGTATGTCTTTGTTACAAGGTGTCAGTTTATGTCAGAATACTTGGAGTAAGTGTATGTCTTTGTCATTTTGTGTAATTGTCTGTCTTTGTTACTTGGTGTAAGTGTATGTCTTTGTTACTTGTTGTCAGTGTATGTCTTTGTTACTTGGTGTCAGTGTATGTCTATGTTACTTGGTGTAAGTGTGTGTCTGTGTTCCTGAGTATCAGTGTATGTCTTTGTGACTTGGGGTCAATGTATGTCTGTGTTACTTGGTGTAAGTGTGTGTCTGTGTTACTGGGTATCAGTGTATGTCTTTGTTACTTGGTGTAAGTGTGTGTCTGTGTTACTAGGTGTCAGTGTGTGTCTGTGTTACTTGGTGTAAGTCTGTGTCTTTGTTACTTAGTCTCCGTGTGTGTCTGTTTCACTGGGTGTCAGTGTATGTCTTTGTTACTGGGTGTCAGTGTATGTCTTTGTTACTTGGTGTCAGTGTATGTCTGTGTTACTTGGTGTAAGTGTGTGTCTGTGTTCCTGAGTATCAGTGTATGTCTTTGTTACTTGGTGTCAATGTATGTCTGTGTTACTTGGTGTCAGTGTGTGTCTTTGTGAAATGGTGTCAGTGTATGTCTTTGTTACTTGGTGTAAGTGTGTGTCTGGGTTACTGGGTATCAGTGTATGTCTTTGTTACTTGGTGTCAGTGTATGTCTGTGTTACTTGGTGCAAGTGTGTGCCTGTGTTACTGGGTGTCAGTGTGTGTCTGTGTTCCTTGGTGTAAGTGTGTGGCTTTGTTACTTGGTATCCATGTCTGTCTGTGTTACTGGGTGTCAGTGCATGTCTTTGTTACTTGGTGTTAGCGTATGTCTTTGTTACTTGGTGTCAGTGTCTGTCTCTGTTACTTGGTGTAATTTTGTGTCTGTGTTACTGGGTATCAGTGTATGTTCTTGTTACTTGGTGTCATTGTCTGTCTTTGTTACTTGGTGTAAGTGTGTGTCTGTGTTACTTGGTGTGAGTGTGTGTCTGTGTTACTGAGTATCAGTGTATGTCTTTGTTACTTGGTGTCAGTGAATGTCTTTGTTACTTGGTGTAAGTGTATGTCTTTGTTACTTGGTGTCAGTGCATGTCTGTGTTACTTGGTGTAACTGTATGTCTTTGTTACTTGGTGTCAGTGTCTGTCTTTGTTACTTGGTGTAAGTGTAAGTCTTTGTTACTTGGTTTCAGTTTATGTCTTTGTTACTTGGTGTAAGTGTGTGTCTGAGTTACTGGGTATCAGTGCATTTCTTTGTGAATTGGTGTCAGTGTATGTCTTTGTTACTTGGTGTCAGTGTATGTCTTTGTTACTTGGTGTCAGTGTGTGTCTGTGTTACTGGGTATCAGTGTATGTCTTTGTTACTTGGTGTCAGTGTGTGTCTTTGTTACTGGGTGTCAGTGTATGACTTTGTGACTGGGCCTCAGTGTGTGTCTTTGTGACTTGGTGTAAGTGTGTGTCTGTGTTACTGGATGTCAGTATCTGTCTTTGTTACTTGGTGTAAGTGTGTGTCTGTGTTCCTGGGTATCACTGTCTGTCTTTGTTACTGTGTGTCAGTGTGTGTCTTTGTGACTTGGTGTATGTGTATGTCTGTATTACTGGGTATCAGTGTCTGTCTTTGTTACTTGGTGTAAGTGTGTGTCTGTGTTACTGGGTATCAGTGTATGTCTTCGTTACTTGGTGTCAGTGCATGTCCGTGTTACTTGGTGTCAGTGGGTGTCTTTGTTAATTGGTGGAAGTGTATGTCTGTGTTACTTGGTGTAAGTGTGTGTCTGTGTTACTGGGTATCAATGCATGTCTTTGGTACTTGGTGTCAGTGTATGTCCGTGTTACTTGGTGTAAGTGTGTGTCTGTGTTACTGGGTATCAGTGTACGTCTTTGTTACTTGGTGTAAGTGTGTGTCTGTGTTAATGGGTATCAGTGCACGTCTTTGTTACTTGGTGTCAGTGTTTGTCTTTGTTACTTGGTGTAAGTGTATGTCTTTATTACTTGGTTTCAGTGTATGTCTTTGTTACTTGGTGTATGTGTGTGTCTGTGTTACTGGGTATCAGTGTATGTCTTTGTTAATTGGTGTCAGTGTATGTCTTTGTGACTTGGTGCAAGTGTGTGTCTGTGTTACTGGATGTCAGTGTCTGTCTTTGTTACTTGGTGTAAGTCTGTGTCTTTGTTACTTGGTCTCCGTGTGTGTCTGTTTTACTGGCTGTCAGTGTATGTCTTTGTTACTGGGTGTCAGTGTATGTCTTTGTTACTTGGTGTCAGTGTATTTCTGTGTTACTTGGTGTAAGTGTGTGTCTGTGTTCCTGAGTATTAGTGTATGTCTTTGTTACTTGGTGTCAATGTATGTCTGTGTTACTTGGTGTCAGTGTGTGTCTTTGTGAAATGGTGTCAGTGTATGTCTTTGTTACTTGGTGTAAGTGTGTGTCTGTGTTACTGGGTATCAGTGTATGTCTTTGTTACTTGGTGTCAGTGTATGTCTGTGTTACTTGGTGCAAGTGTGTGCCTGTGTTACTGGGTGTCAGTGTGTGTCTGTGTTCCTTGGTGTAAGTGTGTGGCTTTGTTACTTGGTATCCATGTCTGTCTGTGTTACTGGGTGTCAGTGCATGTCTTTGTTACTTGGTGTTAGTGTATGTCTTTGTTACTTGGTGTCAGTGTCTGTCTCTGTTACTTGGTGTAATTTTGTGTCTGTGTTACTGGGTATCAGTGTATGTTCTTTTTACTTGGTGTCATTGTCTGTCTTTGTTACTTGGTGTAAGTGTGTGTCTGTGTTACTTGGTGTGAGTGTGTGTCTGTGTTACTGAGTATCAGTGTATGTCTTTGTTACTTGGTGTCAGTGTATGTCTTTGTTACTTGGTGTAAGTGTATGTCTTTGTTACTTGGTGTCAGTGCATGTCTGTGTTACTTGGTGTAACTGTATGTCTTTGTTACTTGGTGTCAGTGTATGTCTTTGTTACTTGGTGTAAGTGTAAGTCTTTGTTACTTGGTTTCAGTTTATGTCTTTGTTACTTGGTGTAAGTGTGTGTCTGAGTTACTGGGTATCAGTGCATGTCTTTGTGAATTGGTGTCAGTGTATGTCTTTGTTACTTGGTGTCAGTGTATGTCTTTGTTACTTGGTGTCAGTGTGTGTCTGAGTTACTGAGTATCAGTGCATGTCTTTGTTACTGTGTGTCAGTGTGTGTCTTTGTGACTTGGTGTATGTGTATGTCTGTATTACTGGGTATCAGTGTCTGTCTTTGTTACTTGGTGTAAGTGTGTGTCTGTGTTACTGGGTATCAGTGTATGTCTTCGTTACTTGGTGTCAGTGCATGTCCGTGTTACTTGGTGTCAGTGGGTGTCTTTGTTAATTGGTGGAAGTGTATGTCCGTGTTACTTGGTGTAAGTGTGTGTCTGTGTTACTGGGTATCAGTGTACGTCTTTGTTACTTGGTGTAAGTGTGTGTCTGTGTTAATGGGTATCAGTGCATGTCTTTGTTACTTGGTGTCAGTGTTTGTCTTTGTTACTTGGTGTAAGTGTATGTCTTTATTACTTGGTTTCAGTGTATGTCTTTGTTACTTGGTGTATGTGTGTGTCTGTGTTACTGGGTATCAGTGTATGTCTTTGTTAATTGGTGTCAGTGTATGTCTTTGTGACTTGGTGCAAGTGTGTGTCTGTGTTACTGGATGTCAGTGTCTGTCTTTGTTACTTGGTGTAAGTCTGTGTCTTTGTTACTTGGTCTCCGTGTGTGTCTGTTTTACTGGGTGTCAGTGTATGTCTTTGTTACTGGGTGTCAGTGTGTGTCTTTGTTACTTGGTGTCAGTGTATGTCTGTGTTACTTGGTGTAAGTGTGTGTCTGTGTTCCTGAGTATCAGTGTATGTCTTTGTTACTTGGTGTCAATGTATGTCTGTGTTACTTGGTGTCAGTGTGTGTCTTTGTGAAATGGTGTCAGTGTATGTCTTTGTTACTTGGTGTAAGTGTGTGTCTGTGTTACTGGGTATCAGTGTATGTCTTTGTTACTTGGTGTCAGTGTATGTCTGTGTTACTTGGTGCAAGTGTGTGCCTGTGTTACTGGGTGTCAGTGTGTGTCTGTGTTCCTTGGTGTAAGTGTGTGGCTTTGTTACTTGGTATCCATGTCTGTCTGTGTTACTGGGTGTCAGTGCATGTCTTTGTTACTTTGTGTTAGTGTATGTCTTTGTTACTTGGTGTCAGTGTCTGTCTCTGTTACTTGGTGTAATTTTGTGTCTGTGTTACTGGGTATCAGTGTATGTTCTTTTTACTTGGTGTCATTGTCTGTCTTTGTTACTTGGTGTAAGTGTGTGTCTGTGTTACTTGGTGTGAGTGTGTGTCTGTGTTACTGAGTATCAGTGTATGTCTTTGTTACTTGGTGTCAGTGTATGTCTTTGTTACTTGGTGTAAGTGTATGTCTTTGTTACTTGGTGTCAGTGCATGTCTGTGTTACTTGGTGTAACTGTATGTCTTTGTTACTTGGTGTCAGTGTATGTCTTTGTTACTTGGTGTAAGTGTAAGTCTTTGTTACTTGGTTTCAGTTTATGTCTTTGTTACTTGGTGTAAGTGTGTGTCTGAGTTACTGGGTATCAGTGCATGTCTTTGTGAATTGGTGTCAGTGTATGTCTTTGTTACTTGGTGTCAGTGTGTGTCTGTGTTACTGGGTATCAGTGTATGTCTTTGTTACTTGGTGTCAGTGTGTGTCTTTGTTACTGGGTGTCAGTGTATGACAATGTGACTGGGCGTCAGTGTGTGTCTTTGTGACTTGGTGTAAGTGTGTGTCTGTGTTACTGTGTGTCAGTGTGTGTCTTTGTGACTTGGTGTATGTGTATGTCTGTATTACTGGGTATCAGTGTCTGTCTTTGTTACTTGGTGTAAGTGTGTGTCTGTGTTACTGGGTATCAGTGTATGTCTTCGTTACTTGGTGTCAGTGCATGTCCGTGTTACTTGGTGTCAGTGGGTGTCTTTGTTAATTGGTGGAAGTGTCTGTCTGTGTTACTGGGTATCAGTGTACGTCTTTGTTACTTGGTGTAAGTGTGTGTCTGTGTTAATGGGTATCAGTGCATGTCTTTGGTACTTGGTGTCAGTGTATGTCCGTGTTACTTGGTGTAAGTGTGTGTCTGAGTTACTGGGTATCAGTGTACGTCTTTGTTACTTGGTGTAAGTGTGTGTCTGTGTTAATGGGTATCAGTGCATGTCTTTGTTACTTGGTGTCAGTGTTTGTCTTTGTTACTTGGTGTAAGTGTATGTCTTTATTACTTGGTTTCAGTGTATGTCTTTGTTACTTGGTGTATGTGTGTGTCTGTGTTACTGGGTATCAGTGTATGTCTTTGTTAATTGGTGTCAGTGTATGTCTTTGTGACTTGGTGCAAGTGTGTGTCTGTGTTACTGGATGTCAGTGTCTGTCTTTGTTACTTGGTGTAAGTCTGTGTCTTTGTTACTTGGTCTCCGTGTGTGTCTGTTTTACTGGGTGTCAGTGTATGTCTTTGTTACTGGGTGTCAGTGTGTGTCTTTGTTACTTGGTGTCAGTGTATGTCTGTGTTACTTGGTGTAAGTGTGTGTCTGTGTTCCTGAGTATCAGTGTATGTCTTTGTTACTTGGTGTCAATGTATGTCTGTGTTACTTGGTGTCAGTGTGTGTCTTTGTGAAATGGTGTCAGTGTATGTCTTTGTTACTTGGTGTAAGTGTGTGTCTGTGTTACTGGGTATCAGTGTATGTCTTTGTTACTTGGTGTCAGTGTATGTCTGTGTTACTTGGTGCAAGTGTGTGCCTGTGTTACTGGGTGTCAGTGTGTGTCTGTGTTCCTTGGTGTAAGTGTGTGGCTTTGTTACTTGGTATCCATGTCTGTCTGTGTTACTGGGTGTCAGTGCATGTCTTTGTTACTTGGTGTTAGTGTATGTCTTTGTTACTTGGTGTCAGTGTCTGTCTCTGTTACTTGGTGTAATTTTGTGTCTGTGTTACTGGGTATCAGTGTATGTTCTTTTTACTTGGTGTCATTGTCTGTCTTTGTTACTTGGTGTAAGTGTGTGTCTGTGTTACTTGGTGTGAGTGTGTGTCTGTGTTACTGAGTATCAGTGTATGTCTTTGTTACTTGGTGTCAGTGTATGTCTTTGTTACTTGGTGTAAGTGTATGTCTTTGTTACTTGGTGTCAGTGCATGTCTATGTTACTTGGTGTAACTGTATGTCTTTGTTACTTGGTGTCAGTGTATGTCTTTGTTACTTGGTGTAAGTGTAAGTCTTTGTTACTTGGTTTCAGTTTATGTCTTTGTTACTTGGTGTAAGTGTGTGTCTGAGTTACTGGGTATCAGTGCATGTCTTTGTGAATTGGTGTCAGTGTATGTCTTTGTTACTTGGTGTCAGTGTATGTCTTTGTTACTTGGTGTCAGTGTGTGTCTGTGTTACTGGGTATCAGTGTATGTCTTTGTTACTTGGTGTCAGTGTGTGTCTTTGTTACTGGGTGTCAGTGTATGACTTTGTGACTGGGCGTCAGTGTGTGTCTTTGTGACTTGGTGTAAGTGTGTGTCTGTGTTACTGTGTGTCAGTGTGTGTCTTTGTGACTTGGTGTATGTGTATGTCTGTATTACTGGGTATCAGTGTCTGTCTTTGTTACTTGGTGTAAGTGTGTGTCTGTGTTACTGGGTATCAGTGTATGTCTTCGTTACTTGGTGTCAGTGCATGTCCGTGTTACTTGGTGTCAGTGGGTGTCTTTGTTAATTGGTGGAAGTGTCTGTCTGTGTTACTGGGTATCAGTGTACGTCTTTGTTACTTGGTGTAAGTGTGTGTCTGTGTTAATGGGTATCAGTGCATGTCTTTGGTACTTGGTGTCAGTGTATGTCCGTGTTACTTGGTGTAAGTGTGTGTCTGTGTTACTGGGTATCAGTGTACGTCTTTGTTACTTGGTGTAAGTGTGTGTCTGTGTTAATGGGTATCAGTGCATGTCTTTGTTACTTGGTGTCAGTGTTTGTCTTTGTTACTTGGTGTAAGTGTATGTCTTTATTACTTGGTTTCAGTGTATGTCTTTGTTACTTGGTGTATGTGTGTGTCTGTGTTACTGGGTATCAGTGTATGTCTTTGTTAATTGGTGTCAGTGTATGTCTTCGTTACTTGGTGTCAGTATATGCCTTTGTTACTTGGTGTACTTGTGTGTCTGTGTTACTGGGTATCACTGTATGTCTTTGTTACTTGGTGTCAGTGTGTGTCTTTGTGACTTGGTGCAAGTGTTTGTCTGTGTTACTGGATGTCAGTGTCTGTCTTTGTTACTTGGTGTAAGTGTGTGTCTGTGTTACTGGGTATCAGTGTCTGTCTTTGTTACTGGGTGTCAGTGTGTGTCTTTGTGACTTGTTGTAAGTGTGTGTCTGTATTACTGGGTATCAGTGTCTGTCTTTGTTACTTCGTGTAAGTGTGTGTCTGTGTTACTGGGTATCAGCGTATTTCTTTGTAAATTGGTGTCAGTGCATGCCCGTATTACTTGGTGGAAGTGTGTGTCTTTGTTAATTGGTGGAAGTGTATGTCTGCCTTACTTGGTGGAAGTGTATGTCTTTGTTACTTGGTGTCAGTGTATGTCTTTGTTACTTGGTGTAAGTGTATGTCTTTGTTACTTGGTTTCAGTGTATGTCTTTGTTACTTGGTGTCAGTGTATGTCTTTGTTACTTGTTGTCAGTGTGTGTCTTTGTGACTTGGTGTAAGTGTGTGTCTGTGTTACTGGATGTAAGTGTCTGTCTTTGTTACTTGGTGTAAGTGTGTGTCTGTGTTACTGGGTATCAGTCTCTGTCTTTGTTACTGGGTGTCAGTGTGTGTCTTTGTGATTTGGTGTAAGTGTGTGTCTGTATTACTGGGTGTCAGTGTCTGTCTTTGTTACTTGGTGTAAGTGTGTGTCTGTGTTACTGGATATCAGCGTCTGTCTTTGTTACTTGGTGTCAGTGTATGTCCTTGTTACTTGGTGGAAGTGTGTGACTTTGTTCGTTGGTGGAAGTGTATGTCTGTCTTACTTGGTGAAAGTGCATGTCTTTTTTACTTGGTGTCAGTGTATGTCTTTGTTACTTGGTGTAAGTGTATGTCTTTGTTATTTGGTGTCAGTGTATGTCTTTGTTACTAGGTGTAAGTGCATGTCTTTGTTACTTGGTGTCAGTGTCTGTCTTTGTTACTTGGTGTAAGAGTGTGTCTGTGTTAGTGGGTATCAGTGTCTGTCTTTGTGACTGGGTGTCAGTGTGTGTCTTTGTGACTAGGTGTAAGTGTGTGTCTGTGTTACTGGATGTCAGTGTCTGTCTTTGTTACTTCGTGTAAGTGTGTGTCTGGGTTACTGGGTATCAGCGTATGTCTTTGTAAATTGGTGTCAGTGCATGTCCGTATTACATGGTGTAAGTGTGTGTCTTTGTTAATTGGTGGAAGTGTATGTCTGTCTTACTTGGTGTAAGTGTATGTCTTTGTTACTTGGTGTCAGTGTATGTCCTTGATACTTGGTGTAAGTGTATGTCTTTGTTACTTGGTCTCAGTGTCTGTCTTTGTTACTTGGTCTCAGTGTCTGTCTTTTTTACTTGGTGTCAGTGTATGTCTTTGTTACTGGGTGTCAGTGTCTGTCTTTGTGACTTGGTGTAAGTGTGTGTCTGTGTTACTGGGTATCAGTGTCTGTCTTTGTTACTGGGTGTCAGTGTCTGTCTTTGTGACTTGGTGTAAGTGTGTGTCTGTGTTACTGGATATCAGTGTGTGTCTTTGTGACTTGGTGTAAGTGTGTGTCTGTATTACTGGGTGTCAGTGTCTGTCTTTGTTACTTGGTGTAAGTGTGTGTCTGAGTTACTGGGTATCAGCGTATGTCTTTGTTACTTGGTGTCAGTGTATGTCCGTGTTAAATGGTGGAAGTGTGTGTCTTTGTTAGTTGGTGGAAGTGTATGTCTGTCTCACTTGGTGTAAGTGTGTGTCTTTGTTACTTGGTGTCAGTGTATGTCTTTGTTACTTGGTGTAACTGCATGCCTTTGTTACTTGTTGTCAGTGTATGTCTTTGATTCTTGGTGTAGGTGTGTGTCTGTGTTACTGGGTATGAGGGTCTGTCTTTGTTACTTGGTGTAAGAGTGTGTCTGTGTTGCTGGGTATCAGTGTATGTCTTTGTTACTTGGTGTCAGTGTAGGTCTGTGTTACTTGGTGTAAGTGTGTGTCTTTCTTACTTGGTGGAAGTGCATGTCTTTGTTAATTGGTGTCAGTGTATGTCTGTGTTACTTGGTGTAATTGTGTGTCATTGTTAGTTGGTGTAAGTGGATGTCTTTGTTACTTGGTGTCAGTGCATGTCTGTGTTATTTGGTGTCAGTGTATGTCTTTGTTACTTGGTGTCAGTGTGTGTCCGTGTTACTTGGTGTAAGTGTGTGTCTGTGTTACTGGGTATCAGTGTACGTCTTTGTTACTTGGTGTAAGTGTGTGTCTGTGTTAATGGGTATCAGTGCATGTCTTTGTTACTTGGTGTCAGTGTTTGTCTTTGTTACTTGGTGTAAGTGTATGTCTTTGTTACTTGGTTTCAGTGTATGTCTTTGTTACTTGGTGTATGTGTGTATCTGTGTTACTGGGTATCAGTGTATGTCGCTGTTAATTGGTGTCAGTGTATGTCTTCGTTAATTGGTGTCAGTGTATGTCTTTGTTACTTGGTGTAATTGTGTGTCTGTGTTACTGGGTGTCAGTGTATGTCTTTGTTACTGGGTGTCAGTGTGTGTCTTTGTGACTTGATGCAAGTGTGTGTCTGTGTTACTGGATGTCAGTGTCTGTCTTTGTTACTTGGTGTAAGTGTGTGTCTGTGTTACTGGGTATCAGTGTCTGTCTTTGTTACTGGGTGTCAGTGTGTGTCTTTGTGACTTGTTGTAAGCGTGTGTCTGTATTACTGGGTATCAGTGTCTGTCTTTGTTACTTCGTGTCAGTGTGTGTCTGTGTTCCTGGGTATCAGCGTATTTCTTTGTAAATTGGTGTCAGTGCATGCCCGTATTACTTGGTGGAAGTTGGTGTCTTTGTTAATTGGTGGAAGTGTATGTCTGTCTTACTTGGTGTCAGTGTATGTCCTTGTTACTTGGTGTCAGTGTATGTCTTTGTTACTTGGTTTCAGTGTATGTCTTTGTTACTTGGTGTCAGTGTATGTCTTTGTTACTTGTTGTCAGTGTGTGTCTTTGTGACTTGGTGTAAGTGTGTGTCTGTGTTACTGGGTGTCAGTTTGTGTCTTTGTGACTAGGTGTAAGTGTGTGTCTGTGTTAATGGATGTCAGTGTCAGTCTTTGTTACTTGGTGTAAGTGTGTGTCTGTGTTACTGGATGTCAGTGTCTGTCTTTGTTACTTGGTGTAAGTGTGTGTCTGTGTTACTGGGTATCAGTCTCTGTCTTTGTTACTGGGTGTCAGTGTGTGTCTTTGTGACTTGGTGTAAGTGTGTGTCTGTATTACTGGGTGTCAGCGTATGTCTTTGTTACTTGGTGGAAGTGTATGTCCGTGTTACTTGGTGGAAGTGTGTGTCTTTGTTAGTTGGTGGAAGTGTATGTCTGTCTTACTAGGTGTAAGTGCATATCTTTGTTACTTGCTGTCAGTGTATGTCTTTGTTACTTGTTGTAAGTGTATGTCTTTTTTATTTGGTGTCAGTGTATGTCTTTGTTACTTGGTGTAAGTGCATGTCTTTGTTACTTGGTGTCAGTGTATGTCTTTGATTCTTGGTGTAAGTGTGTGTCTGTTTTACTGGGTATCAGTGTCTGTCTTTGTTACTTGGTGTAAGAGTGTGTCTGTGTTAGTGGGTATCAGTGTCTGTCTTTGTTACTGGGTGTCAGTGTGTGTCTTTGTGACTAGGTGTAAGTGTGTGTCTGTGTTACTGGATGTCAGTGTCTGTCTTTGTTACTTCGTGTAAGTGTGTGTCTGTGTTACTGGGTATCAGCGTATGTCTTTGTAAATTGGTGTCCGTGCATGTCCGTATTACTTGGTGGAAGTGTGTGTCTTTGTTAATTGGTGGAAGTGTATGTCTGTCTTACTTGGTGTAAGTGTATGTCTTTGTTACTTGGTGTCAGTGTATGTCTTTGTTACTTGGTGTAAGTGTATGTCTTTGTTACTTGGTCTCAGTGTCTGTCTTTTTGACTTGGTGTCAGTGTATGTCTTTGTTACTGGGTTTCAGTGTCTGTCTTTGTGACTTGGTGTAAGTGTGTGTCTGTGTTACTGGGTATCATTGTCTGTCTTTGTTACTGGGTGTCAGTGTGTGTCTTTGTGACTTGGTGTAAGTGTGTGTCTGTATTACTGGGTGTCAGTGTCTGTCTTTGTTACTTGGTGTAAGTGTGTGTCTGAGTTACTGGGTATCAGCGTATGTCTTTGTTACTTGGTGTCAGTGTATGTCCGTGTTAAATGGTGGAAGTGTGTGTCTTTGTTAGTTGGTGGAAGTGTATGTCTGTCTTACTTGGTGTAAGTGTGTGTCTTTGTTACTTGGTGTCAGTGTATGTCTTTGTTACTTGGTGTAAGTGTATGTCTTTGTTATTTGATGTCAGTGTATGTCTTTGTTACTTGGTGGAAGTGTATGTCTTTGTTACTTGGTGTCAGTGTATGTCTTTGATTCTTGGTGTAAGTGTGTGTCTGTGTTACTGGGGATCAGTGGCTGCCTTTGTTACTGGGTGTCAGTGTGTGTCTTTGTGACTTGGTGTAAGTGTGTGTCTGTATTACTGGGTGTCAGTGTCTGTCTTTGTTACTTGGTGTAATTGTGTGTCTGAGTTACTGGGTATCAGCGTATGTCTTTGTTACTTGGTGTCATTGTATGTCCGTGTTACTTGGTGGAAGTGCGTGTCTTTGTTAGTTGGTGGAAGTGCATGTCTGTCTTACTTGGTGTAAGTGTGTGTCTTTGTTACTTGGTGTCAGTGTATGTCTTTGTTACTTGGTGTAAGTGTGTGTCTTTGTTACTTGGTGTTAGTGTATGTCTTTGTTACTTGGTGTAAGTGTATGTCTTTGTTATTTGGTGTCAGTGTATGTCTTTGTTACTTGGTGTAAGTGTGTGTCTGTGTTACTGGATGTCAGTGTCTGTCTTTGTTACTTGGTGTAAGTGTGTGTCTGTGTTACTGGGTATCAGTGTCTGTCTTTGTTACTGGGTGTCAGTGTGTCTTTGTGACTTGGTGTCAGTGTGTGTCTGTATTACTTGGTGTCAGTGTCTGTCTTTGTTACTTGGTGTAAGTGTTTGTCTGAGTTACTGGGTATCAGCGTATGTCTTTGTTACTTGGTGTCAGTGTATGTCCGTGTTACTTGGTGGAAGTGTGTGTCTTTGTTAGTTGGTGGAAGTCTATGTCTGTCTTACTTGGTGTAAGTGTGTGTCTTTGTTACTTGGTGTCAGTGTATGTCTTTGTTACTTGGTGTAAGTGTATGTCTTTGTTATTTGGTGTCAGTGTCTGTCTTTGTTACTTGCTGTAAGTGTATGTCTTTGTTACTTGGTGTCAGTGTATGTCTTTGATTCTTGGTGTAAGCGTGTGTCTGTTTTACTGGGTATCAGTGTCTGACTTTGTTACTGGGTGTCAGTGTGTGTCTTTGTGACTAGGTGTAAGTGTGTGTCTGTGTTA
Source organism: Heterodontus francisci (assembly GCF_036365525.1). Lineage (NCBI taxonomy): Eukaryota > Metazoa > Chordata > Chondrichthyes > Heterodontiformes > Heterodontidae > Heterodontus > Heterodontus francisci. The sequence continues at coordinate 630,152 of NW_027141501.1, read as the reverse complement.
ATGGATGTCAGTGTCAGTCTTTGTTACTTGGTGTATGTGTGTGTCTGTGTTACTGGGTATCAGTGTCTGTCTTTGTTACTTGGTGTAAGTGTGTGTCTGTGTTACTGGGTATCAGTGTCTGTCTTTGTTACTGGGTGTCAGTGTGTGTCTTTGTGACTAGGTGTAAGTGTGTGTCTGTGTTACTGGGTGTCAGTGTATGTCTTTGTTATTGGGTGTCAGTATATGACTTTGTTACTTGGTGTCAGTGTGGGTCTGTGTTACTGGGTATCAGTGTATGTCTTTGTTACTTGGTGTAAGTGTGTGTCTTTGTTACTGGGTATCAGTGTATGTCTTTGTGACTTGGTATCAGTGTATGTCTTTGTGACATGGTGTCAGTGTATGTCTTTGTTACTGGGTGTCAATGCGTGTCTGTGTTACTTGGTGTCAGTGTATGTCTTTGTTACTGTTTATTAGTGTTTCTCTGTGTTACTGGTTGTCAGTGTGTGTTTCTTTGTGTTACTGGGTGTCAGTGTATGTCTTTGTTACTTGGTGTAAGTGTGTGTCTGTGTTACTTGGTGTAAGTGTGTGTCTGTGTTCCTGGGTATCAGTGTATGTCTTTGTTACTTGGTGTCAGTGTATGTCTGTGTTACTTGGTGAAAAATGTGTGTGTGTGTGTGTGGGGATCAGTGGATGTCTTTGTTACTTGGTGTCAGTGTATATCTGTGTTACTTGGTGTATGTGTGTGTGTTACTGGGTGTCAGTGCGTGTCTGTGTTACTTGGTGTAAGTGTGTGTCTTTGTTACTTGGTGTCCGTGTATGCCTGTGTTACTGGGTGTCAGTGCATGTATTTGTTACTTGGTGTCAGTGCATGTCTGTGTTACTTGGTGTAAGTGTGTGTCTGTGTTACTGGGTGTCAGTGTGTGTCTGAGTTACTTGGTGTAAGTGAGTGTCTTTGTTATTTGGTGTAAGTGTGTGTCTGTGTTACTGGGTGTCAGTCTTTGTCTTTGTTACTGGGTGTCAGTGTATGTCTTTGTTACTTGGAGTAAGTGTGTGTCTGTGTTACTTGGTGTCAGTGTATGTCTGTGTTACTTGGTGTAAGTGTGTGTCTGTGTTTCTGGGTATCAGTGTATGTCTTTGTGACTTGGTGTCAGTTTATGTCTTTGTAACTGGGTGTCAGTGTGTGTCCTTGTGACTTGGTGTCAGTGTCTGTCTTTGTTACTTGGTGTAAGTGTGTGTCTGTGTTACTGGGTATCAGAGTATGTCTTTGTTACTTGGTGTCAGTGTATGTCTTTGTGACATGGTGTCAGTGTATGTCTTTGTTACTGGGTGTCAATGCGTGTCTGTGTTACTTGGTGTCAATGTATGTCTTTGTGACTGTTTATTAGTGTTTCTCTGTGTTACTGGGTGTCAGTGTGTGTTTCTTTGTGTTACTGGGTGTCAGTGTATGTCTTTGTTACTTGGTGTAAGTGTGTGTCTGTGTTACTTGGTGTAAGTGTGTGTCTGTGTTCCTGGGTATCAGTGTATGTCTTTGTTACTTGGTGTCAGTGTATGTCTGTGTCACTTGGTGAAAAATGTGTGTGTGTGTCTGGGGATCAGTGGATGTCTTTGTTACTTGGTGTCAGTGTATATCTGTGTTACTTGGTGTATGTGTGTGTGTTACTGGGTGTCAGTGCGTGTCTGTGTTACTTGGTGTAAGTGTGTGTCTTTGTTACTTGGTGTCCGTGTATGCCTGTGTTACTGGGTGTCAGTGCATGTATTTGTTACTTGGTGTCAATGCATGTCTGTGTTACTTGGTGTAAGTGTGTGTCTGTGTTACTGGGTGTCAGTGTGTGTCTGAGTTACTTGGTGTAAGTGAGTTTCTTTGTTATTTGGTGTAAGTGTGTGTCTGTGTTACTGGGTGTCAGTCTTTGTCTTTGTTACTGGGTGTCAGTGTATGTCTTTGTTACTTGGAGTAAGTGTGTGTCTGTGTTACTTGGTGTCAGTGTATGTCTGTGTTACTTGGTGTAAGTGTGTGTCTGTGTTACTGGGTATCAGTGTATGTCTTTGTGACTTGGTGTCAGTTTATGTCTTTGTAACTGGGTGTCAGTGTGTGTCCTTGTGACTTGGTGTCAGTGTCTGTCTTTGTTACTTGGTGTAAGTGTGTGTCTGTGTTACTGGGTATCAGAGTATGTCTTTGTTACTTGGTGTCAGTTTATGTTCGTGTTACTTGGTGTAAGTGTATGTCTTTGTTACTTGGTGTCAGTGTATGTGTTTGTTACTTGGTGTAAGTGTATGTCTTTGTTACTTGGTGTCAGTGTATGTCTATTGTTACTTGGTGTAAGTGTATGTCTTTGTTACTTGGTGTCAGTGTATGTCTTTTATTCTTGGTGTAAGTGTGTGTCTATGTTACTGGGTATCAGTGTCTCTCTTCTTTGCTTGGTGTAAGAGTGTGTCTGTGTTGCTGGGTATCAGTGTATGTCTTTGTTACTTGGTGTCAGTGTATGTCTGTGTTACTTGGTGTAAGTGTGTGTCTTTCTTACTTGGTGTAATTGCATGTCTTTGTCAATTGGTGTCTGTGTATGTCTGTGTTACATGATGTAAGTGTGTGTCTTTGTTAGTTGGTGTCAGTGTATGTCTTTGTTAATTGGTGTCAGTGTATGTCTTTGTTACTTGTTGTAAGTGTTTGTCTGTGTCACTGGGTATCAGTGTATGTCTTTGTTAGTTGGTGTCTGTGTATGTCTGTGATACTTGGTGCAAGTGTGTGTCTGTGTTACTGGGTATCAGTGTTTTTCTTTGTTACTTGGTGTAAGTGTGTGTCTGTGTTACTGGGTATCAGAGTATGTCTTTGTTACTTGGTGTCAGTGTATGTCTTTGTGACATGGTGTCAGTGTATGTCTTTGTTACTGGGTGTCAATGCGTGTCTGTGTTACTTGGTGTCAATGTATGTCTTTGTGACTGTTTATTAGTGTTTCTCTGTGTTACTGGGTGTCAGTGTGTGTTTCTTTGTGTTACTGGGTGTCAGTGTATGTCTTTGTTACTTGGTGTAAGTGTGTGTCTGTGTTACTTGGTGTAAGTGTGTGTCTGTGTTCCTGGGTATCAGTGTATGTCTTTGTTACTTGGTGTCAGTGTATGTCTGTGTCACTTGGTGAAAAATGTGTGTGTGTGTCTGGGGATCAGTGGATGTCTTTGTTACTTGGTGTCAGTGTATATCTGTGTTACTTGGTGTATGTGTGTGTGTTACTGGGTGTCAGTGCGTGTCTGTGTTACTTGGTGTAAGTGTGTGTCTTTGTTACTTGGTGTCCGTGTATGCCTGTGTTACTGGGTGTCAGTGCATGTATTTGTTACTTGGTGTCAATGCATGTCTGTGTTACTTGGTGTAAGTGTGTGTCTGTGTTACTGGGTGTCAGTGTGTGTCTGAGTTACTTGGTGTAAGTGAGTGTCTTTGTTATTTGGTGTAAGTGTGTGTCTGTGTTACTGGGTGTCAGTCTTTGTCTTTGTTACTGGGTGTCAGTGTATGTCTTTGTTACTTGGAGTAAGTGTGTGTCTGTGTTACTTGGTGTCAGTGTATGTCTGTGTTACTTGGTGTAAGTGTGTGTCTGTGTTACTGGGTATCAGTGTATGTCTTTGTGACTTGGTGTCAGTTTATGTCTTTGTAACTGGGTGTCAGTGTGTGTCCTTGTGACTTGGTGTCAGTGTCTGTCTTTGTTACTTGGTGTAAGTGTGTGTCTGTGTTACTGGGTATCAGAGTATGTCTTTGTTACTTGGTGTCAGTTTATGTTCGTGTTACTTGGTGTAAGTGTATGTCTTTGTTACTTGGTGTCAGTGTATGTGTTTGTTACTTGGTGTAAGTGTATGTCTTTGTTACTTGGTGTCAGTGTATGTCTATTGTTACTTGGTGTAAGTGTATGTCTTTGTTACTTGGTGTCAGTGTATGTCTTTTATTCTTGGTGTAAGTGTGTGTCTATGTTACTGGGTATCAGTGTCTCTCTTCTTTGCTTGGTGTAAGAGTGTGTCTGTGTTGCTGTGTATCAGTGTATGTCTTTGTTACTTGGTGTCAGTGTATGTCTGTGTTACTTGGTGTAAGTGTGTGTCTTTCTTACTTGGTGTAATTGCATGTCTTTGTCAATTGGTGTCTGTGTATGTCTGTGTTACATGATGTAAGTGTGTGTCTTTGTTAGTTGGTGTCAGTGTATGTCTTTGTTAATTGGTGTCAGTGTATGTCTTTGTTACTTGTTGTAAGTGTTTGTCTGTGTCACTGGGTATCAGTGTATGTCTTTGTTAGTTGGTGTCTGTGTATGTCTGTGATACTTGGTGCAAGTGTGTGTCTGTGTTACTGGGTATCAGTGTTTTTCTTTGTTACTTGGTGCAAGTGTGTGTCTGTGTTACTGGGTATCAGTGTATGTCTTTGTTACTTGGTGTCAGTGTATGTCTTTGTTACTTGGTGTAAGTGTATGTCTTTGTGACTGGGTATCAGTGTCTGTCTTTGTTAATTGGTGTCAGTGTATGTCATTGTTACTTGGTGTCAGTGTATGTCTTTGTTACTTGGTGTAAGTGTGTGTCTGTGTTACTTGGTGTCAGTGTATGTCTGTGTTACTTGGTGTCAGTGTTTGTGTTTGTGAATTGGTGTAAGTGTTTGTATTTGTTACTGTTTATTAGTGCTTCTCTGTGTTCCTGGGTGTCAGTGTTTGTTTGTTTGTGTTACTGGGTGTCAGTGTGTATCTGTGACACTGGGTGTCAGTATTTAGTTTAGTTTGGAGATACAGCACTTTAACAGGCCCTTCGGCCCACCTTGTCTATGCCGACCATCAACCACCCATTCATACTAATCCTACACTAATCCCGTATTCCTATCACATCCCCACCTGTCCCTATATATTTCCCTACCACCTAGCTATACTAGGGGCAATTTATGATGGCCAATAAACCTATCAACCTGCAAGTCTTTGGCATGTGGGAGGAAACCGGAGCACCCGGAGGAAACCCACGCAGACACAGGGAGAACTTGCAAACTCCGCACAGGCAGTACGCAGAATCGAACCCGGGTCCCTGGAGCTGTGAGGCTGCGGTGCTAACCACTGCGCCAATGTGCCTCCCCCCCCACCCCCCCGCGCCCAGTGTGTGCCTGTGTTACTGGGTATCAGTGCCTGTCTTTGTGACTTGGTGTCAGTGTATGTCTGTGTTACTTGGTGTCAGAGTGTTTGTTTGTGTTACTGGGAGTCAGTGTATGTCTTTGTTACTTGGTGTAAGTGTATGTCTTTGATTCTTGGTGTAAGTGTGTGTCTGTGTTGCTGGGTATCAGTGTATGTCTTTGTTACTTGGTGTCAGTGTAGGTCTGTGTTACTTGGTGTAAGTGTGTGTCTTTCTTACTTGGTGTAAGTGCATGTCTTTGTCAATTGGTGTCAGTGGATGTCTGTGTTACTTGGTGTAAGTGTGTGTCTTTGTTAGTTGTTGTAAGTGTATGTCTTTGTTACTTGGTGTCACTGTATGTCTGTGTTATTTGGTGTCATTGTATGTCTTTGTTACTTGCTGTAAGTGTTTGTCTGTGTCACTGGGTATCAGTGTATGTCTTTGTTACTTGGTGTCAGTGTATGTCTTTGTTACTTGGTGTAAGTGTATGTCTTTGTTACTGGGTATCTGTGTATGTCTTTGTTAATTGGTGTCAGTGTATGTCTTTGTTACTTAGTGTCAGTGTATGTCTTGGTTACTGTTTATTAGTGTTTCTCTGGGTTACTGGGTGTCAGTGTGTGTTTGTTTGTGTTACTGGGTGTCAGTGTATGTCTTTGTTACTTGGTGTAAGTGTGTGTCTGTGTTACTTGTTTTAAGTGTGTGTCTGTGTTACTGGGTATCAGTGGATGTCTTTGTTACTTGGTGTCAGTGTATATCTGTGTTACTTGTTGTAAGTGTGTGTCTGTGTTACTGGGTGTCAGTGTGTGTTTGTTTGTGTTACTGGGTGTCAGTGTATGTCTTTGTTACTTGGTGTAAGTGTGTGTCTGTGTTACTTGTTGTAAGTGTGTGTCTGTGTCACTGGGTATCAGTGGATGTCTTTGTTACTTGGTGTCAGTGTATATCTGTGTTACTTGGTGTAAGTGTGCGTCTTTTTTACTTCGTGTCCGTGTGTGTCTGTGTTACTGGGTGTCAGTGCATGTCTTTGTGACTTGGTGTCAGATATATCTGTGTTACTAGGTATAAGTGTGTTTCTTTGTTACTTGGTGTAATTGTCTGTCTTTATTACTTGGTGTCAGTGTATGTCTGTGTTACTTGGTGTAAGTGCATGTCTTTGTTACTTGGTGTAAGTGTGTGTCTGTGTTCCTGGGTATCAGTGTATGTCTTTGTTACATGGTGTCAGTGTATGTCTGTGTTACTTAGTGTAAGTGTGTCTGTGATACTGGGTGTCCGTGTATGTCTGTGTTACTGGGTGTCAGTGTATGTCTTTGTTATTGGGTGTCAGTATATGACTTTGTTACTTGGTGTCAGTGTGGGTCTGTGTTACTGGGTATCAGTGTATGTCTTTGTTACTTGGTGTAAGTGTGTGTCCTTGTTACTGGGTATCAGTGTATGTCTTTGTGACTTGGTATCAGTGTATGTCTTTGTGACATGGTGTCAGTGTATGTCTTTGTTACTGGGTGTCAATGCGTGTCTGTGTTACTTGGTGTCAGTGTATGTCTTTGTTACTGTTTATTAGTGTTTCTCTGTGTTACTGGGTGTCAGTGTGTGTTTCTTTGTGTTACTGGGTGTCAGTGTATGTCTTTGTTACTTGGTGTAAGTGTGTGTCTTTGTTACTTGGTGTAAGTGTGTGTCTGTGTTCCTGGGTATCAGTGTATGTCTTTGTTACTTGGTGTCAGTGTATGTCTGTGTTACTTGGTGAAAAATGTGTGTGTGTGTCTGGGGATCAGTGGATGTCTTTGTTACTTGGTGTCAGTGTATATCTGTGTTACTTGGTGTATGTGTGTGTGTTACTGGGTGTCAGTGCGTGTCTGTGTTACTTGGTGTAAGTGTGTGTCTTTGTTACTTGGTGTCCGTGTCTGCCTGTGTTACTGGGTGTCAGTGCATGTATTTGTTACTTGGTGTCAGTGCATGTCTGTGTTACTTGGTGTAAGTGTGTGTCTGTGTTACTGGGTGTCAGTGTGTGTCTGAGTTACTTGGTGTAAGTGAGTGTCTTTGTTATTTGGTGTAAGTGTGTGTCTGTGTTACTGGGTGTCAGTCTTTGTCTTTGTTACTGGGTGTCAGTGTATGTCTTTGTTACTTGGAGTAAGTGTGTGTCTGTGTTACTTGGTGTCAGTGTATGTCTGTGTTACTTGGTGTAAGTGTGTGTCTGTGTTACTGGGTATCAGTGTATGTCTTTGTGACTTGGTGTCAGTTTATGTCTTTGTAACTGGGTGTCAGTGTGTGTCCTTGTGACTTGGTGTCAGTGTACGTCTTTGTTACTTGGTGTAAGTGTGTGTCTGTGTTACTGTGTAGCAGTGTATGTCTTTGTTACTTGGTCTCAGTGTATGTCAAAATACTTGGTGTAAGTGTATGTCTTTGTTACATGGTGTAATTTTCTGTCTTTGTTACTTGGTGTAAGTGTATGTCTTTGTTACTTGGTGTCAGATATGTCTTTGTTACTTGGTGTCAGTGTGTGTCTGTGTTACTGGGTCTCAGTGTATGTCTTTGTGACTTGGTGTCAGTGTATGTCTTTGTTACTGGGTGTCATGTGTGTCTGTGTTAGTTGATGTCAGTGCATGTCTTGGTTACTGTTTATTAGTGTTTCTCTGTGTTACTGGGTGTCAGTGTGTGTTTGTTTGTGTTACTGGGTGTCAGTGTATGTCTTTGCTACTTGGTGTAAGTGTGTGTCTGTGTTACTTTGTGTAAGTGTGTGTCTGTGTTCCTGGGTATCAGTGTATGTCTCTGTTACTTGGTGTCAGTGTATGTCTGTGTTACTTGGTGAAAGTGTGTGTCTGTGTTACTGGGTATCGGTGGATGTCTTTGTTACTTGGTGTCAGTGTATATCTGTGTTACTTGTTGTAAGTGTGTGTCTGTGTTACTGGGTGTCAGCGTGTGTCTGTGTTACTTGGTGTAAGTGTGCGTCTTTGTTACTTGGTATCCGTGTGTGTCTGTGGAACTGGGTGTCAGTGCATGTCTTTGTGGCTTGGTGTCAGTGTATATCTGTGTTACTTGGTGTAAGTGTGTTTCTTTGTTACTTGGTGTAATTGTATGTCTTTATTACTTGGTGTCAGTGTATGTCTGTGTTACTTGGTGTCAGAGTATGTCTTTGTTCCTTGGTGTAAGTGTGTGTCTGTGTTACTTGGTGTAACTGTGTGTCTGTGTTCCTGGGTATCAGTGTATTTCTTTGCTACTTGGTGTCAGTGTATGTCTGTGCTACTTGGTGTAAGTGTGTGTCTGTGTTACTGGGTGTCAGTGTGTGTCTTTGTTACTTGGTGTAAGTGTGTGTCTTTGTTACTTGGTGTCCGTGTGTGTCTGTGTTACTGGGTGTCAGTGTATGTCTTTGTTACTGGGTGTCAGTGTATGTCTTTGTTACTTGGTGTAAGTGTGTGTCTGTGTTACTGGGAGTCAGTGTATGTCTTTGTTACTTGGTGTAAGTGTATGTCTTTGTTACTTGGTGTCAGTGTATGTCTTTGATTCTTGGTGTAAGTGTTTGTCTGTGTTGCTGGGTATCAGTGTATGTCTTTGTTACTTGGTGTCAGTGTAGGTCTGTGTTACTTGGTGTAAGTGTGTGTCTTTCTTACTTGGTGTAAGTGCATGTCTTTGTCGATTGGTGTCAGTGGATGTCTGTGTTACTTGGTGTAAGTGTGTGTCTTTGTTAGTTGTTGTAAGTGTATGTCTTTGTTACTTGGTGTCACTGTATGTCTGTGTTATTTGGTGTCAGTGTATGTCTTTGTTACTTGCTGTCAGTGTTTGTCTGTGTCACTGGGTATCAGTGTATGTCTTTGTTAGTTGGTGTCTGTGTATGTCTGTGATACTTGGTGTAAGAGTGTGTCTGTGTTACTGGGTATCAGTGTTTTTCTTTGTTACTTGGTGTAAGAGTGTGTCTGTGTTACTGGGTATCAGTGTTTTTCTTTGTTACTTGGTGTAACTGTATGTCTTTGTTACTTGGTGTCCGTGTGTGTCTGTGTTACTGGGTGTCAGTGTATGTCTTTGTTATTGGGTGTCAGTATATGACTTTGTTACTTGGTGTCAGTGTGGGTCTGTGTTACTGGGTATCAGTGTATGTCTTTGTTACTTGGTGTAAGTGTGTGTCTTTGTTACTGGGTATCAGTGTATGTCTTTGTGACTTGGTATCAGTGTATGTCTTTGTGACATGGTGTCAGTGTATGTCTTTGTTACTGGGTGTCAATGCGTGTCTGTGTTACTTGGTGTCAGTGTATGTCTTTGTTACTGTTTATTAGTGTTTCTCTGTGTTACTGGGTGTCAGTGTGTGTTTCTTTGTGTTACTGGGTGTCAGTGTATGTCTTTGTTACTTGGTGTAAGTGTGTGTCTTTGTTACTTGGTGTAAGTGTGTGTCTGTGTTCCTGGGTATCAGTGTATGTCTTTGTTACTTGGTGTCAGTGTATGTCTGTGTTACTTGGTGAAAAATGTGTGTGTGTGTCTGGGGATCAGTGGATGTCTTTGTTACTTGGTGTCAGTGTACATCTGTGTTACTTGGTGTATGTGTGTGTGTTACTGGGTGTCAGTGCGTGTCTGTGTTACTGGGTGTCAGTGCGTGTCTGTGTTACTTGGTGTAAGTGTGTGTCTTTGTTACTTGGTGTCCGTGTATGCCTGTGTTACTGGGTGTCAGTGCATGTATTTGTTACTTGGTGTCAGTGCATGTCTGTGTTACTTGGTGTAAGTGTGTGTCTGTGTTACTGGGTGTCAGTGTGTGTCTGAGTTACTTGGTGTAAGTGAGTGTCTTTGTTATTTGGTGTAAGTGTGTGTCTGTGTTACTGGGTGTCAGTCTTTGTCTTTGTTACTGGGTGTCAGTGTCTGTCTTTGTTACTTGGTGTAAGTGTGTGTCTGTGTTACTTGGTGTCAGTGTATGTCTGTGTTACTTGGTGTAAGTGTGTGTCTGTGTTACTGGCTATCAGTGTATGTCTTTGTGACTTGGTGTCAGTTTATGTCTTTGTAACTGGGTGTCAGTGTGTGTCCTTGTGACTTGGTGTCAGTGTACGTCTTTGTTACTTGGTGTAAGTGTGTGTCTGTGTTACTGGGTAGCAGTGTATGTCTTTGTTACTTGGTCTCAGTGTATGTCAAAATACTTGGTGTAAGTGTATGTCTTTGTTACATGGTGTAATTTTCTGTCTTTGTTACTTGGTGTAAGTGTATGTCTTTGTTACTTGGTGTCAGATATGTCTTTGTTACTTGGTGTCAGTGTGTGTCTGTGTTACTGGGTCTCAGTGTATGTCTTTGTGACTTGGTATCAGTGTATGTCTTTGTGACTTGGTGTCAGTGTATGTCTTTGTTACTGGGTGTCATGTGTGTCTGTGTTAGTTGATGTCAGTGCATGTCTTGGTTACTGTTTATTAGTGTTTCTCTGTGTTACTGGGTGTCAGTGTGTGTTTGTTTGTGTTACTGGGTGTCAGTGTATGTCTTTGCTACTTGGTGTAAGTGTGTGTCTGTGTTACTTTGTGTAAGTGTGTGTCTGTGTTCCTGGGTATCAGTGTATGTCTCTGTTACTTGGTGTCAGTGTATGTCTGTGTTACTTGGTGAAAGTGTGTGTCTGTGTTACTGGGTATCAGTGGATGTCTTTGTTACTTGGTGTCAGTGTATATCTGTGTTACTTGTTGTAAGTGTGTGTCTGTGTTACTGGGTGTCAGTGTGTGTCTTTGTTCCTTGGTGTAAGTGTGTGTCTTTGTTACTTGGTATCCGTGTGTGTCTGTGGAACTGGGTGTCAGTGCATGTCTTTGTGGCTTGGTGTCAGTGTATATCTGTGTTACTTGGTGTAAGTGTGTTTCTTTGTTACTTGGTGTAATTGTATGTCTTTATTACTTGGTGTCAGTGTATGTCTGTGTTACTTGGTGTCAGAGTATGTCTTTGTTCCTTGGTGTAAGTGTGTGTCTGTGTTACTTGGTGTAACTGTGTGTCTGTGTTCCTGGGTATCAGTGTATTTCTTTGCTACTTGGTGTCAGTGTATGTCTGTGTTACTTGGTGTAAGTGTGTGTCTGTGTTACTGGGTGTCAGTGTGTGTCTTTGTTCCTTGGTGTAAGTGTGTGTCTTTGTTACTTGGTGTCCGTGTGTGTCTGTGTTACTGGGTGTCAGTGTATGTCTTTGTTACTGGGTGTCAGTGTATGTCTTTGTTACTTGGTGTAAGTGTGTGTCTGTGTTACTGGGAGTCAGTGTATGTCTTTGTTACTTGGTGTAAGTGTATGTCTTTGTTACTTGGTGTCAGTGTATGTCTTTGATTCTTGGTGTAAGTGTTTGTCTGTGTTGCTGGGTATCAGTGTATGTCTTTGTTACTTGGTGTCAGTGTAGGTCTGTGTTACTTGGTGTAAGTGTGTGTCTTTCTTACTTGGTGTAAGTGCATGTCTTTGTCGATTGGTGTCAGTGGATGTCTGTGTTACTTGGTGTAAGTGTGTGTCTTTGTTAGTTGTTGTAAGTGTATGTCTTTGTTACTTGGTGTCACTGTATGTCTGTGTTATTTGGTGTCAGTGTATGTCTTTGTTACTTGCTGTAAGTGTTTGTCTGTGTCACTGGGTATCAGTGTATGTCTTTGTTAGTTGGTGTCTGTGTATGTCTGTGATACTTGGTGTAAGAGTGTGTCTGTGTTACTGGGTATCAGTGTTTTTCTTTGTTACTTGGTGTAAGTGTGTGTCTGTGTTACTGGGTATCAGTGTATGTCTTTCTGACTTGGTGTCAGTGTATGTCTTTTTTACTGGGTGTAAGTGTGTGTCTGCGTTACTGGGTATCAGTGTATGTCTTTGTTACTTGGTATCAGTGTATGTCTTTCTGACTTGGTGTCAGTGTATGTCTTTTTTACTGGGTGTAAGTGTGTGTCTGCGTTACTGGGTATCAGTGTATGTCTTTGTTACTTGGTGTCAGTGTATGTCAAAATACTTGGTGTAAGTGTATGTCTTTGTTACTTGGTGTAATTGTCTGTCTTTGTTACTTGGTGTCAGTGTATGTCTGTGTTACTTGGTGTAAGTGTGTGTCTTTGTTCCTGGGCATCAGTGTATGTCTTTGTGACGTGGTATCAGTGTATGTCTTTGTGACTTGGTGTCAGTGTATGTCTTTTTTACTGGGTGTCAGTGTGTTTCTGTCTTACTTGGTTTCAGTGTATATCTTTGCCAACGTGGATCAGTGTTTCTCTGTGTTACTGGGTGTCAGTGTGTGTTTCTTTGTGTTACTGGGTATCAGTGTATGTCTTTGTTGCTTGGTGTCAGTGTATGTCTGTGTTACTTGGTGTAACTGTGTGCCTGTGTTACTGGGTGTCAGTGTGTGTCTGTGTTACTTGGTGTCAGTGTATGTCTGTGTTACTGGGTGTCAGTGTGTGTCTGTGTTACTTGGTGTAAGTGTGTGTCTTTGTCACTTGGTGTCCGTGTGTGTCTGTGTTACTGTGAGTCAGAGTATGTCTTTGTTACTGTGTGTCAGTGTATGTCTTTGTTACTTGGTGTAAGTGTGTGTCTGTGTTCCTGTGCATCAGTGTCTGTCTTTTTTACTTGGTGTAAGTGTGTGTCTGTGTTACTGGGTATCTGTGTATGTCTTTGTTACTTGGTGTCAATGTATGTCAAAATACTTGGTGTCAGTGTATGTCTTTGTTACTTGGTGTAATTGTCTGTCTTTGTTACTTGGTGTCAGTGTATGTCTGTGTTACTTGGTGTAAGTGTGTGTCTTTGTTACTTCGTGTAAGTGTATGTCTTTGTTACTTGGTGTCAGTGTATGTCTTTGTTACTTGGTGTCAGTGTATGTCTTTGTTACTTGGTGTCAGTGTGTGTCTGTGTTACTGGGTGTCAGTTGGTGTCTGTGTTACTTGGTGTCAGTGTATGTCTTTGTTACTGTGCATCAGTGTTTCTCTGTGTCACTGGGTGTCATTGTGTGTTTGTTTGCGGTACTGGGTGTCAGTGTGTGTCTGTGACACTAGTTGTCAGTATTTAGTTTAGTTTAGAGATACAGCACTTAAACAGGCCCTTCGGCCCACCGAGTCTGTGCCGACCATCAACCACCCATTTACACTAATCCTACACTAATCCCGTATTCCTATCCCTATATATTTCCCTACCAACTAACTATACTAGGGGCAATTTATGATGGCCAATTAACCTATCAACCTGTACGTCTTTGTCATGTGGGAGGAAACCGGAGCACCGGGAATAAAACCAAGCAGACACAGGGAGAACTTGCAAACTCCGCACAGGCAGTAACCAGAATCGAACCCGGGTCCCTGGAGCTGTGAGGCTGCGGTGCTAACCATTGCGCCAATGTGCCCCCGCCCCCCCTCAGTGTGTGCCTGTGTTACTGGGTATCAGTGGATGTCTTTGTTACTTGGTGTCATTGTATGTCTTTGTTACTTGGTGTAAGTGTATGTCTTTGTTACTTGGTGTCAGTGTATGTCTTTGTTACTTTGTGTACGTGTATGTCTGTGTTACTGGGTGTCAGTGTGAGCCTGTGTTACTTGCTGTAAGTGTGTGTCTTTGTTACTTGGTGTCAGTGTATGTCTGTGTTACTTGTTGTCAGTGTATTTGTTTGTTTTACTGGGTGGCAGTGTGTGTCTTTGTTACTTGGTCTAAGTGTGTGTCTGTGTTACTGGGTATCAGTGTATGTCTTTGTTACTTGGTGTCAGTGCATGTCTGCGTTACTTGGTGTAAGTGTGTGTCTGTGTTACTGGGTATCAGTGTATGTCTTTGTTACTTGGTGTAGGTGTGTGTCTGTGTTACTGCGTATCAGTGTATGTCTTTGTTACTTGGTGTCAGTGTATGTCTGTGTTACTTGTTGTCAGTGTATTTGTTTGTTTTACTGGGTGGCAGTGTGTGTCTGTGTTACTTGGTGTAAGTGTGTGTCTTTATTACTTGGTGTCCTTGTGTGTCTGTGTTACTGGGTGTCAGAGTATGTCTTTGTTACTGGGTGTCAGTGTATGTCTTTGTTACTGGGAGTAAGTGTGTGTCTGTGTAACTGGGTATCAGTGTCTGTCTTTTTTACTTGGTGTAAGTATGTGTCTGTGTTACTGGGTATCAGTGCATGTCTTTGTTACTTGTTGTCATTGTATGTCTGCGTTACTTGGTGTAAGTGTCTGTCTGTGTTACTGGGTATCAGTGTATGTCTTTGTTACTTAGTGTCAGTGTGTGTCAAAATACTTGGTGTAAGTGTATGTCTTTGTTACTTGGTGTAATTGTCTGTCTTTGTTCCTTGGTGTCAGTGTATGTCTGTGTTACTAGGTGTAAGTGTGTGTCTTTGTTACTTGGTGTAAGTGTATGTCTTTGTTACTAGGTGTCAGTGTGTGTCTGTGTTACTGGGCAACAGTGTATGTCTTTGTGACTTGGTACCAGTGTTTGTCTTGGTGACTTGGTGACAGTGTATGTCTTTTTTACTGGGTGTACGTGTGTGTCTGCGTTACTGGGTATCAGTGTATGTCTTTGTTACTTGGCGTCAGTGTATGTCAAAATACTTGGTGTAAGTGTATGTCTTTGTTACTTGGTGTAATTGTCTGTCTTTGTTACTTGTTGTCAGTGTATGTCTGTGTAACATGGTGTAAGTGTATGTCTTTGTTAATTGGTGTAATTGTCTGTCTTTGTTACTTGCTGTCAGTGTGTGTCTGTGTTACTTGATGGAAGTGTGTGTCTTTGTTACTTGCTGTCCGTGTGTCTCTGTGTCACTGGGTGTAAGTGTATGTCTTTGTTACTTGGTGTAAGTGTCTGTCTTTGTTACTTGGTGTCAGTGTCTGTCTGTGTTACTTGGTGTAAGTGTGTGTCTTTGTTACTGGGCATCAGTGTATGTCTTGGTGACTTAGTATCAGTGTATGTCTTTGTGACTTGGTGTCAGTGTATGTCTTTTTTACTGGGTGTCAGTGTGTGTCTGTGATACTTGGTGTCAGTGCATGTCTTTGTTACTTGGTGTCAGTGTATGTCAAAATACTTGGTGTAAGTGTATGTCTTTGTTACTTGGTGTAATTGTCTGTCTTTGTTACTTGGTGTCAGTGTATGTCTGTTTTACTTGGTGTAAGTGTGTGTCTTTGTGACTTGGTGTCAGTGTCTGTCTTTGTTACTTGGTGTCAGTGTATCTCTTTGTTACTTGGTGTCATTGTGTGTCTGTGTTACTGGGCAACAGTGTATGTCTTTGTGATTTGGTATTAGTGTATGTCTTTGTGACTTGGTGTCAGTGTATGTCTTTTTTACTGGGTGTCAGTGTGTGCCTGTGTAACTGGGTATCAGTGTATGTCTTTGTTACTTGGTGTCAGTTTATGTCAAAATACTTGGTGGAAGTGAATGTCTTTGTTACTTGGTGTAATTGTCTGCCTTTGTTACTTGGTGTCAGTGTATGTCTGTGCTACTTGGTGTCTTTGTGTGTCTTTGTTACTTGGTTTAAGTGTATGTCTTTGTTACTTGGTGTCAGTGTATGTCTTTGTTACTTGGTGTCAGTGTGTGTCTGTGTTACTGGGCATCAGTGTAAGTCTTTGTGACTTGGTGTCAGTGTATGACTTTTTTACTGGGTGTAAGTGTGTGTCTGCGTTACTGGGTATCAGTGCATGTCTTTGTTACTTGGTGTCAGTGTATGTCAAAATACTTGGTGTAAGTGTATGTCTTTGTTCCTTGGTGTAATTGTCTGTCTTTGCTACTTGGTGTCAGTTAATGTCTGTATTACTTGGTGTCAGTGTGAGTCTTTGCTACTGGTCATCAGTGTATGTATTTGTGACTTGGTATCAGTGTATGTCTTTGTGACTTGGTGTCAGTGTATGTCTTTTTTACTGGGTGTCAGTGTGTGTCTGTGTTACTGGGTGTCAGTGTGTGTTTGTTTGTGTTACTGGGTGTCAGTGTGTGTCTGTGACACTAGGTGTCAGTGTATGTCTTTGTTACTGTGTATCAGTGGTCCTCAGTGTTAGTGGGTTTCAGTGTCTGTTTGTTTGTGTTACTGGGTGTCAGTGTGTGTCTGTGACACTAGGTGTCAGTATTTAGTTTAGTTTAGAGATACAGCAGTTAAACAGGCCCTTCGGCCCACCGAGTCTGTGACGAACATCAACCACCCATTTATACTAATCCTGCACCAATCCCGTATTTCTATCACATCCCCACCGGTCCCTATAAATTTCGCTACCACCTACCTATACCAGGGGCAATTTATAATGGCCAATTAACCTATCAACCTGCAAGTCTTTGGCATGTGGGAGGAAACCGGAGCACCCGGAGGAAACTCACGCAGACACAGGGAGAACTTGCAAACTCCGCACAGGCAGTACCCAGAATCGAACCCGGGTCCCTGTAGCTGTGAGGCTGCGGTGCGAACCACTGCGCCAATGTGCCCCACCGACCCCCCCCCCCCCCAGTGTATGTCTGTGTTACTTGGTGTAAGTGTGTTTCTGTGTGACTGCGTATCAGTGTATGTCTTTGTTACTTGGTGTAAGTGCGTGTCTGTGTTACTGGGTATCAGTGTATGTCTTTGTTACTTGGTGTCAGCGCAAGTCTTTGTTACTTGGTGTAAGTGTCTGTCTTTGTTACTTGGTGTCAGTGGATGTCTTTGTTACTTTGTGTACGAGTATGTCTGTGTTACTGGGTGTCAGTGTGAGCCTGTGTTACTTGGTGTAAGTGTGTGTCTTTGTTACTTGGTGTCCGTGTGTGTCTGTGTTCCTGGGTGTCAGTTTATGTCTTTGTGACTTGGTGTCAGTGTATGTCTTTGTTACTTGGTGTAAGTGTGTGTCTGTGTTACTGGGTATCAGTGTCTGTCTTTGTTACTTGGTGTAAGTGTGTGTCTGTGTTACTGGGTATCAGTGTATGTCTTTGTTACTTGGTGTCAGTGCATGTCTGTGTTACTTGGTGTAAGTGTGTGTCTGTGTTACTGGGTATCAGTGTATGGCTTTGTTACTTGGTGTAAGTGTGTGTCTGTGTTACTGGGTATCAGTGTGAGCCTGTGTTACTTGGTGTAAGTGTGTGTCTTTGTTACTTGGTGTCCGTGTGTGTCTGTGTTCCTGGGTGTCAGTTTATGTCTTTGTTACTTGGTGTCAGTGTATGTCTTTGTTACTTGGTGTAAGTGTGTGTCTGTGTGACTACATATCAGTGTATGTCTTTGCTACTTGGTGTAACTGCGTGTCTGTGTTACTGGCTATCAGTGTATGTCTTTGTTACTTGGTGTAAGTGTATGTCTTTGTTACTTGGTGTCAGTGTGTGTCTTTGTTACTTTCTGTACGTGTATGTCAGTGTTACTGGGTGTCAGTGTGAGCCTGTGTTACTTGGTGTAAGTGTGTGTCTTTGTTACTTGGTGTCCGTGTGTGTCTGTGTTACTGGGTGTCAGTTTATGTCTTTGTTACTTGGTTTCAGTGTATGTCTTTGTTACTTGGTGTAAGTGTGTGTATGTGTTACTGGGTATCAGTGTATGTCTTTGTTACTTGGTGTCAGTGCATGTCTGTGTTACTTGGTGTAAGTGTGTGTCTGTGTTACTGGGTATCAGTGTATGTCTTTGTTACTTGGTGTAAGTGTGTGTCTGTGTTACTGGGTATCAGTGTATGTCTTTGTTACTTGGTGTCAGTGTATGTCTTTGTTACTTGATGTAAGTGTGTGTCTGTGTTACTGGGTATCAGTGGATGTCTTTGTTACTTGGTGTCAGTGCATGTCTGTGTTACTTGGTGTAAGTGTGTGTCTGTGTTACTGGGTATCAGTGTATGTCTTTGTTACTTGGTGTAAGTGTGTGTCTGTGTTACTGGGTATCAGTGTACGTCTTTGTTACTTGGTGTAAGTGCGTGTCTGTGTTACTGGGTATCAGTGTATGTCTTTGTTACTTGGTGTCAGTGTATGTCTTTGTTACTTGGTGTAAGTGTATGTCTTTGTTACTTGGTGTCAGTGTATGTCTTTGTTACTTGGTGTAAGTGTGTGTCTGTGTTACTGGGTGTCAGTGTGTGTCTGTGTTACTTGGTGTAAGTGTGTGTCGTTGTTACTTGGTGTCCGTGTGTGTCTGTGTTACTGGGTATCAGTGTCTGTCTTTGTTACTTGGTGTCAGTGTATGTCAAAATACTTGGTGTAAGTGTGTGTCTTTGTTACTTGGTGTAATTGTCTGTCTTTGTTACTTGGTGTCAGTGTATGTCTGTGTTACTTGGTGAAAGTGTGTGTCTTTGTTTCTTGGTGTAATTGTATGTCTTTGGTACTTGGTGTCAGTGTATGTCTTTGTTACCTGTTGTAAGTGTATGTCTTTGTTACTTGGTGTCAGTGTGTGTCTGTGTTACTGGGCATCAGTGTATGTCTTTGTGACTTGGTACCAGTGTTTGTCTTGGTGACTGGGTGTAAGTCTGTGTCTTTGTTACTGGGTGTCAGTGTGTGTCTGTGTTACTTGGTGCAAGTTTGTGTCTTTGTTACTTGGTGTCCGTGTGTGTCTGTGTTACTGGGTGTCAGTGCGTGTCTTTGTTACTGGGTGTCAGTGTATGTCCTTGTTAATTGGTGTAAGTGTGTGTCTGTGTTACTGGGTATCAGTGTCTGTCTTTGTTACTTGGTGTAAGTGTGTGTCTGTGTTACTTGTTGTAACTGTGTGACTTTGTTACTGGGTATTTGTGTATCTCTTTGTGACTTGGTGTAAGTGTGTGTCTGTGTTACTGCGTATCATTGTATGACTTTGTTACTTGGTGTAAATGTGTGTCTGTGTTCCTGGGTATCAGTGTTTGTTTTTGTTACTTGGTGTCAGTGTATGTCTTTGTTTCTTGGTGTAAGTGTATGTCTTTGTTACTTGGTGTCAGTGTATGTCTTCGTTACTTGGTGTAAGTGTGTGTCTGTGTTACTGTGTGCCCGTGTGTGTCTGTGTTACTGGGTGTCAGTGTATGTCTTTGATACCTGGTGTCAGTGGATGTCTTTGTTACATGGTGTATGTGCGTGTCTGTGTTACTGGGTATCTATGTATGTCTTTGTTACTTGGTGTCAGTGTATGTCTTTGCTACATGGTGTAAGTGTATGTCTTTGTTACTTGGTGTCAGTGTATGTCTTTGTGACTTGGTGTCAGTGTATGTCTTTTTTACTGGGTGTCAGTGTGTGTCTGTGATACTTGGTGTCAGTGCATGTCTTTGTTACTTGGTGTCAGTGTATGTCAAAATACTTGGTGTAAGTGTATGTCTTTGTTACTTGGTGTCAGTGTATGTCTGTGTTACTTGGTGTAAGTGTGTGTCTTTGTGACTTGGTGTCAGTGTGTGTCTTTGTTACTTGGTGTCAGTGTATCTCTTTGTTACTTGGTGTCATTGTGTGTCTGTGTTACTGGGTATCAGTGTATGTCTTTGTGACTTGGTATCAATGTATGTCTTTGTTACTTGGTGCCAGTGTATGTCTTTGTTACTGGGTGTCAGTGTGTGTCTGTGTTACTTGGTGTCAGTGTCTGTCTTTGTTACTGTGTATCAGTGGTTCTCTGTGTTAGTGGGTTTCAGTGTCTGTTTGTTTGTGTTACTGGGTGTCAGTGTGTGTCTGTGACACTAGGTGTCAGTATTTAGTTTAGTTTAGAGATACAGCACTTAAACAGGCCCTTCGGCCCACCGAGTCTGTGCCGACCATCAACCACCCATTTATACTAATCCTACACTAATCCCGTATTTCTATCACATCCCCACCGGTCCCTATATATTTCCCTACCACCTACCTATACTAGGGGCAATTTATAACGGCCAATTAACCTATCAACCTGCACGTCTTTGGCATGTGGGAGGAAAACGGAGCACCCGGAAAAAACTCACGCAGACACAGGGAGAACTTGCAACTCCGCACAGGCTGTACCCAGAATCGAACCCGGGTCCCTGGAGCTCTGAGGCTGCGGTGCAAACCACTGCGCCAATGTGCCCCACCGAACCCCCCCCCCCCCCCCCCCCCCCCCCCCCCCACCAGTGTGTGCCTGTGTTACTGGGTATCAGTGTATGTCTTTGTTACTTGGTGTCAGTGTATGTCTTTGTTACTTGGTGTCAGTCTATGTCTTTGTTACTTGGTGTAAGTGTGTGTCGGTGTTACTGGGTGTCAGTGTGTGTCTGTGTTACTTGGTGTAAGTGTGTGTCTTTGTTACTTGATGTCCGTGTGTCTGTGTTACTGGGTGTCAGTTTATGTCTTTGTTACTTGGTGTCAGTGTGTGTCTGTGTTACTTGGTGTAAGTGTGTGTCTGTGTTACTGGGTATCAGAGTATGTCTTTGTTACTTGGTGTCAGTGTATGTCTTTGTTACTTGGTGTCAGTCTATGTCTTTGTTACTTGGTGTAAGTGTGTGTCGGTGTTACTGGGTGTCAGTGTGTGTCTGTGTTACTTGGTGTAAGTGTGTGTCTTTGTTACTTGATGTCCGTGTGTCTGTGTTACTGGGTGTCAGTTTATGTCTTTGTTACTTGGTGTCAGTGTGTGTCTGTGTTACTTGGTGTAAGTGTGTGTCTGTGTTACTGGGTATCAGTGTATGTCTGTGTTGCTTGGTGTAAGTGTGTGTCTGTGTTACTGGGTATCAGTGTATGTCTTTGTGACTTGGTGTCAGTGTATGTCTTTGTTACTTGATGTCAGTGTATGTCTGTGTTACTTGGTGTAAGTGTGTGTTTTTGTTACTTGGTGTAAGTGTATGCCTTTGTTACTTGTTGTCAGTGTATGTCTTTGTTACTTGGTGTCAGTGTGTGTCTGTGTTACTGGGTATCAGTGTATGTCTTTGTTACATGGTGTCAGTGTATGTCTTTGTTACTTGGTGTAAGTGTATGTCTTTGTTACTTGGTGTCAGTGTGTGTCTTTGTTACTTTGTGTAAGTGTATGCCTTTGTTACTTGGTGTCAGTGTATGTCTTTGTTACTTGGTGTCAGTGTGTGTCTGTGTTACTGGGTATCAGTGTATGTCTTTGTTACTTGGTGTCAGTGTATGTCTTTGTTACTTGGTGTAAGGGTATGTCTTTGTTACTTGGTGTCAGTTTATGTCGTTGTTACTTGGTGTAAGTTTGTGTCTTTGTTACCGGTTATCAGTGTATGTCTTTGTGACTCGGTGTCAGTGTATGTCTTTGTTACTGGGTGTCAGTGTATGTCTTTGTTACTTGGTGACAGTGTGTGTCTGTGTGTCAGTGTATGTCTTTGTTACTGTGTATCAGTGTTTCTCTATGTTACTGGGTGTCAGTGTGTGTTTGATTGTGTTACTGGGTATCAGTATTTAGTTTAGTGATACAGCACTGAAACAGGCCCTTCGGCCAACCGTGTCTGTGCCGACCATCAACCACCCATTTATACTAATCCTACACTAATCCCGTATTCCTTTCACATTCCCACCTGTCCCTATCTATTTCCCTACCACCTACCTATACAAGGGTCTATTTCTAATGGCCAATTAACCTATCAGCCTGCAAGTCTTTGGCATGTGGGAGGAAACCGGAGCACCCGGAGGAAACTCACGCAGACACAGGGAGAACTTGCAAACTCCGCACAGGCAGTACCCAGAATCGAGCCCGGGTCCCTGGAGCTGTGAGGCTGCCAATGTGCAGCCCGGTGTGTGTCTGTGTTACTGGGTATCAGTGTATGTCTTTGTTACTTATTGTCAGTGTATGTCTGTGTTACTTGGTGTAAGTGTGTGTCTTTGTTACTTGGTGTAATTGTATGTCTTTGTTCCTTGGTGTCAGTGTATGTCTGTGTTACTTGGTGTAAGTGTATGTCTTTGTTACTTGGTGTCAGTGTTTGTCTTTGTGACGTGCAGTCATTGTCTGTCTTTGTTACTGGGTGTCAGTGTCCGTCTTCGTTACTTGGTGTCAGTGTTTGTCTTTGTTACTGGGTGTCAGTGCCTGTCTTTGTGACTTGGTGTCAGTGTATGTCTTTGTTACTTGGTGTCAGTGTATGTCTTTGTTTCTTGGTGTAAGTGTGTGTCTTTGTTACGGGGTATCAGTGTATGTCTGCGTTACTTGGTGTCATCGTATGTCTTTGTTACTTGGTGTAAGTGTGTGTCTGTGTTACTTGGTGTCAGTGTATGTCTTTGTTACTTGGTGTAAGTGTGTGTCTGTGTTACTTGGTGTAAGTGTTTGTCTATGTTACTTGGTATCAGTGTATGTCTTTGTTACTTGGTGTGAGTGTGTGTCTGTGTTACTGGGTAACAGTGTATGTCTTTGTTGCTTGGTGTCAGTGCATGTCTTTGTTACTTGGTGTAAGTGAGTTTTTGTGTTACTTGGTGTAAGTGTGTGTCTGTGTCACTCGGTATCAGTGTATGTCTTTGTTACTTGGTGTCAGTGTATGTCAAAATACTTGGTGTAAGTGTATGTCTTTGTTACTTGGTGTAATTGTCTGTCTTTGTTACTTGGTGTCAGTGTATGTCTGTGTTACCTTCTGTAAGTGTGTGTCTTTGTTACTTGGTGTAAGTGTATGCCATTGTTACTTGGTGTCAGTGTATTTCTTTGTTAATTGGTGTCAGTGTGTGTCTGTGTTACTGGGCATCAGTGTATGACTTTGTGATTTCGTATCAATGTATGTCTTTGTTACTTGGTGTCAGTGTATGTCTTTCTTACTGGGTGTCAGTGTGTGTCTGTGTTACTTGTTGTAAGTGTATGTCTTTGTTACTTGGTGGCAATGTATGTCTTTGTTACTTGGTGTCAGTGTATGACTGTGTTACATGGTTTAAGTGTGTGTCTGTGTTACTGGGTATCAGTGTATGTCTTTGTTACTTGGTGTAAGGGTGTGTCTGTGTTACTGGATATCAGAATATGTCTTTGTTACTTGGTGTAAGTGTGTGTCTGTGTTACTTGGTGTAAGTGTTTGTCTATGTTACTTGGTATCAGTGTATGTCTTTGTTACTTGGTGTGAGTGTGTGTCTGTGTTACTGGGTAACAGTGTATGTCTTTGTTGCTTGGTGTCAGTGCATGTCTTTGTTACTTGGTGTAAGTGAGTTTTTGTGTTACTTGGTGTAAGTGTGTGTCTGTGTCACTCGGTATCAGTGTATGTCTTGGTTACTTGGTGTCAGTGTATGTCAAAATGCTTGGTGTAAGTATATGTCTTTGTTACTTGGTGTAATTGTCTGTCTTTGTTACTTGGTGTCAGTGTATGTCTGTGTTACCTTTTGTAAGTGTGTGTCTTTGTTACTTGGTGTAAGTGTATGCCATTGTTACTTGGTGTCAGTGTATCTCTTTGTTAATTGGTGTCAGTGTGTGTCTGTGTTACTGGGTATCAGTGTATGACTTTGTGACTTCGTATCAATGTATGTCTTTGTTACTTGGTGTCAGTGTATGTCTTTCTTACTGGGTGTCAGTGTGTGTCTGTGTTACTTGTTGTAAGTGTATGTCTTTGTTACTTGGTGGCAATGTATGTCTTTGTTACTTGGTGTCAGTGTATGACTGTGTTACATGGTTTAAGTGTGTGTCTGTGTTACTGGGTATCAGTGTATGTCTTTGTTACTTGGTGTAAGTGTGTGTCTGTGTTACTGGATATCAGTGTATGCCTTTGTTACTTGGTGTAAGTGTGTGTCTGTGTTACTGGGTATCAGTGCATGTCTTTGCTACATGGTGACAGTGTATGTCTGTGTTACTTGGTGTAAGTGTGTGTCTTTGTTACTTGCTGTATTTGTATGTCTTTGTTACTTGGTGTCAGTGTATGGCTGTGTTACTTGGTGTCAGTGTATGTCTTTGTTACTTGGTGTAAGTGTGTGTCTGTGTTACTTGGAGTAAGTGCTTGTCTGTGAAACTGGGTAACAGTGTATGTCTTTGTTACTTGGTGTCAGTGTATGTCTGTGTTACTTGGTGTAAGTGTGTGTCTTTGTTACTTGGTGTAATTGTATGTCTTTGTTACTTGGTGCAAGTGAGTTTTTGTGTTACTTGGTGTAAGTGTGTGTCTGTGCACTCGGTATCAGTGTATGTCTTTGTTACTTGGTGTCAGTGTATGTCAAAATACTTGGTGTCAGTGTATGTCTTTGTTACTTGGTGTAATTGTCTGTCTTTGTTACTTGGTGTCTGTGTATGTCTGTGTTACTTGGTGTAAGTGTGTGTGTGTGTGACTGGGTATCAGTGTATGTCTTTGTTACTTGGTGTCAGTGTATGTCTTTGTTACTTGGTGTAAGTGTATGTCTTTGTTACTTGGTGTCAGTGTATGTCTTCGTTACTTGGTGTCAGTGTATGTCTGAGTTACTGGTTGTCAGTGTGTGTCTGTGCTACTTGGTGTCCGTGTGTGTATGTGTTACTGGGTGTCAGTGTATGTCTTTGTTACCTGGTGTCAGTGTATGTCTTTGTTACATGGTGTAAGTGCGTGTCTGTGTTACTGGGTATCTATGTATGTCTTAGTGACTTGGTGTCAGTGTATGTCTTTGTTACTTGGTGTAAGTTTGTGTCTTTGTTACTTGGTGTCCGTGTGTGTCTGTGTTACTGGGTGTCAGTGTGTGTCTGTGTTACTTGGTGTATCTGTATGTCTTTGTTACTTGGTGTCCGTGTGTGTCTGTGTTACTGGGTGTCAGTTTATGTCTTTGTTACTTGGTGTCAGTGTATGTCTTTGTTACTTGGTGTAAGTGTATGTCTTTGTTACTTGGTGTCAGTGTATGTCTTTGTTACTTGGTGTAAGTGTGTGTCTGTGTGACTGGGTGTCAGTGTGTGTCTGTGTTACTTGGTTTATGTGTGTGTCTTTGTTACTGGGTATCAGTGTATGTCTTTGTTACTTGGTGTCAGTGTATGTCTTTGTTACTTGGTGTAAGGGTATGTCTTTGTTACTTGGTGTCAGTTTATGTCGTTGTTACTTGGTGTAAGTTTGTGTCTTTGTTACCGGTTATCAGTGTATGTCTTTGTGACTCGGTGTCAGTGTATGTCTTTGTTACTGGGTGTCAGTGTATGTCTTTGTTACTTGGTGACAGTGTGTGTCTGTGTGTCAGTGTATGTCTTTGTTACTGTGTATCAGTGTTTCTCTACGTTACTGGGTGTCAGTGTGTGTTTGATTGTGTTACTGGGTGTCAGTATTTAGTTTAGTGATACAGCACTGAAACAGGCCCTTCGGCCAACCGTGTCTGTGCCGACCATCAACCACCCATTTATACTAATCCTACACTAATCCCGTATTCCATTCACATCCCCACCTGTCCCTATCTATTTCCCTACCACCTACCTATACAAGGGTCTATTTCTAATGGCCAATTAACCTATCAACCTGCAAGTCTTTGGCATGTGGGAGGAAACCGGAGCACCCGGAGGAAACTCACGCAGACACAGGGAGAACTTGCAAACACCGCACAGGCAGTACCCAGAATCGAGCCCGGGTCCCTGGAGCTGTGAGGCTGCCAATGTGCAGCCCGGTGTGTGTCTGTGTTACTGGGTATCAGTGTATGTCTTTGTTACTTATTGTCAGTGTATGTCTGTGTTACTTGGTGTAAGTGTGTGTCTTTGTTACTTGGTGTAATTGTATGTCTTTGTTCCTTGGTGTCAGTGTATGTCTGTGTTACTTGGTGTAAGTGTATGTCTTTGTTACTTGGTTTCAGTGTTTGTCTTTGTGACGTGCAGTCATTGTCTGTCTTTGTTACTGGGTGTCAGTGTCCGTCTTCGTTACTTGGTGTCAGTGTTTGTCTTTGTTACTGGGTGTCAGTGCCTGTCTTTGTGACTTGGTGTCAGTGTATGTCTTTGTTACTTGGTGTCAGTGTATGTCTTTGTTTCTTGGTGTAAGTGTGTGTCTGTGTTACGGGGTATCAGTGTATGTCTGCGTTACTTGGTGTCATCGTATGTCTTTGTTACTTGGTGTAAGTGTGTGTCTGTGTTACTTGGTGTCAGTGTATGTCTTTGTTACTTGGTGTAAGTGTGTGTCTGTGTTACTTGGTGTAAGTGTTTGTCTATGTTACTTGGTATCAGTGTATGTCTTTGTTACTTGGTGTCAGTGTGTGTCTGTGTTACTGGGTAACAGTGTATGTCTTTGTTGCTTGGTGTCAGTGCATGTCTTTGTTACTTGGTGTAAGTGAGTTTTTGTGTTACTTGGTGTAAGTGTGTGTCTGTGTCACTCGGTATCAGTGTATGTCTTTGTTACTTGGTGTCAGTGTATGTCAAAATACTTGGTGTAAGTGTATGTCTTTGTTACTTGGTGTAATTGTCTGTCTTTGTTACTTGGTGTCAGTGTATGTCTGTGTTACCTTCTGTAAGTGTGTGTCTGTGTAACTGGGTAACAGTGTATGTCTTTGTTGCTTGGTGTCAGTGCATTTCTTTGTTACTTGGTGTAAGTGAGTTTTTGTGTTACTTGGTGTAAGTGTGTGTCTGTGTCACTCTGTATCAGTGTATGTCTTTGTAACTTGGTGTCAGTGTATGTCAAAATACTTGGTGAAAGTATATGTCTTTGTTACTTGGTGTAATTGTCTGTCTTTGTTACTTGGTGTCAGTGTATGTCTGTGTTACCTTTTGTAAGTGTGTGTCTTTGTTACTTGGTGTAAGTGTATGCCATTGTTACTTGGTGTCAGTGTATCTCTTTGTTAATTGGTGTCAGTGTTTGTCTGTGTTACTGGGTATCAGTGTATGACTTTGTGACTTCGTATCAATGTATGTCTTTGTTACTTGGTGTCAGTGTATGTCTTTCTTACTGGGTGTCAGTGTGTGTCTGTGTTACTTGTTGTAAGTGTATGTCTTTGTTACTTGGTGGCAATGTATGTCTTTGTTACTTGGTGTCAGTGTATGACTGTGTTACATGGTTTAAGTGTGTGTCTGCGTTACTGGGTATCAGTGTATGTCTTTGTTACTTGGTGTAAGTGTGTGTCTGTGTTACTGGGGATCAGTGTATGTCTTTGTTACTTGGTGTAAGTGTGTGTCTGTGTTACTGGGTATCAGTGCATGTCTTTGCTACATGGTGACAGTGTATGTCTGTGTTACTTGGTGTAAGTGTGTGTCTTTGTTACTTGCTGTATTTGTATGTCTTTGTTACTTGGTGTCAGTGTATGGCTGTGTTACTTGGTGTCAGTGTATGTCTTTGTTACTTGGTGTAAGTGTGTGTCTGTGTTACTTGGAGTAAGTGCTTGTCTGTGTTACTGGGTAACAGTGTATGTCTTTGTTACTTGGTGTCAGTGTATGTCTGTGTTACCTTGTGTAAGTGTGTGTCTTTGTTACTTGGTGTAATTGTATGTCTTTGTTACTTGGTGCAAGTGAGTTTTTGTGTTACTTGGTGTAAGTGTGTGTCTGTGCACTCGGTATCAGTGTATGTCTTTGTTACTTGGTGTCAGTGCATGTCAAAATACTTGGTGTCAGTGTATGTCTTTGTTACTTGGTGTAATTGTCTGTCTTTGTTACTTGGTGTCTGTGTATGTCTGTGTTACTTGGTGTAAGTGTGTGTCTGTGTTACTGGGTATCAGTGTATGTCTTTGTTACTTGGTGTCAGTGTATGTCTTTGTTACTTGGTGTAAGTGTATGTCTTTGTTACTTGGTGTCAGTGTATGTCTTCGTTACTTGGTGTAAGTGTGTGTCTGAGTTACTGGTTGTCAGTGTGTGTCTGTGCTACTTGGTGTCCTTGTGTGTCTGTGTTACTGGGTGTCAGTGTATGTCTTTGTTACCTGGTGTCAGTGTATGCCTTTGTTACATGGCGTAAGTGCGTGTCTGTGTTACTGGGTATCTATGTATGTCTTTGTGACTTGGTGTCAGTGTATGTCTTTGCTACATGGTGTAAGTGTATGTCTTTGTTAAATGGTGTCAGTGTATGTCTTTGTTACTTGGTGTAAGTTTGTGTCTGTGTCACTGGGTGTAAGTGTGTGTCTGTGTTACTGGGTATCAGCGTATGTCATTGTTACTTGGTGTCAGTGTATGTCTGTGTTACTTGGTGTCAGTGGATGTCTGTGTTACTTGGTGTCAGTGTCTGTCTTTGTTACTTGGTGTAAGTGTGTGTCTGTGTTACTTGGTGTAAGTGCTTGTCTGTGTTACCTGATATCAGTGTATGCCTGTTACTTGGTGGGAGTGTGTGTCTGTGTTACTGGGTAACAGTGTATGTCTTTGTTACTTGGTGTCAGTGTATGTCTCTGTTACTTGGTGTAAGTGTGCGCCTTTGTTACTTGGTGTAATTGTATGTCTTTGTTACTTGGTGTCAGTGTATGTCTTTGTTACTTTGTGTAAGTGAGTTTTTGTGTTACTTGGTTTAAGTCAGTGTCTGTGCACTCGGTATCAGTGTATGTCTTTGTTACTTGGTGTCATTGTATGTCAAAATACTTGGTGTAAGTGTATGTCTTTGTTACTTGGTGTAATTGTCTGTCTTTGTTACTTGGTGTCAGTGTATGTCTGTGTTACTTGGTGTAAGTGTGTGTCTGTGTTACTGGGTGTCAGTGTGTGTCTGTGTTACTTGGTGTCCGTGTGTGTCTGTGTTACTGGGTGTCAGTGTATGTCTTTGTTACCTGGTGTCAGTGTATGTCTTTGTTACATGGTGTATGTGTATGTCTTTGTTACTTGGTGTCAGTGTATGTCTTTGTTACTTGGTGCAAGTGTGTGTCAGTGTTACTGGGTGTAAGTGTGTGTCTGTGTTACTGGGTATCAGTGTATGTCTTTGTTACTTGGTGTCAGTGCATGTCTGTGTTACTTGGTGTAGGTGTGTGTCTGTGTTACTGGGTATCAGTGTATGTCTTTGTTACTTGGTGTAACTGTGTGTCTGTGTTACTGCTTGTCAGTGTGTGTCTGTGTTACTTTGTGTCCGTGTGTGTGTGTGTTACTGGGTGTCAGTGTATGTCTTTTTTACCTGGTGTCAGTGTATGTCTTTGTGACATGGTGTAAGTGCGTGTCTGTGTTACTGGGTATCTATGTATGTCTTAGTGACTTGGTGTCAGTGTATGTCTTTGTTACTTGGTGTAAGTTTGTGTCTTTGTTACTTGGTGTCCGTGTGTGTCTGTGTTACTGGGTGTCAGTGTGTGTCTGTGTTACTTGGTGTATGTGTATGTCTTTGTTACTTGGTGTCCGTGTGTGTCTGTGTTACTGGGTGTCAGTTTATGTCTTTGTTACTTGGTGTCAGTGTATGTCTTTGTTACTTGGTGTAAGTGTATGTCTTTGTTACTTGGTGTCAGTGTATGTCTTTGTTAC
This sequence comes from Heterodontus francisci, assembly GCF_036365525.1. Taxonomy (NCBI): domain Eukaryota; kingdom Metazoa; phylum Chordata; class Chondrichthyes; order Heterodontiformes; family Heterodontidae; genus Heterodontus; species Heterodontus francisci. Next base: position 601,145 of record NW_027141501.1, on the reverse strand, counting down.
TTGGTGTAAGTGTGTGTCTGTGTGACTGGGTGTCAGTGTGTGTCTGTGTTACTTGGTTTATGTGTGTGTCTTTGTTACTTGGTGTCCGTGTGTGTCTGTGTTACTGGGTGTCAGTGTGTGTCTGTATTACTTGGTGTATGTGTGTGTCTTTGTTACTTGGTGTCCGTGTGTGTCTGTGTTACTGGGTGTCAGTTTATGTCTTTGTTACTTGGTGTCAGTGTATGTCTTGGTTACTTGGTGTAAGTGTGTGTCTGTGTTACTGGGTATCAGTGTATGTCTTTGTTACCTGGTGTCAGTGCATGTCTGTGTTACTTGGTGTAGGTGTGTGTCTGTGTTACTGGGTATCAGTGTATGTCTTTGTTACTTGGTGTAAGTGTGTGTCTGTGTTACTGGGTATCAGTGTATGTCTTTGTTACTTGGTGTCAGTGTATGTCTTCGTTACTTGGTGTAAGTGTGTGTCTGAGTTACTGGTTGTCAGTGTGTGTCTGTGTTACTTGGTGTCCGTGTGTGTCTGTGTTACTGGGTGTCAGTGTATGTCTTTGTTACCTGGTGTCAGTGTGTGTCTGTGTTACTTGGTGTCCGTGTGTGTCTGTGTTACTGGGTGTCAGTGTATGTCTTTGTTACCTGGTGTCAGTGTATGCCTTTGTTACATGGCGTAAGTGCGTGTCTGTGTTACTGGGTATCTATGTATGTCTTTGTGACTTGGTGTCAGTGTATGTCTTTGCTTCATGGTGTAAGTGTATGTCTTTGTTAAATGGTGTCAGTGTATGTCTTTGTTACTTGGTGTAAGTTTGTGTCTGTGTCACTGGGTGTAAGTGTGTGTCTGTGTTACTGGGTATCAGCGTATGTCATTGTTACTTGCAGTCAGTGTATGTCTGTGTTACTTGGTGTCAGTGGATGTCTGTGTTACTTGGTGTCAGTGTCTGTCTTTGTTACTTGGTGTAAGTGTGTGTCTGTGTTACTTGGTGTAAGTGCTTGTCTGTGTTACCTGATATCAGTGTATGCCTGTTACTTGGTGGGAGTGTGTGTCTGTGTTACTGGGTAACAGTGTATGTCTTTGTTACTTGGTGTCAGTGTATGTCTCTGTTACTTGGTGTAAGTGTGCGCCTTTGTTACTTGGTGTAATTGTATGTCTTTGTTACTTGGTGTCAGTGTATGTCTTTGTTACTTTGTGTAAGTGAGTTTTTGTGTTACTTGGTTTAAGTCAGTGTCTGTGCACTCGGTATCAGTGTATGTCTTTGTTACTTGGTGTCATTGTATGTCAAAATACTTGGTGTAAGTGTATGTCTTTGTTACTTGGTGTAATTGTCTGTCTTTGTTACTTGGTGTCAGTGTATGTCTGTGTTACTTGGTGTAAGTGTGTGTCTGTGTTACTGGGTGTCAGTGTGTGTCTGTGTTACTTGGTGTCCGTGTGTGTCTGTGTTACTGGGTGTCAGTGTATGTCTTTGTTACCTGGTGTCAGTGTATGTCTTTGTTACATGGTGTATGTGTATGTCTTTGTTACTTGGTGTCAGTGTATGTCTTTGTTACTTGGTGCAAGTGTGTGTCAGTGTTACTGGGTGTAAGTGTGTGTCTGTGTTACTGGGTATCAGTGTATGTCTTTGTTACTTGGTGTCAGTGCATGTCTGTGTTACTTGGTGTAGGTGTGTGTCTGTGTTACTGGGTATCAGTGTATGTCTTTGTTACTTGGTGTAACTGTGTGTCTGTGTTACTGCTTGTCAGTGTGTGTCTGTGTTACTTTGTGTCCGTGTGTGTGTGTGTTACTGGGTTTCAGTGTATGTCTTTTTTACCTGGTGTCAGTGTATGTCTTTGTGACATGGTGTAAGTGCGTGTCTGTGTTACTGGGTATCTATGTATGTCTTAGTGACTTGGTGTCAGTGTATGTCTTTGTTACTTGGTGTAAGTTTGTGTCTTTGTTACTTGGTGTCCGTGTGTGTCTGTGTTACTGGGTGTCAGTGTGTGTCTGTGTTACTTGGTGTATGTGTATGTCTTTGTTACTTGGTGTCCGTGTGTGTCTGTGTTACTGGGTGTCAGTTTATGTCTTTGTTACTTGGTGTCAGTGTATGTCTTTGTTACTTGGTGTAAGTGTATGTCTTTGTTACTTGGTGTCAGTGTATGTCTTTGTTACTTGGTGTAAGTGTGTGTCTGTGTGACTGGGTGTCAGTGTGTGTCTGTGTTACTTGGTTTATGTGTGTGTCTTTGTTACTTGGTGTCCGTGTGTGTCTCTGTTACTGGGTGTCAGTGTGTGTCTGTATTACTTGGTGTATGTGTGTGTCTTTGTTACTTGGTGTCCGTGTGTGTCTGTGTTACTGGGTGTCAGTTTATGTCTTTGTTACTTGGTGTCAGTGTATGTCTTGGTTACTTGGTGTAAGTGTGTGTCTGTGTTACTGGGTATCAGTGTATGTCTTTGTTACCTGGTGTCAGTGCATGTCTGTGTTACTTGGTGTAGGTGTGTGTCTGTGTTACTGGGTATCAGTGTATGTCTTTGTTACTTGGTGTAAGTGTGTGTCTGTGTTACTGGGTATCAGTGTATGTCTTTGTTACTTGGTGTCAGTGTATGTCTTCGTTACTTGGTGTAAGTGTGTGTCTGAGTTACTGGTTGTCAGTGTGTGTCTGTGTTACTTGGTGTCCGTGTGTGTCTGTGTTACTGGGTGTCAGTGTATGTCTTTGTTACCTGGTGTCAGTGTGTGTCTGTGTTACTTGGTGTCCGTGTGTGTCTGTGTTACTGGGTGTCAGTGTATGTCTTTGTTACCTGGTGTCAGTGTATGTCTTTGTTACATGGCGTAAGTGCGTGTCTGTGTTACTGGGTATCTATGTATGTCTTTGTGACTTGGTGTCAGTGTATGTCTTTGCTACATGGTGTAAGTGTATGTCTTTGTTAAATGGTGTCAGTGTAAGTCTTTGTTACTTGGTGTAAGTTTGTGTCTGTGTCACTGGGTGTAAGTGTGTGTCTGTGTTACTGGGTATCAGCGTATGTCATTGTTACTTGGTGTCAGTGTATGTCTGTGTTACTTGGTGTCAGTGGATGTCTGTGTTACTTGGTGTCAGTGTCTGTCTTTGTTACATGGTGTAAGTGTGTGTCTGTGTTACTTGGTGTAAGTGCTTGTCTGTGTTACTTGATATCAGTGTATGCCTGTTACTTGGTGGGAGTGTGTGTCTGTGTTACTGGGTAACAGTGTATGTCTTTGTTACTTGGTGTCAGTGTATGTCTGTGTTACTTGGTGTAAGTGTGCGCCTTTGTTACTTGGTGTAATTGTATGTCTTTGTTACTTGGTGTCAGTGTATGTCTTTGTTTCTTTGTGTAAGTGAGTTTTTGTGTTACTTGGTTTAAGTCAGTGTCTGTGCACTCCGTATCAGTGTATGTCTTTGTTACTTGGTGTCATTGTATGTCAAAATACTTGGTGTAAGTGTATGTCTTTGTTACTTGGTGTAATTGTCTGTCTTTGTTACTTGGTGTCAGTGTATGTCTGTGTTACTTGGTGTAAGTGTGTGTCTGTGTTACTGGGTGTCAGTGTGTGTCTGTGTTACTTGGTGTCCGTGTGTGTCTGTGTTACTGGGTGTCAGTGTATGTCTTTGTTACCTGGTGTCAGTGTATGTCTTTGTTACATGGTGTATGTGTATGTCTTTGTTACTTGGTGTCAGTGTATGTCTTTGTTACTTGGTGCAAGTGTGTGTCAGTGTTACTGGGTGTAAGTGTGTGTCTGTGTTACTGGGTATCAGTGTATGTCTTTGTTACTTGGTGTCAGTGTATGTCTTTGTTACTTGGTGTAAGTATGTGTCTGTGTTACTGGGTATCAGTGTATGTCTTTGTTACTTGGTGTCAGTGCATGTCTGTGTTACTTGGTGTAGGTGTATGTCTTTGTTACTTGGTGTCAGTGTATGTCTTTGTTACTTGGTGTAAGTGTGTGTCTGTGTGACTGGGTGTCAGTGTGTGTCTGTGTTACTTGGTTTATGTGTGTGTCTTTGTTACTTGGTGTCCGTGTGTGTCTGTGTTACTTGGTGCAAGTGTGTGTCAGTGTTACTGGGTGTAAGTGTGTGTCTGTGTTACTGGGTATCAGTGTATGTCTTTGTTACTTGGTGTCAGTGTATGTCTTTGTTACTTGGTGTAAGTATGTGTCTGTGTTACTGGGTATCAGTGTATGTCTTTGTTACTTGGTGTCAGTGCATGTCTGTGTTACTTGGTGTAGGTGTGTGTCTGTGTTACTGGGTATCAGTGTATGTCTTTGTTACTTGGTGTAACTGTGTGTCTGTGTTACTGCTTGTCAGTGTGTGTCTGTGTTACTTTGTGACCGTGTGTGTGTGTGTTACTGGGTGTCAGTGTATGTCTTTGTGACATGGTGTAAGTGCGTGTCTGTGTTACTGGGTATCTATGTATGTCTTAGTGACTTGGTGTCAGTGTATGTCTTTGTTACTTGGTGTAAGTTTGTGTCTTTGTTACTTGGTGTCCGTGTGTGTCTGTGTTACTGGGTGTCAGTGTGTGTCTGTGTTACTTGGTGTATGTGTATGTCTTTGTTACTTGGTGTCCGTGTGTGTCTGTGTTACTGGGTGTCAGTTTATGTCTTTGTTACTTGGTGTCAGTGTATGTCTTTGTTACTTGGTGTAAGTGTATGTCTTTGTTACTTGGTGTCAGTGTATGTCTTTGTTACTTGGTGTAAGTGTGTGTCTGTGTGACTGGGTGTCAGTGTGTGTCTGTGTTACTTGGTTTATGTGTGTGTCTTTGTTACTTGGTGTCCGTGTGTGTCTGTGTTACTGGGTGTCAGTGTGTGTCTGTGTTACTTGGTGTATGTGTGTGTCTTTGTTACTTGGTGTCCGTGTGTGTCTGTTTTACTGGGTGTCAGTTTATGTCTTTGTTACTTGGTGTCAGTGTATGTCTTGGTTACTTGGTGTAAGTGTGTGTCTGTGTTACTGGGTATCAGTGTATGTCTTTGTTACTTGGTGTCAGTGCATGTCTGTGTTACTTGGTGTAGGTGTGTGTCTGTGTTACTGGGTATCAGTGTATGTCTTTGTTACTTGGTGTAAGTGTGTGTCTGTGTTACTGGGTATCAGTGTATGTCTTTGTTACATGGTGTCAGTGTATGTCTTCGTTACTTGGTGTAAGTGTGTGTCTGAGTTACTGGTTGTCAGTGTGTGTCTGTGTTACTTGGTGTCCGTGTGTGTCTGTGTTACTGGGTGTCAGTGTATGTCTTTGTTACCTGGTGTCAGTGTGTGTCTGTGTTACTTGGTGTCCGTGTGTGTCTGTGTTACTGGGTGTCAGTGTATGTCTTTGTTACCTGGTGTCAGTGTATGTCTTTGTTACTTGGTGTAAGTGTGTGTCTGTGTTACTGGGTATCAGTGTATGTCTTTGTTACTTGGTGTCAGTGTATGTCTTCGTTACTTGGTGTAAGTGAGTGTCTGAGTTACTGGTTGTCAGTGTGTGTCTGTGTTACTTGGTGTCCGTGTGTGTCTGTGTTACTTGGTGTCAGTGTATGTCTTTGCTACATGGTGTAAGTGTATGTCTTTGTTACTTGGTGTCAGTGGATGTCTTTGTTACTTGGTGTAAATTTGTGTCTGTGTCACTGAGTGTAAGTGTGTGTCTGTGTTACTGGGTATCAGCGTATGTCTTTGTTACTTGGTGCCAGTGTATGTCTGTGTTACTTGGTGTCAGTGTATGTTTGTGTTACTTGGTGTCAGTGTCTGTCTTTGTTACTTGGTGTAAGTGTGTGTCTGTGTTACTTGGCGTAAGTGCTTGTCTGTGTTACTTGATATCAGTGTACGTCTGTTACTTGGTGTGAGTGTGTGTCTGTGTTACTGGGTAACTGTGCATGTCTTTGTTACTTGGTGTTGTTGTATGTCTGTGTTACTTAGTGTAAGTGTGTGCCTTTGTTACTTGGTGTAAATGTATGTCTTTGTTACTTGGTGTCAGTGTATGTCTTTGTTACTTGGTGCAAGTGAGTTTTTTTGTTACTTGGTGTAAGTCTGTGTCTGTGCACTCGGTATCAGTGTATGTCTTTGTTACTTGGTGTAAGTGTATGTCTCTGTTACTTGGTGTCAGTGTATGTCAAAATTCTTGGTGGAAGTGTATGTCTTTGTTACTTGGTGTAATTGTCTGTCTCTGTTACTTGGTGTCAGTGTATGTCTGTGTTTCTTGGTGTAAGTGTGTGTCTGTGTTACTGGGTATCAGTGTATGTCTTTGTTACTTGGTGTCGGTGTATGTCTTTGTTCTTTGGTGTAAGTGTATGTCTTTGTTACTTCGTGTCAGTGTATGTCTTCGTTACTTGGTGTAAGTGTGTGTCTGTGTTACTGGGTGTCAGTGTGTGTCTGTGTTACTTGGTGTCCGTGTGTGTCTGTTTTACTGGGTGTCAGTGTATGTCTTTGTTACCTGGTGTCAGTGTATGTCTTTGTTACATGGTGTAAGTGCGTGTCTGTGTTACTGGGTATCTATGTATGTCTTTGTGACTTGGTGTCAGTGTACGTCTTTGCTACATGGTGTATGTGTATGTCTTTGTTACTTGGTGTCATTGTATGTCTTTGTTACTTGGTGCAATTGTGTGTCTGTGTTACTGGGTGTAAGTGTGTGTCTGTGTTACTGGGTATCAGTGTATGTCTTTGTTACTTGGTGTCAGTGCATGTCAAAATACTTGGTGTAAGTGCATGTCTTTGTTACTTGGTGTAATTGTCTATCTTTGTTACTTGGTGTCAGTGTATGTCTTTGTTGCTTGGTGTCAGTGTGTGTCTGTGTTACTGGGTATCAGTGTATGTCTTTGTGACTTGGTATCAATGTATGTCTTTGTTACTTGGTGTCAGTGTATGTCTTTGTTACTGGGTGTCAGTGTGTGTCCGTGTTACTTGGGGTCAGTGTATGTCTGCGTTTCTTGGTGTAAGCGTCTGTCTGTGTTATTGGGTATCAGTGTATGTCTTTGTTACTTGGTGTAAGTGTGTGTCTGTGTTACTGGGTATCAGTGTATGTCTTTGTTACTTGGTGTCAGTGTATGTCTTTGTTACTTGGTGTAAGTGTATGTCTTTGTTACTTGGTGTCAGTGTATGTCTTTGTTACTTGGTGTAAGTGTGTGTCTGTGTTACTGGGTGTCAGTGTGTGTCTGTGTTACTTGGTGTATGTGTGTGTCTTTGTTACTTGGTGTCCGTGTGTGTCTGTGTTACTGGATGTCAGTTTATGTCTTTGTGACTTGGTGTCAGTGTATGTCTTTGTTACTTGATGTAAGTGTTTGTCTGTCTTACTGGGTATCAGTGTCTGTCTTTGTTACTTGGTGTAAGTGTGTGTCTGTGTTACTGGGTATCAGTGTATGTCTTTGTTACTGTGTGTCAGTGCATGTCTGTGTCACTTGGTGTAGGTGTGTGTCTGTGTTACTGGGCGTCAGTGTATGTCTTTGTTACTTGGTGTAAGTGTGTGTCTGTGTTACTGGGTATCAGTGTATGTCTTTGTTACCTGGTGTCAGTGTATGTCTCTGTTACATGGTGTAAGTGCGTGTCTGTGTTACTGGGTATCTATGTATGTCTTTGTGACTTGGTGTCAGTGTATGTCTTTGCTACATGGTATCAGTGTATGTCTTTGTTACTTGGTGTCAGTGTTTGTCTTTGTTACTTGGTGTAAGTTTGTGTCCGTGTCACTGGGTGTAAGTGTGTGTCTGTGTTACTGCGTATCAGCGTATGTCTTTGTTACTTGGTGTCAGTGTATGTCAAAATACTTGGTGTAAGTGTATGTCTTTGTTACTTGGTGTAATTGTCTGTCTTTGTTACTTGGTGTCAGTGTATGTCTTTGTTACTTGGTGTCAGTGTGTGTCTGTGTTACTGGGTATCAGTGTATGTCTTTGTGACTTGGTATCAATGTATGTCTTTGTTACTTGGTGTCAGTGTATGTCTTTGTTACTGGGTGTCAGTGTGTGTCTGTGTTACTTGGTGGCAGTGTATGTCTGTGTTACTTGGTGTAAGTGTCTGTCTGTGTTACTGGGTATCAGTGTATGTCTTTGTTACTTGCTGTAAGTGTGTGTCTGTGTTACTGGGTATCAGTGTATGTCTTTGTTACTTGGTGTCAGTGTATGTCTTTGTTACTTGGTGTAAGTGTATGTCTTTGTTGCTTGTTGTCAGCGTATGTCTTTGTTACTTGGTGTAAGTGTGTGTCTGTGTTACTGGGTGTCAGTGTATGTCTTTGTTACCTGGTGTCACTGTATGTCTCTGTTACATGGTGTAAGTGCGTGTCTGTGTTACTGGGTATCTATTTATGTCTTTGTGACTTGGTGTCAGTGTATGTCTTTGCTACATGGTGTCAGTGTATATCTTTGATACTTGGTGTCAGTGTTTGTCTTTGTTACTTGGTGTAAGTTTGTGTCCGTGTCACTGGGTGTAAGTGTGTCTGTGTTACTGCGTATCAGCGTATGTCTTTGTTACTTGGTGTCAGTGTATGTCAAAATACTTGGTGTAAGTGTATGTCTTTGTTACTTGGTGTAAATGTATGTCTTTGTTACTTGGTGTCAGTGTATGTCTTTGTTACTTGGTGCAAGTGAGTTTTTTTGTTACTTGGTGTAAGTCTGTGTCTGTGCACTCGGTATCAGTGTATGTCTTTGTGACTTGGTGTAAGTGTATGTCTCTGTTACTTGGTGTCAGTGTATGTCAAAATTCTTGGTGGAAGTGTATGTCTTTGTTACTTGGTGTAATTGTCTGTCTCTGTTACTTGGTGTCAGTGTATGTCTGTGTTTCTTGGTGTAAGTGTGTGTCTGTGTTACTGGGTATCAGTGTATGTCTTTGTTACTTGGTGTCGGTGTATGTCTTTGTTCTTTGGTGTAAGTGTATGTCTTTGTTACTTCGTGTCAGTGTATGTCTTCGTTACTTGGTGCAAGTGTGTGTCTGTGTTACTGGGTGTCAGTGTGTGTCTGTGTTACTTGGTGTCCGTGTGTGTCTGTTTTACTGGGTGTCAGTGTATGTCTTTGTTACCTGGTGTCAGTGTATGTCTTTGTTACATGGTGTAAGTGCGTGTCTGTGTGACTGGGTATCTATGTATGTCTTTGTGACTTGGTGTCAGTGTACGTCTTTGCTAAATGGTGTATGTGTATGTCTTTGTTACTTGGTGTCAGTGTATGTCTTTGTTACTTGGTGCAAATGTGTGTCTGTGTTACTGGGTGTAAGTGTGTGTCTGTGTTACTGGGTATCAGTGTATGTCTTTGTTACTTGGTGTCAGTGCATGTCAAAATACTTGGTGTAAGTGCATGTCTTTGTTACTTGGTGTAATTGTCTATCTTTGTTACTTGGTGTCAGTGTATGTCTTTGTTGCTTGGTGTCAGTGTGTGTCTGTGTTACTGGGTATCAGTGTATGTCTTTGTGACTTGGTATCAATGTATGTCTTTGTTACTTGGTGTCAGTGTATGTCTTTGTTACTGGGTGTCAGTGTGTGTCCGTGTTACTTGGGGTCAGTGTATGTCTGCGTTTCTTGGTGTAAGCGTCTGTCTGTGTTACTGGGTATCAGTGTATGTCTTTGTTACTTGGTGTAAGTGTGTGTCTGTGTTACTGGGTATCAGTGTATGTCTTTGTTACTTGGTGTCAGTGTATGTCTTTGTTACTTGGTGTAAGTGTGTGTCTGTGTTACTGGGTGTCAGTGTGTGTCTGTGTTACTTGGTGTATGTGTGTGTCTTTGTTACTTGGTGTCCGTGTGTGTCTGTGTTACTGGATGTCAGTTTATGTCTTTGTGACTTGGTGTCAGTGTATGTCTTTGTTACTTGATGTAAGTGTTTGTCTGTGTTACTGGGTATCAGTGTCTGTCTTTGTTACTTGGTGTAAGTGTGTGTCTGTGTTACTGGGTATCAGTGTATGTCTTTGTTACTGTGTGTCAGTGCATGTCTGTGTCACTTGGTGTAGGTGTGTGTCTGTGTTACTGGGCATCAGTGTATGTCTTTGTTACTTGGTGTAAGTGTGTGTCTGTGTTACTGGGTATCAGTGTATGTCTTTGTTACCTGGTGTCAGTGTATGTCTCTGTTACATGGTGTAAGTGCGTGTCTGTGTTACTGGGTATCTATGTATGTCTTTGTGACTTGGTGTCAGTGTATGTCTTTGCTACATGGTATCAGTGTATGTCTTTGTTACTTGGTGTCAGTGTTTGTCTTTGTTACTTGGTGTAAGTTTGTGTCCGTGTCACTGGGTGTAAGTGTGTGTCTGTGTTACTGCGTATCAGCGTATGTCTTTGTTACTTGGTGTCAGTGTATGTCAAAATACTTGGTGTAAGTGTATGTCTTTGTTACTTGGTGTAATTGTCTGTCTTTGTTACTTGGTGTCAGTGTATGTCTTTGTTACTTGGTGTCAGTGTGTGTCTGTGTTACTGGGTATCAGTGTATGTCTTTGTGACTTGGTATCAATGTATGTCTTTGTTACTTGGTGTCAGTGTATGTCTTTGTTACTGGGTGTCAGTGTGTGTCTGTGTTACTTGGTGGCAGTGTATGTCTGTGTTACTTGGTGTAAGTGTCTGTCTGTGTTACTGGGTATCAGTGTATGTCTTTGTTACTTGCTGTAAGTGTGTGTCTGTGTTACTGGGTATCAGTGTATGTCTTTGTTACTTGGTGTCAGTGTATGTCTTTGTTACTTGGTGTAAGTGTATGTCTTTGTTGCTTGTTGTCAGCGTATGTCTTTGTTACTTGGTGTAAGTGTGTGTCTGTGTTACTGGGTGTCAGTGTATGTCTTTGTTACCTGGTGTCAGTGTATGTCTCTGTTACATGGTGTAAGTGCGTGTCTGTGTTACTGGGTATCTATTTATGTCTTTGTGACTTGGTGTCAGTGTATGTCTTTGCTACATGGTGTCAGTGTATGTCTTTGATACTTGGTGTCAGTGTTTGTCTTTGTTACTTGGTGTAAGTTTGTGTCCGTGTCACTGGGTGTAAGTGTGTCTGTGTTACTGCGTATCAGCGTATGTCTTTGTTACTTGGTGTCAGTGTATGTCAAAATACTTGGTGTAAGTGTATGTCTTTGTTACTTGGTGTAATTGTCTGTCTTTGTTACTGGTGTCAGTGTATGTCTCTGTTACTTGGTGTCAGTGTGTGTCTGTGTTACTGGGTATCAGTGTATGTCTTTGTGACTTGGTATCAATGTATGTCTTTGTTACTTGGTGTCAGTGTATGTCTTTGTTACTGGGTGTCAGTGTGTGTCCGTGTTACTTGGGGTCAGTGTATGTCTGCGTTTCTTGGTGTAAGCGTCTGTCTGTGTTACTGGGTATCAGTGTATGTCTTTGTTACTTGGTGTAAGTGTGTGTCTGTGTTACTGGGTATCAGTGTATGTCTTTGTTACTTGGTGTCAGTGTATGTCTTTGTTACTTGGTGTAAGTGTATGTCTTTGTTACTTGGTGTCAGTGTATGTCTTTGTTACTTGGTGTAAGTGTGTGTCTGTGTTACTGGGTGTCAGTGTGTGTCTGTGTTACTTGGTGTATGTGTGTGTCTTTGTTACTTGGTGTCCGTGTGTGTCTGTGTTACTGGATGTCAGTTTATGTCTTTGTGACTTGGTGTCAGTGTATGTCTTTGTTACTTGGTGTAAGTGTTTGTCTGTGTTACTGGGTATCAGTGTCTGTCTTTGTTACTTGGTGTAAGTGTGTGTCTGTGTTACTGGGTATCAGTGTATGTCTTTGTTACTGTGTGTCAGTGCATGTCTGTGTCACTTGGTGTAGGTGTGTGTCTGTGTTACTGGGCATCAGTGTATGTCTTTGTTACTTGGTGTAAGTGTGTGTCTGTGTTACTGGGTATCAGTGTATGTCTTTGTTACTTGGTGTCAGTGTATGTCTTCGTTACTTGGTGTAAGTGTGTGTCTGTGTTACTGGTTGTCAATGTGTGTCTGTGTAACTTGGTGTCCGGGTGTGTCTGTGTTACTGGGTTTCAGTGTATGTCTTTGTTACCTGGTGTCAGTGTATGTCTCTGTTACATGGTGTAAGTGCGTGTCTGTGTTACTGGGTATCTATGTATGTCTTTGTGACTTGGTGTCAGTGTATGTCTTTGCTACATGGTATCATTGTATGTCTTTGTTACTTGGTGTCAGTGTTTGTCTTTGTTACTTGGTGTAAGTTTGTGTCCGTGTCACTGGGTGTAAGTGTGTGTCTGTGTTACTGCGTATCAGCGTATGTCTTTGTTACTTGGTGTCAGTGTATGTCAAAATACTTGGTGTAAGTGTATGTCTTTGTTACTTGGTGTAATTGTCTGTCTTTGTTACTTGGTGTCAGTGTATGTCTTTGTTACTTGGTGTCAGTGTGTGTCTGTGTTACTGGGTATCAGTGTATGTCTTTGTGACTTGGTATCAATGTATGTCTTTGTTACTTGGTGTCAGTGTATGTCTTTGTTACTGGGTGTCAGTGTGTGTCTGTGTTACTTGGTGGCAGTGTATGTCTGTGTTACTTGGTGTAAGTGTCTGTCTGTGTTACTGGGTATCAGTGTATGTCTTTGTTACTTGCTGTAAGTGTGTGTCTGTGTTACTGGGTATCAGTGTATGTCTTTGTTACTTGGTGTCAGTGTATGTCTTTGTTACTTGGTGTAAGTGTATGTCTTTGTTGCTTGTTGTCAGCGTATGTCTTTGTTACTTGGTGTAAGTGTGTGTCTGTGTTACTGGGTGTCAGTGTATGTCTTTGTTACCTGGTGTCAGTGTATGTCTCTGTTACATGGTGTAAGTGCGTGTCTGTGTTACTGGGTATCTATTTATGTCTTTGTGACTTGGTGTCAGTGTATGTCTTTGCTACATGGTGTCAGTGTATGTCTTTGTTACTTGGTGTCAGTGTTTGTCTTTGTTACTTGGTGTAAGTTTGTGTCCGTGTCACTGGGTGTAAGTGTGTCTGTGTTACTGCGTATCAGCGTATGTCTTTGTTACTTGGTGTCAGTGTATGTCAAAATACTTGGTGTAAGTGTATGTCTTTGTTACTTGGTGTAATTGTCTGTCTTTGTTACTGGTGTCAGTGTATGTCTTTGTTACCTGGTGTCAGTGTGTGTCTGTGTTACTGGGTATCAGTGTATGTCTTTGTGACTTGGTATCAATGTATGTCTTTGTTACTTGGTGTCAGTGTATGTCTTTGTTACTGGGTGTCAGTGTGTGTCTGTGTTACTTGGTGGCAGTGTATGTCTGTGTTACTTGGTGTAAGTGTCTGTCTGTGTTACTGGGTATCAGTGTATGTCTTTGTTACTTGCTGTAAGTGTGTGTCTGTGTTACTGGGTATCAGTGTATGTCTTTGTTACTTGGTGTCAGTGTATGTCTTTGTTACTTGGTGTAAGTGTATGTCTTTGTTGCTTGGTGTCAGTGTATGTCTTTGTTACTTGGTGTAAGTGTGTGTCTGTGTTACTGGGTGTCAGTTTATGTCTTTGTTACTTGGTGTCAGTGTCTGTCTTTGTTACTTGTTGTAAGTGCTTGTCTGTTTTACTGGGTATGAGTGTTTGTCTTTGTTACTTGGTGTAAGTGTGTGTCTGTGTTACTTGGTGCAAGTGTGTGTCTGTGTTACTGGGTATCGGTGTATGTCTTTGTTACTTGGTGTAAGTGTGTGTCTGTGTTACTGGGTATCAGTGTATGTCTTTGTTTCTTGATTTCAGTGTATGTCTTGGTTACTTGGTGTAAGTGTATGTCTTTGTTACTTGGTGACAGTGTATGACTTTGTTACTTGGTGTAAGTGTGTGTCTGTGTTACTGGGTGTCAGTGTGTGTCTGTGTTACTTGGTGTAAGTGTGTGTCTTTGTTACTTGGTGACCGTGTGTGTCTGTGTTACTGGGTGTCAGTTTATGTCTTTGTGACTTGGTGTCAGTGTATGTCTTTGTTACTTGGTGTAAGTGTGTGTCTGAGTTACTGGCTATCAGTGCCTGTCTTTGTCACTTGGTGTAAGTGTGCGTCAGTGTTACTGGGTATCAGTTTATGTCTTTGTTACTTTGTGTCAGTGTATGTCTGTGTTACTTGGTGTAAGTGTGTGTCTGTGTTACTGGGTATCAGTGTATGTCTTTGCTACATGGTGTCAGTGTATGTCTTTGTAACTTGGTGTCAGTGTTTGTCTTTGTTACTTGGTGTAAGTTTGTGTCCGTGTCACTGGGTGTAAGTGTGTGTCTGTGTTACTGCGTATCAGCGTATGTCTTTGTTACTTGGTGTCAGTGTATGTCAAAATACTTGGTGTAAGTGTATGTCTTTGTTACTTGGTGTAATTGTCTGTCTTTGTTACTTGGTGTGAGTGTATGTCTTTGTTACTTGGTGTCAGTGTGTGTCTGTGTTACTGGGTATCAGTGTATGTCTTTGTGACTTGGTATCAATGTATGTCTTTGTTACTTGGTGTCCGGGTGTGTCTGTGTTACTGGGTGTCAGTGTATGTCTTTGTTACCTGGTGTCAGTGTATGTCTCTGTTACATGGTGTAAGTGCGTGTCTGTGTTACTGGGTATCTATGTATGTCTTTGTGACTTGGTGTCAGTGTATATCTTTGCTACATGGTGTCAGTGTATGTCTTTGTTACTTGGTGTCAGTGTTTGTCTTTGTTACTTGGTGTAAGTTTGTGTCCGTGTCACTGGGTGTAAGTGTGTGTCTGTGTTACTGCGTATCAGCGTATGTCTTTGTTACTTGCAGTCAGTGTATGTCAAAATACTTGGTGTAAGTGTATGTCTTTGTTACTTGGTGTAATTGTCTGTCTTTGTTACTTGGTGTCAGTGTATGTCTTTGTTACTTGGTGTCAGTGTGTGTCTGTGTTACTGGGTATCAGTGTATGTCTTTGTGACTTGGTATCAATGTATGTCTTTGTTACTTGGTGTCAGTGTATGTCTTTGTTACTGGGTGTCAGTGTGTGTCTGTGTTACTTGGTGGCAGTGTATGTCTGTGTTACTTGGTGTAAGTGTCTGTCTGTGTTACTGGGTATCAGTGTATGTCTTTGTTACTTGCTGTAAGTGTGTGTCTGTGTTACTGGGTATCAGTGTATGTCTTTGTTACTTGGTGTCAGTCTATGTCTTTGTTACTTGGTGTAAGTGTATGTCTTTGTTGCTTGGTGTCAGTGAATGTCTTTGTTACTTGGTGTAAGTGTGTGTCTGTGTTACTGGGTGTCAGTGTGTGTCTGTGTTACTTGGTGTATGTGTGTGTCTTTGTTATTTGGTGTCAGTGTGTGTCTGTGTTACTGGGTGTCAGTGTGTGTCTGTGTTACTTGGTGTATGTGTGTGTCTTTGTTACTTGGTGTCCGTGTGTGTCTGTGTTACTGGGTGTCAGTTTATGTCTTTGTTACTTGGTGTCAATGTTTGTCTTTGTGACTTGGTGTAAGTTTGTGTCCGTGTCAATG
The DNA here is from genome assembly GCF_036365525.1 of Heterodontus francisci. Taxonomy (NCBI): domain Eukaryota; kingdom Metazoa; phylum Chordata; class Chondrichthyes; order Heterodontiformes; family Heterodontidae; genus Heterodontus; species Heterodontus francisci. The sequence goes on along the minus strand of NW_027141501.1, from coordinate 585,913 downwards.
GGTGTAAGTGTGTGTCTGTGTTACTGGGTATCAGCGTATGTCTTTGTTACTTGGTGTCAGTGTAAGTCAAAATACTTGGTGTAAATGTATGTCTTTGTTACTTGGTGTAATTGTCTGTCTTTGTTACTTGGTGTGAGTGTATGTCTTTGTTACTTGGTGTCAGTGTGTGTCTGTGTTACTGGGTATCAGTGTATGTCTTTGTGACTTGGTATCAATGTATGTCTTTGTTACTTGGTGTCAGTGTATGTCTTTGTTACTGGGTGTCAGTGTGTGTCTGTGTTACTTGGTGGCAGTGTATGTCTGTGTTACTTGGTGTAAGTGTCTGTCTGTGTTACTGGGTATCAGTGTATGTCTTTGTTACTTGGTGTAAGTGTGTGTCTGTGTTACTGGATCTCAGTGTATGTCTTTGTTACTTGGTGTCAGTGTATGTCTTTGTTACTTGGTGTAAGTGTATGTCTTTGTTGCTTGGTGTCAGTGTATGTCTTTGTTACTTGGTGTAAGTGTGTGTCTGTGTTACTGGGTGTCAGTGTGTGTCTGTTACTTGGTGTATGTGTGTGTCTTTGTTACTTGGTGTCCGTGTGTGTCTGTGTTACTGGGTGTCAGTTTATGTCTTTGTTACTTGGTGTCAGTGTCTGTCTTTGTTACTTGGTTTAAGTGCTTGTCTGTTTTACTGGGTATCAGTGTCTGTCTTTGTTACTTGGTGTAAGTGTGTGTCTGTGTTACTGGGTATCAGTGTATGTCTTTGTTACTTGGTGTCAGTGTATGTTTTTGTTACTTGGTGCAAGTGTGTGTCTATGTTACTGGGTATCGGTGTATGTCTTTGTTACTTGGTGTGTGTGTGTGTCTGTGTTAATGGGTATCAGTGTATGTCTTTGTTACTTGGTGTCAGTATATGTCTTTGTTACTTGGTGTAAGTGTATGTCTTTGTTACTTGGTGTCAGTGTATGACGTTGTTACTTGGTGTAAGTGTGTGTCTGTGTTACTGGGTTTCAGTGTGTGTCTGTGTTACTTGGTGTCAGTGTGTGTCTGTGTTACTGGGTGTCAGTTTATGTCTTTGTTACTTGGTGTCAGTGTAAGTCTTTGTTAATTGGTGTCAGTGTATGACGTTGTTACTTGGTGTAAGTGTGTGTCTGTGTTACTGGGTTTCAGTGTGTGTCTTTTTTACTTGGTGTCCGTGTGTGTCTGTGTTACTGGGTGTCAGTTTATGTCTTTGTTACTTGGTGTCAGTGTAAGTCTTTGTTACTTGGTGTAAGTGTGTGTCTGTGTTACTGGCTATCAGTGCCTGTCTTTGTCACTTGGTGTAAGTGTGCGTCTGTGTTACTGGGTATCAGTTTATGTCTTTGTTACTTGGTGTCAGTGTATGTCTGTGGTACTTGGTGTAAGTGTGTGTCTGTGTTACTGGGTATCAGTGTATGTCTTTGTTACTTGGTGTCGGTGTATGTCTTTGTTACTTGGTGGAAGTGTATGTCTTTGTTACTTGGTGTCAGCGTATGTCTTCGTTACTTGGTGTAAGTGTGTGTATGTGTTACTGGGTGTCAGTATGTGCCTGTGTTACTTGGTGTCCGTGTATGTCTTTGTTACCTGGTGTCAGTGAATGTCTTTGTTACATTGTGGAAGTGCGTGTCTGTGTTACTGGGTATCTATGTATGTCTTTGTGACTTGGTGTCAGTGTATGTCTTTGCTACATGGTGTATGTGTATGTCTTTGTTACTTGGTGCAAGTGTGTGTCTGTGTTACTGGGTGTAAGTGTGTGTCTGTGTTACTGGGTATCAGTGTATGTCTTTGTTACTTGGTGTCAGTGTATGTCAAAATACTTGGTGTAAGTGTATGTCTTTGTTACTTGGTGTAATTGTCTATCTTTGATACTTGGTGTCAGTGTAAGTCTTTGTTGCTTGGTGTCAGTGTGTGTCTGTGTTACTGGGTATCAGTGTATGTCTGTGTTACTTGGTGTAAGTGTGTGTCTGTGTTACTGGGTATCAGTGTATGTCTTTGTTACTTGGTGGAAGTGTATGTCTTTGTTACTTGGTGTAAGTGTATGTCTTTGTTACTTGGTGTCAGAGTATGTCTTCGTTACTTGATGTAAGTGTGTGTCTGTGTTACTTGGTGTCCGTGTGTGTCTGTGTTACTGGGTGTCAGTGTATGTCTTTGTTACCTGGTGTCAGTGTATGTCTTTGTAACATGATGTAAGTGCGTGTCTGTGTTACTGGGTATCTATGTATGTCTTTGTGACTTGGTGTCAGTGTATGTCTTTGCTGCATGGTGTATGTGTATGTCTTTGTTACTTGGTGTCAGTGTATGTCTTTGTTACTTGGTGCAAGTGTGTGTCTGTGTTACTGGGTGTAAGTGTGTGTCTGTGTTACTGGGTATCAGTGTATGTCTTTGTTACTTGGTGTCAGTGTATGTCAAAATACTTGGTGTAAGTGTATGTCTTTGTTACTTGGTGTAATTGTCTATCTTTGTTAGTTGGTGTCAGTGTATGTCTTTGTTGCTTGGTGCCAGTGTGTGTTTGTGTTACTGGGTATCAGTGTATGTCTTTGTGACTTGGTATCAATGTATGTCTTTGTTACTTGGTGTCAGTGTATGTCTTTGTTACTGGGTGTCAGTGTGTGTCTGTGTTACTTGGGGACAATGTATGTCTGTGTTACTTGGTGTAAGTGTCTGTCTGTGTTACTGGGTATCAGTGTATGTTTTTGTTACTTGGTGTAAGTGTGTGTCTGTGTTACTGGGTATCAGTGTATGCCTTTGTTACTTGGTGTATGTGTGTGTCTTTGTTACTTGGTGTAAGTGTGTGTCTGTGTTACTGGGTGTCAGTGTGTGTCTGTGTTACTTGGTGTATGTGTGTGTCTTTGTGACTTGGTGTCAGTGTATGTCTTTGCTACATGGTGTCAGTGTATGTCTTTGTAACTTGGTGTCAGTGTTTGTCTTTGTTACTTGGTGTAAGTTTGTGTCCGTGTCACTGGGTGTAAGTGTGTGTCTGTGTTACTGCGTATCAGCGTATGTCTTTGTTACTTGGTGTCAGTGTATGTCAAAATACTTGGTGTAAGTGTATGTCTTTGTTACTTGGTGTAATTGTCTGTCTTTGTTACTTGGTGTGAGTGTATGTCTTTGTTACTTGGTGTCAGTGTGTGTCTGTGTCACTGGGTATCAGTGTATGTCTTTGTGACTTGGTATCAATGTATGTCTTTGTTACTTGGTGTCCGGGTGTGTCTGTGTTACTGGGTGTCAGTGTATGTCTTTGTTACCTGGTGTCAGTGTATGTCTCTGTTACATGGTGTAAGTGCGTGTCTGTGTTACTGGGTATCTATGTATGTCTTTGTGACTTGGTGTCAGTGTATATCTTTGCTACATGGTGTCAGTGTATGTCTTTGTTACTTGGTGTCAGTGTTTGTCTTTGTTACTTGGTGTAAGTTTGTGTCCGTGTCACTGGGTGTATGTGTGTGTCTGTGTTACTGCGTATCAGCGTATGTCTTTGTTACTTGCAGTCAGTGTATGTCAAAATACTTGGTGTAAGTGTATGTCTTTGTTACTTGGTGTAATTGTCTGTCTTTGTTACTTGGTGTCAGTGTATGTCTTTGTTACTTGGTGTCAGTGTGTGTCTGTGTTACTGGGTATCAGTGTATGTCTTTGTGACTTGGTATCAATGTATGTCTTTGTTACTTGGTGTCAGTGTATGTCTTTGTTACTGGGTGTCAGTGTGTGTCTGTGTTACTTGGTGGCAGTGTATGTCTGTGTTACTTGGTGTAAGTGTCTGTCTGTGTTACTGGGTATCAGTGTATGTCTTTGTTACTTGCTGTAAGTGTGTGTCTGTGTTACTGGGTATCAGTGTATGTCTTTGTTACTTGGTGTCAGTCTATGTCTTTGTTACTTGGTGTAAGTGTATGTCTTTGTTGCTTGGTGTCAGTGAATGTCTTTGTTACTTGGTGTAAGTGTGTGTCTGTGTTACTGGGTGTCAGTGTGTGTCTGTGTTACTTGGTGTATGTGTGTGTCTTTGTTATTTGGTGTCAGTGTGTGTCTGTGTTACTGGGTGTCAGTGTGTGTCTGTGTTACTTGGTGTATGTGTGTGTCTTTGTTACTTGGTGTCCGTGTGTGTCTGTGTTACTGGGTGTCAGTTTATGTCTTTGTAACTTGGTGTCAGTGTTTGTCTTTGTGACTTGGTGTAAGTTTGTGTCCGTGTCAATGGGTGTAAGTGTGTGTCTGTGTTACTGGGTATCAGCGTATGTCTTTGTTACTTGGTGTCAGTGTAAGTCAAAATACTTGGTGTAAATGTATGTCTTTGTTACTTGGTGTAATTGTCTGTCTTTGTTACTTGGTGTGAGTGTATGTCTTTGTTACTTGGTGTCAGTGTGTGTCTGTGTTACTGGGTATCAGTGTATGTCTTTGTGACTTGGTATCAATGTATGTCTTTGTTACTTGGTGTCAGTGTATGTCTTTGTTACTGGGTGTCAGTGTGTGTCTGTGTTACTTGGTGGCAGTGTATGTCTGTGTTACTTGGTGTAAGTGTCTGTCTGTGTTACTGGGTATCAGTGTATGTCTTTGTTACTTGGTGTAAGTGTGTGACTGTGTTACTGGATCTCAGTGTATGTCTTTGTTACTTGGTGTCAGTGTATGTCTTTGTTACTTGGTGTAAGTGTATGTCTTTGTTGCTTGGTGTCAGTGTATGTCTTTGTTACTTGGTGTAAGTGTGTGTCTGTGTTACTGGGTGTCAGTGTGTGTCTGTTACTTGGTGTATGTGTGTGTCTTTGTTACTTGGTGTCCGTGTGTGTCTGTGTTACTGGGTGTCAGTTTATGTCTTTGTTACTTGGTGTCAGTGTCTGTCTTTGTTACTTGGTTTAAGTGCTTGTCTGTTTTACTGGGTATCAGTGTCTGTCTCTGTTACTTGGTGTAAGTGTGTGTCTGTGTTACTGGGTATCAGTGTATGTCTTTGTTACTTGGTGTCAGTGTATGTTTTTGTTACTTGGTGCAAGTGTGTGTCTGTGTTACTGGGTATCGGTGTATGTCTTTGTTACTTGGTGTGTGTGTGTGTCTGTGTTAATGGGTATCAGTGTATGTCTTTGTTACTTGGTGTCAGTATATGTCTTTGTTACTTGGTGTAAGTGTATGTCTTTGTTACTTGGTGTCAGTGTATGACGTTGTTACTTGGTGTAAGTGTGTGTCTGTGTTACTGGGTTTCAGTGTGTGTCTGTGTTACTTGGTGTCAGTGTGTGTCTGTGTTACTGGGTGACAGTTTATGTCTTTGTTACTTGGTGTCAGTGTAAGTCTTTGTTACTTGGTGTCAGTGTATGACGTTGTTACTTGGTGTAAGTGTGTGTCTGTGTTACTGGGTTTCAGTGTGTGTCTTTTTTACTTGGTGTCCGTGTGTGTCTGTGTTACTGGGTGTCAGTTTATGTCTTTGTTACTTGGTGTCAGTGTAAGTCTTTGTTACTTGGTGTAAGTGTGTGTCTGTGTTACTGGCTATCAGTGCCTGTCTTTGTCACTTGGTGTAAGTGTGCGTCTGTGTTACTGGGTATCAGTTTATGTCTTTGTTACTTGGTGTCAGTGTATGTCTGTGGTACTTGGTGTAAGTGTGTGTCTGTGTTACTGGGTATCAGTGTATGTCTTTGTTACTTGGTGTCGGTGTATGTCTTTGTTACTTGGTGGAAGTGTATGTCTTTGTTACTTGGTGTCAGCGTATGTCTTCGTTACTGGGTGTCAGTATGTGCCTGTGTTACTTGGTGTCCGTGTGTGTCTGTGTTACTGGGTGTCAGTGTATGTCTTTGTTACCTGGTGTCAGTGAATGTCTTTGTTACATTGTGGAAGTGCGTGTCTGTGTTACTGGGTATCTATGTATGTCTTTGTGACTTGGTGTCAGTGTATGTCTTTGCTACATGGTGTATGTGTATGTCTTTGTTACTTGGTGCAAGTGTGTGTCTGTGTTACTGGGTGTAAGTGTGTGTCTGTGTTACTGGGTATCAGTGTATGTCTTTGTTACTTGGTGTCAGTGTATGTCAAAATACTTGGTGTAAGTGTATGTCTTTGTTACTTGGTGTAATTGTCTATCTTTGATACTTGGTGTCAGTGTATGTCTTTGTTACTTGGTGTCAGTGTTTGTCTTTGTTACTTGGTGTAAGTTTGTGTCCGTGTCACTGGGTGTATGTGTGTGTCTGTGTTACTGCGTATCAGCGTATGTCTTTGTTACTTGCAGTCAGTGTATGTCAAAATACTTGGTGTAAGTGTATGTCTTTGTTACTTGGTGTAATTGTCTGTCTTTGTTACTTGGTGTCAGTGTATGTCTTTGTTACTTGGTGTCAGTGTGTGTCTGTGTTACTGGGTATCAGTGTATGTCTTTGTGACTTGGTATCAATGTATGTCTTTGTTACTTGGTGTCAGTGTATGTCTTTGTTACTGGGTGTCAGTGTGTGTCTGTGTTACTTGGTGGCAGTGTATGTCTGTGTTACTTGGTGTAAGTGTCTGTCTGTGTTACTGGATATCAGTGTATGTCTTTGTTACTTGCTGTAAGTGTGTGTCTGTGTTACTGGGTATCAGTGTATGTCTTTGTTACTTGGTGTCAGTCTATGTCTTTGTTACTTGATGTAAGTGTATGTCTTTGTTGCTTGGTGTCAGTGAATGTCTTTGTTACTTGGTGTAAGTGTGTGTCTGTGTTACTGGGTGTCAGTGTGTGTCTGTGTTACTTGGTGTATGTGTGTGTCTTTGTTATTTGGTGTCAGTGTGTGTCTGTGTTACTGGGTGTCAGTGTGTGTCTGTGTTACTTGGTGTATGTGTGTGTCTTTGTTACTTGGTGTCCGTGTGTGTCTGTGTTACTGGGTGTCAGTTTATGTCTTTGTAACTTGGTGTCAGTGTTTGTCTTTGTGACTTGGTGTAAGTTTGTGTCCGTGTCAATGGGTGTAAGTGTGTGTCTGTGTTACTGGGTATCAGCGTATGTCTTTGTTACTTGGTGTCAGTGTAAGTCAAAATACTTGGTGTAAATGTATGTCTTTGTTACTTGGTGTAATTGTCTGTCTTTGTTACTTGGTGTGAGTGTATGTCTTTGTTACTTGGTGTCAGTGTGTGTCTGTGTTACTGGGTATCAGTGTATGTCTTTGTGACTTGGTATCAATGTATGTCTTTGTTACTTGGTGTCAGTGTATGTCTTTGTTACTGGGTGTCAGTGTGTGTCTGTGTTACTTGGTGGCAGTGTATGTCTGTGTTACTTGGTGTAAGTGTCTGTCTGTGTTACTGGGTATCAGTGTATGTCTTTGTTACTTGGTGTAAGTGTGTGTCTGTGTTACTGGATCTCAGTGTATGTCTTTGTTACTTGGTGTCAGTGTATGTCTTTGTTACTTGGTGTAAGTGTATGTCTTTGTTGCTTGGTGTCAGTGTATGTCTTTGTTACTTGGTGTAAGTGTGTGTCTGTGTTACTGGGTGTCAGTGTGTGTCTGTTACTTGGTGTATGTGTGTGTCTTTGTTACTTGGTGTCCGTGTGTGTCTGTGTTACTGGGTGTCAGTTTATGTCTTTGTTACTTGGTGTCAGTGTCTGTCTTTGTTACTTGGTTTAAGTGCTTGTCTGTTTTACTGGGTATCAGTGTCTGTCTCTGTTACTTGGTGTAAGTGTGTGTCTGTGTTACTGGGTATCAGTGTATGTCTTTGTTACTTGGTGTCAGTGTATGTTTTTGTTACTTGGTGCAAGTGTGTGTCTGTGTTACTGGGTATCGGTGTATGTCTTTGTTACTTGGTGTGTGTGTGTGTCTGTGTTAATGGGTATCAGTGTATGTCTTTGTTACTTGGTGTCAGTATATGTCTTTGTTACTTGGTGTAAGTGTATGTCTTTGTTACTTGGTGTCAGTGTATGACGTTGTTACTTGGTGTAAGTGTGTGTCTGTGTTACTGGGTTTCAGTGTGTGTCTGTGTTACTTGGTGTCAGTGTGTGTCTGTGTTACTGGGTGACAGTTTATGTCTTTGTTACTTGGTGTCAGTGTAAGTCTTTGTTACTTGGTGTCAGTGTATGACGTTGTTACTTGGTGTAAGTGTGTGTCTGTGTTACTGGGTTTCAGTGTGTGTCTTTTTTACTTGGTGTCCGTGTGTGTCTGTGTTACTGGGTGTCAGTTTATGTCTTTGTTACTTGGTGTCAGTGTAAGTCTTTGTTACTTGGTGTAAGTGTGTGTCTGTGTTACTGGCTATCAGTGCCTGTCTTTGTCACTTGGTGTAAGTGTGCGTCTGTGTTACTGGGTATCAGTTTATGTCTTTGTTACTTGGTGTCAGTGTATGTCTGTGGTACTTGGTGTAAGTGTGTGTCTGTGTTACTGGGTATCAGTGTATGTCTTTGTTACTTGGTGTCGGTGTATGTCTTTGTTACTTGGTGGAAGTGTATGTCTTTGTTACTTGGTGTCAGCGTATGTCTTCGTTACTGGGTGTCAGTATGTGCCTGTGTTACTTGGTGTCCGTGTGTGTCTGTGTTACTGGGTGTCAGTGTATGTCTTTGTTACCTGGTGTCAGTGAATGTCTTTGTTACATTGTGGAAGTGCGTGTCTGTGTTACTGGGTATCTATGTATGTCTTTGTGACTTGGTGTCAGTGTATGTCTTTGCTACATGGTGTATGTGTATGTCTTTGTTACTTGGTGCAAGTGTGTGTCTGTGTTACTGGGTGTAAGTGTGTGTCTGTGTTACTGGGTATCAGTGTATGTCTTTGTTACTTGGTGTCAGTGTATGTCAAAATACTTGGTGTAAGTGTATGTCTTTGTTACTTGGTGTAATTGTCTATCTTTGATACTTGGTGTCAGTGTAAGTCTTTGTTGCTTGGTGTCAGTGTGTGTCTGTGTTACTGGGTATCAGTGTATGTCTTTGTGACTTGGTATCAATGTAAGTCTTTGTTACTTTGTGTCAGTGTATGTCTTTGTTACTGGGTTTCAGTGTGTGTCTGTGTTACTGGGTGTCAGTAGATGTCTTTGTTACTTGGTGTCAGTGTATGTCAAAATACTTGGTGTAAATGTATGTCTTTGTTACTTGGTGTAATTGTCTGTCTTTGTTACTTGGTGTGAGTGTATGTCTTTGTTACTTGGTGTCAGTGTGTGTCTGTGTTACTGGGTATCAGTGTATGTCTTTGTGACTTGGTATCAATGTATGTCTTTGTTACTTGGTGTCAGTGTGTGTCTGTGTTACTTGGTGGCAGTGTATGTCTGTGTTACTTGGTGTAAGTGTGTGTCTGTGTTACTGGGTATCAGTGTATGTCTTTGTTACTTGGTGTAAGTGTGTGTCTGTGTTACTGGGTATCAGTGTATGTCTTTGTTACTTGGTGTCAGTGTATGTCTTTGTTACTTGGTGTAAGTGTATGTCTTTGTTGCTTGGTGTCAGTGTATGTCTTTGTTACTTGGTGTAAGTGTGTGTCTGTGTTACTGGGTGTCAGTGTGTGTCTGTTACTTGGTGTATGTGTGTGTCTTTGTTACTTGGTGTCCGTGTGTGTCTGTGTTACTGGGTGTCAGTTTATGACTTTGTTACTTGGTGTCAGTGTCTGTCTTTGTTACTTTGTTTAAGTGCTTGTCTGTTTTACTGGGTATCAGTGTCTGTCTTTGTTACTTGGAGTAAGTGTGTGTCTGTGTTACTGGGTATCAGTGTATGTCTTTGTTACTTGGTGTCAGTGTATGTTTTTGTTACTTGGTGCAAGTGTGTGTCTGTGTTACTGGGTATCGGTGTATGTCTTTGTTACTTGGTGTGTGTGTGTGTCTGTGTTACTGGGTATCAGTGCATGTCTTTGTTACTTGGTGTCAGTATATGTCTTTGTTACTTGGTGTAAGTGTATGTCTTTGTTACTTGGTGTCAGTGTATGACGTTGTTACTTGGTGTAAGTGTGTGTCTGTGTTACTGGGTGTCAGTGTGTGTCTGTGTTACTTGGTGTAAGTGTGTGTCTTTTTTACTTGGTGTCCGTGTGTGTCTGTGTTACTGGGTGTCAGTTTATGTCTTTGTTACTTGGTGTCAGTGTATGTCTTTGTTACTTGGTGTAAGTGTGTGTCTGTGTTACTGGCTATCAGTGCCTGTCTTTGTCACTTGGTGTAAGTGTGCGTCTGTGTTACTGGGTATCAGTGTATGTCTTTGTTACTTGGTGTCAGTATATGTCTTTGTTACTTGGTGTAAGTGTATGTCTTTGTTACTTGGTGTCAGTGTATGACGTTGTTACTTGGTGTAAGTGTGTGTCTGTGTTACTGGGTGTCAGTGTGTGTCTGTGTTACTTGGTGTAAGTGTGTGTCTTTTTTACTTGGTGTCCGTGTGTGTCTGTGTTACTGGGTGTCAGTTTATGTCTTTGTTACTTGGTGTCAGTGTATGTCTGTGTTACTTGGTGGAAGTGTGTGTCTGTGTTACTGGGTATCAGTGTATGTCTTTGTTACCTGGTGTCGGTGTATGTCTTTGTTACTTGGTGGAAGTGTATGTCTTTGTTACTTGGTGTCAGTGTATGTCTTCGTTACTTGGTGTAAGTGTGTGTATGTGTTACTGGGTGTCAGTGTGTGCCTGTGTTACTTGGTGTCCGTGTGTGTCTGTGTTACTGGGTGTGAGTGTATGTCTTTGTTACCTGGTGTCAGTGTATGTCTTTGTTACATGGTGGAAGTGCGTGTCTGTGTTACTGGGTATCTATGTATGTCTTTGTGACTTGGTGTCAGTGTATGTCTTTGCTACATGGTGTATGTGTCTGTCTTTGTTACTTGGTGCAAGTGTGTGTCTGTGTTACTGGGTGTAAGTGTGTGTCTGTGTTACTGGGTATCAGTGTATGTCTTTGTTACTTGGTGTCAGTGTATGTCAAAATACTTGGTGTAAGTGTATGTCTTTGTTACTTGGTGTAATTGTCTATCTTTGATACTTGGTGTCAGTGTATGTCTTTGTTGCTTGGTGTCAGTGTGTGTCTGTGTTACTGGGTATCTATGTATGTCTTTGTGACTTGGTGTCAGTGTATGTCTTTGCTCCATGGTGTATGTATATGTCTTTGTTACTTGGTGCAAGTGTGTGTCTGTGTTACTGGGTGTAAGTGTGTGTCTGTGTTACTGGGTATCAGTGTATGTCTTTGTTACTTGGTGTCAGTGTATGTCAAAATACTTGGTGTAAGTGTATGTCTTTGTTACTTGGTGTAATTGTCTATCTTTGATACTTGGTGTCAGTGTATGTCTTTGTTGCTTGGTGTCAGTGTGTGTCTGTGTTACTGGGTATCAGTGTATGTCTTTGTGACTTGGTATCAATGTAAGTCTTTGTTACTTTGTGTCAGTGTATGTCTTTGTTACTGGGTTTCAGTGTGTGTCTGTGTTCCTGGGTGTCAGTAGATGTCTTTGTTACTTGGTGTCAGTTTATGTCAAAATACTTGGTGTAAATGTATGTCTTTGTTACTTGGTGTAATTGTCTGTCTTTGTTACTTGGTGTGAGTGTATGTCTTTGTTACTTGGTGTCAGTGTGTGTCTGTGTTACTGGGTATCAGTGTATGTCTTTGTGACTTGGTATCAATGTATGTCTTTATTACTTGGTGTCAGTGTGTGTCTGTGTTACTTGGTGGCAGTGTATGTCTGTGTTACTTGGTGTAAGTGTCTGTCTGTGTTACTGGGTATCAGTGTATGTCTTTGTTACTTGGTGTAAGTGTGTGTCTGTGTTACTGGGTATCAGTGTATGTCTTTGTTACTTGGTGTCAGTGTATGTCTTTGTTACTTGGTGTAAGTGTGTGTCTGTGTTACTGGGTGTCAGTGTGTGTCTGTTACTTGGTGTCAGTGTATGTCTTTGTTACTTGGTGTAAGTGTGTGTCTGTGTTACTGGGTGTCAGTGTGTGTCTGTTACTTGGTGTATGCGTGTGTCTTTGTTACTTGGTGTCCGTGTGTGTCTGTGTTACTGGGTGTCAGTTTATGTCTTTGTTACTTGGTGTCAGTGTCTGTCTTTGTTACTTGGTTTAAGTGCTTGTCTGTTTTACTGGGTATCAGTGTCTGTCTTTGTTACTTGGTGTAAGTGTGTGTCTGTGTTACTGGGTATCAGTGTATGTCTTTGTTACTTGGTGTCAGTGTATGTTTTTGTTACTTGGTGCAAGTGTGTGTCTGTGTTACTGGGTATCGGTGTATGTCTTTGTTACTTGGTGTGTGTGCGTGTCTGTGTTACTGGGTATCAGTGTATGTCTTTGTTTCTTGGTGTCAGTATATGTCTTTGTTACTTGGTGTCAGTGTATGACGTTGTTACTTGGTGTAAGTGTGTGTCTGTGATACTGGGTGTCAGTGTGTGTCTGTGTTACTTGGTGTAAGTGTGTGTCTTTTTTACTTGGTGTCCGTGTGTGTCTGTGTTACTGGGTGTCAGTTTATGTCTTTGTTACTTGGTGTAAGTGTGTGTCTGTGTTACTGGCTATCAGTGCCTGTCTTTGTCACTTGGTGTAAGTGTGCGTCTGTGTTACTGGGTATCAGTTTATGTCTTTGTTACTTAGTGTCAGTGTATGTCTGTGTTACTTGGTGTAAGTGTGTGTCTGTGTTACTGGGTATCAGTGTATGTCTTTGTTACTTGGTGTCGGTGTATGTCTTTGTTACTTGGTGGAAGTGTATGTCTTTGTTTCTTGGTGTCAGTGTATGTCTTCGTTACTTGGTGTAAGTGTGTGTATGTGTTACTGGGTGTCAGTGTGTGCCTGTGTTACTTGGTGTCCGTGTGTGTCTGTGTTACTGGGTGTCAGTGTATGTCTTTGTTACCTGGTGTCAGTGTATGTCTTTGTTACATGGTGGAAGTGCGTGTCTGTGTTACTGGGTATCTATGTATGTCTTTGTGACTTGGTGTCAGTGTATGTCTTTGCTACATGGTGTATGTGTATGTCTTTGTTACTTGGTGCAAGTGTGTGTCTTTGTTACTGGGTGTAAGTGTGTGTCTGTGTTACTGGGTATCAGTGTATGTCTTTGTTACTTGGTGTCAGTGTATGTCAAAATACTTGGTGTAAGTGTATGTCTTTGTTACTTGGTGTAATTGTCTATCTTTGATACTTGGTGTCAGTGTATGTCTTTGTTGCTTGGTGTCAGTGTGTGTCTGTGTTACTGGGTATCAGTGTATGTCTTTGTGACTTGGTATCAATGTAAGTCTTTGTTACTTTGTGTCAGTGTATGTCTTTGTTACTGGGTTTCAGTGTGTGTCTGTGTTACTGGGTGTCAGTAGATGTCTTTGTTACTGGGTGTCAGTGTTTGTCTTTGTTACTTTGTGGAAGTGTGTTTCCGTTTTACTGGGTATCAGTGTATGCCTTTGTGACTTGGTGTCAGTGTATGTCTTTGTTACATGGTGTCAATGTATGTCTTTGTTACTTGTTGTAAGTGTGTGTCTGTGTTACTGGGTATCAGTGTATATCTTTGTTTATTGGTGTCATTGTATGTCTTTGCTACTTGGTGTCAGTGTATATCTGTGTTACTGGGTATCAGTGCATGTCTTTATTAAATGGTGTCAGTGTATGTCTGTGTTACTTGGTGTAAGTGTGTGTCTTTGTTACTTGGTGTAATTGTATGTCTTTGTTACTTGGTGTCAGTGTATGTCTGTGCTACTTGGTGTAAGTGAGTGTCTTTGTTACTTGGTGTAAGTGTATGTCATTGTTACTTTGTGTCAGTGTATGTCTGTGTTACTTGGTGTAAGTGTATGTCTTTGTTACTTGGTGTCAGTGTTTGTCTTTGTTACTTTTTGCAAGTGTGTCTCTGTGTTAATGGGTATCAGTGTATGTCTTTGTGACTTGGTGTCAGTGTATGTCTTTGTTACTTGGTGTCAGTGTATATCTTTGTTACTTGGTGTAAGTGTGTGTTTGTGTTACTTGGTGTAAGTGTATGTCTTTGTTACTTGGTGCAAGTGTGTTTGTGTTACTTGGTGTAAGTGTATGCATTTGTTACTTGGTGTCTGTGTATATCTTTGTTACTTGGTGTAAGTGTGTGTTTGTGTTACTTGGTGTAAGTGTATGTCTTTGTTACTTGGTGCAAGTGTGTTTGTGTTACTTGGTGTAAGTGTATGCATTTGTTACTTGGTGTCTGTGTATGTCTGTGTTACTTGGTGTAAGTGTATGTCTTTGTTACTTGGTGTCAGTGTTTGTCTTTGTTACTTTTTGCAAGTGTGTCTCTGTGTTAATGGGTATCAGTGTATGTCTTTGTGACTTGGTGTCAGTGCATGTCTTTGTTACTTGGTGTCAGTGTATGTCTTTGTTACTTGGTGTAAGTGTGTGTTTGTGTTACTTGGTCTAATTGTATGTCTGTGTTACTGGGTATCAGTGTATGTCTTTGTTACTTGGTGTCAGTGTATCTCTCTGTTACTTGGTGTCAGTGTGTGTTTTTGTCAGTGGGTATCAGTGTATGTCTTTGTGACTTGGTGTCAGTGTATGTCTTTGTTATTGGGTGTCAGTGTGTGTCTTTGTGACTTGGTGTCAGTGTATGTCTTTGTTACTTGGTGTAAGTGTGTGTCTGTGTTACTGGGTATCAGTGTATGTCTTTGTTACTTGGTGTCAGTGTCTGGCTTTGTTACTTCGTGTCAGTGTATGTCTGTTTTACTGGGTGTCAGTGTGTGTCTGTGTTACTTGGTGTACGTGTGTGTCTTTGTTACTTGGTGTCCGTGTGTGTCTGTGTTAGTGGGTGTCAGTGTATGTCTTTGTTACTGGGTGTCAGTATATGTCTCTGTTACATGGTGTAAGTGTGTGTCTGTGTTACTGGGTATCAGTGTCTGTCTTTGTTACTTGGTGTAAGTGTGTGTCTTTGTTACTGGGTATCAGTGCATGTCTTTGTTACTTGGTGTCAGTGTATGTTTGTGTATCTTGGTGTAAGTGTGTGTCATTGTTACTTGGTGTAAGTGTATGCCTTTGTTACTTGGTATAAGTGTGTGTCTGTGTTACTGGGTATCAGTGTCTGTCATTGTTACTTGGTGTAAGTGTGTGTCTGTGTTACATGGTGTAAGTGTGTGTCTGTGTTACTTGGTATCAGTGTATGTCTTTGTTACTTGATGTATGTGTGTGTCTGTGTTACTGGGTAACAGTGTATGTCTTTGTTACTTGGTGTAAGTGTGTTTCTGTGTTACTGGTTAACAGTGTATGTCTTTGTTACTTGGTGTCAGTGTATGTCTGTGTTACTTGGTGTAAGTGTGTGTCTTTGTTACCTGGTGTAATTGTATGGCTTTGTTACTTGGTGTCAGTGTATGTCTTTGTTACTTGGTGTAAGTGAGTGTTTGTGTTACTTGGTGTAAGTCTGTGTCTGTGTCTCTTGGTATCAGTGTATGTCTTTGTTACTTGGTGTAAGTGCGTGTCTGTGTTACTGGGTATCAGTGTACGTCTTTGTTACTTGGTGTAAGTGTGTGTCTGTGTTACTGGGTATCAGTGTATGTCTTTGTTACTTGGTGTCAGAGTATGTCTTTGCTCCTTGGTGCAAGTGTATGTCTTTGTTACTTGGTGGAAGTGTGTATCTGTGTTACTGGGTATCAGAGTATGTCTTTGTGCCTTGGTGTCAGTGTATGTCTTTGTTACTTGGTGTAATTGTATGTCTTTGTTACTTGGTGTCAGTGAATGTCTTTGTTACTTGGTGTAAGTGTGTGATTATGTTACCTGGTGTAAGTGTATGTCTTTGTTACTCGGTGTCAGTGTATGTCTTTGTTACATGGTGGAAGTGTGTGTCTGTGTTACTGGGTATCAGTGTATGTCTGTGTTACTTGCTGTAAGTGTGTGTCTTTGTTACTTGGTGTATTTGTATGTCTTTGTAACTTGGTGTAAGTGTGTGTCTGTGTTACTGGGTATCAGTGTATGTCTTTGTTACTTTGTGTCAGTGTATGTCTTTGTTACTTGGTGTAAGTGTGTGTCTGTGTTACTGGGTATCAGTGCATGTCTTTGTTACTTGGTGTAAGTGTGTGTCTGTGTTACTGGGTATCAGTGTATGTCTTTGTTACTTGGTGTCAGTGTCTGGCTTTGTTACTTCGTGTCAGTGTATGTCTGTTTTACTGGGTGTCAGTGTGTGTCTGTGTTACTTGGTGTACGTGTGTGTCTTTGTTACTTGGTGTCCGTGTGTGTCTGTGTTACTGGGTGTCAGTGTATGTCTTTGTTACTGGGTGTCAGTATATGTCTTTGTTACATGGTGTAAGTGTGTGTCTGTGTTACTGGGTATCAGTGTCTGTCTTTGTTACTTGGTGTAAGTGTGTGTCTTTGTTACTGGGTATCAGTGCATGTCTTTGTTACTTGGTGTCAGTGTATGTTTGTGTATCTTGGTGTAAGTGTGTGTCATTGTTACTTGGTGTAAGTGTATGCCTTTGTTACTTGGTATAAGTGTGTGTCTGTGTTACTGGGTATCAGTGTCTGTCTTTGTTACTTGGTGTAAGTGTGTGTCTGTGTTACATGGTGTAAGTGTGTGTCTGTGTTACTTGGTATCAGTGTATGTCTTTGTTACTTGATGTATGTGTGTGTCTGTGTTACTGGGTAACAGTGTATGTCTTTGTTACTTGGTGTAAGTGTGTGTCTGTGTTACTTGGTATCAGTGTATGTCTTTGTTACTTGGTGTAAGTGTGTTTCTGTGTTACTGGTTAACAGTGTATGTCTTTGTTACTTGGTGTCAGTGTATGTCTGTGTTACTTGGTGTAAGTGTGTGTCTTTGTTACCTGGTGTAATTGTATGGCTTTGTTACTTGGTGTCAGTGTATGTCTTTGTTACTTGGTGTAAGTGAGTGTTTGTGTTACTTGGTGTAAGTCTGTGTCTGTGTCTCTTGGTATCAGTGTATGTCTTTGTTACTTGGTGTAAGTGCGTGTCTGTGTTACTGGGTATCAGTGTACGTCTTTGTTACTTGGTGTAAGTGTGTGTCTGTGTTACTGGGTATCAGTGTATGTCTTTGTTACTTGGTGTCAGTGTATGTCTTTGTTACTTGGTGTAAGTGTGTGTTTGTGTTACTTGGTCTAATTGTATGTCTGTGTTACTGGGTATCAGTGTATGTCTTTGTTACTTGGTGTCAGTGTATCTCTCTGTTACTTGGTGTCAGTGTGTGTCTGTGTCAGTGGGTATCAGTGTATGTCTTTGTGACTTGGTGTCAGTGTATGTCTTTGTTATTGGGTGTCAGTGTGTGTCTTTGTGACTTGGTGTCAGTGTATGTCTTTGTTACTTGGTGTAAGTGTGTGTCTGTGTTACTGGGTATCAGTGTATGTCTTTGTTACTTGGTGTCAGTGTCTGGCTTTGTTACTTCGTGTCAGTGTATGTCTGTTTTACTGGGTGTCAGTGTGTGTCTGTGTTACTTGGTGTACGTGTGTGTCTTTGTTACTTGGTGTCCGTGTGTGTCTGTGTTACTGGGTGTCAGTGTATGTCTTTGTTACTGGGTGTCAGTATATGTCTCTGTTACATGGTGTAAGTGTGTGTCTGTGTTACTGGGTGTCAGTGTCTGTCTTTGTTACTTGGTGTAAGTGTGTGTCTTTGTTACTGGGTATCAGTGCATGTCTTTGTTACTTGGTGTCAGTGTATGTTTGTGTATCTTGGTGTAAGTGTGTGTCATTGTTACTTGGTGTAAGTGTATGCCTTTGTTACTTGGTATAAGTGTGTGTCTGTGTTACTGGGTATCAGTGTCTGTCATTGTTACTTGGTGTAAGTGTGTGTCTGTGTGACATGGTGTAAGTGTGTGTCTGTGTTACTTGGTATCAGTGTATGTCTTTGTTACTTGATGTATGTGTGTGTCTGTGTTACTGGGTAACAGTGTATGTCTTTGTTACTTGGTGTAAGTGTGTTTCTGTGTTACTGGTTAACAGTGTATGTCTTTGTTACTTGGTGTCAGTGTATGTCTGTGTTACTTGGTGAAAGTGTGTGTCTTTGTTACCTGGTGTAATTGTATGGCTTTGTTACTTGGTGTCAGTGTATGTCTTTGTTACATGGTGTAAGTGAGTGTTTGTGTTACTTGGTGTAAGTCTGTGTCTGTGTCTCTTGGTATCAGTGTATGTCTTTGTTACTTGGTGTAAGTGCGTGTCTGTGTTACTGGGTATCAGTGTACGTCTTTGTTACTTGGTGTAAGTGTGTGTCTGTGTTACTGGGTATCAGTGTATGTCTTTGTTACTTGGTGTCAGAGTATGTCTTTGCTCCTTGGTGCAAGTGTATGTCTTTGTTACTTGGTGGAAGTGTGTATCTGTGTTACTGGGTATCAGAGTATGTCTTTGTGGCTTGGTGTCAGTGTATGTCTTTGTTACTTGGTGTAATTGTATGTCTTTGTTACTTGGTGTCAGTGAATGTCTTTGTTACTTGGTGTAAGTGTGTGATAATGTTACCTGGTGTAAGTGTATGTCTTTGTTACTCGGTGTCAGTGTATGTCTTTGTTACTTGGTGGAAGTGTGTGTCTGTGTTACTGGGTATCAGTGTATGTCTGTGTTACTTGCTGTAAGTGTGTGTCTTTGTTTCTTGGTGTATTTGTATGTCTTTGTAACTTGGTGTAAGTGTGTGTCTGTGTTACTGGGTATCAGTGTATGTCTTTGTTACTTTGTGTCAGTGTATGTCTTTGTTACTTGGTGTAAGTGTGTGTCTGTGTTACTGGGTATCAGTGCATGTCTTTGTTACTTGGTGTAAGTGTGTGTCTGTGTTACTGGGTATCAGTGTATGTCTTTGTTACTTGGTGTCAGTGTCTGGCTTTGTTACTTCGTGTCAGTGTATGTCTGTTTTACTGGGTGTCAGTGTGTGTCTGTGTTACTTGGTGTACGTGTGTGTCTTTGTTACTTGGTGTCCGTGTGTGTCTGTGTTACTGGGTGTCAGTGTATGTCTTTGTTACTGGGTGTCAGTATATGTCTTTGTTACATGGTGTAAGTGTGTGTCTGTGTTACTGGGTATCAGTGTCTGTCTTTGTTACTTGGTGTAAGTGTGTGTCTTTGTTACTGGGTATCAGTGCATGTCTTTGTTACTTGGTGTCAGTGTATGTTTGTGTATCTTGGTGTAAGTGTGTGTCATTGTTACTTGGTGTAAGTGTATGCCTTTGTTACTTGGTATAAGTGTGTGTCTGTGTTACTGGGTATCAGTGTCTGTCTTTGTTACTTGGTGTAAGTGTGTGTCTGTGTTACATGGTGTAAGTGTGTGTCTGTGTTACTTGGTATCAGTGTATGTCTTTGTTACTTGATGTATGTGTGTGTCTGTGTTACTGGGTAACAGTGTATGTCTTTGTTACTTGGTGTAAGTGTGTGTCTGTGTTACTTGGTATCAGTGTATGTCTTTGTTACTTGGTGTAAGTGTGTTTCTGTGTTACTGGTTAACAGTGTATGTCTTTGTTACTTGGTGTCAGTGTATGTCTGTGTTACTTGGTGTAAGTGTGTGTCTTTGTTACCTGGTGTAATTGTATGGCTTTGTTACTTGGTGTCAGTGTATGTCTTTGTTACTTGGTGTAAGTGAGTGTTTGTGTTACTTGGTGTAAGTCTGTGTCTGTGTCTCTTGGTATCAGTGTATGTCTTTGTTACTTGGTGTAAGTGCGTGTCTGTGTTACTGGGTATCAGTGTACGTCTTTGTTACTTGGTGTAAGTGTGTGTCTGTGTTACTGGGTATCAGTGTATGTCTTTGTTACTTGGTGTAAGTGTGTGTTTGTGTTACTTGGTCTAATTGTATGTCTGTGTTACTGGGTATCAGTGTATGTCTTTGTTACTTGGTGTCAGTGTATCTCTCTGTTACTTGGTGTCAGTGTGTGTCTGTGTCAGTGGGTATCAGTGTATGTCTTTGTGACTTGGTGTCAGTGTATGTCTTTGTTATTGGGTGTCAGTGTGTGTCTTTGTGACTTGGTGTCAGTGTATGTCTTTGTTACTTGGTGTAAGTGTGTGTCTGTGTTACTGGGTATCAGTGTATGTCTTTGTTACTTGGTGTCAGTGTCTGGCTTTGTTACTTCGTGTCAGTGTATGTCTGTTTTACTGGGTGTCAGTGTGTGTCTGTGTTACTTGGTGTACGTGTGTGTCTTTGTTACTTGGTGTCCGTGTGTGTCTGTGTTACTGGGTGTCAGTGTATGTCTTTGTTACTGGGTGTCAGTATATGTCTCTGTTACATGGTGTAAGTGTGTGTCTGTGTTACTGGGTATCAGTGTCTGTCTTTGTTACTTGGTGTAAGTGTGTGTCTTTGTTACTGGGTATCAGTGCATGTCTTTGTTACTTGGTGTCAGTGTATGTTTGTGTATCTTGGTGTAAGTGTGTGTCATTGTTACTTGGTGTAAGTGTATGCCTTTGTTACTTGGTATAAGTGTGTGTCTGTGTTACTGGGTATCAGTGTCTGTCATTGTTACTTGGTGTAAGTGTGTGTCTGTGTTACATGGTGTAAGTGTGTGTCTGTGTTACTTGGTATCAGTGTATGTCTTTGTTACTTGATGTATGTGTGTGTCTGTGTTACTGGGTAACAGTGTATGTCTTTGTTACTTGGTGTAAGTGTGTTTCTGTGTTACTGGTTAACAGTGTATGTCTTTGTTACTTGGTGTCAGTGTATGTCTGTGTTACTTGGTGTAAGTGTGTGTCTTTGTTACCTGGTGTAATTGTATGGCTTTGTTACTTGGTGTCAGTGTATGTCTTTGTTACTTGGTGTAAGTGAGTGTTTGTGTTACTTGGTGTAAGTCTGTGTCTGTGTCTCTTGGTATCAGTGTATGTCTTTGTTACTTGGTGTAAGTGCGTGTCTGTGTTACTGGGTATCAGTGTACGTCTTTGTTACTTGGTGTAAGTGTGTGTCTGTGTTACTGGGTATCAGTGTATGTCTTTGTTACTTGGTGTCAGAGTATGTCTTTGCTCCTTGGTGCAAGTGTATGTCTTTGTTACTTGGTGGAAGTGTGTATCTGTGTTACTGGGTATCAGAGTATGTCTTTGTGCCTTGGTGTCAGTGTATGTCTTTGTTACTTGGTGTAATTGTATGTCTTTGTTACTTGGTGTCAGTGAATGTCTTTGTTACTTGGTGTAAGTGTGTGATTATGTTACCTGGTGTAAGTGTATGTCTTTGTTACTCGGTGTCAGTGTATGTCTTTGTTACTTGGTGGAAGTGTGTGTCTGTGTTACTGGGTATCAGTGTATGTCTGTGTTACTTGCTGTAAGTGTGTGTCTTTGTTACTTGGTGTATTTGTATGTCTTTGTAACTTGGTGTAAGTGTGTGTCTGTGTTACTGGGTATCAGTGTATGTCTTTGTTACTTTGTGTCAGTGTATGTCTTTGTTACTTGGTGTAAGTGTGTGTCTGTGTTACTGGGTATCAGTGCATGTCTTTGTTACTTGGTGTAAGTGTGTGTCTGTGTTACTGGGTATCAGTGTATGTCTTTGTTACTTGGTGTCAGTGTCTGGCTTTGTTACTTGGTGTAAGTGTGTGTCTGTGTTACTGGGTATCAGTGCATGTCTTTGTTACTTGGTGTAAGTGTGTGTCTGTGTTACTGGGTATCAGTGTATGTCTTTGTTACTTGGTGTCAGTGTCTGGCTTTGTTACTTCGTGTCAGTGTATGTCTGTTTTACTGGGTGTCAGTGTGTGTCTGTGTTACTTGGTGTACGTGTGTGTCTTTGTTACTTGGTGTCCGTGTGTGTCTGTGTTACTGGGTGTCAGTGTATGTCTTTGTTACTGGGTGTCAGTATATGTCTTTGTTACATGGTGTAAGTGTGTGTCTGTGTTACTGGGTATCAGTGTCTGTCTTTGTTACTTGGTGTAAGTGTGTGTCTTTGTTACTGGGTATCAGTGCATGTCTTTGTTACTTGGTGTCAGTGTATGTTTGTGTATCTTGGTGTAAGTGTGTGTCATTGTTACTTGGTGTAAGTGTATGCCTTTGTTACTTGGTATAAGTGTGTGTCTGTGTTACTGGGTATCAGTGTCTGTCTTTGTTACTTGGTGTAAGTGTGTGTCTGTGTTACATGGTGTAAGTGTGTGTCTGTGTTACTTGGTATCAGTGTATGTCTTTGTTACTTGATGTATGTGTGTGTCTGTGTTACTGGGTAACAGTGTATGTCTTTGTTACTTGGTGTAAGTGTGTGTCTGTGTTACTTGGTATCAGTGTATGTCTTTGTTACTTGGTGTAAGTGTGTTTCTGTGTTACTGGTTAACAGTGTATGTCTTTGTTACTTGGTGTCAGTGTATGTCTGTGTTACTTGGTGTAAGTGTGTGTCTTTGTTACCTGGTGTAATTGTATGGCTTTGTTACTTGGTGTCAGTGTATGTCTTTGTTACTTGGTGTAAGTGAGTGTTTGTGTTACTTGGTGTAAGTCTGTGTCTGTGTCTCTTGGTATCAGTGTATGTCTTTGTTACTTGGTGTAAGTGCGTGTCTGTGTTACTGGGTATCAGTGTACGTCTTTGTTACTTGGTGTAAGTGTGTGTCTGTGTTACTGGGTATCAGTGTATGTCTTTGTTACTTGGTGTCAGAGTATGTCTTTGCTCCTTGGTGCAAGTGTATGTCTTTGTTACTTGGTGGAAGTGTGTATCTGTGTTACTGGGTATCAGAGTATGTCTTTGTGCCTTGGTGTCAGTGTATGTCTTTGTTACTTGGTGTAATTGTATGTCTTTGTTACTTGGTGTCAGTGAATGTCTTTGTTACTTGGTGTAAGTGTGTGATTATGTTACCTGGTGTAAGTGTATGTCTTTGTTACTCGGTGTAAGAGTGTTTGTGTTACTTGGTGTAAGTGTATGTCTTTGTTACTTGGTGTCAGTGTATGTCTTTGTTACTTGGTGGAAGTGTGTGTCTGTGTTACTGGGTATCAGTGTATGTCTGTGTTACTTGCTGTAAGTGTGTGTCTTTGTTACTTGGTGTATTTGTATGTCTTTGTAACTTGGTGTAAGTGTGTGTCTGTGTTACTGGGTATCAGTGTATGTCTTTGTTACTTTGTGTCAGTGTATGTCTTTGTTACTTGGTGTAAGTGTGTGTCTGTGTTACTGGGTATCAGTGTATGTCTTTGTTACTTTTGTCAGTGGATGTCAAAATACTTGGTGTCAGTGGATGTCTTTGTTACTTGGTGGAAGTTTGTGTCTGTTTTACTGGGTGTCAGTGTGTGTCTGTGTTACTTGGTGTACGTGTGTGTCATTGTTACTTGGTGTCCGTGTGTGTCTGTGTTACTGGGTGTCAGTGTATGTCTTTGTTACTGGGTGTCAGTGTATGTCTTTGTTACATGGTGTAAGTGTGTGTCTGTGTTACTGGGTATCAGTGTCTGTCTTTGTTACTTGGTGTAAGTGTGTGTCTTTGTTACTGGGTATCAGTGCATGTCTTTGTTACTTGGTGTCAGTGTATGTTTGTGTTACTTGGTGTAAGTGTGTGTCTTTGTTACTTGGTGTAAGTGTATGCCTTTGTTACTTGGTATAAGTGTGTGTCTGTGCAACTGGGTATCAGTGACTGTCTTTGTTACTTGGTGTATGTGTATGTCTGTGTTACATGGTGTAAGTGTGTGTCTGTGTTACTTGGTATCAGTGTATGTCTTTGTTACTTGATGTTTGTGTGTCTGTGTTACTGGGTAACAGTGTGTGTCTTTGTTACTTGGTGTCAGAGAATGTCTGTGTTACTTGGTATCAGTGTATCTCTTTGTTACTTGGTGTAAGTGTGTTTCTGTGTTACTGGTTAACAGTGTATGTCTTTGTTACTTGGTGTCAGTGTATGTCTTTGTTAATTGGTGTAATTGTATGTCTTTGTTACTTGGTGTCAGTGTATGTCTTTGTTACTTGGTGTAAGTGTGTGATTATGTTACCTGGTGTAAGTGTATGTCTTTGTTACTCGGTGTAAGTGTGTTTGTGTTACTTGGTGTAAGTGTATGTCTTTGTTACTTGGTGTCAGTGTATGTCTTTGTTACTTGGTGGAAGTGTGTGTCTGTGTTACTGGGTATCAGTGTATGTCTGTGTTACTTGCTGTAAGTGTGTGTCTTTGTTACTTGGTGTAATTGTATGTCTTTGTAACTTGGTGTAAGTGTGTGTCTGTGTTACTGGGTATCAGTGTATGTCTTTGTTCCTTTGTGTCAGTGTCTGTCTTTGTTACTTTGTGTCAGTGTATTTCAAAATACTTGGTGCAGGTGTATGTCTTTGTTACTTGGTGTAATTGTCTGTCTTTGTTACTTGGTGTCAGTGTATGTCTGTGTTACTTGGTGTAAGTGTGTGTCTTTGTTACTGGGTGTAAGTGTATGCCTTTGTTACTTGGTGTCAGTGTATGTCTTTGTTACTTGGTGTCAGTGTGTGTCTGTGTTGCTGGGTATCAGTGTTTGTCTTTGTGTCTTGGTATCAGTGTATGTCTTTGTGACTTGGTGTCAGTGTTTCTCTGTGTTACTGGGTGTCAGTGTGTGTTTGCTTGTGTTACTGGATGTCAGTGTGTGTCTGTGACACTAGGTGTCAGTATTTAGTTTAGTTCAGATCTGCAGCACTTCAACAGGCCCTTCGGCCCACCGAGTCTGTGCCGACCATCAACCACACATTTATACTAATCCTACACTAACTCCCTATTCCTATCACATCCCCAACTGTCCCTATATATTTCCGTACCACCTACCTATACTCGGGGCAATTTATGATGGCCAATTACCCTATCAACCTGCAAGTCTTTGGCATGTGGGAGGAAACCGGAGCACCCGGAAGAAACTCAGGCAGACAGAGTGAGAACTTGAAATCTCCGCACAGGCAGTACCCAGAATCGAACCCGGGTCCCTGGAGCTGTGAGGCTGCGGTGCTAACCAATGCGCCAATGTGCCCCCCCACCCCCCCAGTGTGTGCCAGCGTTACTGGGTATCAGCGTATGTCTTTGTTACTTGGTGTCAGTGTGTGTCTGTGTTACTGGGTATCATTGTATGCCTTTGTTACTTGGTGTTAGTGTGTGTCTGTGTTACTGCGCATCAGTGTATGTCTTTGTTATTTGGTGTCAGTGTATGTCTGAGTTACTTGGTGTCAGTGTATGTCTTTGTTACTGGGTGTCAGTGTGTGTCTGTGTTACTTGGTGTCAGTGTATCTGTGTTTAGCTGTGTTGCTGGGTGTCAGTGTGTGTTTGTTTGTGTTAATGGGTGTCAGTGACACTAGGTGTCAGTATATAGTTTAGTTTAAAGATACAGCAATTTAACAGGCCCTTCGGCCCTCCGAGTCTGTTGCCGACCATCAACCACCCATTTATACTAATCCAACACTAATCCCGTATTCCTATCACATCCCCACCTGTCCCTATATATTTCCCTACCACCTACCTATACTAGGGGCAATTTATAATGGCCAATTAACCTATCAACCTGCAAGTATTTGGCATGTGGGAGGAAACCGGAGCACCCGGAGGAAACCCACGCAGACACAGGGAGAACTTGCAAAGTCGCACAGGCGGTACCCAGAATCGAGCCCGGGTCCCTGGAGCTGTGAGGCTGCTTACCTCTGTGCCAATGTGCCTCCCAGTGTGTGTCTGTGTTACTGGGTATCAGTATATGTCTTTGTTACTTGGTGTCAGTGTATGTCTGTGTTACTTGGTGTAAGTGTGTGTCTGTGTTACTTGGTATCAGTGTATGTCTTTGTTACTTGGTGTAAGTGTGTGTCTGTGTTACTGGGTAACAGTGTATGTCTTTGTTACTTGGTGTCAGTGTATGTTTGTGTTACTTGGTGCAAGTGTGTGTCTTTGTTACTTGGTGTAATTGTATGTCTTTGTTACTTGGTGTCAGTGTATGTCTGTGTTACTTGGTGAATGTGTATGTATTTGTTACGTGGTGTCAGTGTATGTCTTTGTTACTGGGTGTCAGTGTCTGTCTTCGTTACTTGGTGTCAGTGTATGTCTTTGTTACTTGGTTTCAGTGTATGTCTTTGTTACTTGGTGTAAGTGTGTGTCTGTGTTACTGGGTATCAGTGTATATCTTTGTTACTTGGTGTAAGTGTGTGTCTGTGTTACTGGTTTTCAGTGAATGTCTTTGCTACATGGTGACAGTGTATGTCTGTGTTACTTGGTGTAAGTGTGTGTCTTTGTTACTTGGTGTAATTATATGTCTTTGTTACTTGGTGTCAGTGTAAGTCTGTGTTACTTGGTGTAAGTGCATGTCTTTGTTACTTGGTCTCAGTGTATGTGTTTGTTCCTTGGTATAAGTGTGTGTCTGTGTTACTTGGTGTAAGTGTGTGTCTGTGTTACTTGGTACCATTGTATGTCTTTGTTACTTGGTGTCAGTGTATGTCTGTGTTACATGGTGTCAGTGTATGTCTTTGTTACTTGGTGTAAGTGAGTGTTTGTGTTACTTGGTGTAAGTGTGTGTCTGTGTTACTTGGTATCAGTGTATGTCTTTGTTACTTGGTGTAAGTGTGTATCTGTGTTACTGGGTAACAGTGTATGTCTTTGTTACTTGGTGTTAGTGTATGTCTGTTTTACTTGGTGTAAGTGTGTGTCTTTGTTACTTGGTGTAATTGTATGTCTTTGTTACTTGGTGTCAGTTTATCTCTGTGTTACTTGGTGAAGTGTATGTCTTTGTTACTTGGTGTCAGTGCATGTCTTTGTTGCTTGGTGTAAGTGTGTGTCTGTGTTACTGGGTATCAGTGTATGTCTTTGTTACTTGGTGTCAGTGTATGTCTTTGTGAATTGGAGTCAGTGTATGTCTTTGTTACTGGGTGTCACTGTATGTCGTTGTGACTTTGTGTCAGTGTATGTCTTTGTTACTGGGTGTCAGTTTATGTCTTTGTTACTTGGTGTCAGTGTATGTCTTTGTTCCTTGGTGTCAGTGTATGTCTGTGTTACTTGGTGTATGTGTGTGTCTTTGTTACTTGGTGTAAGTGTGTGTCTGTGTCACTGGGTATCAGTGTATGTCTTTGTTACTTGGTGTCAGTGTATGTCGTTGTTACTTGGTGTAAGTGTGTGTCTGTGTTACTTGTTATCAGTGTATGTTTTTGTTACTTGGTGTAAGTATGTGTCTGTGTTACTGGGTAACAGTGCATGTCTTTGTTACTTGGTGTCAGTGTATGTCTGTGTTACTTGGTGTAAGTGTGTGTCTTTGTTACTTGGTGTAATTGTATGTCTTTGTTACTTGGTGTCATTGTATGTCTGTGTTACTTGGTGCAAGTGTATGTCTTTGTTACTTGGTGTCAGTGTATGTCTTTGTGACTTGTTGTCAGTGTCTGTCTTTGTTACTGGGTGGCAGTGTCTGTCTTCGTTACTTGGTGTCAGTGTTTGTCTTTGTTACCATGTGTCAGTGTCTGTCTTTGTGACTTGGTGTCAGTGTATGTCTTTGTTACTTGGTGTCAGTATATGTCTTTGTTACTTGGTGTCAGTGCATGTCTTTGTTACTTGGTGTAAGTGTGTGTCTGTGTTACTGGGTATCAGTGTATATCTTTGTTACTTGGTGTAAGTGTGTGTCTTTGTTACTTGGTGTCAGTGTATGTCAAAATAGTTGGTGTAAGTGTATGTCTTTGTTACTTGGTGTAATTGTCTGTCTTTATTACCTGGTGTCAGTGTATGTCTGTGTTACTTGGTGTAAGTGTGTGTCTTTGTTACTTGGTGTAAGTGTATGTCTTTGTGACTTGGTGTAAGTGTATGTCTTTTTTACTGGGTGTCAGTGTGTGTCTGTGTTACCTGGTGTCAGTGTATCTCTGTGTTACTTGGTGAAGTGTATGTCTTTGTTACTTGGTGTCAGTGCATGTCTTTGTTGCTTGGTGTAAGTGTGTGTCTGTGTTACTGGGTATCAGTGTATGTCTTTGTTACTTGGTGTCAGTGTATGTCGTTGTTACTTGGTGTAAGTGTGTGTCTGTGTTACTTGGTGTAAGTGTATGTTTTTGTTACTTGGTGTAAGTGTGTGTCTGTGTTACTGGGTAACAGTGTACGTCTTTGTTACTTGGTGTCAGTGTATGTCTGTGTTACTTGGTGTAAGTGTGTGTCTTTGTTACTTGGTGTAATTGTATGTCTTTGTTACTTAGTGTCATTGTATGTCTGTGTTACTTGGTGTAAGTGTCTGTCTTTGTTACTTGGTGTCAGTGTATTTCTTTGTGACTTGTTGTCTGTGTCTGTCTTTGTTACTGGGTGTCAGTGTCTGTCTTCGTTACTTGGTGTCAGTGTTTGTCTTTGTTACCGTTTGTCAGTGTCTGTCTTAGTGACTTGGTGTCAGTGTATGTCTTTGTTACTTGGTGTCAGTGTCTGTCTTTGTTACTTGGTGTAAGTGTGTGTCTGTGTTACTGGGTATCAGTGTATATATTTGTTACTTGGTGTAAGTGTGTGTCTGTGTTCCTGGGTATTATTGAATGTCTTTGCTACATGGTGACAGTGTATGTCTGTGTTACTTGGTGTAATTGTGTGTCTTTGTTACTTGGTGTAATTGTATGTCTCTGTTACTTGGTGTCAGTGTCTCTTTGTGTTATTGGTGTAAGTGTATGTCTTTGCTACTTGGTGTCAGTGTATGTCTTTGTTACTTCGTGTAAGTGTGTGTCTGTGTTACTTGGTGTAAGTGTGTGTCTGTGTTACTTGGTATCAGTGTATGTCTTTGTTACGTGGTGTCAGTTTATGTCTGTGTTACTTGTTGTAAGTGAGTGTTTGTGTTACTTGGTGTAAGTGTGTGTCTGTGTTACTTGGTGTCAGTGTATGTCATTGTTACTGTGTATCAGTGTTTCTCTGTGTTACTGGGTGTCAGTGTGTGTTTGTTTTTGTTATTGGGTGTCAGTGTACGTCTTTGTGACTTGGTGTCAGTGTATGTCTTTGTTACTGGGTGTCAGTGTGTGTCTGTGTTACTTGGTGTCAGTGTATCTGTGTTTAGCTGTGTTACTGGGTGTCAGTGTGTGTTTGTTTGTGTTAATGGGTGTCAGTGACACTAGGTGTCAGTATATAGTATAGTTTAAAGATACAGCAATTTAACAGGCCCTTCGGCCCTCCGAGTCTGTTGCCGACCATCAACCACCCATTTATACTAATCCAACACTAATCCCGTATTCCTATCACATCCCCACCTGTCCCTATATATTTCCCTACCACCTACCTATACTAGGGGCAATTTATAATGGCCAATTAACCTATCAACCTGCAAGTATTTGGCATGTGGGAGGAAACCGGAGCACCCGGAGGAAACCCACGCAGACACAGGGAGAACTTGCAAAGTCGCACAGGCGGTACACAGAATCGAGCCCGGGTCCCTGGAGCTGTGAGGCTGCTTACCTCTGTGCCAATGTGCCTCCCAGTGTGTGTCTGTGTTACTGGGTATCAGTATATGTCTTTGTTACTTGGTGTCAGTGTATGTCTGTGTTACTTGGTGTAAGTGTGTGTCTGTGTTACTTGGTATCAGTGTATGTCTTTGTTACTTGGTGTAAGTGTGTGTCTGTGTTACTGGGTAACAGTGTATGTCTTTGTTACTTGGTGTCAGTGTATGTTTGTGTTACTTGGTGCAAGTGTGTGTCTTTGTTACTTGGTGTAATTGTATGTCTTTGTTACTTGGTGTCAGTGTATGTCTGTGTTACTTGGTGAATGTGTATGTATTTGTTACTTGGTGTCAGTGTATGTCTTTGTTACTGGGTGTCAGTGTCTGTCTTCGTTACTTGGTGTCAGTGTATGTCTTTGTTACTTGGTTTCAGTGTATGTCTTTGTTACTTGGTGTAAGTGTGTGTCTGTGTTACTGGGTATCAGTGTATATCTTTGTTACTTGGTGCAAGTGTGTGTCTGTGTTACTGGGTATCAGTGAATGTCTTTGCTACATGGTGACAGTGTATGTCTGTGTTACTTGGTGTAAGTGTGTGTCTTTGTTACTTGGTGCAATTATATGTCTTTGTTACTTGGTGTCAGTGTAAGTCTGTGTTACTTGGTGTAAGTGCATGTCTTTGTTACTTGGTGTCAGTGTATGTCTTTGTTACTTGGTATAAGTGTTTGTCTGTGTTACTTGGTGTAAGTGTGTGTCTGTGTTACTTGGTATCATTGTATGTCTTTGTTACTTGGTGTCAGTGTATGTCTGTGTTACATGGTGTCAGTGTATTTCTTTGTTACTTGGTGTAAGTGAGTGTTTGTGTTACTTGGTGTAAGTGTGTGTCTGTGTTACTTGGTATCAGTGTATGTCTTTGTTACTTGGTGTAAGTGTGTATCTGTGTTACTGGGTAACAGTGTATGTCTTTGTTACTTGGTGTTAGTGTATGTCTGTGTTACTTGGTGTAAGTGTGTGTCTTTGTTACTTGGTGTAATTGTATGTCATTCTTGCTTGTTGTCAGTTTATCTCTGTGTTACTTGGTGAAGTGTATGTCTTTGTTACTTGGTGTCAGTGCATGTCTTTGTTGCTTGGTGTAAGTGTGTGTCTGTGTTACTGGGTATCAGTGTATGTCTTTGTTACTTGGTGTCAGTGTATGTCTTTGTGAATTGGAGTCAGTGTATGTCTTTGTTACTGGGTGTCACTGTATGTCGTTGTGACTTTGTGTCAGTGTATGTCTTTGTTACTGGGTGTCAGTTTATGTCTTTGTTACTTGGTGTCAGTGTATGTATTTGTTACTTGGTGTCAGTGTATGTCTGTGTTACTTGGTGTATGTGTGTGTCTTTGTTACTTGGTGTAAGTGTGTGTCTGTGTCACTGGGTATCAGTGTATGTCTTTGTTACTTGGTGTCAGTGTATGTCGTTGTTACTTGGTGTAAGTGTGTGTCTGTGTTACTTGTTATCAGTGTATGTTTTTGTTACTTGGTGTAAGTATGTGTCTGTGTTACTGGGTAAAAGTGTATGTCTTTGTTACTTGGTGTCAGTGTATGTCTGTGTTACTTGGTGTAAGTGTGTGTCTTTGTTACTTGGTGTAATTGTATGTCTTTGTTACTTGGTGTCATTGTATGTCTGTGTTACTTGGTGTAAGTGTATGTCTTTGTTACTTGGTGTCAGTGTATGTCTTTGTGACTTGTTGTCAGTGTCTGTCTTTGTTACTGGGTGGCAGTGTCTGTCTTCGTTACTTGGTGTCAGTGTTTGTCTTTGTTACCATGTGTCATTGTCTGTATTTGTGACTTGGTGTCAGTGTATTTCTTTGTTACTTGGTGTCAGTGTATGTCTTTGTTACTTGGTGTAAGTGTGTGTCTGTGTTACTGGGTATCAGTGTATAACTTTGTTACTTGGTGTAAGTGTGTGTCTTTGTTACTTGGTGTCAGTGTATGTCAAAATACTTGGTGTAAGTGTATGTCTTTGTTACTTGGTGTAATTGTCTGTCTTTATTACCTGGTGTCAGTGTATGTCTGTGTTACTTGGTGTAAGTGTGTGTCTTTGTTACTTGGTGTAAGTGTATGTCTTTGTGACTTGTTGTAAGTGTATGTCTTTTTTACTGGGTTTCAGTGTGTGTCTGTGTTACTTGGTGTCAGTGTATCTCTGTCTTACTTGGTGAAGTGTATGTCTTTGTTACTTGGTGTCAGTGCATGTCTTTGTTGCTTGGTGTAAGTGTGTGTCTGTGTTACTGGGTATCAGTGTATGTCTTTGTTACTTGGTGTCAGTGTATGTCTTTGTGAATTGGTGTCAGTGTATGACTTTGTTACTGGGTGTCACTGTATGTCTTTGTGACTTTGTGTCAGTGTATGTCTTTGTTACTGGGTGTCAGCTTATGTCTTTGTTACTTGGTGTCAGTGTATGTCTTTGTTACTTGGTATCAGTGTATGTCTGTGTTACTTGGTGTAAGTGTGTGTCTTTGTTACTTGGTGTAAGTGTGTGTCTGTGTCACTGGGTATCAGTGTATGTCTGTGTCACTGGGTATCAGTGTATGTCTTTGTTACTTGGTGTCAGTGTATGTCGTTGTTACTTGGTGTAAGTGTGTGTCTGTGTTACTTGGTATCAGTGTAT
The DNA here is from genome assembly GCF_036365525.1 of Heterodontus francisci. NCBI lineage: Eukaryota > Metazoa > Chordata > Chondrichthyes > Heterodontiformes > Heterodontidae > Heterodontus > Heterodontus francisci. The sequence goes on along the minus strand of NW_027141501.1, from coordinate 554,338 downwards.
GTTTTTGTTACTTGGTGTAAGTGTGTGTCTGTGTTACTGGGTAACAGTGTACGTCTTTGTTACTTGGTGTAAGTGTGTGTCTGTGTTACTTGTTATCAGCGTATGTTTTTGTTACTTGGTGTAAGTATGTGTCTGTGTTACTGGGTAACAGTGTATGTCTTTGTTACTTGGTGTCAGTGTATGTCTGTGTTACTTGGTGTAAGTGTGTGTCTTTGTTACTTGGTGTAATTGTATGTCTTTGTTACTTGGTGTCATTGTATGTCTGTGTTACTTGGTGTAAGTGTATGTCTTTGTTACTTGGTGTCAGTGTCTGTCTTTGTGACTTGTTGTCAGTGTCTGTCTTTGTTACTGGGTGGCAGTGTCTGTCTTCGTTACTTGGTGTCAGTGTTTGTCTTTGTTACCATGTGTCAGTGTCTGTCTTTGTGACTTGGTGTCAGTGTATGTCTTTGTTACTTGGTGTCAGTGTATGTCTTTGTTACTTGGTGTAAGTGTGTGTCTGTGTTACTGGGTATCAGTGTATATCTTTGTTACTTGGTGTAAGTGTGTGCCTTTGTTACTTGGTGTCAGTGTATGTCAAAATAGTTGGTGTAAGTGTATGTCTTTGTTACTTGGTGTAATTGTCTGTCTTTATTACCTGGTGTCAGTGTATGTCTGTGTTACTTGGTGTAAGTGTGTGTCTTTGTTACTTGGTGTAAGTGTATGTCTTTGTGACTTGGTGTAAGTGTATGTCTTTTTTACTGGGTGTCAGTGTGTGTCTGTGTTACTTGGTGTCAGTGTATCTCTGTGTTACTTGGTGAAGTGTATGTCTTTGTTACTTGGTGTCAGTGCATGTCTTTGTTGCTTGGTGTAAGTGTGTGTCTGTGTTACTGGGTATCAGTGCATGTCTTTGTTACTTGGTGTCAGTGTATGTCTTTGTGAATTGGTGTAAGTGTGTGTCTGTGTCACTGGGTATCAGTGTATGTCTGTGTCACTGGGTATCAGTGTATGTCTTTGTTACTTGGCGTCAGTGTATGTCGTTGTTACTTGGTGTAAGTGTGTGTCTGTGTTACTTGGTGTAAGTGTATGTTTTTGTTACTTGGTGTAAGTGTGTGTCTGTGTTACTGGGTAACAGTGTACGTCTTTGTTACTTGGTGTCAATGTATGTCTGTGTTACTTGTTGTAAGTGTGTGTCTCTGTTACTTGGTGTAATTGTATGTCTTTGTTACTTGGTGTCATTGTATGTCTGTGTTACTTGGTGTAAGTGTCTGTCTTTGTTACTTGTTGTCAGTGTATGTCTTTGTGACTTGTTGTCTGTGTCTGTCTTTGTTACTGTGTGGCAGTGTCTGTCTTCGTTACTTGGTGTCAGTGTTTGTCTTTGTTACCGTTTGTCAGTGTCTGTCTTAGTGACTTGGTGTCTGTGTATGTCTTTGTTACTTGGTGTCAGTGTCTGTCTTTGTTACTTGGTGTCAGTGTCTGTCTTTGTTACTTGGTGTAAGTGTGTGTCTGTGTTACTGGGTATCAGTGTATATATTTGTTACTTGGTGTAAGTGTGTGTCTGTGTTACTGAGTATTATTGAATGTCTTTGCTACATGGTGACAGTGTATGTCTGTGTTACTTGGTGTAATTGTGTGTCTTTGTTACTTGGTGTAATTGTATGTCTTTGTTACTTGGTGTCAGTGGACCTCTGTGTTATTGGTGTAAGTGTATCTCTTTGCTACTTGGTGTCAGTGTATGTCTTTGTTACTTCGTGTAAGTGTGTGTCTGTGTTACTTGGTGTAAGTGTGTGTCTGTGTTACTTGGTATCAGTGTATGTCTTTGTTACTTGGTGTCAATTTATGTCTGTGTTACTTGGTGTAAATGTGTGTCTTTGTTACTTGGTGTAATTGTATGTCTTTGTTACTTGGTGTCAGTGTATGTCTTTGTTACTTGGTGTAAGTGAGTGTTTGTGTTACTTGGTGTAAGTGTGTGTCTGTGTTACTGGGTAACAGTGCATGTCTTTGTTACTTGGTGTCAGTGTATGTCTGTGTTACTTGGTGTAAGTGTGTGTCTTTGTTACTTGGCGTCAGTGGATGTCTTTGTTGCTTGGTGTAAGTGTGTATCTGTGTTACTGGTTAGCAGTGTCTGTCTTTGTTACTTGGTGTCAGTGTATGTATTTGTGACTTGGTGTCAGTGTATGTCTTTGTTACTGGGTGTCACTGTCTGTCTTTGTGACTTTGTGTCAGTGTATGTTTTTGTTACTGTGTGTCAGTTTATGTCTTTGTTACTTGGTGTCAGTGTATGTCTTTGTTACTTGGTGTCAGTGTTTATCTGTGTTACTTGGTGTAAGTGTGTGTCTGTGTTGCTGGGTATCAGTGTATGTCTTTGTTACTTGGTGTCAGTGTATGTCGTTGTTACTTGGTGTATGTGTGTGTCTGTGTTACTGGGTGTCAGTGTATGTCTTTGTTACTTGGTATCAGTGTATGTCTGTGTTGCTTGGTGTAAGTGTGTGTCTTTAATACTTGGTGTAAGTGTATGTCTTTGTTACTTGGTGTCAGTGTATGTCTGTGTTACTTTGTGTAAGTGTTTGTCTTTGTTACTTTTGTCAGTGTTTGTCTTTGTTACTTTGTGGAAGTGTGTGTTTTGTTACTGGGTATCAGTGTATGTCTTTGTGACTTGGAGTCAGTGTATGTCTATGTTACTGGGTGTCAGTGTATGTCTTTGAGACTTGGTGTCAGAGTTTGTCTCTGTTAGTCTTTGTTACTTTGTGTCAGTGTCTGTCTGTGTATGTCTTTGTTACTGTGTGTCAGTGTTTCTCTATGTTACTGGGTGTCAGTGTGTGTTTGTTTGTGTTACTGGGTGTCAGTGTGTGCCTGTGTTACTTGGTGTAAGTGTACGTCTTTGTTTCTTGGTGTCAGTGGATGTCTTTGTTACTTGGTGTCAGTGTATGTCTTTGTGAATTGGTGTCAGTGTATGACTTTGTTACTGGGTGTCACTGTATGTCTTTGTGACTTTGTGTCAGTGTATGTCTTTGTTACTGGGTGTCAGCTTATGTCTTTGTTACTTGGTGTCAGTGTATGTCTTTGTTACTTGGTATCAGTGTATGTCTGTGTTACTTGGTGTAAGTGTGTGTCTTTGTTACTTGGTGTAAGTGTGTGTCTGTGTCACTGGGTATCAGTGTATGTCTGTGTCACTGGGTATCAGTGTATGTCTTTGTTACTTGGTGTCAGTGTATGTCGTTGTTACTTGGTGTAAGTGTGTGTCTGTGTTACTTGGTATCAGTGTATGTTTTTGTTACTTGGTGTAAGTGTGTGTCTGTGTTACTGGGTAACAGTGTACGTCTTTGTTACTTGGTGTAAGTGTGTGTCTGTGTTACTTGTTATCAGCGTATGTTTTTGTTACTTGGTGTAAGTATGTGTCTGTGTTACTGGGTAACAGTGTATGTCTTTGTTACTTGGTGTCAGTGTATGTCTGTGTTACTTGGTGTAAGTGTGTGTCTTTGTTACTTGGTGTAATTGTATGTCTTTGTTACTTGGTGTCATTGTATGTCTGTGTTACTTGGTGTAAGTGTATGTCTTTGTTACTTGGTGTCAGTGTCTGTCTTTGTGACTTGTTGTCAGTGTCTGTCTTTGTTACTGGGTGGCAGTGTCTGTCTTCGTTACTTGGTGTCAGTGTTTGTCTTTGTTACCATGTGTCAGTGTCTGTCTTTGTGACTTGGTGTCAGTGTATGTCTTTGTTACTTGGTGTCAGTGTATGTCTTTGTTACTTGGTGTAAGTGTGTGTCTGTGTTACTGGGTATCAGTGTATATCTTTGTTACTTGGTGTAAGTGTGTGCCTTTGTTACTTGGTGTCAGTGTATGTCAAAATAGTTGGTGTAAGTGTATGTCTTTGTTACTTGGTGTAATTGTCTGTCTTTATTACCTGGTGTCAGTGTATGTCTGTGTTACTTGGTGTAAGTGTGTGTCTTTGTTACTTGGTGTAAGTGTATGTCTTTGTGACTTGGTGTAAGTGTATGTCTTTTTTACTGGGTGTCAGTGTGTGTCTGTGTTACTTGGTGTCAGTGTATCTCTGTGTTACTTGGTGAAGTGTATGTCTTTGTTACTTGGTGTCAGTGCATGTCTTTGTTGCTTGGTGTAAGTGTGTGTCTGTGTTACTGGGTATCAGTGCATGTCTTTGTTACTTGGTGTCAGTGTATGTCTTTGTGAATTGGTGTAAGTGTGTGTCTGTGTCACTGGGTATCAGTGTATGTCTGTGTCACTGGGTATCAGTGTATGTCTTTGTTACTTGGCGTCAGTGTATGTCGTTGTTACTTGGTGTAAGTGTGTGTCTGTGTTACTTGGTGTAAGTGTATGTTTTTGTTACTTGGTGTAAGTGTGTGTCTGTGTTACTGGGTAACAGTGTACGTCTTTGTTACTTGGTGTCAATGTATGTCTGTGTTACTTGTTGTAAGTGTGTGTCTCTGTTACTTGGTGTAATTGTATGTCTTTGTTACTTGGTGTCATTGTATGTCTGTGTTACTTGGTGTAAGTGTCTGTCTTTGTTACTTGTTGTCAGTGTATGTCTTTGTGACTTGTTGTCTGTGTCTGTCTTTGTTACTGTGTGGCAGTGTCTGTCTTCGTTACTTGGTGTCAGTGTTTGTCTTTGTTACCGTTTGTCAGTGTCTGTCTTAGTGACTTGGTGTCTGTGTATGTCTTTGTTACTTGGTGTCAGTGTCTGTCTTTGTTACTTGGTGTCAGTGTCTGTCTTTGTTACTTGGTGTAAGTGTGTGTCTGTGTTACTGGGTATCAGTGTATATATTTGTTACTTGGTGTAAGTGTGTGTCTGTGTTACTGAGTATTATTGAATGTCTTTGCTACATGGTGACAGTGTATGTCTGTGTTACTTGGTGTAATTGTGTGTCTTTGTTACTTGGTGTAATTGTATGTCTTTGTTACTTGGTGTCAGTGGACCTCTGTGTTATTGGTGTAAGTGTATGTCTTTGCTACTTGGTGTCAGTGTATGTCTTTGTTACTTCGTGTAAGTGTGTGTCTGTGTTACTTGGTGTAAGTGTGTGTCTGTGTTACTTGGTATCAGTGTATGTCTTTGTTACTTGGTGTCAATTTATGTCTGTGTTACTTGGTGTAAATGTGTGTCTTTGTTACTTGGTGTAATTGTATGTCTTTGTTACTTGGTGTCAGTGTATGTCTTTGTTACTTGGTGTAAGTGAGTGTTTGTGTTACTTGGTGTAAGTGTGTGTCTGTGTTACTGGGTAACAGTGCATGTCTTTGTTACTTGGTGTCAGTGTATGTCTGTGTTACTTGGTGTAAGTGTGTGTCTTTGTTACTTGGCGTCAGTGGATGTCTTTGTTGCTTGGTGTAAGTGTGTATCTGTGTTACTGGTTAGCAGTGTCTGTCTTTGTTACTTGGTGTCAGTGTATGTCTTTGTGACTTGGTGTCAGTGTATGTCTTTGTTACTGGGTGTCACTGTCTGTCTTTGTGACTTTGTGTCATTGTATGTTTTTGTTACTGTGTGTCAGTTTATGTCTTTGTTACTTGGTGTCAGTGTATGTCTTTGTTACTTGGTGTCAGTGTTTATCTGTGTTACTTGGTGTAAGTGTGTGTCTGTGTTGCTGGGTATCAGTGTATGTCTTTGTTACTTGGTGTCAGTGTATGTCGTTGTTACTTGGTGTATGTGTGTGTCTGTGTTACTGGGTGTCAGTGTATGTCTTTGTTACTTGGTATCAGTGTATGTCTGTGTTGCTTGGTGTAAGTGTGTGTCTTTAATACTTGGTGTAAGTGTATGTCTTTGTTACTTGGTGTCAGTGTATGTCTGTGTTACTTTGTGTAAGTGTTTGTCTTTGTTACTTTTGTCAGTGTTTGTCTTTGTTACTTTGTGGAAGTGTGTGTTTTGTTACTGGGTATCAGTGTATGTCTTTGTGACTTGGAGTCAGTGTATGTCTATGTTACTGGGTGTCAGTGTATGTCTTTGTGACTTGGTGTCAGAGTTTGTCTCTGTTAGTCTTTGTTACTTTGTGTCAGTGTCTGTCTGTGTATGTCTTTGTTACTGTGTGTCAGTGTTTCTCTATGTTACTGGGTGTCAGTGTGTGTTTGTTTGTGTTACTGGGTGTCAGTGTGTGCCTGTGTTACTTGGTGTAAGTGTACGTCTTTGTTTCTTGGTGTCAGTGGATGTCTTTGTTACTTGGTGTCAGTGTTTGTCTTTGTCACTTGGTGTCAGTGTATGTCTTTGTTACTGGGTGTCAGTGTATGTCTTTGTTACTTGTTGTAAGTGTGTGTCTGTGTTACTGGGTATCAGTGTATGTCTTTGTTTCTTGGTGTCAGTGTATGTCTTTGTTACTTGGTGTCAGTGTATGTCTGTGTTGCTGGGTACCAGCGCATGTCTTTGTTACATGGTGTCAGTGTATGTCTGTGTTACTTGGTGTAAGTGCGTGTCTGTGTTACTGGGGATCAGTGTATGTGTTTGTGACTTGGTGTCAGTGTCTGTATTTGTTACTGGGTGTCAGTGTATGTCTTTGTTACTTGGTGTAAGTGTGTGTCTGTGTTACTGGGTATCAGTGTAGGTCTTTGTGACTTGGTGTCAGTGTATGTCTTTGTTACTGGGTGTCAGTGTATGGCTTTGTGACTTCGTGTCAGTGTGTGTCTCTGTTAGTCTTTGTTACTTGGTGTCAGTGTCTGTCTGTGTATGTCTTTGTTACTGTGTGTCAGTGTTTCTCTATGTTACTGGGTGTCAGTGTGTGTCTGTTTGTGTTCCTGGGTGTCAGTGTGTGTATGTGTTACTTGGTGTAAGTGTATGTCTTTGTTTCTTGGTGTCAGTGGATGTCTTTGTTACTTGGTGTCAGTGTTTGTCTTTGTTACTTGGTGTAAGTGTGTGTCTGTGTTACTGGGTATCAGTGTATGTCTTTGCTTCTTGGTGTCTGTGTATGTCTTTGTTACTTGGTGTCAGTGTATGTCTGTGTTACTGGGTATCAGTGCATGTCTTTGTTACATGATGTCAGTGTATGTCTGTGTTACTTGGTGTAAGTGTGTGTCTTTGTTACTTGGTGTAATTGTATGTCTTTGTTACTTGGTGTCAGTGTATGTCTGTGTTCCGTGGTGTAATTGTATGTCTTTGTTACTTGGTGTCAGTGTATGTCTTTGTTACTTGGTGGAAGTGTGTGTCTGTGTTACTTGGTGTAAGTGTGTGTCTGTGTTACTTGGTATCAGTGTATGTCTTTGTTACTTGGTGTAAGTGTGTGTCTGTGTTACTGGGTAACAGTGTATGTCTTTGTTACTTGGTGTCAGTGTATGTCTGTGTTACTTGGTGTAAGTGTTTGTCTTTGTTACTTGGTATCAGTGTATGTATTTGTGACTTGGTGTCAGCGTATGTCTTTGTTACTGGGTGTCAGTGTGTGTCTTTGTGACTTGGTGTCAGTGTATGTCTTTGTTACTTGGTGTATGTGTGTGTCTGTGTTACTGGGTATCAGTGTATGTCTTTGTGACTTGGTGTCAGTGTATGTCTTTGTTACTGGGTGTCAGTGTGTGTCTTTGTGACTTGGTGTAAGTGTATGTCTATGTTACTGGGTATCAGTGCATGTCTTTGTTATTTGTTGTCAGTGTATGTCAAAATCGTTGGTGTAAGTGTATGTCTTTGTTACTTGGTGTAATTGTCTGTCTTTGTTACTTGGTGTCAGTGTTTGTCTGTGTTACTTGGTGTAGATGTGTGTCTTTGTGACTTCGTGTAAGTGTATGTCTTTGTTACTTGGTATCAGTGTATGTCTTTGTTACTTGGTGTCAGTGTGTGTCTGTGTTACTGGGCATCAGTGTATGTCTTTTTTACTGGGTGTCAGTGTGTGTCTGTGTTACTTGGTGTCAGTGTATGTCTTTGTTACTGTGTATCAGTGTTTCTCTGTGTTACTGGGTGTCAGTGTGTGTTTGTTTGTGTTACGGGGTGTCAGTGTGTGTCTTTGTGACTTGGTGTCAGTGTATGTCTTTGTTACTTGGTGTCTGTGTGTCTATGTTACTGGGTATCAGTGTATGTCTTTGTTACTTGGTGTCAGTGTGTGTCATAATACTTGGTGTAAGTGTATGTCTTTGTTACTTGGTGTAATTTTCTGTCTTTGTTACTTGGTGTCAGTGTATGTCTGTGTTACTTGGTGTAAGTGTGTGTCTTTGTTACTTGGTGTCAGTGTATGTCTGTGTTACCTGGTGTCAGTGTGTTTGTTTGTGTTACTGGGTGTCAGCGTGTGTCTGTGTTACTTTGTGTAAGTGTGTGTCTGTGTTACTGGGTATCAGTGTATGTCTTTGAGACTTGGTGTCAGTGTATGTCTTTGTTACTTGGTCTCAGTGTATGTCTTTGTTACTGGGTGTCACTGTCTGTCTTTGTGACTTTGTGTCAGTGTATGTTTTTGTTACTGTGTGTCAGTTTATGTCTTTGTTACTTGGTGTCAGTGTATGTCTTTGTTACTTGGTGACAGTGTTTATCTGTGTTACTTGGTGTAAGTGTGTGTCTTTGTTACTTGGTGTAAGAGTGTGTCTGTGTTGCTGGGTTTCAGTGTATGTCTTTGTTACTTGGTGTCAGTGTATGTCGTTGTTACTTGGTGTATGTGTGTGTCTGTGTTACTTGGTGTCAGTGTATGTCTTTGTTACTTTTGTCAGTGTTTGTCTTTGTTACTTTGTGGAAGTGTGTGTCTTTGTTACTGGGTATCAGTGTATGTCTTTGTGACTTGGAGTCAGTCTATGTCTATGTTACTGGGTGTCAGTGTATGGCTTTGTGACTTGGTGTCAGAGTGTGTCTCTGTTAGTCTTTGTTACTTTGTGTCAGTGTCTGTCTGTGTATCTCTTTGTTACTGTGTGTCAGTGTCTCTCTATGTTACTGGGTGTCAGTGTGTGTTTGTTTGTGTTGCTGGGTGTCAGTGTGTGCCTGTGTTACTTGGTGTAAGTGTACGTCTTTGTTTCTTGGTGTCAGTGGATGTCTTTGTTACTTGGTGTCAGTGTTTGTCTTTGTTACTTGGTGTCAGTGTATGTCTTTGTTACTGGGTGTCAGTGTATGTCTTTGTTACTTGTTGTAAGTGTGTGTCTGTGTTACTGGGTATCAGTGTATGTCTTTGTTTCTTGGTGTCAGTGTATGTCTTTGTTACTTGGTGTCAGTGTATGTCTGTGTTGCTGGGTATCAGCGCATGTCTTTGTTACATGGTGTCAGAGTATGTCTGTGTTACTTGGTGTAAGTGCGTGTCTTTATTACTGGGGATCAGTGTATGTGTTTGTGACTTGGTATCAGTGCATGTCTTTGTTACTGGGTGTCAGTGTATGTCTTTGTTACTTGGTGTAAGTGTGTGTCTGTGTTACTGGGTATCAGTGTAGGTCTTTGTGACTTGGTGTCAGTGTATGTCTTTGTTACTGGGTGTCAGTGTATGTCTTTGTGACTTGGTGTCAGTGTGTGTCTCTGTTAGTCTTTGTTACTTGGTGTCAGTGTCTGTCTGTGTATGTCTTTGTTACTGTGTGTCAGTGTTTCTCTATGTTACTGGGTGTCACTGTGTGTCTGTTTGTGTTACTGGGTGTCAGTGTGTGTCTGTGTTACTTGGTGCAAGTGTATGTCTTTGTTTCTTGGTGTCAGTGGATGTCTTTGTTACTTGGTATCAGTGTATGTCTTTGTTACTTGGTGTAAGTGTGTGTCTGTGTTACTGGGTAACAGTGTATGTCTTTGTTTCTTGGTGTCAGTGTATGTCTGTGTTACTTGGTGTAAGTGTGTGTCTTTGTTACTTGGTATCAGTGTATGTATTTGTGACTTGGTGTCAGCGTATGTCTTTGTTACTGGGGGTCAGTGTGTGTCTTTGTGACTTGGTGTAAGTGTGTGTCTGTGTTACTGGGTATCAGTGTATGTCTTTGTTACTTGGTGTATGTGTGTGTCTGTGTTACTGGGTATCAGTGTATGTCTTTGTGACTTGGTGTCAGTGTATGTCTTTGTTACTGGGTGTCAGTGTGTGTCTTTGTGACTTGGTGTAAGTGTATGTCTATGTTACTGGGTATCAGTGCATGTCTTTGTTATTTAGTGTCAGTGTATGTCAAAATCGTTAGTGTAAGTGTATGTCTTTGTTACTTGGTGTAATTGTCTGTCTTTGTTACTTGGTGTCAGTGTGTGTCTGTGTTCCTGGGTATCAGTGTATTTCTTTGTTACTTGGTGTCAGTATATGTCTTTGTTACTTGGTGAAAGTGTGTGTCTGTGTTACTGGGTATCAGTGTATGTCTTTGCTACTTGGTATCAGTGTTTGTCTTTGTGAATTGGTGTCAGTGTATGTCTTTGTTACTGGGTGTCAGTGTGTGACTGTGTTAGTTGGTGTCAGTGTATGTCTTTGTTACTTGGTGTAAGTGTGTGTCTGTGTTACTGGGTATCAGTGTCTGTCTTTGTTACTTGGTGTAAGTGTGTGTCTTTGTTACTTGGTGTAATTGTCTGTCTTTGTTACTTGGTGTCAGTGTATGTCTGTGTTACTTGGTGTTAGTGTGTGTCTGTGTTACTTGTTGTCAGTGTGTGTCTGTGATCCTGGGTATCTGTGTATTTCTTTGTTACTTGGTGTCAGTATATGTCTTTGTTACTTGGTGTAAGTGTGTGTCTGTGTTACTTGTTGTCAGTGTGTGTCTGTGTTCCTGGGTATCAGTGTATTTCTTTGTTACTTGGTGTCAGTGTATGTCTGTGTTACTTGGTGTAAGTGTGTGTCTGTGTTACTTGGTGTAAGTGTGTGTCTGTGTTACTGGGTATCAGTGTAGGTCTTTGTGACTTGGTGTCAGTGTATGTCTTTGTTACTGGGTGTCAGTGTATGTCTTTGTGACTTGGTGTCAGTGTGTGTCTCTGTTAGTCTTTGTTACTTGGTGTCAGTGTCTGTCTGTGTATGTCTTTGTTACTGTGTGTCAGTGTTTCTCTATGTTACTGGGTGTCAGTGTGTGTCTGTTTGTGTTACTGGGTGTCAGTGTGTGTCTGTGTTACTTGGTGCAAGTGTATGTCTTTGTTTCTTGGTGTCAGTGGATGTCTTTGTTACTTGTTGTCAGTGTTTGTCTTTGTTACTTGGTGTAAGTGTGTGTCTGTGTTACTGGGTATCAGTGTATGTCTTTGTTTCTTGGTGTCTGTGCATGTCTTTGTTACATGGTGTCAGTGTATTTCTGTGTTACTTGGTGTAAGTGTGTGTCTTTGTTACTTGGTGTAATTGTATGTCTTTGTTACTTGGTGTCAGTGTATGTCTGTGTTCCGTGGTGTAAGTGTATGTCTTTGTTACTTGGTGTCAGTGTATGTCTTTGTTACTTGGTGGAAGTGTGTGTCTGTGTTACTTGGTGTAAGTGTGTGTCTGTGTTACTTGGTATCAGTGTATGTCTTTGTTACTTGGTGTAAGTGTGTGTCTGTGTTACTGGGTAACAGTGTATGTCTTTGTTACTTGGTGTCAGTGTATGTCTGTGTTACTTGGTGTAAGTGTGTGTCTTTGTTACTTGGTATCAGTGTATGTATTTGTGACTTGGTGTCAGCGTATGTCTTTGTTACTGGGGGTCAGTGTGTGTCTTTGTGACTTGGTGTAAGTGTGTGTCTGTGTTACTGGGTATCAGTGTATGTCTTTGTTACTTGGTGTATGTGTGTGTCTGTGTTACTGGGTATCAGTGTATGTCTTTGTGACTTGGTGTCAGTGTATGTCTTTGTTACTGGGTGTCAGTGTGTGTCTTTGTGACTTGGTGTAAGTGTATGTCTATGTTACTGGGTATCAGTGCATGTCTTTGTTATTTAGTGTCAGTGTATGTCAAAATCGTTAGTGTAAGTGTATGTCTTTGTTACTTGGTGTAATTGTCTGTCTTTGTTACTTGGTGTCAGTGTGTGTCTGTGTTCCTGGGTATCAGTGTATTTCTTTGTTACTTGGTGTCAGTATATGTCTTTGTTACTTGGTGTCAGTGTCTGTCAAAATACTTGGTGTAAGTGTACGTCTTTGTTGCTTGGTGTAATTGTCTGTGTTTGTTACTTGGTGTCAATGTATGTCTGTGTTACCTGGTGTCAGTGTGTTTGTTTGTGTTACTGGGTGTCAGTGTGTGTCTGTGTTACTTGGTGTAAGTCTGTGTCTTTGTTGCTTGGTGTCCGTGTGTGTCTGCGTTACTGGGTGTCAGTGTATGTCTTTGTTTCTGGGTGTCAGTGTATGTCTTTGTTACTTGGTGTAAGTGTGTGGCTGTGTTACTGGGTGTCAGTGTATGTCTGTGTTACTTGGTGTCAGTGTATGTCTGTGTTACCTGGTGTCAGTGTGTTTGTTTGTGTTACTGGGTGTCAGTGTGTGTCTGTGTTGCTTGGTGTAAGTGTGTGTCTGTGTTACTGGGTATCAGTGTATGTCTTTGTGACTTGGTGTCAGTGTATGCCTGTGTTACTTGGTGTAAGTGTGTGTCTGTGTTACTGGGTGACAGTGTGTGTCTATGTTACTGGGTATCAGTGTATGTCTTTGTTACTTGGTGTCAGTGTCTGTCAAAATACTTGGTGTAAGTGTACGTCTTTGTTGCTTGGTGTAATTGTCTGTCTTTGTTACTTGGTGTCAATGTATGTCTGTGTTACCTGGTGTCAGTGTGTTTGTTTGTGTTACTGGGTGTCAGTGTGTGTCTGTGTTACTTGGTGTAAGTCTGTGTCTTTGTTACTTGGTGTCCGTGTGTGTCTGCGTTACTGGGTGTCAGTGTATGTCTTTGTTTCTGGGTGTCAGTGTATGTCTTTGTTACTTGGTGTAAGTGTGTGTCTGTCTTACTGGGTATCAGTGTATGTCTTTGTGACTTGGTGTCAGTGTATGTCTTTGTTACTGGGTGTCAGTGTGTGTCTTTGTGAATTGGTGTCAGTGTATGTCTTTGTTACTTGGTGTAAGTGTGTCTGCGTTACTGGGTATCAGTGTATGTCTTTGTTACTTGGTGTCAGTGTCTGTCAAAATACTTGGTGTCAGTGTATGTCTTTGTTGCTTGAAGTCAGTGTATGTCTGTGTTACTTGGTGTCAGTGTGTGTCTGTGTTACTGGGTATCAGTGTATGTCTTTGTGACTTGGTATCAGTGTATGTCTTTGTGACTTGGTGTCAGTGTATGTCTGTGTTACTTGGTGTAAGTGTGCGTCTGTGTTAATGGGTATCATGTATGCCTTTGTTACTTGGTGTCAGTGTATGTCAAAATACTTGGTGTAAGTGTACGTCTTTGTTACTTGGTGTAATTGTATGTCTTTGTTACTTGGTGTCAGTGTGTGTCTGTGTTACTGGGTATCAGTATATGTCTTTGTGACTTGGTATCAGTGTATGTCTTTGTGACTTGGTGTCAGTGTATGTCTTTGTTACTTGGTGTCAGTGTGTGACTGTGTTAGTTGGTGTCAGTGTATGTCTTTGTTACTTGGTGTAAGTGTGTGTCTGTGTTACTGGGTATCAGTGTCTGTCTTTGTTACTTGGTGTAAGTGTGTGTCTTTGTTACTTGGTGTAATTGTATGTCTTTGTTACTTGGTGTCAGTGTATGTCTGTGTTACTTGGTGTCAGTGTATGTCTGTGTTACTTGTTGTAAGTGTGTGTCTGTGTTCCTGGGTATCAGTGTATGTCTTTGTTACTTGGTGTCAGTATATGTCTGTGTTACTTGGTGTAAGTGTGTGTCTGTGTTACTGGGTATCAGTGTATGTCTTTGTTACTTGGTGTCAGTGTATGTCTGTGTTACTTGGTGTAAGTGTGTGTCTGTGTTACTGGGTGACAGTGTGTGTCTATGTTACTTGGTGTAAGTGTGTGTCTTTGTTACTTGGTGTCCGTGTGTGTCTGTGTGACTTGGTGTAAGTGTGTGTCTGTGTTACTTGGTGTAATTGTATGTCTTTGTTACTTGGTGTCAGTGTATGTCTGTGTACTTGGTGTAAGTGTGTGTCTTTGTTACTTGGTGCAATTGTATGTCTTTGTTTCTTGGTGTCAGTGTATGTCTGTATTACTTGGTGTAAGTGTATGTCTTTGTTACTTGGTGTCAGTGTATGTCTGTGTTACTTGGTGTAAGTGTGTGTCTGTGTTACTGGGTATCAGTGTTTGTCTTTGTTACTTGGTGTCAGTGTATGTCTGTGTTGCTTGTTGTAAATGTGTGTCTGTGTTACCGGGTGTCAGTGTCTGTCTTTGTTACTTGGTGTAAGTGTGTGTCTGTGTTACTGGGTATCAGTGTATGTCTTTTTTACTTGGTGTCAGTGTATGTCTGTGTTACTTGGTGTAATTGTGTGTCTGTGTTACTGGGTGTCAGTGTGTGTCTGTGTTACTTGGTGTAAGTGTGTGTCGTTGTTACTTGGTGTCCGTTTGTGTCTGCGTGACTTGGTGTAAGTGTGTGTCTGTGTTACTTTGTGTAATTGTATGTCTTTGTTACTTGGTGTCAGTGTATGTCTGTGTTACTTGGTGGAAGTGTGTGTCTTTGTTACTTGGTGTAATTGTATGTCTTTGTTACTTGGTGTCAGTGTATGTCTGTGTTACTTGATGTAAGTGTATGTCTTTGTTACTTGGTGTCAGTGTGTGTCTGTGTTACCTGGTGTAAGTGTGTGTCTGCGTTCCTGGGTATCAGTGTATGTCTTTGTTGCTTGGTGTCAGTGTATGTCTGTGTTACTTGGTGTAAGTGTGTGTCTGTGTTACTGGGTATCAGTGTCTGTCTTTGTTACTTGGTGCAAGTGTGTGTCTGTGTTACTGGGTATCAGTGTATGTCTGTGTTACTGGGTGTCAGTGTGTGTCTGTGTTACTTGGTGTCCGTGTGTGTCTGTGTTACTGGGTGTCAGTGTATGTCTTTGTTGCCGGGTGTCAGTGTATGTCATTGTTACTTGGTGTAAGTGTGTTTCTGTGTTACTGGGTATCAGTGTCTGTCTTAGTTACTTGGTGTCAGTGTGTGTCTGTGTTACTGGGTATCAGTGTATGTCTTTGTGACTTGGTATCAGTGTATGTCTTTGTTCCTGTGTATCAGTGTTTCCCTTTGTTACTGGGTGTCAGTGTGTGTTTGTTTGTGTTACTGGGTGTCATTGTGTGTCTTTGTGACTTGGTGTCAGTTTATGTCTTTGTTGCTTGGTGTCAGTGTGTGTCTATGTTACTAGGTATCAGTGTCTGTCTTTGTTACTTGGTGTCAGTGTATGTCAAAATACTTGGTGTAAGTGTATGTCTTTGTTACTTGGTGTAATTGTCTGTCTTTGTTACTTGGTGTCAGTGTATGTCTGTGTTACTTGGTGTAAGTGCGTGTCTTTGTTACTTGGTGTCAGTGTATGTCTTTGTTACTGGGTGTCAGTGTGTGTCTTTGTGACTTGCTGTCAAAGTATGTCTTTGTTACTTGGTGTAAGAGTGTGTCTGCGTTACTGGGTATCAGTGTATGTCTTTGTTACTTGGTGTCAGTGTGTGTCAGTGTTACTGGGTATCAGTATATGTCTTTGTGACTTGGTATCAGTGTTTGTCTTTGTGAATTGGTGTCAGTGTATGTCTTTGTTACTGGGTGTCAGTGTGTGACTGTGTTAGTTGGTGTCAGTGTATGTCTTTGTTATTTGGTGTAAGTGTGTGTCTGTGTTACTGGGTATCAGTGTTTGTCTTTGTTACTTGGTGTAAGTGTGTGTCTTTGTTACTTGGTGTAATTGTATGTCTTTGTTACTTGGTGTCAGTGTATGTCTGTGTTACTTGGTGTTAGTGTATGTCTTTGTTACTTGGTGTAAGTGTGTGTCTGTGTTACCTGTTGTCAGTGTGTGTCTGTGTTCCTGGGTATCAGTGTATGTCTTTGTTACTTGGTGTCAGTATATGTCTTTGTTACTTGGTGTAAGTGTGTGTCTGTGTTACTGGGTATCAGTGTATGTCTTTGCTACTTGGTGTCAGTGTATGTCTGTGTTACTTGGTGTCAGTGTGTGTCTGTGTTACTGGGTGACAGTGTGTGTCTATGTTACTGGGTATCAGTGTATGTCTTTGTTACTTGGTGTCAGTGTCTGTCAAAATACTTGGTGTAAGTGTACGTCTTTGTTGCTTGGTGTAATTGTCTGTCTTTGTTACTTGGTGTCAATGTATGTCTGTGTTACCTGGTGTCAGTGTGTTTGTTTGTGTTACTGGGTGTCAGTGTGTGTCTGTGTTACTTGGTGTAAGTCTGTGTCTTTGTTACTTGGTGTCCGTGTGTGTCTGCGTTACTGGGTGTCAGTGTATGTCTTTGTTTCTGGGTGTCAGTGTCTGTCTTTGTTACTTGGTGTAAGTGTGTGTCTGTGTTACTGGGTGTCAGTGTATGTCTGTGTTACTTGGTGTAAGTGTGTGTCTGTGTTACTGGGTATCAGTGTATGTCTGTGTTACTGGGTGTCAGTGTGTGTCTGTGTTACTTGGTGTCCGTGTGTGTCTGTGTTACTGGGTGTCAGTGTATGTCTTTGTTACCGGGTGTCAGTGTATGTCTTTGTTACTTGGTGTAAGTGTGTTTCTGTGTTACTGGGTATCAGTGTCTGCCTTTGTTACTTGGTGTAAGTGTGTTTCTGTGTTACTGGGTATCAGTGTATGTCTTTCTTACTTGGTGTCAGTGTATGTCTGTGTTACTTGGTGTAAGTGTGTGTATTTGTTACATGGTTGAAGTGTATGTCTTTGTTACTTGGTGTAAGTCTGTGTCTTTGCTACTTGGTGTCAGTGTATGTCTGTGTTACTTGGTGTAGGTGTGTGTCTTTGTTACTTGGTGTAAGTGTATGTCTTTGTTACTTGGTGTCAGTGTATGTCTTTGTTACTTGGTGTCAGTGTGTGTCTGTGTTACTGGATATCAGTGTATGACTTTGTGACTTGGTATCAGTGTATGTCTTTGTTACTCGGTGTCAGTGTGTGTCTGTGTTACTGGGTATCAGTGTATGTCTTTGTGACTTGGTATCAGTGTATGTCTTAGTTACGTGGTGTCAGTGTGTGTCTGTGTTACTGGGTATCAGTGTATGTCTTTGTGACTTGGTATCAGTGTATGTCTTTGTTCCTGTGTATCAGTGTTTCCCTTTGTTACTGGGTGTCAGTGTGTGTTTGTTTGTGTTACTGGGTGTCATTGTGTGTCTTTGTGACTTGGTGTCGGTTTATGTCTTTGTTACTTGGTGTCAGTGTGTGTCTATGTTACTAGGTATCAGTGTCTGTCTTTGTTACTTGGTGTCAGTGTATGTCAAAATACTTGGTGTAAGTGTATGTCTTTGTTACTTGGTGTAATTGTCTGTCTTTGTTACTTGGTGTCAGTGTATGTCTGTGTTACTTGGTGTAAGTGCGTGTCTTTGTTACTTGGTGTCAGTGTATGTCTTTGTTACTGGGTGTCAGTGTGTGTCTTTGTGACTTGGTGTCAGTGTATGTCTTTGTTACTTGGTGTAAGAGTGTGTCTGCGTTACTGGGTATCAGTGTATGTCTTTGTTACTTGGTGTCAGTGTGTGTCAGTGTTACTGGGTATCAGTATATGTCTTTGTGACTTGGTATCAGTGTTTGTCTTTGTGAATTGGTGTCAGTGTTGGTCTTTGTTACTGGGTTTCAGTGTGTGACTGTGTTAGTTGGTGTCAGTGTATGTCTTTGTTACTTGGTGTAAGTGTGTGTCTGTGTTACTGGGTATCAGTGTTTGTCTTTGTTACTTGGTGTAAGTGTGTGTCTTTGTTACTTGGTGTAATGGTATGTCTTTGTTACTTGGTGTCAGTGTATGTCTGTGTTACTTGGTGTTAGTGTATGTCTTTGTTACTTGGTGTAAGTGTGTGTCTGTGTTACTTGTTGTCAGTGTGTGTCTGTGTTCCTGGGTATCAGTGTATGTCTTTGTTACTTGGTGTCAGTATATGTCTTTGTTACTTGGTGTAAGTGTGTGTCTGTGTTACTGGGTATCAGTGTATGTCTTTGCTACTTGGTGTCAGTGTATGTCTGTGTTACTTGGTGTCAGTGTGTGTCTGTGTTACTGGGTGACAGTGTGTGTCTATGTTACTGGGTATCAGTGTATGTCTTTGTTACTTGGTGTCAGTGTCTGTCAAAATACTTGGTGTAAGTGTACGTCTTTGTTGCTTGGTGTAATTGTCTGTCTTTGTTACTTGGTGTCAATGTATGTCTGTGTTACCTGGTGTCAGTGTGTTTGTTTGTGTTACTGGGTGTCAGTGTGTGTCTGTGTTACTTGGTGTAAGTCTGTGTCTTTGTTACTTGGTGTCCGTGTGTGTCTGCGTTACTGGGTGTCAGTGTATGTCTTTGTTTCTGGGTGTCAGTGTCTGTCTTTGTTACTTGGTGTAAGTGTGTGTCTGTGTTACTGGGTGTCAGTGTATGTCTGTGTTACTTGGTGTAAGTGTGTGTCTGTGTTACTGGGTATCAGTGTATTTCTTTGCGACTTGGTGTCAGTGTATGTCTTTGTTACTGGGTGTCAGTGTGTGTCTTTGTGAATTGGTGTCAGTGTATGTCTTTGTTACTTGGTGTAAGTGTGTGTCTGCGTTACTGGGTATCAGTGAATGTCTTTGTTACTTGGTGTCAGTGTCTGTCAAAATACTTGGTGTCAGTGTATGTCTTTGTTGCTTGCAGTCAGTGTATGTCTGTGTTACTTGGTGTCAGTGTTTGTCTGTGTCACTGGGTATCAGTGTATGTCTTTGTGACTTGGTATCAGTGTATGTCTTTGTGAAATGGTGTCAGTGTATGTCTGTGTTACTTGGTGTAAGTGTGCGTCTGTGTTAATGGGTATCATGTATGCCTTTGTTACTTGGTGTCAGTGTATGTCAAAATACTTGGTGTAAGTGGGTGTCTGTGTTACTTGGTGGAAGTGTGTGTCTTTGTTACTTGGTGTAATTGTATGTCTTTGTTACTTGGTGTCAGTGTATGTCTGTGTTACTTGATGTAAGTGTATGTCTTTGTTACTTGGTGTCAGTGTGTGTCTGTGTTACCTGGTGTAAGTGTGTGTCTGTGTTCCTGGGTATCAGTGTATGTCTTTGTTGCTTGGTGTCAGTGTATGTCTGTGTTACTTGGTGTAAGTGTGTGTCTGTGTTACTGGGTATCAGTGTCTGTCTTTGTTACTTGGTGCAAGTGTGTGTCTGTGTTACTGGGTATCAGTGTATGTCTGTGTTACTGGGTGTCAGTGTGTGTCTGTGTTACTTGGTGTCCGTGTGTGTCTTTGTTACTGGGTGTCAGTGTATGTCTTTGTTGCCGGGTGTCAGTGTATGTCATTGTTACTTGGTGTAAGTGTGTTTCTGTGTTACTGGGTATCAGTGTCTGTCTTTGTTACTTGGTGTAAGTGTGTTTCTGTGTTACTGGGTATCAGTGTAAGTCTTTCTTACTTGGTGTCAGTGTATGTCTGTGTTACTTGGTGTAAGTGTGTGTATTTGTTACATGGTTGAAGTGTATGTCTTTGTTACTTGGTGTAATTGTCTGTCTTTGATACTTGGTGTAACTGTATGTCTTTGTTACTTGGTGTCATTGCATGTCTTTGCTACTTGGTGTCAGTGTATGTCTGTGTTACTTGGTGTAGGTGTGTGTCTTTGTTACTTGGTGTAAGTGTATGTCTTTGTTACTTGGTGTCAGTGTATGTCTTTGTTACTTGGTGTCAGTGTGTGTCTGTGTTACTGGATATCAGTGTTTGACTTTGTGACTTGGTATCAGTGTATGTCTTTGTTACTCGGTGTCAGTGTGTGTCTGTGTTACTGGGTATCAGTGTATGTCTTTGTGACTTGGTATCAGTGTATGTCTTAGTTACTTGGTGTCAGTGTGTGTCTGTGTTACTGGGTATCAGTGTATGTCTTTGTGACTTGGTATCAGTGTATGTCTTTGTTCCTGTGTATCAGTGTTTCCCTTTGTTACTGGGTGTCAGTGTGTGTTTGTTTGTGTTACTGGGTGTCATTGTGTGTCTTTGTGACTTGGTGTCAGTTTATGTCTTTGTTACTTGGTGTCAGTGTGTGTCTATGTTACTAGGTATCAGTGTCTGTCTTTGTTACTTGGTGTCAGTGTATATCAAAATACTTGGTGTAAGTGTATGTCTTTGTTACTTGGTGTAATTGTCTGTCTTTGTTACTTGGTGTCAGTGTATGTCTGTGTTACTTGGTGTAAGTGCGTGTCTTTGTTACTTGGTGTCAGTGTATGTCTTTGTTACTGGGTGTCAGTGTGTGTCTTTGTGACTTGCTGTCAAAGTATGTCTTTGTTACTTGGTGTAAGAGTGTGTCTGCGTTACTGGGTATCAGTGTATGTCTTTGTTACTTGGTGTCAGTGTGTGTCAGTGTTACTGGGTATCAGTATATGTCTTTGTGACTTGGTATCAGTGTTTGTCTTTGTGAATTGGTGTCAGTGTATGTCTTTGTTACTGGGTGTCAGTGTGTGACTGTGTTAGTTGGTGTCAGTGTATGTCTTTGTTATTTGGTGTAAGTGTGTGTCTGTGTTACTGGGTATCAGTGTTTGTCTTTGTTACTTGGTGTAAGTGTGTGTCTTTGTTACTTGGTGTAATTGTATGTCTTTGTTACTTGGTGTCAGTGTATGTCTGTGTTACTTGGTGTTAGTGTATGTCTTTGTTACTTGGTGTAAGTGTGTGTCTGTGTTACCTGTTGTCAGTGTGTGACTGTGTTCCTGGGTATCAGTGTATGTCTTTGTTACTTGGTGTCAGTATATGTCTTTGTTACTTGGTGTAAGTGTGTGTCTGTGTTACTGGGTATCAGTGTATGTCTTTGCTACTTGGTGTCAGTGTATGTCTGTGTTACTTGGTGTCAGTGTGTGTCTGTGTTACTGGGTGACAGTGTGTGTCTATGTTACTGGGTATCAGTGTATGTCTTTGTTACTTGGTGTCAGTGTCTGTCAAAATACTTGGTGTAAGTGTACGTCTTTGTTGCTTGGTGTAATTGTCTGTCTTTGTTACTTGGTGTCAATGTATGTCTGTGTTACCTGGTGTCAGTGTGTTTGTTTGTGTTACTGGGTGTCAGTGTGTGTCTGTGTTACTTGGTGTAAGTCTGTGTCTTTGTTACTTGGTGTCCGTGTGTGTCTGCGTTACTGGGTGTCAGTGTATGTCTTTGTTTCTGGGTGTCAGTGTCTGTCTTTGTTACTTGGTGTAAGTGTGTGTCTGTGTTACTGGGTGTCAGTGTATGTCTGTGTTACTTGGTGTAAGTGTGTGTCTGTGTTACTGGGTATCAGTGTATGTCTGTGTTACTGGGTGTCAGTGTGTGTCTGTGTTACTTGGTGTCCGTGTGTGTCTGTGTTACTGGGTGTCAGTGTATGTCTTTGTTACCGGGTGTCAGTGTATGTCTTTGTTACTTGGTGTAAGTGTGTTTCTGTGTTACTGGGTATCAGTGTCTGCCTTTGTTACTTGGTGTAAGTGTGTTTCTGTGTTACTGGGTATCAGTGTATGTCTTTCTTACTTGGTGTCAGTGTATGTCTGTGTTACTTGGTGTAAGTGTGTGTATTTGTTACATGGTTGAAGTGTATGTCTTTGTTACTTGGTGTAAGTCTGTGTCTTTGCTACTTGGTGTCAGTGTATGTCTGTGTTACTTGGTGTAGGTGTGTGTCTTTGTTACTTGGTGTAAGTGTATGTCTTTGTTACTTGGTGTCAGTGTATGTCTTTGTTACTTGGTGTCAGTGTGTGTCTGTGTTACTGGATATCAGTGTATGACTTTGTGACTTGGTATCAGTGTATGTCTTTGTTACTCGGTGTCAGTGTGTGTCTGTGTTACTGGGTATCAGTGTATGTCTTTGTGACTTGGTATCAGTGTATGTCTTAGTTACTTGGTGTCAGTGTGTGTCTGTGTTACTGGGTATCAGTGTATGTCTTTGTGACTTGGTATCAGTGTATGTCTTTGTTCCTGTGTATCAGTGTTTCCCTTTGTTACTGGGTGTCAGTGTGTGTTTGTTTGTGTTACTGGGTGTCATTGTGTGTCTTTGTGACTTGGTGTCGGTTTATGTCTTTGTTACTTGGTGTCAGTGTGTGTCTATGTTACTAGGTATCAGTGTCTGTCTTTGTTACTTGGTGTCAGTGTATGTCAAAATACTTGGTGTAAGTGTATGTCTTTGTTACTTGGTGTAATTGTCTGTCTTTGTTACTTGGTGTCAGTGTATGTCTGTGTTACTTGGTGTAAGTGCGTGTCTTTGTTACTTGGTGTCAGTGTATGTCTTTGTTACTGGGTGTCAGTGTGTGTCTTTGTGACTTGGTGTCAGTGTATGTCTTTGTTACTTGGTGTAAGAGTGTGTCTGCGTTACTGGGTATCAGTGTATGTCTTTGTTACTTGGTGTCAGTGTGTGTCAGTGTTACTGGGTATCAGTATATGTCTTTGTGACTTGGTATCAGTGTTTGTCTTTGTGAATTGGTGTCAGTGTATGTCTTTGTTACTGGGTTTCAGTGTGTGACTGTGTTAGTTGGTGTCAGTGTATGTCTTTGTTACTTGGTGTAAGTGTGTGTCTGTGTTACTGGGTATCAGTGTTTGTCTTTGTTACTTGGTGTAAGTGTGTGTCTTTGTTACTTGGTGTAATGGTATGTCTTTGTTACTTGGTGTCAGTGTATGTCTGTGTTACTTGGTGTTAGTGTATGTCTTTGTTACTTGGTGTAAGTGTGTGTCTGTGTTACTTGTTGTCAGTGTGTGTCTGTGTTCCTGGGTATCAGTGTATGTCTTTGTTACTTGGTGTCAGTATATGTCTTTGTTACTTGGTGTAAGTGTGTGTCTGTGTTACTGGGTATCAGTGTATGTCTTTGCTACTTGGTGTCAGTGTATGTCTGTGTTACTTGGTGTCAGTGTGTGTCTGTGTTACTGGGTGACAGTGTGTGTCTATGTTACTGGGTATCAGTGTATGTCTTTGTTACTTGGTGTCAGTGTCTGTCAAAATACTTGGTGTAAGTGTACGTCTTTGTTGCTTGGTGTAATTGTCTGTCTTTGTTACTTGGTGTCAATGTATGTCTGTGTTACCTGGTGTCAGTGTGTTTGTTTGTGTTACTGGGTGTCAGTGTGTGTCTGTGTTACTTGGTGTAAGTCTGTGTCTTTGTTACTTGGTGTCCGTGTGTGTCTGCGTTACTGGGTGTCAGTGTATGTCTTTGTTTCTGGGTGTCAGTGTCTGTCTTTGTTACTTGGTGTAAGTGTGTGTCTGTGTTACTGGGTGTCAGTGTATGTCTGTGTTACTTGGTGTAAGTGTGTGTCTGTGTTACTGGGTATCAGTGTATTTCTTTGCGACTTGGTGTCAGTGTATGTCTTTGTTACTGGGTGTCAGTGTGTGTCTTTGTGAATTGGTGTCAGTGTATGTCTTTGTTACTTGGTGTAAGTGTGTGTCTGCGTTACTGGGTATCAGTGAATGTCTTTGTTACTTGGTGTCAGTGTCTGTCAAAATACTTGGTGTCAGTGTATGTCTTTGTTGCTTGCAGTCAGTGTATGTCTGTGTTACTTGGTGTCAGTGTTTGTCTGTGTCACTGGGTATCAGTGTATGTCTTTGTGACTTGGTATCAGTGTATGTCTTTGTGACTTGGTGTCAGTGTATGTCTGTGTTACTTGGTGTAAGTGTGCGTCTGTGTTAATGGGTATCATGTATGCCTTTGTTACTTGGTGTCAGTGTATGTCAAAATACTTGGTGTAAGTGGGTGTCTTTGTTACTTGGTGTAATTGTCTGTCTTTGTTACTTGGTGTAAGTGTACGTCTTTGTTACTTGGTGTAATTGTATGTCTTTGTTACTTGGTGTCAGTGTGTGTCTGTGTTACTGGGTATCAGTATATGTCTTTGTGACTTGGTATCAGTGTGTGTCTTTGTGACTTGGTGTCAGTGTATGTCTTTGTTACTGGGTGTCAGTGTGTGACTGTGTTAGTTGGTGTCAGTGTATGTCTTTGTTACTTGGTGTAAGTGTGTGTCTGTGTTACTGGGTATCAGTGTCTGTCTTTGTTACTTGGTGTAAGTGTGTGTCTTTGTTACTTGGTGTAATTGTATGTCTTTGTTACTTGGTGTCAGTGTGTGTCTGTGTTACTTGGTGTAAGTGTGTGTCTGTGTTACTTGTTGTAAGTGTGTGTCTGTGTTCCTGGGTATCAGTGTATGTCTTTGTTACTTGGTGTCAGTATATGTCTGTGTTACTTGGTGTAAGTGTGTGTCTGTGTGACTGGGTATCAGTGTATGTCTTTGTTACTTGGTGTCAGTGTATGTCTGTGTTACTTGGTGTAAGTGTGTGTCTGTGTTACTGGGTGACAGTGTGTGTCTATGTTACTTGGTGTAAGTGTGTGTCTTTGTTACTTGGTGTCCGTGTGTGTCTGTGTGACTTGGTGTAAGTGTGTGTCTGTGTTACTTGGTGTAATTGTATGTCTTTGTTACTTGGTGTCAGTGTATGTCTGTGTTACTTGGTGTAAGTGTGTGTCTTTGTTACTTGGTGTAATTGTATGTCTTGGTTACTTGGTGTCAGTGTATGTCTGTGTTACTTGGTGTAAGTGTGTGTCTGTGTTACTGGGTATCAGTGTTTGTCTTTGTTACTTGGTGTCAGTGTATGTCTGTGTTGCTTGTTGTAAATGTGTGTCTGTGTTACCGGGTGTCAGTGTCTGTCTTTGTTACTTGGTGTAAGTGTGTGTCTGTGTTACTGGGTATCAGTGTATGTCTTTTTTACTTGGTTTCAGTGTATGTCTGTGTTACTTGGTGTAATTGTGTGTCTGTGTTACTGGGTGTCAGTGTGTGTCTGTGTTACTTGGTGTAAGTGTGTGTCGTTGTTACTTGGTGTCCGTGTGTGTCTGCGTGACTTGGTGTAAGTGTGTGTCTGTGTTACTTTGTGTAATTGTATGTCTTTGTTACTTGGTGTCAGTGTATGTCTGTGTTACCTGGTGTAAGTGTGTGTCTTTGTTGCTTGGTGTAATTGTATGTCTTTGTTACTTGGTGTCAGTGTATGTCTGTGTTACTTGGTGTAAGTGTATGTCTTTGTTACTTGGTGTCAGTGTGTGTCTGTGTTACTTGGTGTAAGTGTGTGTCTGTGTTCCTGGGTATCAGTGTATGTCTTTGTTGCTTGGTGTCAGTGTATGTCTGTGTTACTTGGTGTAAGTGTGTGTCTGTGTTACTGGGTATCAGTGTATGTCTTTGTTTCTTGGTGTCAGTGTATGTCTGTGTTGCTTGGTGTAAGTGTGTGTCTGTGTTACTGGGTATCAGTGTCTGTCTTTGTTACTTGGTGCAAGTGTGTGTCTGTGTTACTGGGTATCAGTGTATGTCTGTGTTACTGGGTGTCAGTGTGTGTCTGTGTTATTTGGTGTCCGTGTGTGTCTGTGTTACTGGGTGTCAGTGTATGTCTTTGTTACCGGGTGTCAGTGTATGTCTTTGTTACTTGGTGTAAGTGTGTTTCTGTGTTACTGGGTATCAGTGTCTGTCTTTGTTACTTGGTGTAAGTGTGTTTCTGTGTTACTGGGTATCAGTGTATGTCTTTCTTACTTGGTGTCAGTGTATGTCTATGTTACTTGGTGTAAGTGTATGTATTTGTTACTTGGTTGAAGTGTATGTCTTTGTTACTTGGTGTCATTGTCTGTCTTTGATACTTGGTGTAATTGTATGTCTTTGTTACTTGGTGTCAGTGCATGTCTTTGCTACTTGGTGTCAGTGTATGTCTGTGTTACTTGGTGTAGGTGTGTGTCTTTGTTACTTGGTGTAAGTGTATGTCTTTGTTACTTGGTGTCAGTGTATGTCTTTGTTACTTGGTGTCAGTGTGTGTCTGTGTTACTGGATATCAGTGTATGACTTTGTGACTTGGTATCAGTGTATGTCTTTGTTACTCGGTGTCAGTGTTTGTCTGTGTTACTGGGTATCAGTGTATGTCTTTGTGACTTGGTATCAGTGTATGTCTTAGTTACTTGGTGTCAGTGTGTGTCTGTGTTACTGGGTATCAGTGTATGTCTTTGTGACTTGGTATCAGTGTATGTCTTTGTTCCTGTGCATCAGTGTTTCCCTTTGTTACTGGGTGTCAGTGTGTGTTTGTTTGTGTTACTGGGTGTCATTGTGTGTCTTTGTGACTTGGTGTCAGTTTATGTCTTTGTTACTTGGTGTCAGTGTGTGTCTATGTTACTAGGTATCAGTGTCTGTCTTTGTTACTTGGTGTCAGTGTATGTCAAAATACTTGGTGTAAGTGTATGTCTTTGTTACTTGGTGTAATTGTATGTCTTTGTTACTTGGTGTCAGTGTATGTCTGTGTTACTTGGTGTAAGTGCGTGTCTTTGTTACTTGGTGTCAGTGTATGTCTTTGTTACTGGGGGTCAGTGTGTGTCTTTGTGACTTGGTGTCAGTGTATGTCTGTGTTGCTTGTTGTAAATGTGTGTCTGTGTTACCGGGTGTCAGTGTCTGTCTTTGTTACTTGGTGTAAGTGTGTGTCTGTGTTACTGGGTATCAGTGTATGTCTTTTTTACTTGGTTTCAGTGTATGTCTGTGTTACTTGGTGTAATTGTGTGTCTGTGTTACTGGGTGTCAGTGTGTGTCTGTGTTACTTGGTGTAAGTGTGTGTCGTTGTTACTTGGTGTCCGTGTGTGTCTGCGTGACTTGGTGTAAGTGTGTGTCTGTGTTACTTTGTGTAATTGTATGTCTTTGTTACTTGGTGTCAGTGTATGTCTGTGTTACCTGGTGTAAGTGTGTGTCTTTGTTGCTTGGTGTAATTGTATGTCTTTGTTACTTGGTGTCAGTGTATGTCTGTGTTACTTGGTGTAAGTGTATGTCTTTGTTACTTGGTGTCAGTGTGTGTCTGTGTTACTTGGTGTAAGTGTGTGTCTGTGTTCCTGGGTATCAGTGTATGTCTTTGTTGCTTGGTGTCAGTGTATGTCTGTGTTACTTGGTGTAAGTGTGTGTCTGTGTTACTGGGTATCAGTGTATGTCTTTGTTTCTTGGTGTCAGTGTATGTCTGTGTTGCTTGGTGTAAGTGTGTGTCTGTGTTACTGGGTATCAGTGTCTGTCTTTGTTACTTGGTGCAAGTGTGTGTCTGTGTTACTGGGTATCAGTGTATGTCTGTGTTACTGGGTGTCAGTGTGTGTCTGTGTTATTTGGTGTCCGTGTGTGTCTGTGTTACTGGGTGTCAGTGTATGTCTTTGTTACCGGGTGTCAGTGTATGTCTTTGTTACTTGGTGTAAGTGTGTTTCTGTGTTACTGGGTATCAGTGTCTGTCTTTGTTACTTGGTGTAAGTGTGTTTCTGTGTTACTGGGTATCAGTGTAAGTCTTTCTTACTTGGTGTCAGTGTATGTCTATGTTACTTGGTGTAAGTGTATGTATTTGTTACTTGGTTGAAGTGTATGTCTTTGTTACTTGGTGTCATTGTCTGTCTTTGATACTTGGTGTAATTGTATGTCTTTGTTACTTGGTGTCAGTGCATGTCTTTGCTACTTGGTGTCAGTGTATGTCTGTGTTACTTGGTGTAGGTGTGTGTCTTTGTTACTTGGTGTAAGTGTATGTCTTTGTTACTTGGTGTCAGTGTATGTCTTTGTTACTTGGTGTCAGTGTGTGTCTGTGTTACTGGATATCAGTGTATGACTTTGTGACTTGGTATCAGTGTATGTCTTTGTTACTCGGTGTCAGTGTTTGTCTGTGTTACTGGGTATCAGTGTATGTCTTTGTGACTTGGTATCAGTGTATGTCTTAGTTACTTGGTGTCAGTGTGTGTCTGTGTTACTGGGTATCAGTGTATGTCTTTGTGACTTGGTATCAGTGTATGTCTTTGTTCCTGTGCATCAGTGTTTCCCTTTGTTACTGGGTGTCAGTGTGTGTTTGTTTGTGTTACTGGGTGTCATTGTGTGTCTTTGTGACTTGGTGTCAGTTTATGTCTTTGTTACTTGGTGTCAGTGTGTGTCTATGTTACTAGGTATCAGTGTCTGTCTTTGTTACTTGGTGTCAGTGTATGTCAAAATACTTGGTGTAAGTGTATGTCTTTGTTACTTGGTGTAATTGTATGTCTTTGTTACTTGGTGTCAGTGTATGTCTGTGTTACTTGGTGTAAGTGCGTGTCTTTGTTACTTGGTGTCAGTGTATGTCTTTGTTACTGGGGGTCAGTGTGTGTCTTTGTGACTTGGTGTCAGTGTATGTCTTTGTTACTTGGTGTAAGAGTGTGTCTGCGTCACTGGGTATCAGTGTATGTCTTTGTTACCTGGTGTCAGTGTATGTCAAAATACTTGGTGGAAGTGTATGTCTTTGTTACTTGTTGTAATTGTCTGTCTTTTTACTTAGTGTCAGTGTATGTCTTTGTTACTTGGTGTCAGTGTATGTCTTTGTTACTTGGTGTCAGTGTGTGCATGTGTTCCTGGGTATCAGTGTATGTCTTTGTGACTTGGTATCAGATTATGTCTTTGTGACTTGGTGTCATTGTATGTCTTTTTTACTGGGTGTCAGTGTGTGTCTGTGTTACTTGGTGTCAGTGTATGTCATTGTTACTGTGTATCAGTGTTTCTCTGTGCTACTGGGTGTCAGTGTGTGTTTGTTTGTGTTATTGGGTATCAGTGCATGTCTTTGTGACTTGGTATCATTGTATGTCTTTGTTACTGGGTGTCAGTGTGTGTCTGTGTTACTTGGTGTCAGTGCATCAGTGTTTCTCTGTGTGACTGGGTGTCAGTGTGTGTTTTTTTGTGTTACTGGGTTTCAGTGACAGTCGGTTTCAGTATTTAGTTTAGTTTAGAGATACAGCACTAAAGCAGGCCCTTCCGCCCACCGAGTCTGTGCCGAACATCAACCACCCATTTATACTAATCCTACACTAATCCCGTATTCCTATCACATCCCCACCTATCAACTATATATTTCCCGACCACCGACCTATACTAGCGGCAATTTATGATGGCCAATTAACATATCAACCTGCAAGTCTTTAGCATGTGGGAGGAAACCGGAGCACCGGGAGGAAACCCACGCAGACACAGGGAGAACTTGCAAACTCCGCACAGGCAGTACCCAGAATCGAACCCGGGTCCCTGGAGCTGTGAGGCTGCGGTGCGAACCAATGCGCCAATGTGCCCCTCCCGCAGTGTGTGCCTTTGTTACTTGGTGTCAGTGTGTGTCTGTGTTACTGGGCATCAGTGTATGCCTTTGTGACTTGGTGTCAGTGTCTGTCTTTTTTACTGGGTGTCAGTGTGTCTCTGTGTTTCTGGGTGTCAGTGTGTGTTTGTTTGTGTTACTGGGTGTCAGTGTATGACTTTGTGACTTGGTATCAGTGTATGTCTTTGTTACTGGGTGTCAGTGAGTGTCTGTGTTACTTGGTGTAAGTGTATGCCTTTGTTACTTGGTGTCCGTGTGTGTCTGTGTTACTGGGTGTCAGTGTATGTCTTTGTTACTTGGTGTCAGTGTATTTCTTTGTTACTTGGTGTAAGTGTGTGTCTGTGTTACTGGGTATCAGTGTCTGTCTTTGTTACTTGGTGTAAGTGTGTGTCTGTGTTGCAGGGTATCAGTGCATGACTTTGTTACTTGGTGTCAGTGTATGTCTTTGTTACCTGGTGTAAGTGTGTGTCTGTGTTAATGGGTATCATGTATGTCTTTGTTACTTGGTGTCAGTGTACGTCAAAATACTTTGTGTAAGTGGGTGTCTTTGTTACTTGGTGTCAGTGTATGTCTTTGTTACTGGGGGTCAGTGTGTGTCTTTGTGACTTGGTGTCAGTGTATGTCTTTGTTACTTGGTGTAAGAGTGTGTCTGCGTCACTGGGTATCAGTGTATGTCTTTGTTACCTGGTGTCAGTGTATGTCAAAATACTTGGTGGAAGTGTATGTCTTTGTTACTTGTTGTAATTGTCTGTCTTTTTACTTAGTGTCAGTGTATGTCTTTGTTACTTGGTGTCAGTGTATGTCTTTGTTACTTGGTGTCAGTGTGTGCATGTGTTCCTGGGTATCAGTGTATGTCTTTGTGACTTGGTATCAGATTATGTCTTTGTGACTTGGTGTCATTGTATGTCTTTTTTACTGGGTGTCAGTGTGTGTCTGTGTTACTTGGTGTCAGTGTATGTCATTGTTACTGTGTATCAGTGTTTCTCTGTGCTACTGGGTGTCAGTGTGTGTTTGTTTGTGTTATTGGGTATCAGTGCATGTCTTTGTGACTTGGTATCATTGTATGTCTTTGTTACTGGGTGTCAGTGTGTGTCTGTGTTACTTGGTGTCAGTGCATCAGTGTTTCTCTGTGTGACTGGGTGTCAGTGTGTGTTTTTTTGTGTTCCTGGGTTTCAGTGACAGTCGGTTTCAGTATTTAGTTTAGTTTAGAGATACAGCACTAAAGCAGGCCCTTCCGCCCACCGAGTCTGTGCCGAACATCAACCACCCATTTATACTAATCCTACACTAATCCCGTATTCCTATCACATCCCCACCTATCAACTATATATTTCCCGACCACCGACCTATACTAGCGGCAATTTATGATGGCCAATTAACATATCAACCTGCAAGTCTTTAGCATGTGGGAGGAAACCGGAGCACCGGGAGGAAACCCACGCAGACACAGGGAGAACTTGCAAACTCCGCACAGGCAGTACCCAGAATCGAACCCGGGTCCCTGGAGCTGTGAGGCTGCGGTGCGAACCAATGCGCCAATGTGCCCCTCCCGCAGTGTGTGCCTTTGTTACTTGGTGTCAGTGTGTGTCTGTGTTACTGGGCATCAGTGTATGCCTTTGTGACTTGGTGTCAGTGTCTGTCTTTTTTACTGGGTGTCAGTGTGTCTCTGTGTTTCTGGGTGTCAGTGTGTGTTTGTTTGTGTTACTGGGTGTCAGTGTATGACTTTGTGACTTGGTATCAGTGTATGTCTTTGTTACTGGGTGTCAGTGAGTGTCTGTGTTACTTGGTGTAAGTGTATGCCTTTGTTACTTGGTGTCCGTGTGTGTCTGTGTTACTGGGTGTCAGTGTATGTCTTTGTTACTTGGTGTCAGTGTATTTCTTTGTTACTTGGTGTAAGTGTGTGTCTGTGTTACTGGGTATCAGTGTCTGTCTTTGTTACTTGGTGTAAGTGTGTGTCTGTGTTGCAGGGTATCAGTGCATGACTTTGTTACTTGGTGTCAGTGTATGTCTTTGTTACCTGGTGTAAGTGTGTGTCTGTGTTAATGGGTATCATGTATGTCTTTGTTACTTGGTGTCAGTGTACGTCAAAATACTTTGTGTAAGTGGGTGTCTTTGTTACTTGGTGTAATTGTCTGTCTTTGTTACTTGGTGTAAGTGTATGTCTTTGTTACTTGCTGTCAGTGTCTGTCTTTGTTACTTGGTGTCAGTGTGTGTCTGTGTTACTGCGTATCAGTGTATGTCTTTGTGACTTGGTGTCAGTGTATGTCTTTGTTACTGGGTGTCAGTGTGTGAATGTGTTAGTTGGTGTCAGTGTATGTCTTTGTTACTTGGTGCAAGTGTGTGTCTGTGTTACTGGGTATCTGTGTCTTTCTTTGATACTTGGTGTAAGTGTGTGTCTTTGTTACTTGGTGTAATTGTATGTCTTTGTTACTTGGTGTCAGTGTATGTCTGTGTTACTTGGTGTTAGTGTATGTCTTTGTTACTTGGTGTAAGTGTGTGTCTGTGTTACTTGCTGTAAGTGTGTGGCTGTGTTCCTGGGTATCAGTGTATGTCTTTGTTACTTGGTGTCAGTATATGTCTGTGTTACTTGGTGAAAGTATGTGTCTGTGTTACTGGGTATCTGTGTCTGTCTTTGTTACTTGGTGTCAGTGTATGTCTGTGTTACTTGGTGGAAGTGTGTGTCTGTGTTACTTGGTGTCCGTGTGTGTCTGTGTTACTGGGTGTCAGTGCATGTCTTTGTTACTTGGTGTCAGTGTGTGTCCTTGTTACTTGGTGTAATTGTATGTCTTTGTTACTTGGTGTCAGTGTATATCTGAGTTACTTGGTGTAAGTGTATGTCTTTGTTACTTGGTGTAAGTGTGTGTCTGTGTTACTTGGTGTAAGTGTGTGTCTGTGTTCCTGGGTATCAGTGTATGTCTTTGTGACTTGGTATCAGTGTATGTCTTTGTTACTGGGTGTCAGTGTGTGTCTGTGTTACTGGGTTTCAGTGTATTTCTTTGTGACTTGGTATCAGTGTATGTCTTTGTTACTGGGTGTCAGCGAGTGTCTGTGTTACTGGGTATCAGTGTATGTCTTTGTGACTTGCTATCAGTGTATGTCTTTGTTACTGGGTGTCAGTGTGTGTCTGTGTTCCTGGGTATCAGTGTATGTCTTTGAGACTTGGTGTCAGTGTCTGTCTTTGTTACTTGGTGTAAGAGTGTGTCTGTGTTACACGGTATCAGTGTGTGTCTGTGTTAATGGTTGTCATTGTATGTCTTTGTGACTTGGTGTCAGTGTATGTCTTTGTTACTGGGTGTCAGTGTATGTCTTGGTTACTTGGTGTCAGTGTATGTCTGTGTTGCTTGGTGTAAGTGTGTGTCTGTGTTACTGGGTGTCAGTGTGTGTCTGTGTTCCTTGGTGCTAGTGTGTGTCGTTGTTACTTGGTGTCCGTGTGTGTCTGTGTTACTGGGTGTCTGTGTATGTCTTTGTTACTGGGTGTCAGTGTATGTTTTTGTTACTTGGTGTAAGTCTGTGTCTGTGTTACTGGGTATCAGTGTCTGTCTTTGTTACTTGGTGTCAGTGCATGTCAAAATACTTGGTGTAAGTGTATGTCCTTCTTCGTTGGTGTAATTCCCTGTCTTTGTTACTTGGTGTAATTGTATCACTGTGTTACTGGGTATCAGTGTATGTCTGTGTTACTGGGTATCAGTGTATGTCTTTGTGACTTGGTGTCATTGCATGTCTGTGTTGCTTGGAGTAAGTGTGTGTCTCTGTTACTGGGTGTCAATGTGTGTCTGTGTTACTTGGTGTAAGTGTGTGTCCTTGTTACTTGGTGTCCGTGTGTGTCTGTGTTACTGGGTGTCAGTGTATGTCTTTGTTACTGGGTGTCAGTGTATGTCTTTGCTACTTGGTGTAAGTGTGTGTCTGTGTTAATGGGTATCAGTGTCTGTCTTTGTTACTTGGTGTAAGTGTGTGTTTGTGTTACACGGTATCAGTGTATGTCTTTGTTACTGGGTGTCAGTGTGTGAATGTGTTAGTTGGTGTCAGTGTTTGTCTTTGTTACTTGGTGTAAGTGCGTGTCTGTTTTACTGGGTATCTGTGTCTTTCTTTGATACTTGGTGTAAGTGTGTGTCTTTGTTACTTGGTGTAATTGTATGTCTTTGTTACTGGGTGTCAAAGTATGTCTGTGTTACTTGGTGTTAGTGTATGTCTTTGTTACTTGGTGTAAGTGTGTGTCTGTGTTACTTGGTGTAAGTGTGTGTCTGTGTTACTGGGTATCAGTGTCTGTCTTTGTTACTTGGTGTCACTGTATGTCTGTGTTACTTGGTGTAAGTGTGTGTCTGTGTTACTGGGTGTCAGTGTGTGTCTGTGTTACTTGGTGGAAGTGTGTGTCTTTGTTACTTGGTGCCCGTGTGTGTCTGTGTTACTGGGTGTCAGTGCATGTCTTTGTTACTTGGTGTCAGTGTGTGTCTTTGTTACTTGGTGGAATTGTATGTCTTTGTTACTTGGTGTCAGTGTATGTCTGAGTTACTTGGTGTAAGTGTATGTCTTTGTTACTTGGTGTAAGTGTGTGTCTGTGTTACTTGGTGTAAGTGTGTGTCTGTGTTCCTGGGTATCAGTGTATGTCTTTGTGACTTGGTATCAGTGTCTGTCTTTGTTACTGGGTGTAAGTGTGTGTCTGTGTTACTGGGTTTCAGTGTATGTCTTTGTTACTTGTTGTAAGTGCGTGTCTATGTTACTGGGTGTCAGTGTATGTCTTTGTTACTTGGTGTCAGTGCATGTCAAAATACTTGGTGTAAGTGTATGTCCTTGTTCGTTGGTGTAATTCCCTGTCTTTGTTACTTGGTGTAATTGTATCACTGTGTTACTGGGTATCAGTGTATGTATGTGTTACTGGGTATCAGTGTATGTCTTTGTGACTTGGTGTCATTGCATGTCTGTGTTGCTTGGTGTAAGTGTGCGTCTCTGTTACTGGGTGTCAGTGTGTGTCTGTGTTACTTGGTGTAAGTGTGTGTCTTTGTTACTTGGTGTAATTGTATGTCTTTGTTACTTGGTGTAAGTGTATGTCTTTGTTACTTGGTGTAAGTGTGTGTCTGTGTTACTTGGTGTAAGTGTGTGTCTGTGTTCCTGGGTATCAGTGTATGTCTTTGTGACTTGGTATCAGTGTCTGTCTTTGTTACTGGGTGTAAGTGTGTGTCTGTGTTACTGGGTTTCAGTGTACGTCTTCGTGACTTGGTATCAGTGTGTGTCTTTGTTACTGGGTGTCAGCGTGTGTCTGTGTTACTGGGGATCAGTGTATGTCTTTGTGACTTGGTATCAGTGTATCTCTTTGTTACTGGGTGTCAGTGTGTGTCTGTGTTCCTGGGTATCAGTGTATGTCTTTGAGACTTGGTGTCAGTGTATGTCTTTGTTACCGGGTGTCAGTGTGTGTCTTTGTGACTTGGTGTCAGTGTATGTCTGTGTTACTGTTTATTAGTGCTTCTCTGTGATACTGGGTGTCAGCGTGTGTTTGTTTGTGTTACTGGGTGTCAGTGTATGTCTTTGTTACTTGGTGTATGTGTGTGTCTTTGATACTTGGTGTAATTGTATGTCTTTGTTACTTGGTGTCATTGTATGTCTGTGTTACGTGGTGTTAGTGTATGTCTTTGTTACTTGGTGCAAGTGTGTGTCTGTGTTACTTGGTGTAAGTGTGTGTCTGTGTTCCTGGGTATCAGTGTATGTCTTTGTTACTAGGTGTCAGTGTATGTCTGTGTTACTTGGTGTAAGTGTGTGTCTGTGTTACTGGGTGTCAGTGTGTGTCTGTGTTACTTGGTGTAAGTGTGTGTCTTTGTTACTTGGTGTCCGTGTGTGTCTGTGTTACTGGGTGTCAGTGTATGTCTATGTGACTTGGTGTCAGTGTATGTCTGTGTTACTATTTATTAGTGCTTCTCTGTGTTACTGGGTGTCAGTGTGTGTTTGTTTGTGTTACTGGGTGTCAGTGTATGTCTTTGTTACTTGGTGTATGTGTGTGTCTTTGATACTTGGTGTAATTGTATGTCTTTGTTACTTGGTGTCAGTGTATGTCTGTGTTACGTGGTGTAAGTGTATGTCTTTGTTACTCGGTGTAAGTGTGTGTCTGTGTTACTTGGTGTAAGTGTGTGTCTGTGTTACAGGGTATCTGTGTATGTCTTTGTTACTTGGTGTCAGTGTATGTCTGTGTTACTTGGTGTAAGTGTGTGTCTGTGTTACTGGGTGTCAGTGTGTGTCTGTGTTACTTGGTGTAAGTGTGTGTCTTTGTTACTTGGTGTCCGTGTGTGTCTCTGTTACTGGGTGTCAGTGCATGTATTTGTTACTTTGTGTCAGGGCATATCTGTGTTACTTGGTGTAAGTGTGTGTCTGTGTTACTTGGTGTAAGTGTGTGTCTGTGTTCCTGGGTATCAGTGTATGTCTTTGTTACTTGGTGTCAGTGTATGTCTGTGTTACTTGGTGTAAGTGTGTGTCTGTGTTACTGGGTATCAGTGTATGTCTTGGTTACTTTGTGTCATTGTATGTCTGCGTTGCTTGGTGTAAGTGTGTGTCTGTGTTACTTGGTGTAAGTATGTGTCTGTGTTACTGGGTGTCAGTGTGTGTCTGTGTTCCTTGGTGCTAGTGTGTGTCGTTGTTGCTTGGTGTCCGTGTGTGTCTGTGTTACTGGGTGTCTGTGTATGTCTTTGTTACTAGGTGTCAGTGCCTGTTTTTGTTACTTGGTGTAATTCTGTGTCTGTGTTACTGGATATCAGTGTCTGTCTTTGTTACTTGGTGTAAGAGTGTGTCTGTGTTACACGGTATCAGTGTGTGTCTGTGTTAATGGTTGTCATTGTATGTCTTTGTGACTTGGTGTCAGTGTATGTCTTTGTTACTGGGTGTCAGTGTATGTCTTGGTTACTTGGTGTCAGTGTATGTCTGTGTTGCTTGGTGTAAGTGTGTGTCTGTGTTACTGGGTGTCAGTGTGTGTCTGTGTTCCTTGTTGCTGGTGTGTGTCGTTGTTACTTGGTGTCCGTGTGTGTCTGTGTTACTGGGTGTCTGTGTATGTCTTTGTTACTGGGTGTCAATGTATGTTTTTGTTACTTGGTGTAAGTCTGTGTCTGTGTTACTGGGTATCAGTGTCTGACTTTGTTACTTGGTGTCAGTGTATGTCTTTGTTACTTGGTTTAAGTGTGTGTCTGTGTTACTCGTTGTCAGTGTATGTCTTTGTGACTTGGTGTCAGTGTATGTCTTTGTTACTGGGTGTCAGTGTATGTCTTTGTGACTTGGTGTCAGTGTATGTCTTTGTTACTTGTTGTAAGTGTGTGTCTATGTTACTGGGTATAAGTGTATGTCTTTGTTACTTGGTGTCAGTGCATGTCAAAATACTTGGTGTAAGTGTATGTCCTTGTTCGTTGGTGTAATTCCCTGTCTTTGTTACTTGGTGTAATTGTATCACTGTGTTACTGGGTATCAGTGTATGTCTGTGTTACTGGGGATCAGTGTATGTCTTTGTGACTTGGTGTCATTGCATGTCTGTGTTGCTTGGTGTAAGTGTGCGTTTCTGTTACTGGGTGTCAGTGTTTGTCTGTGTTACTTGGTGTAAGTGTGTGTCCTTGTTACTTGGTGTCCGTGTGTGTATGTGTTACTGGGTGTCAGTGTATGTCTTTGTTACTGGGTGTCAGTGTATGTCTTTGTTACTTGGTGTAAGTGTGTGTCTGTGTTAATGGGGATCAGTGTCTGTCTTTGTTACTTGGTGTAAGTGTGTGTTTGTGTTACACGGTTTCAGTGTATGTCTTTGTTACTGGCTGTCAGTGTGTGAATGTGTTAGTTGGTGTCAGTGTATGTCTTTGTTACTTGGTGTAAGTGTGTATCTGTTTTACTGGGTATCTGTGTCTTTTTTTGATACTTGGTGAAAGTGTGTGTCTTTGTTACTTGGTGTAATTGTATGTCTTTGTTACTGGGTGTCAAAGTATGTCTGTGTTACTTGGTGTTAGTGTATGTCTTTGTTACTTGGTGTAAGTGTGTGTCTGTGTTACTTGGTGTAAGTGTGTGTCTGTGTTACTGGGTATCAGTGTCTGTCTTTGTTACTTGGTGTCAGTGTATGTCTGTGTTACTTGGTGTAAGTGTGTGTCTGTGTTACTGGGTGTCCGTGAATGTCTGTGTTACTTGGTGGAAGTGTGTGTCTTTGTTACTTGGTGTCCGTGTGTGTCTGTGTTACTGGGTGTCAGTGCATGTCTTTGTTACTTGGTGTCAGTGTGTGTCCTTGTTACTTGGTGTATGTGTGTGTCTTTGATACTTGGTGTAATTGTATGTCTTTGTTACTTGGTGTCAGTGTATGTCTGTGTTACGTGGTGTAAGTGTATGTCTTTGTTTCTCGGTGTAAGTGTGTGTCTGTGTTACTTGGTGTAAGTGTGTGTCTGTGTAACAGGGTATCTGCGTATGTCTTTGTTACTTGGTGTCAGTGTATGTCTGTGTTACTTGGTGTAAGTGTGTGTCTGTGTTACTGGGTGTCAGTGTGTGTCTGTGTTACTTGGTGTAAGTGTGTGTCTTTGTTACTTGGTGTCCGTGTGTGTCTCTGTTAATGGGTGTCAGTGCATGTATTTGTTACTTTGTGTCAGTGCATATCTGTGTTACTTGGTGTAAGTGTGTGTCTTTGTTACTTGGTGTAATTGTATGTCTTTGTTACTTGGTGTAAGTGTGTGTCTGTGTTACTTGGTGTAAGTGTGTGTCTGTGTTCCTGGGTATCAGTGTATGATTTGTTACTTGGTGTCAGTGTTTGTCTGTGTTACTTGGTGTAAGTGTGTGTCTGTGTTACTGGGTATCAGTGTATGTCTTGGTTACTGGGTGTCAGTGTATGTCTTTGTTACTTGGTGTAAGTGTGTGTCTGTGTTAATGGGTATCAGTGTCTGTCTTTGTTACTTGGTGTAAGTGTGTGTTTGTGTTACACGGTATCAGTGTATGTCTTTGTTACTGGGTGTCAGTGTGTGAATGTGTTAGTTGGTGTCAGTGTATGTCTTTGTTACTTGGTGTAAGTGTGTATCTGTTTTACTGGGTATCTGTGTCTTTCTTTGATACTTGGTGTAAGTGTGTGTCTTTGTTACTTGGTGTAATTGTATGTCTTTGTTACTGGGTGTCAAAGTATGTCTGTGTTACTTGGTGTCAGTGTATGTCTTTGTTACTTGGTGTAAGTGTGTGTCTGTGTTACTTGGTGTAAGTGTGTGTCTGTGTTACTGGGTATCAGTGTCTGTCTTTGTTACTTGGTGTCAGTGTATGTCTGTGTTACTTGGTGTAAGTGTGTGTCTGTGTTACTGGGTGTCAGTGTGTGTCTGTGTTACTTGGTGGAAGTGTGTGTCTTTGTTACTGGGTGTCCGTGTGTGTCTGTGTTACTGGGTGTCAGTGCATGTCTTTGTTACTTGGTGTCAGTGTGTGTCTTTGTTACTTGGTGTATGTGTGTGTCTTTGATACTTGGTGTAATTGTATGTCTTTGTTACTTGGTGTCATTGTGTATGTCTGTGTTACGTGGTGTAAGTGTATGTCTTTGTTACTCGGTGTAAGTGTGTCTGTGTTACTTGGTGTAAGTGTGTGTCTGTGTTACAGGGTATCTGTGCATGTCTTTGTTACTTGGTGTCAGTGTATGTCTGTGTTACTTGGTGTAAGTGTGTGTCTGTGTTACTGGGTGTCAGTGTGTGTCTGTGTTACTTGGTGGAAGTGTGTGTCTTTGTTACTTGGTGTCCGTGTGTGTCTCTGTTACTGGGTGTCAGTGCATGTCTTTGTTACTTTGTGTCAGTGCATATCTGTGTTACTTGGTGTAAGTGTGTGTCTTTGTTACTTGGTGTAATTGTATGTCTTTGTTACTTGGTGTAAGTGGGTGTCTGTGTTACTTGGTGTAAGTGTGTGTCTGTGTTACTGGGTATCAGTGTATGTCTTGGTTACTTTGTGTCATTGTATGTCTGCGTTGCTTGGTGTAAGTGTGTGTCTGTGTTACTTGGTGTAAGTATGTGTCTGTGTTACTGGGTGTCAGTGTGTGTCTGTGTTCCTTGGTGCTAGTGTGTGTCGTTGTTGCTTGGTGTCCGTGTGTGTCTGTGTTACTGGGTGTCTGTGTATGTCTTTGTTACTGGGTGTCAGTGCATGTTTTTGTTACTTGGTGTAAGTCTGTGTCTGTGTTACTGGGTATCAGTGTCTGTCTTTGTTACTTGGTGTAAGAGTGTGTCTGTGTTACACGGTATCAGTGTGTGTCTGTGTTAATGGTTGTCATTGTATGTCTTTGTGACTTGGTGTCAGTGTATGTCTTTGTTACTGGGTGTCAGTGTATGTCTTGGTTACTTGGTGTCAGTGTATGTCTGTGTTGCTTGGTGTAAGTGTGTGTCTGTGTTACTGGGTGTCAGTGTGTGTCTGTGTTCCTTGGTGCTAGTGTGTGTCGTTGTTACTTGGTGTCCGTGTGTGTCTGTGTTACTGGGTGTCTGTGTATGTCTTTGTTACTGGGTGTCAGTGTATGTTTTTGTTACTTGGTGTAAGTCTGTGTCTGTGTTACTGGGTATCAGTGTCTGTCTTTGTTACTTGGTGTCAGTGTATGTCTTTGTTACTTGGTTTAAGTGTGTGTCTGTGTTACTGGTTGTCAGTGTATGTCTTTGTGACTTGGTGTCAGTGCATGTCTTTGTTACTGGGTATCAGTGTGTGTCTTTGTGACTTGGTGTCAGTGTATGTCTTTGTTACTTGTTGTAAGTGTGTGTCTATGTTACTGGGTATCAGTGTATGTCTTTGCGACTTGGTGTCATTGCATGTCTGTGTTGCTTGGTGAAAGTGTGCGTCTCTGTTACTGGGCGTCAGTGTGTGTCTGTGTTACTTGGTGTAAGTGTGTGTCCTTGTTACTTGGTGTCCGTGTGTGTCTGTGTTACTGGGTGTCAGTGTATGTCTTTGTTACTGGGTGTCAGTGTATGTCTTTGTTACTTGGTGTAAGTGTGTGTCTGTGTTAATGGGTATCAGTGTCTGTCTTTGTTACTTGGTGTAAGTTTGTGTTTGTGTTACACGGTATCAGTGTATGTCTTTGTTACTGGGTGTCAGTGTGTGAATGTGTTAGTTGGTGTCAGTGTATGTCTTTGTTACTTGGTGTAAGTGTATGTCTGTTTTACTTGGTATCTGTGTCTTTCTTTGATACTTGGTGTAAGTGTGTGTCTTTGTTACTTGGTGTAATTGTATGTCTTTGTTACTGGGTGTCAAAGTATGTCTGTGTTACTTGGTGTCAGTGTATGTCTTTGTTACTTGGTGTAAGTGTGTGTCTGTGTTACTTGGTGTAAGTGTGTGTCTGTGTTACTGGGTATCAGTGTCTGTCTTTGTTACTTGGTGTCAGTGTATGTCTGTGTTACTTGGTGTAAGTGTGTGTCTGTGTTACTGGGTGTCAGTGTGTGTCTGTGTTACTTGGTGGAAGTGTGTGTCTTTGTTACTGGGTGTCCGTGTGTGTCTGTGTTACTGGGTGTCAGTGCATGTCTTTGTTACTTGGTGTCAGTGTGTGTCTTTGTTACTTGGTGTATGTGTGTGTCTTTGATACTTGGTGTAATTGTATGTCTTTGTTACTTGGTGTCAGTGTATGTCTGTGTTACGTGGTGCAAGTGTATGTCTTTGTTATTCGGTGTAAGTGTGTCTCTGTGTTACTTGGTGTAAGTGTGTGTCTGTGTTACAGGGTATCTGTGCATGTCTTTGTTACTTGGTTTCAGTGTATGTCTGTGTTACTTGGTGTAAGTGTGTGTCTGTGTTACTGGGTGTCAGTGTGTGTCTGTGTTACTTGGTGTAAGTATGTGTCTTTGTTACTTGGTGTCCGTGTGTGTCTCTGTTACTGGGTGTCAGTGCATGTCTTTGTTACTTTGTGTCAGTGCATATCTGTGTTACTTGGTGTAAGTGTGTGTCTTTGTTACTTGGTGTAATTGTATGTCTTTGTTACTTGGTGTAAGTGTGTGTCTGTGTTACTTGGTGTAAGTGTGTGTCTGTGTTACTGGGTATCAGTGTATGTCTTGGTTACTTTGTGACAATGTATGTCTGCGTTGCTTGGTGTAAGTGTGTGTCTTTGTTACTTGGTGTAAGTATGTGTCTGTGTTACTGGGTGTCAGTGTGTGTCTGTGTTCCTTGGTGCTAGTGTGTGTCGTTGTTGCTTGGTGTCCGTGTGTGTCTGTGTTACTGGGTGTCTGTGTATGTCTTTGTTACTGGGTGTCAGTGCATGTTTTTGTTACTTGGTGTAAGTCTGTGTCTGTGTTACTGGGTATCAGTGTCTGTCTTTGTTACTTGGTGTCATTGCAAGTCTGTGTTGCTTGGTGAAAGTGTGCGTCTTTGTTACTGGGTGTCAGTGTGTGTCTGTGTTACTTAGTGTAAGTGTGTCTCCTTGTTACTTGGTGTCCGTGTGTGTCTGTGTTACTGGGTGTCAGTGTTTGTCTTTGTTACTGGGTCTCAGTGTATGTCTTTGTTACTTGGTGTAAGTGTGTGTCTGTGTTAATGGGTATCAGTGTCTGTCTTTGTTACTTGGTGTAAGTGTGTGTTTGTGTGACACGGTATCAGTGTATGTCTTTGTTACTGGGTGTCAGTGTGTGAATGTGTTAGTTGGTGTCAGTGTATGTCTTTGTTACTTGGTGTAAGTGTGTGTCTGTTTTACTGGGTATCTGTGTCTTTCTTTGATACTTGGTGTAAGTGTGTGTCTTTGTTACTTGGTGTAATTGTATGTCTTTGTTACTGGGTGTCAAAGTATGTCTGTGTTACTTGGTGTCAGTGTATGTCTTTGTGACTTGGTGTAAGTGTGTGTCTGTGTTACTTGGTGTAAGTGTGTGTCTGTGTTACTGGGTATCAGTGTCTGTCTTTGTTACTTGGTGTCAGTGTATGTCTGTGTTACTTGGTGTAAGTGTGTGTCTGTGTTACTGGGTGTCAGTGTGTGTCTGTTTTACTTGGTGGAAGTGTGTGTCTTTGTTACTTGGTGTCCGTGTGTGTCTGTGTTACTGGGTGTCAGTGCATGTCTTTGTTACTTGGTGTCAGTGTGTGTCTTTGTTACTTGGTGTCATTGTATGTCTTTGTTACTTGGTGTCAGTGTATGTCTTTGTCACTTGGTGTAAGTCTGTGTCTGTGTCACTTGGTGTAAGTGTGTGTCTGTGTTCCTGGGTATCAGTGTATGTCTTTGTGACTGGGTATCAGTGTCTGTCTTTGTTACTGGGTGTCAGTGTGTGTCTGTGTTACTGGGTATCTGTGTATGTCTTTGTGACTTGGTATCAGTGTATGTCTTTGTTACTGGGTGTCAGCGTGTGTCTGTGTTACTGGGTATCAGTGTATGTCTTTGTGACTTGGTATCAGTGTATGTCTTTGTTACTGGGTGTCAGTGTGTGTCTGTGTTCCTGGGTATCAGTGTATGTCTTTGAGACTTGGTGTCAGTGTATGTCTTTGTTACTGGGTGTCAGTGTGTGTCTTTGTGACTTGGTGTCAGTGTATGTCTGTGTTACTGTTTATTAGTGCTTCTCTGTGTTACTGGGTGTCAGTGTGTGTTTGTTTGTGTTACTGGGTGTCAGTGTATGTCTTTGTTACTTGGTGTAAGTGTGTGTCTGTGTTGCTGGGTGTCAGTGTATGTCTGTGTTACTTTTTATCAGTGCTTCTCTGTGATACTGGGTGTCAGCGTGTGTTTGTTTGTGTTACTGGGTGTCAGTGTATGTCTTTGTTACTTGGTGTATGTGTGTGTCTTTGATACTTGGTGTAATTGTATGTCTTTGTTACTTGTTGTCAGTGTATGTCTGTGTTACGTGGTATTAGTGTATGTCTTTGTTACTTGATGCAAGTGTGTGTCTGTGTTACTTGGTGTAAGTGTGTGTCTGTGTTCCTGGGTATCAGTGTATGTCTTTGTTACTAGGTGTCAGTGTATGTCTGTGTTACCTGGTGTAAGTGTGTGTCTGTGTTACTGGGTATCAGTGTATGTCTTTGTTACTTGGTGTCAGTGTATGTCTGTGTTACTTGTTGTAAGTGTGTGTCTGTGTTACTGGGTGTCAGTGTGTGTCTGTGTTACTTGGTGTAAGTGTGTTTCTTTGTTACTTGGTGTCCGTGTGTGTCTGTGTTACTGGGTGTCAGTGCATGTCTTTGTTACTTGGTGTCAGTGTATATCTTTGTTACTTGGTGTAATTGTATGTCTTTGTTACTTGCTGTCAGTGTATGTCTGTGTTACTTGGTGTAAGTGTGTGTCTGTGTTACTGGTTGTCAGTGTATGTCTTTGTTACCGGGTGTCAGTGTATGTCTTTGTTACTTGGTGTAAGTGTGTGTCTGTGTTACTGGGTATCAGTGTCTGTCTTTGTTACTTGGTGTAAGTGTGTTTCTGTGTCACTGAGTATCAGTGTATGTCTTTGTTACTTGGTGTCAGTGTATGTCTGTGTTACTTGGTGTAAGTGTATGTCTTTGTTTCTTGGTGTAAGTGTGTGTCTGTGTTACTGGCTGTCAGTGTATGTCTGTGTTACTTGGTGTAAGTGTGTGTCTGTGTTACTGGGTATCAGTGTATGTCTTTGTGACTTGGTGTCAGTGTATGTCTTTGTTACTGGGTGTCAGTGTGTGTCTTTGTGACTTGGTGTCAGTGTATGTCTTTGTTACTTGGTGTAAGTGTGTGTCTGTGTTACTAGGTATCCGTGTATGTCTTTGTTACTTGGTGTCAGTGTATGTCAAAATATTTGGTGCAAGTGGATGTCTTTGTTACTTGGTGTAATTGTCTGTCTTTGTTACTTGGTGTAAGTGTATGTCTTTGTTACTTGGTGTCAGTGTATGTCTTTGTTACTTGGTGTCAGTGTGTGTCTGTGTTACTGGGTTTCAGTGTATGTCTTTGTGACTTGGTATCAGTGTATGTCTTTGTGACTTGGTGTCAGTGTATGTCTTTGTTACTGGGTGTCAGTGTGTGACTGTGTTACTTGGTGTCAGTGTATGTCTTTGTTACTGTTTATTAGTGTTTCTCTGTGTTACTGGGTGTCCGTGTGTGTTTTTTTGTGTTACTGGGTCTCAGTGTATGTCTTTGTTACTTGGTGTAAGTGTGTGTCTGTGTTACTGGGTATCAGTGTCTGTCTTTGTTACTTGGTGTAAGTGTGTGTCTTTGTTACTTGGTGTAATTGTATGTCTTTGATACTTGGTGTCAGTGTATGTCTGTGTTACTTGGTGTTAGTGTATGTCTTTGTTACTTGGTGCAAGTGTGTCTCTGTGTTAGTTGGTGTAAATGTGTGTCTGTGTTCCTGGGTATCAGTGTATGTCTTTGTTACTTGGTGCCAGTGTATGTCTGTGTTACTTGGTGTAAGTGTGTGTCTGTGTTACTGGGTTTTAGTGTTTGTCTTTGTTACTTGGTGTCAGTGTATGTCTGTGTTACTTGTTGCAAGTGTGTGTCTGTGTTACTGGGTGTCAGTGTGTGTCTGTGTTACTTGGTGTAAGTGTGTGTCTTTGTTACTTATTGTCCGTGTGTGTCTGTGTTACTGGGTGTCGTTGCATGTCTTTGTTACTTGGTGTCAGTGTCTATCTGTGTTACTTGGTGTAATTGAGTGTCTTTGTTACTTGGTGTAATTGTATGTCTTTGTTACTTGCTGTCAGTGTATGTCTGTGTTACTTGGTGTAAGTGTATGTCTTTGTTACTTTGTGTAAGTGTGTGTCTCTGTTACTTGGTGTAAGTGTGTGTCTGTGTTACTGGGTGTCAGTGTCTGTCTTTGTTACTTGGTGTAAGTGTGTTTCTGTGTTACTGAGTATCAGTGTATGTCTTAGTTACTTGGTGACAGTGTATGTCTGTGTTACTTGGTGTAAGTGTGTGTCTGTGTTACTGGGTATCAGTGTATGTCTTTGTGACTTGGTATCAGTGTATGTCTTTGTTACTGGGTGTCAGTGCATGTCAAAATACTTGGTGTAAGTGTATGTATTTGTTACTTGGTGTAATTGTCTGTCTTTGTTACTTGTTGTAAGTGTATGTCTTTGTTACTTGGTGTCAGTGTCTGTCTTTGTTACTGGGTATCAGTGACTGTCTTTGTGACTTGGTATAAGTCTATGTCTTTGTTACTGGGTGTCAGTGTGTGCCTGCGTTACTGGGTATCAGTGTATTTCTTTGTGACTTGGTATCAGTGTATGTCTTTGTTACTGGGTGTCAGTGTGTGTCTGTGTTACTGGGTATCAGTGTATGTCTTTGTGACTTGGTATCAGTGTATGTCTTTGTTACTGGGTGTCAG
This sequence comes from Heterodontus francisci, assembly GCF_036365525.1. Classification (NCBI taxonomy): domain Eukaryota; kingdom Metazoa; phylum Chordata; class Chondrichthyes; order Heterodontiformes; family Heterodontidae; genus Heterodontus; species Heterodontus francisci. The sequence continues at coordinate 509,400 of NW_027141501.1, read as the reverse complement.
TGTGTGTCTGTGTTCCTGGGTATCAGTGTATGTCTTTGTGACTTGGTGTCAGTGTATATCTTTGTTACTGGGTGTCAGTGTGTGTCTTTGTGACTTGGTGTCAGTGTATGTCTGTGTTACTGTTTATTAGTGTTTCTCTGTGTTACTGGGTGTCAGTGTGTGTTTGTTTGTGTTACTGGGTGTCAGTGTATGTATTTGTTACTTGGTGTAAGTGTGTGTCTGTGTTACTGGGTATCAGTGTCCGTCTTTGTTACTTGGTGTAAGTGTGTGTCTGTGTTCCTGGTTATCAGTGCATGTCTTTGTTACTTGGTATCAGTGTATGTCTTTGTTACTGGGTGTCAGCGTGTGTCGGTGTTACTGGGTATCAGTGTATGTCTTTGTGACTTGGTATCAGTGTATGTCTTTGTTACTGGGTGTCAGTGTGTGTCTGTGTTCCTGGGTATCAGTGTATGTCTTTGAGACTTGGTGTCAGTGTATGTCTTTGTTACTGGGTGTCAGTGTGTGTCTTTGTGACTTGGTGTCAGTGTATGTCTTTGTTACTTGGTGTAAGTGTGTGTCTGTGTTGCTGGGTGTCAGTGTATGTCTTTGTGACTTGGTGTCAGTGTATGTCTGTGTTACTGTTTATTAGTGCTTCTCTGTGATACTGGGTGTCAGCGTGTGTTTGTTTGTGTTACTGGGTGTCAGTGTATGTCTTTGTTACTTGGTCTATGTGTTTGTCTTTGATACTTGGTGTAATTGTATGTCTTTGGTACTTGGTGTCAGTGTATGTCTGTGTTACGTGGTGTTAGTGTATGTCTTTGTTACTTGGTGCAAGTGTGTGTCTGTGTTACTTGGTGTAAGTGTGTGTCTGTGTTCCTGGGTATCAGTGTATGTCTTTGTTACTAGGTGTCAGTGTATGTCTGTGTTACTTGGTGTCAGTGTGTGTCTGTGTTACTGGGTATCAGTGTATGTCTTTGTTACTTGGTGTCAGTGTATGTCTGTGTTACTTGTTGTAAGTGTGTGTCTGTGTTACTGGGTATCAGTGTCTGTCTTTGTTACTTGGTGTAAGTGTGTTTCTGTGTTACTGAGTATCAGTGTATGTCTTTGTTACTTGGTGGCAGTGTATGTCTGTGTTACTTGGTGTAAGTGCATGTCTTTGTTTCTTGGTGTAAGTGTGTGTCTGTGTTACTGGCTGTCAGTGTATGTCTGTGTTACTTGGTGTAAGTGTGTGTCTGTGTTACTGGGTATCAGTGTATGTCTTTGTGACTTGGTGTCAGTGTATGTCTTTGTTACTGGGTGTCAGTGTGTGTCTTTGTGACTTGGTGTCAGTGTATTTCTTTGTTACTTGGTGTAAGTGTGTGTCTGTGTTACTGGGTATCAGTGTATGTCTTTGTTACTTGGTGTCAGTGTATGTCAAAATATTTGGTGCAAGTGGATGTCTTTGTTACTTGGTGTAATTGTCTGTCTTTGTTACTTGGTGTAAGTGTATGTCTTTGTTACTTGGTGTCAGTGTATGTCTTTGTTACTTGGTGTCAGTGTGTGTCTGTGTTACTGGGTATCAGTGTATGTCTTTGTGACATGGTATCAGTGTATGTCTTTGTGACTCGGTGTCAGTGTATGTCTTTGTTACTGGGTATCAGTGTATGTCTTTGTGACTTGGTATCAGTGTATGTCTTTGTTACTGGGTGTCAGTGTGTGTCTGTGTTCCTGGGTATCAGTGTATGTCTTTGTGACTTGGTGTCAGTGTATATCTTTGTTACTGGGTGTCAGTGTGTGTCTTTGTGACTTGGTGTCAGTGTATGTCTGTGTTACTGTTTATTAGTGTTTCTCTGTGTTACTGGGTGTCAGTGTGTGTTTGTTTGTGTTACTGGGTGTCAGTGTATGTATTTGTTACTTGGTGTAAGTGTGTGTCTGTGTTACTGGGTATCAGTGTCCGTCTTTGTTACTTGGTGTAAGTGTGTGTCTGTGTTCCTGGTTATCAGTGCATGTCTTTGTTACTTGGTATCAGTGTATGTCTTTGTTACTGGGTGTCAGCGTGTGTCTGTGTTACTGGGTATCAGTGTATGTCTTTGTGACTTGGTATCAGTGTATGTCTTTGTTACTGGGTGTCAGTGTGTGTCTGTGTTCCTGGGTATCTGTGTATGTCTTTGAGACTTGGTGTCAGTGTATGTCTTTGTTACTGGGTGTCAGTGTGTGTCTTTGTGACTTGGTGTCAGTGTATGTCTGTGTTACTGTTTATTAGTGCTTCTCTGTGTTTCTGGGTGTCAGTGTGTGTTTGTTTGTGTTACTGGGTGTCAGTGTATGTCTTTGGTACTTGGTGTAAGTGTGTGTCTGTGTTGCTGGGTGTCAGTGTATGTCTTTGTGACTTGGTCTATGTGTTTGTCTTTGATACTTGGTGTAATTGTATGTCTTTGTTACTTGGTGTCAGTGTATGTCTGTGTTACGTGGTGTTAGTGTATGTCTTTGTTACTTGGTGCAAGTGTGTGTCTGTGTTACTTGGTGTAAGTGTGTGTCTGTGTTCCTGGGTATCAGTGTATGTCTTTGTTACTAGGTGTCAGTGTATGTCTGTGTTACTTGGTGTCAGTGTGTGTCTGTGTTACTGGGTATCAGTGTATGTCTTTGTTACTTGGTGTCAGTGTATGTCTGTGTTACTTGTTGTAAGTGTGTGTTTGTGTTCCTGGGTTTCAGTGTATGTCTTTGTTACTTGCTATCAGTGTATGTCTGTGTTACTTGGTGTAAGTGCATGTCTTTGTTACTTGGTGTAAGTGTGTGTCTGTGTTACTTGGTGTAAGTGTGTGTCTGTGTTACTGGGTGTCAGTGTATGTCTTTGTTACCGGGTGTCAGTGTATGTCTTTGTTACTTGGTGTAAGTGTGTGTCTGTGTTACTGGGTATCAGTGTCTGTCTTTGTTACTTGGTGTAAGTGTGTTTCTGTGTTACTGAGTATCAGTGTATGTCTTTGTTACTTGGTGGCAGTGTATGTCTGTGTTACTTGGTGTAAGTGCATGTCTTTGTTTCTTGGTGTAAGTGTGTGTCTGTGTTACTGGCTGTCAGTGTATGTCTGTGTTACTTGGTGTAAGTGTGTGTCTGTGTTACTGGGTATCAGTGTATGTCTTTGTGACTTGGTGTCAGTGTATGTCTTTGTTACTGGGTGTCAGTGTGTGTCTTTGTGACTTGGTGTCAGTGTATTTCTTTGTTACTTGGTGTAAGTGTGTGTCTGTGTTACTGGGTATCAGTGTATGTCTTTGTTACTTGGTGTCAGTGTATGTCAAAATATTTGGTGCAAGTGGATGTCTTTGTTACTTGGTGTAATTGTCTGTCTTTGTTACTTGGTGTAAGTGTATGTCTTTGTTACTTGGTGTCAGTGTATGTCTTTGTTACTTGGTGTCAGTGTGTGTCTGTGTTACTGGGTATCAGTGCATGTCTTTGTGACATGGATTCAGTGTATGTCTTTGTGACTCGGTGTCAGTGTATGTCTTTGTTACTGGGTGTCAGTGTGTGACTGTGTTACTTGGTGTCAGTGTATGTCTTTGTTACTGTCTATTAGTGTTTCCATGTGTTACTGGGTGTCCGTGTGTGTTTTGTTGTGTTACTGGGAGACAGTGTATGTCTTTGTTACTTGGTGTAAGTGTGTGTCTGTGTTACTGGGTATCAGTGTCTGTCTTTGTTACTTGGTGTAAGTGTATGTCTTTGTTACTGGGTGTCAGCGTGTGTCTGTGTTACTGGGTATCAGTGTATGTCTTTGTGACTTGGTATCAGTGTATGTCTTTGTTACTGGGTGTCAGTGTGTGTCTGTGTTCCTGGGTATCTGTGTATGTCTTTGAGACTTGGTGTCAGTGTATGTCTTTGTTACTGGGTGTCAGTGTGTGTCTTTGTGACTTGGTGTCAGTGTATGTCTGTGTTACTGTTTATTAGTGCTTCTCTGTGTTTCTGGGTGTCAGTGTGTGTTTGTTTGTGTTACTGGGTGTCAGTGTATGTCTTTGGTACTTGGTGTAAGTGTGTGTCTGTGTTGCTGGGTGTCAGTGTATGTCTTTGTGACTTGGTCTATGTGTTTGTCTTTGATACTTGGTGTAATTGTATGTCTTTGTTACTTGGTGTCAGTGTATGTCTGTGTTACGTGGTGTTAGTGTATGTCTTTGTTACTTGGTGCAAGTGTGTGTCTGTGTTACTTGGTGTAAGTGTGTGTCTGTGTTCCTGGGTATCAGTGTATGTCTTTGTTACTAGGTGTCAGTGTATGTCTGTGTTACTTGGTGTCAGTGTGTGTCTGTGTTACTGGGTATCAGTGTATGTCTTTGTTACTTGGTGTCAGTGTATGTCTGTGTTACTTGTTGTAAGTGTGTGTTTGTGTTCCTGGGTTTCAGTGTATGTCTTTGTTACTTGCTATCAGTGTATGTCTGTGTTACTTGGTGTAAGTGCATGTCTTTGTTACTTGGTGTAAGTGTGTGTCTGTGTTACTTGGTGTAAGTGTGTGTCTGTGTTACTGGGTGTCAGTGTATGTCTTTGTTACCGGGTGTCAGTGTATGTCTTTGTTACTTGGTGTAAGTGTGTGTCTGTGTTACTGGGTATCAGTGTCTGTCTTTGTTACTTGGTGTAAGTGTGTTTCTGTGTTACTGAGTATCAGTGTATGTCTTTGTTACTTGGTGGCAGTGTATGTCTGTGTTACTTGGTGTAAGTGCATGTCTTTGTTTCTTGGTGTAAGTGTGTGTCTGTGTTACTGGCTGTCAGTGTATGTCTGTGTTACTTGGTGTAAGTGTGTGTCTGTGTTACTGGGTATCAGTGTATGTCTTTGTGACTTGGTGTCAGTGTATGTCTTTGTTACTGGGTGTCAGTGTGTGTCTTTGTGACTTGGTGTCAGTGTATTTCTTTGTTACTTGGTGTAAGTGTGTGTCTGTGTTACTGGGTATCAGTGTATGTCTTTGTTACTTGGTGTCAGTGTATGTCAAAATATTTGGTGCAAGTGGATGTCTTTGTTACTTGGTGTAATTGTCTGTCTTTGTTACTTGGTGTAAGTGTATGTCTTTGTTACTTGGTGTCAGTGTATGTCTTTGTTACTTGGTGTCAGTGTGTGTCTGTGTTACTGGGTATCAGTGCATGTCTTTGTGACATGGATTCAGTGTATGTCTTTGTGACTCGGTGTCAGTGTATGTCTTTGTTACTGGGTGTCAGTGTGTGACTGTGTTACTTGGTGTCAGTGTATGTCTTTGTTACTGTCTATTAGTGTTTCCATGTGTTACTGGGTGTCCGTGTGTGTTTTGTTGTGTTACTGGGAGACAGTGTATGTCTTTGTTACTTGGTGTAAGTGTGTGTCTGTGTTACTGGGTATCAGTGTCTGTCTTTGTTACTTGGTGTAAGTGTATGTCTTTGTTACTTGGTGCAATTGTGTGCCTGTGTTACTTGGTGTAAATGTGTGTCTGTGTTCCTGGGTATCAGTGTATGTCTTTGTTACTTGGTGCAGTGTATGTCTGTGTTACTTGGTGTAAGTGTGTGTCTTTGTTACTGGGTGTCAGTGTGTGTCTGTGTTCCTGGGTATCAGTGTATGTCTTTGTGACTTGGTGTCAGTGTATATCTTTGTTACTGGGTGTCAGTGTGTGTCTTTGTGACTTGGTGTCAGTGTATGTCTGTGTTACTGTTTATTAGTGTTTCTCTGTGTTACTGGGTGTCAGTGTGTGTTTGTTTGTGTTACTGGGTGTCAGTGTATGTATTTGTTACTTGGTGTAAGTGTGTGTCTGTGTTACTGGGTATCAGTGTCCGTCTTTGTTACTTGGTGTAAGTGTGTGTCTGTGTTCCTGGTTATCAGTGCATGTCTTTGTTACTTGGTATCAGTGTATGTCTTTGTTACTGGGTGTCAGCGTGTGTCGGTGTTACTGGGTATCAGTGTATGTCTTTGTGACTTGGTATCAGTGTATGTCTTTGTTACTGGGTGTCAGTGTGTGTCTGTGTTCCTGGGTATCAGTGTATGTCTTTGAGACTTGGTGTCAGTGTATGTCTTTGTTACTGGGTGTCAGTGTGTGTCTTTGTGACTTGGTGTCAGTGTATGTCTTTGTTACTGTTTATTAGTGCTTCTCTGTGTTTCTGGGTGTCAGTGTGTGTTTGTTTGTGTTACTGGGTGTCAGTGTATGTCTTTGTTACTTGGTGTAAGTGTGTGTCTGTGTTGCTGGGTGTCAGTGTATGTCTTTGTGACTTGGTGTCAGTGTATGTCTGTGTTACTGTTTATTAGTGCTTCTCTGTGATACTGGGTGTCAGCGTGTGTTTGTTTGTGTTACTGGGTGTCAGTGTATGTCTTTGTTACTTGGTCTATGTGTTTGTCTTTGATACTTGGTGTAATTGTATGTCTTTGGTACTTGGTGTCAGTGTATGTCTGTGTTACGTGGTGTTAGTGTATGTCTTTGTTACTTGGTGCAAGTGTGTGTCTGTGTTACTTGGTGTAAGTGTGTGTCTGTGTTCCTGGGTATCAGTGTATGTCTTTGTTACTAGGTGTCAGTGTATGTCTGTGTTACTTGGTGTCAGTGTGTGTCTGTGTTACTGGGTATCAGTGTATGTCTTTGTTACTTGGTGTCAGTGTATGTCTGTGTTACTTGTTGTAAGTGTGTGTCTGTGTTACTGGGTATCAGTGTCTGTATTTGTTACTTGGTGTAAGTGTGTTTCTGTGTTACTGAGTATCAGTGTATGTCTTTGTTACTTGGTGGCAGTGTATGTCTGTGTTACTTGGTGTAAGTGCATGTCTTTGTTTCTTGGTGTAAGTGTGTGTCTGTGTTACTGGCTGTCAGTGTATGTCTGTGTTACTTGGTGTAAGTGTGTGTCTGTGTTACTGGGTATCAGTGTATGTCTTTGTGACTTGGTGTCAGTGTATGTCTTTGTTACTGGGTGTCAGTGTGTGTCTTTGTGACTTGGTGTCAGTGTATTTCTTTGTTACTTGGTGTAAGTGTGTGTCTGTGTTACTGGGTATCAGTGTATGTCTTTGTTACTTGGTGTCAGTGTATGTCAAAATATTTGGTGCAAGTGGATGTCTTTGTTACTTGGTGTAATTGTCTGTCTTTGTTACTTGGTGTAAGTGTATGTCTTTGTTACTTGGTGTCAGTGTATGTCTTTGTTACTTGGTGTCAGTGTGTGTCTGTGTTACTGGGTATCAGTGTATGTCTTTGTGACATGGTATCAGTGTATGTCTTTGTGACTCGGTGTCAGTGTATGTCTTTGTTACTGGGTATCAGTGTATGTCTTTGTGACTTGGTATCAGTGTATGTCTTTGTTACTGGGTGTCAGTGTGTGTCTGTGTTCCTGGGTATCAGTGTATGTCTTTGTGACTTGGTGTCAGTGTATATCTTTGTTACTGGGTGTCAGTGTGTGTCTTTGTGACTTGGTGTCAGTGTATGTCTGTGTTACTGTTTATTAGTGTTTCTCTGTGTTACTGGGTGTCAGTGTGTGTTTGTTTGTGTTACTGGGTGTCAGTGTATGTATTTGTTACTTGGTGTAAGTGTGTGTCTGTGTTACTGGGTATCAGTGTCCGTCTTTGTTACTTGGTGTAAGTGTGTGTCTGTGTTCCTGGTTATCAGTGCATGTCTTTGTTACTTGGTATCAGTGTATGTCTTTGTTACTGGGTGTCAGCGTGTGTCTGTGTTACTGGGTATCAGTGTATGTCTTTGTGACTTGGTATCAGTGTATGTCTTTGTTACTGGGTGTCAGTGTGTGTCTGTGTTCCTGGGTATCTGTGTATGTCTTTGAGACTTGGTGTCAGTGTATGTCTTTGTTACTGGGTGTCAGTGTGTGTCTTTGTGACTTGGTGTCAGTGTATGTCTGTGTTACTGTTTATTAGTGCTTCTCTGTGTTTCTGGGTGTCAGTGTGTGTTTGTTTGTGTTACTGGGTGTCAGTGTATGTCTTTGGTACTTGGTGTAAGTGTGTGTCTGTGTTGCTGGGTGTCAGTGTATGTCTTTGTGACTTGGTGTCAGTGTATGTCTGTGTTACTGTTTATTAGTGCTTCTCTGTGATACTGGGTGTCAGCGTGTGTGTGTTTGTGTTACTGGGTGTCAGTGTATGTCTTTGTTACTTGGTCTATGTGTTTGTCTTTGATACTTGGTGTAATTGTATGTCTTTGTTACTTGGTGTCAGTGTATGTCTGTGTTACGTGGTGTTAGTGTATGTCTTTGTTACTTGGTGCAAGTGTGTGTCTGTGTTACTTGGTGTAAGTGTGTGTCTGTGTTCCTGGGTATCAGTGTATGTCTTTGTTACTAGGTGTCAGTGTATGTCTGTGTTACTTGGTGTCAGTGTGTGTCTGTGTTACTGGGTATCAGTGTATGTCTTTGTTACTTGGTGTCAGTGTATGTCTGTGTTACTTGTTGTAAGTGTGTGTCTGTGTTCCTGGGTTTCAGTGTATGTCTTTGTTACTTGCTATCAGTGTATGTCTGTGTTACTTGGTGTAAGTGCATGTCTTTGTTACTTGGTGTAAGTGTGTGTCTGTGTTACTTGGTGTAAGTGTGTGTCTGTGTTACTGGGTGTCAGTGTATGTCTTTGTTACCGGGTGTCAGTGTATGTCTTTGTTACTTGGTGTAAGTGTGTGTCTGTGTTACTGGGTATCAGTGTCTGTCTTTGTTACTTGGTGTAAGTGTGTTTCTGTGTTACTGAGTATCAGTGTATGTCTTTGTTACTTGGTGGCAGTGTATGTCTGTGTTACTTGGTGTAAGTGCATGTCTTTGTTTCTTGGTGTAAGTGTGTGTCTGTGTTACTGGCTGTCAGTGTATGTCTGTGTTACTTGGTGTAAGTGTGTGTCTGTGTTACTGGGTATCAGTGTATGTCTTTGTGACTTGGTGTCAGTGTATGTCTTTGTTACTGGGTGTCAGTGTGTGTCTTTGTGACTTGGTGTCAGTGTATTTCTTTGTTACTTGGTGTAAGTGTGTGTCTGTGTTACTGGGTATCAGTGTATGTCTTTGTTACTTGGTGTCAGTGTATGTCAAAATATTTGGTGCAAGTGGATGTCTTTGTTACTTGGTGTAATTGTCTGTCTTTGTTACTTGGTGTAAGTGTATGTCTTTGTTACTTGGTGTCAGTGTATGTCTTTGTTACTTGGTGTCAGTGTGTGTCTGTGTTACTGGGTATCAGTGCATGTCTTTGTGACATGGTATCAGTGTATGTCTTTGTGACTCGGTGTCAGTGTATGTCTTTGTTACTGGGTGTCAGTGTGTGACTGTGTTACTTGGTGTCAGTGTATGTCTTTGTTACTGTCTATTAGTGTTTCCATGTGTTACTGGGTGTCCGTGTGTGTTTTGTTGTGTTACTGGGAGACAGTGTATGTCTTTGTTACTTGGTGTAAGTGTGTGTCTGTGTTACTGGGTATCAGTGTCTGTCTTTGTTACTTGGTGTAAGTGTATGTCTTTGTTACTTGGTGCAATTGTGTGCCTGTGTTACTTGGTGTAAATGTGTGTCTGTGTTCCTGGGTATCAGTGTATGTCTTTGTTACTTGGTGCAGTGTATGTCTGTGTTACTTGGTGTAAGTGTGTGTCTTTGTTTCTTGGTGTAAGTGTGTGTCTGTGTTACTGGCTGTCAGTGTATGTCTGTGTTACTTGGTGTAAGTGTGTGTCTGTGTTACTGGGTATCAGTGTATGTCTTTGTGACTTGGTGTCAGTGTATGTCTTTGTTACTGGGTGTCAGTGTGTGTCTTTGTGACTTGGTGTCAGTGTATTTCTTTGTTACTTGGTGTAAGTGTGTGTCTGTGTTACTGGGTATCAGTGTATGTCTTTGTTACTTGGTGTCAGTGTATGTCAAAATATTTGGTGCAAGTGGATGTCTTTGTTACTTGGTGTAATTGTCTGTCTTTGTTACTTGGTGTAAGTGTATGTCTTTGTTACTTGGTGTCAGTGTATGTCTTTGTTACTTGGTGTCAGTGTGTGTCTGTGTTACTGGGTATCAGTGCATGTCTTTGTGACATGGTATCAGTGTATGTCTTTGTGACTCGGTGTCAGTGTATGTCTTTGTTACTGGGTGTCAGTGTGTGACTGTGTTACTTGGTGTCAGTGTATGTCTTTGTTACTGTCTATTAGTGTTTCCATGTGTTACTGGGTGTCCGTGTGTGTTTTGTTGTGTTACTGGGAGACAGTGTATGTCTTTGTTACTTGGTGTAAGTGTGTGTCTGTGTTACTGGGTATCAGTGTCTGTCTTTGTTACTTGGTGTAAGTGTATGTCTTTGTTACTTGGTGCAATTGTGTGCCTGTGTTACTTGGTGTAAATGTGTGTCTGTGTTCCTGGGTATCAGTGTATGTCTTTGTTACTTGGTGCAGTGTATGTCTGTGTTACTTGGTGTAAGTGTGTGTCTGTGTTACTGGGTATCAGTGTATGTCTTTGTTACTTGGTGTCAGTGTATGTTTGTGTTACTTGTTGCAAGTGTGTGTCTGTGTTACTGGGTGTCAGTGTGTGTCTGTGTTACTTGGTGCAAGTGTGTGTCTTTGTTACTTGGTGTCCGTGTGTGTCTGTGTTTCTGGGTGTCAGTGCATGTCTTTGTTACTTGGTGTCAGTGTATATCTGTGTTACTTGGTGTATGTGAGTGTCTTTGTTACTTGGTGTAATTGTATGTCTTTGTTACTTGCTGTCAGTGTATGTCTGTGTTACTTGGTGTAAGTGTATGTCTTTGTTACTTTGTGTAAGTGTCTGTCTGTGTTCCTTGGTGTAAATGTGTGTCTGTGTTACTGGGTGTCAGTGTATGTCTTTGTTACTGGGTGTCAGTGTCTGTCTTTGTTACTTGGTGTAAGTGTGTTTCTGTGTAACTGAGTATCAGTGTATGTCTTTGTTACTTGGTGACAGTGTATGTCTGTGTTACTTGGTGCAAGTGTGTGTCTGTGTTACTGGGTATCAGTGTATGTCTTTGTGACTTGGTATCAGTGTATGTCTTTGTTACTGGGTGTCAGAGTGTGTCTTTGTGACTTGGTGTCAGTGTATGTCTTTGTTACTTGGTGTCAGTGTATGTCAAAATACTTGGTGTAAGTGTATGTCTTTGTTACTTGGTGTAATTGTCTGTCTTTGTTATTTGGTGTAAGTGTATGTCTTTGTGACTTGGTGTCAGTGTATGTCTTTGTTACTTGTTGTAAGTGTATGTCTTTGTTACTTGGTGTCAGTGTATGTCTTTGTTACTTGGTGTCAGTGTGTGTCTGTGTTACTGGGTATCAGTGTATGTCTTTGTGACTTGGTATCAGTGTAAGTCTTTGTTACTGGGTGTCAGTGTGTGTCTGTGTTACTGGGTATCAGTGTATTTCTTTGTGACTTGGTATCAGTGTATGTCTTTGTTACTGGGTGTCAGTGTGTGTCTGTGTTACTGGGTATCAGTGTATGTCTTTGTGACTTGGTGTCAGTGTATATCTTTGTTACTGGGTGTCAGTGTGTGTCTTTGTGACTTGGTGTCAGTGTATGTCTGTGTTACTGTTTATTAGTGTTTCTCTGTGTTACCGGGTGTCAGTGTGTGTTTGTTTGTGCTACTGGGTGTCAGTGTATGTCTTTGTTACTTGGTGTAAGTGTGTGTCTGTGTTCCTGGGTGTCAGTGTATGTCTTTGTTACTTGCTATCAGTGTATGTCTGTGTTACTTGGTGTAAGTGCATGTCTTTGTTACTTGGTGTAAGTGTGTGTCTGTGTTACTTGGTGTAAGTGTGTGTCTGTGTTACTGGGTGTCAGTGTATGTCTTTGTTACCGGGTGTCAGTGTATGTCTTTGTTACTTGGTGTAAGTGTGTGTCTGTGTTACTGGGTATCAGTGTCTGTCTTTGTTACTTGGTGTAAGTGTGTTTCTGTGTTACTGAGTATCAGTGTATGTCTTTGTTACTTGGTGGCAGTGTATGTCTGTGTTACTTGGTGTAAGTGCATGTCTTTGTTTCTTGGTGTAAGTGTGTGTCTGTGTTACTGGCTGTCAGTGTATGTCTGTGTTACTTGGTGTAAGTGTGTGTCTGTGTTACTGGGTATCAGTGTATGTCTTTGTGACTTGGTGTCAGTGTATGTCTTTGTTACTGGGTGTCAGTGTGTGTCTTTGTGACTTGGTGTCAGTGTATTTCTTTGTTACTTGGTGTAAGTGTGTGTCTGTGTTACTGGGTATCAGTGTATGTCTTTGTTACTTGGTGTCAGTGTATGTCAAAATATTTGGTGCAAGTGGATGTCTTTGTTACTTGGTGTAATTGTCTGTCTTTGTTACTTGGTGTAAGTGTATGTCTTTGTTACTTGGTGTCAGTGTATGTCTTTGTTACTTGGTGTCAGTGTGTGTCTGTGTTACTGGGTATCAGTGCATGTCTTTGTGACATGGTATCAGTGTATGTCTTTGTGACTCGGTGTCAGTGTATGTCTTTGTTACTGGGTGTCAGTGTGTGACTGTGTTACTTGGTGTCAGTGTATGTCTTTGTTACTGTCTATTAGTGTTTCCATGTGTTACTGGGTGTCCGTGTGTGTTTTGTTGTGTTACTGGGAGACAGTGTATGTCTTTGTTACTTGGTGTAAGTGTGTGTCTGTGTTACTGGGTATCAGTGTCTGTCTTTGTTACTTGGTGTAAGTGTATGTCTTTGTTACTTGGTGCAATTGTGTGCCTGTGTTACTTGGTGTAAATGTGTGTCTGTGTTCCTGGGTATCAGTGTATGTCTTTGTTACTTGGTGCAGTGTATGTCTGTGTTACTTGGTGTAAGTGTGTGTCTGTGTTACTGGGTATCAGTGTATGTCTTTGTTACTTGGTGTCAGTGTATGTTTGTGTTACTTGTTGCAAGTGTGTGTCTGTGTTACTGGGTGTCAGTGTGTGTCTGTGTTACTTGGTGCAAGTGTGTGTCTTTGTTACTTGGTGTCCGTGTGTGTCTGTGTTTCTGGGTGTCAGTGCATGTCTTTGTTACTTGGTGTCAGTGTATATCTGTGTTACTTGGTGTATGTGAGTGTCTTTGTTACTTGGTGTAATTGTATGTCTTTGTTACTTGCTGTCAGTGTATGTCTGTGTTACTTGGTGTAAGTGTATGTCTTTGTTACTTTGTGTAAGTGTCTGTCTGTGTTCCTTGGTGTAAATGTGTGTCTGTGTTACTGGGTGTCAGTGTATGTCTTTGTTACTGGGTGTAAGTGTGTTTCTGTGTAACTGAGTATCAGTGTATGTCTTTGTTACTTGGTGACAGTGTATGTCTGTGTTACTTGGTGCAAGTGTGTGTCTGTGTTACTGGGTATCAGTGTATGTCTTTGTGACTTGGTATCACTGTATGTCTTTGTTACTGGGTGTCAGAGTGTGTCTTTGTGACTTGGTGTCAGTGTATGTCTTTGTTACTTGGTGTCAGTGTATGTCAAAATACTTGGTGTAAGTGTATGTCTTTGTTACTTGGTGTAATTGTCTGTCTTTGTTACTTGGTGTAAGTGTATGTCTTTGTGACTTGGTGTCAGTGTATGTCTTTGTTACTTGTTGTAAGTGTATGTCTTTGTTACTTGGTGTCAGTGTATGTCTTTGTTACTTGGTGTCAGTGTGTGTCTGTGTTACTGGGTATCAGTGTATGTCTTTGTGACTTGGTATCAGTGTAAGTCTTTGTTACTGGGTGTCAGTGTGTGTCTGTGTTACTGGGTATCAGTGTATTTCTTTGTGACTTGGTATCAGTGTATGTCTTTGTTACTGGGTGTCAGTGTGTGTCTGTGTTACTGGGTATCAGTGTATGTCTTTGTGACTTGGTGTCAGTGTATATCTTTGTTACTGGGTGTCAGTGTGTGTCTTTGTGACTTGGTGTCAGTGTATGTCTGTGTTACTGTTTATTAGTGTTTCTCTGTGTTACCGGGTGTCAGTGTGTGTTTGTTTGTGCTACTGGGTGTCAGTGTATGTCTTTGTTACTTGGTGTAAGTGTGTGTCTGTGTTCCTGGGTATCAGTGTCCGTCTTTGTTACTTGGTGTAAGTGTGTGTCTTTGTTACTTGGTGTAATTGTATGTCTTTGTTACTTGGTGTCAGTTTATGTCTGTGTTAGTTGGTGTAAGTGTATGTCTTTGTTACTTGGTGTAAGTGTGTGTCTGTGTTTCTTGGTGTAAGTGTGTGTCTGTGTTCCTGGGTATCATTGTATGACTTTGTTACTTGGTGTCAGTGTATGTCTGTGTTACTTGGTGTAAGTGTGTGTCTGTGTTACTGGGTATCAGTGTATGTCTTTGTTACTTGGTGTCAGTGTATGTCTGTGTTTCTTTGTGTAAGTGTGTGTCTGTGTTCCTTGGTTTCAGTGTGTGTCTGTGTTACTTGGTGTAAGTGTGTGCCTTTGTTACTTGGTGTTCGTGTGTCTCTGTATTACTGGGTGCCAGTGCATGTCTTTGTTACTTGGTGTCAGTGTATATCTGTGTTACTTGGTGTAAGTGTGTGTCTTTGTGACTTGGTGTAAATGTATGTCTTTGTTACTTGGTGTCAGTGTTTGTCTGTGTTACTTGGTGTAAGTGTATGTCTTTGTTACTTGGTGTAAGTGTGTGTCTGTGTTCCTGTGTATCAGTGTATCTCTTTGTTACTTGGTGTCAGTGTAAGTCTTTGAGAATTGGTATCAGTGTATGTCATTGTTACCGGGTGTCAGTGTGTGTCTGTGTTACTTGGTGTAAGTGTATGTCTTTGTTACTTGGTGTCCGTGTGTGTCTGTGTTACTGGGTGTCAGTGTATGTCTTTGTTACTTGGTGTCAGTGTATGTCTTTGTTACTTGGTGTAAGTGTGTGTCTGTGTTACTGGGTATCAGTGTCTGTCTTTGTTACTTGGTGTAAGTGTGTGTCAGTGTTACAGGGTATCAGTGCATGTCTTTGTTACTTGGTGTCAGTGTATGTCTGTGTTACTTGCTGTAAGTGTGTGTCTGTGTTAATGGGTATCATGTATGTCTTTGTTACTTGGTGTCAGTGTATGTCAAAATACTTGGTGTAATTGTCTGTCTTTGTTACTTGGTGTAAGTGTATGTCTTTGTTACTTGGTGTCAGTGTATGTCTTTGTTACTTCGTGTCAGAGTGTGTCTGTGTTACTGGGTATCAGTGTATGTCTTTGTGACTTGGTATCAGTGTATGTCTTTGTGACTTGGTGTCAGTGTATGTCTTTGTTCCTGTTTATTAGTGTTTCTCTGTGTTACTGGGTGTCAGTGTGTGTTTGTTTGTGTTACTGGGTGTCAGTGTATGTCTTTGTGACTTGGTGTCAGTGCATGTCTTTGTTACTGGGTGTCAGTGTCTGTCTTTGTTACTTGGTGTCAGTGTATGTCATTGTTACTTGGTGTAAGTGTGTGTCTGCGTTACTGGGTATCAGTGTATGTCTTTGTTACTTGGTGTCAGTGTATCTCAAAATACTTCGTGTAAGTGTATGTCTTTGTTACTTGGTGTAATTGTCTGTCTTTTTACTTGGTGTCAGTGTATGTCTTTGTTACTTGGTGTCAGTGTGTGTCTGTGTTACTGGGTATCAGTGTATGTCTTTGTGACTTGGTATCAGTGTATGTCTTTGTGACTTGGTGTCAGTGTATGTCTTATTTACTGGGTTTCAGTGTGTGTCTGTGTTACTTGGTGTCAGTGTATGTCATTGTTACTTTGTATCAGTGTTTCTCTGTGCTACTGGTTGTCAGTGTGTGTTTGTTTGTGTTACTGGGTATCAGCGTATGTCTTTGTGACTTGGTATCAGTGTATGCCTTTGTTACTGGGTGTCAGTGTGTGTCTGTGTTACTTGGTGTCAGTGTATCAATGTTTCTCTGTGCGACTGGGTGTCAGTGTGTGTTTGTTTGTGTCACTGGGTGTCAGTGACACTAGGTGTCATTATTTAGTTTAGTTTAGAGATACAGCACTTAAACAGACCCTTCGGCCCACCGAGTCTGTGCCGACCATCAACCACCCATTTATACTAATCCTACACTAATCCCGTATTCCTATCACATCCCCACCTATCCCTATATATTTCCCTACCACCTACCTATACTAGGGGCAATTTATGATGGCCAATTAACATATCAACCTGCAAGTCTTTGGCATGTGGGAGGAAACCGGAGCACCCTGTGTGTGGGGTTTTCACAATGTATCAGGATCCTGCCAGGTGTGTATGGGTTTTTCACAGTGGATCAGGATCCTGCCAGGTGTGTATGGGGTTTTCACTGTGTATCAGGATCCTGCCTGGTGTGCATGGGGTTTCACAGTGTGTCAGGATCCTGCCAGGTGTAAGTGGTTTTCACAATGTATCAGGATCCTGCCGGGTGTTTATGGTTTTTCACAGTGTATCAGGATCCTGCCGGGTGTGTATGGGGTTTTCACAGTGTCTCAGGATCCTGCCAGATGTGTGTGGGGTTTTCACAGTGTCTCAGGATCCTGCCGGGTGTGTATGGGTTTTCACAGTGTATCAGGTTCCTGCCAGGTGTGTATGGGGGTTTCACAGTGTAACATGATCTGCCAGGTGTGAATGGGGTTTTCACAGTGAATCAGTATCCTGCCAGGTGTTTCTGGGGTTTTCACAGTGTATCAGGATCCTGCCAGGTGTGTATGGGGTTTCACAGTGTATCAGGATCCTGCTAGGTGTGTATGGGGGTTTCACAGTGTATCAGGATCAGCCAGGTGTGTATGGGGTTTCACAGTGTATCAGGATCCTGCCAGATGTGTTTGGGGGTTTAACAGTGTATCAGGATCCTGCCAGATGTGCATGGGGGTTTCACAGTGTATCAGGATCCTGCCAGGTGTTTGTGGGTGTTTCACAGTGTATCAGTATCCTGCCAGGTGTGTATGGGGGTTTCACAGTGTATCAAGATCCTGCCAGGTGTGTATGGGGGTTTCACAATGTAACAGGATCCTGCCAGGTGTAAGTGGTTTTCACAATGTATCAGGATCCTGCCGGGTGTTTATGGTTTTTCACAGTGTATCAGGATCCTGCCGGGTGTGTATGGGGTTTTCACAGTGTCTCAGGATCCTGCCAGATGTGTGTGGGCTTTTCACAGTGTCTCAGGATCCTGCCGGGTGTGTATGGGTTTTCACAGTGTAACAGGATCTGCCAGGTGTGTATGGGGTTTTCACAGTGTATCAGGATCCTGCCAGGTGTGTTTGGGGGTTTAACAGTGTATCAGGATCCTGCCAGATGTGCATGGGGGTTTCACAGTGTATCAGGATCCTGCCAGGTGTTTGTGGGTGTTTCACAGTGTATCAGGATCCTGCCAGGTGTGTATGGGGGTTTCACAGTGTATCAGGATCCTGCCAGGTGTGTATGGGGGTTTCACAGTGTAACAGGATCTGCCAGGTGTGAATGGGGTTTTCACAGTGTATCAGTATCCTGCCAGGTGTGTATGGGGTTTTCACAGTGTATCAGTATCATGCCAGGTGTGTATGGGTTTTTCACAGTGTATCAGGATCCTGCCAGGTGTGTCTGGGGTTTTCACAGTGTAACAGGATCCTGCCAGGTGTGTCGGGGGTTTTCACAGTGTAACAGGATCTGCCAGGTGTGTCTGGGGTTTTCACAGTGTATCAGGATCCTGCCAGGTGTGTATGGGGTTTCACAGTGTATCAGGATCTTCTCGGTGTTTATGGGGTTTCGCAGTGGATTATGATCCTGCCAGGTGTGTATGGGGGTTTAACAGTGTATCAGGATCTGCCAGGTGTGTATGGGGTTTCACAGTGGATCATGATCCTGCCAGGTGTGTATGGGGGTTTAACAGTGTATCAGGATCTGCCAGGTGTATTTGGGGGTTTCACAGTGTATCAGGATCTGCCAGGTGTGTATGGGGTTTCACAGTGGATCAGGATCCTGCCAAGTGTGTATGGGGGTTTCACAGTGTGTCAGGATCTGCCAGGTGTGTATGGGGTTTCACAGTGGATCAGGATCCTGCCAGGTGTGTATGGGCTTTCACAGTGTATCAGGATCCTGCCAGGTGTGTATGGGGTTTCAGAGTGGATGTGAACATTGATCTTACTGACTGTTACTTTCATCAACAGCCTCTTCCCTCTGGCACCAGCAACTCAACATCCCATTCAGGGCCTGCTCAGGGCAACAGAGGATATTTTCTGTTCCACCGAATACACAATATCTCACCTTGATCTCTCACCTATTCCTGTGCCTCACCTGTTTCTCATCCTGTCCAGCGTTGGGTGGCTTCCTGCTCTTTGCGCTCACACTTTTGCTCAGAAACATATTCTTCACTGAATGACTGTCTCTACCCAGTTTACAGTCCCCAATACCAGATATCTATTGCTCTGTTCTGGTGCTCAGGGGTTCCCTCCAGCTGTGTGATGCCCCTCTTCCTATTAAACCCCTGTACTGTGTGCTCTGCTTGTATGAGCTGAAGATTCTTCAAGGAGCGTAGGACCATTTGTCAGGGCAGAGTTTGCATTTGAAGAGATTTTTGAACTTACCTGTGCTCAATCTCATTCTTGAAGGTGTTAGATCTGCTCCTCCGCTTGGACCTTCGGCCATGGTGGTGACAGACGTTCCCAGATCCTGACGTTCTGTAATAAATACAATATTAATAAGAGGGTGGAACGGCAATATTAGAAGGAGACCGTTGCCTTGTTAAATATGGTATCAGTCCTTCGCCCTCCATCAGCACAGCAGCTGTTAGTTCTGAGGCCAAGCCTTTCCCAGGTGTTATGATCAACTCTCCACATCAGAGGCTGCTCAGTGAAATCTAGTGAACCTGCTGATCTCTGGAACCCATTTGCAGACAGGATCCCATTGGCTGAGACTCCGCACTGGGAGCATTCATTGATGAGATTTATTAACACAATGCAGCCTGAGGTAGAGAATATTCTGCAGGGAAATATGGACCTGGTCATGATAAAGGTTGAGACTGGGGAATAAGTAATGGGAAGAAGGAAATGGCAGAGACTTTGAACAAATAATTTGTATCTGTCTTCACAGTGGAACACACTAAAAGCATCCCCTAATAATAGAAAGCACATACCTTCCAGGAGGGCACGAGGAGGGAGCCGATAAATACAGCCTGAGGATCGTGGCCTCGAGCACTTACCTTCCGGGAGAGCAGCGGGTCTGCGGGAAGAGCGCGGAATGGGGAGCCAATAAATAGAGTCTGAGGATTGCGGCCGAGAGAACTTACCTTCCGGGAGAGCAGTGGAGAGGAGTCCAGGCACATCAGAGTTTGAAAACAAAGTGAGCAGTGACGTTGCAGGAAAGCTGCAAGGTGAGCAACTGCTGTGGGAATAACTCGAACTAGTTGGGTTAGGACACTACTGTTCAGGTGTGTGTGTGTAAATAACTTAATAATAAGGAACATGTGAGTAGCTGCTTCTTTTTTTGAGTTAGGTTTATTTTAACTAGTGAATTGCATTGATTTTTAGTAGGATTTATCAGTTCTCGTAAGGTTTATTAATAATTCTAAGCTGTTATAGTATTAGTAAGGTTTTGTTTTAAGCAATAGTAAAGGGTCAACTTATAAATAAAAGGTATGGCAGGGTTGCTACAACCTCAAGAGTGCACCTCCTGTGCTATGTGGGAGCTCCAGGACGGTTCCCATATCCTGGAGAAACATTTGTGCAGGAAGTGTCGTCAATTGAAGAAGCTTGAGCTCCGGGTTTTGGAACTTGAGCAGCAGCTAGCGACACCGCAGTGTATTCATGAAGATGAGATCTACGTGGATCGCACTTTTATAGATGTGGTCACCCCACAGCTAAGAGTTTGCAGGGAGAGAGGGAATGGGTGACCACCAGACAGTCAAAAAGAATCAGGCAGGTAGTGCAGGAAACCCCTGAGTTCATATCGCTCTCCAACAGGTATTCAGTTCTGAAAACTGAGGAAAGTGATGCTTCACCTGGGGAGTGCAGCCAGAATCAAGTCCATGGCACCATGGGTGGCTCAGCTGCACAGGGGGGTACAGGGAAGACTAGAAGAGCCATAGTGATAGGTGATTCAATAGTCAGGGGAACAGACCAGCGTTTCTGTGGCCGCAAACATGAATCCAGGATGGTGTGTTGCTTCCCTGGTGCTAGGGTCACTGAGAATTCTGAAGGGGGAGGGTGAACAGCCAGCAGTCATGGCCCACATCGGAACCAACGACACAGGTAGAAAGAGGGATGTGGTCCTGCAGTCAGAATTTAGGGAGCTTGGTAAGAAATTAGCAAGCAGGACCTCAAAAGTAGTAAACCCCAGATTACTCCCAGTGCCACGTGCTAGTGAGTATAGAAATAGAAGGATAAGACAGATGAATGCGTAGCTGGAAAGATGGTGCATAAGGGAGGGCTTCAGATTCCTGGGACAATAGGACCGGCTGTGGGGGGAGATGAGACCTGTACAGGCTGGACGGGTTGCACCTGAACAGAGTCGGGACTGAGTTCCTTACGGGACGTTTTGCCAGTGCTGTTGGGGAGGGTTTAAACTAGTTTGGCAGGGGGATGGGGACCTGAGGGTGGACTCAGTTGGGACAAAATCAGAAATGAAAATGGAAGGTGGAAAATTAATGGATGGGTCTGGAAGACAGAGGAAATGAGGGTTAGAAAATAAATAAATTTGGCAGTGCTCAGGGTATCTACTTCAATGCAAGAAGTATAGCAAATAAAGCAGATGAGCTGAGGGCAGAAATAGACAAGTGGCAGTATGATATCATAGCTATTACAGAAACATGGCTTAAGGAGGGACAGGAATGGCAGCTGATAGTTACAGGCTTTTCAGATGCGATAGGGAGGGGGATAAGAAAGGAGGAGGAGTGGCATTTTAGGTCAAAGAAACTATTGTGAGGAGGGATAATATGTTGGAAGGTTCATCAAATGAGACCATATGGATTGAGCGAAAGAACAAAAAAGGGGCAATGACACTGCTAGGAGTGTACTATAGACCCCCAGTCAGAGGGAGATAGAAGAGCAGATATGTAGGAAAATCTCTGAGAAGTTCAAGATCAATAGGGCAGTAATAGTAGGCGATTTTAACTCCCCCAATATTAACCGGGATAGTTTTAATGTGAAAGGAATTGAGGGAGCAGAATTCTTTCAGGAGAACTTTTTTGCCCAGTATGTAGTAAGTCCAACAAGAGAGGGCGCAGTTTGAGACTTAGTTTTAGTAAATGAAGATGGGCAGATGGCAGGATTGGCAGTGGGAGAGAGAGCATTTTGGTGATAGTGATCAAAATTCAGTCAGTTTTAACATAATTGTGGAAAAGGACATAGATAGAACAGGAGTTAGAGTTCGCAATTGGGCAAATCCAATTTGACTAAACTGAGGAGTGATTTAGTGAAAGTGGACCGAATCAGATACTTGAAGGTAAATCAGTGTCAGAACAGTGGGAGGCATTCAAAGGGGAGATTCAAGGGGTTCAGGGTAAACATGTTCCTACAAAGAAAAAGGGTGAGGTGGCCAAATCTAGAGCCCTATGGATGGCAAGGAGCCTACAGGGTAAGATAAGGCAGAAAAGGAAAGCTTATGTCCAACACCGAGAACTCAATACTACAGAAAGCCGGCAGGAGGATAGAAAGTGGAGGGGTGAAATCAAAAAGGAAATTAGAAAAGCAAACAGAGGGCATGAAAGAATATTGGCAAGCAAAATCAAGATGAACCCAAAGATGTTTTATCAATACATTAAGAGTAACTAAGGAGAGAGTAGGGCCCATAAAAGACCAAAAAGGTAACCTATGTGTAGGAGTGGAAGATATTGGTATGGTTCATAATGAATACTTTGCGTCTGTCTTCACAAAACAGGGGGGCGTTGCAGATATTATAGTTAAGGAGGAAGAGTGTGAAGCATTGGATGAGATAAACATAGGGAGAGGGGAAGTATTAATAGGAGTAGCATCCTTGAAAGTTGATAAACCACCAGAGCCAGATGAAATGTATCCGAGACTGTTAAAAGCAGCAAGAGAGGAAATAGCAGAGGGTCTGACCATCATTTTCCAGTCCTCACTGGATACAGGTGTGGTGTCGGAGAATTGCTAACGTTGTACCTCTGTTTAAAAAGGGATCGAAGGATAGACCGAATAATTACAGGCCAGTCAGTCTAACCTCAGCAGTGGGCAAATTATTGGAATCTATTCTGAGAGACAGGGTAAACTGTCACTTAGAAAGGCACAGATGAATCATGGATAGTCAGCATGGATTTGTTAAGGGAAGATTTTGTTTGACCAACTTGATCAAATGTTTTGAAGAAGTAACAAGGAAAATAGATGGGGGTTATGCAGTTGATGTGGGATACACGGATTTTAGCAAGGCTTTTGACAAGGTCCCACATGGCAGACTGGTTAAAAAAATAAAATCCCATGGGATCTAGGGAAATGCAGCAAGGTGGATACAAAATTGGCTCAATGGCAGGAAACAAAAAGTAATTGTTGATGGGTTTGTTTGTAACTGTACGGCTGTTTCCAGTGACGTTCCACAGGGCTCAGTACTGGGTCCCCTGCTTTTTGTGGTATATATTATCGATTTGGACGTAAATGTAGGGGGCATGATTAAGAAGTTTGCAGATGATGCAAAGATTGGCTGTGTGGTAGATAGCGAGGAGGATAGCTGTAGCTACAGGAAGATACTGATGGTGTGGTCAGATGTGCAGAAAAGTGGTAAATGGAATTCAACCTGGAGAAGTGTGAGGTGATGCATTTGGGGAGGTCAAACAAGGCAAAGGAATACACGATTAATGGGAAAATACTGAGAAGTGTAGAGGAGGTGAGGGACCTTGGAGTGAATGTCCACAGATCCCTGAAGGTAGCAGGACAGGTCGGTAAGGTGGTTAAGAAGGCATATAGAATCCTTTCCTTTATTAACTGAGGTCTCGAATACAAGAGCAGGGAGGTTCTGCTGGAACTGTATAACTCATTGGTTGGGCCACAACTTGAGTACTGTGTGTAGTTCTGGTCACCTCATTACAGAAATGATGGAATTGCACCAGAGAGGGTGCAGAGGATATTTACCAGGATGTTGGCTGGACTGGAAAATGCAGCTATGAGGAAAGATTGGATAGGCTGGGGTTGTTCTCCTTGGAACAGAGAAGGCTGAGGAGAGATCAGATTGAAATGTACAAAATTGTGAGGGACCTGGATAGAGTGGAGGTGAAGGGTCTATTCACTTTAGCAGAGAGGTCAGTGATGGGGGGAGGGGGGGCATAGATTTAAAGTAATCGGTAGAAAGATTAGAGGTGAGATGAGGAAAAACCTTTTCACCCAGAGGATGTTGATGGTCTGAAAGTCACTGCCTGAAAAGGGGAGTTGACTGAACTGGGTCAGAATACAGGAACTGCTCCGGGATAGAAACCCCAGGGAATGGACTGAACTGGGTCAGAATACAGGGGATTGTCCGGGATAGAAACCCCAGGGAATGGACCAAACCGGGTCAGAATACAGGGGATGGTCCGGGATAGAAACCACAGGGAATGGACCAAACCGGGTCAGAATACAGGGGCTGCTCCAGGATAGTAACCCCATGGAATGGACCGAACTGGGTCAGAATACAGGGGCTGCTCCAGGATAGTAACCCCAGGGAATGGACCGAACTGGGTCAGAATACAGGGGCTGGTCCAGGATAGTAACCCCAGGGAATGGACCGAACTGGGTCAGAATACAGGGGCTGGTCCTGGATAGTAACCCCAGGGAATGGACCGAACTGGGTCAGAATACAGGGGCTGGTCCAGGATAGTAACCCCAGGGAATGGACTGAACTGGATCAGAAAACAGGGGCTGGTCCAGGATAGTAACCCCAGGGAATGGACTGAACTCGATCAGAACACAGGGGCTGGTCCAGGATTGTAACACCAGGGAATGGACTGAACTGGGTCAGAATACAGGGGCTGGTCAGGATAGTAACCCCAGGGAATGGACTGACCTGGATCAGAACACAGGGGCTGGTCCAGGATAGTAACCCCAGGGAATGGACTGAACTGGTTCAGAACACAGGGGCTGGTCCAGGATAGTAACCCCAGGGAATGGACTGAACTGGGTCAGAATACAGGGGCTCGTCCAGGGTAGTAACCCCAGGGAATGGACTGAACTGGATCAGAATACAGGGGCGGGACCAGGTTAGTAACCCCAGGGAATGGACTGAACTGGGTCAGAATACAGGGGCGAGTCCAGGATAGTAACCCCAGGGAATGGACTGTACTGGGTCAGAATACAGGGGCTGGTCCAGGATAGTAACCCCAGGGAATGGACCGAAATGGGTCAGAATACAGGGGCTGGTCCAGGATAGTAACCCCAGGGAATGGACCGAACTGGGTCAGAATACAGGGGCTGCTCCAGGATAGTAACCCCAGGGAATGGACCGAACTGGGTCAGAATACAGGGGCTGGTCCAGGATAGTAACCCCAGGGAATGGACCGAACTGGGTCAGAATTCAGGGGCTGGTCCTGGATAGTAACCCCAGGGAATGGACCGAACTGGGTCAGAATACAGGGGCTGCTCCAGGATAGTAACCCCAGGGAATGGACCGAACTGGCTCAGAATACAGGGGCTGGTCCTGGATAGTAACCCCAGGGAATGGACCGAACTGGGTCAGAATACAGGGGCTGCTCTGGGAGAGTAACCCCAGGGAATGGACCGAACTGGATCAGAATATAGGGGCTGGTCCGGGATAGTAATCCCAGGGAATGGACCGAACTGGGTCAGAATACAGGGACTGGTCCAGGATAGTAACCCCAGGGAATGGACCGAACTGGGTCAGAAAACAGGGGCTGGTCCAGGATAGTAACCCCAGGGAATGGACTGAACTGGTTCAGAATACGGGGACTGGTCCAGGATAGTAACCCCAGGGAATGGACTGAACTGAACTGCGTCAGAATACAGAGGCTGGTCCAGGATAGTAACCCCAGGGAATGGACTGAACTGAACTGGGTCAGAATACAGGGGATGGTCCAGGATAGTAACCCCAGGGAATGGACCGAACTGGGTCAGAATACAGGGGCTGGTCCAGGATAGTAACCCCAGGGAATGGACCGAACTGGGTCAGAATACAGGGGCTGCTTGCGGATAGTAACCCCAGGGAATGGACCGAACAGGGTCAGAATACAGGGGCTGGTCCTGGATAGTAACCCCAGGGAATGGACCGAACTGGGTCAGAATACAGGGGCTGGTCCTGGATAGTAACCCCAGTGAATGGACCGAACTGGGTCAGAATACAGGGGCTGCTCCAGGATAGTAACACCAGGGAATGGACCGAACTGGGTCAGAATACAGGGGCTGGTCCTGGATAGTAACCCCAGGGAATGGACCGAACTGGGTCAGAATACAGGGGCTGCTCCGGGATAGTAACCCCAGGGAATGGACCGAACTGGATCAGAATACAGGGGCTGGTCCGGGATCGTAATCCCAGGGAATGGACCGAACTGGGTCAGAATACAGGGACTGGTCCAGGATAGTAACCCCAGGGAATGGACTGAACTGGGTCAGAATACTGGGGCTGGTCCAGGATAGTAACCCCAGGGAATGGACTGAACTGGTTCAGAATACGGGGACTGGTCCAGGATAGTAACCCCAGGGAATGGACTGAACTGAACTGCGTCAGAATACAGCGGCTGGTCCAGGATAGTAACCCCAGGGAATGGACTGAAATGAACTGGGTCAGAATACAGGGGATGGTCCAGGATAGTAACCCCAGGGAATGGACTGAACTGAACTGTGTCAGAATACAGGGGCTGCTCCGGGATAGTAACCCCAGGGAATGGACTGAACTGGGTCAGAATACAGGGGCTGGTCCGGGATCGTAATCCCAGGGAATGGACCGAACTGGGTCAGAATACAGGGACTGGTCCAGGATAGTAACCCCAGGGAATGGACTGAACTGAGTCAGAATACTGGGGCTGGTCCAGGATAGTAACCCCAGGGAATGGACTGAACTGGTTCAGAATACGGGGACTGGTCCAGGATAGTAACCGCAGGGAATGGACTGAACTGAACTGCGTCAGAATACAGAGGCTGGTCCAGGATAGTAACCCCAGGGAATGGACAGAAATGAACTGTGTCAGAATACAGGGGATGGTCCAGGATAGTAACCCCACGGAATGGACTGAACTGAACTGTGTCAGAATACAGGGGATGTTCCAGGATAGTAACCCCAGGGAATGGACTGAACTGGGTCAGAATACAGGGGCTGGTCCAGGATAGTAACCCCATGGAATGGACTGAACTGAACTGGGTCAGAATACAGGGGCTGGTCCAAGATAGTAACCCCAGGGAATGGACTGAACTGGGTCAGAAGACAGGGGCTGGTCCAGGATAGTAACCCAAGGGAATGGACAGAACTGGGTCAAAATACAGGCGCTGGTCCAGAATAGCAATCCTTTGCAATGGACCGAACTGGGTCAGAATACAGGGGCTGGTCCAGAATAGCAACCCCAGGCAATGGACCGAACCGGGTCAGATTACAGGGTCCGGTCCAGTATAGAAACCCCAGGGAATGGACTGAACTGGGTCAGAATACAGGAACTGCTCCGGGATAGAAACCCCAGGGAATGGACTGAACTGGGTCAGAATACAGGGGATTGTCCGGGTTAGAAACCCCAGGGAATGGACCAAACTGGGTTAGAATACAGGGGATGGTCCGGGATAGAAACCCCAGGGAATGGACCAAACCGGGTCAGAATACAGGAACTGCTCCGGGATAGAAACCCCAGGGAATGGACTGAACTGGATCAGAATACAGGGGACGGTCCGGGATAGAAAGCCCAGGGAATAGACTGAACCGGGTCAGAATACAGGGGCTGGTACGGGATAGAAACCCCAGGGGATGGACTGAACCGGATCAGAATACAGGGGATGGTCCGGGATAGAAACCCCAGGGAATGGACTGAACTGGATCAGATTACAGGGGCTGGTACGGGATAGAAACCCCAGGGAATGGATTGAACCGGATCAGAATACGAGGGATGGTCCGGGATAGTAACCCCAGGGAATGGACTGAACCGGGTCAGAATACAGGGGCTGGTCCGGGATAGAAACCCCAGGGAATGGACCGAACCGGGTCAGAATACAGGGGCTGCACCAGGATAGAAACCCCAGGGAACGGACCGAACCGGGTAAGAATAGAGTGGATGGTCTGGGATAGAAACTCCAGCCAATGGAATGAACTGGGTCAGAATACAGGGGCTGCACCAGGATAGAAACCCCAGGGAATGGACCGAACCGGGTCAGAATACAGGGGCTGGTCTGGGATAGAAACTCCAGCGAACGGACCGAACCGGGTAAGAATACAGTCTGGGTACTAATGGAAGCTGACACATGCCCTGGACCAGAGGGCCTGTCCCCTGATGGATTCAAGGAGCTTGCTGCAGTGATCGTGGACACACAGGTTTTGATCTTCCAGACTTCCAACAACAACTTCTATTTTCCAGCGCCTTTAATTTCATAAAACATCCCAAGGTGTTTCACCGGAGCATCATAAAACAAAGGATAACACCAAGCCACAAAAGGAGGGTTAAATGACAAAAAGCTTGGTCAAGGAGGTAGGTTTTTTGAAAAGTGTCTTAAAAGAGCAAAGCAGAGAGTTGAAGAGATGCAGGGAGGGGCTTCCAGAGCTTGGGTCTGAGGCAACTGAAAACATAGCCAGCAATGGTGGAGCGATTAAAATCAGGGATGCATAAGAGGCCAGAATTTGGGCAGCACAGATATGTTGGAGGTTTCTGGAGCACTTGCCTTCCGGGAGAGGAGTCCAAGCACGCCAGAGTTGGAAAACAAAGTGAGCAGTGATGTAACAGGAAAGATGCACGGTGATTGCTGAGTAAATGCTGTGGGAATAACTCCTAAATAGCCGGGTTAGTGCAGTAAAAAGTTTAATATTAAGGAACAAGTGAGTAACGTTTTTTGAGTGAGATTTATGTTAACTAGTGAACTATATTAATTTTTAGTAGGATTTATCAGCAACTTCAAAAGTAAAGGTAAGGACTTTAGATTGTAGTGGGTAGTGTTTGGAGTAGAACAAGGCCCCTGGCGTGATTAGTATTTTTTAATTCAGGGATTAACTAATCAATCTGAGGGTAAGTCATGACAGGAGAGCTCAGCCCCGTGATCTGCTCCTCCTCCACTATGTGGGAAATCACGGACGCTTCCAGTGTCCCTGATGTCCGTGTGTGCAGGAAGTGTATCCATCTGCAGCTACTGGCTACCAGCATTACGGAGCTGGAGCTCTGGGTGGTTTTACTGTGGAGCATCCGCGATGCTTAAAACGTCATGGATAGCACGTTTAGCGAGGTGGTCACTGCAGGAAAATGCTGCAAAAGCAGAAAGGAAGTGGGTGACCAGCAGGCGGAGTAGAGGAAGGCAGTTAGTGGAGGAGTCCCCTGTGGCCAACCCCTTCTCTCTAACAGATATACCGCTTTGAATATTGTTGGGGGAGATGGCTCAGGGGATAGCAGCAACAGACAAGTTCATGGCACCATGTGTGGCTCTGTCGCACAAGAGGGAAGGAAGAAGAGTGGCAGGGATTTAGTGATTGGGGATTCAATCGTAAGGGGAACAGTCAGGCGTTTCTGTGATCACAAAAGAGAATCCAGGATGGTATGTTGTCTCCCTGGTGCTCGGGTCAAGGATGTCTCGACTGCAGGGAATGCTGAGGGGGGAGCGCAAGCAGCCAGTTGTCTTGGGACATATTGGTATCAACGACATAGGTTTTTTAAAAAAGGGAATGAGGTCCTACGAGCTGAATATAGGGAGTTCGGACATAAATTTAAGAAGTCGGACCTCAAAGGTAGTAATCTCAGGTTTACAGAGTGGAATGTGGGAAACCAGCCAGGAGTGTGTTGGAATAATCAAGTCGAGAGGGAACGAAGGCAAGAATGAGGGTTTCAGCAGCAGATGTGCTGAGACGGGGGCAAAGTTGGGTGATGCTCTCGAAATGGAAATAGGTGGTCTTAGTGGTGGCGTGATGGGACACCAACGGTGTGAATAGACTGGCATAATCTTGGACTGTGACCAGGGGGAGGGTCAGTAGCTAATGAACAGAGTTTGCAACAACGGTTTCAGTCTTCCTGATATTTGATTGGAGGACATTTCTCTCATTCTGGATGTCGGAGACTGAGTTTGACAATTTCGCAACAGTGGCGGACTGGAGGGAACTGGCGAGGTAGAGATCGGTGTCATCAGCATACGTTATGAAAACTAAAGCTATGCTTTTCGATGTCGCCGAGGGGCAGCATGCAGATTAGCATTAGGAGGGGGGCCAAGGATAGATCGGATAGACACCAGAGGTAACAGTGCAGGAGCAGGAAGAGAGCCATTATAAGTGATTCTCTGGTTGCAATGAGATAAATAAGAGTGAGAGCAGTCCCACCCAGCTGGACGACAGTGGAGAGGTGTTGGAGGAGGATGGGTGCAGTCAGATCGAGATGGAGGAGGAGGGAACGTGTACCACAGTCACAGTCACAGTGGATGTCATTGTGACTTGATAGGAAGTGTTTCAGTACTATGGCGGTTGTGGAAACCTGATTGTAGGGAATAGGATCGAGGGGACAGGAGGTGGGTCTTGTGGACAAGATGAGTTCAGACAGGGCATGAGGGGAGATGGGTGTGAGTTCAGGGCGAGGGAAGGAGGCAGCGTTATCGGAAGTTTGGCCATTGGGCTAATGAGAAGAAGGAAATGGCAGGGGCAGCTGATAGGCAGGTCTTGATCTTAGTGACAAAGAAGTCTGTGAGTTGCTCACAGTTATTGTCAGAGGTGAGGGTAGAGGGGTTTAAGAAGACAGTTTGTAATAGAGAAAGGAAGCCAGGGGTTATCCTTGCAATCCAGGATGAACAGTTTTTGTCGATGAGAGCAGGACCTGATGGTGTTTTAGGTTGTCCAGCTGGATGGCTAAACCAGTTGTTTGCCATGTCCATTCACGTCTGCATCCCTTAGACATAAGGCAGTGGAGATTAGGGCTGTACCAGGGGGCAGGGCCAGGGTGAGAGATTGATCTGTTTACTGGGGAGAAAGGTGCAGGTGAGTTGTGCAAATCAGTAGCTGCCGAAAATGTCTGAGGGCCAAAGGGTAGATCGTTGAGATTTTGAAAGTGTAGTTGTAAGTAAATAGGGGGATTGTATTTATCCAGGGTTGGATACGGAAGGAGGTGGAGTTGGAGTGTGGGAAAGGGATGTGGGTGCAGAGTGAGACAAGGAAGTGATCATGAGATGGCCTTTTCTGTAACTTGTGCAGTGGGAGTAGCAAGGTCACGTGAGTCGGCAAGGTCGAGGGGGTGGCCGTGAAAATGGCCGGGTTTGGCTATTTCCGTGAAGAGCGAGATTGAGAGAGGATAAGAGGGCCATGAACTCAGGAGAGAGTGAGAACATGATGAGCTGAGATGGAGATTGAAATCACTGAGGATGAGAATTCTTTCAGCGCAGAGGCTGAGGGAGAAAAGCAGTGAAGTTATCTCCGTGATAAAACTCTTTATTGGAATTGAAGGCAGTACAGAACAATGGTTTTGATCGAGAGGTGATGGGGTGGAACAAGGTGAGATGCTCAAAGGAGGAGAAAGTGCCAGAGGAGTGGGGTGGTGGTGGTGGTTGGGGGGGGGGGTGGGTGGGGAGTGTCCTTCCAAGGTGTGATCTGGCGATGAGAGCGACACAGCCACAGCGATGGTCTTAGCGGGGCAGGTGATGGACGATGTAACCAGGCGGGGAGGCTTCATTAAGTGGCGTGGTGTCATCACCCCTCAGCCAGCTTTCCTTTAAGGCCATGATGTCGACGCACAGTAAGGTCACGGATGACACGTGAACGGACATTCTGGAGGAAAATGTGTAGATGGAGTGGTGAGAACGGTCAGTCCACAGGGTCAGCAGTGAGTTGAACATGGTGAAGATTGGTATGATCAGTCCCTAGTGGTCGCACTGGATGGGAAGGGAGAGGAGAGTGGGATGGACACTTGGGTTGCTGCTTCTAATGAGGAAGCACCCGATGCCTCAGTGAGGTCATCAGAGGATGCCAAGAGAAGCAATGTGCTGAGCTGCCGGCTTATCGGAATGGGACTCGAGCCTGGGACGACAGGAACGTTGAGTCCTGAAGGGTTGGGGTAGGGAGTGCAGTGTGTGCGAGAGTGGGGAAGTGAAAAGAGGGATGTGAGAGTGGGGAAGTGAAAAGAGGGATGGCAATACAAGAGCTTTTGGAGGGGTAAAGAGAAAAGAAGTTTAAGGGAAAGAGCCAAAGTGGAAATAGATTGATCGGCTTGAATTTGGATGGCAGCTAAAATGGACACCGGGAGAGCTCAAGTTAAATCAGTCTAGTTGCATGAAAACATGATAGTAAAGGGGAATTAGATGGGGATATTAGGAAGGAGTTCAGAGTTAGTCTGAGAACCTGTGGTGGAATAATGATGACTTGGATTGGTTGGAATCAGCATGGAGCATCAATGAGCTGTTCTGTGAGTTTGGAGACAGATAAAGCAAGTTTGAAGATAGAGTATCAGGATGCATAGATACAGGTATTTCCTAGGAATGGAGATCCTCTGGAGGTGTACAGAGTCAGTTGCAGGATGAAAAGGTGATGGCAAAGTTGGAGGACTCCATTAAAACCCAGGTGAGTGATATTCCAGCCAACAATCCGACTGAAGCTGAAAAACCAGTATAGCCAGCGACCAGCCACAGAGTCAGCAGGAGACAAGACGGACAAGAAGGAAGGACTGTGAAAGGATGGAGGGGGAGAGAGAGATTAAATGACAGATGTTATGGAACAGAATGCAAATTGAGTGTGACATAGTTGTACAAAAAGACAGCGCGAGTTCGGAGAGAGTGTTAATGGCAGAATAATGAACAGCTCTGTACAAAAGCAAAAACATGAAAAATAAGTTTGGCGAGCACATGGTTAAATATATTTATAGTTTGCATTATTTTGTTTATATATGTATATCTCAAAAAATAATGGGCCTCATGGTCTCAAATTATTGAACTCAATATTGAGTCCGGAAGGCTGTAGAGTGCCCAATCGGTAAATTAAATGCTGTTCCTCGAGCTTGCGTTGATGTCCACTGGAAAACTGCAGCAGGCTGGGGACTGAGGTCTCAATCACAGCAGTGGTGGGCGGATGGCAGTAGACTGCGCAAAGTTACTTTAAATGTTGCAAAAGTGCGGCAAATCTGAGACAGAAGTTGGGTAAAAGTTAAAATGGTTTCCTCAGATTAGAAGGTAGCAATTGTAACTGTGCGGAGGGGGGAAAGAGAGAATCATATGATGAGGCAAAGTAAACATGGATTTTTGGAACGTACGTTATGCTTGACTAAGTTTTTTTTTGAGGGTGTCACTGGTAGGGTGGATAAGGGAGATCAGTGGATGTAGTCTAATTGGATTTTCAGAAGGTATTTGACACGATACCAAACAGGAGATTGTTGTACAATATTAGGGCTTCTGGGATTAGTGAGAATATATTAG
Source organism: Heterodontus francisci (assembly GCF_036365525.1). NCBI lineage: Eukaryota > Metazoa > Chordata > Chondrichthyes > Heterodontiformes > Heterodontidae > Heterodontus > Heterodontus francisci. The sequence continues at coordinate 477,243 of NW_027141501.1, read as the reverse complement.
CACGGATTGAATATTGCATAACAGGCTGAAGACCAAGTAAGAGTAAGTGAAACACTTCAGGGTTGGCTGTAACTCTGGGAGTACTGCAAGGATCAGTCTTTGGGCCTCAGCTACTTACAATCTATATCAATGACTTGGACAAGAGGACCAAGTTCTGCCGATAGAAAGCCAGGTGGGAATGTAAACTGTAGAGGACGCAAAGATGCTACAAAGGAATGTAGACCCCTTAAGTGTTTGGGCAAGCAATTGTTCACTATGGGCAGAAGAATTGAAAAGCAGTCTTTTTTTTTAGAGGTGGAAGACTGGTAAACATTGTAGTCTAAGGGATTGGGGGATCGAGATATACTAGCCTTTGGGGTGGATTGAAGGTTGACTGGGTTGATTCCTGTGATGGGTGCAATGTCCTATGGGGAGTGATTGAGTAGAATAGGCCTATGCTCTTTGGTGTTTAGAAGACTGAAAGGTGATCTCGTAGAAATTTATAACATTCTCCGAGGGCTTGACAGGGTAGAAGTTGAGACTGTTTCCCCCAGCTGGAGAGTTCAGAACTAGTAGTCATAGTAGCAAGGGAAGGGGTAGTCCATTAGGACTGAGATGAGCAGAAACCTCTTCGATCCGAGTGTTGTAAATCTTTGGAACTCTCTAGCCCAGATTGCTGTGGACACTCAGTAGATGAGTTTATTCAAGACTGAGACTGTGCCACGCAATAGACTTTATCAGCAAATTTGAAGCCCATGGAATGAAAAGGACGTTGGCAGCATGGATACCAAGTTGGCTGAATGACAAACAATGAGTAATGGTGAACGATTATTTTTCAGACTGGATGAAGGTATACAGTGGTGTTCCCCAGGGGTTGGCATGAGCAGAAATACCTGGGAGTGTATGTGAACAAATTGTTGAAGGTGACTGGGCAGGTTGAGAAAGTCATTGAATAAATATGTGGGGTTCTAGGCTTTATAAAGAGAGTCACAGAGTACAAAGCAAAGAAGTTATGATGAACCTTCTCTAAAACATTGCTTCATAAGAACTAGGAGCAGGAGTAGGCTGTCCGGCCCCTCGAGCCTGCTCCGCCATTCAATAAGATCATGGCTGATCTTTTCGTGGACTCAGATCCACTTACCCGCGCTCCCACCATATCCCTTACTTCCTTTATTGTTCAAAAATATATCTACCTTAGCTTTAAAGACGTTTACTGAAGTAGCGTCAACTACTTCACTGGGCAAGGAATTCCATAGATTAACAACCCTCTGGGTGAAGAATTTCCTACTCAATTCAGTCCTAAATCTGCTCCCTCTAATCTGGAGGCTATGCCCTCTTGTCCTAGATTCACCTGCCAGTGTTAACATCCTCTCTACTTGTGTCTTATCTATTCTCTTCATGATTTTATATGTTTCTATAAGATCCCCCCTCATTCTTCTGAATTCCAATGAATATAATCCCAATCTACTCAGTCTCTCCTCATAAGCCAACCCCCTCAACTCCGGAATCAACCTAGTGAACCTCCTCTGCACCCCCTCCAGTGCCAGTACATCCTTTCTCAAGTAAGGAGACCAAAACTGCACACAGTACTCCAGGTGCGGCCTCACCAGTACCTTATAGAGCTGCAGCATAACCTCTCTGCTTTTAAACTCAATCCCTTTAGCAATGAAGGACAAAATTCCATTTGCCTTCCTAATTACTTGCTGTACTGCAGACCAACCTTCTGCGATTCATGCACAAGGACACCGAGGTCCCTCTGCATAGCAGCATGCTGCAACTTTTTACCATTCCAGTAATAATCCTTTTTCCTCTTACTCCTACCGAAATGAATGACTTCACATTTATTAACATTGCATTCCATCTGCCAGACCTTTGCCCACTCACTCAATGTATCTATGTTCCTCTGCAAAGTTTCACGGTCATCTGCACACTCATCTTAGTGTCATCTGAAAACTTTGACACCCTACACGTGGCCCCCAACTCCAAATCATCTATATAAATTGTAAATAATTGCGGTCCCAACACCGATCCCTGAGGCATACCACTAGTGACTGATTGCCAACCAGAATAGCACTCATTTATCCCCACTTTCTGCTTCCTGTTAGTCAACCAATCCTCTATCCATGCTAATAACTTTACACCTGACGCCATGCATCCTTATCTTATGCAGCAGCCTCTTGTGCAGCACCTTGTCGAAGGCCTTTTGGAAATCTAGTGTACACCACATCCACTGGGTCCCCATTGTCCAACTTGCTCGTAATGTCATCATAGAATTCCAAAAGATTTGTCAAGCATGACCTGCCCTTCATGAACCCATGCTGCGTCTGCCAAACGGGACAATTTCTATCGAGATGCCCTGCTATTTCTTCCTTGATAATAGACTCAAGCATCTTCCCCACTACAGAAGTTAAGCTAACCGGTCTATAATTCCCCATCTTTTGTCTACCTCCCTTTTTAAACAGTGGTGTCACATCTGCTGTTTTCCAATCAGCTGGGACTACCCCAGAGTCCAGCAAATTTTGGAAAAATTTCCGCCAGTGCACCTGCTATTTCTCCCACCATCTCTTTTAGTACCCTGGGATGCATTCCATCAGGGCCAGGAGACTTATCAATCCTTAGCTCCATTAGCTTGCCCAACACTACTTCTTCCATAATAATGATTGTTCCCAGGTCCTCACCTACGTTCGTCTCTTTGTCAATTACTGGCATGTTATTAATGTCCTCCACTGTGAAGACTGATACAAAATACCTGTTCAATGCCTCGGCCATTTCATCATATCCCATAACTAAATTCCCCTTCTCATCCTCTAAAGGACCAACGTTTACTTTCGCCACTCTTCTTCGTTTTATATATTTATAGAAGCTTTTGCTATCTGTCTTTATATTCTGTGCTAGATTTTTCTCATGTTCCATCTTACGTTTCTTTATAGCTCTTTTTGTAGCTTTCTGTTGACCTTTAAAGTTTTCCCAATCATCTAGTTTCATGCTGCTTTTGGCCACTTTGTATGCCTTCTTTTTCAATTTGATAGCCTCCCTTATTTCCTTAGACACCCATGGCAGATTACCCCTTTTCTTCCAGTCCTTCCTTTTCACTGGAATATACTTTTGCTGAGCACTTTGAAAAATTGCTTTGAAAATCCTCCACTGCTCGTCAACTGTCCCACCATAAAATCTTTGTTTCCAGTCTACTTTAGCCAAGTCCTCCCTCAATCTATTGTAGTCCCCCTTGTTCAAGTGCAGGACCCTGGTATTGGATTTTACCTTCACACTCTCCATCTGTATTCTAAATTCAACCATACTGTGATCACTCCTTCCAAGAGGATCCCTAACTATGAGGTCATTAATTATTCATGTCTCATTACACAGGACTAGATCTAGGATAGCTTGCTCCCATTACATACTGTTCAAGAAATCTATCAGGGATACACTCAAAGAATTCCTTCTCAAGGCTACCCTGACTGAGCTGGTTCGACCAATCTACATGTAGATTAAAATCCCTCATGATAATTGCCATACCATTTTTACAGGCATTGGTTATTTCTTTGTTTGTTGCCCGCCCGAATGTGATATTATTTGGTGGCCTATAGACTACGCCTATCAATGAATTTTTCTTTAGAGTTTCTATTTTCCACCCGAATGGATTCAACCTCATTCTCCATAGAACCTATATCATCTCTCAGCATCGCCCTGATGTCGTCCTTGAGTATCAGAACTACACCACCTCCCTTACCTTCCTGTCTGTCCTTCCGAATAGTCTGGTACCCCTGGATATTTAACTCCCAGTCGTGACCAACCTGTAACCATGCCTCCGTAATGGCTACCAAATCATATTCATTCGCGATGATTTGTGCCGTTAACTCATCAACCTTGTTACGAATGCTACGAACATTCAGGAAAAGTGCCTTTATGCTAGCTTTCTTACCCTCATGATTCCCAACATCTCTAATAATAACTCCTGAGTTATCCTTCCTTTCTGCTTCTATCATAGTCTGCCTTGAACTTAAACCCTCCTGCACACGTTAGCCTGCTGCTTACCTTTTTATTTATCATCATACACCCTGTCGTTTTCCCTTTCCCTTTCCCTTCCCCCCGAGTCGCTAATTTAAAGTCCTAGAGACCACCCTATTTATCCGTTTCGCTAGAACACTGGTTCCAGATCTGTTCAGGTGGAGACCGTCCCATCGGTACAGATCCCCCCGGTTCCAAAACTGATGCCAATGCCCCATGAAATGGAAACCCTCTTTCTCACACCACTCCCTTCAGCCCCAATTCAGGGCATCACACTCCCGCAAGGATGTGAAGGATTTACAGAAGGTGTTGCAAAAGATTTAAATGAATGATTCCAGGGATGGCAGACTTCAGCTGCGTGGATAGATTGGAGGAGCTGAAATTGTTCTCTTTGGTGAAGAGAAAGTTTGAGAGGAGATTTGATCGAGGTGTTCAAAATCATGGGGTGTCTGGACAATGTAGATAGAGAGAAACTGTTCCCATTGGTGGAAGATCCGAGAACTAGAGGACACATGGCCACATGAAAAACTTTTACACAGCGAGTGGTTATAATCTGGAATGCACTGTCTAAAAATGTGGAGATAGATTCAATCATAGCTTTGAAAAGAGAATTGGATAAGTACCTGAAATGGGGTTTGGGGAGGGGGGGGGGGGAGGGAGGAATTGCAGGGGTACAGGGAACATGCAGGGGAGTGGGAGGAGCTAAATTGCTCTTGCAGAGAACTGGCACATAATGGACTGGCTGAATGGCCTCATTCTGTGCTGTAACCATTCAGTGATTCTGTGCAACAATAGATTTCCTGCTGCCAACTGCAGAGAACCATGGTGTGCCATAAACTGCTTGTTCAACAGGACAGTGTGTTAAGATAAACAGGAAATATATCACTGGGATGACTGGGTGGTGTCGCTGTGAATTCAGCTCCATCTAATAAACAGCTGGCAGTTCCTGCACTGGACTTTGCAGTAAACTAACTGGTGATTTAGAGAACACAATGGGCTTTGCTGGGAACTGAGGTGCTGCTGTGGGGAGACAATGAGCACAGGACGGGCTTTGTCCTGGGGCAGAGGGAGGAAACAGCAATGTACAAATGAACAACAGGACTGTGGTGATGTGGGACACCAGTTCACAATATTTGTCAATATTTCCCTCATTTTTCACATGTCACCCTTTGTCCTTTCTTTCCTTCCCAATCTTTCCTGAATACCTTGTATCTAGGAATAGTTAGTGCCCAGTCTTGCCCTATTTTGAACCAGGTCTCCGTTATCATCTCAACGCCATATTCCCAAGTGACTGTCGACACCTGCAGCTCATTAATCATATTTACCACACTCTGTGCATTCACATCCATGCACTGTAAACCTAATTTAGATCTTACTGCATTCTCTCACACTCTGAACCCACCTAATGCCTTATTATTTCTTATGCTAGTGCTAGCTATCGCTCTCAATTCTTTGTGCACCTTGCTTTTCCTCTCTAATGTTACCTCCTGATTCCCACCACTCCCCCTCTTGTTAGTTTAAACCCTCCCGATAGCACTACAAACTGTCCCGCAAGGACATTGGTCCCAGCTCTGTTCTGGTGCCATTAATGTGGCCTGTACAGCTCCCATCTCCCCAAGAACCTGTCCCAATGTCCCAGGAATCTAAAGCCCTCCCTCCTCTCTCTCCAGCCACACATTCATCTGCTCTGTCCTCCTATTCACCAGCGCTTGGCACTGTGAGTATTCTGGAAATTTATGCATCTGAAGTCCAGCTTGTTAATTTCTTTCTGAGCTCTCTCAAATCTGCCTGCAGATTTTTCTTTTTTCTTCCTGTGTTATTAGTATTTGGTCACCCCAACCCTTCTCTTTTTTTCAAAATAAGAGAACTGACATATTAATCCTTTCCTGATAGCTACAACTTCTCATTTCTGGTATTATCTTTTGTAAATCTTTCTTGCACTCTCCCTGGTGCCTCTATATCACTTTCGTAATATGGTGACCAGAACTGTGCACAGTACTCCAAGTGTGGGCAAACCAAGGTTTGATACAAGCTTCACATGACTTCTCGACTTTTCAATGATGTCTCTCTAGAAATAAACACTGGTGCATGATTTGTCTTTTTTATCTGGCCTTATTAACTTGCATCTCTACCTTTTTGTGTATTTGTACCCCATTTAGATTCTTATTTTACAAGTAATAAGTGACTTAATATTTCTTAGTGAATGTAATAACTCACTTTTATATGTGTTGAAATTCATTTGGCAATTGTATGCCCGTTCCGCAGGTTTTGGTGCCTCTTTTGCAATTTATTATAATCACAACATTACACGAGTGTTAATATTAGTGGAACAGTGGGAAATATCCTCCGCTCCTGCAGTGTTCACTAGTCAGGTGCTGGTACAGTGAGAAATATAATAAATATATTCAAATAGATGCACTAACCAGGGCACATCTGCATGAAGATGGAGAACAGAGAAATCATACCTCTCTAGATATTGTGTTCATTGATAAAGTAGCAGAATTTTATATTAAAACTCAGCAAATCGAAATTATTTAGCGAAAGATCTGCTCATATTTTTAACGAATTTTCATGCTGAATAAAACCTGAGTGAAGAATCATTTAACTCACCAATGATTGCCCTGCTTCATGTTCCCATACTGCATATTCTCTCTTTCAGGAGTAAGTCTGGATTTGCCCTGCACTTGCCAATGGGCACTCCCCGTGTAGAGACTCAGCCAATGAGAATGCGTCCAGAACTAGGTTGTCGAGATCAGCAGGACTTGTTGCATTGCCCTGGGCAGCTGTCTGTGTTAAACCTGATGTGGAGGGTTGATCGCAGCACTTGGGAATTGCTTGATCTCCGAGCCAACAACTGTTATACTGTTGAGGGAGATGGGACTGACCACGTGCCTTACAAAGCAATGCTCTCCTTATCATATTAATATTTCCATCTAATCCTCCTATTTATTACAGAGCATCAGAATCTGAGAATGCCTGTCACCACCACAACTGAAGGTTCAAACAGGGCAGAAGATGCAACATCTTGAATAAGAAAGTGAATGGACGCAGGGACGTTAACAAAATACTTCAACATTTAATTTCTGCTCTGATCAATGTCTAGATCTCGGTCAAGGACCTGGAGCTTACACAGAAAGAAGGTGCAGGGACAGGGGCTTAGTGGAAAGAGGGAAGTGAGTGACCATCCAGAAAGGCATCACAGTCCGAAATGGAGAGTGTCCCTGAGTATTGCAACTGTCCAATATAATCATCTAGAGCACAGAAGGCGGCCATTTTGCCCGTCCAACCCATACTAGCTCCCTCCTGCAAGAGCTATCTATCTAGTCCCACTACCCTGCCCTTTCCACCGCAGTCCAAATAGATGGCTAGTATTGGTGACAGTAAGGGGGATTGAGTGTGTCTGAGGAGGGTCACCTTGAGCAACAGTGTGGCGCTAGTAATCCAGAGGCCCAGACTCATCCCGAGACGCAGATGCCAACCCTTCCACAGAAGCAGGGGAATTTAAATACAATTAATGAAATAAATCTGGAATTAACAGTTTCTCACAGTAATGGTGAATCTACCAAATTGTCCTTTTAAAAACCCATTTGCCTCAACTATCTCATCTGAGAGACTTCTACTTTGAGTCCCAACATCCCGCCCCCCGCAAGACTAGTTTAAACCCTCCCGAGTAGTACTAGCAAACCTCCCCACAAGGATATTGGTCCCCTTCCAGTTTAGATGCAACCCGTCCCTCTTGTACAGGTCACCTCTGCACCAGAAGAGATCCCAATGATCAAAGCAGCTGAAGCCCTCCCGCCTACACCAGCTCTTCAGCCCCGCATTCATTTGCCTTATCCTGCTATTCCTACCCTCACTGGCACGTGGCACAGGGAGTAAATCCTGAGATTCCAACCCTAGATGTCCTGCTTTTTAACCTTCTGCCTAACTCCCTATTTTCACTTTGAGGAACCTCATCTCTCTTCCTGACAGCAAATTCGGGCACATCAAGTTCCCAGAAACTGTAATGTGATCATGAGTTTACAGGTTACTGGTCGAGGGACAACTATTGATCAGGACACGGGGAAGAAACCTTCTACTGTTTGATGAAATAGTAAATCTGTTGTACAAGACCGCCAACTCCCCAACCCCCCTCCCCCCACACTCTCCCAGTTCGATGGTGCTGCCCTCTTACCACCCACAACTACCAGGGGGGTGTTCTGGCACTTTTTAACCACAGGCCCAAGTCATCTCATTGCCCCTTTATCAGGATTGGTGTAGCGTTGCCAATTCTGCGGCAGTTTGACTAGGATGTGACTGCTTAACATCCCTGTCCCTTATTTCCGTCCCCCTTGATCAGAGCACCAGCCTCCTCCAGCAATACTATCAGCACAGTCCCGGCAGCTCGCTGGCATCTCCACCAAGCTTTTGTTTTTTTTTTGTTTGCTGCTCGATTCACAATCAAAGCCTTAAAAGAAAATGTCTCTGACAGGTTTTCCAGCCTGGTCGTCCTGCGAGGGAGAGCGGGGCCGCTGCTGGGCTTGTCGCCCCTCACCGTCAGAGACACCCGCTAATGATCCCTGGGGCCAGCCGCTGGCTCCGCCGGGGTGCTCGGCCCAGTCCCTCCGCGGGGGGTGGCGAAGGCAGCTCCCTCCCGCTTCTCGCCGTCAGGGTCAGCGTGCGATGCGGGAGCGATCGGGAGAGGTGCAGGTCGGGGCAACATCCGTGTCCAGTCGAGCAGCTCCGCTCTTTCCCTTCACAGACAAAGTAAAACAGAGAACAGTGAAGGAACAACACAAATGGGGATAGTATCTTTGCTCAGAGGAAGGGCTGCCAGGGGTGGACGGGAGGCGACAGAGAAACAGGTCAGCTGGGAGGGAGCGGCTTTGTAAAGTAGACAAGCAGAAAGATAAGTACTTGGTGCTTTGTGAGTGAAATGGAGCCAGTTGAAAAGGAAGGATGTAAATCAGAGGGACTGAAGCAAAGGAAGCATCACAAGAACAGAGAAAACATCAACACTTTAAACTTCCCGCTGCGTTTGCTGACAACGCAACCACTAGGTGGCACAGTACTAGCACATGCGCAAATGCAGCTTCTTCCACTGAAACGTCACTGTCTGAGACGTTCCAGGCAGCTGCCAGGATGAAAGATGGCGCTGCTCAATTTATCACAGGAAATGTTGCTGCTCAATTTATTTATTTGGAGATGCAGCACTGAAAAAGGCCCTTCGGCCCACCGAGTCTGTGCTGACTATTAAACCACCCATTTATACTAATCCGACATTAATCCCATATTCCATACCACATCCCCACCATTCTCCTACCACCTACCTACACTAGGGGCAATTTAGAATTAGAATTTTTTAGAATATTACAGCGCAGTACAGGCCCTTCGGCCCTCGATGTTGCGCCGATCATCTGACCTACACTATTCCATTTACATCCATATATCTATCCAATGACCACTTAAATGCCCTTAATTTTGGCGAGTCTACTACTGTTGCAGGCAGGGCGTTCCACGCCCCTACTACTCTCTACGGAAAGAAACTACCTCTCACATCTGTCCTAAATCTTTCACCCCTCAACTTAAAGCTATGTCCCCTCGTGTTTGCCATCCTCATCCGAGGAAAAAGACTCTCACTATCCACCCTATCTAACCCTCTGATTATCTTGTATGTCTCTATTAAGTCACCTCTCCTCCTCCTTCTCTCTAACGAAAACAACCCCAAGTCCCTCAGCCTTTCCTCGTAAGACCTTCCCTCCATACCAGGCAACATCCTAGTAAATCTCCTCTGCACCTTTCCAAAGCTTCCACATCCTTCCTATAATGCGGTCACCAGAACTGCACGCAATACTCAAGGTGCGGTCTCACCAGAGTTTTGTACAGCTGCATCATGACCTCGTGGCTCCGAAACTCGATCCCCCTACTAATAAAAGCTAACACACCATATGCCTTCTTAACAGCCCTATTAACCTGGGTAGCAACATTCAGGGATTTATGGACCTGGACACCAAGATCTCTCTGCTCATCGACACTACCAAGAATCTTCCCATTAGCCCAGTACTCTGCATTGCTGTTACTCCTTCCAAAGTGAATCACCTCACACTTTTCCGCATTAAACTCCATTTGCCATCTCTCAGCCCAGCTTTGCAGCCTATCTATGTCCCTCTGTTGCCTACAACACCCTTCGACACTATCCACTATTCCACCGACCTTCGTGTCATCCGCAAATTTACTAACCCACCCTTCTACACCCTCATCCAGGTCATTTATAAAAATGACAAACAGCAGTGGCCCCAAAACAGATCCTTGCGGTACACCACTAGTAACTAAACTCCAGGATGAACATTTGCCATCAACCACCACCCTCTGTCTTCTTTCAGCTAGCAATTTCTGATCCAAAGCTCTAAATCACCTTCAACCCCATACTTCCGTATTTTCTGCAATAGCCTACCGTGGGGAACCTTATCAAACGCCTTACTGAAATCCATATACACCACATCCACGGCTTTACCCTCATCCACCTGTTTGGTCACCTTGTCAAAAAACTCAATAAGGTTTGTGAGGCACGACCTACCCTTCACAAAACCGTGCTGACTATCGCTAATGAACTTATTCTTTTCAAGATGATTATAAATCCTATCTCTTACAACCTTTTCCAACATTTTACCCACAACCGAAGTAAGGCTCACAGGTCTATAATTACCATGGCTGTCTCTACTCCCCTTCTTGAACAAGGGGACATCATTTGCTATCCTCCAGTCTTCTGCCACTATTCCTGTCGACAATGACGACATAAAGATCAAGGACAACGGCTCTGCAATCTCCTCCCTGGCTTCCCAGAGAATCCTAGGATAAATCCCATCTGGCCCAGGGGACTTATCTATTGTCACACTTACCAAAATTGATAACACCTCCTCCTTGTGAAACTCAATCCCATCTAGCCTAGTAGTCTGTATCTCAGTATTCTCCTCGACAACATTTTCTTTCTCTCCTGTAAATACTGACGCAAAATATTCATTTAACGCTTCCCCTACCTCCTCTGATTCCACACACAACTTCCCACTACTATCCTTGATTGGCCCTAATCTAACTCTAGTCATTCTTTTATTCCTGATATACCTATCGAAAGCCTTAGGGTTTTCCCTGATCCTATCCGCCAATGACTTCTCCTGTCCTCTCCTTGCTCTTCTTAGCTCTCCCTTTAGATCCTTCCTGGCTAGCTTGCAGCTCTCAAGCGCCCTAACTGAGCTTTCACGTCTCATCCTAACATAAGCCTTCTTCTTCCTCTTGACAAGCGCTTCAACTTCTTTCGTAAACCACGGCTCCCTCGCTCGACAACTTCCTCCCTGCCTCACAGATACATACTTTTCAAGGACACGCAGTAGCTGCTCCTTGAATAAGCTCCACATTTCAATTGTTCCCATCCCCTGCAGTTTCCTTCCCCATCCTACGCATCCTAAATCTTGCCTAATCGCATCATAATTTCCTTTCCCCCAGCTATAATTCTTTCCCTGCGGTATATACCTGTCCCTGCCCATCGCTAAGGTAAACCTAACCGAATTGTGATCACGGTCACCAAAGTGCTCACCTACGTCTAAATATAAAACCTGGCCGGGTTCATTACCCAGTACCAAATCCAATGTGGCATCGCCCCTGGTTGGCTTGTCTACAAACTGTGTCAGAAAACCCTCCTGCACACACTGGACAAAAACAGACCCATCTCAAGTATTCGAACTATAGTATTTACAGTCAATATTTGGAAAGTTAAAGTCCCCCATACCGACTACCCTGTTACTTATGTACCTGGACACCAAGATCTCTCTGCTCATCTACACGACCAAGAATCTTCCCATTAGCCCAGTCTTCTGCAATCCTGTTACTCCTTCCGAAGTGAATCACCTCACACTTTTCCGCATTAAACTCCATCTGCCATCTCTCAGCCCAGCTCTGCAGCCTATCTATGTCCCTCTGTAACCTACAACATCCTTCAGCACCAGCCACAACTCCACCGACCTTCGTGTCATCCGCACATTTACTCAACCACCCTTCTACACACTCTTCCAGGTCATTTATAAAAATGACAAACAGCAGTGGCCCCAAAACAGATCCTTGCGGTACACCACTAGAAACTATACTCCAGGATGAACATTTACCATCAACCACCACCCTCTGTCTTCTTTCAGCTAGCCAATTTCTGATCCAAAGCACTAATTGACCTTCAATCCCATACTTCTGTATTTTCTGCAATAGCCTACCGTGGGGAACTTTATCAAACGCCTTACTGAAATCCATATAGACCACATCCACGGCTTTACCCTCATCCACCTGTTTGGTCACCTTGTCAAAAAACTCAATAAGGTTTGTGAGGCACGACCAGCCCTTCACAAAACCGTGCTGACTATCTCTAATGAACGTATTCTTTTCAAGATGGTTATAAATCCTATCTCTTGTAACTTTTTCCAACATTTTACCCACAACCGAAGTAAGGCTCACAGGTCTATAATTACCAGGGCTGTCTCTACTCCCCTTCTTGAACAAGGGGACAACATTTGCTATCCTCCAGTCTTCCGGCACTATTCCTGTCGACAATGACGACATAAAAATCAAGGACAAAGGCTCTGCAATCTCCTCCCTGGCTTCCCAGAGAATCCTCGGATAAATCCCATCTGGCCCAGGGGACTTATCTATTTTCACACTTTCCAAAATTGATAACTCCTCCTCCTTGTGAACCTCAATCCCATCTAGTCTAGTAGTCTGTATCTCAGTATTCTCCTCGACAACATTTTCTTTCTCCACAGTAAATACTGCGGAAAAATATTCACTTAACACTTCCCCTATCTCCTCTGATTCCACACACAACTTCCCACTACTATCCTTGATTGGCCCTAACCTATCTCTAGTCATTCTTTTATTCCTGATACACCTATAGAAAGCCTTAGGGTTTTCTTTGATCCTATCCACCAATGACTTCTCGTGTCCTCTCCTTGCTCTTCCTATCTCTCCCTTCAGATCCTTCCTGGCTAGCTTGTAACTCTCAAGCGCCCAAACTGAGCCTTCACGTCTCATCCTAACATAAGCCTTCTTCTTCCTCTTGACAAGCGCTTCAACTTCTTTAGTAAACCACGGCTCCCTCGCTCGACAACTTCCTCCCTGCCTGACAGGTACATACTTATTAAGGACACGCAGTAGCTGCTCCTTGAATAAACTCCACATTTCGATTGTTCCCATCCCCTGCAGTTTCCTTCCCCATCCTACGCATCCGAAATCTTGCCTAATTGCATCATAATTTCCTTTCCCCCAGCTATAATTCTTGCCCTGCTGTATATGCCTGTCCCTGCCCATTGCTAAGGTTAGCCTAACCGAATTGTGATCACTGTCACCAAAGCGCTCACCAACTTCTCAATCTAACAACTGGCCGGGTTCATTACCCAGTACCAAATCCAATGTGACATCGCCCCTGGTTGGCCTGTCTACATACTGTGTCAGAAAACCCTCCTGCACACACTGGACAAAAACAGACCCATCTAAATTACTCGAACTATAGTATTTCCAGTCAATATTTGGAAAGTTAAAGTCCCCCATAACCAGTACCCTGTTACTCTCGCTCCTGTCAAGAATCATCTTTGCTTTCCTTTCCTCTACATCTCTGGAACTATTTGGAGGTCTAAAGAAAACTCCCAACAGGGTGAGCTCTCCTCTCCTGTTTCTAACCTCGGCCCAGACTACCTCAGTAGACGAGTCCTCAAACGTCCTTCCCGCCGCTGTAATACTTTCCTTGATTAACAATGCCACACCCACCCCCCCCCCCCCTCTTTTACCATCTTCTCTGTTCTTAGTGAAACATCTAAATCCCGGAACCCGCAACATCCATTCCTGTCCCTGCTCTACCCATGTCTCTGAAATGGCCACAACACCGAGATCCCAGGTACCAACCCATGCTGCAAGCTCAACCACCTTATTCCAGATGCTCCTGGCGTTGAAGTTCTATTGGGCCTCCTTATCTGGAGAGACAATGGATACGCGCCTGGAGGTGGTCAGTGGTTTGTGAAGCCGCACCTGGAGCAGAGAAATTTGTTTGTCGGGGCTGTTGCACAGTTGGCTCTCCCCTTGCGCCTCTGTCTTTATTCCTGCCAACTACTAAGTCTCTTCGACTCGCCACAATTTAGCCCTGTCTTTATGGCTGCCCGCCATCTCTGGCGAATGCTGGCAACTGACTCCCTCGACTTGTGATCAATGTCACACGATTTCATGTCGCGTTTGCAGACGTCTTTATCGCGGAGACATGGACGGCTGGTGCGTCTGATACCAGTGGCGAGCTCGCTGTAAAATGTGTCTTTGGGGATCCTGCCATCTTCCATGCGGCTCACATGGCCAAGCCATCTCAAGCGCTGCTGACTCAGTAGTGTGTGTAAGCTGGGGGTGTTGGCCGCTTTAAGGACTTCGGTGTTGGAGATATAGTCCTGCCACCTGATGCAAAGTATTCTCCGAAGGCAGCGAAGATGGAATGAATTGAGACGTCGCTCTTGGCTGGCATACGTTGTCCAGGCCTCGCTGCCGTAGAGCAAGGTGCTGAGGACACAGGCCTGATACACTCGGACTTTTGTGTTCCGTGTCAGTGCGCCATTTTCCCACACTCTCTTGGCCAGTCTGGACATAGCAGTGGAAGCCTTACCCATGCGCTTGTTGATTTCTGCATCGAGAGACAGGTTACTGGTGATAGTTGAGCCTAGGTAGGTGAACTCTTGAACCACTTCCAGAGCGTGGTCGCCAATATTGATGGATGGAGCATTTCTGACGTCCTGCCCCATGATGTTCGTTTTCTTGAGGCTGATGATTAGTAGACACATTTTAAACCAAGCTCTTGCTTGCCTTTGCCCTCTTGTGTCCTTATAACGTTATCCCTGACCTCACTACTCTCAACATCCTGCACACTGGAACTACAATTTAGGTTCCCATCCCCCTGCTGAATTAGTTTAAACCCCCACGAAGAGCACTAGCTAAATCTCCCCCCCAGGATATTGGTACCCCTCTGGTTCAGGTGAAGACCATCCTGCTTGTAGAGATCCCACCTGCCCCAGAAAGAGCCCCAATTATCCAGGAAACCAAAACCCTCCCTCCTTCACCATCCCTGCAGCCACATGTTCAACTCCTCTCTCTCCCTATTCCTCACTTCGCTACCACGTGGCACGAGCAACAACCCAGAGATAACAACTCTGTTTGTTCTCGCTCTAAGCTTCCACCATAGCTCCCTGAATTTCTGCCTGAAATCCCAATCTGTCTTCCTACCTATGTCGTTGGTGCCTAAGTGGACCACGACTTGGGGCTGCTCCCCCTCCCCCTTGAGGATCCCAAAAACACGATCCGAGACATCTCGTACCCTGGCACCTGGGAGGCAACACACCAACCGTGAGTCTCTCTCGTTCCCACTAAACCTCCTATCTGTTCCCCTAACTCTTGAGTCCCCAATGACTAATGCTCTGCTCCTCTTACCCCTTCCCTTCTGAGCAACAGGGACAGACTCTGCGCCAGAGACCTGTATCCCATTGCCTACCCCTGGTAAGTCGTCTCCCCCAACAGTATCCAAAACGATATACCTGTTGTTGAGGGAAACGGCCACAGGGGATCCCTGCACTGCCTGCTGGTTCCCTCTCCTTCCCCTGACGGTAACCCATCTACCTTCTTCTTTTACCTGAGGTGTGACTGCCTCCCGATAACTCCTCTCAATAATCCCCTCCGCTTCCCGAATGATCCGAAGTTCCTCCAGCTCCAGCTCCAGTTCCCTAACGCGGTCCTCGAGGAGCTGAAGCTGGGTGTACTCCCCGCAGATGCAGTCAGCAGGGACACCCTTGGCGACCCTTACCTCCCACATTCTGCAGGAGGAACATTCAACTGCCTTAACCTCCATTCCCACTATTCTAAATTTCCAAGTTTTTAACCAATCACACGATAAAACAAGATGAGAAATAGAAAAAGCCTTACCTGACCTACACACAACCGAGTCATTTTTTTTGGTAAGAGGAGGCGGGCGGGTGGGAGACACGACAGGAGCAGTGTCTCGGATTCAGAAACAGCCCAAATATATAGGTTTCTATTTACCCAGCAGTCCCCGCTCCACCGAAACTCCCGATGAAATTGACTTCCCAGCTGTTCACTCCTCGCTCGCAATGCCTGTGCTCCTGGAAAAGCTGCACAACGAAAAGGTAAGAGAATTTACACAGCCCAAATATATAGGTTTCTACTTACCCAGCAGTCCCTGCTCCACCGAAACTCCCGATGAAATTGACTTCCCAGCTGTTCACTCCTCGCTCGCAATGCCTGTGCTCCTGGAAAAGCTGCACAACGAAAAGGTAAGAGAATTTACACAGCCCAAATATATAGGTTTCTACTTACCCAGCAGTCCCTACTCCACCGAAACTCCTGATGAGATTGACTTCCCAGCTGTTCACTCCTTGCTCGCAACGCCTGTGCTCCTGGAAAAGCTGCGCAACGAAAAGGTAAGAGAATTTACACAGCCCAAATATATAGGTTTCTACTTACCCAGCAGTCCCTACTCCACCGAAACTCCTGATGAGATTGACTTCCCAGCTGTTCACTCCTTGCTCGCAACGCCTGTGCTCCTGGAAAAGCTGCGCAACGAAAAGGTAAGAGAATTTACACAGCCTGTTGGTCTCAGACAAGAGTGGAGTCGCAGGTGCTGCCGAGGTGGAAGGAGGTGATCTCTTTACCGAGGGACACATGTGTATGGAGCATAATTTGGGGACAATTCGTGCACTGAGTGGAACTCGGAGCCAGAAGCCGTCATGTGTATTGGAATTGGTGGCTGGGATAGACAGTTTGTGACTGGGATGAAAGGTAATGGATTTAATCCTGTCGATGTTTGATAGGGGAAAATTGTGACCATCCAAAACAGTATGTTGGATAAATAGTCTGATAACACAGAGGCAGTAGGGGCAGCTTTGAGAGAGAGAGAGGGATTATGGATATCATCAGTGTACAAGGAAAATCATGGCCCACACCTGCCGGTGAAAGCTCCAAAGGAAATTTATCATTGAGGATGAAGAGAAACATCAAAGGTAATGCTGATGTGGGGTGAGGGGAGATTCCATTACTGGAGATTCTGTATCTGATCAGATGGATAACTGTGAAAACAAGGAAGGAACTCCCACCGAGAGTCGAGTGTCAGAGGAATGAGGAGGTGGCAGATTGTCCGAGAGGAAGTAGAGTTGAGCAATATATGTTTTATCAGTGGCTGATGGGCTGAGACAGGGCTCGAGACCGTCATTTTAGGGAGGCAGATTTAAACATCCTTTATTTTGGAAGGGATATGAGATTGGAAGCTCAAATCGGAAGGACGAACAGGGTAAAGGTTACAAAACATCATTTGCTGCCTGATACAACAACTGCGAAGGAGAATGAGGTCAGTGGTGTTTGTGGCCGAGCAAAATATGATTGCTTTGGTGTTCTGTACGTTGAACTGGACAAAACTACAGCTCACACAAAAATGACAGTTGTTTTCTGCTCACACAAATGCAGTGGAGGGGCGACAATGATCGTGGAGAGCTGGAGCTATGTGTTGTCAACACACAGGTAGAAGATGACCCCGTGTCTGTCGTTGTTGCCGTTGGGAAGAATGCAGAAGTGGAAGAGGAGTTCAGCGAATGGTGATTGAACAGTGTTGGTCGTGGTAGGAATAGCCATTGCTGGAGATTCTCTGGCTATGATCAGATCAGTGAGTTAAGAACCAAGCAAGGGCAGTCCTTCCATAAGCGGCCAATGTCGGAGGGATGGAGCGATCACGGATGAGTTTTGATGCAGTTTTGCAGGAGTGTAGAGATGATGATGGCTTAGGCCATGACGGGATCTTAACTCGGAATGATAATTTTAAATGTAAGTTGTTGGGCAGATTGAGATCTAATCAGGGTCAAAGAATGCGACAGTGTTGGGCGAGCTGGACTTGTTGAGGGATGGATTTGTACAGCACAGTGTTGGATGGAAGGAAGTATTAGATCGTGTTGCCAGTCAGGAGTGACCAGAGGGATATGGTCCGGCAGTGGCACCGTTCTATTTTTACAGAAGCCGCAGTGGAATGAACTGCTAAACATGTGCAATACAAATAACAGAGAGAGGAGTATCATTCTCCAGGGGACACCTGCACTAAGTTATCAGCTGCAATCTCACACATGGATCAAATTGTTTTCTTGTAAAGTTCCTCATTTTAACTGCTTATGACCTTGGATTCAATGTCTGATGAGGAGAAATCGGTGACATTTATAAATGCATCGCTACAGATGAATATTATCATTGCAATTATTGTAAACCAGTAAACTCTGCTGTGCATTATTGTAGAATCAATCTTGTATGATTACCGTTTTCAGTCTTATCCCCGGCAGAGGTTTGATGAAGATAATTTGCTGGATTGTGAGATGTTTGTTTTGTCTGCACCATTTTATTTACAATGCGGTCAAAGTTGCTGTTCAATTGACTGCCACTAATAGCAATGATCAGGGGTATAGCCCATGTCATTGGAGATTTATCCCCTGCATAAATCACTGTCTATTAGAATGGATCAGTTCATAGTGACTGCCAGAGCTCGGATTCTCAGACCAACACAGGTCAATGCCACACAAAGAAGCTAAATATCAAATAATGCATAAGATAGGACGTATTTGCTATCCAATTCTTTCAGCCTTTGGAGTTTCCAGTATGCCGCTTTTTCTCCAGTTGTTAATGGTGTAAATTAGCGTTATTTGATTGCTGTATCTGAAAGTGCTTTACTCGCTGTATGTTTTACACAGCCGTCTGTTCACTTTGATCATTTGAATGACGGATTGTCATAAGTCTCTGTTCATTTGGTCCTGTAGCAGCTGCATAATAACGTTGATCACTGTTAGTCAATTCCTTGCATTATTACTGGTGTATCCTCTTTACTGGATGTGTTGTTGGATGATGGAATATCCTCACATTCTAAATGTTCGGACTTGTATGAGTTTCTTTATGTCTATCATGATTTTGTTAATCAAACCCTAGAGTTTTATTCGGTTAATGTCAAATCTAACTGTACTGTAATCAGATGCAATGATTATGTATGCAAGAATATAAGCAATAGGAGAAGGCGTAGGCCATTCGGCCCCTCGAGTTTTTTCGCTTTTCTATAAGATCATTCCTGATCTGATCTTGGCCTCAAATTCTCTTTCCTGCTTCTTCGTCATCACCATCAAATCCACGATAGTTCAAAATTCTCTCCATCATAGACTGAATATAATCAATGGATCAGCCTCCACAGCTCTCTGGGCTCGAGAATTCCAACGATTCTTCACCCTTTTAGAAAACAAATTCCTCCTTATCTTTTTCTGAAATGCTCGACCTATGCCGCCTAGTTACGCATTCCCCCTCGAGGGAAAACTTCCTCTTGCCATCCACCGGTCAAGCTCCCTCAGACGTTAGCATGTTTCAATACTTCTCTCATACTTCTAAACACAAAAGAGCATCGGCCCCACCTGTTCAACCTTTCCCATCAAGACAGCCCTTCACCCCAGGACTCGAATCGTGATCCTTCTCTGAACTGCCCTCAATGCATGCATACTCTCCTTAAGGAGACCAAAACTATGCACAGCAATCTAGATGTGGTCCAAGCAATGTTTAAGAACAATTAGCAGCCCATCAGGAGCTTTTAAAAGTTTCACTTTGTTAAACAAACCTGTCTTGGAGTATTACCTCATAAAACTAATCTTGGTGATTTATAATGACACAGCTAAAAGTCTCAGTGTTACAAGGAGGCAGTAGTTTCTTCCTTCCTCAACATCGTGTCTCAGTTTAACTTGGATTTCAGTATTTTTAATGGTCATCACTGTTGTTATATTATTTCCTTGTGTGACCGTCATGCTGCTGCAATGTTCTTGCAGCTGAACTGAATTTGCTGCTGACACGTTGGCATCTCCTTCTCTGAATCACTGCGGATGAATTTATTTACTTCACTTGACTTCAATTTAATAGTACAAATGTTAATTGTCTGTTGTACATTGTATTTGTTGGAATCCAGAGCCCATTTCGTTATTTGCAGAATATAAAACGCAGCGTTGTTGCGTTTTTTATTGACCAATCCCACAGACTAACTCTGGACTTCAAAGTTACAGCAGAAATAATTTCAATTACTGTGAAATAAAAACAGTAAGTGCTGGGAAATACTCAACAGGTCAGGCAGCATCTGTAGAGAGAGAAGCAGAGTTAACGTTTCAGATCTGTGACCCTTCATGAGAACTGGCAAGCCTTGGAAAGGAATTAAGTTTTAAGCAAGTAAAGGAGCAGGGGTGGCTTGGTGCGGAAAATATAAAAAGGGAATGTGTGTGTTAGGGCAGAGCTCAGGAGAGATAAAATGAAAAGCTGTCCTGAGGCAACAGCAAAGAGGTTGTTAATGCTTCCATTGAAAGACAAAGCATTAGTCCAGAGAGAGTGTTAATAGTAAATGTATGAGCAACTCTGTCTGCACGAAGAACAGGCACATGGTTAAAAAATACAACACAATAAAAAATATTTTAAAATATAAAGACAAAAAAGGTCAGTCATGCTCTGAAACTACTGAACTCGGTGTTCAGCCTGCAAGGCTGCAGAGTGCCTATTAAAAAGATCAGGTGCTGCTCCATCGAGCTTGCATTGATGTTCACTGGAACACTGCAGCAGGTCAAGGACCGAATGTGGGCATGAGAGCCGGTGTGGGGTGTTGAAATGGCAAGCGACCAGAACCTCAGGATCATGCTTTTGGACTGAGTGGAAGTGTTCCACAAAGCAATCAACCAATCTCCATTCGCTCACCCAATATAGAGACAGCACCACAGCGTAGGGCAGGCGATGGTATAGTGCTATTGTCGATAAACTAATAACTCACGCACCCAGGAGCTGCTGCTTTGGGGACGTAGATTCAAATCTCCTCTCAGCAGGAAGTGGAATTTGATTTCCCAGAGTAAATTTGGAATGGAAAGCTGATTCAATAATGGCCATGAAACCATCATCGATTGTTGTAAATGCCCATTTAGCTCATTTATTGCTTTGGGGATTGAAATGTGCTGACATATGACTCCAGACCCACGGCAGTACAGTTGACTCTGACATAGCCTAGCAAGTCACTAAGTAGTATAAAACCGCTAAGAAGTTAACAAGAATAATACTGGATGGAGGCAATGGCCATATCCAACAAGAGAGAACCTAGCAATCGACGCTTGATGTTCAATGGCATTACCAGTGCTGAATCCCCCATGATCAACATCCTGGGGGTTACCATTGACCAGGAACTGAAGTGGAGTAGTCATAATGTGATATGTTTCAATACATCTTACCTTTAAAGTATCCCAGCTCAACCAGTCCATACAAAGCTGCCCCTTTACCCTGGAAATCAGCCCAATAAACCTTCTCCTAACTGCCTTCAATGTGTGTATATTGCTCCTGAAGTAAGAGGACAACAATTGGAAACAGTACTCAAGGTGTGGCGCCACCAACGTTCTAAGAACATTTTCACCCTGTGGAACTAGCCTGTTCTGTAGTCGTACTTTATAAATCTAATTTTAGTGACTCAAAATGACACAGCTCACAGTCTGGCAGGCACGGATGATGGGGAAGGAGGGTGGGTAATGAATGTAGGAAGGCGGGCTTTTCGAAGGGGTGGGCTGTTCTCTGATGGTGCACTTTGTGTGCCACAGATTGCCCACGGAGGAAGACAGCCACGCCTATAGGGAGGACACTCATTTTAATGATCTTAATTCCACCAGCGGCAGGAATAGGCCCTTAAGCAGGTAATAATAGGCCTCTTAGGGCCCTCAATTGGCCTCTGGGGAAGCCTTTTTCCACTCCCAATTTATAGCAGTGCAATTGAAAGATGACGGTCCCTTCCTCCCCTTCCAGACATCGCACATCTATGGGACACACACTTCCTATTCTTTCTCTAAGAGTGTGGTGGCATTACATCCAGGCCTAGTAGTCATCAATCTTCCTCATTGGGAAAAGGAATGCCTTACTGCAGTAAGGGCTTCGTTGAAACGGTTAGAAAATACAATACGATCTTGATACTGTGAACATTTTTTTTTACAAGTAACTTATTGTGTACTGCAGAGGTGACATGCAATCATAAAACACATACTATATTTTACTAATACTATATACTATTTAGCGGACAGTAGCTGCTCGCCTCATCAAAGTTCAACTGCACTCTGGTGGGGGCTTCAAATTTGGCCTAGATGGAAAACTCTTTAGCCTCAGTCGCCTCTGTGCCAAACTTAAACTTAGACATACATGGTCTACAGTTTGTGGATGACTGCAGTGTCATTGCCCATACTGCTCCAGATTTCAAAGTCACTCTCGATCTCTTCAATTCTACACGGAAGGGACTTGAATGTCCTGTAATGTTGCCAAAAAAAAACTGTTACATCAATCTATTTGTGGTTATCCAAATATTCCATATCCGATATATGTTGAAAGAGAGACCCTGGAATGCGTTGAAAACTTCCCATAACTTGGCAGCCACCTCTCTCAAAAGGCCGCCATTGATGGGGAGATCCAACACTAGATCAGCTATGCCAGCTCAGCCATCTGCAAACTACAGCAGAGAGTGTTTGCCAGTATAGACTTCTGCAAGTTAGAAAAAGTGCCATTGTACAAACAGTTGTCATCACCGTACTCCTGTTCTGCAGTGAGACCTGAACTGTGTATTAGCGACACATAAAAGCGCCAGAGAAATTTCATCAGCTATGACTCTGCTGCATCCTCCAGATTAACGGGAAGAACCATCGAAAACACACTAGTTTCACTTTTGAAACCAGCTCCACAAGCATTCACGCAAATTTCCTTGAGAAAAACAAGATACTCCATTTGGATGCTCGAAAATCGTATCCCCCGCCAGGTCTTGTTTTCCCAATTCTCAAATGTCCTCCAGGGAGGACAAAGGAAATGCTTCAAAGACACTCAGAAGCTCTCTTTGAAGGGTGGCAGCTTTGATATTGATGACTGTGAGGAATTTGCTACCAACCGTTCAAAATGGTGACAACTTGTCAATCATGCTTTGAATCCAATCGCCTTAATGATGAGGCAGAGTGGCGACAGAGCAGGAAAGAAAAGGAATCAAATCCCACACTCGGGATCCCACTACCTCGTGTGAAGTCCTGTCCCACGTGCCCAAAAATCTGTGGGTCGAGAATTGGTCTTTTCAGCCACATGATGACCCATGGCAGCCAATTGTGAACCTGTGTAGACGTCGTCCTCGTATCAAGTGACAGCCGACAATTTTACTAAATTTACCAATAACAAATGTAAGATTAATAGAATACAGACAAGTCAAAATTCTCACAATTCAGACCTTTCCTTCAGACTTGCCTCTCTTCGAACTCTGGTCAGAGCATTAGCAATGACATTGCTTTTCTCTGCAAGATGTACAATTCCATGTGCAAATGCCTGTAACAAAATTCTTCTTGAAACAACCTGGCTTTCTTTGTTCTGCTTTTTCTGCAGAGAAGCGAGTGGTTTGTGATCGGTGTAAAGCAATATTTACCAGTGACTAGTCGTCATATCTGCATTAAGAGTGTTGCAAAGCCCGTACAAGATGACAACACTGGTTCAAATCCCAAAACCAGAGGTGGTGCAAATTTATTTCAATTCAATTAATTAATACAATTACTTAACTAATAAAATACAATTTGTAATTGAAGGCTATTTTCAGTAATGGTGCCATGAAAACTGACATAGGGTGTCGCAAACACCCGCCCAGTTGATCTTCAGGGAAGGAAATATGCATGTCTGCTTGACATGTGACTCCAGACCCACATCCATATTGTTAACTCTTAACTGGCTTCTGAAATGGCCTAGCAAGCCATTCAGCTGTCAAGGGCAATTACGGATGGGCAGTAAATGTTGGTTGTGTCAGGGTCACCCACTTCCCATTACGGCAACATCAATTATTATGCATTGGGAAAAGTCTACTTTGTTCTAGTCACGTCAGTGATAATCTGAAGGAGATGAATACACTTCCAAAGATTTCCCTTTAGAAAGGGTCTCCAGGAGCTTGTCTAAGATGATTTCGGCCACTCCATATTGTGGCAATAGCTTAAATTGCACAATGTAAACTTCTACTCCCTATTCACTGATTTTACTTTATCAGGTTCGCCATACTTCGCCAAGTCAGAGCTACGAGGAATTTCCCCTTGGTCAATCTCATCTTTCATCTCCAAATCACGTCCTCCAGCGTGGAGTCTTCTATTCTCAATTCAAGGTTTAATGCAAATTAAACATGAACAAGAATTAAATCACATTCTATGTTTGTATATCTAAAATATTACAGGTCAATTAGTTTAGATGATAACAATATTCCGTACTAATCCTCTGAAGAGGATTATCAACACGATGGTGCCAAACAGTTCCACAGTGTAAGAAAATCACGAATTTTCTCCAATAGTTTTCCACGTCCTCACCTCCAAGATGCAGATATGGAAGTAGTGATTGAGTGTTTCAGTGCCAGATGGACTAAGACAGTGCGAGTGGCTAGCGATGTTAGGGAGGTGCAAATGGGTATAGTTTATGATCGAAGGCTTATGAGATCTGAGGTTCAGATCAGGGACCAACAGAATAAACGTTGAAAAACATCGTACTGAGCCTGGCACAATAGCTAGGATGGGGAATGGTGTCAGTGAAATGAGTATGGACTCTGTGGTAGAGAGAAATATGATTGCTTTGGTATTTCATATATTTAGTTGGAGAAAACTGAAGCTCCAGCTAAACAGACATTTGTAGAATAGTCACACAGAGGCAGTGGAAGGTCGAGAGAGTTGGCGGAGAGCTGGACCATGGTGTTGCCCGCACACATATGGAAGCTGACCGCATGTCAATCGGTGCTGTTAGTATTGGATAACATGTCGATGTGGAGAAGGAGGAGGCAAAATAGGAAGGCCAGGCACATGCTGGTGGTTGGAGGGAATCCATTGCGGGGGAAGTTGTGGCTTTTATTGTATCGGTAAGACATGAACCAAGAAATGGCAGTCCCACCAAAAGTGCCCAATGTCAGAGATATGGAGAGATCACGGGCGAGGTCTGATGCAGGTTTGGAAGAGAAGGTGGAGATAGTGAATTTGGAGACCGCGACCAGGTTTTAAGCTGAGGACCAGAATTTTAAATTTAAGCTGTTGAGCAATTTGAGATGTAATGTAGGTCAGTGAAAACCATTGCGTTGTGTGAGCTGCTGGACCTTTTGGGGGATGGAGATGTACGGTAGAGTTTTGGAGAGAAGGAAGGTGGATGTTGGGGCCCCAGTGAGGAGTGAACTGGAGGAATAGTGTCAGGAGATGGCCCACTTCTAATTTTACTAGTCTTCAGCTACTGTTTTATTTACAATTATTTTATTTGCATAAAATAGCAGCGAGAGGGTTGTCAATGGAGCACACTCAGAGTCTGCCCCTACTATCACCCATAGTAAGTTCTCAGCTGCAACCCTGAGCATGTATCTAACTGCTGTCATGTCAAAGTTCACATTTAACTGCTTGTGTCCCTGGATTCAGTGTATACTCTGGAACACTCTGTATCATTTATTCATGAATCATTAGGAGTGAACATTGTCATTACAATTGCATGAAGCCTGCATGTGAAGCCGCTTATTATTGTGGGATCTGTCTTGTATGCTTACATGTATCGGCCTTATCACCAAGTGAGGTCTGATTAAGATATTTTGCTGGACTTTAAGATATTCATGTTCTATGTACCATTTTATTAACATCGCAGACAAAGCTGCCGATGTAATGTGTTTGTTCTAGTGTCTGTCACGAATAGCAATGATCAGGGGAATAGCCATGTCACTGGAGACGTTTCCCCAATATAAATCAGGGACTGTGAATATGTATCAGCTCAGAATGACGACCAGAGCTCTGGATTTCAGAACAACACCAGTTGGTGCTTCACACAGAAATGGGATATCCAGTAATATACCAGATTGAAGATATTTACTATCCAGTTCTTGCAACCATTGGACTTCCCGGTAAGCTGCTATCTCCAGCTGTTATTGTAGCAAATCAATGTTAAATCGACTGTTGTATTTGATAATGTCTTACTTGCTGAATGTTTTACGTAATTGTCTGTTCTGTTGAATGATGGGCTGTCCGATGGCTCTGAACATTTGGTGTTGTAGCAGCAGCATATTGACTGTGATGATCTATGTTCAACAAATCCTTGCATTAGTATTGGACTATTCACTGTGATAAATGTATTGCCCGTTGATAGAATTCCTCATATTCTAAATGCTCGGGCTTGTATGACATCCTTTAAGTGTAATGATTTATGTTGTTCCATCCCTGAGAATTTGCTCAGATTAATATTTGAAATTAATGTATTGGAATCAGGTGCTCGGGATAAGTGTGTAAGAATATAAGCAATAGGAACCAGCGTAGGCCATTTTGCCCCTCGATCCTGCTCCACAATACATTAAGATCATTTGTCATTTGATCTCTGCCTGAAAACTATTTTCACCCTTATTCTCCACAATTCTTGAATAGCCTGTCGTTCAAAAATCTCTCGACCTTCTCCTTGAATATAATCAATGACTCAGCTTCTGCGGCTCTCTGGGGTCCAGAATTCCAAAGATTCATGACTCTCACCGAAAATGAATTTCTCCTCAGCTCCACCTGAAATGTGCACCTTTTGCGCCCACCCCCCCTCCCAAGTTCTTGATTCCCCCTCAAGGGGTAACATCGTCTCACCATTCTTCCTCAGAATTTCGTATTTCAATATGTCTCCCATACTTCTAAACTCTGAAGTATATAGGCTGAAACTCTTCAACCTTCCCTCGCAAGACAGCCCCTTTTAACACACATCAGAGTCATCGGAGTGAGGCTGCTCTGAACCTCCCTCAATTTATGTGTATTCGTCCTTAAATAAGGGGAACAAAACTGTACACAGTAGTCTAGGTGTGTTCCCATCAAGGTTGTACGAGCAGTTATCAGACCATCAGGAGTTGTGGAACTAACCTGGCCTGAGATATTATTTCACGATTCTAATTTCGGTAATTTACAATGAGGCGGCTACGTGTCCTCTTTCCCCAACATCAACGGCTGGATTGTAAAGGTTCACCAACGCTGGTACCGGTGGCGGGGGTAGAGGGAGGGGAGGGGAGGGGGGATGGGGACATGAAAGACACAGCGGGGTTAGGCCCGTAACCGACCCAGCTGCTGGTCCCGTCCTGAACTCAGCGGCGGATGAGACCTCGTGGCAGCCTCCCCGCTGCTTGGCGACAGGAACTGCATTAGAATATACAAATGGATACTTCCCTTTTATTAATATGCAGGCCACAGTGATTCTGCCAGCAGGTTTGGATTTTCATCCGGTGGCGGGAATGCCGTACCTTCGAATCAGGAGGCGCCACAGCTGTGGGGAGGGGTGGAGGTGATTTTCCTAGTGTGGGAAGGGGAAGCGGGGTTTCAATGCTACGGATTGGTCGAAGGGGTAATAGGAAGGGGGAAAGGACAAAGATGCCGAAATGTAAGGGGGTGGGGGCGGTGGGAAGTTAGCAAATTAACAGTAGGTATTCCGGGGGCGGGTTGGGGGTGGGGCGGGGGCGGGTTGTAAAGGGCAGGAATAATGTGTAATGCCATTGGGGTTGGTGGGAGAGGGCATTTATTTTTTTTAAACTAAATTTTATAAACGTTGAAATAAGCGTGTCTCTAAAAATTTAAACACTCATTTAGGGCTATAATCCCATTAAAAAAGACGTCGGCAACTGAGCATTGGTACTGAAAGCCCCTGCCAGGGACGGAGGGATGGCTCGCCTCTCCCTCCACGTTATCATTAGTTCGGGAACAGCCGCCTGGGCCATGTTAATAAGCCACGAATTTAGAATCACAGATGCTCTGCGACTTAGGGACGTGTGTGAGGGTCACAACAATTTCCACCCGTCACCAATTTTGGCCCCATGAGTGGGTTTCACTGGAATTTCAATATTTTATTGGTTATCACTTTGATGAAGTATTTCCTTATGGGGATCTGACGCTGCTTCAGAGGTCTCGCAACTGAACTGAATTTGCTGATCACCCTATAACAGCCCATTTTCTGATTCACTGCGGTTCAATTCATTTAGATTAGATTTTTTTAGATTAGAGATACAGCACTGAAACAGGCCCTTCGGCCCACCGAGTCTGTGCCGACCATCAACCACCCATTTATACTAATCCTACACTAATCCCATATTCCTACCAAACATCCCCATCTGTCCCTATATTTCCCTACCACCTACCTATACTAGTGACAATTTATAATGGCCAATTTACCTACCAACCTGCAAGTCTTTTGGCTTGTGGGAGGAAACCGGAGCACCCGGAGAAAACCCACGCAGACACAGGGAGAACTTGCAAACTCCACACAGGCAGTGCCCAGAATCGAACCCAGGTCCCTGGAGCTGTGAGGCTGCAGTGCTAACCACTGCGCCACTGTGCCGCCCCTGTCAGAGGGATTCGTTGTAAATGTTGTATCAGTTTGGACTGGATTTCTTGGAATCACGAGCCATTCTAGTTAATTGCAGATTATAAATCGCAGTGTTGATGGTTTCGTTCTGGTGATTGAACAAATCCACAATCTAACTCTGGACTTTCAAATTAGAAGAGATTACATTTCAAATAGCGTGGGTTCCGGTCTGGAAGAGGTACTCAATTTTATTTGTTCTATCTATTGTAGATAGATTGAACAGTGCCAGTTGTGGGAATGAGTGTCCACCTTACCTGTGTATATGAATGTCCTGGGTTATTTGTGGGATGTGTAGTTAAGGACCGAATTCTATACCGTTACATAAGCTTCTTGTGTACTTTGGTGTTTAAAGTAAATATTTGAATTGAAGTAAGAAAGCAATCCAATACAGAATGTGATTATTGGTGCCACCCAGTGATCTGGACTGAGGGCACAGCTTTTCACTGTATTGCCACATAATTTGAATTAAGGAAGCGAGGGCCATCCATCTAGGTTTGCTGACGACTGCAAGTTAAGTGACTCAGTAAATAGTGCAGATGAAAAGAAAATAGTACAAAAGGGTTGTCGATAGTTTAAATGATTTGATAAACTGTGGGATATGGAGTTTAATATGGGGAGGTTTGAGGTCATTCACTGCATCCCAAAGAATGATAAATCGAGCAGATGGGAAAGGGGTCTAACGTTCCCTCTCAGCCTTCACCTGATCTTAACGTAACAGGGTTTAATTCTAAACACACCGTGTTTAAAGCTCCCCCTTGGTGAATCCCTGTTCACTGCTTTCCAATTTTAAGGCAAGGAAACCATCCCAAAACATGTTATCTTAGGTTTAAAGAATAAAGGTTGAAATTCTACTAAACTTAACGCATAGGGATACAAGATGCGCCCACGCTCGCATGCATAAGCAACACACACATGCAGTAGAGACAGAAAAGAGCCAAAACAATGAAGTGGAATAGTTTGAGGCAGTATCTGAAGACGGATTTTTGTTCTGGTTCTTTGAGCTCGCTGCAGAATCCCTGGTTGTAGTTAGACCTAGCTTTTCGTTAGGGCCCAGTATTATTCTTAAACCTTTCTCTGTGTCGGGGACATTTCTCTCTTGGGGTTCATGTGTCTTCAGTGGAGTTGGAGATCCATGAGAAAGTGAGGGAGAGACAGTCAGGAGATGTCTTTTCAGTCCAGGAGCATTCAATCTCTCTGACTTCAAACCTTTTGTACAATTCAGAAAACCCAGGTTGCCAAGCAGGTTAGTCATGAGACTAGCTGGCTTGGCCACGTCTGTTTGTGTACTCGGCCATCTTAGCATTCAACATGGAATGTCCTTTACACACCATAACTTGGTGCTCAAAGTCCATTTTAGGATAAATGGATCAAGGAAGCAACCCTTTTGTCCCTCCAAACACAATCCATCAGTCTGCAAATGATTCTTCAGGCAAGCGTCTGGTTATTTGCTTCAACAAGTCCTTTTTTCACTCCAGTAACAGTTTTAAAATCAATGTTCATATGATAAATTTCATCTGCCCCATTCTTGGCAGTTGGGGATCTGCATGATAGTAGATTCTTAATCGTGAGAAGCTCAGAGCTGGGGACAAGCTGAGAAGTTTGCAGGTCAAATGCATATATCATTAGGGGACAAATTAAAATTAGAAAACTGAGGTTGATAGACTTTTTGAGGTAATCATAAAAAGAATTAAGGATACAACGCAAGGGAATAAATTAATAGGCATAAATGGATGTTTTGTTGTTTGAAATGCAAGGAAGGAAAAAATAAACTGGAGGTGTTGGGATTCTCCATGCAATACAAGTCAGTAAATAGAGCAGTGTTTCTTGAGAGGAACGGGTGTGGGATAGGATAAAGGCAGCAGATTTCTAGATCCACAAGTGAATGGATAGTGGAGGGGGGGTGGGGGCTGGGTCTGGCAGCCACGTGACAATTGGTCCATTCGAGTCTGGATGAGACAAAGGCATGGATGTACGTTTCAATATCTGATGAACTGAGACAAGAGTGGAATCAAGAGTAGTGATGCTGTGATGTGGAAGGATGTGATGTCACGCTTTGGCGTGACACATGGTGTTATGAACGTGACTCATTTTTGTTAAAAATATATATTTAAAAAAAATATTTAGTTAAGCTAAATAATGTGTCAGATTTATTTTAATCAGGAGAACTGAGGGAGCCGGATTAGAAACAGTGTTGCTGTTTGTTACATGGCTTGGGTTAACGACAGGCAGAAGCTCTGACAACAGGGGCAGAATGGTGACAAACACTCCTTTGAATGGACAAGCCCAGTGGGAACAGAGAACATCTGGGTGGGCAGAAAACTGTCAAAAGGCTTGGTTGTCAGTCACTGTGTTTGTAATATAAATATGTATATATATATATATATATGTATGTGTGTGTGTGTGTGTGTGTGAGTGTGTGTGTTTCTGTGTGTGCGTCTGTGTGTCTATGTGCACGTGCGTGAAGCGTTAAGATACCAAAGGGAACTTCAAAAAATAATGTTGGATTTTTAATAATTTGATCGATGTGATATTGTTTTAATTCATTGCTAATTATGAATTGTTCCATAATAAACAGTTAATTCTGCTGTTCAGTAAAGAAAGATGGTTAGTACATTCTATTGTGGGGAAGATAATTGACTGGGTCCGTAATTGAGAACATTTTAATAATATGTTGTGACCTGTGGAAAGGTGGGAGTGAATGAACAGTGCACACCTCCAACCTCGGTCGTAACATGAGCATGAAGCATAACCTGGGGTCATATAGTGTTCTGAGGGTCAATCAAAGACAGCAGCCATCATGTGGATTAGAATGAATACCTGGGATACAGTTTCTGGATTAGAATAAAGATGATGGATTCAGTCTAGTCAATATTAGATAAACGACAATTATGACCGATCCATGGACATTTTGTTGGATAAGTAAGTAAAAGCAAAATATTGCAGATGTTGGAAATCTAAGATAAAAACAATAAGTGTTGTAAATGTACAATGGGTCTGTCAGCATCTGAGGAGTGAGAAACAAAGTTAACATTTCAGGTCCGTGACCTTTGATCAGAACTGTCTGAGTTGTGCTCATGCTGGATTGTGGAGGGTGATTTACCTGAGTTATCATGTTGA
Organism: Heterodontus francisci; assembly: GCF_036365525.1. Taxonomy (NCBI): domain Eukaryota; kingdom Metazoa; phylum Chordata; class Chondrichthyes; order Heterodontiformes; family Heterodontidae; genus Heterodontus; species Heterodontus francisci. The sequence continues at coordinate 445,683 of NW_027141501.1, read as the reverse complement.
GTGAAAATGTGGAGTCTTGGATAATCTGGAGAAGCGATAGGACAGAGTACAAGCTGTGGATCGAGAGAGAAGTTAAGTGAGAGAGAGAGAGAGTAAGTGAGAATGAATAGGGAAATTGAAATAGAGGGAGAGAGAGAAAGGCAGAGGGAGAATGAAGGAAGAAGGAGAAAGAGAGGGAGAGAAGCCACAGTGTGAATAATTCATGAATATGAACTGTTAAATTGTCCATAACAATTATAGTGAAATTGTGAGTTGAAGGTATGATTAGGATTTTGCTAGATTGGGTGAGATTTCAGGCTGGACTCACTCCCTGTGTTTTAGTCCCGTCATATCCTCAACCTGTTTTAACGAATATTCCTCTTAATTATTTCTGAACTGAGTAAATAACTTAATGGAAGCAGTTATTTACCGAATGAATTAGTGCTTCACTTTGTTCGCTTTCCAAATCCTTCAGGAGCTGCCTCCTCCCCAGTTCCCAAATGTCATTTTCTTTGTCTCCCTCCAATCCACTCACTGGCTCAGCCTCCATTGGCCTCTTCCCCGATCTGAAGTCTAAAACTCACCACAGCGGCTCTCGACATTTTCACTTTTTGGGTCAGCCCATATTAGCTCTCCTATCCAGTAAGCCAAAAACAGCTTCCCTGCTCCTCACTTACTCGGCCATTGGTCTGGAGGCTAAACTGGATTTAAACCATAGGATTCCTTCTTTGAAAAACCCTTCGCCCTTCTACACTGGCAGCGCGCCCTCACCGAGACCTTCCACTGTATCCAGTGATCATTTTATTTCACCTTTATTTTTACAAATCAATTTCCCAATCAATTATTGATAAATGTGTTCAAAGAATATTCTGAACGAAATGGTGGATGCTGCAACAATGCTATAAATTTCACACCAGATCATGTCAAACTGCTGATTTAGTTTGAGGTCTGATCAGTAATTTCTCTGCATCCCTTTCTATTTCTTTCAGTTAACCTGGTGGCAATTCTGATCCTGTCCCGAGGAAAGTGCGGTCTCTCCAAATGTATCACTCGCTACCTGGTGGGAATGGCAGTGGCCGATCTCCTCGTCGTTATCACAGATCCTATTTTGAGGTGGATTCCACGTATTTATTTCCCAGATTCATTCCTGTCCATTGCTCCCATCTGTAGGTCATTTTTTTTCCTGATTTTTGCAACCACAATGATTTCTGTCTGGCTGACAGTCGCTTTCACATTTGATCGATTTGTGACCATTTGTTGTGAGAAGATAAAGACGAAATATTGCACTGAGAGAACAGCGGTTGTGGTTATTGGAACAGTGAGTGTGCTTTGCTCTTTAGAAAGTCTTCCCTGGAACTTTACAATGGAACCTTTATATATAATTGATAATGTTCCCTGGTACTGTATCTACCAGCAAATATTCAATACTTCCCCCGCATGGACCGCGTTTGAGTTGTTTCATCGCATTTTAACTCCTTGTGTCCCGTTTATTCTGATTTTGCTGCTCAATGTTCTGATGGTAAGACGTATTTTAGTGGCCAGTAGAGGCCGCAGGGGACTCCGGGGTCTCAGCAGAGGACAGAATCACAATGACCCAGAGATCGAGCATCGACAGAAATCCATCATTTTACTGTTTAGTATATCTGGCAGTTTTATACTGTTATGGGTGACACAGTTTGTATTTTACATCTATCAGCGAATTACAAAACAATATCCTTCTTCCGTCAATGACACTCTTTATGTCATAGAATACACATCACTAATGTTGCAGCTTCTCAGTTCCTGCACCAACACGTGTATTTACGCTGTGACCCAGACTAAATTCCGAGAAGAGCTGAAGAAGATCCTGAAATACCCACTTAATCTAATTGTTAAGTGAGTTAAATCATAGAAAAAGTGAACATTTCGTGTTTTAGTACTAAGACCCACTCCAGATTCCATAACCTAAACTCAATACATGGGTATATATATTCTATTCACAGTTCAGAACCCTAATATGATTGCAAACTTGATTTGTAATATTTTATGTATCATTGGACGGAATGAAAGCGGTTATCTTTGCAGAAGGCACAAGAATTGTTTCTCAAAAATGACGGTGCTAAAGAGCACAGCTGACCATCAATTGAAGTAGTTTTGTATCAAAGGGGCTTCTGTTGGCTTGATGACAGAGAGAGATGGTGGTGTACGGGTAATATTACTGAGCTGATAATCCAGAGGCCCATGTTAATCACTTGGGAATGCAGGTACAAATCACCGCATAGCCGCTGGTGGAATACAAATTCAATTAATTAATAAAAATCTGGAATTGAAAGCTGCTCTGAGTAACAGTGCGGTGAAATAAAAAGTGGAATAGTCGAACAATGTCGTTATGGAAGATGCCTGGGCTACATGTAATTCTATTCACGCATGTTGACAGAGAAAGAGGGAGAAATGGTGTGAGACAGAGAGCGAGAGATGGAGGGAGAGACAAAGTGAGGGACAGAGAGAAATGGAGATACAGAAACGTGGAGAGTAAAAGAGAGATTGAAAGATATATAGAGAGACGGGGGGAGCAGGATAGGTACAGACATGACAAAAGGGAGAGACAGAGGGAGGATGACACAAGTTGCAACAATCAGTAACAATCCCCATTCTCCGCCCAGTCATGTGTTCTGGTTTCGTGTGAATGTTTTAAGGGCGAGTGTTGGAACTGTCTTCTGTAAACGCCCATCGATGCTAAATCAATTATTCCATTTTAAATCTAAGATTGCCCTTATTGAATGCATTTCGGAAATTGAAAAAAATCTTCTGTCACTCTCTGTCCCTTGGTCCTTCTTTTTCTGTGTGTGTGTGTCTGTGTGTATGCCTGGAAGTGTGTGTGTTTGAGTGTGCCAATGCATGTTTCTCTCTCATCTCTCAGAACCTCAGAAAAACTCCACATACATCTGTCAGTCATTTTCTGTTGGTTGCTTCTGGTGAGATCACAACTGCAGAGGGTGCACATCTCATGCAGGCTGGTAAGAAACCCATATCCCGCTATTTATTGGCATGCTCTGTATGCTTTAAACATTTCTAATTGTTTCATTCATAACAATTGATCAAATCTGACAATGCTCACCGCTTGACAGTCACTATGTTTACTTTACTCCCAGGCTGATTACAAACACTGATAATAGTGTCGAGGAAAGTTCGAATTTACCTCAGTGTTTTGAAAATATCAAAGCCTAGTTCAACACCCAGCAAAGTATATTATATGATGCGCGGCTGAAAATGTTGTTACACTCAGTATGCACAGTACTTTCATGTTGCAATAAGTTGTCATTCTTCTTTGGCCTCTTTATCTCGAGAGACAATGGGTAAGCTTCTGGAGGTGGTCATTGGTGTGTGGAGCAGCGCCTGGAGCGGCTTTAAAAGCCAATTCTAGAGCGACAGGCTCTTCCGCAGGTGCTGCAGGGAAATTTGTTTGTTGGGGCTGTTGCACAGTTGGCTCTCCCTTTGCGCCTCTGTCCTTTTTCCTGCCAACTGCTAAGTCTCTTCGAGTCGCCGCACATTAGCCCAGCCTTTATGGCCGCCCGCCAGCTCTGGCGAACGCTGGCCATGGACTCCCATGACTTGCGATCAATGTCATAGGATTTCATGTCGCGTCTGCGGACTTCTTTAAAGCGGAGACATGGACGGCCGATGGCTCTGATACCAGTGGCGAGCTCGCTGCACAATGTGTCTTTGGGGATCCTGCCACCTTCCATGTGGCTCACATGGCCAAGCCATCTCAAGCGCCGCTGACTCACTAGTGTGTGTAAGCTGTGGATGTTGGCCGCCTCGAGGACTTCTGTGTTGGAGATACGGTCCTGCCACCTGATGCCAAGTATTCTCCGGAGGCAGCGAAGATGGAATGAATTGAGACGTCACTCTTGGCTGACATACGTTGTCCAGGCCTCGCTGCCATAGTGCAAGGTACTGAGGATGTAGGCTTGATACATTCGGACTTTTGTGTTCCGTGTCAATGCGCCATTTTCCCACACTCTCTTGGCCAGTCTGGACATAGCAGTGGAAGCATTTCCCATGTGCTTGTTGATTTCTGCATCTAGAGACAGGTTACTGGTGATAGTTGAGCCTAGGTAGGTGAAATCTTGAACCACCTCCAGAGCGTGGTCGCCAATATTGATGGATGGAGTATTTCTGACGTCCTGCCCCATGATGTTCGATTTCTTGAGGCTGATGGTTAAGCCAAATTCATTGCAGACAGCTGCAAACCTGTCGATGTGACTCTGCAGGCACTCCTCAGTGTGAAATTTTAAACCAGCATCGTCAGCAAATAGGAGTTCCCTGATGAGGACTTTCCGTACTTTGGACTTCGCTCTTAGACGGGCAAGGTTGAACAACCTGCCCCCTGATCTTGTGTGGAGGAAAATTCCTTCTTCCGAGGAGTTGAACGCATGTGCGAGCAATAGGGAGAAGAAAGTCCCAAAAAGTGTGGGTGCAAGAACACAGTCCTGTTTCACGCCACTCAGGATAGGAAAGGGGTCTGATGAGGAGCCACCATGTTGAATTGTGCCTTTCCTATTGTCATGGAATGAGGTGATGATACTTAGTAGCTTTGGTTGGCATCCAATCTTTTCTAGTAGTCTGAAGAGACCACGTCAAAGCTTTGGTGAGATCAATGAAAGCAATGTAGAGGGGCATCTGTTGTCCACGGCATTTCGCCTGTATCTGACGAAGGGAGAACAGCATGTAAACGGTCGATCTCTCTGTACGAAAGCCACACTGTGCCTCAGGGTAGACGCGCTCGGCCAGCTTCTGGAGCCTGTTTAGAGCGACTCGAGCAAAGACTTTCCCCACTATGCTGAGCAGGGAGATTCTACGGTAGTAGTTGCAGTCACCTCGGTCACCTTTGTTTTTATAGAGGGTGATGATATTGGCATCGCGCATGTCCTGAGGTATTGCTCCCTCGTCCCAGCACAGGCATAGCAGTTCATGTAATGCTGAGAGTATAGCAGGCTTGGCACTCTTGATTATTTCAGGGGTAGGTCTGTCCTTCGCAGGGTTTTTTCCGCTGGCTAGATAATCAATGGCATCACTGAGTTCCGATTTGGTTGGCTGTCTGTCCAGCTCATCCGTGACTGGTAGAGGCTGGGCTGCATTGAGGGCAGTCTCAGTGACAACATTCTCCCTGGAGTACAGTTCTAGGTAGTGCTCAACCCAGCATTATCATTAAGTGCTTCACATTTACCAAATGTGGTCACGTTTCCTTTGGCATTAAATGCCTCACACTTACTAGATGTGCTGCAGTGAGCATTATTATTTATTGACTCGCATTTGCCAGATATGGTCAGTGTACACCATTATTAAATGCTTCGTTTTTAGCAGATGTGGTCCACTGATCAGTATGATTCAATAATTCACGTTTACGAGATGTTTTCCAGTGCACAGTACTATAAATTATTTACTTTACCAGATTTTGTACAGTGTGCAATATTATCAAATGCTTCACATTCACCTGATGTGGTCCAGTGTGCTTTATTATCAAATGCTTCACAGTCACCTGATGTGGTCCAGTGTGCATTAATATTAAATGCTTCACATTTACCTGAAGTGGTCCATTGTGCATTAATATTAAATGCTTCCCATTTACCTGATGTGGTCCAGTGTGCATTATTATTTCATACTTCATATTTACAAGATGTGGTCCAGTTTGCAGTTTTATTGAGGATTAAACACTTCCAATACATGATACAATGTACATTATCATTAAACTTTTCGCATCTTCCACAGGTAGGTCTTTGTGCAAGGCATGGTGGTGGTGCAGTGCCGAATGTCACCAGTTTATATATCTCGAGACGCAGTTGGATTCTCTGGGGCCATGGGTGCAAATGCCACCATGGCAGTTGGTGGATTTTTAGTTTCAGTTAATTCATAAGAATCCAGAATTGACAGCTAGTTTCAATGCTGCAGCCATGAAACTCTACTTGATGATCTTATCACCCATCTTGTGCACTAATGTCCTTTGGGGAAGAAATTTGGCAGTCCTTAACTGGTCTGGCCCACTGTGAGTCCGGACCCACAGCAATGTGTTTGGCTCTTAACTGCCCTCTGAAGAGGCCCATCAAGCCACCCAGTTGTCAAGAGAAATTAAGGATGGTCAAAAAATGCTGTCCTTTCCAGCGATGCCAACAACCCATGAAATACTTAAAAATTACTGAACACTTCATATTTTCCACGTGTGTTCCAGTTTCAATTATTTTTGAACAGAAGATATTTACCACGTATGGATTATTTACCAGTGTGCATTATTTACATTTATCAAATTTGGTTCCATTTGAATTATTATTAAATGATGCACATTTACCAGATATTGCACAGAGTGCAGTGTTATAATATTTTTTTGATAATAACTAGATGTGGTCCAGTGTACGTTATTATTAAAGGCAGCACCGTGGCGCAGTGGTTAGCACCGCAGCCTCACAGCTCCAGCGACCCGGGTTCAATTCTGGGTACTGCCTGTGTGGAGTTTGCAAGTTCTCCCTGTGTCTGCGTGGGTTTCCTCCGGGTGTTCCGGTTTTCTCCCACATGCCAAAGACTTGCAGGTTGATAGGTAAAGTTAGCTATTAGCAATTTCCCCTAGTATAGTTAGGTGGTAGGGAAATATAGGGACAGGTGGGGATGTGGTAGGAATATGGAATTAGTGTAGGATTAGTATAAATGGGTGGTTGATGGTCGGCACAGACTCGGTGGGCCGAAGGGCCTGTTTCAGTGCTGTATCTCTAAACTAAATGGTTCACATTTATCAGAAGTGGTGCAGTGTGCATATCACTAATGTTATCAGATTTACGAGAGGTGGTCCAGTCTGCATTACTAATATATTCATCACATTAAGCACATGTGATCCCGTGTGCAGACTTTTAAATGTTTCACATTTGCCAGGTATGTCCCAGAGTGTAATATTATTAAATGTGTTGCAACTATTAGCTGTTGTCCAGTGTGCAATATTATTAAATGTTTCACATTTACTAGATGTAGTGCTGTCTGTATTACTAATATATTCATCACATTTACCATGTGTGGTCCAGTGTGCATTATTATTAAATGCAGACAGAAATGAAAATTGAAGGCAGAAAATTCAGAAATGAAAATGGAAGGCAGCAAATCAATGGATATTTCTGGAAGACAGAGCAAACGACAGTTCGAAAAAGACATTTGGCAGTGCTCAAAGATATCTGTTTCAATGCAAGTAGTATAGAAATAAAGCAGATGAGCTGAGGGCACAGATAGATACGTGGCAGTATGATATCATAGCTATTATGGAAACATGGCTTCAGGAGGGGCAAGAATGGCAGCTCAACGTTCCTGATTACAGCGATTTCAGATCCGCAGGGAGGAGGACAAGAAAAAGGAGAGTGGCAATTTTGGTCAAGAAAGCTATTAATGCTCTGAAGAGGAATGATATGTTGGAAGGTTCATCAAATGACGTGTTATGGATTCAGCTAAGGAACAAAAAAGGTGCTATCTCACTGCAGGGAGTGTACTATAGAAACGCCAAATAGTCGGATGGAGATAGAAAAGCAGCTTTGCAGGAAAGCTCTGAGGAGCACATGAGTAATAGGGAATTAATAGTAGGGGACATTAACTGCTCCACTATTAACTGGGATAGTTTTTATGTGAAAGGAATTGAGTGAGCAGAATTATTGACGTGCATTCAGGAGAAACTTTTTGCCCAATATGCAGCAATTCCATAAAGGAAGAACAAAGAACAGTACAACACAGGAACAGGCCATTCGGCCGTCGAAGACGGCGCCGATCTTGATGCCTGCCGAAACTAAAACCTTCTGCACTTCCGGGGCCCATATCCCTCTATTCCCTTCCGATTCATGTATTTGTCAACATGTCTCTTCAACATCGCTATCGTATCTGCTTCCACCACCTCCACTGGCATCAAGTTCCAGGCATTCACCACCCTCTGTGTAAAAACACTTGCCTCGCAAATCGCCTCTAAACTTTGCCCCTGGCACCTTAAACCTATGTCCCCTAGTAACTGACTCTACCAGCCTGTTAAAAAGCTTCTGACTATCCACTCTGTCCATGCCGCTCATAACTTTGTAAACCTCTATCATGTCGCCCCTCCACCTCCGTCGTTCCAGTGAAAACAATCCGAGTTTTTCCAACCTCTCCTCATAGCTAATGCCCTCCAGACCAGGCAACATCCTGGTCAACCTCCTCTGTACCCTCTCCAAAGCATCCACGTCCTTCTGGTAGTGTGGCGTCCAGAATTGCACGCAATATTCTAAGTGTGGCCTAACTAAGGTTCTGTACAGCTGCAACATAACTTGCCAATTATTATACTCTGTGCCCCGACCGATGAAGGCAAGCATGCCGTATGCCTTCTTGACTACCTTATCCACCTGCGTTGCCACTTTCAGTGACCTGTGGACCTGTACGCCCCGATCTCTCTGCCTGTCAATACTCCTAAGGGTTCTGCCATTTACTGCATACCTCCCACCAGCATTAGACCTTCCAAAATGCATTACCTCACATTTGTCCGGATTGAACTCCATCTGCCATTTCTCCGTCCAAGTCTCCAATCGATCCATATCCTGCAGTATCCTCTGACAATCCTCATCATTATCCGCAACTCCAACAACCTTTGTGTCGTCCGCTAACTTACTAATCACACCAGCTACATTTTGCTCCAAATCATTTATATATACTACAAACAGCAAAGGTCCCAGCACTGATCCCTGCGGAACACCACTTGTCACATCCCTGCATTCAGAAAAACACCCAACCACTGATCACCTCTGTCTTCTATGACCGAGCCAGTTCTGTATCCATCTTGCCAGCTCACCTCTGATCCCGTGTGACTTCACCTTTTGTACCAATCTGCCACGTGGTACCTTTTCAAAGTCTTTACTAAAGAGGGAGCAGTTTTCGACTTAGCTTTAGGAAATGAAGATGGGCAGGTAGAAGGGGTGGCAGTGGGAGAGCATTTTGGTGGTAGTGATCACAATTCAGTCACTTTTAGCCTAACTTTGGAAAAGGACAGAGATAGAACAGGAGATAGAATTCTCAATTGGGGCAAGGCCAATTTTACTAAACTGAAAAGTGATTTAGCGAAAGTCGACTGGAAACAGCTATGTGAAGGTAAATCAATGTCAGAACAGTGCGAGTTACTCAAAGGGGAGATTCAGGGGGTTCAAGGTAAACATGAACCCACAAATAAAAAGGGTGAGACGGCCAAACCTACGCGCCGCAACCACCCCCCCCCCCACCCGCCCCCATGGATGTCAAGAAGCGCACAGCTCAGGTAGAAAAGGAAAGTTTTTTTATCCGACGCCGAGAACTCAAAACTATAGAAAGGCGAGGGGAGTTTAGAAAGTGTAGGAATTAAATCAAAATGGAAATAAGGATAGCAAATAATGGGCATGAAAGAATATTGGCAAGCAGATTAAGATCAACACAAAGATGTTTTATCAATACATTAAGAGGAAGAAGATAACGAAGGAGAGAATAGGGCCCACAAAAGATCAAGAAGATAACCTATGTGCAGGAGCGGAAGATAGTGGTATGATTCCTAATGTATACGTTGCGTCCATCTTCACAAAAGAGGGGGACAATGCCAATATTGTAGTTAAGGAGGAGGAGTGTGAATCTTTGGATGTGATAAACATAGGGAGAGAGGAAGTATTAATGGGATTTGTATCCTTGAAAGTTGATGAATCACCAGGGCCGGATGAAATGTGCTCCAGGCTGTTAAAAGAAGCAAGGTAGGAAATAGTGAAGGTCTGACTATCATTCCCCAGTCCTCACTGGATACAGGTGTGGTGCCGGAGGATTGGAGAATTGCTAATGTTGTACCTCTGTTTAAAAAGGGAGCGAAGGCTAGACTGAATACTTACAGGCCACTGAGTCTAACCTCAATGGTGGTCAAATTACTGGTATCCATTCCGAGAGACAGGATAAACTACCATTAGAAAGGCACAAGTTAGTCAAGGATAGTCAGCATGTATTTGTTAAGGGAAGATCTTGTTTCAGCAAAGTGATCAATTTTTTTGAAGATGTAACAAGAAAGGTAGGTAAGAGTAGTGCAGTTCATGTGGCCCACACGGATTTCAGCAAGGCTTTTGACAAGGTCCCACATGGCAACTGGTTAGAAAAATAAAATCCCATGTGATCCAGGGAAATGCACAATGTGGATACAAATTTGGCTCAGTGGCAGGAAACAAAGTGTAATTGTTGACGGATTTTTTAACGACTGGAGGGCTGTTTCCAGTTCCAGGGCCGTTCTGCAGGGCACTGTTCTAGGTCCCCTGCTTTTGTGGCATATATTAACGTTTTGGACGTAAATGTAGGGGACATGACCAAAACGTTTGCGGACGGCACAATGGTTGACCGTGTGGTAGATTGCGTGAAGGACAGCTGTAGGCTGCAGGAAGATATTGATGGTCTGGTAAGATGGGCAGTAAAAATTCAACTTGGAGAAGCGTGAGTTGATGGATTTCGGGAGGTCAGACAAGGCAAATGAATACAGAATGAATGGCAAAATACTGACAACGTAGAGGAAGTGAGGGTCAATGTCCACAGACCACTGAACGTCGCAGACCAGGTCGATAAGCTGGTTTCGAAGGCATATGGAATCCTTTCCTTTGTTAGACGAGGTATAGAATACAACAGCAGCGAGTTTTCTTTCTGGAAGTGCCTGACTCATTGGTTAGGCCACGCCTTTAGTATTGTGGGCAGTTCTGGTCTCCTCATTACAGGAAGGTTGTAATTGCACTGGAGAGGGTACAGAGGAGGTTTACGAGGATGTTGCCAGGACTTGAAAAATGCAACTATGTGGAAATATTGGATGGGCTGGGGTTGTTCTCCTTGAAGCAGAGCAGTCTGAGGGGAGATCTGATGAAATTTGCAAAATGGTGCGGGGCATGGATAGATTGGAGGTGAATTGGTTATTCATGTTAGCAGAGAGGTCAGTGACTAGCAGACATAACTTTAACGTGAATGGGACAAAAATTAGAGGGGAGATGAGGGAAAGCCTTTTTCACCCAGAGAGTGGTGGTTTCCGGTTCTGACTGCCTGAAAGGATAGTTGAGGCAGATCCACTCACCATATTAAAAAGGAGTCCGGATATTCATCTCAAGTGCCATAATCTGCAGGGCTACGGACCGCATACTAGAAGGTGGGATGAGAATAGGTGGATCTGTTTTCCCCATCACAGACAGGATGAACCAAGTGGCCTCTTTCTGTCCTTGAACTTTATATGATGCTATGATTCACATATAACAGATATGATCCAGTATGCATTATTGTTCATGGTTTCATATTTAACCGATGTGGTCCAGTGTGCATTATATTTGTACACTTGGCATTTACAAGATCTGGTTGTCTCGAGATTATTATTGCCTGCTCTAAACTGACCAGAAGCTGGGACTGGCCACTGTAGATGGAGATTTTCATTCCCGCCTTTTGGAACTGAATGTTATCAAGGCAAGAGAGAGGAGTTGGGATTATTCAGAGAAGACTGCGGAATTGTTCATTCCCGCATTGTTGAACTGCCTGTTGTCCAGGCCACAGAGAGGAGCAGGGAATTTTAAATGGGGATGGGATCTTTACATTCCGCTTTGTAGAATGGCCTGGTCTCTGGTGACAGAGAGGAGGTGTGATTGTTGAATTGATATGGGGGATTTGTTCATTTCTGCATTATGCAACTGCATGCTATCTGGTCTAGAGCGAGTAGCTGGGCTTGTAAATGGAGATTGGGGGTTTGTTCATTCCCAGATTGTGGAACAGTCTGTTATCCAGTCCAGAGAGAGGACTGTGATTGTGAAATGTAGATGGAGACATGATTTATCCTGCATTGCGGAGCTGCCTATTATCTAGGTCAGAGAGAGGAGCTGAGATTGTTAAATGGAGATGAGGGATTTGTTCATTGCAACATTGTTTAATTTTCTGGTATCTGGGTCAGAGAGAGGAGCTGGCATTGTCCAATAGGATGGGGATTTACTCATTCCAGCATTGTGGAACTGGCAGTTATCTGGGTCAGAAAGATGTGAATGGATTGTGACATGGAGATGGGCGATTCGTTCTTTTCTGCATTCTGTAACAGCCTGTTAATGCTGTTACGACCAGGTGGGAGTAATGCACAGTCCCACGACTCCACAGGTCAGAGTATATCAAATAAAGTTTCCCAACGATCCAAGACTAGCCAAATTAAACGCTGCATTTTCCCCGAGAGTAAGGCATACCTTCTCTGCACACCTGTGGAAGAGCCTGTCACTCCAGAATTGGCCTTTATAGCCACTGCAGACGCTGCTTCACAAACCACTGACCACCTCCAGGTGCGTATCCATTGTCTCTCGAAATACGGAGGCCCAAAGGAAAGGAAGAAAGGCATACCAAACCAGGTTCCTTTAAACAAAACAACATTACTATTGGTTAGAAAATGAATAATAGGTCTTAACTACTAACAAGATAAATCTATAAATGGAAAAACCTTATCCCCCAACCCTCATGTACGAACACACACATATATTCAAAAAGAAACGGTTAACTGGTTTCACAAGGGGGATTTGTGTTGTAATTGTTTCTTAGGAATAGAAGAAATAATGAAAAAACAAATGAGGTTCTCGTTCTGGCATCGGTTTGGTGAGATGTCCCAGAGTCAAATAGTCGGATGCCACTCAAAGTCTCTCTCAGGGGTTGATGAACAGTCTGTGATGGGTAGGTGTTCACGGCAATTTCACTGCAGCAGGCGTGACATAGGTCTTTCACCAGGGTGTAACAATAGGTCTGCTTGGGTTTTGAAACAGCAGACTAGCAGGAGAAGTATTCTTCAGATTTCAGGATTTTCTTATAACACAGGAGACAGCAGGAATCTCAATGGATGCTGAAATTATTCAGAGCACAGAGGTAACAAGAGGTACTAGTACTTCTTTCAATGTAGTATACTGTATTCGCTGCTCACAGTGTGGTCTCCTCTACATTGAGGAGACCAAGCGCAGACTGGGTGACCGCTTTGCAGAACATCTCCACTCAGTCCGCAAGCAGGACACTGAGATTCCGGTTGCTTGCGATTTCAACACTCCCCCCTGCTCTCATGCTCACATCTCTGTCCTGGGATTGCTGCAGTGTTCCAGTGAACATCAACGCAAGCTCGAGGAACAACATCTCATCTACCGATTAGGCACACTACAGCCTGCCGACTGAACATTGAGTTGAATAATTTCAGAGCATGACAGCCCCCCATTTTACTTTCATTTTTTGTTATTTTTTCTTCCTTTTTTTTACATTCTTTCTTACATTTTTTTCAATCTTTTTTTGCATTTATTTCATTTCATCTTAGTTTGTTCAGTTTGCTTACCCACTGTTTTTTCAGGTTTGCACTTGCTGCTGTTCAATATTCAGTGTATTAACACCTAATCTGTACTAATGCTTTGTCTTTCAACACATCATTAACATATTGTTTGCCTTTGCTCCGTGACCTTTTGGTCAGCTATGTGGCCTTGTGCAATCTAGACCTCCTTTGTTATCACTTGCCCAACCCCCACCTCACTTGCTTATAACCTGTGACTTTTCTAAAATTTGTCATTTCCGAAGAAGGGTCACTGACCCGAAACGTTAGCTCTGCTTCTCTTTTCACAGATGCTGCCAGACCTGCGGAGTGGTTCCAGCATTTCTTGTTTTTATTTTTGGTAACAGGAATGTGCTACCTTTCAATCCCAGAATTCATTTTCATGAGATGCGCGTCTCCTTTGCAGAGAGAGAGGGAACACTTTTCTGAGCCTTTGCTCTCTTGTGACAAGCAGATCAAGGAAAATATTCAACCGCCTTCTCTTTGGCCAATTCCTAGGCTTTTAAAAGGTTTAAAATGAACATAAACACCTTCCTGAACCCGACCATATGTCCAGACACAATGTTACCCCTTGCCACTCAAGCGTCTCTGAAGAAAGTTCAAACCCCTGTGATTCTTTTGAAACTGTTGCCCTTTCTGCCCTTTTACACGTTTAATTTCCTTACAAAACACCCATAAAGTTCACCTCTTTGTTCGCAACTTCTGTTCGAAATGTTGCAGAAATTGAAGTTATTTTTGCTGGTGTCTTTCACAGACAAACATCCATCTTTCATTTTTTTTTTGAAACACAAAGAAATTCAAGATTTTAGTACAAAAAAAACATTTTGTCACACGGCCGTCCTTGGGGAAATGAAACAGCATTCTTGAATGCATTCCATTACAATGTAAAACGTAAATTGAAAACATTTTTAGCACTCATGGCACTCATTGGCTATGCTGGTAGTTAACAATGTTTTGTACCATGATTACTCATGTGAACCAATGAATTTAAAGTCGTGATAAAACACCTGCGCTATCATTTTTTTTTGTACCCGAAGTATGTACATTTTCCAAGTGATAAGGCTCTAACAATAAACTTCATCTGACTTTTCTACATTTTGGCGTTTCAATTTTGCCACATCGGTTACTGGATTATAGTCAGCGTTTATATATTAGTGTTTCTTTGTAGTCGTGGCGGACGCATACTGCAAAATGTTTAAGAGCCATCAATAGTCCTAACGTTTCCTTTTCCACATTGGAACACTTTTATGGTGGCTATTCAGTTTTCTTGAAATGTCCCTGACATTTTTTTTCGATGCCCAATTCGTCATCCTGCCACAGGGCTGCACCAACCCTCAGGTCGCTAGCATCAATCACTATCCTTAAGGGTTCATCAACATTTGCAGTTGCCTTCGTTAAGAAAGCCTTTATCTTTTCACAAACTGCCTGGCATTCAACTGACCATTCTACCATGGTTTTCTTTTTCAGTAGCAAATCGGTTAGTGGAACAGCGACAGCATTAAAATTCATTGCAACATTTTTGTAGAAACCACACATCCCCAAAAGCCTCATAATTTCACGCTTAGTTTCAGGGATAGGGAGCTCCTCTAAACCTTGTACTTTCGCTGTTCTTGGCAGCACTTGTCCTTGCCGCACCGCATGTCCGAGGTAGTTTACTCTGACTTTTCCGAATTCAATTTGTGCCAGATTTACCATTAATAAGGCGGCTTTTAATTCTATAAACAGGGTTTCAAGTTTTAAGTGTTTCTGCCAAGGTTTACTGTATATTAGTACATCATCAAGATACACAACATAATTAGTAAAACTGGCTATAACTTGATCTATTCGTTTCTGAAAAGTTGTTGCCGCATTTTACTGCCTGAATGGCTTCAGCCAGCACTGCTGAAGACCGTCTGGTGTGACAAAAGCTGATATTTCTTTAGCTCGAGGTCTCAAAGGAACTTGCCAGTATCCCTTTAACTAACCTATCTTTGCAAGAAACCAGGCACTGCCCACTCTGCCAATACAGGGAGGATTAAGCAGGAGTCTGCCTTCGTTACTGCATTGTCTTTTCTGTAGTCTATGCAAAGACGGGTTTTCCCATCATGTTTACATCCAAAGACTATTGGTGAAATCCAGCTGTTTTGACTAGGTTCAATTATATTTTTCCAGCATGTATTGGATTTCTGCTTTTCCTTGGGACTGTTTGCCTGGACTTTAGCGGTAAGGATGCTGTTTTAAAGTAGAAAATTTCCCTCTATTCACATCATGTGCTGCAAAGCTTGTACATCCTAGCTTATCCCTACAGACTCTTTTAAATAAAAGTAAAACTATTGCAGATGCTGGAAAGCTGAAATAAAAACAAGAACTGTTGGAAATACCCAGAAAGTCTGGCAGCATCTGTGGAGAGAGAAACAGAGTTAACGTTTCAGGTCACTGACCTTTCATTAGAACTGGGAAATATTAGAAATGTAATAGGTTTTAAGCAAATAAAGCAGGGGTGGGGCAACAGACAACGAAAGGTAATGTGTTGGTAGGACAGAGGGTCACAGACAATAACAGAATGGAAGGTTATGGAGAAAAGTATGTTGATGGTGTGCTGAAAGACAATGCCTTAGTGCAGCGAGGGTGTTAATTGACAGACAGCTCTAGCCCAAAGAAAAAACATGAAAGAAACCGTGGGGAGGCACATGATAAAAATTAATGATGAGACAAACTAAAATAAAATTTAAAAAATAAAATAATGAATAATAGCAAAGAAAAAAATAACTAACATAAAAAGGGGGGCCCATCATGCTTTGAAATTATTGAACTCAATGTTCACTCCAGCAGGCTGTAGCGTGCCTAATCGGTAAATGAGGTGCTATTCCACGAGCTTACATTGATGTTCACTGGAACGTTCCAGCAAACCCATGAGAGATAAATGGGCATGAGAGCGGGGGCTGGTTGGGGGGTGGGGGCGAGTTGAAATGGCAAATAACTGGAAGCTTGGGGCCATGCTTTTGGACTGAGTGGAGGTGTTCCACAAAGAGGTCATCCAATCTGATTTTGGTTTCACCACTGTAGAGGAGACCACATTGTGAGCAGAGAATCCAACAGATTAATTGAAAGAAGTACAAGTAAATCGCTGCTTCACCTGAAAGGAGTATTTGGGGCCTGGGATACTGAGGAGAGTCGAGGTAAAGGGGCAGGTGTTACCTTTCCTGCGTTTGCCAGGTAAGGTGCCGTGGGAAGGTGACGAGGAGGTGGGGGTAATGAAGGATAGGACCAGGGTCTCGCAGGGGGAATGATCCCTTAGGAATGTTGACAGGGGAGGGGGGAATGTTGCGTTTGGTCGTGGCATCATGCTGTACGTGATGAAAATGGTGCAACCTTCATATGTGGAGGCTGGTGGGGTGGTAAGTGAGGACAAGGGAAACACTGTCATGGTTCTGAGAGGGAGAGGAAGGTGTGAGGGTAGAGGTGCGGGAAATGTGCTGGACATGGTTGAGGTCCCTGTTAATCATAGGCGGGGGGAGGCGGGGGGTGGGGTGGAATCCTCTACTGAAGAAAATGCAAGGTATATCAGAAGCACTATCGTGGAAGGTTGAATCACCAGTGCTGCTGTGTCAGATCCAGAGAAGCTGGGAGAATGGAATGGAGTCCTTGCAGGAGGCAGGGTGTAAAGACGTGTGGACGATGTGTCTGTGGTTCGGTGGGCTTATAATGAATATTAGTAGGCAGTCTATTCCCAGAGATGGAGACAGAGAGGTCGAGGAAGGGAATGGAAGTGTCGGAGATGGACCATGTAAAGATGAGAGAAGGGCGGAAATTGGAAGCAAAGATAATGAAGTTTTGCAGTTCAGGGCGGGAGCAGGAAACGGCGACGATACAGTCATCAATTTACCGGAAAAAGAGTTGGCGAAGGAATCCTGATTAGGACTGGAAAAATGATTGTTCGACATATCCCATAGAAAGGCAGGCATAACTGGGAGCCATGCGGTTAACCATAACCTTTTGCTTGAAGAAAATTAGAGGAGTTGAAGGAGAAGTTGATCGATGGGAGAACTAGTTCAGCCAAGCGGAGGAGGGTGGTGGCTGATGGAGACTGGTTGGACCTCTGTTCAAGGAAGCAGCAGAGGGCTCTCAAACCGTCCTGGTGGGGGATGGAGGTGTAGGAAAAACGGACGTCCATAGTGAAGAGCAGGCTGTTTGTGGCAGGAAACTGGAAATTGCGAAATTGATGTAGTGCATCAGAAGGGCCACGGATGTAGGTGGGAATCGACTGGATCTGGGGAGAAAAGATAGAGTCAAGATAGGAAGAAATAAGTTCAGTGAGGCAGGAAAAGGCTGAAACAATGGGTCTGCTGGGAAAGTCCTGTTTTTGTAATTTAGGAAGGATGTAGAAGAGGGTTGTCCAGTGTTGCGTGACTATGAGGTCATAAGCTATAGAGGAAAGATCTCCAGAGGCGATGAGGACAGTGGCATTCCTATGGACAGAACTGTGGACAGTAGCTCGATGTTAACTGGTGGGGTCATGGTCCGGGGGAAGTAGGAAGAAATACCAGTCTGCAAGTTGGCACTGAGCCTCTGCAAGGAAGAGGTCGGCGCGCCAGACAACGAGAGCACCACCCTTGTCTGCAGTTTTGATGATAATGTCGGGGTGAGACGCAAGTTCAGAGGAGGATGGGTTAGAGCGAGTGAGGGAGGGAGGGTATCGAGAAATTGAGATGGCCAATGTCTAGCCGACATTATTCAAAAAAGATCAAGAAAGAGAGGTCAGAGGGAGGGGTCCAAGTGGAGGGAAAATACTGCAAGCAGGTGAAAGGGTCTGCTGGTCGGTGGTGGGGGGGGATCAAAGAAGTGAGCGCAGAGGCACAGGCGATGGAAAAAGAACTCAAAGTCATGTCAAGCGAGAAATTCATTGAGATAGGGGCGTCGGAGGGCAGAACTGAGACCTTTCCGGAGTGCAGAAGGCTCAGCGTTATGGAGAGGAAGGTCAGAGGGTACAGTGAATACATGGCAAGGGGTCAGATCAAAAGGGGTGTGGTCAGAGGGGAGTGAAGGCGAAGAAGGATCTGGCGGTGCATTAGTCCCCATCAGCTGTTGGAGCTTCCACCTGAAAGGAAGGAAACAAGTTTTTGTTAATGCGGCGGATACAACGAAGGATGAAATGAAACTGCAGAATAGAACAGCTTCGAGATAAGGTGAGGCGGTGCTTCTGGAGAGAGAGAGAGAGGTCCAGTGTGCTCATGTGGCAGCACATAGCACTGCGTGTGGAACTCAGGATGTGGCAAGCACAGCAGTCCGAGGAATGCTGTATTTCTCAGAGATAGCTGCAATCTTCGGTGGATTCAAAACATGAAGGAAGAAACTTCAGTTGGAATCCACGTGGAATAATTCGGAGCCAGAGCCAATCACTGAGGAGGAGATGTGGTTGTGAAAACGTGCTTTGTTAGAGAACTTATCAAATACCAGGAGTGAAATAGAACACAATGAAGCTGAACAAGGAAAAAGTGACAAACAGAAATCCACCGGAGAGAAGAGCGGACGTTTTTCAAGGTAGGCATTCCTGGAAAAGAGGTGGCTGTGAATTAAAAACGAAAATAAAAGCAAAGTACTGCAGTTTCTGAAAATCTAACATAAAAAACAACAAGTGCTGACAATACTCAGCAGGTCTGACAGCATCTATGAAGAGAGAAGCAAAGTTAACTTCACAGGTCTGTGACCTTTCATCAGAACTGGCAAAGGTTCGAAAAGAATTAGGTTGTAAGCAAGTGCACGGGAGTGGGGTGGGGGAAAGAACAAAGGTGAATGTGTTTGATAGGAGAGAAGGCAGGATAGATTTAATAACAAAGCTGTCCTGGGACAAGGGCAAAGAGTGTGTTAGTGCTTGTGGTGAAAGACAAAACATTAGTCCAGAGAGAGTGCCAATAGCAGAATACTGAGCAGCACTGAGTACATGAAAAGCAGGCACATGGTTAAAAAATAATATGTGATTATTTTCTAACCTTTGCCATTTCTGATGAAAGGTCACAGACTTGAAACGTTAACTTTGCTTCGCTCTCCACAGACCTGCTGAGTATTTCCAGCAATCTTTAATATTTGCTCTTGTACTCAAAACCCCTTGTGATGAAGGTCAATGTGCCATTTGCTTAATTAATTGCTTGCTACACCCGCATGCTAGCTTTTCCTAACTCCTGAATAACAACACCCAGTTCCCTTTGGACATCAACATTTTCAACCTCTCACCTTTTAGGAAATACTCTGCCTTTCTGTTTTTTCTATCAAAGTGGATAAATACACGCGCTCATATTATATTAATTTTGTCCAGTTCTTGTCCATTCACTTCGCCTGTCCAAGTTTCCTTGAGGTCTCCTTCTATCATCCTCATAAATTACATTTCCAACTAGTTTTGTGTCATCAATTTCATAGATATTACATTTGGTCACCATATCCGAATTATTTTTTATAGACTATGAATAGCTGTGGCACCAGAATTGATTCTTGTGATACAGAACTAGTTACAACCTGCCATCCTGAGAATGAATCATTTATTCTTACTCTCCGTTTCTGTCTGGTAACTAATTCTCAGTCCATTGCAGTATATTATCCCAATCCCATATGTTCTAATTTTATTTTCTCACCTCCTGTGTGGGACCTTATCAAACAGTTACTGAAAATCCAATACACACCACATCAACTAATTCTCCTTTATCAATCTTACAAGCAACATCCTCGTGAAACTCCAACAGGTATGACAAACATGATTTCCCGTTCATAACCGCATGCTGACTTTTCCCAATCATATCATTATTTTCTTAATATCTAGATATTGCATCCTTTATAATGGTTAGCATCCTTCTATCTAAGAAAGGTGATGGACAAGCTGCAAACAATCCATTTAAGTGGGATGTCTTCTCTTGTTGTACCTTAGTTGATGGCTGTGAAGGCAATTCTTGAGAGGTAGATTATGTGTGGGATGTGGCTGTGCACGTTAACTGTGTCCTTTAATTATGTAAAATCCACATGTTAGTTTATTTCTCAGAGCTGATCGACAGAACTTGGTGATGTGGCTCTCCACGGTATTCACGGCCATTCAGTAAGTAAGTTCCAACTATTTGTGTGTCTGTTTCAGGGCTGTTCTACTACACTCATGGATATGGAGTGGCTGCAGGACATTCTGAAGGGGGATGGCGAACAGTCCGAGGTCGTGGTTCGCATTGGTACCAACGACATCGGTCGAAAGAAGGATGAGGTCTTGCAACAAGAATTTGGGGAGCTAGGTAGCAGATTAAAAGCAGGACCTCAAAGCTTGCAATCTCTGGAATACTCCCCGTGCCACGTGCCAGTGAGGGTACGAATAGGAGGATAGGGGCATATGAATGCGAGGCTGAAAAGATGGTGCAGGAGAGAGAGTTTTAGATTCCTGGATTACTGGGTCTGTTTCTGGCAAATGTGTGCAGGTTGGATGTGTTGTACCTGAACCAGAATGGAACCAACATCGTTGCTGGAAGATTTGCTCATGCTGTTGGTACGGGTGTGGGTGGAGGTGGTGAGCGGTTAATCTAATTTGACAGGAGGATGGGATACAGGCTGGAGGTAGAGTAGAGGGTGATGCATAGTCAAATATAGAAGAGAAGCTAAATCAGCCCGGAAGGCAGACCAAATATAGACCTGTGAAAGCACAAGCGAATAATGCAACGCTGTATTATCTGGTACTTCACCTGTGGCCAGAGAGGATATGAAAATATGTGTCAGAGTCCCTGTTATCTCCTCCGTTGCCTCACATAACAGCCTGGGATACATCTCATCTGGGTCTAGGACTGTATCCACCTTTAAGCCCGCTAAACCAGCTAATCCCTGCTTCCTTCAAATGCTAATTTTTTCGAATATTTTACAACCCGCTTTCCCCACATCGTCCTTTTCCATAGTGAACACAGATGAAAAATAACCACTTAAAACCTCACCTATATCCTCTGTCTCCTCACACAGATTGCCAAATTGGTCCCTAATGGGTCCCACCCTTTCCCTGGTAATCCTCTTGCCCTTAATATACTTATAAAACGCCTTAGGATTGTCCTTTATCTTGTTTTCCATTGTTTTTGCATGTCCCCTCTTCGCTCTTCTAACAACTTTTTTTTGTTACCCATTCTACACATTCTATACTCCTCTAGTGCCTCCGCTGTTTTCAGTGCTCCGAATGTGCCATAAGTCTCCTTTATTTTCCAGATCCAATTATCTATCTACCTTGACATCTAGGGTTCCTTGGACTTGTTCGTCCTTCCCTTCACCTTAACCGGTTCACGCTGGCTCAGATTCCTCTCTACTTCCTCTTTGAATGACTCCCACTGGTCTGATGCAAACTTTCCTACAGGTAGCTGCTCCCAGTCCAGTCTGGCCAGATACTGTTTTACCATTTGGAAATTGACCTTCCCCCAATTCAGTCCCTTGATTTCCGGCCAGGCTTTGCCCATTTCCATAACTACCTTAAATCTTACAGAGTTATGTTCATTATCCCCGAAGTGCCCCCCGACACCCGCCCCCCCCCCACCCCACCCCCCCCCAACACTACACTTCTACCACTTGCCCGGCTTTATCCCCTAGGATTAGGTCCAGTACTACCACTTCCCTTGTAGGACTTTCTACGTACTGGCTGAAAAAAGATCTCCTGTAAGCATTTTAAGAAATCTGCCCCCTTTAAACCTTTTTACACGAAGACTACCCCAGTTAATATTAGGTAAGTTGAAATCCCCAACAAATATTACCTGATTGTTTTTACACATCTCTGGGATTTGCCTATATATCTGCTCCTCTATACAATGGGTGCTTCATGGCCAGCACAGACACGATGGGCCGAAATTCCTGTTTCTGTGCTCTAAAACCCGATAACTCTATGAGTCTATGTGGCTCTCCTCTGTACCTGCTTGTATTCGGTAATTAGTCTCCTAATATTGGAGTGCCTCTCTCAGAACAGATCGACTGCACTCTGGGATGTGTCTGTCCTCTTTAACTTTTGCAATTCAGTAATGAAATTTCAAATGGTAAAGTATCTCTTTCATGGCTGTTCTACTATACTATGAAATGTCGCTCTTCTCCATAACTGTCATCGCTCCATAATTAAATTCCAAAAGTTGGAGTGTCTCTTTCCGGACTGGTCTACTGCAATTTTGGATGTGGCTACCCTCTTTAACCATGTTCATTGGACAATTAATTTAAAAATATTAGAGGGTCCCCCTCCGCGCTTTTCTACTGCACTGTGGGTGTAGCTTTCCTCTTTGACTGTGATCTGTCAGCAATTAAACTACAAATGTGAGAGTGCCTCTCTCAGAGCTGCTCCACTGCCCTCTGCGATGTGGCTGCCCTCTTTGCCTGCTTTCGTTCAGTAATTATAGTAAAAATGCTCGAGTGTCCCTCTCAGGATTGATCAACTGCACTCTGGGATGTGGCTGTCTTCTTCAACCATGACCATTCATCAAGTCAATTTCAAAGGCTAGAGTGTGACTCTCAGAACTATTCCATTGCACTATGTGATGTGGTTATACTCATCAACTGTGTCCATTTAGTTACTGAATTCCAGCTGTTAGAGTGTCTATTTCAGGGCCTCTCTTCATTGTGGTTGTGCTCCACAATTGTGTCTATTCATTCATTACACACCATTAATTGCACGCCAAATGTTAGGGTGTCTCTCTCAGGACTGATCTATTGCTCTGGATGATGTGGATGCCCTCTTTATCTGTCACCATTCATTAACATATATCGGCTAAAAAAAAGTTTTATTTTTGTTCTAAAAACTTAGACTTCGGTGTGTTAAAAAAGGAGGGAAAAAACGATTTTCAGTGGACTTGCAAATGGTTGGACTTTTTGTATGTTGGCTTTGCACACAATAATAGGACAGCAAGCTGTTACAATGAAGTCAATCGTGGCGCGGGGGGGGGGGGGGGGTGGGGTGGCGGGGGGTTGACCTCTTCAAAAACTCATTTTGAATGACAGTGCAGACACTGTGTCTGGCTACGTGATCATCTATTGAAGGCTTTTTGTTTTCACTTTGGACTTTTAGAAAGCAGTGAATTGGACAAAAAGCAGACATTTTGAAACTTCCACCTGACCTGCCTGCAGACTATAGGAAAATACTTAGATAAGAACATAAACATAGGAGCGGTAATCGCCCATTTAACCCCTCAAGCCTGCCCCACCATTTAATAAGTTCATGGCTGACCTACCCCAGACCTCAATTCCTCTTTTGTGCCAGATCCTCATAGCCCTCAACTTCCCGATATTTCAAAATATCTAACTGCCTCCTCTTTACATATTTTCAATGATCTAGCTTCCACAACAATTCCAGGCGTTCACTACCCTCTGATAGAAGAACTTCCTTTGCATCTCAGTTGTAAATGATTTTGCCCTTATTCTGTAACTATGTCCCCGAGTTTGAGATTCCCCCACTAGTGGAACCATCTTCGCAACAGCTACCCTGTCAAGCCCCCTCAGAATCTAGTTTCAATCAGATCACCCCTCATTCTTCTAAACTGTAATGAATAACGGCCTAACATTTTTAGCCCTTCTTGATAAGTCAACCCCTTCATCCCAGGAATCAGCATAGTGAATCTCGTTTGAACTGCCTCCAATGCCAGTATATCCCTTCTGCAATACGGGGAAAAAACTGTGCACAGAACACCAGGTGCTGCTTCACCAACGCCCCGTACAGTTGTAACAGGATCTCCTTATTTTTAAATTCCAACCCCCTAACAATAAAGGGCAAAATTCCTTTTGCCATATTAATTACGTTCTGCACTTGCATGCTAATCTTTTGTGTTTCATGCACAAGAACACCAGATCGCTCTGTTCTGCCCTTTTTTGGAGTCTCTCTCCTTTTAAATAATAGCCTGCCTTTTAATTCTTCCAACCAAAGTGCATGACCTCACACTTTCCTACGTTAAACACCATCTGCCAAGTTGTTGCCCACTCACTCAGCATATCTATACCCCTTCCAGATTCCTTATGTCCTCATCACAACATGTCCTACCACCTAGTTTTGTATCATCAGCAAATTTGGATATATTACACACTGCCCCTCCTCCAAGTCTTTAATATTGATAGTAAATAATTGAGGCCCCAGGACTGATCCTTGTGGCACTCCACTTGATACGTCTTTTTAACCTGAAAAAGACCCATTCGTTCCGACTCTCTGCCTTCTGTGAGTTAACCAATCCTCAATCGTGCTAATACATTATCTACAATACAGTGAACTCCTTTCTTGTGCAATAATCTTTTATGTGGCACCTTATTGAATGCCGTCTGGAAATGCAAATACACTACACCTACCGGTTCCCCTTTATCAATTCTGCGTGTTATATCCTCAAAGAACTCTAACAAATCTGTCAAACATGAATTCCCTTTCACAAAACCATCTTGACTCTGTTTGATTGCGTTAAGCTTTTCTAAATGTCCTGCTATTTCTTCCTTAATAATGGACTCTAGCATTTTCCCAACGATCGATGTTAGGCTGACTGGCCTCTCGTTTGCTGCTTTTTGTCTCCCTCCTTTCTTGAACAGGGGTGTCACATTTGCAGTTTTCCAATCTGCTCGGACCATCCCAGAATTGAATGATTTCCGGAATATTTTGACTAATGCCTCTACTATCTCTGTTGCCACTTCCTTTGAGACCCTTCGATGTAGGCCATCAGATCCTGGAGACTTGCCTGCTTTTAGTCCCATTAGTTTGTCAAATACTTTGTTTCTCGTGATGGAGACTGTTACAAGATCTTTCCTCCAATGACCTCCTTGCTTACCTGATATTTGTGGGATGTTTATAGCGCCCTCTACGGTAAAGACCGTTGCAAACAATTGGTTTAAATTATCTGCCATTTCCCTGATTCCCGTTATCAATTCTCCAGCCGGATCCTGCAAGGGTCCCACGCTCACTATTCTCTCTGTAATGGGAAGCTGCATCACTTTCAATAAAAAATGCATTTGAAAGGTGGCAGATTCCTACTGCTTCCGGCCTCTGAAGAATTCCTGAACCCACTGTGGTTCGTCTTGCATCATCTGATTTGGGAAATCATGGAACCTGAAGAAAGCTTCTACTGTTATATTGTAACTGTGAGCCAAAGCAGACTTTTTGCTATACACATGCTGAACGTCCTATGTGATGCCTGCTGCCAATGAATTGCCTTGAGCGCCTACCCATCACAAACTGTTCATCGACTTCACTTGTAGAGACGTCACAGAACTACAGGATTGTTACAGCGCATAAAGAGGCCATTCGGCCCATCGTGTGCACACTGGCTCTCTGAAACAGTAATTTCCTCAGTTGGCACGCCGCTGCCCTCTTCCAATAACCCTGCATATTCTTCCTTTTCTCAGGCAGAGCATTCCAGGCCTAAACCAGTCGCTCCATGAAAAGGTTTTTCCTCATACTACTTTTGCTTCTCTTAATGCATACTTTATATTTCTGCCTTCTCGTTCTCGACCTTTTCACGAGTGGGAACAGTTTCTCTCTATCTGCCCTGTCAAGGCCTGTTTTTTTTTTCGTTCATGGGATGTGGGCGTCTCTGGCTGGGACAGAATTTATTGACCATCCATAATTGCCCTTTGAGAAGGTGAGCTGCCTTTTGTGCCGCTATTGAATTTGCAGAAATTTTATATAACTGACCATTTCAGAGGGAATTACATCACAATTCTCTGCATTGCTCTTCATCTGCCACCTGTCTGCCCCTTCCACCAAAATGCTTATGGCCTTTTGAAGTTCTACACTATCCTCCTCACAGTTCACAATGCATCCAAATCTCGTATCATCTGCAAACTGTGAACTTGTGGTCTGCACACCCAGGTCTAGGTCATTAATATATGTCAGGAAAAGCAAGGGTCCCAATTCTGATCGCTGGGGAACTCCACGACAAAATTTCTCCAGCCCGAATAACATCCATTATCCACTTGCTTGCTGTCACTCAGCCAATTTTGCATCCATATTGCTGCCATACTTTTTATTCCATGAGCTACAATTTTCTCACAATTCATTTTATGTGGCACTGCATCAAATGCCTTTGGAACGTGCATGGATAACACATCAACAGCATTGCCCTCATCAACTCCCTCTGTTACCTCCGCAAAAACAACTCCAGCAAGTTAGTTAAACATGATTTCCCCTTAAGAAATCCATGCTGGATTTCCTTAGTTTATTTGCATTTGACCATGTGACTATTGGTTTTGTTCCAAAATATTTTTCAAGACGTTTTCCCACCACCAAAGTTAAACTGATGGCCTGCTCGGCTTATCTTTAGACACTTTTCTGAACAAGTCTGCAACATTTACAATTCTTCAATCATTTGGCAGCACCCGAGAGTCTAAAGAAGATTGAAAAATTATGGCAAGTGCCTCGACGATGTCCACGCTCACTTCCCGCAGTATCCTCGGATGCACTTCATCTGGCTCTGGTGCATTAGCCACTTTAAGTATAGACAGCTTATCTAATAATTCCTCTCCATCAATTTTAAACCCCTTTAGTGTCTCAACTATTTCCTCTTTCAACACTGCCTTGGTTGCATCTTCTTCCTTGGTAAAGATAGATGTAAATAATTCATTTAATACTTTAGCTGTGCCCTCTGCTTCCATGTATAAATCCCCTTTCTGGTCAGTAAATGGCACCACTCCGCCTTTCACCACCCGCTAACTAGAGAAAACGTGGGGATTTCCAGTAATGCTAGCTGCCATTCTCTTTTCATGCTATCTCATTGCTTCTCTTCGTTACTTTTTGACTTACCCTGTGGACCTTTTATATTCGGCCTGGTTCTCAATATTGTTTTCTACCTGGCATCTGTCACAAACAACCTTCTCTTCTTTATCTTAATCACTACCTCTTATGTCATCCAAGGAGCTCTGGGGTTGTTTGCCCTAATACCTGCCCCCCCCCCCACAACCCCCGAGGGAACATACCTTGACTGTGTCTGAACTATTTGGTTGATGCACCAGATTTCCTGCCAGGTTTTGACACCAATTAATTTGCCTCAGCTCCATTCTTACCCCATTGAAATTGGCCTTCCCCCAATTCGTTATTCTTACCCTGGATTGCTCTTTGACTTTTTCTCCAGTCAACCAAACCGTTAATGTACAAGGATCACTATCTTCTAAATGCTCTCCTACTGAGACTTGATCCGCTTGGTTCACTCATTCCCAGAAGCAGGTCTAGCAGTGCCTCCTTTCTTGTTGGACTAGCAACATACTGTTGAAGAAAATTTTCCTCAACACACTGTAGGAACTCTTGCCCCTCATTGCCCTTTACACGACTATACTACCAGTCTATGTTGGTTAATTAAAGTCCCCCATTAAAACTACCATATATGTTTTGCACCTCTATGTAATTTCCTTGCAAATTTGTTCCTCCACCTCATTCCGACTAGTTGGTGGCCTATAGACATCACCAAGCAATATTATTGAACCTTTTGTGTTCCAGAGCTCCAGCCAAATTGATTCTGCCCTCGACCACTGTAGGGCATTCTTTTTCTCCATCACTATAATGCCACCACCCCTTCCCCATTTTTACCTTTCCTACCTTTACTGAACACTTTGTATCCAGTTATATTTAACACCCAGTCCTGCCCATCATTGAGCCAGGTCTCTGTAAATGCCACAACATCATATTAACAAAAAGAAATCTGCGCCTGTACCTAACCAGTCTTATTAATTACATTCCGTGGATTCACATACGTGCACATTAATCCTGATTCAGACTTTATTACTGTGTCCCTTACTCTAACCCACCTGACAATGTACTATTCCCTACTCTCGTGCTATCTATCGCCCCCAGTATTCTATGCTCCTTGGTATTCCTCTCTGATACTTGCTCCTGTTTCCCAAACCCCAGAAAAGTTACCAGTTCTCCTTCTCTGAGCTCCCTCTCACGTTCGCATCCCCCTGACAATTTAAATTAAACCCTCCCCAACAGCACTAAGAAATCTCCCTGCCAGGATAATCGTCCCAGTCCTGCTAAGATGCAACCATATGCAGGTGCACGGTACAGGTTCCGCATGCTACAGGAGCGCACCCAATGTCTCAGAAATCTGATGTCCTCCCTTCTATACCAGTTGTCCAGCCACGTGTTCAATCGTTGGATTCTTCTATTCTTATGCTTACTTGCACATGGGACTGGGAGTAATACTGAGATTACTTATTTTGAGGTCCTGCCTGTTCATATCCTTCCTCGCTCCCTAAAAATCTGTTTTCAGGCCCTCATCCACTTTCTTACCACATTTCATTCACATTTCGTTTTATATTTCTGAGTCTCTATCGTCTGAGGAATTTCAAATTATACCCGTTCGATATAAGTCTATGCAGTGCGTCTAATACTGATGCCTAGTCAATGCCACTCTATAATCACCCCTCTAGTGTCGAACAACAAATGTTCACCGCTTCTCTCTGTATTATGTTCCTCAGCCAATATCATCTCCATACCCTCATTGCCCCTTTAATCCACGAGATTCAGACTTCCCAATGAGTTTACTAAATGTTACTTGATTCCACGGCTTTTCATAGTCCATATACAAAGCATCAACTGTGTGATCCTCATCAACTCTCTCCAATACGTCAGCAAACGACTAAACCCCCTTGTACATACATGATTTACCATGAACATATCTGTGTTGCTTCTCATTTATAATCTCATGCTTTTTGTAAACCGCAATTATCTTGTGCGAGATTATCGACTCCAGGAATTTCCCCATCATTTCACGAGGTTTGCCTGATGGGGCTGCAATTACATGGTGTATCCTATCGCTACTTTTTTTGTTAAACAGGGCTTAACATTTGCAACCCCCAGCCCTCGAGCACCGCTCCCACTTTATTGTGTTGCAAGCTGTGCTGGATTGGAAGGATTTAACTGCACCTGTTTGTTCAGTGACTGTAATTAATGTCAGTCTCCATGGACCCAAATTGTGTAACTGGAAATTTTACCTCTTCTATTAATAAGGGACACATTTCAATGTGTTACCACATCATGACAGAGGGAACATCGCCTCTGGCACTAACAGCGTTCAGCGGCATCAGAGGGAGGGAGAGAATGCATTTGAATCTCAGAACAATAGATTGGAATGCTACAACCATGGGTCAGAATCTGAGAACAATAGATCGGAATGCTACAACAACGGATAGGAGTTTCTCCTGGGAGTTTGTCTATCTTTCTGCATATTATGATCAGCTATCTCTGAGCTGGCGGATTATGCTCGCACTTGCGATTATTCAATACATTTATTACCCCATCCTGGCTATTGTTGCTGTCCCTGGTAAGCTTCTCTATCCAGCTATTGATTTTACAAACCATGTCTAACTGTATTACTTCTCCTGCCATTTACTCTGCCCTCCTTGTTGTTGTTATTCCTGATAAGTCTCTGCATATGGCTCTTAACTCTAAAACCCATTGCGAACTGTACTTCTAATATACTCTTTTAATATACTGTCATCTTTATTACTATTTGTGTCTCTGGTAATACTCTATATGCAGCTATTAGCACTTTAAAACTGATTCATTATATGTGTCGACCACATTTCATGGAATTACTGTTCTTCTCAACTCAGCTTTGTATTTATTTATTTACTTTATTTATTCATTCATGGGATGTGGGCAACGCTGGCTAGGCCAGTATTTATTGCCCATCCCATAGTGTCCTTGCGAAGGTAGTTGTGAGCTGCCTTGCTGAACCGCTGCAGTCTTTGTGAGATAAGTACATCCACAGTGCTGTTAGCAAAGGAGATTCCAGGATTTTGATCCAGCGACAGTGAAGGAATGGCTGTATAGTTCCAAGTCAGGACGGTGTGTGACTTGGAGGGGAACTTGCAGGTGGTGGTGTTTCCATGCAAGTGCTGCCCTTCTCCTTCTAGTTGATAGAGGTCGTAGTTTTGGAAGGTGCTGTCTAAGAAGTCTTGGTACATTGCTGCAGTGCATCTTGCAGATGGTACACAATGCTGCCACTGAGCGTTGGTGGTGGAGGGAATGAATGTTAGTGGATGGGGGTGCCATTCAAGAGGGCTGCTTTGTCCGGGATAGTGTAGAGCTTCTTGAGTGTTGTCGGAGCTGCACCCAGCCAGTAATCGGAGAGCACTCCATCACACGCCTGACTTGTGTCTTGTAGATGAAGGACAGGTTTTGGGAGTCAGGAGGTTGAGTTCCTCGCCGCAGGTTCCTTGCCTCCGACCTGTTCTTGTAGCCACGATATATTTATATCGCTGCTCCGGGTCAGTTTCTGGTCAATGGTAACCCCTAGGATGTTGATAGTGGGGGATTCATCGATGGCAATGCCATTGAATGTCAAGGGGAAATGGTTAGATTCTCTATTGTTGGATATGGGCATTGCCTGGCACTTGTATGGCGTGAATGTTACTTGCCACTTATCAGCCCAAGAATGGATATTGCCGGGGTCTTGCTGCATTTCTATATGGACTGTTCCAGTATCTGAAAAGTCGCGAATGGTGCTGCACATTGTGCAATCATCAACGAACATCCCAACTTCTGACCTTATGATTGAAGGATGGTCATTGCTGAAGCAGCTGATGATAGTTTTGTCTAGTACACTATGCTGAGGAACTCTTGCAGTGATGTCCTGGAGCTTAGATGATTGACCTCCAACAACCACAGCCATCGTTCTTTGTGCTGGGTATGAGTCCAACCAACGGAGATTTTTTTTCTCTGATTCCCAATGACTTCAGTTTTGCTGGTACTCCTTGATGCCATACTCGGACCAATGATGCCCTGTTGTCAAGGGCAGTCACTCTCACCTCACCTCTTGAGTTCAGCTCTTTTGTCCATGTTTGAACCAAGGCTGTAAAAAGATAAAGAGCTGAGTGGCCCTGGTGTAACCCAAACAGAACGTCGCTGAGCAGGTTATTGCTAAACAAGTTCTGCTTGATGGCACCTTTGAATACAGCTTCTATCACTTTACTGATAATTTGAGAGTAGACTGATGGGGCGGTAATTGGCCGGGTTGGACTTGTCCTGCTTTTTGCCTACAGGACATATTTGGGCAATTTTCTACATTGCCGGGTTGATGCCAAAGTTGTAGCTGTACTGGAACAGCTTGGCTCGGGGTGTGGCAAGTTCTGGAGCACAGATGTTCAGTACAATTGCCAAAATATTGTCAGTGCCGATAGCCTTTGCAGTATCCAGTACCTTCTGTTATTTCTTGATATCATGTGGAGTGAATTGGCTGAATTCTGACAGCTGTGATGCTGGGGACATCAGGAGGCGGCCAAGATGGATCATTGACTCTTCATTTCTGGCTGAAGATTGTTGCAAATGTTTCAGCCTGATCTTTCGCACTGATGTGCTGGGCGCCAGCATCATTGAGGATCGGGATATTTATGGAGCCAACTCCTCCAGTTAGTTGTTTAATTGTCCAACACCAGTCACGGCTGGATGTAGCAGGACTATAGAAAGGGACGACTACATCGTCCTTCTCCATAGTGAACACAGATGAAAAATAACCATTTAAAACCTCACCTATATCCTCTGTCTCCACACACAGATTGCCAAATTGTTCCCTAATGGGTCCCACCCTTGCCCTGGTAAAGTCCTTTCCCTTAATATGCTTATAAAACGCCTTAGGATTGTCCTTTATCTTGTTTTCCATTGTTTTTGCATGTCCCCTCTTCGCTCTCCTGACAACTTTTTTTTGTTACCCGTCTACACATTCTATACTCCTCTCGTGCCTCCGCTGTTTTCAGTGCTCCGAATGCGCCATCAGCTTCCTTTATTTTCCAGATCCAATTATCTATCTACCTTGACATCTAGGGTTCCTTGGACTTGTTCGTCCTTCCCTTCACCTTAACGGGTTCACGCTGGCTCAGATCCCTCACTACTTCCTCTTTGAATGACTCCCACTGGTCTGATGCAAACTTTCCTACAGGTAGCTGCTCCCAGTCCAGTCTGGCCAGATACTGTTTTACCATTTGGAAATCGACCTTCCCCCAATTCAGTCCCTTGATTTCCGGCCCGGCTTTGTCCATTTCCATAACTACCTTAAATCTTACAGAGTTATGTTCATTATCCCCGAAGTGCCCCCCGACACCCCACCCCCACCCCCGCCCCCAACACAACACTTCTACCACTTGCCCGGCTTTATCCCCTAGGATTAGCTCCAGTACCGCCCCTTCCCTTGTAGTACTTTCTCCGTACTGGCTGAAAAAAGATCTCCTGTAAGCATTCTAAGAATTCTGCACCCTTTATACCTTTTTACACGAAGACTATCCCAGTTAATATTAGGTAAGTTGAAATCCCCAACAAATATTACCTGAATATTTTTGCACATCTCTGGGATTTGCCTATATATCTGCTCCTCTATCTCTCCCTGACTGTTTGGAGGCCTGTAGCACATTCCCAGCCAAATGATTGCCCCTTTTCGTTTTTAAGTTCTACCCTTTTGGCCTCATTTGAAGAATCTTCCAAGGTCTCATCCCTCCTGACTGCAGTAATTGACTCCTTGATCTACAGTGCCATATCACAACCTCTTGTTTCTTCCCCTGTCATGGCTGAAGATCCTGCACCCTGAAATATTGAGCTGCCGGTACTGGCCCTCCCTCAACTGTGTCTTGAAAGGCTGGAAAATGGGATTACAATGGGTGCTTCATGGCCAGAACAGACACGATGGACCGAAATTCCTGTTTATGTGCTCTGTAACCCTATACAGCACCGTGGCGAAATGGTTAGCACCGCAGCCTCACAGCTCCAGCAACCCGGGTTCAATTCTGGGTACTGCCTGTGTGGAGTTTGCAAGTTCTCCCTGTGTCTGCGTGGGTTTCCTCCGGGTGCTCCGGTTTTCTCCCACAGCCAAAAGACTTGCAGGTTGATAGGTGAATTGGCCATTATAAATTGTCACTAGTATAGGTAGGTGGTAGGGGAATATAGGGACAGGTGAGGATGTGGTAGGAATATGGGATTAGTGTAGGATAAGTATAAATGGGTGGTTAACGGTCGGCACAGACTCGGTGGGCTGAAGGGCCTGTTTCAGTGCTGTATCTCGAAATCTAAATAACTCTATGAGTCTATGTGTCTCTCCTCTGTACCTGCTTGGATTCGGTAATAAGTCTCCTAATATTGGAGTGCCTCTCTCAGAACAGATCGACTGCACTCTGGGATGTGTCTGTCCTCTTTAACTTTTGCAATTCAGTAATGAAATTTCAAATGGTAAAGTATCTCTTTCATGGCTGTTCTGCGATACTATGTGATGTCGCTCTTCTTTGTCACTGTGATCACTCCATAATTAAATTCCAAAAGTTGGAGTGTCTCTTTCCGGACTGATCTACTGCAATTGTGGATGTGGCTACCCTCTTTATCTATGTTCGTTGGCCAATTAATTTAAAAATATTAGAGGGTCCCCCTGCGCGCTTTTCTACTGCACTGTGGGTGTGGCTTTCCTCTTTGACTGTGATCTGTCAGCAATTAAACTAGAAATGTGAGAATGCCTCTCTCAGAACTGCTCCACTGCCCTCGGCGATGTGGCTGCCCTCTTTGCCTGCTTTCGTTCAGTAATTATAGTAAAAATGTTAAAGTGTTCCTCTCAGGACTGATCTACTGCACGCTGGGATGTGGCTGTCTTCTTCAACCATGATCATTCGTCAAGTAAATTTCAAAGACTAGAGTGTCACTCTCTGCACTATTCCATTGCACTATTTGATGTGGTTATACTCTTGAACTGTGTCCTTTTAGTTGCTGAATTCCAGGTGTTAGAGTGTCTATTTCAGGGCCTCTCTTCATTGTGGCTGTGCTCTGCAATTGTGTCTATTCATTAATTACAGACCATTAATTCCACGCCAAATGTTAGGGTGTCTCTCTCAGGACTGCTCTATTGCTCTCTATGATCTGGCTGCCCTCTTTATCTGTGACCATTCATTAACAGAATTCTGCTGAAAAAAAAGTTTCATTTTTGTTCTGAAGACTTACACTTTGGTGTGTTAAAAAAGGAGGAGAAAAACGATTTTCAGTGGACTTGCAAATATCTGCACATTTTGGATGTTGGCTTTGCACACAATAATAGGACAGCAGGCAGTTACAAAGAAGTCAACCGGGCGGGGGACGGGGGTGGGGGGGGGGGGGGCGGGGGAGTGTTGGGGTGGGGGGCGGGGCGGGCGTTGACCTCCTCAAAAACTCATTTTGAATGACAGTGGAGACACTGTGCCTGGTCACGTGATCATCTATTGAAGACCTTTTTGTTTTCATTTTGGACTTTTAGAAAGCAGTGAGTTGGATAAAAAGCAGACATTTTGAAACTTCGACCTGACCTGCCTTTCGACTATAGGAAAACACTTATTTAAGAACATAAACATAGGAGCGGGAATAGCCCACTTAGCCCCTCAAGCTTACCCCAACATTCAATAAGTTCGTGGCTGACCTACCCCAGACCTCAACTCCTCTTTTGTGCCAGCTCCTCATAGCCCTCAACTTCCCGATATTTTAATAAATCTGTCTACCTCCTCTTTACATATATTCAATGATCTAGCTTCCACAACAATTCCAGGCGTTCACTACCCTCTGATCGAAGACATTCCTTTGCATCTCAGTTTTAAATGATTGTCCCCTTATTCTGTAACTATGTCCCCTAGTTTGAGATTCCCCCGCTAGTGGAACCATCTTCTGAAAATCTACCCTGTCAAACCCCCTCAGAATCTAGTACGTTTCAATAAGATCACCCCTCATTCTTCAAACTGTAATGAATAACGGCCTCACCTTTCTAGCCCTTCTTGATAAGTCAACCCCTTCATCCCAGGAATCAGCCCGAATAACATCCATTATCCACTTGCTTGCTGTCACTCAGCCAATTTTGCATCCATATTGCTACCATCCTTGTTATTCTATGAGATCCAGTTTTCTCACAATTCATTTTATGTGGCACTGTATCAATTGCCTTTGGAACGTGCATGCACACCACATCAACAGCATTGTCCTCATCAACTCGCTCTATTACCTCCGCAAAAACAACTCCAGCAAGTTAGTTAAACATGATTTCCCTTTAAGAAATCCTTGCTGGATTTTCTTAGTTAACTCGCATTTGTCCATGTGACTATTTGTTTTGTTCCAAAATATTTTTCAAGAAGTTTTCCCACCACCAATGTTAAACTGATGGCCTGCAGTTGCTCTGCTTATCTTTACACCATTTTCTGAACAAGCTGTAACATTTACAATTCTTCAATCATCTGGCAGCACCCCAGAGTCTAAGGAAGACTGAAAAATTATGGCAAGTGCCTCTACGATTTCCACGCTCACTTCCCTCAGTATCCTCGGATGCACTTCATCCGGCTTTGGTGCATTAGCCACATTAAGTACAGACAGCTTATCTAATACTTCCTCTTTATCAATTTTAAACCCCTCTAGTGTCTCACCTGTTTCCTCTTTCAACACTGCCTCGGTTGCATCTTCTTCCTTGGTAAAGACAGATGCAAAGAATTAATTTAATACTTTAGCTGTGCCCTCTGCTTCAATGTATAAATCCCCTTTCTGGTCAGTAAATGGCACCACTCCTCCTTTCACCACCCGTTGACTATAGAAAGCGTGGACATTTCCTATAATGCTAGCTGTCAGTCTCTTTTCATGCTATCTCTTTGCTTCTCTTCGTTACTTTTCGACTTCTCCTGTGGACCTTTTATATTCGGCCAGGTTCTCAATATTGTTTTGTACCTGGCATTTGTCACAAACACCCTTCTCTTCTTTATCTTCATCTCTACCTCTTTTGTCATCCAAGGAGCTCTGGGTGTGTTTGCCCTAATTTTCCCCCTCGAGGGAACATACCTTGACTGTGTCTGAACTATTTCTTCATTCACGGTAGCCCATTGTTCATGCATCGGTTTTCCTGCCAGGTTTGGACTCCAATTTATTTGCCTCAGCTCCATTCTTACCCCATTGAAATTGGCCTTCCCCCAATTAGTTATCCTTACCCTGGATTGCTCTTTGTCCTTTTCTATAGTCAGCCTAACCATTATGATACAATGATCACTATCTCCTGAATGCTCTCTTACTGACACTTGATCCACTTGGTCCACTCATTCCCAAGAACCAGGTCTAGCAGTGCCTCCTTTCTGGTTGGACTAGCAACATACTGTTGAAGAAAATTTACATCAACGCTCTCGAGGAACTCTTGCTCCTCATTGCCCTTGACACGACTATTCTCCCAGTCTATGTTGGTTAATTAAAGTCCCCCATTAAATCTTCCCTATAATTTTTGCACTTCTCTGTAATTTCCTTGGAGTTTTGTTCCTGCACCTCCTTCCTACTAACTGGTTGCCTGTAGACATCACCGAGCAATATAATTGAACCTGTTGTGTTCCAGAGCTCCAGCCAAATTGATTCTGCCGTCGACCCCTATAGGACATCCTTTTTCTCCAGCACTATAATGCTAACCTTAATCAATACCACTACCACGGCCTCTTTTATCCCTTTCCTACCTTTACTGAACATCTTGTATCTAGTTATATTTAACACCCAGTCCTGCCCATCATTGAGCCAGGCCTCTGTTATAGCCACAACATCATATTTCCAAAAAGAAATCTGCGCCTGTACCTAACCAGGCTTATTAATTACACTCCGGGGATTCACATACGTGCACATTAAACCTGATTCAGACTTTATTACTGTGGCCCTTACTCTAACCCACCTAATACTGTATTATTCTCTACTCTCGTGCTATCTATCTCCCCCAGTATTCTGTGCTCCTTGGTATTCCTCACTGATACTTGCTCCTGTTTCGCAATCCCAGACAAGTTACCAGTTCTCCTTCCCTGAGCTTCCTCTCACGTTCGCATCCCCCTGACAATTTAAATTAAACACTTCCCAACAGCACTAACAAATCTCCCTGCCAGGATAATCGTCCCAGTCCTGCTAAGGTGCAACCTTGTGCAGGTACAAGCTACAGGTCCTATCTGCTCCAGGAGCACACCCAATGTCTCAGAAATCTGATGTCCTCTCTTCTATACAAGTTCTCCAGCCACGTGTTCAATCGTTGGATTCTTCTATTCTTATGCTTACTTGCACGTGGGACTGGGAGTAATACTGAGATTACTTATTTTGAGGTCCTGCCTGTTCATATTCTTCCTCGCTCCCTAAAAATCTGCTTTCAGGACCTCATTCTCTTTCTTACCACATTTCATTCATATTTTCTTTTATATTCCTGATTATCTATCGTCTGAGGAATTTTAAATTATACCCGTTCGATATCAGTCTATGCAGTGCTTCTAATACTGACGCCTCGGATCTATACTCACCCCTCTAGCGTCTGAACAACAAATGTTCACCGCTTCTCTTTGTATTATGTTCCTCAGCCAATATCATCTCCATACCCTCACTGCCCCTTTAATCCACGAGGTTCAGACGTCCCAATGAGTTTACTAAATGTTACTTCATTCCACGGCTTTTCATAGTCCATATAAAAAGCATCAACAGTGCAATCCTCATCAAATCTCTCCAATGCGACAGCAAACGACTACACCGCCATTGACAGACATGATTTACCATGAACATATCTGTGTTGCTTCTCATTTATAATCTCATGCTTTTTGTAAACCGCAATTATCTAGTCCCAGATTATAGACGCGAAGAATTTCCTCAACATTCCTCTAGGTGCCTAATGGGGATGTAATTACATGGTGTATCCTATCGCTACTTTATTGTTAAACAGGACTTAACATTTGCAACCCCCAGCCCTCTAGCACCGCTCCCACTTTATTGTGGTACAAACTGTGCTGGATTGGAAGGAGTTAACTGCACCTGTTTGTTCAGTGACTGTGATTAATGTCAGTCTCCATGGACCCAAATTGTTTAACTGGAAATTTTACCTCTTCTATTAATAAGGGACACCTTTCAATGGGTTACCCCATCATGTCAGAGGGAACATCGCCTCTGCTCTAACAGCGTTCAGCGGCATCAGAGAGAGGGAGGGAACACATTGGAATCTGAGAACAATAGATTTTAATGCTACAACCATGGGTCAGAATCTGAGAACAATAGATTGGAATGTTACAACAATAGGCCATAATCTGAGAACAATAGATTGGAATGCTGCAACAATGGATAGGAGTTTCTCCTGGGAGTTTGTCTATCTTTCTGCATATTATGATCAGCTATCTCTAGACTGGCGGATTATGCTCGCACTTGCGATTATTCAATACTTTTATTACCCCATCCTGGCTATTGTTGCAGTCCCTGGTAAGCTTCCCTATCCAGCTATTGATTTTACAAACCATGTTTAACTGTATTACTTCTCCTGCCATTTACTCTGCCCTCCTTGTTGTTGTTATTCCTGATAAGTCTCTGCATATGGCTCTTAACTCTAAAAAACATTGCTAACTGTACTTCTAATATACTGTTTTAATATACTCTCATCTTTGCTACTGTTGGTGTCTCTGTTAATATTCTATATGCAGCTATGAGACCATTAAAACTGATTCATTATCTGTGCAGACCACATTTCATGGAATTACTGTTCTTCTCATCTAAGCTTTGTATTTATTTTGTTTTTTTATTTATTCATCCATGGGATGTGGGCGTCGCTGGCTAGGCCAGCATTTATTGCCCATCCCATATTGCCCTTGCGAATGTCGTTGTGAGCTATCTTGCTGAACCGCTGCAGTCTTTGTGAGGTAAGTACATCCACAGTGCTGTTAGCAAGGGAGATTTCAGGATTTTGATCCAGCGACAGTGAAGGAATGGCGATATAGTTCCAAGTCAGGACGTGTGTGACTTGGAGGGGAACTTTCAGGTGGTGGTGTTTCCATGCAAGTGCTGCCCTTCTCCTTCTAGTTGGTAGAGGTCGTAGTTTTGGAAGTTGCTGTCTCAGAAGTCTTGGTACATTGCTGCAGTGCATCCTGTAGATGGTGCACACTGCTGACACTGAGCGTCGGTGGTGGAGGGAATGAATGGTCGTGGATGGGGTGCCATTCAAGAGGACTGTTTCTCCGGGATGGTGTCGAGCTTCTTGAGTGCTGTCGGAGCTGCACCGATCCAGTAATCGGAGAGCACTGCACCACACTCTGACTTGTGCCTTGTAGATGAAGGACAGTTTTAAGGAGTCAGGAGGTTGAGTTACTCGGCGCAGGTTCCTAGCCTCCGACCTGTTCCTGTCGCCACGATATTTATCTGGCTAATCCGGTTCAGGTTCTGCTCAATGGTAGCCCCTAGGATGTTGATAGTGGGAGATTCATCGATTGTCATGCCATTGAATGTCAAGAGGAAATGGCTACATTCTCTCTTGTTGGATATGGGCATTGCCTGGCACTTGTATGGCGTGAATGTTACTTGCCCATGAATCGATATTGTCCGGGTCTTGCTGCATTTCTATATGGACTGTTTCAGTATCTGAAGAGTCGCGAGTGGTGCTGCACATTGTGCAATCATCAACAGACATCCCCACTTCTGACCTTATGATTGAAGGATGGTCATTGATGAAGTAGCTGATGACAGTTTTGCCCAGGACACGATACTGAAGAACTCTTGCAGTGATGTCCTGGAGCTGAGATGATTGACCTCCAACAACCATAACCATTGTCCTTTGTGCTGGGTATGACTCCAACCAGCGGAGAATTTTTTTTTCTCTTTTTCCCAATGACTTCAGTTTTGCTAGGACTCCTTGATGCCATACTCGGACCAATGCTGCCTTGTTGTCAAGAGCAGTCACGCGCACCTCACTTCTTGAGTTCAGCTCTTGTGTCCATGTTTGAACCAAGGCTGTAAAGAGATAAAGAGCTGAGTGGCCCTGGTATAAGCCAAACAGAGCGTCACTGATCAGGTTATTGCTCAGCAAGTACTGCTTGATGGCACCTTTGATGACAGCATCTATCACTTTACTGATGGTTGACAGTAGACTGATGGTGTGGTAAGTGACCGGGTGGACTTGTCCTGCTTTTTGCGTACAGGACATATTTGAGCAATTTTCCACATTGCCGGGTAGATGCCAATTTTGTAGCTGTACTGGAACAGCTTGGCTCGGGGTGCGGCAAGTTCTGGAGCACAGGTGTTCAGTACAATTGCCAGAATATTGTCAGGGCCGATAGCCTTTGCAGTATCCAGTACCTTCAGTTATTTCTTGATATCGTGTGGAGTGAATTGGCTGAATTCTGGCAGTTGTGACGCTGGGGAGGTCAGGAGGAGGCCAAGATGGATCATTAACTCGGCTGAAGATTCTTGCAAATGTTTCAGCCTAATCTTTCACACTGATGTTCTGGTCTCCCCCATCATTGAGGATCGGATTATTAATATAAAAGCAAAATACTGCGGATGCTGGAAATCTGAAATAAAAGCAAGGAATGCTGGAATCACTCGGCAGGTCTGGCAGCATCTGTGGAAAGAGAAGCAGAGTTAACGTTTCGGGTCAGTGACCCTTCTTCGGAATTGACAAATATAAGAAAAGTCACAGATTATAAGCAAGTGAGGTGGGGGTGGGGCAAGAGATAACAAAGGAGAAGGTGTAGATTGGACCAGGCCACATAGCTGACGAAAAGGTCACGGAGCAAAGGCAAACAATATGTTAATAGTGTGTTGAAAGACAAAGCATTAGTACAGATTAGGTGTAAATACACTGAATATTGAACAGCAGCAAGTGCAAACCTGAAAAAAACAGTGGGTCAGCAAACTGAACAAACTAAGATGAAATGAAAAAAAAGATAGTAAAAATGTAAAAAAGAATGTAGAAAAAAGGAAGAAAAAATAACTAAAAATGAAAGTAAAATGTGGGGCTGTCATGCTCTGAAATTATTGAGGATCGGGATATTTGTGGAGCCACCTCCTCCAGTTAGTTGTTTAATTGTCCAACACCAGTCACAGCTTAATGTGGCAGGACTAGTTCGCTGGTTAGAGGACTACTTAGGTCTGTCTATCGCATGCTGCTTACACAGTTTGGCACTCAAGAAGTCATGTGTTGCAGCTTCACGAGGTTGATACCTCATTTTGAGGTATGCCTCGTGCTGCCCCTGTCATGCTCTCCTGCACTCTTCATTGAACCAGTCTTCTGGCTTGATGGTAATAGCAGACTGGAGGATACGCCGGGCCATGAGGTTACAGATTGTGTTTGAGTACAATTCTGCTCTTGTTGCTGGCCCACGGCGCCTCATGTCTGCCCACTTTCGCATTGCTCTATCTGTTCTATATTTATCCCATTTAGCACAGTGGCTTTGGTGACCATCACAAATTCCTTTCCCCATCTACTGTCTCCATCCCCCCACCAGGCCAATGACTGACGCTGAACCAGACTGTTCACAACCTCGACGATCTCTAAGACCCACAACTGAGTTCTGATCCTATATCCTCTTCAGTACCCATCATATCTACAACCACCTACCGAATTACACCCGTTTCCACCTCTGTATAAGCCTGTCTGCTGCACAAACCATCATCCTAACATTTGCTTCATACAGATTCCCAATGCTTCCCTGCACACCCTCCCAGATACAACCTTCATAAACCACAGCCCACCTAACAATGTACTGCCCGTATCCCAGCTCACAACAAATCCCAATCGACAGTCGCTCCTGTGCTGACTGAACTACAATGGTTCCCCATCCAGCAGAGCCTCAGTTTTAATACTCTTAGTCTTGTGTTTGAATCCATACATGGCCTCCCCCTCCAGTTCATCCCATTCCCTTATCCGCTTCCCATATTCCTACAAGTTGTCCCCCTTTAAGCATTCATCAATTCTCTTTTAAATGAGAACTTTGATTCAATAAGGAGGTAGTCACAGAGCTGTTACACCTCCTGCAACACGACCAGGAGATGCGTACCGGGGCAAGGATGGCGCTGCCAGAGGCCTTTAATGTTATAGTTTCATTGAACTTCTCTGCACCCGGAGCTATGCAGGCAGGAGCCGGCAACGTATCCAGTGTTTCACTGTATACTGTTCATCGATGCGTCCGGGAGATGACAGATGTCATCTAATACTGGGTGAGGCGAATACATTGTTTTCTCCCTCTGCAGGGAGCAGCACGATGTGAAGTCCCAGGCCTTTGCCAGGAGAGCGGGATTCCCAATGGTGTACGTGGCTCTGTGGAGCCTCGCATGTCAATGGGGAAAGACAAAGGATCTGAAAGAACTCTCACTCCATTATTGTACAGCCGCCGTGTGATCACGCACAATATATCATTTCGGTGAATGTCCAGTAGTCTGGAAGCAGCCATGCTTCATTCTGAAGCAGTGGGTGTTCCCAACGTCTTCGACCCGGAAAGGAGAACCAAAATGTGGTTTTCCAGAGACAAAGACCACCAACTCTATCCATAGCTAATGAATTCGCCTCGCCCATACACCCACCCTTCTGTCGCCAACCAACCATGCAAAATTAGCACATGTTTAGCGTTAAAAATGGAGCCAACAGATCCATCGTGGAGCAAACAATCGGCGTGATGAAGCACTGCTTCCAATGCGTGAACCGCCCAGGGCGAGCACTCCAGTACACGCTGGAAGAGGTGCACAACTTTGTGGTTTTCTGATGCACCCTTCATATCATTGCCATCATGACAACACAGAAATCGGGAGCCCACTCATGTAGTGGAGGATGAGGAGGATATTATCTGGATCCCTTCAACCCAGACAGGTTGTGAGAAAGTTCCTGATAACACTCCAGTACAAATAGGATAACTTTTTTCTTACACCCATTCAGCAAGAAATATCCATCAGAGACGCCCCATCAAAGGAATAGAATTAATAATTGAAGTAGACCTAGCGGCTCCTCGAGCCTGCTCCACTATTCAATAAGATCAGGGCTGATCTGTTTGTGTCTGGAATTCCACAATCTCATCGACCCCCGATAACCGTTGATTTCCTCACTTAACAGTAATCTATCCACCTCGCCTTGAATAATATTCAATTCCCTGCCTCCACCACCTCCAGAAAGATATTTTTCTTTGTCATAGAGCTGTCTGGCAAAAAACCATCGAAAAATTACAGCACAGAAGGAGGCAAGTCTGCCCATCGTGTTTGTGCCTGCCCAAAAAACTAGCCGCCCAATCTAATCCCACCTTCCATCACGTGGTCCATAGCCCTGCAGGTTCCAGCACTTCAGATGCTTGTCCAGGTACCTTTTAAAAGAATTGATGCTTTCTGCCTCCACTACCGTTCCTGGCAGTGAACTCCAGACACCCACCACCCTCTGAGTGAAAAGCGTTTTCTCATGTCCCCACTAATCCTTCTACCAATCACCTTAAATCTGTGCCCCTGGTAACTGACCACTCCACTAGCGGAACCAGGTCCTTCATGTCTGCTCTATCTAGGCCCCTCATCATTATGTACATGTCAATTAATTCACCCCACAGCCTTCTCTGTTCTAAAGAAAACAAACCTAGCCTATCTAATCTTTCCTCATCGCTGAAACTTTCAAGCCCTTGCAACATTCATGTGCATCTCCTCTGTACATCTTCCAGAGCAATTATGTCCTTTCTGCAATGTGGTGACCAGAACATTATGCAGTACTCCAGCTGTGACTTAGCCAGTCTTTTATACAGTTGGAGCATTATATCCCTGTTGTTGTATTCTATACCTGACCAATAAAGGAAATCATTCCATGTGCCTTCTTCACCACTCTTCACCACCAATCTACCTGCACCATCAGTGACCTGCAAGGTCTCTCACCTCTTCTAACCCTCTCAATATCCTCCCGTTTATGCTTATTTTCTTGCTTTATTTGCCCTCCCCAAATGCATTACCACACACTTATCTGGGTTTAATTCCATTTGCCACTTTTCTGCCCACTCATCCAAACCACTGATATCATTCAGGAGTCTATGACTATCCTCTCCACGAGCGACTGCACGGCCAATTCTTGTGCCAATGGCAAATTTCCCAATCACTAATTCCAAATCATTAATAGATACCGCAAACAGCAAAGGTCTCAACACTGAGCCCTGTGGAATGCCACTGCAATCAGTTTTCCATTGTCAAAAACAACCGTCAAAGACGAGCCTTTATTTCCTATCTCTGAGCCACATTTGGATCTAACATGCAGCATTCTCCTGCATCCCATAGGCATTAATTTCATTGATCAGTCTGCCATGTGAGACCTTGTCAAATGTCTTACAAAAATCAATGCGATTCTTGGTGTAGAATATGGAATTTATTTTTGATTTGTTTGAAATGCTTGTACGTTTTAAACTCTAAGCTTTATTTAATGAAAGAAAAAGAAGGACATCTCTGAATTAATGGCAAGGGCTAGCCTTCCCTATCTGTGCTCGCTGACCCCGCCACAATCATTGGAGATCCGTGTGTCCAGCGATGGTTATGGTTCCAGACCAGGTGTAGTACACGCAATGCACCCTGAATGTCAACGGAACACCAGCCATTGTCCTGGTCCAAGTCCTGGTGTAGTACTGTCTGTGGCCCCGCTCCCTCAGTGACTGACCACACTTACTTGTCTGGGGATCCAGAATTGTGTCTGGTCCCTGGCTTGGTGTAGTACAAGAAGTAGGGCCTGCTTCCTGACTTCCCCACCATCCCTGCCACCCTTACCTGGTACTGGGTCTCCAGACAAATGTATGCACTTTGACGTGGTTTAGTACCGGAAGTGGCCGCCCATCCCAGATTGGCTCTGGTGTCACAATGCAAAGACATAGTAACTGCAGCTCCAGTGATGGGCTGGTCCCAGGCCTGGTTTAGTAAC
The DNA here is from genome assembly GCF_036365525.1 of Heterodontus francisci. NCBI lineage: Eukaryota > Metazoa > Chordata > Chondrichthyes > Heterodontiformes > Heterodontidae > Heterodontus > Heterodontus francisci. The sequence goes on along the minus strand of NW_027141501.1, from coordinate 400,818 downwards.
ATCAGTAATGCCTGTGCAGTGACTGGCCCCAGCGAACCCGCCATGCTTAGCTGAAGTCCAGGTCTGCAGCAATGTTCCTGCCTCCAGGCCTGGTGTCGAATCAGCAATGAGTCCCACTCCTCCACTGATCCACGTGACACGCCACACCTGGTATTTAGGACTCCAGTGATAGACATGGTTCTGAGGGCTGATGTAGCATCGTCAGTGGCTGCTGCTCGGCGGTTGCTTTTTGGCATCCCTGCAACATTTCTCGGGGATTCATATGCCCAGAAATGGTCTTGGTTCCAGACATGCTGCAGGAATGGCAATGACCCCTACGCCAAACAGGCCCCAATGATACCACCACACTTATCAATGGTCTGGTTCTGCAGCTATTGTCCTGGTCCCAGGCTTGGTTTAGTGCCTGCAGTGGCCCCAATCACAATTCTGAAGAAGTGTCCCTGACCTGAAACGTTAACTCTTCTTCTTTCTGCACAGATGCTGCCAGACCAGCATTTCGTGCTTTTATGCCCCAAACCCTGTATGGCCGTGGAGATGCTGCGGTACTCAACCGAAGTCTGTACCTTCTTTTCTGGATTTTCTCCTGGGGCTGGTCCAATATGACCAGTGGCCTTCTATCCCTGACTGTCGGTGCTGACCCTGCGTCACTTAACTGCAGTCTAGATTGCAGCCAAGGTCCTGTTCATGGGCCTAGTTTAGTGCCAGCAGTGGCTCCCCTGCACCCTGATGGTTCCCGACCACCTTTCTTCACTTACCTGGCTTCCGTGTCTCCAGCAATGCCTTTGGCCTCAATCCTGGTTTAGTGCTGGCAGACCCACCCCCTCCTGTTCGCAGCAATCTGTCTTGATTTTCTATGGTCATTGACTCCTGCGATGTATCAAATTCCAGGTCTGGCGCAGTACAAGTATTCGGCCGTTCCCTGTCGGGCTCTGGTGATTTTGCCATATTTACGTGGAGTTCAGTTCACCACGGTGGTCCTACTACCAAGGCTAGTTCAATACCGGTAGAGGTCCTGGCCTCCAGTGATAGTCCTGCTCCTAGGCCTAGTGCTCTAATGGTAGATCTGCCTGTACCCTGACTGACCCTGGTGACGGCATCACATTATCTGGGGTCTGAACTTCAGCAGTACTCTTTTTCCCAGTACCAGCAGTGGCCCGAACTCTCTGACTGGCCCGAGTGACTCTGCTACACTCACCTGGGGTCTGAGGCTTTTGCGATGGTCCCAGTCGCAGGCCTGTGTATTATCGGCAGTGGCTCCCCCTTCATGATTGTTCTGAGGGTTAACCACACAAATCTGGGTCTGTATCCCCAACAATGGTCCTGGGCCATGGCCTGGTTTCGTACTGTCAGTGGCCCACGCTCACTGGCTGGCGCCAGCAAACTAAACTGTGGTCTGGAGCTCCAGCAACTCATCTGTTCCCATGTCTGGTGTAGTATAGTTAGTGGCACCCGCTACCTGATGGGTCGCAGTGGTGCTGACACATTTATCTGGAGTCTGGTCTCCAGTAATGGTTCTCATCACAGGCCTGCTGTAGTACCATCAGCTCCACTGCTCCCAGTGGCATTGCCAATAGTACTGATCTATTGGACCTGTGACTATTTGTCTCATTCTAGCAGGTGGAATCTCCTTGATTAAATAGACCGGGAGCAGGCACCAGGCAGTTAATTGCCCTAGTGTCGTTCAACTGAGCTGTGGGATGGTCCAAAAGACTGCGGCGGGGTTTCGTTCACCTTTTTGTCCTGCCATTTGGACTCTCGTTGGCTCCACTAGATTCAGCCCCTGTCTCTAGCAGAAAGCCCTGTCAAAGGTATAGTAATTGACTCCATCACTGAATGTGAAACAAATCTACAAATGTCACCCATACTTCTTCAAACTGCTGCTGTTATTCCCAAACTGGTGCTGAGTTTTTCTTCTTCAGAGTTAACTTCGTGATAATTGGGATTATTTGTTTCATTGATTTTTCATTGGACTCATTTCCAATCATTGTTTTCCAATCATTGAATTCGGCGCTGCTTGTCACAGATGAGGGAATCTCTCAGTCAATCCAGCACTGAACGTTCTGTCCAGGACCAAAGTGCAGCGGATGCTGGAAAGCTGAAATAAAAAAACCAGAAAGTGCTCGAGATGCTGAGCACGTCTGGTAGCATCTGTGGAGGGAGAAGCAGACTTAATCGTTTAGGTCGCTGACCCTTTGTCAGGACTGCGAATTCTTTGAGACGGAACAGGCTTGAAACCAGGCAGGGAAAGGCCGGATTGAGAGGATTATAATCAGCGTTGAGTTGAATAACTTCAACATCATCATTTAGTCTTTTAATCTCTCCCTCCTTCCAAGTTGTCACAGGTATTCTATTTCTTTTCCTTCATTGTCAATCAATGAATCGCTGGACACAGTAACACACTTGAAAATCTCAGTCAGTCCTCAATCAAACTGGTAAATTTACTCCCAGCCTGATAAATAATTGCCTGATTATTTCCTTCCTCACAGTTAACTTGGTGACGATTGTCATCCTGTCTCGAGGCAAGTGCAGTCTTTCCAAATGTGTTACTCACTATCTGGTGGCCATGGCAGCAGCGGATCTACTGGTCATCATATTCGACGTGATACTGAGGCAGATTCCCGTTGTTTACCATGACCAGTTTTCTTTCCGGGATTCCATCCACGTTTGCAATATCCATGCCGTCCTGCTTTATGCAGCCACAGACTATTCTGTCTGGTTCACCGTCACTTTCACCTTTGATCGATTTGTGACCATTTGCTGCCCGAAGTTGAAAATAAAATATTGCACCAAGAAAACTGCAGCTTTGGCTCTGGGGACAGTGACTGTGCTGAGCTGTTTAAAGAACATTTTCTGGTATTTTATGTTAACAGGTCAGTATAGTATGTACAACCAACCATGGTTGTGTCATTTAATAAAGGATGCTGCCTTCTCCCGGGTCTGGGCAGCAATCGAGTTCCTCCACAACATTCTATCCCCGGGGGTTCCATTTGTGGTGATTTTGCAGCTAAATGCTCTCACCATCAGACACATTTTGGTGAGCAGCAGAGGGCGCAGGAGACTCCGGGCTAACAACAGTGCAGAAACACAGAGAGGACCCAGAGATGAAGAGCCGACGGAAATCTATCATTTTACTGTTGGTTGTCTCAGCCAATTTCATACTTTTATGGGCAATGCTAAAGGTGATTTTGATATGTACCAGAATACGGAATATGAACTTTCATTCTGGGCCTGTGGCTGTAATTCCTGGTTATGTGCGGGAAATGGCCTTCATGCTGCAGCCGCTTAGCTGCTGCACAAACACAGTGATTTATGCCGTGACCCAGACTCAGTTCAGAGAGCAGTTGAAGAAAATGCTGAAATATCCCTTTATGCAAATTGTTAAGTTAATTCCATGATAAGAGGGACTGTAATCACTGACCGTTTCCAAAAGAATCTGATTTTATTTCACTTTTTCAAACAGCCAGGGGCTGGTACTGTCACAGCAGGGGCAGGGTCTGTTCACAAGGTGACGGAATAGTTGGGCAGGGATTGTTGCTCATGCTAATGGGGTACTTTGCCGGGTCTCTTCCGCATGCTGTGGAGGTAGTTGCCGGGTGTTGCTCCACATGTGCAAGGGGTAGTTCACCCGGGCCTGTTCTGCATGCTGACAGGTTAGTGGGAGTGGGGCGCTTCGCTATTGGGAAAGAGCAAGTGCGGGACCAGTCATTATAAGGTGACATGCCGGGGAAGGGGTGTCTTTTCCATAGTGATGGGGTCATGGCCGCGGGACAAGTTCTCCAAAGTGATGCGGGAATGGGGTCGGGGATGTTCGGCAGGATGACGGGGGAGGGGGTGGGACCTATTCCACATGGCAGCAGGTTCCTTTTCCCATGGTAATGGGAGAGTGGGGATGAGTACTCTTCCCTTCGTGACCAGAGTGGGGGCGAAGCCTGTTCCCAATGGCGAAGGCAGAAGGGACAGGGGCGGGGTCTGAGGTCCCCAGCTACGCCCCCCTCCTCATGCATTGCGGCAGAGTAACAGCGTGAGGGGAACCCGTCAGGACCGGCCCCACCAACCAGCTGTCTCCATAGCAACTAGGATAAAAACAACTGAAAGAGAAAAGATAGTGGGAATCTTCAATCTGAATTCTTCATCATCATTTGCAACACATTAGAACACTTTATAATGCTTTGTAACACTTTGTAATATTTTATAACGCGTTATGACCTGCTGCAACCCTTCAGAAAACTTTGTTAGTCCTTCACTGTCCTTTAAAATTCTTTATAATCTTTTATAACCATTCAGACACTTCATAGCACATGGTAACCCTTTCTGACACCTCATTATCCTTCATAAGTAGTTATTGCACAATATAACACTTTATAATGGTTAAAACCTTTATGAAGCATGGTTAAACTTCAGAATCTTTACAAGCTGTTCTAATCATTCAAATCGTTTATAATTCTTTAGAATCCGTCAAAATTCTTTCACTACTTTCATAATCCTTTTTAATCCTTTGTAGCCCTTAATATCCTTCATAACAATTGATAGCAATTTATAAATCTTTGCAGCCCTTTAGCCTCTACTGAGTGTTGCAGGAGGGCACCGAGTGTAACGAAGGGAGTTTGGTAAGTGAGTATTTTTAAAGGCTTAACCGCTTTAAAGTCTAGTTTTTATTTTGTTTCCATTTGGCTATTAATTAAACTTACTGTTTAAGTTCAGAGCAAAGTGAGGTTTCTTACAATTTCAAACAGGGATGTGCAAGCTCTCTAAGACAAGCTGTAGCTCGTTAATTAGGTAGCCAGCTTAGACTGCTTTCTGAGTTCCAAAAGCTGACAGATCATTGTTTTCAGAGAGTGTAAATTCAGTGGAGTCTTAGAGCTGCGCGTTTGCATTGAGTGTTGCTGGAGGGCACAGAGTGTGAAGAAGGAGTTTCTTAAGTGATATTTATTTATTTAGAGATATAGCACTGAAACAGGCCCTTCGGCCCACCGAGTCTGTGCAGACCAACAACACCCATTTGTACTAACCCTGCAGTAATCCCATATTCCCTACCACCTACCTATTATAGGGGCAATTTATAATGTCCAATTTACCTATCAACCTGCAAGTCTTTGGCTGTGGGAGGAAACCGGAGATTCTGGCGAAAACCCACGCTGTCACAGGGAGAACTTGCAAACTCCGCGCAGGCAGTACCCAGAATCGAACCCAGGTTCCTGAAACAGTGAGGCTGCGGTGCTCACCACTGTGTCACCCTTTGTGTGTGTGGGGCGGGGGGGGGGGGACACTGCACATTAATTAAAAGGAAATACATTTTATATAGTTAACACGAAAGCTGAAAAGACAAGTGTAATGTCATGGCTGCAGTATGTGGGAAATCCATGGCAACCACCTCTGTCTCTGCAGCAAGTGACTGCAGCATGAGTAGCTACGGCTCAAAATCAGTGACCTGTGGCCGAACTGCAGATACTGCAGTGCATTATTGAAAGGAAATGTTACCTGGACACTTGGTTCCAAAAGGCAGTCCCTTAAGATAGGGTCACCTGTTTTGGTCAGTGATCAAGGACAGGAGACTGTGACTGCGAGTCAGACAGGGAAGGTGGTCAAGAATGTAGCAGTGGCGGAACCTCAGCCCCTGCTATTGTGCAACGAGTTCGAGGTTCGTGTATCTTGTATTGACACACAAGAGAGGGCTGTTGGCAGACTGAGCATGGCACCAAGGAACAGGCAGCCGTTCAAGTGGCCGGAGAAAAATCAAGTGTATTTGCAGAAGAGCACATTATAGTGGGGTGGACATTGTTTTCTTCAGTAAAGAGGGGGAGTTCAGAAGGCTGTGTTGCCTGCTGGTGTCAGGGTTCTGGACTCTACTCAATGCTGGACAGGAAGTTAAAGTAGGAGGGGGTGGGCCCACTGCCCGTGGTCCATGTAGGTAGTAACAACATAAGGAGGGCAAGGAAAGAGCTTCTGCTCAGTCAGTGTGCAGAGATAGGCAAAAAACTATAAAACAGAAACTCAAATGCAATAATCTCATGCATATTACCTGCACCATGTGTAAACATAAGCAGGGCAAATGAGATTAGAGAAATGAATGTGTGGCTCAAAGACTGTGGGCGAAGTGGAATGCTATTCGTGGGCACTGGCACCAGAATGGGGGACAGAGGGACAGTCTACACTTGAACCATGCTGGGTCCTGTCCTCTAGTGAACCACATAACTAGCAAATTGGAGAGGGTTCCAAATTGAAGAGTGGAGGCAAGGGAAGATGTGCTGAATCAAAGAGTAGAGACAAGACACGAGAGAAAGGAATGAGTATGGAAAAGATAGACAGACAGTGACAGGAAGGGACAGGAAGGACAAATCAAAGCTGAAATCAGCAGGCAAGGCTAGAGTTTAGAAAAATAATAACAGGACAAAACCAAAGACTCTGTATCTGAATGCACATAGCAATCAAAACAAAACAGATGAACTGATGTCACAAATGGAAATAAATAAGTAAAATCTGACAACCATTATGGAGACATGGCTGCAGGATGACATAGCCTGGGATCTGAATATTGAAGGTTACATGTCATTTCGGAAGGACAGGAAACTAGGGAAACGTGGAGGGATAGCTCTGTTAATTAATGATTCTATTAGCACATGTGAAATGAATGACCTATGATCAGGAAACCAGAATGTAATCGCGGTTTGGGTGGGGATGATAAATGGGAAAGGCAAAAAGTAACTTGTGGGAGTGTTGGACAGGCCTCCTAACAGGAACTACAATGTAGGCCGAGCTATAAAGAAATAAACAATAGGTGCTTGTCGTAAAGGTATGGCGATAATTAAGGGCAGAAATTAATCGATATTTCGATTGGATAAATAAATCAAATGTGCAAAGCTATCCTTGACGGGACGTTCATCGAATGTCTTCAGGATAGTTTCTTGGAACAGCACGTTCTGGAGTCAACTAGAGAGCAGGCCATACTGGACCAGGTATTGTGCAACGAGGTAGGATTAATTAATGACATCATCGTGAAGTGGTCATTAGGCAGCAGCGAGCATAATATGATTGAATTTTACATTCAGCTTGACCGAGAGAAGAGTGGGTCCAAGACTAGTATTTGAAACGTGGCTACATTTGATAACAAAGCAACCACTAGTTGGCGCTTTACTGGCACATACACAAATGCAGCCTGTTCCACTTAAACATCACAGTCTGCGACCTTAAGGCAGCTGCTAGGACTAAAGGTGGTGCTGCTCAAATAATCAGAGAATGGCAAAGTAAACATATGGCAGCATACAATGGAAATCCAAAGGACAGCACCTCTGACAGTGCTGCACAATTCTAATTGTTTTCCGTGCCATTCCACTCTGGCCGCTCGCTCCCTGCACCCTGTTTAGGAGCACGTGGAAGAGAGGAGGGAAGTGGCGCCGCCTCGAGCTAGCATCTGGAGAGATGGGGGAGAGAAGTGGGGTCGAGGACAGAGCGGAGCGGCCAGAGAGAGCGGCGGGGTAGGGCGGATTGTGCAGGAGTGGAGTCGAAAAGGTGCGTTGCACAAAGATGTACTCTTTGCGTGATGAAGTTGTCAGTGTATGCGGCCACCAGTCCTGGCAAGTTGGAACGTCGCTCAAGCGCACAAAACTGGAGCTTATCTGCACATGTGCGCATTTGGTGCAGACTGATGACGTCAGCGGCCGGCTGCGTTGTCAGGAATTACTTTGTTTAAACTTAATAAGAGCAATTAAGTGGGCATGGAAACAGAGCTAGCAAAGGTGAAATAACAAAATTGATTAAGAGTAGGTCAAGGGAGATGTGGTTGCAGACCTTCAAGGTGATACTTAAAAATATACAGAATAGATAGATTCCAGCGAGAAAGAAAAATTCCAAGGGGAAGATCCACCATCCGTGAGTTAATAAAAATAGTTAAAATTAGTATCAAACTGAAAAAAAAAAACATAATTGCCCACAGTTGGGTAACAGGTCAGAAGATTAGACAGAATATAAAAAGCAGCAAAGAACAACTAAAAGATTAATAAGGAGGGAAAGATTAGCGTTCAAGAGAAAGCTGACGAGAAATATTTAGACAGATAACAAGAGTTTTTTTTTATTTTTCAGAAACGATTTGACCAAAAGATCGTTGGTCCCATGGAAAGTGCGTATAGGGAAGCAATAAGGGAAAATCAAGAGATGGCAAATGAATTGAACAGATACTTTGCATTGGTCTTCACAATAGATGATACCAGCAGCATCCCAGAACTAACTATAAATCAGGAAACGGAAGGGAGGCAAGAACATGAGAACATTACAATCACCAGGGGAGTGGTTCAGAGCAAATTGTTAGAGTTGCAGACTGACAAGTCCTCACGTCATGATGGACTTTATCCTAGGGTCTTTAAAAGAACTGGCTGGTGAGATCATCGAAGCGTTGATTTTGTTTTCCTAAAATTCCCTACATTCGGGGAAGATTACATTGGACTGGAAAATTCCAACGTAAGTCATTTGTTCATAACAGGAGGGAAACAGAAAGCAGGAAAGTACCTGCCAATTAGCTTAACATCTGTCATCGGCAAGATGTGATCCGTTATTCTTAAAGACGTTATGGAGGGCACTTAGAAAAATTCAACGGAATCAGGCAGCGTCAATATAGTTTGGTGAAAGGGGAAACATGTTTAACCAATTTATTGGACTTCTTTGAAGAAGTAACACGTGCTGTGGATAAAGGGAGACCTGTGGTTACACTACTTAGATTTCCAGAAGGCATTTGATAAGGTGCCACATGAAAGGTTTCTGTGGAATATAAATGTTCATAGCGTACGGGGTAACATAATAAGATGGATAGAAGATCGGTTAGCTAACAAGAAACATAGAGTAGGCATAAATGGGTCTTTTTCTGTTTGGCAAGTTGTAACGAATGGTGCACCACAGGGATCAGTGAACGGCCTCACCTTTTTACAATTTATATAAATGACTTGGATCAAGGGTCTGATGATTCGTTCTTGAATTTGCTGGTGGCACAAAGATAGGTAGGAAAATAAGTTGTGAAGAGGGCATAATGAGGCTACAGAGAGATATAGATAGGTTAAATGAGTGGGCAAATATCCGATAAATGGAGTTAACGAGAAAAAAAGTGAAATTGTCCATTTAAGTAGGTTGAATAAAAATAATTAATTATCGAAATGATGAGAAATTGCAAAGTGCTATGGATGTCCTCGTGCATGAATCACAAAAGGATAGTTTTCAGGAATAGCTATTAATAATGAAAGCTAAAATACTTTTATCATTTATTGCTAGGTGAATTGCATGCAAAAGTAGGGTTGATATGCTTCAGCTATACTGGACTAAGGTGAGACGACATCTGCATTGCTGTGTACAGTATTGGTCTTCTTATTTAAGGAAGGATGTAAATGCATTGGAAATAGTTCACAGAAGGGTTACAAGAATGGGCAGGTTAACTAATGAAGAATGGTTGGACAGTTAGGCTTGTATCGGCTGGATTTAAGAAAAGTAAGGGGCGACTGGATTGAAACATAAAAGATTCTGAGGGGTCTGGGCAGAGTGGACGTGGAAATGATGTTTCCTCTTGTGGGAGAATCTAGAACAAGGATCACAGTTTATAAATAAGGATACGCCATTTAAGACACAGATGAGGATTTTTTTCTCTCACAAAGGGTCGTGAGACTTTTGAACTCTTTTTCAAAAGTCCGTGGAAGCACAGTCTTCAAAGTGGAGGTAGATTGATTCTTTGATAAACAAGAGGGTGAAAGGTTATTCAGGTTAGGCGGGAATGTGGAGCTGAGGATACAAATCTATCAGCCATGATAGTATTGAATGGCGTAGCTGGCTCTTGGGGCCGAATGGCCTAATCCTGCTCTTAATTCGTATGTTTGTATGTTCATATGTAACTGGCAATGTCCCTAAAGGTCGTTCTGGAACAGCTACAATACTGGCAGCTACGCATCAATGTGGAAAACTGTCCCGCCTTGTCCTCTCCACAAAAAGCAGGAGCAACTGAACCAGATTAATTGTGACCAGATCAGTGTGTTGTCGGTCATCAGCAAAGTGATGGAATAAACATAGAAACATAGAAAAATAGGAGCAGGAGTAGGCCACTCGGCCCTGCTCCGCCATTCAATACGATCCTGGCCGATCATACAAACTCAGTAACCTGTTCCCGCTTTGTTCCCGTATCCCTTCATCCCAAAAGCCCTAAGTACTCTTTCTAACTCTTTCTTGAACATATTTAATGATTTGTCCTCAACTGCTTTCCTTGGTAGAAAGTCCCAGAGGTTCACCACTCTCTGGGTGAAAAAATCTCTGCTGCTCTCAGTCCTACATGGCTTACCCCTAATCCTTAGACACGGACCCCCCGGTCCTGGACTCCCCCGCAGTCGGGAACATTCTTTCTGCTTCTAGACTGTCCAGTCCAGTTAGAATGTTGTAGGTTTCCAATGCGATCCCCTCTCATTCTTCTAAACTCTAGCAACGGCAAGTCTAATCGACACAATCTCTCTTCATACCTGAGGCCAGTCATCCCAGGAATCAGTGTGGTGAACCTTCGATGCCTGCCTCCATAGCAAGAATTCCCTTCCTCAGATTAGGAGACCAAAACTGCACAAAATACTCCAGATGTGGTCTCACCCAGGCCTTTTTTACTTATGTACTTTTTATTTGTTTAGAGATACAGCACTGAAACAGGCCCTTCAGCCCACCGAATCTGTGCAGACCAACAACCACCCATTTGTGCTAATCCTACATTAATCCCACATTCTCAACCACATCCCCACCATTCTCCTACCACCTACCTGCACTAGGATCAATTTACAATGCCCAATTTACTATCAACCTGCATGTCTTTGGCTGTGGGAGGAAACCGGAGCACCTGATGGAAAGCCATGCGGTCACAAGGAGAACTTCCAAACTCCGCACAGGCAGTACCCAGAATTAAATGCGTGTCGCTTGAGCTGAGAGGCTGCGGTGCTCGCCACTGCGTCACTGTGCCACCCACCACGTGGACTTGTGTAATTACAGCAGGACGTCCTTGCTCATGTATTCGAATCCTGTCGCTATGAAAGACAACATACCATTTGCCTTCTTAACTGCCTGCAGCACCTGCATGCTTATTTGCAGCGACTGGTGCACAAGGACACCCAGGTCTCGCTGCACCTCTCCCTTTTCCAATCTATCTGCCTTTCATTTTTTGCCACCAAAGTGGATAACTTTACATTTATACACATTTTACTGCATCTGCCATGCATTTGCTCACTCACTCAACCTGTCCAAATTGCTCTGGAGCCTCTCTGCATCCTCCTCATAGCTTGCACTCCCATCCAGTTTTTTGTCGTCTGCAAACTTGGATATATTACATTTAATTCCCTCATCTATATCATTAATATATATTGTGAATAGCTGGGGTCCTAGCACTGATCCCTGCGCTAACCCACTAGTCACTGCCTGCCACTCAGAAAAAGACCCGTTTATTCCTAGTCTTTTATTTCCTGTCATCCATCCAGTTCTCTATCCATGTCAGTGCCTTCCCCCTATCCCATGTACTTTAATTTTGTACGCTAATCTTTTAAGTAGGATCTTATCGAAAGCCTTCTGAAAGACCAAATACACCACATCCACTGCTTCTCCCTTACCTATTATAATAATTACGTCCTAAGTAAATTCCAGTAGATTTGTCAAGCAGGATTTTGCTTTCGTAAATCCATGTTGACTTTGTCCGATCCAGTCATTACTTTACAAGTGCTCTGACATTACATCTTTTATAATGGACTCTAGCATTTTCCGCACTACTGATGTCCGGCTCACCAGTCTATAATTCCCTATTTTCTCTCCACCTCCTTTTTTAAATAGTGGGGTTACATTAGCTACCCTCCAATACGTTGGAACTGTTCAAGAAACTATAGAATTAAACAACAAAAAAAGAGCAGCAATGCATCTACAATTTCCTGGGTCACTTCCTTAAGCATTCTGGGATGCAGATTATCAGGCCCTGTCCGTTTATCCGCCTTCCATCCCATGAATGTCCCTAACTCCATATCCCTACTAATACCAATTTCAGACAGTTCCTCCTTCTCACTAGACAATATGTTCCCTAGCATTTCTGGGAGGTAAATTGTGTCCTCCTTTGTGAAGACGGAACTAAACCATGTATTTAATTTATCTGCCATTTCTTTGTTTCCATTATAAATTCCCCTGTTTCTTACTGTAAGGGACCAACAATTGTCTTCACTAATCTTTTTCTCTTCAAATAAGTATAGAAGATTTTACAGACTGCAAGCTTACTCTCATACTCTATTTTCCCCTTCTTAATAAATCTCTGTGTGCGCCTTTGCTGAATTCTATACTGCTCCCAATCTTCAGGTTTGCTGCATGTTCTGGCCATTTTATATTTCTCCTCCTTGGAACTAATATTCTTCAAAATTTCTTTTGAAAGCCACGGTTGAGCCATCTTTCCTGTTTTGTTTTTTGCACTCCCATCCAGTTTTTTGTCGTCTGCAAACTTGGATATATTACATTTAATTCCCTCATCTAATCATTAATATATATTGTGAATAGCTGGGGTCCTAGCACTGATCCCTGTGCAGGAATTAACATTTGTTTGTAATTCAGCTGTGCGCTCTTTAAATACAAGCCATTGCCTATTCACTATCATTCCTTCAGTTACTTTCCCCAATCAATCACAGCCAACTCGCGCCTCATACCTTCATAATTTCCTTTATTTAGCTTCAGGACCCTGGTCTCGGAACCAGCTCCATCACTCTCCAACTTAATCAACAATTATATCATGTTAAGGTTGCTCTTCCCCAAGGAACCCCACACAACAAGATTTTAAACTAATCCTTTCTCATTACACAATATCCAGTCTAGGATGGCCTGTTCTCTCAAAGTATTGTTCCACAAAAACCATCACATACGTACTCCAGGAATTCATCCTCTGCAGTATTATTGCTAATTTTTTCCCCAATTTATATGTCGATCAAAGTAACCTAAAATTACAAAGACATGCCTTATTGCATGCATGAGTAATTTCCAGTTTAATACCATCCTCTACATCACCACTGCTGTTTGGGGGTCTATTTAGAACCAACACCAACGTGTTCTGCCCCTTAATTTTTCTTAGCTCCTCCCATACAGAATCCACATCGGGATTCTCTGAGCTTTTATCCTTCCTCACTATTGCATTGATTTCCACTTTTACTAACAACGCTTCTCCACCTCCTTTCTCTTTTTGCCTGTCCTTCCTAAATATCCTATTCCTTTAATTGCTCAGTTCCCTATCCTTGGTCACCCTGCAGCCGTGTCTCCGTAATTGCGGCTTCTTCTTTTTTCTCCTTCTTCTTTGGCCTCCTTGTCTCAAGAAACAGTGGGTAAGCGCCTGGAGGTGGTCAGTGGTTTGCGCAGCAGGCCCTTGAGTGGCAAGAGAGGCCAATTCAAGAGTGACAGACTCTTCCACAGGTGCTGCAGATACAATTGGTTGTCGGGGCTGTTACACAGTTGGCTCTCTCCTTGCGCTTCTGTCATTTTTCCTGCCAACTGCTAAGTCTCTTCGACTCGCCACGCTTTAGCCCCGCCTTTATGGTTGCCCGCCAGCTCTGGCGATCCCTGGCAACTGACTCCCACGATTTGTGATCGATGTTACAGGACTTCATGTCGCGTTTGCAGATGTCTTTAAAGCGGAACCATGGACGGCCAGTGGGTCTGGTACCAGTGACGAGCTTGCTGTACAATGTGTCCTTGGGGATCCTGCCATCTTCCATGCGGCTCACATGGTCTACATTGCGACTATATTGTATCTATTTACATATATTTGCGTGGTTAACTCGTCTACTTTGTTGTGAATACTCCACACATTGGGACACAACGCCTTTCGGCTTGTCGTTTCAACATTTTTAGTAATCTTATCATTCTGTAACACTGCGGCCCTATTTGTTTCTTGCCCACGATTTCTATGCTTTCCACATTTGACTTTATTGTTTCCTGCCTTTCGTTTCTATCCTTGTTTCCTCTTCCTCAGTCTCCCCGCTCAGGTTCCCAACCCCCTGCCATTCTAGTTCAAATCCTCTGCAACAGGACTAGCAGATGCCCCTGCGAGGTCATCAGTCCTGGTCCTGCCTGGGTGTAAGCCGTCCCAAATGAACACGTCCCACCTTCCGCAGAACAGGTCCCGATGTCTCAAAAAAATTAATCCCTCCCTCTTGCATCATTTTTCCAGCCACGTGTTCATCTGGTCGATTCTGCTGTTCCTATACTCACACGTGTCACAGGAAGTAATACTGAGATTACAGCCTTTGCGGTCCTGCTTTTTAATTTAGCTCTTAACTATTGAAATTCATTTTGCAGGGACTCATCTCTTTTTCTACCTATGTCGTTGGGACTGACATGTACCATGACTAAAAGCTATTCACCTCCACCTTCAGAATGTCCCGCAGCCACTGCGAGAAATTTTTGACCCTCGCACCAGGGAGGCAACATACCATCCTGGAACCTAGTTTGCGGCCACACAAACGCCTGTCTGCCCCCCTTACTATTGAATCTCTTATCACTATTGCTCTTCCAGTCTTCCACCAGCACCACCCCACTCCCCGGCTGTTCAGCAGAGCCATCCTTGGTGCCAGAAACATGACACCTGTTGCTTTCCCGTCATCCTACACAACAGTATGCAAATGTATCTATCAGTTTGAGAGGTGGACGGTCACACGAGAATCCTGCACTACCGATCTGTGCCTCCGATTCTGCCTGGTGGTCAACTATCCCCATTTCGGGCTGTGAAGCCAATACCAGCGGTGTGACCATCTCGGTATCCATCTACCTCTCTACCTTTCTACCTCTCTACCTCTCTATCCGTCCATCCATCTATCCATCCATCCATCCATCCATCCATCCATCCATCTATCTATCTATCTATCTATCTATCTATCTATCTATCTATCTATCTATCTATCTATCTATCTATCTATCTATCTATCTATCTATCCATCTATCTATCTATCTATCCATCTATCTATCTATCTATCTATCTATCTATCTGTCTATCTATCTATCTATCTATCCATCTATCCATCTATCTATCTATCTATCCATCCATCTATCTATCTATCTGTCTACATATTCACCTCTGCATCTTTCTTGTGTTTGCATCTATCAATCTGAACATCATATCGATCGAACTATCTATCTGTCTATCAATTCTGTCTGATAATCTATCTGCCTGTCCATCCATTCATGTATTTATCTATCTATCAATAATTTCTATTTATCTATCTATCCTTCGACATATCCGTCTATTATGTGTATCTATCTATCTATCTATCTATCTATCTATCTATCTATCTATCTATCTATCTATCTATCTATCTATCTATCTATCGATCCATCTATCTACAAGAAATTCTGGAAATACTCAGCAGGTCTGGCTGCATCCGTGCAGAGAGAAGCAGAGTTAACGTTTCTGGTCACAGACCCTTCTTCAGAACTGGCAAATATAAGAAATGTAAAAGGTTTTAAGCAAGTAAAGTGGGGGTGGGGAAGAGATAACAAAGGTGAAGATGTTTCGAGGGCAGGGTCACAGAGAATAACTGACCAGAACGGTATGCTGAATAGTGTGCTGAAAGGCAAATTGTCTTTGCAGATCGAATGTGCTTGACTGCAGAGCACAGAGCACACCAAACACAAACATAAAAAAACACATTAAAAAAAACAGTGGGTAAGCACACTGGAAAGAAATAAAACAACGAAATAAAAAAAGGAAAATGAAAAAAAGAAAAAAAAAAGAAGACCTTTCATGCTCTGAAATTATTGAACACAGTGTTCAGTCCGGCAGGCGGTAGCGTGCCTAATCGTAAATGAGATGCTGTCCCTCGAGCTTGCGGTGATGTTCACTGGAACACTACAGCAACCCGAGGACAGAGATGTGAGCATGAGAGCAGGAGGGAAATGGCCAGCAGACAAAAGCTCGGGATTATGCTTGCGGACTGAGCGGAGGTGGTCACAAAGTGAATTAGAATTAGAATTAGAATTAGAATTAGAACATTACAGCGCAGTACAGGCCCTTCTGCCCTCGATGTTGCGCCGACCTGTGAAACCATCTGACCTACACTATTCCATTTTCATCCATATGTCTATCCAATGACCACTTAAATGCCCTTAAATTTGGCGAATCTACTACTGCTGCAGGCAGGGCGTACCACGCCCTTACTACTCTGAGTAAAGAAACTACCTCTCACATCTGTCCTATAGCTATCACCCCTCAACTTGAAGCTATGTCCCCTCGTGTTTGCCATCACCATCCGAGGAAAAAGACGCTCACTATCCACCCTATCTAACCCTCTGATTATCTTATATGTCTCTATTAAGTCACCTCTCCTCCTCCTTCTCTCCAACGAAAACAACCTCAAGTCCCTCAGCCTTTCCTCGAAAGACCTTCCCTCCATACCAGGCAACATCCTAGTAAATCTCCTCTGCACTCTTTCCATAGCTTCCACATCCTTCCTATAATGCGGTGACCAGAACTGCACGCAATACTCCAGGTGCAGTCTCACCAGAGTTTTGTACAGCTGCAGCATGACCTCGTGGCTCCGAAACCCGATCGCCCGACTAATAAAAGCTAACACACCATATGCCTTCTTAACAGCCCCATGGACCGAGGTAGCAAACTTCAGGGATTTATGCACCTGGACACCAAGATCTCTCTGTTCATCTACACTAACGAGAATCTCCCCATTAGCCCAGTACTCTGCATTCCTGTTACTCCTTCCAAAGTGAATCACCTCACACTTTTCCGCATTAAACTCCATTAGGCATCTCTCAGCCCAGCTCTGCAGCCTATCTATGTCCCTCTGTACCCCACAACAACCTTCGGCACTATCCACAACTCCACCGACCTTAGTGCCATCTGCAAATTTACTAACCCACCCTTCTACACCCTCTTCCAGGTCATTTATAAAAATGACAAACAGCAGTGGCCCCAAAACAGATCCTTGCGGTACACCACTAGTAACTAAACTCCAGGATGAACATTTGCCATCAACCACCACCCTCTGTCTTCTTTCAGCTAGCTAATTTCTGATCTAAAGCTCTAAATCACCTTCAACCCCATACTTCTGTATTTTCTGCAATAGCCTACCGTGGTGAACCTTATCAAACGCCTTACTGAAATCCATATACACCACATCCACTGCTTTACCCTCATCCACCTGTTTGGTCACCTTCTCGAAAAACTCAATAAGGTTTGTGAGGCACGACCTACCCGTCACAAAAACGTGCTGACTATCGCTAATGAACTTATTCTTTTCAAGATGATTATAAATCCTGTCTCTTATAACCTTTTCCAACATTTTACCCACAACCGAAGTAAGGCTCACAGGTCTATAATTACCAGGGCTGTCTCTACTCCCCTTCTTGAACAAGGGGACAACATTTGCTATCCTCCAGTCTTCCGGCACTATTCCTGTCGACAATGACGACATAAAGATCAAGGACAAAGGCTCTGCAATCTCCTCCCTGGCTTCCCAGAGAATCCTAGGGTAAATCTCATCTTGCCCAGGGGACTTATCTATTTTCACACTTTCCAAAATTGATGACACCTCCTCCTTGTGAACCTCAATCCCATCTCGCCTAATAGCCTGAATCTCAGTATTCTCCTCAACAACATTTTCTTTCTCTACTGTAAATACTGACGCAAAATATTCATTTAACACTTCCCCTATCTCCTCTGATTCCACACACAACTTCCCACTACTATCCTTGATTGGCCCTAATCTAACTCTAGTCATTATTTTATTCCTGATATACCTATCGAAAGCCTTAGGGTTTTCCCTGATCCTAGCCGCCAATGACTTCTCCTGTCCTCTCCTTGCTCTTCTTAGCTCTCCCTTTAGATCCTTCCTGGCTAGCTTGCAGCTCTCAAGCGCCCTAACTGAGCTTTCACGTCTCATCCTAACATAAGCCTTCTTCTTCCTCTTGACAAGCGCTTCAACTTCTTTAGTAAACCACGGCTCCCTCGCTCGACAACTTCCTCCCTGCCTCACAGATACATACTTTTCAAGGACACGCAGTAGCTGCTCCTTGAATAAGCTCCACATTTCAATTGTTCCCATCCCCTGCAGTTTCCTTCCCCATCCTACGCATCCTAAATCTTGCCTAATCGCATCATAATTACCTTTCCCCCAGCCATAATTTTTGCCCTGCGGTATGTACCTGTCCCTGCCCATCGCGAAGGTAAACCTAACCGAATTGTGATCACTATCACCAAAGTGCTCACCTACATCTAAATCTAACACATGGCCGGGTTCATTTCCCAGTACCAAATCCAATGTGGCATCGCCCCTGGTTGGCCTGTCCACATACTGTGTCAGAAAACCCTCCTGCACACACTGGACAAAAACTGACCCATCTAAAGTACTCGAGCTATAGTATTTCCAGTCGATATTTGGAAAGTTAAAGTCCCCCATCACAACTACCCTGTTACTCTCGCTCCTGTCGAGAATCATCTTCGCTATCCTTTCCTCTACATCTCTGGAACTATTTGGAGGTCTATAAAAGACTCCCAACAGGGTAACCTCACCTCTCCTGTTTCTAACCTCGGCCCATACTACCTCAGTAGACGAGTCCTCAAACGTCCTTTCTGTCGCTGTAATACTCTCCTTGATTAACAATGCCACACCCCCCCCCCCCCTCTTTTACCATCTTCTCTGTTCTTACTGAAACATCTAAATCCCGGAATCTGCAACATCCATTCCTGCCCCTGCTCTACCCATGTCTCCGAAATGTCCACTACATCGAGATCCCAGGTCCCAACCCATGCTGCAAGCTCACCCACCTTATTCCGGATGCTCCTGGCGTTGAAGTAGACACACTTTAAACCAGGTTCTTGCTTGCCAGTGCCCTCTTGCGTCCTTGTAACCATATCCCTGACCTCACGACTCTCAACGTCCTGTACACTGGCACTACAATTTAGGTTCCCATTCCCATGCTGAATTAGTTTAAACCCCCCCCGAAGAGCACTAGCAAATCTCCCCCCCAGGATATTGGTACCCCTCTGGTTCAGGTGAAGACCATCCTGTTTGCAGAGGTCCCACCTACCCCAGAAAGAGCCCCAATTATCCAGGAAACCAAAACCGTCCCTCCTGCACCATCCCTGCAGCCACGTGTTCAACTCTTCTCTCTCCCTATTGCTTGCTTCGCTATCACGTGGCACGGGCAACAACCCAGAGATAGCAACTCTGTTTGTTCTCGCTCTAAGCTTCCACCCTAGCTCCCTGAATTTCTGTCTTAAATCCCCATCTCTCTTCCTACCTATGTCGTTGGTGCCTATGTGGACCACGACTTAGGACTGCTCCCCCTCCCCCTTAAGGATCCCAAAAACACGATCCGAGACATGACGAACCCTGGCACCTGGGAGGCAACATACCAACCGTGAGTCTCTCTCGTTCCCCACAGAACCTCCTATCTGTTCCCTAACTATGGAGTCCCCAATGACTAATGTTCTGCTCCTCTTCCCGCTTCCCTTCTGAGCAACGGGGACAGACTCTGTGCCAGATACCTGTACCCCATTGCTTACCCCTGGTAACTCGTCCCCCGCAACAGTATCCAAAACGGTATACCTGTTGTTAAGGGAAGCGGCCACAGGAGATCCCTGCACTCCCTGCTGGTTCCCTCTCCTTCCACTGACGGTAACACATCTACCTACTTCTTTTAACTGAGGTGTGACTACCTCCCCATAACTCCTCTCAATAACCTCCTCCGCCTCCCGAATGATCCGAAGTTCATCCAGCCCCAGCTGCAGTTCCCGAACGCGGTTCTCGAGGAGCTGGAGTTGGTTGCACTTCCCGCAGATGCAGTCAGCAGGGACACTCTTGTCGACCATTACCTCCCACATTCTGCAGGAGGAACATACAACTGCCTCAACCTCCATTCCCACTATTCTAAATTCCCAACAAATCTACAGAAAAACCAAAAACAAAAAGTCAAAACTTGTTAGGTTAGCAATCTAACGGACAGAACTTCTTAAATAAAAAGCTTAAGTTATCAATACAACAGAGTCCTTTTTTTTGGTTCGAGGAGGAGGGTGGGTGGGAGACACTACACATGTAGTGTATCGGGTACAGCCACCACCCAAATATATAGTTTTTACTTACCCAGCAGTCCCCTGGTCCTCCAAAAACAAAAGGGA
Organism: Heterodontus francisci; assembly: GCF_036365525.1. Lineage (NCBI taxonomy): Eukaryota > Metazoa > Chordata > Chondrichthyes > Heterodontiformes > Heterodontidae > Heterodontus > Heterodontus francisci. Next base: position 380,681 of record NW_027141501.1, on the reverse strand, counting down.
ATTCACTTTTAAACTTACACTGAAATTGACTTCACAGCTGTAAGCCCGCTCACGCACCTCCGTTACTATCAAAGGTGCAGTCACCGACACTAAAAAAAGAGATTTTGAACCACCCAAATATATACTTTTTACTTACCCAGCAGTCCCCTGGTCCTCCGAAAACAAAAGGGAATTCACTTTTAAACTTACACTGAAATTGACTTCACAGCCATAAGCCCGCTCCCGCATCTCCGTTACTATCAAAGCTGCAGTCACCAAAACTACCCAAATATATACTTTTTACTTACCCAGCAGTCCCCTCAAAAAGATCAGTCGTCCTAATATAAACCTCCACTGTTACCTCCCTCCAGTCTGAAACAACCATTGTCCACTCTCTCCGCCAATGTCATATCCAATCAGCCACAGCCCCTTTCATCCATGGAGCACCAATGTTGCTAACTGGTCAATTAGGAGGCACCATTAAGTCCTCCCCGTGAGGACCCTGGTCCCAGACCTCTCTGTTTCCACTCTCCCATCAACATTCCCCAGACAGGTACAGCATGGATTAGATACAGAGTAATGCTCCTTCTGCACTGTCCCATCCAACAGTCCCAGGGCAGGAACGTCATGAGGTGGATACAGAGTGAATCTCGCTCTACACAGTCTGAAACAGACACAGTGAGAGACAGAAAGAGAGAAACAGAGAGAAACAGACTGACAGGGTTACTGAGAGAGAAAGAAGGATATTTAACATTGGACATAGGAAGATGAGGAGGCAATTTTACCCCTCGACCCTGTTCCAGCATTCAGTGAGATCAAGGCTGATCTGTGATATAACTAAAACCATATATCCCACCTTTGCCCCTTATCTCTTAATACCTTTGGTTAACAAAAATCTATCAATCTCAGAATTAAATTTAACAAGTGTCTCAGCATCAATTGCTGTTTGTGGAAGAGAGTTCCAAACTGATACCACACCTGGTGTGTTGAAGTGTTTCTTCATTTCACTCCTGAAAGATTTTGAGACTACGTTTAGATTGTTAGACTATGCCCACAAGTTCCTGACTCCGCAGCCAGTGGGAATAGTTACTCTCTGTCTACCCTATCAGAGTCTCATCGTCTGCACTGCCCCATCGAACAATGTCAGAGAAGGTACATCACGGGTACAGTTCAGTTTAAACATTCCCTGGAGTGTCGGATTAACCCGGGTCACTCACTGTGCCCGGCTCAGCCTCGAGACTCACCTGCCTCAATAACTGAGACGCTCCTGTATCACTTGCCTTAATGTAAGTGGATGCCGGGTTTGGGATCGGGACAGGCACACGGGATTAGGACGACTGCTCATGTCACGGATAAGCATCAGTAATCCCTCAGAGAATCAGAACAGACCAGCGAGACTCAGAAAAGGAAACTTGTGTTGAATTTGAGAGTCTTGCATTGCGGAATGTTTTAGTATTTGCTGTGAATGTTGACCACAGTTATACCTGCTATACTGTTATACTTGTGCTGTCATACCTGCTGTATGTGAGAATGTACATACGACACGATGGGATGAAGTCAAAGTGGCCACTGTTTATATTTTTAGACTGTGCCCCAAGTTCCTGACTCCGCAGCCAGTGGGAATATTTACTCTCTGTCCTCCCTATAAGTTTCCCTTATTATTTTGAAAACATTCATCAAATCACCCCATAACCTTCTAAATTCCAGGGATACAGAGTAAAGCTCCAGCCAAACTGTCCCATTATAAATTTCCAAGCCAAGCACAATGTTGGGGTTGACACAGAGTAAATTTCCCTCCACGCAGTCACAGCACACACTCCGAGGGTAGGAACATCATGGGATGGATACAGAGTGAATCGCACTCTCCATTGTCTGAAACAGAGAGAGAGAGAGACAGACAGAAAGAGAAACTGAGAGACACAGACTGACAGGGTGACTGACAGAGAAAGAAGGATATTTAACAGGGGATATTGGAAGAGGAGGATGCAATTTAACCCCACAACTCTGTTCTGGCATTCAATGAGATCATGGCTGATCTGTGATCTATCTTACACCATAGATCCTGCCTTTGCCCCTTATCTCTTAATACCTTTGGTTAACAAGAATCTATCAATCACAGGTTTAAAAATTAACCAATAGGCCAGCATAAAATTTCCACAAACAATATCATGAGGGTGTGATGGCTCCCACAGTGGAATAGATTGCTGAATATTTAAAAGGGAGACTATTCCTTCTGGATCATCAAAAGTGTTCGGCTGGGCCCCAACTTCATCAAGATTTCTCCCTCTCCCGATCTTTTTTTTCCTCTCCATACCGATCTCTTATATGTTTGTGGACACAGCACTGAAGGATTACATCAAATTAATATATCTTGCTTATCCTCTGCATCCACCTCAACAGTCTCTCTCTCTCCAACTTTGTCCCTCTCTACAGCCCTCTCTCTGCCTTCATATCGAACCCTCCCTCCCTCTGTCTCTCTCCTAGTGTCAGTGATAGCAGAGAGAGAGACAGAGATAGATGGAGAGAGAGGGAGGGACAGAGAGGGAAAGAGAGATGGAGGGACAGAGAGAGAGAGACAGAGACAGATACAGAGGCAGAGACAAAGAGAGAAGGAGAGAGAGGGAGAGACAAGGAGGGAAAGACAGATGGAGAGACAGAGAGAGAGAGACAGAGAAAGAAGGTGAGAGATGGAGTGACAGGGAGGGAAGGAAAGATGGAGGGATAGAGAGAAAGAGACAGAGATAGAAGGAAAGAGAGGGAGAGACAGAGAGGGAAAGGCAGTTGGAGAGACAGAGGGAGAGAGAGGCAGAGATGGAAGGAGAGAGATGGAGAGTCAGATTGAGGGACAGTGAGAGACAGACACAGGGAGAGGCAGAGACAGAGAGAGAGTGGGAGAGACAGAGAGGGAAAGGCAGTTGGAGAGACAGAGGGAGAGAGTGGCAGAGATGGAAGGAGAGAGAGGGAGAGACAGAGAGGGAAAGGCAGATGGAGGGACAGAGAGAGAGACAGAGATAGAAGGAGAGAGAGGGAGTGCATGGGAGGGAAAGACAGATGGAGGGACAGAGGGAGAGAGACAGAGAGAGAAGGAGAGAGAGGGAGTAACAGGGAGTGAAAGACAGATGGAGGGACAGAGTGAGAGGCAGAGAGTGAAGGAGAGCGTTGGAGTGACAGGCAAGGAAAGACAGATGGAGAGACAGAGAGAGAGAGACATAGATAGAAGGAGGGAGAGGGAGAGACAGAGAGGGAAAGACAGATGGAGGGAGAGACAGAGAGACAGAGTGAGGCAGAGACAGAGATAGAAGGAGAGAGTGGGAGAGACAGAGAGGCAAAGACAGATGGAGGGACAGAGAGAGAGGCAGAGACAGAGAGAGAAGGAGAGAGAGGCAGAGACAGAGAGGGAAAGACAGATGGAGAGACAGAGAGAGAGAGAGGCAGATTTGGAAGGAGAGAGAGGGAGTGACAGGGAGGGAAAGACAGATGGAGAGACAGAGAGTGGCAGTCAGAGAGGCAGAGACAGAGATAGAAGGAGAGAGAGGGAGAGACAGAGAGGGAAATACAGATGCAGCGACTGAGAGAGAAAGACAGAGATAGAAGGAGAGAGGGAGAGACAGAGAGGGAAAGACAGATGGAGCTACAGACAGAGAGACAGGGAGTGAGGCAGAGACAGAGATACAAGGAGAGTGGGAGAGGCAGAGAGAGAAAGACAGATGGAGGGACAGAGAGAGAGACAGAGAGAGAAGGAGAGAGATGGAGTGACAGGGAGGGAAGGACTGATGGAGGGATAGAGAGAGAGAGACAGAGGTAGGAGGAGAGAGAGGGACATAGAGGGAGGGATAAAGAAAGAAGGAAAACATGTTGAAACCATTGCTGTCCTGGGAGCGTGGGAGGAAGTGTGAGATAAAAAGAGAGAGGGTGAAAGAGAAAGTGAGAAATGGTGTCATAGAGACACACACAGAGTTACGGACAGAGGCAGAGAAAGAGAGGGAGAGAGGGAGATACAGAGAAAGAGGGAGAGACAAAGAGAAAAGGAGAGAGAGGGAGTGACAGAGAGGGGAAGACAGATGGAGGGACAGAGAGAGAGGCAGAGACAGAGAGAGAAGGAGAGAGAGGGAGAGACAGAGAGGGCAAGACAGATGGAGAGACACAGAGAGAGGCAGAGACAGAGAGAGAAGGAGAGAGAGGGAGAGGCAGAGAGGGCAAGACAGATGGAGAGACAGAGAGCGAGAGGCAGAGATGGAAGTAGAGATAGTGAGTGACAGGGAGGGAAAGACAGATGGAGAGACAGAGAGAGCGAGACAGAGATAGAAGGAGAGAGAGGGCGAGATAGAGAGGGAAAGAGAGAAGGAGAGACCGACAGAGAGACAGAGAAATAGGCAGAGACATAGATAGAAGGAGAGTGAGGGAGAGACTGAGAGGGAAAGACAGATGGAGGGACAGAGAGAGAGCCAGGGGGAGTGACAGAGACACAGAGAGAAGGAGAGAGAGGTAGTGTCAGGGAGGGAAAGACAGATGGAGGGACAGAGTGAGAGACAGAGAGAGAAGGAGAGGGATGGGGTGACAGGGAGGGAAGGACTGATGGAGGGATAGAGAGAGAGAGAGTCAGAGGTAGGAGGAGAGAGAGGGACATAGAGGGAGGGATAAAGAAAGAAGGAAAACATGTTGAAACCATTGCTGTCCTGGGAGCGTGGGAGGAAGTGTGAGATAAAAAGAGAAAGCGTGAAAGAGAAAGTGAGAAATGATGTCATAGAGACACAGACAGAGTTACGGAAAGAGGCAGAGAAAGAGAGGGAGAGAGGCAGAGACAGAGAAAGAGGGAGAGACAAAGAGAAAAGGAGAGAGAGGGAGTGACAGAGAGGGGAAGACAGATGGAGGGACAGAGAGAGAGGCAGAGACAGAGAGAGAAGGAGAGAGAGGGAGAGATAGAGAGGGCAAGACAGATGGAGAGACAGAGAGAGAGAGGCAGAGATAGAAGGAGAGAGAGGGAGAGATAGAGAGGGAAAGAGAGATGGAGAGACAGACAGAGAGACAGAGAGACAGAGAAATAGGCAGAGACATAGATAGAAGGAGAGTGAGGGAGACACTGAGAGGGAAAGACAGATGAGGGACAGAGAGAGAGCCAGAGGGAGTGACAGTGACAGAGATAGAAGGAGAGAGCGGTAGTGTCAGGGAGGGAAGACAGATGGAGGGACAGAGTGAAAGACAGAGAGCCAAGGAGAGAGATGGAGTGACAGGGAGGGTAGGACAGATGGAGGGAAAGAGAGAGAGACAGAGATCGGAGGAGATAGTGGGAGTGACAGAGGAAAAGACAGATGGAGGGACAGAGAGAGAGAGAAGGAGAGAGAGGGAGAGACAGAGAGAAGGAGAGAGAGGGAGTGAAAGTGGGTGGGGGGCAGCGATGGAGAGACAGATAGAGAGAAGTAGAGAGAGGTAGAGACAGAGAGGGAAAGACAGATGGAGAGACAGAGAGAGAGAGAGAGAGAGAGTCACAGATGGACGGAGATTCAGGGAGTGATAGGGAGGGAAAGACAGATGGAGGGACAAAGTGAGAGACAGAGAGAGAAGGAGAGAAATGGAGTGACAGGGAGGGAAGGACAGATGGATGGAAAGAGAGAGAGAGACAGAGATAGAAGGAGAGAGAGGGAGTAACAGAGAGGGAAAGACAGATGGAGGGACAGAGAGAGAGAAGGAGAGAGAGGGAGAGACAGAGAGAAGGAGAAAAAGAGTGACAGAGAGGGAAAGACAGATAGAGGAACAGAGAGAGAGAGACAGTGATCGAAGGAGAGAGAGGGAGTGACAGAAAGGGAAAGACAGATGGAGGGACATAGAGTGAGACAGAAAGAGAAGGAGAAGAGAGGGAGTGACAGAGAGGGAAAGACAGATGGAGGGACAGAGAGAGAGGCAGAGAGAGAGGCAGATACAGAGATAGAAGGAGAGAGAGGGATTGACGGGGGTGGGAGGGGGAGGTGGGAAGTTAGATGGAGAGACAGAGAGAGAGAGACGGAGAGACAGAGAGGGAAAGTCAGTTGGAGAGACAGAGAGAGAGAGGCGGAAATGCAAGGAGGGAGGGGGAGTGACAGCGAGGGAAAGACAGATGGAGGAACAGAGAGAGAGAGGCAGAGATGGAAGGACAGGGAGAGAGTGCCAGAGATGGAAAGACAGATGGAGGGACAGAGAGAAAGGCAGAGATAGAAGGAGAGAGAAGGAGAGTTAGGGAGGGAAAGACAGATGGAGGGACAGAGAGAGAGAGACAGCGAGAGAAGGAGAGAGAGGGAGTGACGGGGTTGAGCCTGTTGGTGTGACGGAGAGAGAGACAGAGAGAGAAGGAGAGAGAGGGAGAGACAGAGAGGGAACGACAGATGGAGAGACAGACGGAGAGAGAGGCAGAGTTGGAAGGCGAGAGAGGGTGTGACAGGGAGGGAAAGACAGATGGAGATACAGAGAGAGAGACAGAGATAAGTGAGGCAGGGAGGGACAGAGTGGGAAAGACTGATGGAGGGACAGAGAGAGAGACAGAGATAGAAGGAGAGAGAGGGAGTGTCAGGGAGAGAAAGACAGATGGAGGGACAGAGAGAGATAAAGATAGAAGGAGAGAGAGGGAGTGTCAGGGAGGGTAAGACAGATGGAAGGACAGAGGGAGAGAGACAGAGAGAGAAGGAGAGAGAGTGACTGACAGGAATGGAAGGACAGATGGAGGGATAGAGAGAGAAAGACAGAGATAGCAGGAGAGAGAGGAAGTGACAGAGAGGGAAAGACAGATGGAGGGACTGTGGGAGACAGAGAGAGAGAGAGAGAGAGAGAGAGACATAGATAGGAGGAGAGAGTGGGATAGAGAGGGAGGGAAAAAGTAATGAGGAAAAATGATTGAAACCATTGCTGTCCTGGGAGCGTGGGAGGAAGGGAGAGATGAAAAGAAAGAGAGACGGGGTAAGAGGAAGGGAGAAATTGTGTCATAGAGACACACACAATGGCAGAGAAAGAGAGGAAGAGAGGGAGAGACAGAAACAGAGAGAGAGAGGGGGAGAGACAGAGATAGAAGGAGAGAGAGGTAGTGACAGTGAGAGAAAGGCAGATGGAGGGGCAGAGAGAGAGAAGGAGAGAGATGGAGTGACAGGGAGGGAAAAACAGATGGAGGGAAAGACAGAGAGACAGAGTGGAATAGGCAGAAATAGAGAGGGAGACAGATATGTACAGAGGAAGATACAAAAACAGAGAGAGAGAAAGGCAGAGATGGTGTGAGAGAGACACCAATGGAGTCATGGACAGAGGCACTGAGAGAGAGAGAGAATAACAGACAGAGAGAGAGTTGAGAAAGAGAAAGAGAGACAGAAAAGAGAGATAGAGACACACAGAGAGAGGGAGCGGCTGTGAGAGAGCGAGAGAGAGAGAGAGAGACAATGATAGTGAAAGACAACGAGAGAGAGAGATGGGGGAGAGAGATTTCTACGGGGGAGAGCGAGAGATAAAGGGGGGAGAGAGAGATTGAGGGGGCAGACAGAGATAGAGGGGGGAGAGATAGAGCGGGGAGAGAGAGAAAGATGGGTGAGAGAGGAAAGAGGGAGAGAGGGAGATAGAGGGGTAAAGGGAGATAGAGGGGAAGAGGGAGATAGAGGGGGAGAGGCAGATAGAGGGGGAGAGAGAGAGGGGGCAGAGAGAGAGATGGGGAGAGAGAGAGAGGTGGAGAGGGAGAGGGGGAGAGGGAGAGAGAGGCATGAGGGAGAAAGAGGGGGAGAGGGAGCGAGAGGGGGAGAGGGAAGGAGAGGGGAGAAGGAGAGAGAGGGGGAGAGGAGAGAGAGGGGGAGAGTGAGATAGAGGGGAGAGTGAGATATAGGGGAGAGAGAGATACAGGGGAGAGGGAGATAGAGGGGGAGAAAGAGCCAGAGGGGAAGATGGAGATAGAAGGGAGAAAGGGATAGAGGGGGTAGAGACAGATAGAGGGAGAGAGTGAGATGGAGAGTGAGAATGCGATAGCGGGGGTGAGTGAGATGGAGGGGAGAGTGAGATAGAGGGGGTGAGGGAGACAGTGGGGGGAGAGGGAGATAGAGGGGGAGAGGGAGAGAGCGCGGGAGAGGGAGATAGAGGGGGATTGGGAGATGGGGGAGAGGGAGATAGAGGGGCAGAGGGAGATAGAGGGGCAGAGGGAGATAGAGTGGGAGAGGGAGATAGAGGGGGAGAGGGAGAGAGAGGGGAAGAGGGAGATAGAGGGGGAGAGGCAGATAGAGGGGGGAGAGACAGATAGAGAGAGAGAGTGAGATGGAGGTGGGGAGACAGAAAGTGGGGGAGAGTGAGATAGAGGGGTTAAGTGAGATAGAGGGGGAGAGTGAGATAGAGGTGGAGAGGGAGAGAGGGAGAGAACGCGGGAGAGGGAGATAGAGGGGATTGGGAGATGGGGGAGAGGGAGATAGAGGGGCAGAGGGAGATAGAGGGGCAGAGGGAGATAGAGTGGCAGAGGGAGATAGAGGGGGAGAGCGAGAGAGAGGGAAAGAGGGAGATAGAGGGGGAGAGGCAGATAGAGGGGGAGAGACAGATAGAGGGAGAGAGTGAGATGGAGGTGGGGAGACAGATGGAGGGGGAGAGTGAGATAGAGGGGGTAAGTGAGATAGAGGGGGAGAGTGAGATAGAGGTGGAGAGGGAGAGAGGGAGAGAGAGGGGGACGGAGATAGAGGAGGGAGAAAGAGATAGAGGGGAAGAGGGAGATAGAGGGGGAGAGGCAGATAGAGGGGGGAGAGACAGATAGAGGGGGAGAGTGATATGGAGGTGGGGAGACAGATAGAGGGGGAGAGTGAGATAGAGGGGGTAAGTGAGATAGAGGGGGAGAGTGAGATAGAGGGGGAGAGGGAGATAGAGGAGGCAGAGGGAGATAGAGGGGGAGTGAGAGACAGAGGGGGAGAGAGAGATAGAAGGTGGAGGCGGAGATAGACGGTGAGTGAGAGATGGGGAAGGGGGTGGTGAACCTGTGGAATTCTCTAACCGCAGAAGGCAGTGGAGGCCAAGTCATTAAATATATTCAAGGAGGAGAGAGATATATTTCTTAACGCCAAAGGGATCAAGGGCTATGGGGAGAAAGTGGGAACAGGGTACTGAATTAGACCATCGGTCATGATCTTTATTGAATGTAAGAGCAGCCCCGAGGGGCCGAATGGCCTGCTCCTTCTCCTATTTTCTATGTTTCTATGAGAGAGGCTGACTGAGAGAGGGAGAGATAGAGAGAGAGAAGGAGAAACAAAGAGAAAAGGAGAGATAGAGATGCAGAGAGGTGACCCTGAGATACTCTCTCACACACACAAACATGCAGACACAGACACACACATAAAGGGACACACAAAGACACACATACATAGACACACACACACACACAGACACACACACACACAGATTTTACAATCCACACTGATGACAGTACAAATGGCCAACAGAACCTCAGTAACAATCCCCAGTGTCTGCTCAGTCCTGTGAGAGACAGAGAGAGAGAGATAGGGAGTGACGGAGAGAGATAGTGGAAGAGGGAGGACAAAACAGCTTGTGGAGGAACTTTACATTTATTTGTGTTCCACAGATTTTATTAAAAGTTGAAAGGGACTGGACACTGAAAAAGCTGCCATCACACAACAACAACACTAAGAGACTTTAGAAGTGAGGGAAGGGGAGACACTTTACAATTTACACTGATGTCAGTAAAAATCCCCAAACACAACCTCAGTAACAATGTTTGATATTTTCAAACAGCAGGGAAAGAATTAAAGGTTTAAAGTTAACTAAGAGATGGCTAAAAGCATTGCTGCCCTGGGATTAACAAATCAATGGATTGGAAAAGTCAGGAAGGTCCTGTCCTGGGATCAACATATCAATGGACTGGAAGAGTCTGGAAGGTCCTGTCCTGGGATTAACATATCAATGACAGGCCCCCTTCCCCCGCCCCTGAGGCAGGAGATTGAGAGACAGCCCAACATGTCAGAGGATCAAGGGGTGGGGTTTGCAAATAGCGCACTCAGGATATAACTGGGAAGGAACATCTTGGTTCCAATCACAAAACCCACCTTTCAATCTCTCTCCAGAGAGAGTAGACACATTCCCCAGTCTGGTTCAGTGTGTGTGTCTGTGTATCTGTGTGTGTGTATGTGTGTGCTCTCTCGGTCTCAATCTGGTTTATAACTGTGATTTGATTGTATTTGAATATTGCTGATTGTCTGTGCAACTGAGAGAGGAAACCCTGGGCTCTTGCTATGCTATTTTGTTTCAAAATGTCCTCGCTTTGTATTTTAATCCACTTTTATCTCCTTCTTTCCCATAAGGAATTTTCATTCTGAAAACTGCACCGTGAAGGTGAAAAGGGGCAAAGTTTGGGACGAGGACAGGAGCTTCCTCTTGAGGGGACAGACTGAGGCCTTGTCCACAGGCTGCACCCAAAGGGCCCACGTGAGTTGTGTCTGTTTATTAGCCCGAGGTTCAATGTCCTCTCTTGGGCCCACCTCGCAAGAGTCTCTCTCTCTCGCTCTTTCCATCTGTCTCTCTGAATGAGAGCAACAGGAGGGAGAGAGACGCAGGACAGTGAGGGCAACATGGAGGGAATCAGAGGGGGAGAAGAGGGGTAGCTGGCTGTTATCAGAATGCTGTTTGTGTGATATTGCTGTGCACCAATGGCCTGCAGCTTTTCCAACTTTGCAACAGTGATGACGACTTTAAAAATTAACTCATTGAGGGTCAAAAGCTTGGAATTAAATCACATATGTGATAGTTTCTAAAAGCTTGTTATAATTCTGGAGCAATCCATAACCTTTGGGCAATGTTCTGAATCTTTACTGTTAAATAAGATGTACGGAGCTATTTTGTTTAACAATGCCTTTTAATCAATTTTCTCTCTCTCCCTCTTGCCGACAAGAAAATCATTCTGAAAACTGCATGGTGAAGATGAAAGGGGGAAAGTCTGGGACGAGGAATCCTTGGACAGGAGCTTTCTCCTGAGGGGACGGACTGAGGCCTTGTCCACAGGCTGCACCCAAAGGTCCCACGTGAGTTGGCCTGTTTATTATACCGATGTTTAGTTTCCTCTCTGGGGCCCCGGGTTAACTAGTTCCTGTCGGATTGGGGCCCTGGAGTTTTAAACAGGTTGAAAGCCTGGGGTTAAAGGAGCAGCCCCAGGAGGGAGTCCCATTTGCACTTGCTCCATCCAGCCCTGTCTGTGAGGTTTGCTGATGTTTTGGGCAATGCTTCGTGAACTTACTGAAATAAGATGCATGGTGCCCATTTTAATTCATTTTACTGTAGTTGTTAGGTTAGCTTTCTCTCTGTCTCTGCATTCTTTCCCTGTGTCTCTATCTCCCCCCATGCCTTCTCTTCTCTGTCTCGGTTTCACACGCTCCTTCTCCATTTAAACCTTTAATTTAAAAAAAACATACCATGCACAGCAATGTGATTTGTCGTTATTTGAAATGGTGAGACAGAATCAACAGTTTGTTCCCAGTTTAAAGATGGAGTTTCACCCTTTCTTGGGACTGAAATCTGGCTATTATCACATTGCTGCTTGTGGGATCTTGCTGTGCATCTAGTGGCCTGCAGCATTACCTACATGACAACAATGAGGACACCTTAAAAATTCAGCTTCCTAAGGTTCTGAGTGTGGATTTCTCTGTGTTTTCACAAGGATTTTGCAACAATTACAAGAGCTGAACGTGAAGCTGTATAAAGGCTTGATATAAGTACAAAGATGGAGTTATATCAAGCCTTTATACAGCTTCACGTTCAGCTCTTGTAATTGTTGTAAAATTCTTGTGAAAACACAGAGAAATCCAGACTCAGACCCTCAGGAAGCTGAATTTTTAAGTTGTCCTCATTGTTGTCATGTCGGTAATGCTGCAGGCCACTAGATGCACAGCAAGATCCTACAAGCAGCAATGTGATAATAGCCAGATTTCAGAAAATGCCAAAGTTTAAAGATGGAGTTTGGCATTTTCTGAGGACTGTGATGGAATATCTGGCTGTTATCACCTTGTGGGATCCTACTGTGCTTACATTCCCTGCAGTAATTCCGACATTACAGCACCGAGGCAGAAACAGAAGGAGAGATAAAGAGGGAGAGGGAGAAACAGCTGGAGGTGGCAGGTTAAACGGAGAGAGAAAGAGAGAGAGTGAGAGACAGGCATAGTGTGGGTGAGGGAGGGAAGGCAGAGAAAGATGGAAAAAGACAGAGAGTGAGAGAGAGAAAGAAATCCACAATAAAATCCTTGGTTAACTGAATTTTGAAGTTTCACCATTGCTGGAATCTTGCTGTGCACAGCTTGCGTGCAGAATTCCCTGCATTGTAACAGTGACTACATTTTAGAAGTGAATTCATTGTGTGTAAAGCTCTCCTGAAGACCTGGAATTAAAGTCCTGAGCTTGAAGCCTGTATAATTCCCGAATAAACCTGGTGTTTTGGGCAGTGCCGTGAATTTAAGGGTGAAATGAAATGTGCAGCAGCCATTTGAATTGAGAGTGGTGTTCTGAGAGTGGATTTTTCTGTCTCTCTCTCTCCATCTGTCCCTCTTAATGAGAGTAACAGGAGGGAGAGAGACGCAGGAGATTGAGGGAAATATGGAGGGAATGAGAGGGGTTGCCAGTTGTTGTCACCCTGCTGCTTGTGGGATCTTGCTCTGCACAAATGGCTCGGTCCCAGTTTAAAGAGGGAGTTTCGCCCTTTCTGGGGACTGAGGGGAAATCTGGCAATTGTCACATTACTGCTTGAGGGATCTTACTGAGCATCTAGTGCCCTGCAGCATTTCCTACATTCCAACAATGAGTACACTTTAAAATTCATCTACCTGAGGGTCTGAGTGTGGATTTCTCGGTGTTTTCTCTCCATCTTCCTCTGCTTTGCTTTCCCCCTGCACTCTCTCTATTTTAACCATTGATCAACAGGAGCCACAATGTGACGTGTGGTTATTTTAAACGGTGACAGAAACACTTCAGAGGACGTTTCAATCCAGACTAAATCCCAGATCTGGAGAAAAAGAAACAGATGTGGACAGGGTGTGGGGTGGGAGCAGGAGAAAGACAGGTAGAGGGGTGTTTGAGATTTTCAAACTGCAGGAATGTTCTTCCCTCTGGGATCTCTAAACTTACATCACTAAAACAGGTTGCCTGCATATTGTCATATTGCTGCCTCTGGGATCTTGCTGTGCACAGATTGCCTGCAGGTTTCCTGCATTGAAACATCGAGGACCACTTTCAAAATTAATTCATTGAGTGTCAACTGCTCCTGAGGGGAACATGAAGCTGTCTCAAGGCTTGTTATATGTTTATAGATGGAGTTTGGCATTTTCTGAGGACTGTAATGGGATATCTGGCTATGATCACATTGTGGGATCCTGCTGTGCATACATTCCCTTCATCAATTCCTACATTACAACATTGAGGCAGAAACAGATGGAGAGAAAAAGAGGGCGAGTGAGAAACAGCTGGAGGCGGCAGGTTAAACCCAGAGAGAGAGAGAGAGAGAGTAATCCAAACTCAAAACCTTGGTGGACTGAATGTTGAAGTGTCACCATTGCTGGGCTCTTGCTGTGCGCAGCTTGACTGCAGAATTCCCTGCATTGTAACAGTGACTGCATGTTAGAAGTGAATTCATTGTGTGTAAAGCTCTCCTGAAAGCCTGGAATTAAAGTCCTGAGCTTGGAGCCGGTATAATTCCCCAATAATGCTGGTGTTTTGGGCAGTGCTGTGAATTTGAGGGCGAAATGAAATTGTGGGATCTTGCTGTGTACAAATGGCATGCAGTGTTTCCAACATTGCAATAGTGACGAGCACTTAAACAGTTCACTGAGTGTCAAATGTTCCCGATTCAAACAATTCATTTTACTAAATTTCTGAGTTTCGATTTCTCTCTCTGTCTCTCTCCAGCTTTCTTTCCCTTTCTCTCTCTATTTAAACATTTAATAGTTAAAAACACACACAGCTGTGTGATTTGCTGTTGTTTTAAATGGTGAGACAGAAATATTCCATAGCTATTTTCAGTCAACATTACATTTGAGAAAGAGGGACAAAAACAGATCTGGACAGACAGAGAGAGAGAGACAGGGGGTCAAGTGAGATAGGGACAGAGAGAACGGTACAGAGACAGATAGACACACACACACAGTGGTGGAGGTTGCTTTCTCAAACCCTTTATCCTTCGGTTTATAACTGTGATTTATCTCTATTTGGGTGTTGCTGAGAGAGTGTCTGTGTAACCGAGGGCAATTCCTGGGCTCTTGCTGTGCTATTTTGTTTAACATTGCCTTTTAATCAATTTTCTCTCTTTGCCTCTTGCCTTCAGGAATTTTCATTCTGAAAACTGTATGGTGAAGATGAAAAGAGGGAAAGTCTGGGACGAGGAATCCTTGGACAGGAGCTTCCTCCAGAGGGGACGGACTGAGGCCTTGTCCACAGGCTGCACCCAAAGGGCCCATGTGAGTTGTGTCGATTTATTAGCTTGAGGTTTAATTTCCTCTCGTGGGCCCTGGGTTAACCAGTTCCTGTCGGATTGGGGCCCTGTTTAAAATAGGTTGAAAGCCTGGGATTAAAGGAGCAGCCCCAGGAAGGAGTCCCATTTGCCACTTGCTCCTTGCAGCCCTATCTGAGGTTTGCTGCTGTTTTGGGCAATGCTATGAAGCTAACAGTTAAATAAGATGCACGGTGCCCATTTTAATTCATTTTACTGTAGTTATGAGGTTATCTTTCTCTCTGTCTCCACATTCTGTCCCTGTGTCTCTATCTCCACCCCATGCTTTCTCTTCTCTGACTCTATTTCACACTCGCCTTCTCCATTTAAACCTTCAATAAATAAAAAAACATGCCACACACAGCAATGTGATTCGTCATTATTTGTAATGGTGAGACGGAATCAGCAGCTTGTTCCCAGTTTAAAGAGGGATTCGCCCTTTCTGGGGACTGAAATCTGGCTATTATCACATTGCTACTTGTGGGATCTTACGGTGCATCTAGTGCCCTGAAGCATTTCGTTCATGACAACAGTTTAAAATTCAGCTTCCTAAGGGTCTGAGTGTGGATTTCTCTGTGTTTTTCCAAGAACGTTACAATAATTACAAGAGCTTAACATGAAGCTGAATCAAGACTTGTTAATCGTTTAACGATGGAGTTTAGCATTTTCTGAGGACTGTGATGGGATATTTGGCTATGATCACATTGTGGGATCCTTCTGTGCATACATTCCCTGCATCAATTCCTACATCCAACACAGGCTGAAACAGATGGAGAGAAAAAGAGGGACAGTGTGAAACAGCTTGAGGTGGCAGGTTAAACGCAGAGAGAGAGAGAGAGAAACAGGCGGAGTGTGTGTGAGGCAGGGAAGGCAGAGAAAGATGGAGAAAGACAGAGAGAGAGAAATCCACACTCAGAATTTAGTTACACTGAATATTGAAGTGTCACCATTGCGAGAATGCTGCTGTGCACTAAAAACAGATTATCTGCATCTTTGCATTATCTGAAGGCCTGGAATTAATGTCCTGAGATTGAAGCCGGTATAATTCCTGAGTAATTATGGTGTCTTGGGCAGTGCCGTGAATTTGAGGGTGAAATGAAATAGTGGGATCTTGCTGTGCACAAATGGCACACAGTGTTTCCAACATTGCCGACCACTTTAAAAATTAATTCATTGAGTGTCAAATACTTCTCTGAATCAGCAATGAAATGGTTGAAATGTGAAGGTTTGGAAAGGCTTGTTCTCATTCCCGAAAAATGCCAGTGTTTTAGGCTGTGGGCTGAATTTGAGAGTGAAATCTAACACCTGGGGACCATTTGAATTCAGATTTTCAGTAATGGGAATGTGGATTTCTCTGTCTATTCTACGGGAGAGGGGATGGGTGTCAATAGTGTTGTGTGTTTTTACAATGAGGCAAAAACAGATGCAGAGACACACAGAGAAATAGCTCTTGCTGTGTTTTATTTACGTTCAAAAATGCTTTGCTTTGTTTGAATCAATTTTATTTCTCTTATTCCCATGGAGAATCTTTTTGGAAGCTGCAGCTATGATGAAGCAGAGGGAGAATCTTTTGACCACGTGGAATTGACAGACAAGAGCTTTAACCAAGGAGGGAACATAATAATAAATATATGTTTGTCATCGTCAATTTCATTTCTAGATACAGAAAAGAAAACTGTGTGTGTTTTCGAGGCTGATAGAAAAACGAAGTGCTGGAAATGTTGGTTTTTATTTCAGCTCTCCAGCATCTGCAGTATTTTGATTTTGTATTTTCGTGGGTCTGTGGACTTTCTACCACAAGGGAGGGGGTTGGAGGGCGTTCCGTAGGGAATAGTTTGGGAAGCACTGCTCCAGAGCAGTCAATGTCATCCCTAGATTTCCCTCTCTCCATCTCTTGCTGCAACTTGTTCCCTGCACCTTCCTCCTTGTTCCTAGCTCTGTTTTTGCACATCTTTAAATCCCTATCTCTGTATCTCTCAACATCCTCTCTACCTCTGCCCCTCTCTACAGTCTTTATCTGTCTCTCTCTCAGTCCATTTCTTCTCTCACTCACTTAACAATGCCTGAATCTTTCCATCTCTGCTCCTCCTTTCCTGCAAGATTATCTCTGCATTTCCCCCATCCCAGGACACCCCTCTCTATTCTTTAAACGCATCTTACTTTGTATCTCTGCCCCTCCACCTCTTTCTGTCTCTGCATCTCTCTCTTGGTCTGCGATCTTTCTCAATATGTACATCTCTGTGTATGTCTCCATTTCTCTCTCTCTCTGCCCTTCTCGGTATTTCTGACCCTCTGTTCTCAGTTTCTCTCACTGGTTTCGGACTCCCTGCATCTCATTCTCCAGCTCACTTTCCATTTATTTCTCTCTCTCTCTGTTCTGTCCTCATCCCGGGATCTGTTTTCTGTGTCTCTGTCCCTCTGTCTGGGGGTGGATTTGAACTCGTTGCCTTGGTGTTGTACAGGGTGATTGCGAAGTACATCCTGCTTTCCATCTCTGCCCAGTTTTGCTCCCATTGAGGTAAAAACAGGGGAGAGATGCTGAACGGATAGCCGATTCACAACCACCGTCCTCCCCTCCACCCTGCTTTGCACCATTGGCACCAAGTCCGAGTCCAGCCCAGTATTTCTTTGACTCTCTGTGTATCTGCTCCCGTACTGTCTCTGCCTGTCTCCTTGTGGCCCGATTGGGGGATGGGAAAGATCAGCCATGATCTAACATGGGTGGGACAGGCTCAAAGGGCTGAATAGCCTCCTCCCGTCCCTGTGCCATTCAGTGTGTGTGTGTTTGTGTGTGTCTCCATCTGTTTGATTTCCTGAAGCCGATGGGGAGAACGGGTGAAACACCTTTCGGCAGAGAGGGATGTGTCTGGGGCTGGGATCTTCCTGTGCTCAGAATGCCAGTTAGCCTCGGAAGGTCCTTGCTCTATGCCCGGCGCTGTGTTTGGCCGGACAGGAGTTAAAGGTGCCGAGGGTCTGGGAGCCAGTTGATGGAATTCCAGTGGCTTATCCATATCAGGATTTAAAGTGAATGAAAGATTGTCGGGAGACGGAGCCAAACCCAGGAAAGTGATGAAGGTGGGAATAACACGGTGGGTGGGGGGGGGGGGGAAGGGGGCTGTTCATGGGGGAGATGATACAGGGTGGAAATTAGTAAACGAGGCTTTTACAGGACAGGTTGGGTATTTCGAAAGATGGAGTGTTTACAGTGGAGGGCAGGGAGAAGAATTAGATTGGGGTCAGTTAATGGGGGGTATTTGGATGGGAGTCTGCTCCTGGGGGTATTTAGATGGGGGTCTGTTCACAGAGGGGGGGTATTTAGATGGTGGTCTGTTCCTGGGGGGGGGGGGTGGTGGTATTTAGATGGGGGTCTTTTACCGGGGGGTATTTAGATGGGATTTTGTTCCCGGGGGGTTATTCAGATGGGAGTTTGTTCCCGGGGGGTTATTCAGATGGCAGTTTGTTCCCGGGGGGTTATTCAGATGGCAGTTTGTTCCCGGGGGTATTTAGATGGGAGTTTGTTCGCGGGTAAGGTATTCAGATGGGATTCTGTTTCCGGGGTGTATTTAGATGGATTGTCTTGTAACTAAAATCTTCTGCACTTCCGGGGTCCGTATCCATCTATTCCCATCTGATTCATGTATTTGTCAAGATGACTCTTAAACGTCGCTATCTTACCTGCTTCCACCACCTCTGACGGCCGCAAGTTCCAGGCACTCACCACCCTCTGTATAAAGACCTTGCCTCGCACATCCCCTCTAAACTTTGTCTCTCTCACCTTAAACCTATGTCCCCCAGTAACTGACTCTTCCACCCTGGGAAAACGCTTCTGACTATCCACTCTGTCCATGATGCTCATAACTTTGTAAACCTCTATCATGTCGCCCCTCCACCTGCGTCGTTCCAGTGAAAACAATCCGAGTTTATCCAACCTCTCCTCATAGCTAATGCCCTCCAGACCAGGCAACATCCTGGTAAACCTCCTCTGTACCCTCTCCAAAGCCTCCACGTCCTTCTGGCAGTGTGGCGTCCGGAATTGCACGCAATATTCTAAGTGTGGCCTAACTAAGGTTCTGTACAGCTGCAACATGACTTGCCAATTTTTATACCCTATGCCCCGACCGATGAAGGCAAGCATGGCGTATGCCTTCTTGAATACCTTATCCACCTGCGTTGCCACTTTCAGTGACCTGTGGACCCATAAGCCCAGATCTCTCTGGCTATCAATACTCCGAAGGGTTCTGCCATTTACTGTATACCTTCCACCTGCATTGGACGTTCCAAAATGCATTACCTCACATTTGTCCGGATTAAAGTCCATTTGCCATTTCTCCACCCAAGGCTCCAACCGATCTATATCCTGCTGTATCCTCTGACAATCCTCATCAATACCCGCATATCCACCAACCTTTGTGCTGTCCGCAAACTTACTCATCAGACCAGCTGCATTTTCCTCCAAATCATTTATAAAAACTAGAAACAGCAAAGGTCCCAGCACTGATCCCTGCGGAACACCACTAGTCACATCCCTCCATTCAGAAAAACACCCATCTACTGATACCTTCTGTCTTCTATGACCCAGCCAGTTCTGTATCCATCTTGCCAGCTCACCTCTGATCCCGTGTGACTTCACCTTTTGTACCAGTCTGCCATGCGGGACCTTGTCAAAGGCCTTATTAAGTCCATATAGATAACATCCACTGCCCTTCTTTCATCAATTATCTTCGCCACTTCCTCAAAAAACTCAATCAAATTAGTAAGGCACGACCTCCCCTTCACAAAACCATGCTGTCTCTCGCTAATAAGTTCGTTTGTTTCCAAATGGGAGTAAATCCTGTCCCGAATAGTCGTCTCTAGTAGTTTCCCTACCACTGACGTAAGGCTCAAAGACCTATAATTCCCTGGATTATCCTTGCTACCCTTCTGAAACAAAGGCACAACATTGGCTATTCTCCTGTCCTCTGGGACCTCACCTGTAGCCAATGAGGATGCAAAGATTTCTGTTAAAGCCCCAGAAATTTCTTCCCTTGCCTCCCTCAGTATTCTAGGGTAGATCCCATCAGGCCCTGGGGACTTATCTACCTTAAAGCTTTGCAAGACACCCAACACATCCTCCTTTTTTGATAATGAGGTGACTGAGACTATCTGCACTCCCTTCCCTAGGCTCATCATCCACCAAGTCCTTCTCTTTGGTGAATACTGATGCAAAGTACTCATTTAGCACCTCGCCCATTTCCTCTGGCTCCACACATAGATTCCCATCTCTGTCCTTGAGTGGGCCAACCATTTCCCTGGTTACCCTCTTGCTCTTTATATATGTATATAAAGCCTTGGGATTTTCCTTAATCCTGTTTGCCAATGCCTTTCATGACCCCTTTTAGCCATCCTAACTCCTTTCTTAAGATCCTTCCTATTGTCTTTATACTCCTCAAGTGCTTCATCTGTTCCTAGCCTTCCAGCCCTTACAAATGCTTCCTTTTTCTTTCTGACTAGGCTCACAATATCCCGTGTTATCCAAGCTTCCCAAAACTTGCCAAACTTGTCTTTCTTCCTCACAGGAACATGCAGTTCCTGCATTCTAATCAGCTGACGTTTGAAAGACTCCCACATGTCAGATGTTGATTTACCATCAAACAACAGCCCCCAATCTAAATTCTTCAGTTCCTGCCTAATATTGTTATAATTAACCTTCCCCCAGTTTAGCACCTTCACCGGAGGACTACTCTTATCCTTATACACAAGTACCTTAAAACATATGGAATTATGGCCACTGCTCCCGAAATGCTCGCCCACTGAAACTTCGACCACCTGGACGGGCTCATTCCTCAATACCAGGTCCAGAATGCCCCCATACCTAGTTGGACTATCTACA
Organism: Heterodontus francisci; assembly: GCF_036365525.1. Lineage (NCBI taxonomy): Eukaryota > Metazoa > Chordata > Chondrichthyes > Heterodontiformes > Heterodontidae > Heterodontus > Heterodontus francisci. Next base: position 360,381 of record NW_027141501.1, on the reverse strand, counting down.
TACTGTTTCAACAAGCCCTCCTGGATGCTCCTCACAAATTCTGCCCCATCCAAGCACCTAGTACTAAGTGAGTCCCAGTCAATATCGGGGAAGCTAAAATCACCCACCACTTCAACTCTGTTACCTTTACATCTTTCCAAAATCTGTCTAAATATCTGCTCCTCTACCTCCCGCTGGCTGTTGGGAGGCCTGTAGTAAACCCCCAACATCGTGACTGCACCCTTCCTATTCCTGAACTCCACCCATATTGCCTCGCTGCATGAGCTCTCAGAGGTGTCCTCCCACAGTACAGCTTTGATATTCTCCTTGACCAGTAATGCAACTCCCCCACCATTTTACATCCCCCTCTATCCCGCCTGAAGCTTCTAAAGGCTGGAACAGTGAGCTGCCAATCCTGCCCTTCCCTCAACTAAGTCTCTGTAATAGCAACAACATCATATTTCCAATTACTAATCCAAGATCTAAGTTCATCTGCCTTACCTGTTATACTTCTCGCATTGAAACAAATGCACTTCAGACCACCAGTCCCGCTGTCCTCAGCAACATCTCCCAGCCTGCTCTTCCTCTTAGACCTACTTTCCTTCTTTACTATGTCCTCCTCATTTATTTCACTAGCTGTCCTACTGCTCTGGTTCCCACCCCCCTGCCACACTAGTTTAAACCCTGCCGAGTGACGCTAGCAAACCTTGCAGCCAGGATAGTGCCCTTCCAGTTTAGATGCAACCCGCCCTTCTTGTACAGGTCCCATCTGTCCCTGATGAGAGCCCAATGGCCAGATATCTGAAACCCTCCGTTCCACACCAGCTGCTCAGCCACGTGCTTAGCTGCACTATCTTCCTATTTCGAGCCTCACTGGCACGTGGCACAGGGAGTAATCCAGAGATTACAACCCGAGAGGTCCGGTTTTGTAATTTACTACCTAACTCCCTTAACTCCCCCTGCAGGACCTCAGATGGGACTTAGATGGGAGTCTGCTCCCGGGGGGTATTTAGATGGGAGTCTGTTCCCGGGTTTATTTAGATGGGAGTCTGTTCTGGGGGGGCGGTATTTAGATGGGAGTTTGTTCCCGGGCGGGGGGTATTTAGATGGTAGTCTGTTCCCAGGGGTAATTAGATGGGAGTCTGTCCTTGCGGGGGGGGGTGGGGTTTTTCGATGGGTTGTCATGTAACAGAGGGAAGGGGATAATTAGATGGGGGTCTGTTGACAATGAGGGTATTAGATGGGGGTCAGTTAACAGGAGATATCAGATAGGGGTCTGCAGACCATGATTATTGAGATTGGGGGGATGTTTTCTGTTGGGGGGGGAAATATTTCAGGGGAAAAGAATTGCGTGGTGGATAAAAATTGCGGTGGGGGGAAATTGCAGGGGGGGAAAAATTGCGGGGGGGATAAACAGAAGGGGGGAATAAATTGCAGGGGGTGGATCAATTGCAGGAGGGGGAAATAAATTGCGGGGAGGGAATATATTGAAGGGGGAATAAATTGCAGGGGGGATAAATTGCGGGGGTGGGAATAAATTGCATGGGGGAATAAATTGCGGGGAGGGAATACATTGAAGGGGGAATAAATTGCAGGGGGGATAAATTGCGGGGGGGATAAATTGCAGGGGGGAATAAATTGCGGAGGGGAATAAATTGCGGGCAGGGAATACATTGCAGGGGGTGAATGAATTGCGGGGGGGAATAAATTTCGCGGGGTGCAGAATAAATTGCAGGGGGGAATAAGTTGCAGGGGGGATAAATTGCGCTGGGGGATAAATTGCGCGGGGGGATAGGGTCAGAAAACGTCGGAAAGAGAGAAAGAGAAATGATAGAAAGAGAAATAGAGAAGGCAGAAAGAGACAAGGAAGGAGAGAAAAAGAAAGAGAGAAATGATAGAAAGAGACAGAGAAAAAGAGAGAAAAGATAGAAAGAGACAATAAAGAGAGAGAGAAAAAGAGACAAAAAGAGTGAAAGAAAGAGAGAAAAGATAGAAAAAGAAAGAGAGAAGATGGAAATAGAAAGAGAGAAGATAGAAAATATAGAAAGAGACAGAAACAGAATAGAGAGAGAAAGTCAGAGAAATAGAGAAAAGACAGAGAGGCCAAAATAGAGAACAGACAGAAAAAGTCAGAAATAGAAAAAGGACAGAAAGAGAGAGAAAAAGAGGAAAAAGGTGGAGGGAAAGAACAGAGACACCATCAAATTGCAGGCACCAAAGAGACAGACAGAAAGCCAGTGAGAAAGGCACAGAGAATCACAGAGAGATAGAGAGGACAGAGAAAGCCATTGATACAGAAAGATGCACAATCACTCAGAGAGAAAGAGAAACACAACGTGAGGGAGAGAGAGAGAGATGGAGGAACACAGAGAGGGAGAAAAACAGAGAGAGTGAGATTGAGGAACAGAGAGAGAGTGAAACAGAGACAGAAAAACAAAGTGAGGGAGAGAGATTGAGAAATAGAGAGAATGAGAGCGATTCAGTGCGAGAGAGATTGAGTGAGAAAGATTCAGAGAGAGAGAGATTGAGTGAGAGAGAGATTGAGTGCGAGAGCGATTGAGTGCGAGAGAGATTCAGAGAGAGAGAGATTGAGTGAGAGAGAGATTGAGTGCGAGAGCGATTGAGTGCGAGAGAGATTGAGTGTGAGAGAGATTGAGTGCGAGAGAGATTGAGTGCGAGAGAGATTCAGCAAGAGAGAGATTAAGAGAGAGGTTCAGTGAAAGAGAGATTCAGTGAAAGAGAGATTCAGTGCGAGAGAGATTCAGTGAGAGAGACTGAATGAAAGAGATTGAGTCAGAAGGAGCGAGAAAGTCAGAGAGACAATAAAGATGTGATACACACCATCCCACACGGTCTGCACTCCATCGTTAGACTCTAAATCCTTCCCTCCATCAGCTCGTCCATGGGGGAAAAGATCCTGGAGAGGGGCATTGGGGTGGGATTTGGAGACAAGCGTCAGGACTGGGACAGAGGGAGCGGGGGATTCAGACTGGACTCTCTCACACACACACGCTGTAATCAGCTTGCAATTCACGTGGGCACAGAGACACAGAAACTGAGACACAGAAACTCACCTTCACAAACCAGCCGCATGGAAAGAAAGAATGGAGGCTGATGTCCTAATATATCCCAGAACCTGTCACTCAAAACAGACAGTCCACCCCAAATGCAGCTTATCCAACCAGCTCTCAGCTTCCTCCATCTGGACACTCCCTCCCAGGTATGGGACAGTCCAAGGTGAGTCTCTGTGTAAACAGCGAATGGGGGAGAGAGGGATATTCCAGCCATATCCCAAATGGACCATTCCAGACAGAAACCTGTCTGTCTCTCTCTCTCTGCCTCCCTCCCCCAAAACCCTCAATAACAGAGCAGAAAAGCTGCAGTAATTTTAAACCTGGAGGGACCGGTTTGGATAATGGCCATTTAACACTCATTGTATTAAATGTCTTTCACTATTCACCTCCAGTTAACATAAAGTACAGAAAATGACTCACTGCAATTACCTTGAAATTGTGACAAAGAGTTATTGCTGGAGAGGCCTGTTTGACTGCAGTATAAACAGGTAGTTTTTATTCGGTTTTCCATTTCCACTGTGTGACAAAGAGTGAAACTGGAGACAGATTAATGAGGCAGCCAAGAGAACTTTTATAACCAGTGACATTTCACACAACAATTCGTACCCATATTTACAGTTATAATTGTCAATGATTCTTTGTACTTTATTTGCTGCTGCTGTATTTATGCATTAGCCTGTAATCAATCGAAAAAACCTTATGAACATTCAACGGTTTAATGTTACAAGGGTTTACAAAGCTGGGAAATGGCCATTTAGCACAAATGGTATTAAAGATCTTCCACTTTTCACCTCCAGTTTATATAAAGTTCAGCAATAAAGACCTCCACATACTGACAAAGAGTTTTTACTGCTGCAACAAAGTGTCACTTGTTTCCATTTGCTTCCTGACTGTTTCTTTCCTCTGCTCTCCTGGGGGATTCAGAGGGATTTTTGTTCATTGTTTGTCCACATTCAGGAGGATCCAGCTCCTCTGCGGTTGCTGTCCTGAAGAAATTAATTGTATTGTATTCAAAATCTTTCCCTCAGTTTGGACATATGAGGAGAGACTGTTTGCACTAGTAGAGGGGTGAAACAAATAGGCAGGGAGTTGCTGTGGTCTGGAATTCAGTGTCTGACAGGTTTCTGAAAGCAGATTCAATATTAACTTTCAAAATACAATCGGATTAAAACTTCAATTTCTCTGAATTATAGTAGAGCAGATACCAGCATCGAGAAGTGAAAGCGAGACAGAGATGCCATAACCATAGTGATGAAGAATTCAACGCAACTTATACAGAGAGTTTTTATTTGAAAATTATTGAGTTTAATTTGATGCTGTTGTTTTATTTATACATTACCTTTAATCATTGAAAATAATTTTCCAAACAGTACAGAGTTCAATGTTACAAGTGTGTACATAGTAGTAAAATAGCCATTTTACACAAACTGTATTGAAATTATTTTATTGAGCATCTCAAGTTTACAGAAAGTAAATTCCTCAAACTTGTAAAAACTTTCAAACATTCAGTAACACAGAATCTCTATCAGCAATGGCTCAGCATCTCCATCTCCTGGTGTCCCTCTCTCACCATCTCCATCTGCTGGTGTCCCTGTATCATTGAAGTTACTGTCCCCTCTCACAATCACCATCTGCTGGTGACCCTGTCTCACTGAAGTTACTGTCCCCCTCTCACCATCGCCATCTGCTGGTGCCCCAGCCTCACTGCAGTTGCTGCCCGCGCTCACCATCTCCATCTGCTGGTGTCCCTGCCTCACTGCAGTTACTGTCCCTCTCACCACCTCACAATCCCTGCGATTTGCAGCTTTGTCCACTGGCTGCGGTTGTTGACAAAGCACCGACTAGGTGGCGCTGTACTGGCATATGCGCAAATGTCGCCTGTTCCACTTCAACGTCAGGGTCTGCCCACGTTCAGGCAGCTGCCAGGACTAAAGATGGCGCCTGTCATATAATCACAAAGGCGGGTGGAGGGTGAGAGGTGGAGCGGGGGTGGGGGTAGGGGGAATGGGATTTAGTTCCAGTCTTTGAAACCCTTCAGGTCTTTCTATAGAACATTACAGCGCAGTACAGGCCCTTCGGCCCTCGATGTTGCGCCGACCTGTGAAACCATCTGACCTACACTATTCCATTTTCATCCATACGTCTATCCAATGACCACTTAAATGCCCTTAAAGTTTCCGAATCTACTACTGCTGCAGGCAGGGCGTTCCACGCCCTTACTACTCTCTGAGTAAAGAAACTACCTCTCACATCTGTCCTATATCTATCACCCCTCAACTTGAAGCTATGTCCCCTCGTGTTTGCCATCACCATCCGAGGAAAAAGACGCTCACTATCCACCCTATCTAACCCTCTGATTATCTTATATGTCTCTATTAAGTCACCTCTCCACCTCCTTCTCTCCAACGAAAACAACCTCAAGTCCTCGTAACCTTTCCTCGTAAGACCTTCCCTCCATACCAGGCAACATCCTAGTAAATCTCCTCCGCACCCTTTCCATAGCTTCCACATCCTTCCTATAATGCGGTGACCAGAACTGCACGCAAAACTCCAGGTGCGGTCTCACCAGAGTTTTGTACAGCTGCAGCATGACCTCGTGGCTCCGAAACTCGAACCCCCTACTAATAAAAGCTAACACACCATATGCCTTCTTAACAGCCCTATTAACCTGGGTAGCAACCTTCAGGGATTTATGCACCTGGACACCAAGATCTCTCTGTTCATCTACACTACCAAGAATCTTCCCATTAGCCCAGTACTCTGCATTCCTGTTACTCCTTCCAAAGTGAATCACCTCACACTTTTCCGCATTAAACTCCATTAGCCATCTCTCAGCCCAGCTCTGCAGCCTATCTATGTCCCTCTGTACCCTACAACATACTTCGGCACTATCCACAACTCCACGGACCTTAGTGTCATCTGCAAATTTACTAACCCACCCTTCTACACCCTCTTCCAGGTCATTTATAAAAATGACAAACAGCAGTGGCCCCAAAACAGATCCTTGCGGTACACCACTAGTAACTAAACTCCAGGATGAACATTTGCCATCAACCACCACCCTCTGTCTTCTTTCAGCTAGCCAATTTCTGATCCAAAGCTCTAAATCACCTTCAACCCCATACTTCCGTATTTTCTGCAATAGCCTACCGTGGGGAACCTTATCAAACGCCTTACTGAAATCCATATACACCACAGCCACTGCTTTACCCTCATCCACCTGTTTGGTCACCTTCTCGAAAAACTCAATAAGGTTTGTGAGGCACGACCTACCCGTCACAAAACCGTGCTGACTATCTCAAATGAACTTATTCTTTTCAAGATGATTATAAATCCTGTCTCTTATAACCTTTTCCAACATTTTACCCACAACCGAAGTAAGGCTCACAGGTCTATAATTACCAGGGCTGTCTCCACTCCCCTTCTTGAACAAGGGGACAACATTTGCCATCCTCCAGTCTTCCGGCACTATTCCTGTCGACAATGACGACATAAAGATCAAGGGCAAAGGCTCTGCAATCTCCTCCCTAGCTTCCCAGAGAATCCTAGGATAAATCCCATCTGGCCCAGGGGACTTATCTATTTTCACACTTACCAAAATTGATAACACCTCCTCATTGTGAACCTCAATCCCATCTAGCCTAGTAGCCTGAATCTCAGTATTCTCAACAACATTTGCTTTCTCTACTGTAAATACTGACGCAAAATATTCATTTAACACTTCCCCTATCTCCTCTGATTCCACACACAACTTCCCACTACTATCCTTGATTGGCCCTAACCTATCTCTAGTCATTCTTTTATTCCTGATATACCTATAGAAAGCCTTAGGGATTTCCCTGATTCTATCCACCAATGACTTCTCGTGTCCTCTCCTTGCTCTTCTTAGCTCTCCCTTTAGATCCTTCCTGGCTAGCTTGTAGCTCTCAAGCGCCCTAACTGAGCCTTCACGTCTCATCCTAACAGAAGCCTTCTTCTTCCTCTTGACAAGCGCTTCAACGTCTTTAGTAAACCACGGCTCCCTCGCTCGACAACTTCCTCCCTGCCTCACAGGTACATACTTATCAAGGACACACAGTAGCTGCTCCTTGAATAAGCTCCACATTTCGATTGTTCCCATCCCCTGCAGTTTCCTTGCCCATCCTCCGCATCCTAAATCTTGCCTAATCGCATCGTAAATTCCTTTCCCCCAGCTATAATTCTTGCCCTGCGCTATATACATGTCCCTGCCCATCACGAAGGTAAACCTAACCGAATTGTGATCACTATCACCAAAGTGCTCACCTACATCTAAATCTAACACCTGGTTGGGTTCATTTCCCAGTACCAAATCCAATGTGCCATCGCCCCTGGTTGGCCTGTCTACATATTGTGTCAGAAAACCCTCCTGCACAAACTGGACAGAAACTGACCCATCTAAAGTACTCGAACTTTTGTATTTCCAGTCGATATTTGGAAAGTTAAAGTCCCCGATAACAACTATGATTCACTAATTTAACAATGAGATTGAGAGGGTATTTCACACCCTTCTTCAGCTCCTGTCTGAATTTAGTCTGGGTCACAGTGTAAATACATGTGTTGGTGCAGGAACTGAGAATCTGCAGAAACTTTGCTGTGTGATCTGTGATAAAGACAGGGTCAGTGTAGGAGGAATAATAACGACTATCTACAATTCTACAATAAATGTTGAACACAACCCGGGTCGCCCATAACAGTATAAAACTGCTGGATATACTGAAGAGTAAAATAATTGATTTCCTGCGATTCTCCATCTCTGGGTCCTTGTGATTCTCTGCATTGCTGTGGCGCCGGAATCCCCTGCGGACTTTACTGGAGAATAAAATCCGTCTGACAGTCAGAACATTGAGCAGCAATATCAGAAAGACCGGGACACAAGGGGTTAAAATGAGGTCAAACAATTCAAATGCCCCCCATATGGGGGAAGTAAAGAAGCTCGGTTTATAACTACAACCCATGGGAACATTATGAATAATGTAATATTGTTCCAATGTAAAGTAAAAGGGGAGAGACTCTAAACAGCCCAGCACACTCACTGTTCCGACAACCACAGCCGCCGTGTTCTCGCTGCAATATTTTGTTTTCAGCTTCTCGCAACAAATGCCCACAAATCGATCAAAGGTGAAAGTGACTGTGAGCCAGACAGAAACAACTGTGGATGCATAATACAGAACCTTAATGAGAGAACACACAGGAGTAATTCTCAGGAATGAATATGGGAAATAAATTGAAACAATCTGGTACAATATGGGATCAGTGATAACGACCAGGAGATCAGACACTGCCATTCCCACCAGGTAGAAAGTGATACATTTGGAGAGACCGCACTTTCCTCGGGACAGGATCACAGTCGCCACCAAGTTAACTGGAAAAGAGAGAGAAAAGGAAGCAGAGAAATTACTGATCAGACCTGGAGACAAAGCAGCAGTTTGACAGGATCTGGGCTGAAATTTCCAGCTTTGTTGCTACATCGAGCAGTGAAAACTGATTCATTGACCTGGGCAGTGCTTTGTCACAGTGAAATGTTTGAAAACACAGTTTTGGGAAATTGATACAGAACGTGAATAAAGTCAGCACTGGATCTACTGGAAGTACTGAGCGAGGATGCAGCGTCAGTGGGGAAATGAGAAGGACCTTTACAGAGATGGAATCCAATGGGTTAATTGGTAATGTGTCTCCAGACTGTTGGTTGGGAAGGCTTGGGGAGAGCGGGATGTGTAGCTGGTTTGTTGCTCTGGGTTCAGGGAACCGACATAGACTGTTATCAAATGGGAAAACGCAGAAAACTGCAGCGCTAAGTTTGAGGATCAGCCATGATCTAGAAGTGCTGAATGGCCTCGTCCTGCTCCGATGTTCCTCTATTCCAATGAGTTGGACGAGGCAGCTGGAGGTGGGGTCAGTCAGCGTGATTGGGAGGGAGAGAAGGGAAAAGACATGTTGGAGCAGGAGGGGAGACTGGAGCAGATGGTTTGGGACAGTGGATAAACTGAAGCAATGGATGAAGAGACTGAGGATTCAATACAGTGAGAGGAGAGGCTGATCTTCACAGGGGGAGACTGCAGCAGAGTGTTAGAGGAAATCTAATCTATAGATCCCAGTAATACAACTCAATTAATATATTCAAACAATAATCCCTGTGGTTGTTGGTGTTGGAGAACAGTTCATTGTTTATGCAATATCGTCAATATATTTAGTTTGTACAGGCTGTTAAATATAAATTTAAATATATTTCTGATATCAGCCTCGCTCTTTATTCAATTCAGCAGTCACAGAGATTTTAAACTGCAGTATTTAAATAATAAATTACCATCAGTGATGAACTGATTCTATTCAGTTCATGCAGTCCCTAAGTAAGGAATAGGAACTTGCCACAAAACAAAATGAGGACCTGACAGAAATCAACACAGAGGATCAAGTCCAACAGGAAAATGAACGCAATCTGACAATAGACTACTTCAACTCACAGTTTCTTTTACTAATTGTTCTGGACTATCCAGCACCTTATGCCAGTGAATTATTTACACTGCGGCTTCTTTCTCTTTCTCTTGACTTCTGCTTTTCTTTTCCCATCAGTTTCGTTCTCCCTGCTCCTTTTCTCCTTCCCTATCTCTCTGGAGTACTCACACCCTGTAAATTGTTACTTAATGCTGCTTTTCACATATGATGTATTCCTAACATTGTGCATCTGTGTTCTGTTCACCAGCCCCAGGTTCAATGATTCTATTCTCAGAGTCAGTTGTTCAATGGTGAAACCTCTGTGAATAATGTAATGTATCTTCAGAACACTCAAGTTTCCACCTGTTCACCTACACTCTTCACTTCATCGACAATACATGGAATGAACAGAATAGAAAGCTACTTCCAGAAAAACTTCACAATCATTGAAACTCCTTCTCCTGAAATTATAAATTAATCCGTTAGAATGACGGAATTGTTTAATTAATAAAACAGCAACAACAGCGCTGCAGCTGATAATCTACAGATAAATAGAAAGACTCTTGAAACCAACTGATCAAGTGAAAACCAATAAATCATCACATCGATACTTTCTATCTTGCAATGTAGTCCAGTGACAGTGAAGAGTCCACAGTGAAGCAGAGAAAGAGAAGTGAAAGTGTCAGCAGCAAACTCAGTTCAGTAGCCAGACCTCTGAAGCAGCGTCAGACACCCAAGGAATTAAACCATATTTAGTAACAGTGATAATCATTAAATACATTGAAATCGCAGTTAAACTGAGCCATGTTATTGGCGAGGGAGGACATTGTTCTGTCCCCTTGTAATACTGAGACTGTGAGATGTCTCATTATCAATCACTGAAAAAAAAAATCATAAAAATATTCCAGGACCGGTTAGATCCACATCATGAAATTGTTAAAAAAACTCCCGATAGTCTGATTATTGATCCTCACTGAAACATCTCTTTCCAATACATTCAATACACAGAATAATCCAGTAACAATGCCACTGTTACTTAAAACAATATCATTAAGTACATAATGCAGTTCCTGCAAGACTGAAAGAGTAGACAATGAGGAGATTCCATCAGTAATTTGCTGGAAAAGAACAGGCGGCTGTGTAACACACACACAGTGAGAAATAATGCCCAGTACAGCAGCACAGCGAACATCGATTTACACCATTAACATCTGAGATACTGGCTTACCAGGAACTCCAATTGCTGCAAGTACAGGATAATAAATGTCTTCTATCTGATGCATTACTGGATATCCCACTTCTGTGAGCTATTCCACAGCTCCACCAGCTGATCCATTCCAATGGGTCCTGACTTAAACAGGGGATAAGTCTCTACTGATACGATTATACCCCTGTTCATCGCTATTAGTTACACTCATCTGAACAAACACATTACATCAGCAGCTTTGACTCTGATGTAAATAATGTGGTGGATAAAACAATCAATTCAATGTCAATGACATTTTCTGAGTAAGACCTCTCTCTGGAATAAACCTGAAACCTGTACTCATACTGGATGGATGGCAATTATGAAAGGCGTCATTTACATTTTCCATATTATTGTATTGACCTTGTTCACTCCTGGCATGTCCATTGAAAATGTAACTGTTCTGTCTGCAGTGGACACTGAATCCAGGGACAAAAGCGATCCCGTTTTACTCTGTTCCTGCCTTTTCCCAGTTAAAATGTAAACTTTGAGTCTCTGATTCAGGACCATGTTCAGGGTTACAGCCCAGAAACTACTGTGAGTGATATTATGGGATAGACACTGTACGCATCCATTTGGGAGGCAGTTGGATAGTGATAATATCAATGGTCACGTAATCCAGAGGCCCAACCTTATGGCCTGGGGACAGGGGTTCATATCTCACCACGGCAGCTATATAAAACAGAGGGAGCTCCCTCTCTATGTATAAAGTGGAGCGAGCTCCCACTCTATTTATAAAGTGGAAGGGGCACCCTCTCCATGTATAAAGTTGGGGACGATGAAGGAAAGAGGAGAAGAGGGAAACGAAAACAAATGGGGAAATGGAGAGAGAGGGACAAAGTGGAAGACAGTGAGAGACAGAAGAGATAGCAAAATTAGACCTTGATGGAACCCCAGTAACAATCCCCATTGTCTGCCCAGTCCGGTATTTGGGGTTTAATGTGAGGGTTTTAGGGACGAGTGTTCGATGAGTGTTTGATATTTTCAAACTTCATTGACATTCCCAACAAAATCAAGAGTTAAAGATTCAAAATTAACCAAACAAATGGCTCAAAGCATTGCTGTCCATGTACAGAAGGACGGAGAGATGGAGGGAGGGAGACACAGACGGAGAGAGACACAGACAGAGTGGGACAGAGACAGAGGTAGAGAGAGAGACGGAGCTAGAATCATAGAGGAAAAAGGAGAAACAGAGACAGAGGGGGACAGACAGAAAGGGAGGCAGGCAAATGCAGAGTGAGACAGACAGAAAGGGAGGCAGGCAGATGCAGAGGGAGAGCGACAGGGAGAAAGCGAGGGAGACAAATACAGAGGGAGGGAGACAGACGCAGAGGGAGAAAGGGACAGAGAGAGAGAGAGGAGGAGAGAGACAAACAGAGGGCGAAACAGAGACTGAGGGAGAGACAGACAGAGAGAGGGGGAGGGCGAGATTATAGGAAAAAACTTTACATCTAATAATGTTGAAAAAAGATAGAATTAAAACGCAAAACTGTCCGTGTGCAAGAACTAAATGTGAAATCAATGATCAGGGGTTTCGTGTGAGTGTTTTGAGGGCAAGTGTTGGAACAGTGATTAATATTTTCAAACTGAAGTGAGATTTAATATTATTGAAAAAAATATTATTAAACACTGACAAACTTTAGAAGCAGAGGAAATGGAATACAGTGTGTGAGGGGGCCTTGACAGAACCTTAGTAACAATCTCCATTATCTGCACCGTCCTGTATTGGTGGCGTGGTGTGAGAGTTTAGGGGGCGAGTGTTGTAAAGTGTTTGATATTTTCAAACTACAAGGGCAAGATTTACAGGTTCAAAATTAACCAAGTAATGGATAAAAACATTTCTGTCCTCGGAGAGAGAGATGGTGTTCGAGTCAGAGTCATGGAAAGAGGCAGAGAAAGAGGGAGAGGGCGAGGGGGAGAGAGAGAGAGAAAGATGGGAAGAAACAGACATGAGAGGGAGAGGCAGAGAGAGAATGAGACAAGTTGTAACAATCATTAACAATCCTCATTATCTTCCCAGTCCTGTTTTTGGAGGTTAGTGTGAGTGTTTTAAGGTGAATGTTGGATCAGTGTTTCATATTTTCAAACTGCAGTGCCATTCCCAACAAGGCTGTTAAAGTATATAAGAGCAGGGAGGTTATGCTGGAACTGTATAACTCATTGCTTAAGCACCATAATGAGACCTCCCAGGGCAGGTACAGTTTGAATTTAGATACAGAGTAAAGCAGTGGCTTTAAAGCAGGAGGGAGAGAGGAGCAGAAAGAGTGAGGAGATACGGAGAAGCAGGCAGATTGCAGGAGAAACTTTACATCTAACCACGTGAAAAAAATAAATAATTAAAAATTTAAATGGACTGCGCACTGAAAATACTGTCCGCACAGAACAACTAAAGTCACACACCATCCTAACTTGAAACTATATCGCCATTCCTTCACTGTTAATGGGTCAACATCCTGGAACTCCCTTCCAAACAGCACTGTGGGTGTACCTACACCACATGGACTGCAGCAGTTCAAGAAGGAGGCTCAACACCACCTTCTGAAGGGCAATTAGGAATGGGTAATAAATGCTGGCCTGGCCAGTAACGCACGCATCCAACAAATAAATAAGGCAAATAAAAAGTTTCCACCGAGTCACTTAAGGAGATATTACACGAGACGAACACAAACTTGCTCAAAGGGGTTGGTCTGAGGGAGCGTCTTCAAAGAAGAAAGAGAGTTAGTGAGACGGAGAGGTTTAGGAAAGGAATTACAGAATTAGGGCCTTGGCAGCTTGAAGGTACGGCCACCAATGTTGGAACAATTCAAATTGGGGATGCCCAAGAGGCCAGAATTCGAGGATCGCAGATATGGGTGGATTGCGGAGTTGGAGGAGATTGCAGAGATAGGGAGGTGTCATTTGTGGAAGACAGTTCCAAACTTGTACCACCCTTTGTATGTAGAAGTGTTTCTGAATTTCATCTTTGAAAGGGCTATCGACTAATTTTTGATTTTTAGACAGTTCCCCCGGTCCGAGACTGTCCCCATCGAATACTCACAGGGCAGGTACAGCACGGGGTTCGATACAGAGTAAAGATCAGTTTATCAATGCCGGACTCACTGTTCCTCTGTCTCTTTCTCCTCATCTCTCACTGCCTGCGACACCCTTTCTCTGCCTCTCTTTCTCCCTCTTCCCATCCTGAGAGCAAGAGTGAGGGATTGAGATCGTGTACAGAGGGAGGTAGAGAGAGAAAAGGGAGTGATAGACTTGGAAAGTGAGTAACAGAGAGAAGAAATAGGGTTTCAGAGAGACGAAGAGAGGGGATGAGAGAGATAGAGATGGAGAGAGATTACCAGCAAGAGAGTTTACCAGAGATTATCCCTCTCTCAGTCCCTATCACTCCTTTCCAATTTGTTCCCATCACCAGCTAATTTTCTCCCTCTACCCCGATGTTTCACACTCCATGCCTCTCTCTCGTATGTCTGTGCATACTGCAGTGAAGCATTACATCAAATTATTATGTTTTACATTTGCTCTTTCAATCTAACTGAACAATCTTTCAGTCTATGAACAGAGGGGCCTTGGAGTGAATGTCCGCTGATTCCAGAGGGTAACAGGATAGGTGGGTAAGGTGGTTAAGAAGGCTTATGGAATATTTTCTTTTATTGGCCGATGTAGAGAATATAAGAGCAGGGAGGTTATGCTAGAACTGTATAAAACACTCGTTCGACCACAACTAGAGTACTGTGTACAGGTCTGGTCACCACATTACAGGAAGGATGTGATCACACTGGAGAGGGTACAGAGGAGATTTACAGAGGATGTTGTCAGGAATGGAGAATTTTAACTATGAGTAAAGATTGGATAGAAAGGATTTGTTTTCTTTGGACCAGAGAAGGTTGAAGGGAAGATTTAATTGAGGTGCATAAAATAATGACGGGCCTAGCTAGAGTGGATAGCAAGGACCCATTTCCCTTAACAGAGGCGTCAATAACCATGGGCATAGATTTCCAGATTTCCACACCAATATCATAAGGGTGTGATGGCTTCCATGGTGGAATACCTTGCTGGATGTTTACAAAGGAGCGTCTTCCTTCCTGATCATCACAACTGGCCGCCTGGGCCCCAACTTCAATTACATTTCACCCACTTTACCAATATTTCACTCAACATACCTATCTTCCTCTGTTTGCGTACACAGCAGTGAAGGATTACATCAAATGAATATTTCTTACATTCTCCCTTTCAATCCACACCAACAATCTTTCCCGCTCCAACTTTGTCCCTCTCGACAGACCTCTCTCTGCCTGCATATCTAAGCCTCTCTCCCTCTGTCTCCCTCTTAGTGTCAGAGATAGCAGGAGGGAGAGACAGAGAGAGGAAGACAGAAGGAGGCACACAGAACAACCCCAGCTTCTCCAATCTATCCACGTAACTGAAGTCCTTCATCCCTGGAACCAGGCTTGTGAATCTTTTCTGCACCCTCTCTAATGCCCCCACATTCTTCCTAAAGTACGGTGTCCAGAACTGGACAATGCTCCAGTTGAAGGCAAACCAGCGTTTTACAAAGGTCATATTTTCCTTGCTTTTGTATTCAATGTGTCTATTTATAATCTCAGGACCACTTATGCCGTTTAACAACTTTCTGAACTTGCCCTGCCACCTTCAGTGATTGGTGCACAAATACCCCCCAGATGTGTCTGTTCCTGCACCTCCTTGACAATTGTATCCTTTACTTTATAACGTCTCTACTCCTTTTTCCTAACCGTGGAGGCGGAAGATGCGGGCATGGATCTTAATGAATGCATGGCAACTGTCTTCACAAAAGAGGGGACGACACAGACCTTGTATTCAATGAGGAGGGGTTTGAAATATTGAATGGGATAACAGTGAGAAGGGAAATATTCCGGGGTTTAGCATCTTTGAAAGCATATAATTCACCAGGCTAGGACTCTTTAGAGGTGCAAGGGTGGAAATAGCATAGTCTGTGACCATCGTTTTCCAATCCTCTCTGGTTATAGTCGTGCTGCCAGAGGACTGGATGACTGCGTATGTTGTACTGTTGATTAACAAGGGTGAAAGTAATAGACTGTGTAATTACAGGCCACCCAGCCTAATCACAGTGGAGGGAAAATTATTGGGCACAAGGGATTGATTGATTCCTTTCTAGTACTGTGTGTCTCAGTGTCTCCATGTCTGTGTCTCTGTTACAATTTGAGCACTATCCTTACATTGGTGAGGAGTCGGTCTCTGGAATAAATGTCCCAGTGTTGTGGTAACATAAAAGACCACCGAGAACCAGCCTAAAATGGCTGACTAATGTTTATGGATTTCCACAGATGTTTGACAGAGGAGAGAGAGACAGACAGACAGACAGAAAGAGAGACAAAGAAAGAGACACAGAACAAGGCACAGAGAATTAAAGGAATATATTTGTCATTGGACAAAGGAAGAGGAGAAGGCCATTTGGCCCCTCAACCCTCATCTGTCATTCAATGATCCCATGACTGATGTGTGATCTAACTCCATGTACCTATCTGTGCTCCTTCATATCTTTGGTTAACAAAAATCTATCAAACTCAGATTTAAAAACTAACAAGTGTCTCAGCATCAATTGCCGTTTGTAGAAGAGAGTTACAAACTGGTGTGTTGAAGTGTTTCTTCATTACACTCCTGAATGGTTTTTAGACTGCGTTTAGATTTTTAGAATATGCCCCCAAGTCCCTGACTCCGCAGCCAGTGGGAATTGTTACTCTCTGTCCACCCGTTCAGTTTCCCTTATTATCTTGAAAACATTCATCAAATCACCCCATAACCTTCTAATTTCATGAAGGCACCACAGCAGGAGGGGAAAATGGAGCAGATGGTTTGGGAAAGTGGATAAAATGAAGCAATGGATGAGGAGACAGAGGATTCAATACTGTGAGAGGAGAGGCTGAGCTTCACAGGGAGAGACTGCAGCAGAGTGTTAGAGGAAATCTAATCTATGGATCCCAGTAATACAACTCAATTAATACATTCAAACAATAATCCCTTTGGTTATGGTGTTGGAAAACAGTTCATTGTTTCTACAATATGGTCAGTATATTTAGTTTGTACAGGCAATGAAATATAAATTTTAATATATTTCTGATATCAGCCTCGCTCGTTATTGAATTGAGCAATCACAGAGATTTTAAAGTGCAGTATTTAAATAATGAATTACCATCAGTGATGAACTGATTCTATTCTGTAAATTCAGTCACTAAGTAAGGAATAGGAACTTTCTACAAAACAAAATGAGGACCTGACAGAAATCAACACAGAGGATCAAGTCCAACGGGAAAAATGAACACAATCTGACAACAGACAACTTCACCTCAGAGTTTCTCTCACTCATTTTTCTGGAGATTCCAGCACTTTATGATAGTGAATTATTTACAATTCTGCTTCTTTCTAAGTCACTTTACTTCTGCTTTTCCTTTTCCATCGGTTTCTCACTCACACCCTGTAAATTGTTACTTCATGCTGCTTTTCAAATATGATTTATTCCGAACATTCTGCGTCTGTGTTCTGTTCACCAGCCCCAGGTTCAATGATTCTATTCTCAGAGTCAGTTTGTTCAATGGTGAAATTTCTGTGAATAATTTAATGTATCTACAGAACACCCAAGTCTCCATCTGTTCTCCTGTACTCTTCACTTCATCTACAATACATGGAATAAACAGGATCGAAAGCTTCTTCCAGACAAACCACACAATCATTGAAATTCCTTCTCCTGGAATTATAAAGTAATCTGTTAGAATGTGGGATTGTTTAATT
This sequence comes from Heterodontus francisci, assembly GCF_036365525.1. NCBI lineage: Eukaryota > Metazoa > Chordata > Chondrichthyes > Heterodontiformes > Heterodontidae > Heterodontus > Heterodontus francisci. Next base: position 342,849 of record NW_027141501.1, on the reverse strand, counting down.
AATAAAACAGCAACACCAGCGCTGCAGCTGATAATCTACAGATAAATGGAAAGACTCTTGATTCCAACTGATAGAGTGAAAACCAGTAAAACATCACATCAATACTTTCTATTTCACAAGCTATTCCAGTGACAGTGAAGGCTCCACAGTGAAGCAGAGAAAGAGATGTGAAAGTGTCAGCAGAAAACTCAGTTCAGTAGCCAGACTTCTGAATCAGCGTCAGACACACACATAATGAAATAATATTTGATAACAATGATAACCAATAAATACATTGAAATCCCATTTAAACTGAGCCATGTTATTGAGGAGAGAGGACATTGTTCTGTCCCCTTGTAACACTGAGACTGTGAGATGTCCCATTATCAATCACTGAAAAACACCAGTCATCAAAATATTCCAGGACCGGGTTACATCCACTTCATCAAATTGTTAAAAGCTCCTGATGATCTGATTCTTGATCCTCACTGATTCGATATACAGAGAACGATCAGTAGCAATGCCAATTTCTTAAAACAATAGTACTCAAGCCATAATACACCTTCTGCAAGACTGAAAGAGTAGACCATGAGGAGATTCCATCAGTAAATTGCTGGAAAAGAACAGCTGGCTGTCTAACACACACCGTGAGAAATAATACCGAGTACAGCAGCACAGTTAACATCGATTTATACCATTAACAGCTGAGATACTGGCTTACCAGCAACTCCGATTGCTGCAATTACCGGATAGTAAATGTCTTCTATCTGATAAATAACTGGATATCCCATTTCAGTCAGAAGCAGCGACTTCTATTAGCCTGGAATCCACAGCTCCAGCAGGCACTCTGAGCTGATCCATTCCAATGGGTCCTGATTTATACAGGTCAGAAGTCTCCACTGACACGATTATACCCCTGATCATTGCTATTAGTGACACTCTCCTGAACAAACACATGACATCAGCAGCTTTGACTCTGATGTAAATAATGTGGTAGATAAAACACAATCATTTCAATGTCAATGTCATTTTCTGAGTAAGACCTCTCTCGGAATAAACCTGAAATCTGCACTCATACTGGACGGATGCTACAATTATGAGAGGCATCATTTACAGTTTCCATATTATTGTATTGACCTTGTTCACTCCTGGTGTTTCTATTGTAAATGTAACTGTTCAGTCTGCAGTGGACAGTGAACCAGGCACTAAAGAAATCCCGTTTCACTCTGTTCTTGCCTTTGCCCAGTTAAAATGTGAACGTTGAGGATCTGATTCAGGAACATGTTCAGGGTTACAGCCCAGAAAGTACTGTGGGTGATATTGGGGGACAGACACTGTACACATCCATTAGGAAGGCAGTCGCATAGTGATAATATCACTGGTCAAGTAATCCAGTGGCCCAACCTGATGGGCTGGGGACAGGGGTTCAAAACCGACCATGGCAGCTGTTTAAATAGAGGCAGCTCCCCCTCAATGTATAAACGGGATGGAGCTCCCTCTCTATTTATAAATTGTAAGGAGCTCCCTTTCTCTGTATTCAGTGGAGGGAGAACCCTCTCTATGTTTTAACTAGATGGAGCTCCCTCTCTATGTATAAAGTGGATGGAGCTCCCTCTCTATGCATGAAGTGGAGGGAGAACCCTCTCTATGTACAAAGTGGACGGAGCTCCCTCTCTATGTATAAAGTGGACGGAGCTCCCTCTCTATGAATAAAGTAGAGAGAGCACCCCCTCGATGTATATACTGGAGGGAGCTCCCTCCACTTTATACGTAGAGAGGGAACTCCCTCCACTTTATACGTAGAGAGGGAGCTCTCTTCACTTTAAACATAGAGAGGGAGCTCCGTGCACTTTATACGTAGAGAGCGAGCTCTCTTCACTTTAAACGTAGAGAGGAAGCTCCGTCCACTTTATCCGTAGACGGGGAACTCTCTTCACTTTAAACGTAGAGAGGGAACTCCCTCTCCATGTATAAAGTGGAGGGCGCTCCCTCTCTATGTATAAAGTGGAGGGAGCTCCCTCTCTACGTATAAAGTGGAGGGAGCTCTCTCTCTCTACGTATAAAGTGGAGGGAGTTCCCTCTCCACGTATAAAGTGGAGGGAGTTCCCTCTCTACGTATAAAGTGGAGGGAGCTCCCTCTCTACGTATGAAGTGGAGGGCGAGTAAGGACAAAGGAGAGAGGGAAATGTAAACAAATGGAGAGAGGGACGAAATGAAAGACAGTGAGCTACAGAAGAGACAGTGAAATGAGTGCTTGACAGAACCCCAGTAACAATTGCCATTGTCTGACCAGTCCGGATTTGGAGATATACTGCGACTGTTTTAGGGCTGAGTGTGGCTCAGTGTTTGATATTTTCAGACTGCAGTGACATTCCCAACAAGGGCAAGAGTTACAGATTCAAAACTAACCACGGAATGGCTCGAAGAATTGCTGTCCAGGGAGATGGAGGGGGAGATGGAGGCAGTCAGACACAGACATAGTGGGACAGAGACATTAGCGTGGGGGGAGAGAGAGTGAGTTAGAGGGAGAAAGGCAAAGAGAGAGACAGATACAGAGGGATAGAGACACTCAGAGAGAAGGAGAGAGAAAGACAGTGGGTGAAACAGAGACTGAGGGGGACACAGACAGAGAGTGTGTGACAGGGTGAGATTATAGGAGAAACTTTAGATTTAACAATGTTGGAAAAAAAATAAAGTTAAAAACTAAAACTGGCTGTGCGCAAGAACTAAATCTGAAAGGACACATTGGGAGTTTAGTGTGAGTGTTTTGGAGGCAACTGTGTTTCATATCAGTGTTTCATATTTTCAAACTGCAGGGACATTTATTGTTGTTGACAATATATTATCAAAAATTGACAAACTTTAGAAGCAGGGGTAAAGTGAGACAGGGTGTGATGGGACCTTGACAGAACCTCAGTCACAATCCACATTATCTGCCCAGTGCTGTATTGGGGGTTTAGTGTGAGAGTTTAGTGGGCGAGTATTGATCAGTGTTTGATATTTTCAAACTGCAGTGACGTTCTCAGCAAGGGCAAGATTTACAGGTTCAAAATTAGCCAAGAAATGGATTCAAACATTTCTGTCCAAGGAGAAAAATTGGGAGAGATGGTGTGAGACAGGTACAGGCACAGTCATGGACTGAGGCAGTGAGAGAGGGAGAAGGAGATAGAGGGAGAGAGAGAGATGGAGACAGACAGACATGAGAGGCAGAGACAGATGGAGGATGAGACAATATGTAACAATAGGTAACAATCCTCATTATCTGCCCAGTCCATTATTGGGAGTCTACTGTGAATGTTTTACGGTTGAGTGTTGGATCAGTGTTTGATATTTTCAAACTGCAGTGACCTTCCCAAAAAGGCAGGTATAGAATAGAAGAGCAGGGAGGTTATGCTGAAACTGTACAACCCATTGGTTAGACCACAACTGAGTACTGTGTGCAGTTCTGGTTACCTCATTACAGAAAGGATGCAATTGCACTAGAGATGGTACATAGGAGATTTTCGGGGATGTTGCCAGAACTGGAGAAATGCAGCTATGAGGAAAGCTTGTACAGGCTGGGGCTGTTCTCTCTGGAACAGAGAAGGCTGAGGGGAGATCTGATTGAAATGTGAGGGGCTTGGATAGAGAGGAGGTGAATGGTCTATTCTCCTTCGCAGACAGCTCAGTGAGGAAGGGGCAAAGAATTAAAGTGACAGGTAGAAATATTGGAGGGGAGAGGAGGAAAATGTTTTTCACCCAGATTGTGACGAGGGTCTGAAACACACCGCCTGAAAGGGTAGATGAGGCAGAAAACCTCAACTCATTCAAAAGGAGTCTGGATATGCACCTCAAGTGCCGTAATCTACAGGGCTACGGACCAAATGGTGGCAGGGGGCACAGACACGATGGGCCAAGTGGCCTCTTTATTTGCCTTAAATTTTCTATGATTCGAAAGGAAAGTGTTACTGGTTCAAAATTAACCAAGAAATGTCTGAAAGCATTGCTGCCCTGGGAGAGAGAGAGGAAGGGAGAGATGAAGAGAGAGAGAGAGAAAGAGAGAGACAGGCAGAGAAAGAGGGAGAGACAGAGAGAGAAGGAAGGCACAGACAGATCGGCAGGGGAGAAACAGAGACAGAGGGAGAGGGAGAAACAGAGACAGAGAAGGAGGGAGAGACGGAAATAGGGGAGATGGAGACAGGGGAGACAGAGGGGAGGGTAAGACATACAGAGAGGGAGTGGCAGAGATAGAGAGGTACCAGTAGAGTGAAGGAGAGGGAGGGACAGAGGGAGAGAGAAAGACAGATAGAGGGACAGATGGAGATGGAGATACAGAGTGATGGAGAGAATGATTGGGAGAGACAGGGAGTGGGGGAGACAGGGATAGAAGGAGAGACAGAAACAGAGTGAGAGCGGAGAGACAGGGATTGGCAGAGAGAGAGAGACTGAGAAAGAGGGAGAGGCCGAGAGAGAGAGAGGCAGAGAGAGAGAGAGAGACAGAGGGAGGGACATAGGGAAGGAAAGAGGGAGGGACACAGAGAGAGAGAGAGAGATTGAGAGAGAGAGAGAGTAAGGATAGAAAAATAGAGAGAGACAGAGAGTGGGGAGTCCACAGCAGCAACTTTAGGTCAGTTATTTTAACTTCGGTGGTGGAAAACATCCAGAAAAAATAATTCGGATCAACATCAATAGTCACATGGACAAATGTAAGTTAATTAAAGAAAGGCAGCATGGATTTCTTAATGGAAAATCATGTTTAACGAACTGGCTGGAGCTTTTTGAGGAGGTAACAGAGAGGGTTGATGAGGGCAATGGTGTCGATGTGGTGCACATGAACTTCCAAAAGGCGTTTGATACAGTGCCACACAACAGACGTGTGAGAAAACCTGTAGCTCATAGAATAAATGGGACGGTAGCAACATGGATATGGAATTGGCTGAGTGACAGGAAACAAAGAATAATGCTTAATGGATGCTTTTCAGTCTGGGGGAAGGTTTGTAGTGGAGTCCCCCAGAGGTCAGTGTCGGGACCCTTGCTTTTCCTGACATAGACCTTGGTGTGCAGGGAAGAAATTCGAAGTTTGCTACGAAACTTGGAAGCATTGTGAACTGTAAGGAGGACAGAGACGAACTTCAAAAGGACATAGACAAGTTGGTGGAATGGGCAGACAGGTGGCAGATGACGATCAATGCATAGAAATGTGAAGTGATTCATTTTGGTAGGAAGAACATGGAGAGACAAAATAGAAGAAAGGGAACAATTCCAAAGGCAGTGCAGGAGCAGAGGGACCTGTGTGTATGTGTGCATAAGTCATTGAAGGTGGCAGGACAGGTTGAGAGAGCAGTTCATAAAGCTTACAGTATCCTGGTCTTTATTAATAGGGGCACAGAGTACGAGAGCAAGGAGGTTATATTGAATTTGTATAAGACACCAGTTCGGCCTCCGCTGGAGTATTGCGTCCATTTCTGAGTGCCACACTTTCGGAAAGACGTGAGGGAATTGGAGAGAGCACAGAAGAGATTCTCGAGAATGATTCCAGGGATGAGGAATTTCAGTTTTGACGATAGATTGGAGAAGTTAGAACTGTTTTCCTTGGAGAAGAGAACGCTGAGAGGTGACTTGATTGTGGTAACGAAACTCATGAGGGGTCTGGACAGAGTAGATAGAGAGACACTCTTGCCACTTGTGAAAGGTGCGAGAATCAGAGGAAACAAATTGAAAATATTTGCTAAGAGAAGCAAAAGTGACATGAGTAAAAACTTTTTCATGCAGTGAGTGGTTAATATCTGTATTGTGCTGCCTGAGAACGTGGTGGAGGCAGGATCAATTGAAGCATTCAAATGGGAATGAGACTGCTATACGAAAAGGAAGAATGCGCAGGGTTATGGGGACAAGGCGGGGAATGAAACTGAGAGAATTACACTCTCGGAAAACCAGTGCAAACATGATGGGACGAATGGCCTCCTTCTGCACTGTAACAATTCGGAGACAGGCAGAGAAAAAGACACAGAGAGAGGAAGATAGAGAGGCAGAGAGAGAGAGTTTGTCAGAGAGCCAGTGACAGAAAGGGAGAGACAGAGGGAGGGAAACACTATGGCAAAGAGATAGAAGAAGAAGAGAGAGGGAGAGACAGAAAGACCGAGGGAGACAGAGGGACAGAGACATAGAGAGAGAGAAAGAATGACAGAGAAGGAGATAGAGAAGAGAGCTAGTGGGAGGGGTGGAAGGTGTGAGAGAGAAAGAGACATTGTTTTGGATTGAGACACAATAGGAGGGAGATCGAGAGGGAGAGAATGTGACAGAGAGAGGGAGAGACAGACACAGAGACAGACAGAGAGAAGGAGAGGCAGAGAAAGGGAGAGAGAGAGAAAGAGAAAGAGAGAAACTCACTGTGGAGTTACAATAATAACAGACTTACTCAGTGACTCTCCCAGTGGAGATATTACAATGACAGACCCACTCAGTGACCCTCCCTGTGGAGATACTATAATAACAGACCCATTCAGTGACTCTCCCTGTGGAGATACGATAACAACAGACCCACTCAGTGAACCTCCCTATGGAGATACTATAATAACAGACCCATTCAGTGACTCTCCCTGTGGAGATACGATAATAACAGACCCACTCAGTGACCCTCCCTGTGGAGATACTATAATAACAGACCCACTCAGTGACTCACACCGCGGTGATACTATAACAACAGAGCCACTCAGTGACTCTCCCTGTGGAGATACTATAATAACAGACCCACTCAGTGACCCTCCCTGTGGAGATATTATCATAACACACCCATTCAGTGACTCTCCCTGTGGAGATACTCTATCAGGACACACACTCAGTAACTCACACCGAGGAGATATCATAACAACAGAGCCACTCAATGTCTCTCCCTTTGGAGTTAATATAATAACAGACGAAATCAGGAATTCTGCCTGCAGAAATATTATAATAACAGACACACACAGTCACTCTTCCTGTGGAAATACTAAAATAACAACCCCCCTCAGTGACTCTCCTGTGGAGACACTATAATTACAGAACCCCTCAGTGACTCCCCCTGTGGAGATACTATAATAACAGATCCACTCAGTGACTCTCATTGTGGAAATACAGTCATAACAGACCCAGTCCGTAACTCTCCCTGTGGAAATACTATAACAGCAGACCCACTCAGTGTCTCTCCCAGTGGAGATACTATAATAACAGATCCACTCAGTGACACCCCCACTGGAGATACTCTCAGAACAGAAACACACAGTGACTGTCCCACTGGAGACACTGGAATAACAGATACTCAGTAACTCTCCCTCTGGAGATTATATAACAACAGACCCACTCAGTGACTCCCCCTAAGGAGATACTATAATAACAGACCCACTCAGTGACACTCCCTGTGGAGATACTAAAACAACAGAACCACTCAGTGACTCTCCCTGCGGAGATATAATAATAACAGACCCACTCAGTGACACTCCCTGTGGAGATACTAAAACAACAGAACCACTCAGTGACTCTCCCTGCGGAGATATAATAATAACAGACCCACTCAGTGAGTCTCCCTGTGGAGATACTAAAACAACAGATTCACTCAGTGACTCTCCCTGTGGAGATTCCATAATAACAGACCCACTCCATGTATCTCCCTGTGGAGATACTATAATAACAGACCCACTCAGAGACGCTCCCTGTGGAGATACGAGAATAACCGACTGACTCAGTGACTCTCCCCGTGGAGGCGATATACTAACAGACGCACTCATTGACTCTTCCTGTGGAGTGACTGGGAGGGAAAGACAGATGGAGGGACAGAGAGAGAGACAGAGAGAGAAGGAGAGAGGGATTGACTGAGTGAACGACAGACGGAGGGACAGAGAGAGAGGAACAGCGATAGAAGGAGAGACGGGGGTGTCACTGACAGAGAAAGACATATGGAGGGACAGAGAGAGAGACAGAGAGAGAAGAAGAGAGAGAGGGAGTGACAGGGAGGGAAAGACAGATGGAGAGACAGAGAGAGAGAGACAGAGATATAAGGAGAGAGAGGGAGTGACAGCGAGGGAAAGACAGATAGTTGGACAGAGAGAGACAGAGAGAGGGGCAGAGACAGAGAAATAAGGAGAGAGACGGAGTGACAGAGAGGGAAAGCCACATGGAGGGACAGAGAGAGAGTGGCAAAGAAAGGAGAGAGAGGGAGTGACAGAGAGGGAAAGCCAGATGGTGGGGCAGAGAGAGCGACAGAGAGAGAAGGAGAGAGGGAGTGACAGAGAGGGAAAGCCAGATGGAGGGACAGAGTGAGAGGGGCAGAGACAGAGAAAGAAGGAGAGAGAGGGAGTGACAGCGAGGGAAAGACAGACGGAAGGACAGAGAGAGAGTGGCAAAGAAAGGAGAGAGAGGGAGTGACAGAGAGGGAAAGACAGATGGTGGGGCAGAGAGAGAGACAGAGAGAGCAGGAGAGCGGGAGTGACAGAGAGGGAAAGACAGATGCAGGGATAGAGAGAGAGACAGAGATAGAAGTGAGATGGGGAGTGGCAGAGACGGAAAGACAGATGGAGGGACAGAGAGAGAGACAGAGGGAGGACAGAGAAGGAGTGACTGAGAGGGAAAGACTGATGGAGGGACAGAGAGAGAGGGAGTGACAGAGAGGGAAAGATATGTGGAGGGACAGAGAGAGAGAGAGAGAAATAGAAGGAGAGAGAGAGGGAGTGACAGGGAGGGAAAGGCAGATGGAGGGACAGAGAGAGAGACAGAGGGTGATGGAGAGAGAGAGGGAGTGACTGAGAGGGAAAGACAGATGGAGGGACAGAGAGAGAGAGAGAGAGAGAGAGAGAGATAGAAGGAGAGACAGGGGGAGTGACAGAGAGGGAAAGACAGATGGAGGGACAAACAGAGAGAGGTAGAGATAGAAGGAGTGACAGAGAGGGAAAGACAGCTGGAGGGACAGAGCGAGAGAGACAGAGATAGAAGGAAGGACAGGGGGTGTGACAGAGAGGGAAAGACAGTCGGAGGGACAGAGAGAGAGACAGAGAGAGAAAGAGAGTGGGGGAGTGACTGAGAGGAAAAGACAGATGGAGGGACAGAGAGAGAGAGATACAGGGAGAGAAGCAGAGATAGAAGGAGTGACAGAGAGGGAAAGACAAATGCAGGGACAGAGAGAGAGAGAGAGAGAGAGAGAGACAGATAAAAGAGAGATTGGGAGTGGCAGAGAGGGAAAGACAGATGGAGGGACAGAGCGAGAGGCAGAGGGAGGACAGAGAAGGACTGACTGACAGGGAAAGACTGATGGAGGGACAGAGAGAGAGGGAGTGACAGAGAGTGAAAGATAGATGGAGGGACAGAGAGAGAGAGAGAGAGGTAGAAGGAGAGAGAGAGGGAGTGACTGAGAGGGAAAGACAGATGGAGGGACAGAGAGTGAGAGAGAGAGAGAGATAGAAGGAGAGACAGGGGGAGTGACAGGGAGGGAAAGACATATGGAGGGACAGAGAGAGACAGAGAGAGAGGGGCAGAGATAGAGAAATAAGGAGAGAGAGTGAGTGAAAGAGAGGGAAAGCCAGATGGAGGGACAGAGAAAGACAGAGAGAGAGGGGCAGAGACAGAGAAAGAAGGAGAGAGAGGGAGTGGCAGAGAGGGAAAGACAGATGGAAGGACAGAGAGAGAGAGGCAAAGAAAGGAGAGAGAGGGAGCGACAGAGAGGGAAAGGCAGATGGTGGGGCGGAGAGAGAGACAGAGATCGAAGAGAGATGGGGAGTGGCAGAGAGGGAAAGACAGATTGAGGGACAGAGAGAGAGGCAGAGGGAGGACAGAGAAAGAGTGACTGAGAGGGAAAGACTGATGGAGGGACAGAGAGACAGAGGGAATGACAGAGAGGGAAAGATAGGTGGAGGGACAGAGAGAGAGAGAGAGAGAAAGAGAGGTAGAAGGAGAGAGAGAGGGAGTGGCAGAGAGGGAAAGACAGATGGAGGGACAGAGAGAGAGAGAGACAGAGGGTGAAGGAGCGAGATAAGGAGTGACTGAGAGGGAAAGATAGATGGAGGGACAGAGAGAGAGAGGCAGAGATGGAAGGAGAGAGAGAGGGAGTGACAGAGATGGAAAGGCAGCTGCAGGGACAGAGAGAGAGACAGAGAGAGGAGAGACAGGGAGTGACAGAGAGGGAAAGACAGGTGGAGGGACAGGGAGAGAGTCAGAGATAGAAGGAGAGCGAGGGGCAGTGACAGAGAGGGAAGGACAGATGGAAGGACATACAGAGAGAGGCAGAGATAGAAGGAGTGACAGAGAGGGAAAGATAGATGGAGGGACAGAGAGAGAGTGAGACAGAGATAGAAGGAAGGACAGGGGGTGTGACAGAGAGGGTGAGACAGACGGAGGGACAGAGAGAGAGACAGAGAGAGAAACAGAGAGGGGGAGTGACTGAGAGGCAAAGACAGATGGAGGGACAGAGAGAGAGAGACAGGGAGAGAAGGAGAGAGAGGGAGTGACTGAGAGGGAAAGACAAATGCAGGGACAGAGAGAGAGAGAGAGACAGCGAGAGACAGAGATAGAAGGAGAAAGAGGGTGAGTGACAGAGATGGAAAGGCAGCTACAGGGTCAGAGAGAGAGAGACAGAGAGAGGAGAGACAAGGAGTGACAGAGAGGGAAAGACAGGTGGAGAGACAGGGAGAGAGTCAGAGATAGAAGGAGAGCGAGGGGGAGTGACAGAGATAGAAGGACAGATGGAAGGACAGAGAGAGACAGAGATAGAAGGAGAGAGAGGGAGAGTGACAGAGAGGGAAAGACAGGTGGAGGGACAGAGAGAGACAGAGATAGAAGGAGAGAGAGGGATTGACAGATCGGATAAGCCAGATGGAGGGACAGAGAGAGAGAGGCAGAACAGAGTGTGAGGGATAAAGAAAGGAGAAATGGTTGACAGCTGTCCTGGGAGCGAGGGAGGAAGGGAGAGATGAAAAAAGACAGAGAGGTATAGAGGAAGGGAGAAATCGTGTCATAGATACACAGACAGAGTTTTGGACAGAGGCAAAGAAAGAGAGTGAGAGAGGGAGATACGGAGACAGGGAGAGAGGGAGAGGGAGATACAGAGAGGAAGAGGCAGAAACAGAGAGGGAGATGGAGATATAGAGAGGGAGCTACAGAGGCAGTGAGAGTGAGTGAGGCAGAGAGGGAGAGCGAACCGAGATGGTGTGAGAGAGACACAAACAGTGTCATGGACAGAGGCACAGAGGGGGAGAGAGAGAGTAACAGAGAGAGTAACAGTGAGAGAGTGAGCGGCAGAGAGAGAGACAGAGAGAAAGACTTTGATAGTGAACGACATTGAGAGAGAGAGATGGGGGAGAGAGCTGGGGGCGAGAGGGAGATATAGAGGGAGATAGAGGGGAAGTGAGAGATAGAGGGGGAGTGAGAGATAGAGGGGAAGTGGGAGATAGAGGGGGAAAGTTAGAGAGAGTGGGAATGAGTGATAGAGGGGGAGAAAGATAGAGGGGGAGAGAGTTAGAGGGGTGAGAGAGATAGCGGGGGAGAGAGATAGAAGTCGAGAGAGAGAGGGGGGAGAGAGAGATAGAGGGGGAGCGAGAGATAGAGGGAGATAGAGAAATGGAGGGGGATAGGAGATAGAGGGGGATAGAGAGATAGAGGGGAAGAAAGAGATAGAGGGGAAGAAAGAGATAGAGGGGGATAGAGAGATAGAGGGGGAGAGGGAGATGGAGGGGTAAGGGAGATAGAGGGGAGAGGGAGATAGAGGGGGAGAGAGAGAGTGATAAAGGGGGAGCGAGAGATGGGGAAGAGGTTGGTGAACCTGTTGAGTTCTCTACCAGAGAAGGCAGTGGAGGCCAAGTCATTAAATTTATTCAGAAGGTGATATATATATATGTGTTTATGTCAAAGGGATCAAGGGATATGGGGAGAAAGTGGGAACAGGGTACTGAATATACCATCGCCCATGATATTTTATGAATGACGGAGCAGGTCAGAGGGGTCGAATGGCCTACTACTGCTCTTATTTTCTATGTTTCCATGAGAGAGGCGGACTGAGAGAGAGGGAGAGACAGAGAAAGAGGGAGAAACCGAAAGAGAAGGAGAGATAAAGATGGAGAGAGGTTACCCTGATACGCTCTCTCTCTCACACACACAAACATGCAGAGACACCCAGAGACCCACACAGACACACACATAAAGGGACACACAGAGCCACAGACACACACACACACACAAACACACACAGACAGACAAACACATAGACACACACATAAAGGGACACACAGACTCAGACACAGACACACACACAAACACAGGGGCACACAGACAGAGACACAAACATACAGGGAAACACACACACAGGGACACACGCACACACTTATACCAAAGCTCCATCTACACTGACCCATTAAACACTCCCAAGCCAAGCACAGTGTGGGGTTAGACACAGAGTAAATTTCCCTCTGCACGGTCCCATCATACAGTCGCAGGGCAGGGGCAAGATGGGGTAAGATACAGAGTAAAGACAATGCCTATTGTATTATAAACAGAGAAATGGTCTTGTGCAGTACAAACTGAGACCGGGTGAAACGCAGCATAAGCAAAGACCACTCCCAGGACAGGAACATTATGGGGTGAAAACAGAGTGAATCTCGCTCTACGCTGTCTGAAACAGACAGAGAGAGATAGAAAGAGAGACATAGAGAGACACAGACAGACAGGATGACTGAGAGTGAAAGAAGGATATTTAACATCAGACATAGGAAGAGATGGAGGGAATTATCCCCTCAAACCTCTTCCAGCATTCAGTGAGATCAGGGCTGATCTGTGATCAACTTAACACCATATACCACACCTTTGCCCCTTATGTCTTAATACCTTTGGTTAACAAGAATCTATCAATTACAGATTTAAAAATTAACAATTAAGCCAGCATGAATTCCTATTTGCAGAAGAGAGTTCCAAAATTGCAAAGAAATCCAAAGGAATGATTGTACAGTCTGCGGTTATTTTCTTTGGAACAGAGGAGGCTGAAGATAGATTCAGTTGAGGTGTTTAAAATTATGAGGGGCCTCGACAGAGTGGATAGGAAGGACCTATTTCCCTTAGCACAGAGGTTCAAAAGCGGGGACATAGATTTCAAAATTTCCACAGCCAATATCATGATGGTGTGATGGCTCCCACAGTGGAATAGCTTGATTGATGTTTAAAATGGAGGATATTCCCTCTGGATCTCTCCTGATGTTTCTCTCTCCATGTCTATCTCTTATAAGAAATATGAAGGATTATATCAAATTAATACATCTTACATACTCCCTTTTAATCCATCCCATCGATCTCTCTCTCTCCAATCTTATCCCTCTCTACAGCACTCTCTCTGTCTGCATATCTAACCCTCTCTCCCTCTGTCTCTCTCCTCGTGCTAGAGATAGCAGGAGGGAGAGACAGAGAGAGGAAGACAGAGAGAGAATGTTGAAGGAACTGTACTCTGTTCCTAAGCTGTGCTGAACCTGCGCTTGGAGTGTTTGATGCGCTACATTAATCGGCTGTGTACAGTCCTGTATCAGGCTATGAAGAAGCAAAGCATGTTCAGTACACAAACGGCTCAAAGGGACCGAGTCACTCCTGTCTGCTATTGGGAGCAGAGACTGATCTTAACATCAGGGCTGCGTTTGACCGAGTGTCACATCGAGGAGCCCGAGTAAAACTGAAGTCAGTAGGAATCCGCTGTATGGAGTCATACCGAGCAGAAAGGAAGATGGTTGTGGTTGTTGGAGGTCTATCATCTCAGTCCCAGGACATCACTGCTGGAGTTCATCAGGGTAGTGTCCGTGGCCCAACCATCTTCAGCTGCTTCATCAATAACCTGCCCTCCATCGTAATGTCAGAAGCAGGGATGTTCACTGATGATTGCACTGTGTTCAGTTCCATTCTCACCTCCTCAGATAATGAAATCCCAGCAGAAAATGCCGGAAATGCAGAGCATGTCAGGCAGCATCTGTGGGGAGAGAAACAGAGTTAGTGCTCGATGGTTTCCAGATTTCCAGCATCTACAGTATTTTGCCTCAGATAATGAACCAATCCATAGCCACATGGACCAAGACCCAGACAACATTCAGGCTTGGGCCGACCAGTGACAAGTAACATTCACGTCAAACAAGTACCAGGCCATGACCATCTGCAACAAGAGAGAATCCAACCACCTCCCCTTGGCATTGAAAGCATTATCCCATCGCTGAATCCCCCAGCATCAACATCCTGGGGATGACATCAAACTTAACTGAACGAAGCACATCAATAGTTTCTTCACCCAGGGGCTGATGGGTGTCTGGAACTCACTGCCTGAAAGAATGGTAGAGTCAGAAACCCTCATCACAGTTAAAACAATCTCTTGGAAATGTACTTGAAGGAATAACTTCTCCATATTTAAAGTGGGTAAGGAATAATTCTCCTCGTCTGCACTGCCCCATCGAACAATCTCAGAGAATGTACAGCACGGGTTAGATACAGAGTCAAGCTCCGTTTAACTTTCCTTGGAGTGTCGGATTCACCCAGGTCACTCACTGTGCCCGGCTCAGCCTCAAGACTCACCAGCCTCAGTCACTCAGGCACTCCTGTATCACTTGCCTTAATGTAAGCGGATGCCGGATTTGGGAGCTGGACAGGCACACGGGATTCGGACGACTGCTCATTTGGAGGATAAGCATCAGTAGTCCCTCAGAGAATGAGAACAGACCAGCGAGACTCAGAAAAGGAAACTTGTGTTGAATTTGTGAGTCTTGCATTGTGGAATGCTTTAGTATTTGGTGAGAATGTTGAGCCAGTGAAGTTTTGCCCCAGTGGGATGAATAGATACTATATGACTTTATTGCAACAGTAAGGTACCGTATGTACTGTAAATATGGACTGAGATAACAATGTAACTGATCAATTTTCAGCTGAATACTATGACGACAGTTGTAGAGTCTTAGAGGCATAGAGTTATACAGCACAGAAACAGGCCCTTCGGCCCATCATGTTCCTGCCAAACATCAACCACCTACCTATTCTAGTCCAATTTTCCAGCACTTGGCCGTTGCCTTTATGCTATGGCATTTCAAGTGATCATCTAAACACGTCTGAAATGTTGTGAGGGTTCCTGCCTCTACCACCTCTTCTGGCAGAGCGTTCCAGATTCCTACCACCCTCAGGGTGAAAGAAATTGTCCTCAAATCCCCTCTAAACCTCCTGCCCCTTACCCTTAAATCTATGCCCCCTGGTAATTGACCCCTCCGCTGAGGAAAAAAGTGTTTTCCTATCAAACCTATCAATTGCCCTCATAATGTTGTATCCCTCAATCATGTCCCCCCTCAGCCTTCTCTGCTCTGAGGAAAACAACCCCAGCCTTTCCAGTCTCTCTTCACAGCCGAAATGCTCCAGCCCATGCAACATCCTGGTGAATCTCCTTTGCACCCTCTCCAGTGCAATCACATCCTTCCTATCGTGTGGCACCCAGAACTGTACACAATACTCCAGCTGTGGCTGAACTAGTGTTTTACACAGCTCCATCATAACCTCCCTGCTCTTATACTCGGCTAATAATGGAAAGTATCCCATATGCCTTCCAAACCAACTTATCTACCTGTGCTGCTGCCTTCATTGATCTGTGGACAAGAACACCAAGGTCCCTCTGACACTCTGTACGTCCTATGGTCCTACCATTCATTATATATTCCCTTGCCTTGTTAGTCCTCCCAAAGTGCATCACCTCACACTTCTCAGGATCAAATTCCATTTGCCACTGCTCTGCCCATCCTACCAGCCCACCAATATCGTCCTGTAATCTAAGGCTTTCCTCCTCACTATTTACGACAGCACTAATTTTCCTGTCATCTGCAAACTTACTGATCATACCTCCTATATTCACATCTAAATCAATAATGTACACTACAAACAGCAAGGGTCCCAGCATCGATCCCTGCAGTACACCACTGGTCAGTTATACCTGCTATCCTGTGAGAATGTACATAAGACACGATGGGATGAAGTCAAAGTGGGCACTGTTGAATTTGCGAGCTTGATCTGTCTGGGAACACAAGCGTTAATTAAGTTTAAAATATTAAATGTTCAATTCACTTGTACAAGTAAACACTCAACAGAAATGGGTCTGGAATGTCCTATGTGCTGCATTTCTAAGACAAGATATGGGCAGTAAATGAACAAAGGACTGGAATTACAAGAAGGCAGGATATGGAGAATAAAATGGAGTCTTTTATTGACAAGAAATTAGGTACGGATGAGGCTTGGAATGTAGAAGCAAATGCAATGTGTTTGTGGGTTGGTCCAGGCAGTATAGGAAAAGATATTGATCACACACAGGGATTGATGATGCAGGGAAATACCCTGACACTGAGCCCAGTGACATGGTCCACGAGGGGAGAGTGAGGGTCAGTCCTGGATATAAAGGGGTCCCTTTCCTTTATCTGACACTGCAGTCCAGATAGCTGAGCCAGATTTTGGAAGAAAATCCCTCCTGCACGACTAATCATCTATCAGTGGGAACTTGGTGAGATTAAAAACGCAGACGAGGTGAGAGTCTGTGGTGATCATTTCCAGCATTGATATTTCCAGGAATATTCACTGGGATTTTATTGCTATTTTCCTGGAATTCTATGTAACCTAACCTACGTGTAACCTTTAATCTTTTAGTGCATGTGTAATGTTTAATTTGTGAAAGCCATACAGAGTAGAGGTTAAGGTACTCCAACAAGGTCAAGATTGTTCGCATTTATGACGTTATCGTGTCGAAGCTGCAGTTAAGTTGGACTTGACTTGTGAACAATTGTTTTTAAGTTACTTTTCCTACTGTACTGCGGCATCCCACCATATAATATACTTTGCTGTCTATATTGTCTGAATACAGACATAAAATAGCCACAAATTTTGCTATTTATGCCGGTGGTGAAGTGTTTATTTTGTCTGTGATTTAACTGGACCCCTAATGATAATCAACTCAGTTTGTTAGCCACGATTGATTTACATTGTCTGTTGGGTTTTTGTTTCTTTAAGGAATGAACATTTGTTGTCAACCATGAAATAACTTCTTTAACTGCTAGCCATTGTTTGGCTACTGTCAAATTGTTTAATGCATTTTCCCAACACACCATAGGCAACTTCCCCTTCGTATCTTCATAGTTTCCTTTGTTCAGATTTAAAAGCCTAGTTTCAGAATGAACTATATATTTTTTTTCAATTGTAAATTTCTATCATATTCTGGTCACGATTTCATAATGGCTCCATTACAGCAAGGTTATTAATTAGCCCTTTCTCATTACAAAATACAAAATCAGAAATAGCTCAATCCCGAGTTGGTTCTTCAACATACTGCTCCAGTCATCCATCTCGTACACATACTAGGAATTCATCCTCCACAGAATTAGTGCTAATTGGGATGAGACAATCTATCTGTAAATTGAAGATGCCCATTGTTACTGTGTTGCCCATGTTGCATGCAGCTGTAATTTCCTGAAGTTTACCGTGTCCAACATTACCACTGTAGTTTGGTGGTCTACAAAATATCTCCCAGCAATGTTTGCTGCCCCTTGCTGTTTCTTACTTCCGCCCAAATTGATTCTACATCTTGCTCCTTCAATGTAAGATACTGTCTCACTAATGTACTGTCTCGTCCTGCATTGACAGCACTATCGCACCTCCTTTGCCCCTCCACATATCCTTCCTAAATGAATGCATCGAGAATTAATATGTTTGTGTCGTAATGACGGGCCAGGCCTAAATTAGCGAAAACTTTAATCCATTTAAAAATCAAGGGCCACAATCCAACAGGCGCATATTTAAATGAGGGATCTTAAGACAGACACAAATGCAGGTCGACACATTGAATCCTGCCTCTGGGTGAAGGACACGCTCCAAGGCGGGTGGACAGCCTGTCCAATATATATTCCTCATCCCAAAACTCTCTCACTCTCTCCACATATTGTCATTATAATTTTCAAAGTAAAACAAATGCCCCCAGGAGCAGAGCAGTAAAATAACATAAATTGGATAAATCAAAGCAAAAGATTCTCAGGAATAGGTGCAGCAAGATCCCAAAACTGTTTTCTCTCAGTTGGACTGACAATCTGTCAGTAAAATCCCAATACAATCAAATGCAGGTTAGAAAGCAAAGGATCAAAAGTGATATATATTGAGGCCACAATGCGAGCACACAACCCACACACACCAGACTGAGCGAAATATCCCTTCCACTGGAGAGAGGTATGGAGAGTGTTTGGGATTTGAACTGGGACTCCTTTCCACCCAGAAACAACCCATCTCAGCAGTTTGCTTCACCAGTGAATATGTTACACGTTGGGATGTTGTTCAATATGTTCCTCGGGGTATTGGCCATTGATATATTAATTCAGTATATTGAGGACAGAACCAATTTGACCAGTGGACCTGTTTTGTTGATGTAAATCATTTAACTCTCAGCCCTTGTCGGGAACATTACTGCAGTTTGAAAATGTTTGATCCCCATTGCAGGCCGCACACAGAGATTGGGGAATGTTCGGGAGGCAGTGACACATGTCAATTCCAACCTCAGCTCAAAACTCACGTTGAACAAATTCAGATCCATCTGCCTGTCTTTCACTCTTTGTCGGTCTGTCTCTCTCCCTCACTCTCATTGTCTGTCTCGCTCTATCAGTCTCACTCGCTGTCTGGCTGTCTGTCTCCCATGCTCTGTCTGTCTCTCTCTCTCACTCCCCCTTTCTCTCACTCATTCTACGTCTGTCTCTCTCCGTGTCTGATTCACTCTTTCATTCCATGTCAGCCTCTCTCTTTATTTTATGCTCTACCTGTCCAACTTTCATTCACCCACGGTTTCTCTCCCTCTCGTTCTCTCTCTCTCTCTCTCTCCCTTTCTCTCTCATTTTCCTTGCTTGCCTGCCTCTCTCAACCTATCACTCTCTCTTGCTGTCGGTCTGTCTCATTCCATGTCAACCCCTTTCTCCTTCATGCCATTAGTTTTACTCTCGCTCGCCCTCTCTCTGTCTCAATCTCAATTTCAATTTCTCCCCCCCATCCATCCATCTATCTATCTATCTATCTATCTATCTATCTATCTATCTATCTATCTATCTATTTATCTATCTATCTATCTATCTATCTCTTGGTTTTGTGCTCTGTCTGACTCACTCCCACTTCTGTTCTCTTTTTCCCCACCTCTCTCCCATTCCGTCTGCCTCTCGTGCACACCCCGTCTGCCTATCTCTTTTTCATTCCCTCGCTCCACGTCTCTACCTCACTCTGTTTTGTGCTCTGTATAATTCTTCTCTCTCTCTCTCTCTTTTTCAATCCTCTCTCTCAGTCCCTGTCTGTATTTCTCTATCTCGCTCTGCTTCCTTTTTCTCATTTTCTGTCACCCCGTTTCGTTTGTTCATATGGTTTCGCTCTATCTCCGCCCGTCCGTCCGTCCGTCCATCCATCCATCTATCCATCTCTTTGTTTTGTGCTCTGTCTAACTCACTCTCATTCTGTTTCACGCTCTGCCCCTTTAACCCCCTCTCGCTGTCTCTCTCTCTCTCCCTTTTCCTCTCTCTCTCACTCTGTGTTTTTTCCCGCTCTCATCACTTCTTCCTGGATTGGAATGTACTCTGAAATAATCAATTTTTTAAAGCTAGTACTAAACAAATTTATGTCGTATTTTTAATATATTATATATTGAAATCGGGGAAAGAATTTAGTCTTCGAATAGTACTGGAGCCTGGGACCAAATTTTTTTTTGTCATCCATACATTGCCACATTGTAGATCTACCTTTTATCTGGACCAGAGAGAGGAGCTCCCATTGTACAATATACACTGTAGATTTTTAATATTCACAATTTGGAACTGCGTGTTTTCTGGGCCAGAGAAACCAGGTTGCATAGTTAAATGGAGATTGGGTATATGTTCTTTCCCACATTGCGGAATTGCCCTGTTACAGGAGAAGAGCGAGGGAGAGAGAGGCTGGGTTTGCTCATTGGAGATGGGGGAGTTTTGAGTTGTTTATTCCCGAATTGTGGATCTGTCTGTTACCTGGGCCAGAGAGAGGAGCTGGAACTTATCATTGGAATTCGATGCTCCGTTTATTGTAACAAACGCATTATTCTGGGTGGAGGGCGAAATATTAACAAGAGATCGTCAGTTCTGAGCTAATTGATTTGAAACGTTGAATCATAAAAATAGACTCATAGAAAGTTTAATGCACAGAAAGAGGCCACTTGGCCCATTGTGTCTGTGCCAGTCGAAAAACGATACACCTATTCTAATCACACCTTCCAGCATTCGGTTCGCAGCCCTGCAGATTACAGCACTTGAGGCGCATATCCAGACTCCTTCTAATGAGTTGAGAATCTCTGCCTCAATTACCCTTTCAGGCAGTGAGTTGAAGACCCTCAACAGCCTCTGGGTGAAAACGTTTTTCCTCAACTCCTCTCTGATATGCTTAACAATCACATTAAATCTATTCCCCCTCGTCTCTGACCTCTCGACGAAGGAGAGTAGAACCTTCCCCTCCACTCTATCCAGGCCCCTCAACATTCTGTACATTTCAATCAGATCTGTTCCAAGGAGAACAAACCCAGCCGATCCAACCTTTTCTCATAGCTGCATTTTCCAGTCCTGGCAACATCCTCGTAAATTGCCTCTCCAGTGCAATTACATCTTTTAAAAATGAGGTGACCAGAACTGCACACAGTACTCTAGTTGTGACCTAACTGATGAAATATACAGTTCCAGCATAACCTCCCTACTCTTATATTCTATACCTCAGCTAATAAAGGAAAGGATTCCATGTGCCTTCTTCACCACCTTATCGACCTGTCCTTCTACCTTCAGGGATCTGTGGACATTCACTCCAAGATCCCTCTGTACTTCTCAGTATTCCTCCATTAATCGTACATTCAGTTGTCTTGTTTGACCTCCCCAAATGCATCACCTCACAATTCTCTGAGTTGAACTCCATTTGCCACTTTTCTGCCCATCTTACCAGATCATCAATATCTTCCTGCAGCCTACAACTATACTCCTCGCTATCTACTACAAGGCCAATCTTTCTGTTGTCTGCACACTTCTTGATCATGCCCCCTACATTACGGTACAGAACGTTAATGTTCTGGGGCTGTACGACAGGCCTCCCAACAGCGAGCGTGAGATAGTGGTATAAATATGTAAACAGATTATGGAAAGACGTAGGAGCAACAGGGTGGTGGTGATAGGAGATTTTAATTTTCCCAACATTGACTGGGATTCACTTAGTGTTAGAGGTCCAGATGGAGCAGAATTTGTAAGGAGCATCCAGGAGGGTTTTCTAGAGCAGTATGTAAATAGTCCAACTGGGGAAGGGGCCATACTGGACCTGGTGTTGGGGAATGAGCCGGGCCAGGTGGTTGAAGCTTCAGTAGGGGACAACTTTGGGAATAGTGATCACAATTCCGTAAGTTTTAGCATACTCATGGACAAAGACGAGAGTGGTCCTAAAGGAAGAGTGCTAAATTGGGGGAAGGCCAACAATACCAAAATTCGGCAGGAGCTGGGGAATGTGGATTGGGAGCAGCTGTTTGAAGGTAAATCCACATTTGATATGTGGGAGTCTTTTAAAGAGAGGTTGATTAGCCTGCAGGAGAGACATGTTCCTGTGAAAATGAGGGATAGAAATGGCAAGATTAGGGAACCATGGATGACAGGTGAAATTGTGAGACTAGCTAAGAGGAAAATGGGAAGCATACATAAGGTCGAGGAGGCTGAAGAAAGACGAAGCTTTGAAAGAATATCGGGAATGTAGGACCAATCTGTGACGAGGGATTAAGAGGGCTAAACGTGGTCATGAAATATCTTTAGCAA
Organism: Heterodontus francisci; assembly: GCF_036365525.1. Taxonomy (NCBI): domain Eukaryota; kingdom Metazoa; phylum Chordata; class Chondrichthyes; order Heterodontiformes; family Heterodontidae; genus Heterodontus; species Heterodontus francisci. The sequence continues at coordinate 321,067 of NW_027141501.1, read as the reverse complement.
ACAGGGTTCAGGAAAATCCCAAAGCCTTTTATTCATATATAAGGAGCAAGAGGGTAGCTAGAGAAAGGATTGGCCCACTCAAGGACAAAGGAGGAAAGTTATGCGTGGAGTCAGAGAAAATGGGTGAGATTCTAAACGAGTACATTGCATCGGTATTCACCGAGGAGAGGGACATGACGGATGTTGAGGTTAGGGACAGATGTTTGATTACTCGAGGTCAAGTCGGCATAAGGAGGGAGGAAGTGTTGGGTATTCTAAAAGGCATTAAGGTGGAAATGTCCCCAGGTCCGGATGGGATCTGTCCCAGGTTACTGAGGGAAGCGAGAGAGGAAATAGCTGCTGCCTGAACAGATATCTTTGCAGCATCGTTAAACACGGGTGAGGTCCCGGAGGACTGGAGAATTGCAAATGTTGTCCCCTTGTTTAAGAAGGGTAGCAGGCAAAATCCAGGTAATTATAGACCGGTGAGCCTGACGTCAGTGGTCGGGATGCTGCTGGAGATGATACGGAGGGATAGGACCTATTCCCATTTGGAAGAAAATGGGCTTATCAGTGATAGTCAACATGGTTTTGTGCAGGGAAGGTCATGTTTTACCAACTTAATAGAATTCTTTGAGGAAGTGACAAAGTTGATTGATGAGGGAAGGGCTGCAGATGTCATATACATGGACTTCAGTAAGGCGTTTGATAAGGTTCCCCATGGTAGGCTGAAGGAGAAAGTGAAGGCGCATGGGGTCCACGGTGTAGTAGCTAGATGGATAAAGAACTGGCTGGGCAACAGGGGACAGAGAGTAGCAGTGGAAGGGAGTTTCTCAAAATGGAGACGTGGGACAAGTGGTGTTCCACAGGGATCCGTGCTGGGACCACTGTTGTTTGTGATATACATAAATGATTTGGAGGAAAGTATGGGTGGTCTGATTAGCAAGATTGCAGACGAAACTACGATTGGTGGAGTCGCAGATAGTGAAGGGGACTGTCAGAGAATACAGCAGAATATAGATAGATTGGAGAGTTGGGCAGAGAAATGGCAGATGGAGTTCAGTCAGGGCAAATGCGAGGTGATGCATTTTGGAAATTCCAATTAAAGAGTGATCTATACAGTAAATGGAAAAGTCCTGGGGAAAATTGATGTACAGAGAGATTTGGGTGTTCAGGTCCATTGTTCCCTGAAGGTGGCAACGCAGGTCAATAGAGTGTTCAGGAAGGCATACGGCATTCTTTCCTTCATCGGACGGGGCATTGAGTACAAGGGCTGGCAGGTCATGTTACAGTTGTATAAGACTTTGGTTTGTCCACATTTGGAATACTGCGTGCAGTTCTGGTCGCCGCATTACCAAAAGGATGTAGATGCTTTGGAGAGGGTGCAGAGGAGGTTCACCAAGACGTTGCCTGGTATGGAGGGCGCTAGCTATGAAGAGATGTTGAGCAGATTAGGATTATTTTCATTAGAAAGATGGAGGTTGAGGCGGGACCTGATTGTGGTGTACAAAATCATGAGAGGTATAGACAGGGTGGATAGCAAGAAGCTTTTTCCCTGAGTGGGGGATTCAATTACTAGGGGTCACGAGTTCAAAGTGAGAGGGGAAATGTTTAGGGGGGATATGCATGGAAAGTTCTTTACGCAGAGTGTGGTGGGTGCCTGGAACGCGCTGCCAGTGGAGGTGGTAGACGCGGGCACGATAGCGTCTTTTAAGATGTATCTAGACAGATACATGAATGGGCAGGAAGAAAAGAGATACAGACCCTTGGAAAATAGGCGACATATTTAGATAGAGGATCTGGATCGGCACAGGCTTGGAGGGCTGAAGGGCCTGTTCCTGTGCTGCAATATTCTTTGTTCTTTGTTCTTTGTTAATATATACCACAAAAAGCAGGGGACCCAGGACTGAGCCTTGCAGAAGGCCACTGGAAACAACCCTCCAGTCGCTAAAATGCCCGTCAGCAATTCCTTTTGGGTCCTGCCATTGAGGCACTTTTGTATCCACAATGCTGTATTTCCCTGGATGCCATGGGATTTTATTTTTTTAACCAGTCTGTCATGTAGGACCTTGTCAAAAGCCTTGCTAAAATCCTTGTCTACCATACCAACTGCACTACCCTCATTGATCTTTCGTGTTTTTCCTCCAATAAATTCAATCAAGTTGGTCAAAAAAGATCTTCCCTGAATGCCTCAATGCTGACTATCCGTTATTCAGCCATGCCTTTCTGAGAGACAGTTTATCCTGTCCCTCAGAATATATTCCAATCATTTGCCCACTACTGAGGTTAAACGGACTGGTCTGCAATCCTTCGCTCCCTTTTTAAATAGAGGTACAACGTCACCTGTTCTCTAATCCTCCAGCACTACACCTATGTCCAATGAGCACCGAATCTCCCTATCTCTGTCACCTCCTGCAACCCAAAAAACCCTCCTTATTTCTGTAACCTCCTCTATACCCTACAACCCTCCCTTTCTCTGTAACCTCCTCCAGCCGCAACAGCGCACCGTTCCTCTGTAACCTCCTCCGGGCCCTACATCACTTCCTACCTCTGTCACCTCCTCCAGCGCCACAACCTTCCCTATCTCTGTAACCACGACCACCCCCTACAGCTCTCCCTATTTCTGCTGCCTCCTCCAGCCCCGATAACATTTCCTATCTCTGTCACCACCTCCCGGCCTAACAAGCTTCCCTAACTCTGTCACCTACTCCAGGCTCTACAACCCTCCCTCTCTCTGCAACGTCCTCAGCCCTACAACCCTCCTGATCTCTGTAACCTCCTCCACCCCTACAACCTTCCCTGTCTCATGTTTCAGGTCAGTGATGAAGGTTCTGATGAAGGGTCACCGTCATGCAAAGTTAACTCTGCTTCTCTCTCCACAGATGCTGCCAGACCTTCTAGGTATTTCCAGCATTTCCTGTTTTTACTTCACTTTACATCGATGCCCCCGTGTCACTGACCTCTCTGCGAAGGTAAATTGGCTGATCACGTACACTCTATCCGGGCCAATCAAAACTTACAACATTTCAATCCAATCTCACCTCAGACTTCTCTGTTCCAAGCACAACAGCCCCAGGCTATCCAATATTTCCTCACAGCAACATTTTTTCCAGACCTGGCAACATCCTCGTAAATTTGCTCTGTACCCTCTCTCGTGGAATTAAATCCTTTCTGTAAAATGGTGACCGGAACTGCACAAAGTACTCACGGTGTGGCCAAACCAATGACTTATATCGTTACAGCAGAACCTTTCTCCTATTCTGCACCTCGGCTAATAAAGGAAACGTATTCCCTATATCTTCTTAACTCTCTTAGCGACCTGCCCTGTTATCTTCATGGATCTGTGAACATTCACTCCAAGGTCCCACACTTCTTCTACACCTGGAAGGATTCTCCCATTAATTGTGCATTCCTTTGCCGAGCTCGACCTCCCCAAATTCATCACCTCACACTTCTCTGCATTGAATATCATTTGCCACTTTTCTGCCCACCTGGCTAGTTCATTAACATTTTACTGCAGTCTACAGCTATTCTATCAACCACACGGCCATTTTTTTGTATCGTCTGCAATCTTTTTTATCATGCCCACTCGATTTACGTCCAAATTCTAAATAGAAAGCTCAAGAAGCAGTGGCTCTATTAGCGAGCCCTGTGGAACGCCACTGGAAACAGCCTTACAGTCGATATTTCAGCATTTAAGAGAACAAAGTAATTCATGACAACGCTACGTTCTCGCATACGTCATCAGGATGCGCCGCGGTGCGCACATGCGCAGACGGTCTCATGCCCCCTGCGCATGCGCTACGGTCCGGCTTGCAAGATCGCTTTGCGCATGCGCAGTTGACGCGGTATTCGCATGTATTCTCCTCATCTCTGCGCATGCGCTGCGGTCCGACATGCAGGACCGTTGTGCGCATGCGCAGGTGACGCCATCGCGTTACGTCGTCTTCCTCGGGCAACGCGCCAGGTTGGCCGCTGCGCATGCGTCAAAGCTTCGGCGCGACTTTTTGAAAGTGGAAGGAGGAGAGGTTTCGTCGGGCATTTTCCAGCATTTTATCTGAATTATTTATTCGTTTTGGAGACTTGCTTCATTTTTATTTGACACAGGAGATTGTTCCAAGGTAGGTTGCTCTGCCTTTGTAAGTTGCTCTGAAAACATTTCCATTGTCTGGGCCACCGCATGTTCTCCAGCCTCTGTTGTAAGTTGCTCTGAAAACATTTCCATTGTCTGGGCAACCGCATGTTCTCCAATCCCTGTTGTGAGTTGCTTTGAAAACATTTCCATTGTCTGGGCCACCGCATGTTCTCCAGTCCCTGTTGTGAGTTGCTCTGAAAACATTTCCATTGTCTGGGCCACCGCATGTTCTCCAGTCCCTGTTGTGAGTTGCTCTGAAAACATTTCCATTGTCTGGGCCACCGCATGTTCTCCAGCTCCTGTTGCAAGTTGCTCTGAAAACATTTCCATTGTCTGGGCAACTGCATGTTCTCCAGTCCCTGTTGTGAGTTGCTTTGAAAACATTTCCATTGTCTGGGCCACCGCATGTTCTCCAGTCTCTGTTGTGAGTTGCTCTGAAAACATTTCCATTGTCTGGGCCACCGCATGTTCTCTAGCCCCTGTTGTGAGTTGCTCTGAAAACATTTCCATTGTCTGGGCCACCGCATGTTCTCTAGCCCCTGTTGTGAGTTGCTCTGAAAACATTTCCATTGTCTGGGCCACCGCATGTTCTCGAGTCCCTGTTGTGAGTTGCTGTGTGCAGGCAGTACATGTGCTGCAACCTACTGTCTTAACGGTCACTTTCGTTTTTGTAACGTTTTAATGGAGTGCATTGTGTATTTCTTATCTCATCTCATGTTTCCCGTGTGGTCCCTTAATAGCCTTCCTGAACCTCAAACTTCGGTCATGGCAACGTCAGTAGATTCCACAGAGCAGTTCCGTGCCACCTTGACAACCCAGGAGTTCGAGAGTTATGACGACTTCAGCAGTAAACTTGAGATGTTTCAACATAGGCTAGGAATAGGGAGAGAGCACAGCTGAACACGTGTCTGCAGGAATGGTGTAGGAGGGAGGGCTTCCAGTTCTTGGATAATTGGACTGCATTCTGGGGAAGATGGGACCTGTTCAAACAGGACGGGCTGCATCTGAACCAGAGGGGCACCAATATCCTGGGAGGGAGGTTTGCTAGTACTGTTCGGGAGGGTTTAAACTAGTTTGGGAGGGGGATGGGAACCGGACTTGTAATCCAGGGACCAGTGGGTCCACTCAGAAAGACAAAGAGTGTAGTGAGGTATTGGGGAAGGTAGCACTGTCACAGAGGACAGATGGGCACGGAGAAGGGTTAAAGTGCGTATACTTCAACGCAAGAAGCATCAGGAATAAGGTGAGTGAATTGAAGGCGTGGATGGGCACTTGGGACTACGATGTTGTGGCCATCTCTGAAACGTGGATAGGTGAGGGGGAGGAATGGTTTTTGGAGGTACCTGGTTATAGATGTTTTCATAAGATTAGGAATGGTGGTAAAAGAGGTGGGGGGTGGCATTGTTAGTTAGAAATAGTGTAACAACTGCTGAAAGAATTTTCGAGGAGGATCTGCCGACTGAGGCACTGTGGGTTGAGGTCAGGAACAGGAAAGGAGCAGTCACCTTGATGGGAGTTTTCTATAGGCCCCCCAATAGCAGCAGGGAGGTGGAAGAGCAGATTGGGAAACAGATTTTGGAAAGGAGCAGAAGTCACAGGGTAGTAATTATGGGGGATTTCAACTTCCCAAATATTGATTGGCAACTCTTTAGATCGAATAGTTTGGATGGGGTAGTGTTTGTGCAGTATGTCCAGGAAGCTTTTCTGACTCAGTATGTAGACTGCCCGACCAGAGGGGAGGCAATATTGGATTTGGTACTAGGTAATGAACCAGGGCAAGTGATAGAGCTGTTGGTGGGCGAGCACTTTGGAGATAGTGATCACAATTCTGTAGCATTCACTGTGGTAATGGAGAGGGATAGGTATGTGCAACAGGGCAAGGTTTACAATTGGGGGAAGGGTAGATATGATGCTGTCAGGCAGGAACTGAGGAGCATAAGTTGGGAGCATATGCTGGCAGGGAAGGGCACGGTCGAAATGTGGAACTTTTTCAAGGAGCAGATAGTAGGGGCCATTGATAAGCATGTCCCTGTCAGACAGGGAAGGGATGGTCATGTGAGGGAACCGTGGTTGACAAGAGAGGTTGAGAGTCTTGTTAGGAAGAAGAAGGATGCGTATATAAAGTTGAGGAAAAAGGGCACAGGCATAGCTCTGGAGGGAGACAAGATGGCCAGGAAGGATCTGAAGAAAGGGATTAGGAGAGCTAAGAGAGGGCATGAAAAATGCTTGGCGGGTAGGATAAAAGAAAACCCCAAGGCCTTTTACGCGTATGTCAGAAATATGAGGATGACTAGGGGGACCGTAGGTCCGGTCAAGGACAATAGCGGGAGACTGTGTGTTGAGCCGGAAGAGATAAGTGAGGTTTTGAATGAGTACTTCTCTTCGGTATTTACGAATGAGAAGGGGTGTATTACTGAAGAGGACGGTGTGAAACAGACTGGTAAGCTCGAGGAAGTGCTCGTTAGGAGGGAAGATGTGTTGGGGTTTTTGAATAACTTGAAGATAGACAAGTCTCCCGGGCCTGACGGGGTATATCCAAGGATGTTATGGGAAGCAAGGGATGAAATTGCAGAGCCGCTGGCAATGATCTTTTCATCTTCTCTGCTGACGGGGGTGGTACCAGGTGATTGGAGGGTGGCAAATGTTGTGCCCCTGTTCAAGAAAGGGAATAGGAACAACCCTGGGAATTACAGGCCAGTTAGTCTTACTTCGGTGGTAGGCAAGTTGATGGAAAAGGTGCTGAGGGATAGGATTTCTGAGCATCTGGAAAGACACTGCTTGATTCGGGACAGTCAGCACGGTTTTGTGAGGGGCAGGTCTTGCCTCACAAGCCTGATTGAATTCTTTGAGCAGGTGACCAAGCAAGTGGATGAGGGTAAACCAGTGGATGTGGTGTACATGGATTTTAGTAAGGCATTTGATAAGGTCCCCCATGGTAGACTTATGGAGAAAGTCAGGAGGCATGGGATAGTGGGGAATGTGGCCAGTTGGATTAAGAATTGGCTAACTGATAGAAGGCAGAGAGTGGTCTTAGATGGTAAATACTCAGCCTGGAGCCCAGTTACCAGTGGCGTGCCGCAGGGATCAGTTCTGGGTCCTCTCCTGTTTGTGATTTTTATTAACGACTTGGATGAGGAAGTCGAAGGGTGGGTCAGTAAATTTGCAGATGATACAAAGGTTGGTGGAGTTGTGGATACCGAGGAGGGCTATTGTCGTCTGCAAAGGGACTTGGATAGGTTGCAGTGCTGGGCTGAAAAGTGGCAGATGGAGTTTAACCCTGAAAAGTGTGAGGTCGTCCATTTTGGAAGGACAAACATGAATGCAAAATACTGGGTTAACGGTAGGGTTCTTGGGCATGTGGAGGAGCAGAGAGACCTTGGGGTCTATGTGCATAGATCATTGAAAGTTGCAACTCAAGTGGATAGGGCTGTGAAGAAGGCATATGGGGTGTTAGCGTTCATTAGCAGAGGGATTGAATTTAAGAGCCGTGAGGTGATGATGCAGCTGTACAGGACCTTGGTAAGGCCTCATTTGGAGTACTGTGTGCAGTTCTGGTCGCCTCATTTTAGGAAGGATGTGGAAGCCTTGGAGAGGGTGCAGAGGAGATTTACCAGGATGTTGCCTGGAATGGAGAATAAGTCTTACGAGGAAAGGCTGAACATTCTAGGCCTCTTCTCATTAGAAAGGAGAAGGATGAGGGGTGACATGATAGAGGTTTATAAGATGATCAGGGGAATAGATAGGGTAGACAGTCAGAAACTTTTTCCCCGGGTGGAGCAAAGCGTTACAAGGGGTCATAAATTTAAGGTGAAGGGTGGGAGATATAAGGGGGATGTCAGGGGAAGGTTCTTTACCCAGAGAGTGGTCGAGGCATGGAATGCCTTGCCCGGTGAAGTTGTTGAGTCAGAAACTTTAGGGACTTTCAAAAGGCTTTTGGATAGGTATATGGATATAGGAGAATGATGGGGTATAGATTAAATTGTCCTTGACAGAGGACAAAGGATCGGCACAACATTGTGGGCCGAAGGGCCTGTTCTGTGCTGTATGTTCTATGTTCTATGTTAACAGGTAGCATGGTCTGCAGGCACATCCTCTGATGTGCCTTGTTATGTTTCACTGTGTTAACAATGCTATTTAAATGCGCTTTACTGTTGTGCTTACAGGCAACGGGGAGTCTATTTAAAAAAGTGAGCACCCATATGCTTGAGAGGGAAAACAAGAGACGGCGAGTCAAAATTCCCATCCGCTTTAAGTATGCCTCAGTGAGGCTGTGCTGTGTACACTATGGGCAGCCACGCATCCGTTCCACTGGAGTGAGACCGAATCAGAGGTAGGTGCTGCGGTCACTACATTTCCACTTGTGTAGCTTGTCAGTCCTGTACAGCTGTTCCTTGATGTGCATTGAACCAAGATTCGATTTGCAGTATCAATACATCTCGTCAGTGAGATCCTGTGCCCACAAAGCCACGCGCATACCGCCCCCGTGTCTACGGACTGCCTTTGTTGTGATTTCCTGGATAGACCAATGGCTGGGCGACCACCTCAGCGCAACCTCCTCCGGACTGCGAAACAGGTGCGCACCAGATGTTGGGACCTTGTCATGGTGCACATGTAAACTGCTGCCAGCAACACACCTGGGGATGGCTGGCGTTTTCGTGAGGGCACGAGGCACGTGGGGCGTGCTCATTGAATGTCTGTTATTTTTCAGGTATCTCGCCCTGGGCCGTGAGGTCTTCATCAGTGTGAAATTCAATACGTCCAAGAACACACTGTGTGTCAGCTCCTACCATCTTGTGCATACGGGTCATGTTTTGCATCCAGAATGTTTACGCTTCTATGCAAGGAGACGACAACTGAACCACGATGAAAGGCAGAAGGTAGAAGAGTTGGTCAAGCTGCAGGTTGGGAACAAACAGCTGAAGGATTATATCGAGCGTTCATTCAATAAGACCGTGACCCTTAGTGACATTAGAAATGTAAAATCCCGGCTCAAGACAGGGGATGACAGCATGGATGCGCTGTGTGATACGCTGGAGAAGATTCAGCAGGACGGGGCTGCAGTACGGGTTGGCCTGCAGGGAAGCAGCATCTCTATATTGCCTTCATGACACCAGCCATGAAGGCCCACATGCAGGCCTTTCCTGAACTGCTGTTCATGGACGGAACGTACAAGGTGAACAAGTGCGGCTACCCTCTGTACCAAGTGATGGTGCAGGACAATGTTGGCAGGGGCAGGGCTGTGTTCTGTGCCATGGTGAGGAATGAGACGGCTCAGATGCTGGACGAGATTGTGGGTGTTTTTGTTGATTTCATGGGATCCAGCGCCTGCCGCGTGAGATCAGCCATTGTGGATAAAGACATCAATGAGATCAATGCGATCAGAAAGCATCTCCCAGCTGCAACGGTTCTCCTCTGTCAGTTCCATGTGATGCAGAGCACGAGGAGGAAGATCAGCAGCTACCCACTGAATGGTGAACTGAGGGATCAGTTGTTTCTGATCTGCAAGGAAATGGTTCATGCACCTTTGGAGGAGAAGCTCACTAGTTGTGTAGAAAGGATTGGACACCTCTACCCACCCCTGCAGGACTACCTGCTTACAAACTGGATTCCACAGAAGGAGATGTGGGCAGCATGTTCACGCAGTAAAGTCCTAACGTTTGGGAACAACACCAACAATCGCATTGAGTCAGAGAATGGCAAGATAAAGCACCTGCTCCACTCCTCCTCATCCATGAAGGAATGCATCTCAGCGCTGATCTTCCACAATAGTGTCCTGGATCGGGAGCGTGCCTATTACACATTCCTGCAGGGAGCCTCTTTCAAGCGCATCGCAGAGGCGCCAGCAGATCTGCAATCATTTTACACGGGATTCACCAGTCATGCTATGAAGCTGATGCATCAGGATCATAGCCACATTCAGCGAGTACATGACAAGGAGCAGGATGAAGGCACAGTGACTGTGATTTCTGGCGCCAAACAGTACACACTGAAGATACATGATGGCCAGGCTACCTGCAGCTGCATCTTCTCCATTCAGACTTTGTTGCCCTGCAAACATGCTGTTGTTGTGCAGAGGCATCTGGGTCTGCCTTTGGACAGGCTCGCCCCCAATTGTCGATGGTGTGCATCTCAGACACAACGACGACAGGCATGGCTGCTGCTATTGTGATTACAGAGGAACTGCCAAGGCCCCTCAGCCACAATGAAAAATACCGCTTGCTTTCAGATCAATTGTACCAGCTACAACAGGCCGTTCTGGAGAGTGGAACGGCAGCATTCATGAGGAGACTGGACTGGCTGCGGCAACAGACTCTCCGCTGGCAGCAAGGACTGGCTGATGAGATGGAGCCATTTACTATGCCCAACAATTGCCCGGAAGCACCTTCGGATGGAGGTGGCCGCGAACTGGACATCAGTCACGTGTCACAAACCCTGGGTCCTGAGCGTCTCACCCCCTGGCCTAATGATCTGATGGACCATAAATATGCCTGCCTGTTCAAATCTCAACTTCCCCTACCTGTGGTACCCTCTCATTGCTGCTCAGTTACACAGTTACCTGCTCCTACACCCATCAGGGCAGTGCACATGGGCACACAGTTAGCTGCTCCTACACCCATCAGAGCAGTGCACATGGGCACACAGTTACCTGTTCCTACACCCATAAGAGCAGTGCACATGGGCACACAGTTACCTGCTCCTACATCCATCACAGCAGTGCCCATGGACACACAGTTACCTAATCCTACACCCATCTGAGCAGTGCACATGGGCACACAGTTACCTGCTCCTACACCCATCAGGGAAGTGCACATGGGCACACAGTTACCTGCTCCTACACCCATCAGAGTAGTGCCCATGGGCACACAGTTACCTGCTCCTACACCCATCAGAGCAGTGCACATGGGCACACAGTTACCTGCTCCTACACCCATCAGGGCAGTGCACATGAGCACACAGTTGCCTGCTCATACACCCATCAGAGCAGTGCTCATGGACACACAGTTAACTGCTCCTACACCCATCAGAGCAGTGCACATAGGCACACAGTTACCTGCTCCTACACCCATCAGGGCAGTGCACATGGACACACAGTTCCCTGCTCCTACACCCATCAGAGCAGTGTTCATGGACACACAGCCACCTGTTTCCCCATCCGACGTTGAAACAACCATGCAGAGCATTGTGAGACTCCGCAATTGCCAGTTGCTGCCTGTCAAGCAGAGAGGGCGTCCAAAGGGGTCAAGCACTTGGGGAACATTCAGAAAGAAGAGACTGAGCATTAAAAGAAACAAGCATGCCGTGTCCAGTGGTAGCAGAAATGTGAATGCTCTTGCTCTGAACACAACTGGTGATAGTAGTAGGAAGGATTAAATGGGAATGGATGGGAAGATGCATGAGTAACATAACCACTAGCAGGCAACTGCTGGGCTAAATGGCCAGCTTTATGTTCATAGCCCAAAAGAAATGTGCTTCTTTTCCAGCATCATTCATGTTTTCCCTGAGAGCAGCATTGAACCATCACGAGATAGGGGCAATAACATCATATTGCCTCCGACAGCTGAGGTGGGTACTAAGTGATTCATTGGCGGTGTCATCAGTACATGCCTTTACCGCAGATCACAAAGCATGCTCAACAGTAATTCCATTGGAGGGAGGGAAGCTCTGACACTGATGTTCTTTCCTTATTTTCTTTCATGTAAAACGTGCCCTTGAGAAAACAATCCTTGACACTTAAGGACGGCATTCAAGCAAAGGAGGCAGTGCGGGAGAGGACGCAAGGATGTGCTGATTCCTGCATGTGAGGTGGGTAATAAGTGCTTCATTGGCGACGTTATCAATTGGTGCCTTCACTGCAGAACTTAAAAAGGTGTGCACAACAGTAATTTCAGTGGATGGAGGGAGGCAAGCTCTGACTCTGATTTGCTTTATTTCTTCTCATGTAAAACATGCCGTCGAGAAAACAATCCTTGAGACTTAAGGTCAGCATTCAAGCAACGAAGGCAACTGGATCATGCTGCGGAGCACATCACGATGTGGAAAGGAACATTGCATTTATGGATGAATTGGGAATGCACATTGGGATGCGCTTGGGGAACATTCACCAAGAATGGACTGAGCTCAGACTCTTGTGACTTTGCCTTCTTCACATGGACAATACAGTAGTGGAATAGAGGGCCAAGCGTTTATTCACCACAAGGCTCTCCAGGAACAATCTCTTTAGCTGTGCATAGCAGAGACTCGGCCTGTCTGTCAAACGGGAATGCTGGACACAACACTCATGTATCCATGCACAGCAGTTGCTCGGATACTTAATGAACTTAATAAAACTTTTCAATAATTAAACCTAGAATTGTTGAGGTTTTGTTTTGCATGCTATTTCCCCGACTTTGCAACTGCGCTTCAGATATTCAACTATGGTGGGGGGGGGGTAGAGGGAGGGGTGGGTGAAGAGGGGGAGGGGTGGGGAGAGCGGGGAGGGGTGGGGAGAGGGAGCATGCAAAATGCAGGGACCAAACAGTTGCTTTGCCTGAAGTACTGAGGAGAAGTAGAGAAAGCAACTGGGTAGGGGACAAAGCAACTGGATTGGGCATCCGCAGCTGGAGGGAACGGCTGAATGGAGAGGGCCGGAAGCGAGAGGCCGTAGAGAGCCGCGGGGAGCGAGCGTGCGAAGACCTTGGTGTCACCGGGTCCAGGGACTGGCCAGTAAGTCTTTTGCTGTTGTATTTATGGCGCATGCACAGAAAAAGGCACTCCTCTTCCATTCTGCTGCTCCCCCCCACTCTCTCCCCTTCCTCCCTCTCCCTCCAGCTCTCCCCCGTCCCCCTTCCTTACCTCTCCCTCTCCCTCTTTCACCCCCCTCCCCCTCTCCGTCTTTCTCTCCATCTCCCTCTTTATCCCCCCTCCCTCTCCCTCTTCCTCCCCTCCCCCTTCCTGACCCCTCCCTCTCCCTCTTTCTCCCCTTCACTCTTTCTCCCGCCTCCCTCTTTCTCTCCCTCTCCCTCTTTTCCCCCTCTCGCTCTTTCTCCCCCTCCCTCCCCTTCTTTCTCCCCATCCCTCTCCCTCTCCCTCTTTCTCCCCCCTCACTCTCGCTCTTTCTCCCCCCTCCCTCTCCCTCTTTTTCCCCCTCCCCCTTCCTTACCCCTCCCTCTTCCTCACCCTCTCCCTCTTTCTCCCCCTCCCTCTCCCTCTTTCTCCCCCTCCCTCTCCCTCTCCCTCTTTCTCCCCCTCCCTCTCCCTCTTTCTCCCGTTCCCTCTCCCTCTTTCTCCCCCTCCCCCTTCCTTACCCCTAACCCTCTCTCTTTCTCCCCCTCTCCCTATTTCTCCCCCTCTCCCTCTTTCTCCCCCTCCCTCTCCCTCTTTCTCCCCCTCCCTCTCCCGCTTTCTCCCCCTCCCTCTCCCTCTTTCTCCCCTCCCTCTCCCTCTTTCTCTCCCTCCATCTCCCTCTTTCTCCCCTCTCCCTCATTCTCCCCCTCCCTCTTTCTCCCCCTCCCTTTTTCTCCCCCTCCCTCTCCCTCTTTCTCCCCCCTCCCCTCCCTCTTTCTCCCCTCCCTCTTTCTCTCCCTCCCTCTCCCTCTTTCTCCCCCTCTCCCTCTTTCTCCCCCTCTCCCTCCCACCCTCCCTCTTTCTCCCCCCTCCCTCTTTCTCCCCCCTTTTCTCCCTCTTTCTCCCCCCCTCCCTCTTTCTCCTCCCCCGGCACCGCTACCGCTGCTCTCCCCGCGCTGCTCTCCCCGGCCCCCGCGCTGCTGTTCCCGGCCCCCGCGCTGATCTCCCCGGCCCCCGCGCTGATCTCCCCGGCCCCCGCGCTGATCGCCCCGGCCCCCGCGCTGGTCTCCCCGGCCCTCTTCACTTTCTCACTCCGGCCATTGTATTCTGCCACGTGTTTGTTAGGTTTCATCTCCCTGATTTTTTGAGCAGCGCCATCTTTAGTCCTGCCAGCTGCAAAAGTCGCAGGCTGTGACGTTTTCGTGGCACATGCTGTATCTGCGCATGTGCCAAAACAGCGCCGGCTACCGATCGCGTTGTCAACAATTGCGGTCAAACATGAAACCCTGCAAAGTGCAGGCATAAATTCCTCACATCAAGCTGCAAAGTACAGTTATAGTCAGGCGACTTTGAACAAAAAAAAGAAATAGCACTAGGAAAATCATGAACAGAACAGAAACACACAGTGTAAAACAGGACCAATTAAAAACTACATGTGAAACACAAGGAATGGCAATGCAGCAATGCACGGCAGCAGACAGGAGCAGCGGTGACATCACACGACAAGGAGCAACCTGAGGTGACTACACTGGTAAGCTTTGATTTTCCTTTAAATTTTAATATAGCATTATAGAATTTCAGCAGCTTTGAAGGTCTGAATTCAAATATTTATAAAGACATTTAAAAAAGGAATAGATAAAAGATGACATTGATAACAGTGTAAGGTCGCCAATTAATTTGCAACACTGCATCCTACATTGCAAGACCCTTGAGGAGGGAAATCTGCTCGTCCCAGCAAGAACCAAGTCCCATGAAGTTTAAGAGAACTGCTTGGTCTCTTTCTTTTAGAAGGAATATTGCTAGCTACTATGCTTGAATCTCTGAGTAACGATCATGTGACAAACCCCTCCCCATTTGCGGACTTAAAGCTGGTATTTTCTCTGCAACAGAGTGGCTAAACAGCTAGACTCTGACACGTGCAGACCCCAGTCGGGGTCTCTCTCTGTCTCTGCTTTTCAGCTTGCAAGCTTCGAATCCTGCCTGTTGACTGCTCACCTGTGATTACCCTGGCTACAATCAAAAATCCCTTTGGAGGAAATCATCCACATCACTGTCTCCAATAGCCCCACCAAATCTGTCATCTATCTTATCAAGCTAACAGCCTTGCCACCACTGAATTCAGCGAGAAGCCAGCTGAATCACTAAACTCCACAGGCTGCAGATCTTTTACTTCCATGGACTATAACTGAACCAATCTACCCTTCCCCACTTCTCGATACCTCTGCACCAAATGATGCAGTCCCTGAAACCAATAGAGAACCTCCAATTTATATATATATATACATGTGTGTATGAAAGTCGGCATATATCTTATTATTTCAATTACATCTGCTTAAGTACAATAAGGTTAACGTCTGTCTTAGCTAAATTCAAGACAATCTGTCCAATTGGTTCTTGTTATGTAAGTATTGGCCAGTATATCCACTTTCAGAAATAACTAAACCTGTTGTGTTCAAACAAGTGGAAGGAAAAGAAGGAAGCTCTTTGACACGTCCTTACTTTACCACAACGATGTACTAAGGCCAAGTTGGTAATTTCGAATCAATGGTCGCTTACTTAATGAGCTCCAGGGATAGATGTACAAGTGAATAGCAAGAGATAGTAACAGTAAAGGTTCTGAATTTTCCAGAAAATTAAAATCTAAGGTTTTTGGATGATAGGAATTAAATTTAAAAAATCCATTAACCTGTCAACATAATAAAGTTGCATTAACTCAAGAGATGCAGCTGATTGGGAAGTAGCTGGTCGGAGTTTACTTATTTAAGTCATATGATTAAAAGTCTAAGGAATAGAGGCGTGTCACAGCAGCTCGGATCTGTGAAGTGTGCATCCGATTCCATGTAAGAAACTTAACATGCCTTGCATGGATATATGTGCAGCATTTGTCGTAAGTTGGAGCAGCTCGAGCTCTGGGTTGAGAGCTTTAACTGAAGCTGGAATCGCTGCACTGTACATCGGTGAGGCGGAGAGGTTTGTAGATAGCACGTTTCTAGCTGTGCTCACCCTGCAGCATAAGAATCTGCAGTTTTAACCCCGTTTGTTTAACTTTTCCAATACACAGACTGTGACAGGTTTTTTTGTATGCTCTTGTCTGCACGAACCGTCCTGATGCTTTTGTAAACTTTTCACTCTCTGCAGACAGCTACTTTAAGGTATAAATCTCTCACATGCTGGCTTCGTTAGGAGACTTAGGGCCACTTCCCTGTTCTGGCCAGCAACGGACCAGGATGTGGCTGCTGCACAACAGTTTCGTTGAAGAAGAAAACATTCAATTAAGGAATGTCTGTTAATGGGTTCAGGACGAGTGGAATTCACATTTCTCAGCCTGGAATGTATGCTTTTGCACTTAACAGACAGTAAGGCAGCTGTTTTAAACACAGGGCCAGGCCATCTGAACTACGGCTGCCATTTGGGAGCACATTGCACTTTGAAAGGAAATGCTAATTTATATAAGTCTTCAGTTCGGGTTTTGTATTTTCATTAAACCAGTTCTCGTGAGCGTGACAGCTACAGCTTGGTTTACGCCAATGCTTTGTGGAAAGACCAAAGAACAAAGAACAGTACAGCACAGGAACAGGCCATTCGGCCCTCCAAGCCTGCGCCGATCTTGATGCTTGCTGAAACTAAAAGCTTCTGCACTTCAGGGGACCGTATCCCTCTATTCCCATCCTTTTCATGTATTTGTTAAGATGCCTCTTAAACGTCGCTATCGTATCTGCTTCCACCACCACCCCCGGCAGCACGTTCCAGGCACTCACCACCCTTTGTGTAAAGACTTGCCTCGCACATCCCCTCAAACATTGCCCTTCTCACCTTAAACCTACGTCCCCGAGTAACTGACTCTTCCACCTTGGGAAAAAGGGTCTGACGATCCACTCTGTCCATGCCGCTCATAACTTTGCTAACCTCTATCATGTCGTCCCTTCACCTGCGTCGTTCCAGTGAAAACAATCCGAGTTTATCCAACCTCTCCTCATGGCTAATGCCCTCCAGACCAGGCAACATCCTGGTAAACCTCTTCTGTACCCTCTCCAAATCCTCCACGTCCTTCTGGTAGTGTGGCGACCAGAATTGCATGCAATATTCTAAGTGTGGCCTAACGATGCAGCTGCAGCATGACTTGCCAATTTTCATACTCTATGCCCTGACCGATGAAGGCAAGCATGCCGTATGCCTTCTTGACTACCTTATCCACCTGCGTTGCCACCCGTGGACCTGTGCGCCCAGATCTCTCCGCCTGTCAATACTCCTAAGGGTTCTGCCATTGACTGTATATTTCCCACCTGCATTAGACCTTCCAAAATGCATCACCTCACATTTGTCTGGATTAACCTGCATCTGCCATTTCTCTGCCCAAGTCTCCAACCTATCTATATCCTGCTGTATCCTCTGACAGCCCTCATCACTGTCTGCAACTCCACCAACCTTTGTGTCATCCACAAACTTACTAATCAGACCATTTTCCTCCAAATCATTTGTATATACTACAAACAGCAAAGGTCCCAGAACTTATCCCTGCGGAATACTATTAGTCACACCCCTCCATTCAGAAAAGCACACTTCCACTGTTACCCTCTGTTTTCTATGACCGAGCCAGTTCTGTATCTATCTTGCCAGCTCACCTGATCCCGTGTGACTTCACGTTTTGTACGAGTCTGCTATGAGGGACCTTGTCAAAGGCGTTACTAAAGTCCATATAGGTAACATCCACTGCTCTTCCTTCATCAATCATCTTCGTTACTGACACAAAAAACTCAATCAAGTTATTGAGATACGACCTCTCCTTCACAAAACCATGCTGCCTCTCGCTAATAAGTTCGTTTTTTTCCAGATGGGAGTAAATCCTGTCCCGAAGAATCCTCTCTAATAATTTCCCTACCACTGATGTAAGGCTCACCGGCCTATAATTTCCTGGATTATCCTTGCTATCCTTGGGTTTTCTGCGGGTGCTCCCGTTACCTCCCACAAGCCAAAAGACTTGCAGGTTGGTAGGTAAATTGGCCATTATAAATTTCCCCTAGTATAGGTTGGTGGTTGGTGAAATATAGGGACAGGTGGGGATGTAATAGGAATACGGGATTAGTGTAGGATTAGTATAAATGGGTGGTTGATGGTCGGCACAGACTCGGTGCGCCGAAGGACCTGTTTCAGTGCTGTATCTCGAAACTAAACTAAACCCTTCTTAAACAAAGGAACGACACTGGCTATTCTCCAGTCCTCTGGGCCCTAACCTGTAGCCAATGAGGATTCAAAGATTTCTGTCAAGGCCCCAGCAATTTCTTCCCTTGCATCCCTCAATATTCTGGGGTAGATCCCATCAGGCCCTGGGGACCTATCTAACTTAATGCTTTGCAAGGCACCCAACACCACCTCCTTTTTGAGAATGAGATGACCGAGACTATCTACACTCCCTTCTCTTGGCTCATCATCCACCAAGTCCGTCTCTTTGGCGAATACTGATGCAACGTACTCATTCAGTACCTCGCCCATTTCCTCTGGCTCCACACACAGATTCCCTTCTCTGTCCTTGAGTGGGCCAACCCTTTCCCTCGATCTCCTCTTGCTCTTTATATACGTATAAAAAGCAGTGGGATTTTCCTTAATCCTGCTTGCCAATGATTTTTCATGACACCTTTTTGCATTGCTGACTCTTTGCTTAAGTTCCTTCCTACTGTCTTTATATTCCTCAAGGGATTCGTCTGTTCCTAGCCTTCCAGCACTTACGAATGCTTCCTTTATCTTTTTGACTAGGCTCACAAGATCCCGCGTTATCCAAGGTTCCCGAAACTTGCCAAACTTATCCTTCTTCCTCACAGGAACATGCTGGTCCTGGATTCTAATCAACTGACATTTGAAAGACTCCCATATGTCAGATGTTGATTTACCCTCAAACAGCCGCCCCCAATCTAAATTCTCCAGTTCCTGCCTAATATTGTTATAATTAGCCTTCCCCCATTTTAGCACCTTCATCCGAGGACTACTCTTATCCTTTTCGACAAGTACCTTAAAACTTACGGAATTATGGTCACTGTTCCCGAAATGCTCCCCTACTGAAACTTCGACCACCTGACTGGGCTCTTTCCCCAACACCAGGTCCCGTATGGCCCCATCCCTAGTTGGACTATCTACATATTGTTTCAAGAAGCTCTCCTGGAGGTTCCTTACAATTGCTGCCCCATCCAAAACCCTAGCATTAAGTGAGTCCCTGTCAAGATAGTGGAAGTGAATATCACCCACCACTACAATCCTGTTACCTTTACATCTTTCCAAACTCTGTCAACATATCAGCTCCTCTACGTCCCACTGGCTGTTGGGAGGACTGTAGAAAACCCCCAACATCGTGACTGCACCCTTCCTATTCCTGTGCTCCACCCATATTGCCTCGCTGCATAACCCCTCTGAGGTGTCCTCCCGCAGTACAGCTGTGATATTCTCCTTAACCAGTAATGCAACTCCCCCACCCCTTTTACACCCCCTCTATCCCGCAGGAAGCTTCTAAATCCTGGAACATTTAGCTGCCAATCCTGTCCTTCCCTCAACCAAGTATCTGTAATAGCAAAAGCATCATAGCTCCAAGTACTAATCCAAACTGTAGGTTCATCTGCCTTACCTGTTATACTTCCCGCCTTGAAACAAATGCACTTCAGACCACCAGTCCCGCTGTTCTCCGCAACATCTCCCTGCCTGCTCCTCCTCTTAGTCTTACTGGCCTTATTTACTAGTTCCCCCTCATTAATTTCACTTGCTGTCCTACTGCTCTGGTTCCCAAACCCCTGCGACACTAGTTTAAACCCTCCCGAGTGACGCTAGCAAATCTTGGAGCCAGAATATTTTTGCCCCTCCAGTTTAGATGCAACCTGTCCTTCTTGTACAGGTCCCATCTGTCCCTCAAGAGATGCCAATGGTCCAGATATCTGAAACCCTCCCTTCTACGCCAGCTGTTGAGCCACGTGTTTAGCTGCACTATCTTCCTATTTCTAGCCTCATTGGCACGTGGCACAGGGAGTAATCCAGAGATTCCAACCCCAGAGGTCCTGTCTTTTAACTTACTAACCAACTCCCTAAACTACCCCTGCAGGACCTCATCAATCATCCTGCCTAATTTTCGTTGGTATCGATGTGTACCACAACCTCTGGCTTTTCACCCTCCCCCTTCAGAATGGCCCCTGACCGTTCAGATACATCCTTGACCCTGGCACCAGGGAGATAACATACCAACCTGGAGTCTCTTTCGCGTCCACAGAAGCGCCTATCTGTGCCCCTGACTATAGAGTCCCCTATAACTATTACTCTCTGTGCTTTGTCTCTCCCTGCTGAACAACAGTGCCAGCCGTGTTGCCACTGCTCTGGCTGCTGCTGTTTTCCCTTGATTGGCCATCCCCCCAACAGTATCCAAAACGGTATACTTGTTAGAGAAGGGGATAGCCACAGGGGATTTCTGCACTGATTGCTTGTCACTTCTAGCGGTCACCCATCTATCTGCCTACACCTTGGGTGTAACCACTTCTCTAAAACTCCTGTCTATGGCACGTTCTGCCACCTGCATGCTCCTAAGTGCATCCAGCTGCCGCTCCAACCGATCCGTGCGGTCAGTGAGGAGCTGCAACTGGGTACACTTCCTGCAGATGTAGTAGGCCAGAAAGCTGGAAGCGTGACGGACTTCCCACATCTCACAGGTGAAGCACTTCACCCCTTAACTGACATTTCTGGCACTAATTAATTAATTTAAAATAAATAAATACTTATTAAATCCTTGCTAAATTGTTATAATTAACTATCTGGTCCCTAGTGTTAGATTCCTACTATAAATATTAAATGCTAACTAAATACAGTAATCTCCTCCCTCTGGTTTAGTTACTCTACTTATTAATTAGTTAATTAGGATTTTAATCAATTTTTATCAATGTTTTATTTTCAAATTGAGTAAAAAAATTCCCCACCAGCCAATCAGGTCACAGCTTTCCTGTGAAGTCACTTTCAGTTTTTTTTTACCAGAGGTAAGGTTTTTATACTTACAGTCTGGAACTCCGCCCTCCGAGTCTTCTCCCAGTCAGCTGTGCTCTTTGGGAGCTCTCGGCTCCCCTCACTGTGAGGACAGATATGAAATGAAAGGAGCTCCTCACTCCCTCCTTACCGAACTTCCTCAGTTACCAAACTTCTACTATCGCACTCGAATGCAACCCAAGTCAGCACTCCAGTACAAACAAAGTCAGCACTGTAAGACGGCACACTTTTATAATGACTGGCTCTGGCCCCTGAAAACTGGTTTAAGCCAATTCTTTGATTAAAAAGGGGCCGCTGCAAGCAGAGCCTGAGTGAAGATCTGTTTAAAGCTGGTCTAAAACTCACTTCCTCCAACCCTAACAACAACTGTTGAGTTAATCTGCTAAATAAAAGACAGATTAGATTGAAGATAAAATTAACCCTTAATTATCCTCAGTTACCAAACTTCCACTATAGTACTCTAATGCAACACAAGTCAGCACTCAAGTGTTAGTATTAGTCTTAGGGTTGCAGTTAGATTTCGGATGAGGGGTAGAGTGAATGATAAAGTTCCAGTTCGGGTTAGGTGTGTGGTTAGGTTTAGGATTGAAATGACTTTTTGGATTCGGATTATATTTAGAGTTAGGCTTAGCTTGACTGTGATGGTTAAGGTCATAGTTAGGTCTCGGGTTGGAGTTTGGATTAGGGGTTGTTTAAGGTTACAATTAGGGTGGCACAGTGGTGCAGTGTTTAGCACCGCAGCCTCACAGCTCCAGCGAGCCGGGTTCAATTCTGGGTACTGCCTGTGTGGAGTTTGCAAGTTCTCCCTGTGTCTGCGGAGGTTTTCTGCGGGTGCTCCGGTTTCATACCACATGCTAAAGACTTGGAGCTTGATAGGTAAATTGGCCATTAGTAATTGCCCCTAGTATAGGTAGGTTGTAGGGAAATATAGGGACAGGTGGGAATGTGGTAGGAATATGGAATTAGTGTAGGATTAGTATAAATGGGTGGTTGATGTTTGGCACAGACTCGGTGGGCCAAAGGGCCTGTTTCAGTGCTGTATCTGTAAAAACTAAAACAAAAACTAAAAAAACAGTTAGGGTTAGCTTTAGCATTGGGGATATGGCTAGATTTAAGACAACAAATAGAGTTGCTGTTACAGTTTGATTTAAGGTTACAGTTAAAATTAAGGTTGTGGGTAGGGTTAGTTCTACAGTTAGGTTGTGGACATAATTAGGCTTATGATTCGGTTTACATTTAGGAAAAGCATTGGGATTAGAGTTAAAACAGAGAAACATAGAAAATAGGAGCAGGAGTAGGAGTAGGTCATTCGGGCATTCGGGCCTGCTCCATGGCTGATCGTCTAACTCAATGCCCTGTTCCCGTTTTATCCCCATATCCCTTGATTCCTTTGGCATTAAGAAATATATCTGTCCCCTTCTTAAATTTATTTAATGACTTGGCCTCCACTGCCTTCTGTGCTGCAGAATTTCATAGGTTCACGACCCTTTGAAGAAATGAAGAAATGTCTCCTCATCGCGGTTCCGATTGGCATATCCTGTATCCTGAGTCTGTGATCCTGGGGTTCTGGACCGCCCAGTCTTCGACAACATCCACCTTGCATCAAGCCTGTCTAATCCTGTTAGAACTTTACAGGTTTCTATGAGATCCCCTCTCATTCTTCTAAAGTCCAGTGAATATAGGCCCAGTCAACCCAATCTCTCCTCTTACGTCAATCCTGCCATTCCAGGAATCAACCTAGCAAATCGCCTTTGTACTCATTCCAAGGGAAGAACATCCTTCCTCAGATCAGGAGACCAAAACTGCGCACAATATTCCAGATGTGGTCTCACCAAGGCCCTGCATAACTGCAGTAAGACATCCTTGTTCCTGTACTCAAATTCCCCTTGTAATGAAGGCCAACATACCATTCGCCTTCTTAAATGCTTGCTGCACCTGAATGCTTGCTTCTTGCTTAAGGTTACGTTTAAGGTTACAGAAAGCTTTAGCGCTGAGAAAGAGAGAGTGAGTGGGAGGCATCAGCAATTGATATTTCTATTGTGCCTTCAATGTAATAAAAGTTCGCTGGAGTATTATATCGCAAATGTTGATACCAAGCCATTGAAGGAGGTTTTAGGTCGGGTGACCTAAAGTTTCAGCATATAGATGGATTACAAATAGTTTATTAAAGGTTTGGATGGAGAATTCCAGAGCTTAGTGCTCAAGCACCTGAAGACACAGCCAGAAATGGTTGAGCAAATAAAATCAAGGATGGGTAAGATGCCCGAATTAGATGAAAATAGTGATCTCGGGGGGTTGTTGGGCTGGAGCGGAATACCTCAATAGGGAGGATTTTAGAGATGGCATGAAGTCAGACATATGGGAATGGTTGTAGGGCTGGAAGCGATTGGAAAAAAGGTAGGGTGGAGGCCATGGAGAGATGGAAACACGTATGGAAAGCTTAAAACTGAGGCCTTGCATAACTGGGAGCCAATGCAGGTAAGCAAGTGTCGGGGTGAAGTATGTATGGGACCTGGTCCGAGTAAGGACATGGGCAACAGTGTTGCAGTTGAACTCACGTTTACAAAGGGTAGAGTGCCGGAGAGCAGCAGCAACAATTGAAATAGTCAAGCCTCGAGGTAACAAAATCATGAAAGAGGGTTTCAGCAACAGATGTGCTGAGACTGGGCCGATGTTAAGTGGAAACGAATAGGCCATCATAGTGGTGTTTGGACACCGAGACTACGAACAGTCTGGATCAGCCCCAGGTAGTGACCTGGAAAGAGGATGGAGACAATGAGCAGCCGCCAAACTTAGGCAGTGAGGATGCTGGATCCATCGCCAAGCCTGGCTCCACTGCTTCACATAGTGTCCAGTCTCCCCACCTGAGAACCCCAGTTGTGCCTGTCCAGACGTGACCACTCAATGGCAAAATGCCCCCACCCAACTGTCTGCTAAGGGAGAGAGAGAGATGCAAGGGTTCAAAAAACAGTTAAAAATAATACTTATAAATTCACACAAGGTGTATTCCAGCATCTATAGCATTTTGATTTGTAACATCAACCTTTCTTTTTTCCTTTCTGAGTAAATGTGAGGTGCTCAGAATGGAACCAGTGCAGGTAAAGGAGAGACTATGGCTGTTGGTTCTACTCTTGTCCTGCCGTGTGCATTGTTCATCACCTAATCAGAAACAATTAAAAATAGGTTTCCTGCATCTGAAACATTTTCTGTTTTGTAAGCAAATTTTTCTTTCCGAGCAGATTGTTTTTGGTGTGTCTGACTCCTCCTGCTAATTTAATTTTGGACCTACAAATGTCACCTCCAGCTCTGGCTTACTACATTTTTTTGATTTTGTCTGGGGGAGCGTTATTCCATAGGCCATCATTTATGCAGGTGCAGTTTTTATAAAGAACATTTTTTTAATGAAACACAACTTAAAATAAAATGCCTTTGTCAACATCCACGATGAACTCCAGCCGCTGCGGTGCACATTCCTTGTGAACCAGCAGAAATAGTGCCACGGCCCAAGCACAGTGGCGGCTCTCACGCCGCTGAGTTATTTTCAGATCACCAGCGATTTCTGGCGTCATTCAGTTGATGTAATTGTGGGGATACATATTCCATCCATGCGATTGAAGCACGAGGATCCACCTTTCGGCTGCTGTCAGTTGTTTTGTTTATTAAATAATTGAACAATTAATATTACAGGATATTTCACCGCACTCTTGAACTGTTCTCTGAACTTGGACTGGGTCGCCCCATAAATAAATGTGTTTGTGCAGCAATTTAAACTCCGCAACATATATCCGACTTGTTGAAACATATATTCAGAATCATTGTAAGCCGTGGGATTTGTTCCTGTAATGATATAATATAAGAATTCTATAACATACGTCAACCACAGAAGTATGAAGCTGCTGGATATGGTGAAGAGTAAAACCATTGACTTCCTTCTGTTCTCCATCTTTGGATCATTGCGATTCTCTCCCTTTTTCAGACCCTTTAGTCCTTTCCGGGCTCGACTGGCCACTAAAATGTATCTGACAGTCAGAGCATTGAGCAACAGAATTAAAGCAAATGGCAGCAATGGGGTTAAAACCTTATCAAACCAGTCAAATGCCACCCATCCAGGCTCTGTATAATAGCTTGGTTTTACATTCCAGAACCATGGTACATTCTCAAGTATCTCCACAGGTTCATATATAAAGTAGAAGGGAACGTTTTTTGTACAGAACAGAATGCAAGTTGTTGATAACATCACAGCTGCAGTTTTCTCAGTACAATATTTAGTTTTCAGCTTTTGGCAGCAAATCGAGACAAATCTGTCAAAGGTGAAAGCGACAGTGAGCCAGACAGAAATTTCTGTGGCTGCACTAGTCAGGAGATAGATTACACTACATACAGGGGTGATGTTCAGGAAACTCTTTGGGAAATAATAATAAGTCATTTGGTTCAGTATGACCTCGGTGATAATGACCAATAGATCCGCCACTGCCATGGCCACCAGGTAGCGAGTGGTACAAGTGGAGAGGCCGTACTTTGCCCGGGACAGGATCAGAATTGCCACTAAATTAACTGTAAGTGAGAAAAGAGAAAAGAGACTAGTAATTGCCAATCAAACGTTTCACTGCCTGAGCCAAGACAGTAAGGACTCAATTGTAGCACCAGAAATGTTTGGGTGTACTCAGATGAAACGTGAAATAGTTTCAACCATGGTTTTAACACATCTCCAACCTGCCTAATTCCAGTGTTAATAGTGACGGGCCAAAGGGCCGAGTAGAAGACCGCTCCTGGTAGGAGGGGTCGCATGTTAAGTGTTTTAATGAGGCTGGCAGATTTCTGAATTAACCTGATTTACTGGTTTAACATTGGCTTCTCTGACTTTCCAGGCCCTACGAAACCTGCCAGCTGATGGGAGGAGAGACAATCTTTAGAAAGAGGGTTTGTGTGCAGCACTGCTTGTGGGTCAGAAAGCGCAGGAGTGCTTCTCCTGGAAGTCCAGGTTCACAGCCCATCAAACTCCACCGAGGCAAAGCACCCTGTTGATGGGGATTGTATCCCATGCTAGGTTCATGATTAGATCATTGTGGGATCAGACACAGTATCCGGAATTGGATGTACCTGTTCCTTTGACCTGCTGTGATGTCGTGGCGCTCCAACTCGAAGCCTGTCAATCAAGCTCATTTCCAAGTGGATAATCTGCATAAGAACTCTACAGCATGTGGGGAAACCCGGTACCAAGCATGTAAAGAAATTACTCCAGTTATTAGCCAGGGAAGAACTAGCTGAGCAGAATGAAATACTGCAACCACTGTAAATATGATTCAGAATAATGATCAAATTCAGCAGGTCAGCAGGTATTTGTGGAAACAGAAACAGAGATAACTTTCATGTCGATAACCTTTCATCAGATCTGTAAGATATTAGAGAGTAATAGTTTTGAAGCATAGAACTAGTGAAATATGGGGCATAGAGGGAGGAAAGAAAGAAGTGGAAGTTCTGCGATCGGGTGGAGGACAGTAGAAATTCAATGACGAATGTTGTAATGGTGCATGCTGATGGGGCAATTCCAGCAATGAAGATGAGTAAAGAGGAGAAGCAAGTTGTCCCAACAAAATCTATGGGAGAGGCCCATGGAAAGTCTGGCAATGAGGAAAAAGCTCCAGTTGCCCGCAAATTGGGTGGAGAAAGATGGATAGACTTAGGGACACGGTCCAGCCTGTTGAAAGTGCACAAATAAGGGTTCCTGGACCCAAGCATGGGGCAACACTTCCTCTACACCAGTGGCTCCGTTGTAGCCATCCTGCATTATGCACCCATGCCATGTGAGCAAATTGGGATTGTAATCTAAAGTTTTTCATTTCCGTGTTGAGGCTGACATCAATAAAGTACGCAGTCAAAATATATGATGTCGTTACTCGTTGATCTTAAAGGTTCAACAGCAATGGTGGCCGAGAATAGAAATGTCAGAGTGGGAGTAGGATGTAAAATTAAAGTGGAATGTAAGATAATATCAGGGTCGTGCTTCCAGACTGAAAGGAAATGTTCAGCACAGCACTTACTGAACCTGCATATAGTCATCTCTAAGGTACAGGAGACAGCATCCTCGGAAGGTAAAACAGCGGATGAGGTGTTTTAGGCACTGGACGGTGAGAATAAAGAAGGTGGAAAAGCCGGTGTTGCATCTCCTGTGCTTGCAGGGTTGGGGGATGGGCAGAATGTTGATGGTGATGGAAAAGTGAACCAATGTTTCATAAGATTTATGGGAGAGGAAGGAGGGGGCGTTAGATGTACTTGGTGGTAGGTTTAGTTGGGCATGTTGGAAACGGCAGAGGATGTGTTTCTGAATGTGGAGGTCGTCAAAATGTAAGATGAGAACAAGGGGAAAACTGTGATGGCCCTGCCAAGGAGGGCAGGGGTTGATGGCACGAATATGGGTTATGAAACAGACATGACTGAGATACCTGGCAATCACAATCGAGGGGAATCCTCGGCTGAGAAAGATGAAGACAACTCAGTAGCACTGGTGTGAAAGGTGGCATCACCGGAACTGTTGCAAAGGCGACAGAAAAAGTGGGAGAATGGAGCATGGTCCATATAGGATGCAAGATTTGAGGAATTGTAGTCAAGGTAGCTGTTGCCGTCGGTGAGCTGAGAGTAAATATTGATGGACAGCCTATCCCTGAAATGAAGACCGAGAAGTCAAGAAAGGGAATGAAAGAGTCAGTGATTGATGATGTGAATGCGAGGGATGGGTAAAAATCAGAAGTATTGTTGATTACATTTTCCAGTTCAGGGCGAAAGAAGGAAATGACACCAAGCCAGTCCTCGGTGTACGGGGGAAAAAGGGTGAAGCAGCGATACTGAGAAGCATGAAGCCAGTGAGGAAGAAAGCAGATCCAGTGGGAATAGGGACCGAACAGCACCAAACAGATACATTCCAAATGGGGCTCTCAAACGTAACCGTGGGGGAAGATTGACGGGGCTTGGCAAGGAAATGACCTAAAGTTGTCGGGGTCAGGAAAGCTCCCTGCTGCTCTGAGTTTAAGGGCATTTTGGGTTTACTGGACATTGGACCTGGGATGTTCGGACTGGCATGGGCAGAAACATAACTAGACATATGTAGGTCAACTCCGACCTCAGAATGAAGGAAGGCACCTATGTAGTGGAATAGTCGTGGCAGAATTGATCCGTAGGTGAGGATTCAGAGGCTGAAAATGGATGAGTGATCCTGGATGGGAGGGAATAGCTGTCAAGTAATTAGTGACTGGATTCGTACAGATTGACAAATGATTTAAATAAGCAACAAATTTTAACAAGACCATGGAAATGCGAGCAGAGGTCTGGGTGTTTTTGCAGTGGAAGATCTGAAATCGCAGACATCATGCTAAACTTATACAGATCCTTCGTTATACCACTCTTAATGTACAGTGGGCAGGTCAGATCTTCATCTTATAGAAAGGGTATCGAGCAACGGGAGAATTATTGCAAGAATGATGCCGGAAATGAAAAATATAACTATCAGGGAAGATACGACAACCTGTGGCTCTCTTCTCAAGAAAAGAAAATACTGAGGCTGATGTAATAGATGACATTAAAATTATAAAGGAGTTTGGAGAGGGAACGTGGAGTAGCTATTTCCACTTGTGATCAGTCCAAGTCTACTTTTTTTCTTCATTTGTGGGATGTGAGCGTCTCTGGCTAGGCCAGCAGTTATTGCTTACTTGCCCTCGAATTGAGTGGCTTATTAGGTCATTTTAAGAGTCAAGCACATTGCTGTGGGTCTGGAGTCACATGTAGACCAGAACAGGTAAGCAAGGCAGATTTCCTTCCCGAAAGGAAATGACTGAACCAGATGGGTTTTTACAACAATGGTTTCATGGTCATCATTAGACTAACTTTTCAATTCCAGATTAATTTTACCACCTGCTGGGGTGGGATTCGAACCCATGTTCTCAGAGCATTAGCCTGGGCTCTGGATTACTAACCCAGTGAAATGACCGCGACGCCAACGCCTCACAATACAAGACAGTCGCTATTAAATCGAAAAACGTAATCAGGAGATAACTCTTTAATCAGACAGTCCTGAGAATACGGAACTTGCTACCACATGGAGCAGAGGAGGTAAATGTAGAAACATAGAAACATGGAAAAACAGGAGCAGGAGTAGGCATATCGGCCGTTCGAGCGTGAACCGCCATTCAATACGATCATGGCTGATCATCCAAACTCAGTACCCCGTTCCATTTCTCCCCGTATCCCTTGATCCCATTAGCCCTAAGAACTATATCTAACTCTTTCTTGAATATATCTAATGATTTGGTCTCAACTGATTTCTGTGGTAGAGAACGGTTTGGCAGAACGTTCACCATTCTCTGGGTGAAAAAATCTCTCCTCATCTCAGTCCTAAATGTCTTACCCATTATCCTTAGACTGTGACCCCTGTTGCTAGACTCCCCCGCCATCGGGAACATCCTTCCTGCATCTAGTTTGACAAGTCCTCTTAGAATTTTGTAGGTTTCGATGATATCCCCTCTCATTCTTCTAAACTCCATCGAATGCAAGCCTAATCGACCCAATCTCTCTTCATACGTCAGTCCTGCCATCCCAGGAATCAGTCTGGTGAACCTTCGCTGCATCTTTTTTCATATAAGGAGCCCATAACTGCACACAACACTGCAGATGTGGTGTCAACAAAGCCTTGTATAATTGCAGTAAGACATCTTTGCTCCTGTACTCGAATCCTCTCGCGATGAAAGCCAACATACAATTTGCCTTCTTCACAGTTTGCTGCACCTGCATGCTTACTTTCAGCGACTGGTGCACAAGGACACCCAGGTCTCGCTGCACCTCCCCCTTTTCTAATCTATTACCGTTCAGATAATAATCTGCCTTTCTGTTTTTTTTCTACCAAATTGGATAACCTCACATTTATCCACATTATACTGCAGCTGCCATGTATTTACCCACTCTCATCCTTACTGTACAATGTAACTGAAACTTCTCTGAATCCTCCTCACAGCTCACAATCCCACTCATCTTCGTGTCGTCTGAAAACTTGGATATATTGCACTTAATTCCCTCATCCATATCATTTATATAAATCGCGAATATCTGGAGTCCGAGCACTGATCCCCGCGGTACCCCCCACACCACCCCCCCCCACCCCGCCCCCGCAGTCGCTGCCTGCCACTCGGAAAAATACCCTTTTATTCCGACTCTTTGTTTCCTGACTGCCAACCCGTTCTCTATCCATGTCAGTACCATACCCCCAATCCAATGTGCTTTACTTTTGCACACTAACGTCGTATGTGGGAACCTATCTAAAGCTTTCTCAAAGTCCAAATATACCACATCCACTGCTTCTCCCTTATCTATTCTACTAGTTACATCCTCAAATATTCCAGTCGATTTGTCAAGCATAGTTTCCCTTTCGTAAATCCATGTTGACTTTGTCCGATCCTGTCATTTTTCCAAGTGCTCTGCTAATACATTTTTTAACATGGTCTCTACATTTTCCCCACTACTGATGTCAGGCTAACTGGTCTATAGTTCCCTGTTTTCGTTCTACCTCCTTTTTTTAAATATTGGGGCTTCATTCGCTATCCTCCAATCCGTTGGGACTGTTCCAGAGTCTATAGAATTTTGAAAAAATGACTAGCAATGCATTTAATATTTCAAGGGACACTTCCTTAAACGGAGGTTAAAGGGAAGATTCATAAGTACATGAGGGAGAAAGGAATAGAAGGATATGCTGATTGGGTTAGAAAGACTGTGGCGGGGAGTATATCGTATGAAGCATAAAGACAGGCTCACATCAGTTTGCCTGTGTGACTATGTTCTGTTTTGTAAATTCTGTAATTTTCTATAAGTTAATTATTAATCACAGCAATCAGCCCTTTAAGTATATTTACGATATCGAAAAAGCTTATTTATTGAAACATTGCACTATTTATTATATAGTTAACATTATGCTAATGTTACTCGCCTCTGTATGATGAAAACCGAAAATGTATGCTCCTCAGTTATTACCTCTCTCCTCACATGGACGCACCTCACTGAGCTAAAGGTTACTGCTGCCGCAGGTTGCATGTGTAGAAACCCTGACTCATAGAGAAGAACTGCTTTCTCAAAACCTAATAAGCTGCAGAAATGGAATATTCTATAGCCATAGCCGAATAATGATCCTGTGCAACAGGAAGATAATAACATCCACCATTCGTGATCTACAGATTCTCAGGAATACGCTGAGAAAGGGGATTAATCCGCATCCGGAAGTGTTTACAGTAATTGTACTTAACGTTACAAACAGTCATCATCCAGAGGATTTGAATACAGTAACAGTGATAATGCTATTGACCTGCATGTTGTTATTTAACATCTGTTTCAGTTGTTGCAGATCAATAGGGAACAGAACAACATCAATGCATTTCACTTTCTATGTTTATTAACAAGTATCTTCAATCAACAGCAAAAACGTCCTCTTTGTAAGTTCTTACATATTTAAAACATGAATTAAGCCTCATGGAGTGGAGAGATCAGTCTCCAGAAACAATGCCCTCAAAGTAGACGAACTTGTTCCAACCCTGTCAGTGACCCACATTCAATACAATTCTACAGTGACTGATACTTCCAGGTAATACATGGCCTCTGGTCTGGTGTTCCACTCCAGTTGATGACTCACACTCAGTTGAATTTTACAAAAACAGATGTTCTCAGTGATACATGAAAACTGGAGTCAAATGTTCTACTCCGGTTAGTGACACACATTCACTAACTTTCTACAGTGACAGGTACTTCAAGTAATACATGACTACAGGGTTAATAAACCACACTGGGTACATTTCTAGAACGACAGATACTGCCTGTCACAACTTTCCACAGCCAGTTGACTGCACTGAAATCTAACTGTGTACAGAGAATAGCAGAATTGTTACAGTGCAGAATTAGGCTATTCGGCCAAGCATGTTTGCAGCAGCTCTCCCATAGAGAAATTCACTCAGTCCTATTCCCCTGCCTTCTCCCCGTCACCCTGAACTTCCTTTATTTTCATGTAACTATCTAATTCCCTTTGGAATGTTTCAATTGAACATGCCTCTACCACATTCTCAGCCAGTGCATTCCAGGCCTTAACCACTCACTGCATAAAAAAAAGTTTTTATCCACGTTACTTTTGCTTCTCTTACCAAGCACTTGAAATCTGTGTCCTCTCGTTCTTGATCCTATAACGAGTGGGAACATTTTCTACATCTACTCTGTCCAGACTCCTCATAATTTTGAATAAATTCTCAAATCACCTTCCTAGGCAAACAGTCTTAACTACTCCAATCTATCTTGTAATGAAGTTCCTTGTCCCTCGATTCATTCTCGTGAATCTTTTCTGCACTCTCTCAAATGTCCTCACATCTCACCTAAGTGGATGCAATACTCCATCTGTGGCCGAACTAGTGTCTTCTACAAGTTTAACATAACTTCCTTGCTCTTGTACGGTATGTCGCTATTCATAAATCTCTGGATACTGTATACATTATTAACCACTCGCTCAACCTATCCTACCACCTTCAATGACTTATGTACATATAAACCTAGGTCTCTCTGCTCCTGCACCCCGTTTAGGATTACATGCCTTATTTTATATTGTCTCTCTATGTTTTTACTAGCACATTGGAACACTTCACATTTCTCTGCGTTGAACGTCATCTGCCACCTGTCTATCCATTCCAACATGTCTACTTTCTTTTGGAGTTCCACACTAGCCTCCTCAACGTTCGCAATGCTTGCAAGTTTTGTATTATCTCCAAACTCTAAAAGTGTAGCATGCACACCCAAGGTCTCGGTCATTAATATATATCAGGAAAAGCAAAGGTCAACTATTCCATGAGTTATAACCTCAGTTGCAAGTCTATTTTGTGGCATTGTATCAAACGTCTTTTGAAAGTCATGTGCACCATATGAACAGCATTGCACTCCTAACCTCTCTCCGTTGCCTCCTCAAAAAACTCCAGCTAATTAGTGAAACATGATTTTTCGTTAACAAATGCATGCTGACTTCCTGTAATTAACCCACATTTTTCCATGTGACTTTTTTCATGGGTTATTTTTTTCTAGATGTTTCCCCACCACTGAAGTTAAACTACCTGGCTTGTAGTTGCTGGACTTATTTTACACCTCTTTTTGAACCAGAGTTTAACGTTTGTAATTCTCCAATCTCAGGCACGACCCCAAGTCGAGGAAGACTGTAAGAAATACGATCAGTGCCTCCGCGATTTCCACCCATCACATCTCTCAGTATCCTTGGATGCATATTATTCAGTTCTGGTGCTATATCCACTTTAAGTACAGTCAAACTATCTGATACCCACTCTTAATTAGTTTAAAGCACTCAAGTCTTTGAATTACCTCCTCTTTCACCATTGCCTGGTTGCATCTTCTTCATTGGTTAAGGCAGATGCAAAGTGTTAATTTAATAAGTCAGTTTAATACCTCTCCCTCCATAAGTAACTTCCTTTTGCGGTGCCTAATTGGCTTCAATCCTCATTTTACCACCCTTTTACTGTTTATATTTCAATAGTAAACGTTCCGATTCTTTTTAATGTTAGCTGCTAGTCTTTTATTTTACTCTCTGTCTCTCTGCTGCTCTTTTTTTTTGTATTACGTTTCCACTTCCCCTCTAGACTTTCTATATCCAGCCTGGTTCTCAATAGTATTTTCTACCTGGCATCTGTCATAAGCATACTTTCTCTTCTTTATCTTAATCTCTACCTTGTTTGTCATCCAGGGAGCTCTGGAATTGTTTGCTCTACTTCCTTCGAACATTGACTGTGCCTGAACTGTCGTTTCTTTGAGGTTCGCCCAGTGTTCAGCTCCGCCAGTGATATTGATACAATGGGGCCAGTCTGCTCTCCCCTGGCTCAGTGGAGCCGGTCTTCTCACCCCCTGGATCAGTAAGACAGACACAGTGGCAAAGTCACATCTTTCCACAGGCTCAGTGATACAGACACAGTGGGGCCAGTCGGCTCTCACCCAGTCTAAATGGTACTGTCACCGCGGGGAAGGTCTGCTATACCTCAGGATCAGTGATACAGACACAGTGGGGCCGGTGTGCTCTCCCCCAGGCTCAGTGATGCAGACACATTGCGGACAGTCTGCTTTCCCCCAAGCTCAGTGATGCGGACACAGTGCGGACAGTCTGCTCTCCCCCAGGCTCATAGATAGAGACACAGTGAGGCTTGTCTACTCCCACTCAGGGTCAGTGATGAAGGCAAATACTCAGTGATATAGACACAGTGGGACGGGTCTTCTTTTCGTCAGGCTCAATGATACAGACACAGTGGGGCCGGATCCTCTCCTGCAGTTTCACTGCTACAGACACAATGGGGCCAGTCTGCTCGACCCAAGACTCACTGATTCAGACACGTTCCGGCCGGTCTGTTCTCCCCAAATCTCAGTCCGACAGACACAGTGGAGCCTCTCTGCACTCTCCCTGGCTCAGTGATACAGACACTGTGGGGCCGTTCTGCTCTGCCACAGGATCAGTGATGCAGACAAAGATGAGCTGGTTTGATCTACCCCAGGCTCGGTGATATAGACATAGTGAGGACATTCTGTTCTCCACCAGGCTCAGTGATGCAGACACAGTGGGGCCATTCTGTTCTCCACCAGGCTCAGTGATGCAGACACAGTGGGGCCAGTCTGCTCTACCCCACGATCAGTGATACAGTCACAGTGGGGCCGGTCCGCTCTCCCCCAGGCTCAATGTTAAATGTACAGTGGCTCTCCCCCAGGGTCAGTGAGGCAGACAGAGTGGAGGCACGCTGCTCTCCCCAGGCACAGTGACATAGACATAGTAAAGCCGGTCAGGTCTCCCACAGCTCAGTGATACAGACACAGCGGGAAGAATCTGCTCTCCCACAGGCTCAGTAATAATGTCACAGTTGAGCCGATCTGCTCACCCCAAGGCTCAGTGATGCAAAAACCGTGAAGTCGGTCTGCTCCCCTTCAAGTTCACTCCGGTCTCCCCCAATCTCAGTGATACAGACCCAGTGGAGTTGATCTGCTCTTCCCCAAGATCAGACACACAGACACAGTGGCGCCAGTCTGCCCTCCCCCCACCGGCTCAGTAACGCGGATACTGATGGGCCAGTCCACTCACCCCCAGGCTCAGTGGCACAGACACAATGGGGCCAGTCTGCTCTCACCAAGATTAACTGATACAGACACGTTGGGGCCGGTCTACTCTCCCCCAATCTCAGCCATGCAGCCACAGTGGTGTCGGTCTGCTCTTCCCTGGCTCAGTGATACAAACACGTAGGGGACTCTGATCCCACCCCATCTCAGTGATGTAGACACAGTGCGGCCAGTCTGCTCTCTCCCAGGCTCAGTGATGCAGCCACAGTGGGGCCAGTCTGCCCTCCATCTGGGATCAGTAATGCAGGCTCGGATGGGCTGGTCCGCTCTCCCCCTAGGCTCAGTGACACAGAGTGGGGCACGTCTTCTCTCCGTCAGGCCCAGTGATACAGGCACAGTGGGGCCAGTCTGCCATCCTCCCAGGCTCAGTGATGCAGACGCTGATGGGCCGATCTGCTTTCTCCAAGCTCAGTGACACAGTCACAGCAGGGTCAATCTGCTCTCCCCCAGGCTCAGTGGCACAGAGTGGGGCGGGTCTTCTCTCCATCAGGCTCAGTGATACCGACACAGTGGGGATGGTCTGCTCTACCCAGGCTCAGTGACACAGACACAGAGGGGACCTGTCTTGTCTCTCCCAAGCTCCCTCCTACTAACACAGGGAGCCAGATGTGCTGTGCCCCAGTCTCAGTGATGCAGAAACAGTGGGGCTGGCCTTCTCTCCCCCAGGTTCAGTGGCACAGACACAATGGAGCCCCTCTACTCTACCCAAGACTCATTGAAACAGAAACGTTGGGGCTAGTCTGGTCTCCCCCAATCTCAGTGATGCAGACCCAGTGGAGTTGGTCTGCTCTCCCCAGGCTCCGTGATACACACACATTGGAGTTGGTCTGCTCTCCCCAGGCTCCGTGATACAGACACAGTGGGGCCGCTCTGCGCTCACCAAGGCTCAGTGATACAGACACAGTGGAGCCCGTCTGCTCTCCCCCATGTTCAGTGATGCAGACAAAGTGGGGCCAGTCTGCTCTCCCTCAGGCTCAGTCATACAGATGCAGTGCACCAGTCTCCTCTCCTCCAGGCTCAGTGATACAGAAAATGTGGGGCGAGTCTTCTCTCCATCAGTCTTACTGATACGGACACATTGGAACGGGTCTTCTCTCCATCAGGCTGCGGGATACAGCCACAGTGGGGCCAGCCTGTTCTACCCCAGGCTCAGTGATACAGACACAGTGGGGACGGTCTGCTCTTACCCAGGCTTAGTGATGCAGACACAGTGGGGCCAGCCTGCTCTACCCCAGGCTCCCTCCTACTAACAAATGGAGCCCGGTCTGCTGTGCCCCAATCTCAGTGATGCAGAAGCAGTGGGGCTGGCCTTCTCTCCCCCAGGTTCAGTGGTACAGACACAATGGGGCCCGTCTACTCTACCCAAGACTCACTGAATCAGACACATTGGGCCCGGTATCGTCTCCCCCAATCTCAGTGATACAGACACAGTGGAGTTGGCCTGCTCTCCCCAGGCTCAGTGATGCAGACGCTGATGGGCCGATCTGCTTTCTCCAAGCTCAGTGACACAGTCACAGCAGGGTCAATCTGCTCTCCCCCAGGCTCAGTGGCACAGAGTGGGGCGGGTCTTCTCTCCATCAGGCTCAGTGATACCGACACAGTGGGGATGGTCTGCTCTACCCAGGCTCAGTGACACAGACACAGAGGGGACCTGTCTTGTCTCTCCCAAGCTCCCTCCTACTAACACAGGGAGCCAGATGTGCTGTGCCCCAGTCTCAGTGATGCAGAAACAGTGGGGCTGGCCTTCTCTCCCCCAGGTTCAGTGGCACAGACACAATGGAGCCCCTCTACTCTACCCAAGACTCATTGAAACAGAAACGTTGGGGCTAGTCTGGTCTCCCCCAATCTCAGTGATGCAGACCCAGTGGAGTTGGTCTGCTCTCCCCAGGCTCCGTGATACACACACATTGGAGTTGGTCTGCTCTCCCCAGGCTCCGTGATACAGACACAGTGGGGCCGCTCTGCGCTCACCAAGGCTCAGTGATACAGACACAGTGGAGCCCGTCTGCTCTCCCCCATGTTCAGTGATGCAGACAAAGTGGGGCCAGTCTGCTCTCCCTCAGGCTCAGTCATACAGATGCAGTGCACCAGTCTCCTCTCCTCCAGGCTCAGTGATACAGAAAATGTGGGGCGAGTCTTCTCTCCATCAGTCTTACTGATACGGACACATTGGAACGGGTCTTCTCTCCATCAGGCTGCGGGATACAGCCACAGTGGGGCCAGCCTGTTCTACCCCAGGCTCAGTGATACAGACACAGTGGGGACGGTCTGCTCTTACCCAGGCTTAGTGATGCAGACACAGTGGGGCCAGCCTGCTCTACCCCAGGCTCCCTCCTACTAACAAATGGAGCCCGGTCTGCTGTGCCCCAATCTCAGTGATGCAGAAGCAGTGGGGCTGGCCTTCTCTCCCCCAGGTTCAGTGGTACAGACACAATGGGGCCCGTCTACTCTACCCAAGACTCACTGAATCAGACACATTGGGCCCGGTATCGTCTCCCCCAATCTCAGTGATACAGACACAGTGGAGTTGGTCTGCTCTCCCCAGGCTCAGTGATACAGACACAGTGGAGCCCGTCTGCTCTCCCCCATGTTCAGTGATGCAGAAAAAGTGGGGCCAGTCTGCTCTCCCTGAGGCTCAGTCATACAGATGCAGTGCACCAGTCTCCTCCCTCCAGGCTCCGTGAAACAGAAAATGTGAGGCGAGTCTTCTCTCCGTCAGTCTTCCTGATACGGACACATTGGAACGGGTCTTCTCTCCATCAGGCTGTGGGATACAGCCACAGTGGGGCCAGCCTGCATAACCCAGGCTCAGTGATGCAGACACAGTGGGGCCAGCCTGCTCTGCCCCAGGCTCAGTGATACAGACACAGTGGGGCCAACCTGCTCTACCCCATGTTCAGTGATACAGACTCAGTGGGGCCAGCCTGCTCTACCCCAGGCTCAGTGAAACAGACACAGTGGGGCCAGCCTGCTCTACCCCATGTTGAGTGATACAGACACAGTGGGGCCAGCCTGCTCTCCCCCAGGCTCAGTGATGCAGACACAGTGGGGCCAGCCTGCTCTACCCTAGGCTCAGTGATACAGACACAGTGGGGCCGGTCTGCTCTTACCCAGGCTCAGTGATGCAGAGACAGTGGGGCCGGACTGCTTTGACGCAGTCTCAGTGATACAGACGCAGTGGAGCCAGTCTGCCCTACCCCAGGATCAGTGATGCAGACGCAGTGCTTCCAGTCTGCTCTACCCCAGGCTCAGTGACACAGACACAGTGGAACCCATCAGCTCTACCACAGGCTCACTGATACAAACACAGTGGGGTCGGTCTGCTTTCCCTAGGCTCTGTGATACAGACACAGTGGTGCCGCTCTGCTCTCACCCAGGCTTAGTGATGCAGACACAGTGGGGCCAGCCTGCTCTACCCCAGGCTCAGTGATACAGACACAGTCGGGCCGGTCTGCTCTTATGCAGGCTCAGTGATACAGACACAGTGGGGCCGGACTGCTCTGACACAGTCTCAGTGATACAGACGCGGTGGAGCCAGTCTGCGCTACCCCAGGATCAGTGATGCAGACACAGTCCTTCCAGTCTGCTCTACCACAGGCTCAGTGACACAGACATAGTGGAGCCCATCACCTCTACCACAGGTTCAGTGATACAGACACAATGGGGCCAGTCTGCTCACCACCAGGCTCAGTCATACGCACACATCATGACCGGTCCTGTCTGGCCTGTGTTGTGACCTCATAGAGAATGTTATTTTGATCCAACAAGTATGAATTCTCCATTGACCATTTAAAGAATATGACGGCAATATTCCAAGTTTTCAGACTTTTGCTATAACAATCAAACTGAAAATCAACATTATGCAAACAGTATTTAATTAGCAGCTAATCCATCAGATTATAGATAAAGCTATTTCCCATTAAGTTATTTCCACACTCGAAAACCCCATACCACATTGATACATTGTATAGCTTTGTCACCGAAAAGGTAATTAATATGGTTACAGAATTAATTGGCCTCGAGCAGAGCAGTGTTGTCACATCCAGTAGACTGGAAGCAACTGTTAGAAGTGTTCTGGTGCGTCAAATCACAATAGACACTTGTGGAGGAATGCCAGTCACTAAATGAATCCTTGCTAAACTTTATGGGAGTTAAAAAAATAAACCATCCCTATTTTCAACTGGACACCCTGTCAGTTTGTAATTAAGGTATTTTTTACTTGGTAAATGCCTTGTGAACTTAACCATCTCCCGAGTTCAAGAATGTGTGTTAATAAACTCTACTGTTTTGACTTAACTTTAAGAACAGTGTTATGACAGTCTGTTACAAGTCAGGTTTCACAAGCTGAGGGAGTGGAGAAATGCGCCATCAGGGTTTTTTTTAAAGAAAAGGAAAACAATTAAATCACAATCCGCTTACAGACAGGTTGCTGAAACCATTGGGAAATGTGTTTGAAAAATGAACTACTTGTTCACAAGATGACAGCAATGGATATCAGTTAAAAATGCAACAATAAATGCAACGTAAGAAGGACGCAGAAAATATCACGTAAAATGATCCCAAAAAAAGTAAAAAATAGTGAAAATAGGCATGGCAAATATAAATTTAAGTGAAAAAAGCAAATATCTCTTAAAATGGACATCGCAAATGTATCTTGAAATGGCCACAACAAATACCACATAAGCTGCAAATCGCAACTGACGCTTAGAGTGGTCCTGGCAATTATGTTTCCAACAGGTCACAGAAAATATCACTTAAAATGGTCAGCACAAATATCACATGAACAGAGCTGCGCTAATATCGCTCAAATTGTTCACAGCAATTATCTCTTAAAATGGTCCTATGAAAGATAATGAAAGCAGGAACACGTGTCAGCCTTTATGTTTAAAAAGGCAAGCCCATAGTTTATTTGACCCACGAATTACAAGTAAACAAATAGATCGTTTTCAGTGATCACAGATTAGAAATGATTCATCTAAAATTAATATGGTTGCAAAATTAACATTGGAAAAAGGGAAAAGAAAATAATAATGAAAGAAAAAACATCTTATTGCTCCACTTCCAGAAAATGAATGCCTCAGCAACATCGAAGATAAGAATGCTCAATTATTTATTTTTCTGTAGCGATACAGCACTGAAACAGGCTCTTTGGCCCACCGAGTCTGTGCCAACCAACAACCACCCATTTATACTAATCCTACATTAATCCCATATCCCCTACGCATCCCCACCCTTCTCCTGCCACCTACCTACAGAAGCGCAATTTACAATGACCAATTTACCTATAAGTCTGCAAGTCTTTGGCTATGGAATGAAACCAGAGCACCCAGTGGAAACCCACGCAGTCACAGTGAGAACGTGCAAACTCCGCACAGGCAGTACCCGGAACTGAACCGGAGTCCCTAAAGCTGTGAAGCTGCGGTGCTAACCTCTGCACCGCCATAATTATGTAATTGTTGTTAACTATGTGATCACACTAAGTGGTCAGTTCCAGTTGTTCAAACATTTTTCTCCTAATGATCAATAAGGCTCTCTCACCAATATTCTTCTGTCGGTCCGCCGTAGTTTCTTACCCTCGAATGTAGTGAAGATGTATTCAACTGCTTTTCTCCCTTTTCAGCGGATTGATTTGGGCAAGTCACACAATACCATGAAGTTTCCTTTGAAAGAACAATACCCAATTAAATTCTGCAGTTTTTCTTTAAACCATGGGGTTTGTACCGGCTCAGGAAGCATGCCATCTTTTTTTCCACTTTGTTTTGTTATTTTCAACCACCTGAAGTCGCTTGCAGTCAAGATTCCAGAAAAGATCTTTGTATTTTTCTGGAATACCATGTCCCATATTATTTAAGCTGTATAGTCTTCCAAAGTCTATTTTTCATAAATCCAAATAGCAATGCCTCTTTCTTGCCAGCACAATGCACTCATCAGAACAATCTGCAGGTATACCAAGGTAAGGAAAAACAACAACTGTATACTGAAACAAACACAGAAAGAGCTGGAAAAAAAACTCAGTTGGTCTGGCAGCATCTGTGGAGAGAGAAATAAAGTTAACGTTTCAGGTCTGTGTTCTGATAAAATGTCACAGTCTTGATACGTTATCTTTGCTTCTCTCTCCACAGATGCTGCCAGACCTGCTGAGTTTTTCCAGCACCTTTTGTTTTTTGTTTTGGATATCCAGCATCGCGGTATTTTACTTTTATAAAAACTGTATACTGAAAGGAGAAGAGAGTATGATTGGTTGGAAAGTGAACTCTGATTGATCGAAGCGTTCCCATGGAGAATGTACCAGTTTATGGTGACTGACAGTTAACTGCCAAGATATGTTGAAAGTTGAATGAGACAGATTGATTCTGATTGGTTAAGGCATTGCTCTGAGGAATGAACACGCAAATGGCTGTCACATATTTTATTTCAGTCAAGCAGGTGCGTTGGTTCTTCATATCCATTCTGTCTGCAAAGAATGGCCCTTTATATTAATATATGTTGCATGCAGTACGAGCAAATGCAACACACTGCGAGCCCTGCTGGCAAAGTAAATTGGTTGCCAGTGTAATTCTTAGCACACTGAGGATTATTTAGCAAATATTGTTCCAATTGGTGAGCCAGATCGAATGTTGGACATTGTGCTTTGAGTAGTGTAAGCACGGACTGTTTAGGTACAGCATTCACCTTGCTCGTTGCGAAGAGTGGAAGAGACATGTTGTTTGAACGATCTGCCAGTCTTTGGAACATAAGTCCTAGATAGCTATCATTACACTGGTACTGAAATTCAGTTATCAAATTATTCATTTGTGTGATATGCAGAACCTCTTTTTGGCTTGATGGCAGCATCCTGTTCGTCGCAAACACCACAAGTATTGCTACTGCATTGTAGCAGTATTCAACAGAGCTTTACCTGTTGCTCTAGTATTTGGCATACATTTCCCTTGCAGGATAATCTGAGATAGACTGGGGACCTTTCAGGGCCGAAAATCACAGCCTTAACCGGTTTATAATTTTGTGCTTTGTACAATAATAAGTTATCTGATCAGGACAGCCATTGGCACGCAGGATGTCTTTTATTCGCCCTATTTCAACATCAAGATTGCATGGCATGACTCGGGCCCTATTTACAAACTTGCTAAAAAGGCCAATATTATAGCGTGTGGAACTGTAGGAATCCCAATTCATGGATTGACCAGTGAAGGTAGGTTTGCAGTAGACTGTGGTAGAGAACCCCTCAACAGATTTCTCAAATAGCACGTCAAGGAAAGGGAAAACGTTTCTGCTCCATTTTAAAAGTGAATATGAGCGCAGGATGGAGCCCATTAAGACGTGAAAGGAAATTATTGAATGCAAATGCTGATTCAAATAAATGAAACGTGCCATCTACGTATCACAAATACGCAAGAGGTGGGACGCTAGGTGTTATTCCCTTGAAGACACGATTGTCATGGAACCCAACAAAGATGTTTGTGAGAGCTGAGTCTGGAGGGGATCCCATGGAAACACCATCTGTTCGGGCATAAATGGTGTTGTCATTCTCTCATTCACAATTAAATGTTTTCTGAATTCTGGAGGTGTACTCATGGTTTTCCAGGATTTTCTCTTTCAGAAGCATCAGAGGCCCCCAGACCACATTCCTTTAGAAGGTTTCAGCTAACTAGACCTCTGGCTCATCCAGCTGGTGCACTAATTCCCTCTCACCAAATCAGGCCTGTCTGGCTTGGGACCGAGTTACTATGCAACCATAGAAGATCTCTGGATTTTCCTCCTGTCGTTCAATTGCTCTGGTTTTGGGGCTGGGCTGGTCTAATATTATAAAGGTTGGTATGATCTTGCTGCCAGCCAAGTCATTCCCCAGGAGGAAGTCAATCCCTGCCACTGGGACAATTCCTATAGTTATGAGGCCCGAAACTAGGTCGCACTATAGGTGGACTTGATGAAGAGGAACAGACAGGTAACCTCCCACCAAGCCGCTTCTCAGGGCCTTGGTTTTCATGGAGATTACTGGAGAAAGACTTAGGCTGTCTTCTAACATTAAGGACTGAGTGTCTTCCGTATCCCTGAACAGCGCAATGGACTAGCTCACCTTCTGGGAAGGGCAGGGGGTATGTTTCCTGCAAAAATAATACTCCAATAACTCGGGGATTTTGACTGGTTCAAAAAGGCTTAGGGCAATATGCTCCGAGGGTCTAGATTCTTAAGAGAGGTCCGCTGTTGTCGTGATACACCCTGTATTGTACTATCCTCCTTTGGACCACCGTTGAAGAGACCTATTAAATCTGACAGCTTTCCTTTCAAGCATTCGAATCTGGAATGATCGACTTTCTTGCAGGGGGAGCACACGGAACACTGGGGTTTATCTTTGACTGCTTGGGGTGGACTCCTCGCACCCTCCCTTGTACTCCACTTTCCGGGTGTGGCTTCCTTTGTATCCCACTCTCTCCTCTTATCCATCGAGTGATTTGGGGAGTGGTTTTGACAGGGCCTGTCTTGTTTTCCAGAATGATGTGTGAGGTCATAGTTATCAGCAGTGACTACAGACTCTCTAGCTTTGTGGAATCTCTGCTCCTCTAAGTGCATTCTCAGGTTGGTGAGTAATCATTTATTGAATTCCTCCAGCAGCA
Source organism: Heterodontus francisci (assembly GCF_036365525.1). Classification (NCBI taxonomy): domain Eukaryota; kingdom Metazoa; phylum Chordata; class Chondrichthyes; order Heterodontiformes; family Heterodontidae; genus Heterodontus; species Heterodontus francisci. The sequence continues at coordinate 277,408 of NW_027141501.1, read as the reverse complement.
TTTACTCGGTTAATTCATCATAGCTTTGCTGTACTTTTACAGATCGTATCCACCAGTCGAAAACGATTTGCGTTCGCCTTTTGAACCCCAGATAGCTCTGCATGGGTTCGTTCAAGCATTCCTGAATTGCTGATGATCTGCTTCTGGGACCATCTCATATGCACTAAGGATGGCAGCTTTGGTGTGCTCATAATGAGAGGACATTTCATGGGTCTGGATGCAATAGACCTCTTGAACCTTCCCTACTAACTGACCCTGAATCATGAGGGTCCATATTTCATGTGGCCATCATAACTATCACGCTACCTTGGCAAAAGTGGCAAAAAGAATTCCACCGCACCCTCTTCAAATTTTCGTACGAATTAGACATACTTAAGAGCCTCAAAACCGGATTCTGGGTTCGGGAGATGTGGACAGTGACCGGATGAAGAGGGATTTTCCCCTTGCTGCCTTCATCTGTCTCGCATCTCTCTCTGCTTTAGCATTCAGCTCAATTTCCAATTCGTTTCAGTGGACAACCCTTTTTGTCTCTCTCTCCCTGCCTCCACCCCCTGTCTCTCTCTCTCATTCTCTTTCCTGAAACTGCAGTCGCATCCTGAATTGTTTCCAGTTCCATTCTGGCCATGGGAGATGGTTCAGTTTCAGGAATAAATTCCTCATCTACCTGTTCTGGAATGGGACTGTGCCCTAGGTGCTCAGGGCCTCAATCCGTTTCACCTTCCTGGGCAGTTGCACTTGCTTCTCCATGTCTATACCTTTTAACTGGCCCTTACTCAAGTTTGCCAACGTTTCAGCTGTTACATCACTTTGCTCCCAAAAACAATATTTGAATCAAAATTTGACATTTTGTAATGTTCGAGTAAGAGGGTTTGCAGTGGTCGTTTATTTGATTAAACAATTTGTTTCAGCTGCCAGATTTCCTACTTTGGCTTCCAGTCCGTTTATTTTAATTTCTGTGCCTTCGTATTTTCTTTTAATCTCATGGTTTTATCCACCGAGCCCCTAATTTCTGTTGCAAATGGGTAGTTAATTTTGAAAACAAACTTTTCTCTATTTTCAACAACCTGTCCATAAGCCAATTGTGATGTAAATGCATCCTTTTTAAGAACAAGAGAAAACATGATGGCATATTTCTCCACTCCCTCAGTTTGTGAACGGTGACTTTTTGAAGGACAGCAACAACACTGTCGTTAATGTTAAAACAAATATCTAGGGTTTGTTTACACACAGTATTATACACAGAAGGGGTAGAACTTCGCAACACACGTTCACGAACATACAAAGGAAAATGGGGAGGCATTAGCTTGATATTAGTGTCACTCCACAAAGCAATCCAGAAACTCAGGCGAAAGCTTTGGGGATATGGGTACAAATCGCACCATGGCAAATAGTGAGATTCGAATTAAATTAATAAAAATTTGGAATTAAATGCCTGTCCATTGGTGAAACTAACTTCGATTGTTGTTGAAATCCAACTGCTTCACTAATGTCTTTTAGGGAAGAAAATCTGTTATCCTTCCCGACATGTGACTCGAGATCCACAGCAATGTCGTTGACACTTCAACGCCACTCAATTCAAGGGATGTGCAATAAATGATGGCCTAACCAGCGACACCCACAGCCCATGAACAGTGGAACTGTGAAGATGATGATGATTACAGCCGTGATGATGATGTTAAGTCAGCACTGGAGAACGATTTGCTCAGGGACCTTGCACAGTGGCGCAATGGTTAACACTGCAACATCACAGCTCTAGCGAGATGAGTTCGGTGCTTTGTACTGCCGATGCAGAGTTTGTAAGTTCTCCCAATGTCCACGGGGGTTTAGGCTGGTTCTCCGGTTTTCTGCCACAGCCAAAGACTGGCAGGTTTATAACTAAATTGGCTATTGTAAATTATCCCGAGTGTAGGAAGGTGGTGGGGATGTGGTAGGGAATATGGGATGAATGTAGGATTAGTGTCAATGGGTGATTGTTAGTCGTCACAGACTCGGTGGGCTGAAGGGTCTGTTTCAGTGCTGCATCATGAAATAAATAGAGTCCTTTCTTAACTAAGATAAAGTTCAAAGCTACAACTAACTTATTGGAAATGCCGATTGGAATAGGGATCGCAGGATATCTCATCTTTTAAACTTTCCTCTTCTTGCAATATCAAAGATAAGCTGAGGCAGCTTAGTTTCTGATTACCTGCTTTTTTACCAAGAGAAACTGGCAGTGAGCAGAGAAATTTCTTGCTGCTTTGCAGACGGTGGCTTCTTTGCTTCCTTTTGCAGACAGGCCCCAGAGATGTTGATTTGCAGCTTCAAGGCTGACAAAGCAGACTGGTTAAAAAAGGATGGTTTCTACATCATGTGACCGGACCCCTTCAACTAGCTGTCCCACTTCCTGTTGGTGAAATGATCTCCCCCTCCACTCCAATATAAACATGTTGAACATAGATACAAATAAACCTTACAATGCTGTGTATAATGACAGCTGACAATAACACCCACGTGCACAAAAATACTGTAACTAACACTTGGTTTTCATCCATTAGTGACAGTGCAAATGAAGTTTATGACGTCCAGTTCAAGTGATATTAGCTGTGTTCTGCTTAAGGTATATTTGCTGTGACATTTTAACTAACATTTGCTGTGGCTTGTGCAGTTTACCTGATATCTGCTGTGACCATGTCAAGCAATATTTGCTGTTCCCACATTAAATGATATTTAAATGATGCTTGTTGTGGTCATTTTACGTGCTATTTGCTGTGTTCAGTTTCAGTACTATTTGCTGTGACCGTTTCAATCATATTTGGTTCTTCCAGTTCAGCTGATATTTGCTGTATCCCTTTTAAGTGATATTTGCTGTGCTCATGTTAACTGAAATTTGCTGTGAAAATTTTATGTGACATTTCTAGTGTCCAGTTTAAGTGTTGTTTTCTGTTTCCAGTTTCAGTGGCATTTTCTTTGGTCATTTTAAGTAATATTTGCTGTGACCAGTCGAAGTAATCTTTTCTGTGTACTGTTGAGTTAATATACTCTGCGATTAGCTCAATTGACATCAGCTGTAGATAATATAAGTAATATTTGCTGTAGTTATCTTAAATGGTATTTTACGTGGCAAATGTAAGTATATTGTTGCTGTGATTAGCAGCAATTTACAATGGCCAATTTATTTACCGACCTGCAAGTCTGTGGCTGAGGGAGGAAACCGGAACACCCAGCGAAAGCCGACACACTCATGGGGAGAACTTGCAAACTCCACACACATAGTACGCAGAATCGAACCCGCAACCCTGGAGCTGTGAGGCTGCAGTGCTTGTCACTGCGCCACTGTGCCACCCACGTGACACTGTGCTCGCTTTTATAACTAATAAGGTCAAGGAAGCCATTTGAAGATTAACATCTGTCTTTTCAGCCGTTCCATACTCTGCATTTTCTATTCTGTGTTATCTACTGCATAAAGTAGTAGCCATTCATGATTATAGAAGTAATGAAACATAATTAAGTTATAATGAGTGCATTGATGTATAGGATAGTGTAGGTCAGATGGTTTCACAGGTCGGCGCAACAACGAGGGCCGAAGGGCCTGTACTGCACTGTAATGTTCTAATTCTAATTCTAATTCTAATAAATATATTAGAAAGCCTGTCTATTTATTTAAAGTCTTAATTAATAACATCAGGTGGCATCAGGTGGCAGGACTGTATCATCAACACAGAAGTCCTCGAGGAGGCCAACATCCTCAGATTGTACACACTACTGAGTCAGCGGCGCTTGAAATGGCTTGGCCATGTGAGCCGCATGGAAGATGGCAGGATCACCAAAGACACATTGTACAGCGAGCTCGCCACTGGTATCAGACCCACAGTCCATCCATGTCTCCGCTTTAAAGACGTCTGCAAACGCGACATGAAATTCTGTGACATTGATCACAAGTCGTGGGAGTCAGTTGCCAGCGTTCTCCAGAGCTGGCGGGCAGCCATAAAGACAGGGCTAAAATGTGGCGAGTCAAACTGACTTAGTAGTTGGCAGGAAAAAAGACAGAGGCGCAAGGGGAGAGCCAACTGTGCAACAGCCCCGACAAACAAATTTCTCTGCAGCACCTGTGGAAGAGCCTGTCGCTCTAGAATTGGCCTTTATAGCCACTCCAGGCGCTGCTTCACAAACCACTGACCACCTCCAGGCGCGTATCCATTGTCTCTCGAGATGAGGAGGCCCAAAATAACAAAATAATTAATAACAACTGTTTAAGTTGGAAGTTTCGGAAAAGTTCAATTTCTTACGAAATTGGAATCTTTCTGAACTCTGATAAGTTACTGTAAGAGTCTGTCTTATGAATATCGAGTTGCTTAGCGTGAGATTGAAACCAGGAGGGTAAAGAAAACTATGTTCTTCATGGATAACACATTGCTGCCAATGCAAACCTGGTGTTATCAACTGGAAGATGCAATTAAGTACTAACTAAGTTTACCAAACAACAGCTAATACTAAACATTAAGTCATCAATACGCTTACTGTGACATGCATGATGGTTATCTAAGGGATAACAACGAGGGTTCCAGCAGGTTTCTGTTTTGGAAAGACTCTGAACTTTCCGGAGTATGCACCACATGTTATTCCTGCAAGCGGGTTCGATATCAAGAGCAGAGACCTGAGAGCGTGACAGAGACCTGTACTTCAACAGACCATAAAACTGCCTAAAGCTGTAAATATCATTATCCTATCTTTATGAATTATGTCTTTGCTTTCCTAAAATTTCTTATATTTACTATCCAATCATTCCTGTTATTGTCTTACTTGTTTAATTCTCTTTTGAACAAAGTACATTTATTAGGTCAATTAACATTGCTAGCAAATTGGAATAACTGAAAATTATCAGGCAACGAATTAAGCCAAACACAAAATATCAGAGTGAAACAAAGTACATGGGATCATAAATCTCCATTTCCTTGTCCTTTTCTTTGATTCAGGGATTTAAGCATTTCCCAGAATCATTGAAACAGAATAGAGAGAATGGTATTAGACCCAGCGACCCTTTTTCCACACCCTGCCTCCAGTAAGGACTCCATTTCATTCTCACAGTTTCTCCTTCTCCGACACATCCGCTCTGATGATGCAACCTTCCACAACAGCGCCTCTAATATATTTTCGTTTTTCCTCAACCGAGGACATCTTTCAATTTAGTATGCTCTACTCGCTGCTCACAATGCGGTCTCCTCTACGCTGGGGAGGTGAAACGCGGATTAGGTGACAACTTTTCCAAATACCTTCACTCAGTCCGGAAACATAACCCCGATCTTCCTGTCGCTTGCCATTTCAACACACACCTCTGCTGTCATTCCCACATCAATGACTTGGGCTTACTGCATTGTTCCAGTGAACATCAACGCAAACTGGAGAAGAGCAACTCATTTACTGATACGGCAAGCTACAGGCAACTGGACTGAACATTGAGATCAATAATTTCAGAGCATGACTCGCCCCCATTGATTTTATTTTTAGTCTTACCTTTCATTATTAAATTATGTTACATTACTTTGTTACATCATTCATTTTTTTTCATCATGTGCCTGCCCAATGTTTTTATTCACGTTTGTGCTTTTGGCTAGAGCTTTCATTATTCAGTCATTTAATACCATCTCTGCACTAACGTGTTGTCTTTCACCACAACATTAGCGCATCTTCGTTGCCTTTGCCTTTGCCGCATGACTTCCTTGTCAGATATTCTCTGTGACCCTCGGGCCTATCAACACCTTCCATTTTGTTCTCTTTTGCCCTACTCCAGCTTTATTTGTTTAAACGCTATTACATTCCTAACGTTTGATAAGGTTCCCCACGGTAGGCTATTGCAGAAAATCCGGAAGTATGGGGTTGAAGGTGATTTAGAGCTTTGGATCAGAAATTGGCTAGCTGAAAGAAGACAGAGGGTGGTGGTTGATAGCAAATGTTCATCCTGGAGTTTAGTTACTAGTGGTGTACCGCAACGTTCTGTTTTGGGGCCACTGCTGTTTGTCATTTTTATAAACGACCTGGATGAGGGTGTAGAAGGGTGGGTTAGTAAATTTGCGGATGACACGAAGGTCGGTGGAGTTGTGGATAGTGTCGAAGGGTGTTGTAGGGTACAGAGGGACATAGATAGGCTGCAGAGCTGGGCTGAGAGATGGCAAATGGAGTTTAATGCGGAGAAGTGTGAGGTGATTCACTTTGGAAAGAGTAACAGCAATGCAGAGTACTGGGCTAATGGGAAGATTCTTGGTAGTGTAGATGAGCAGAGAGATCTTGGTGTCCAGGTACATAAATCCCTGAAAGTTGCTACCCAGGTTAATAGGGCTGTTAAGAAGGCATATGGTGTGTTAGCTTTTATTAGTAGGGGGATCGAGTTTCGGAGCCACGAGGTCATGATGCAGCTGTACAAAACTCTGGTGAGGCCGCACCTTGAGTATTGCGTGCAGTTCTGGTCACCGCATTATAGGAAGGATGTGGAAGCTTTGGAAAGGGTGCAGAGGAGATTTACTAGGATGTTGCCTGGTATGGAAGGAAGGTCTTACGAGGAAAGGCTGAGGGACTTGGGGTTGTTTTCGTTAGAGAGAAGGAGGAGGAGAGGTGACTTAATAGAGACATACAAGATAATCAGAGGGTTTGATAGGGTGGATAGTGAGAGTCTTTTTCCTCGGATGAGGATGGCAAACACGAGGGGACATAGCTTTAAGTTGAGGGGTGAAAGATATAGGACAGATGTCAGTGGTAGTTTCTTTACGCAGAGAGTAGTAGGGGCGTGGAACGCCCTGCCTGCAACAGTAGCAGACTCACCAACTTTAAGGGCATTTAAGTGGTCATTGGATAGACATATGGATGTAAATGGAATAGTGTAGTTCAGATGATCGGCGCAACATCGAGGGCCGAAGGGCCTGCACTGCGCTGTAATATTCTAATTCAAATTCTAATTCTAACCTTTACCATTTCTGATGAAAGCTCACTGACCTGAAACTTTCACTCTGCTGCTCTTTTCACATATGCTGCCAGACCTGCTGAGTATTTCCAGCACTTTTTGTTGTTATTTTATAACCCTTTCTTTAATCGATTTCCAAATTCAGTTTCCACCCCAAGCTCTTTCCTTTTCTTGTTGCCTCCTTAATTTGTGCCTATCTTTTCCAGAACTCCAAGATTGAAGGCCTCCAATCAGACATCCGTCACTGTCACAGTATCATGTCAGCTCTTATCAAAATCACAAATGGCACCCTGTGTGACTGAAATAAACATTAACTTTTCCTCCTCGAGTTCTCGTCCTCTCCGCAGCAATGGACTGAGTTGATCAGTCAATCCTCCAACTCTCTGCACCATCTCTGGAACTGCAATCATCTGTTTCCATTCTTATCATTATAATCATTGCCAGAATATCACCATCAGTAGGTTCTATTCCAATTTCTGCAGCAGTGTCTCTGTTTATCCCGAATGGTCTATTTCTCAGTTGCATTCTGTCTTCCAGCGACATCACCCGGAAACCGAATGTCAGTTTCAATATTGGTGTGGAAGACACCAAACTCTACCTCACCCTCACATCTCTCGTTCCTCAGTAGTCTCTGGATTGTCACACGGCTTGTCAGAAATCTGGTATTGGGTGAACAGCAATGTCCTTTAATTAAATATTGGGAAGGCTGAATCCATTTACTTTCTTCCTTGCCTCAAACTTTACTCTCTAGCCAGAATTCCTTTTCCTGGAAACTGTCTGAGACTGAACCATATTTTTTGCAACCTTGGTCAGATAGTTGACCTCGACATGAGCATACAACCACAAGCCTGCGCCATCTCAATGACACATTCCTCTTACCCACTTTCACCTCAAATGCTGCTGTGCCTTTGCCAGCTCCAGAGTTGCATGCTCAAACACACTCCTGGCAGACCTCCCACATTCTAAGCTCGTATTTTTTCTTTTATTTATATGGAGGAATCATACTCACTGTGTCCGCTGTCAGAACCAGCTACTGCCCACGTTTATTGAAGCTCATGAATGGTAACCAGGGATGAAATCTAATCACAAAGCCAGGAGCCAATCAAACAGCAGCCAGCACAAGTTAATCAAATTCGAGTAAGACAGGGTCACATGACCAGGCTTTGTTCCTGGTCAATTTTATTCTCCCTGTCTCCGAATCCAATTGTTGTCTGCCCACGACCAAATCAGGAGCACAGCCTAAACATCAGGTATGCCAAATGCCACAGCTTAAATCCAGACCAGGAATAAGACCCCAATCCCCGTCCAGCACCGTTCCACCAAGTTCTCCTTGTCTTCATTGCTCCACTGAAATAATTTGAAGAATCGTGGACGAACATATCAATCCTGCTATAGTTGACACCCTGTCAATCACAACAATCTGCCAAGCGATAAATCGCTGTGAACTTTGTCCACTCCTCCCTTGTCATCTGTTGTGGAACAGTATTTGTTATGCACCACTGTTTATGCTGCTCCATCAGCAGGTTTTTCCCCAATAAACTTTACCCAGGGCATCGTAAATTCCAGCTCTACACCATTTCAACCCTCTTCTTGCCTTCAAAACCCGTCTGGAAGTCAATATCTCTCACAACGTGCTCATCAATCTCGCACTCTCTATACTTTTCCACTCGTGCTTGATGTCACGCTGTTTTAGCCTGCTCTATTATGTCTTCTAAGATGTCTGGATGTGTGTCGTGCTTTGTTCATGTCAGTTGCCATGGTTGTGCAGGTCACCATTTTCTGGCCACTCCATACTCTACGGTCTGGCTTAACCTGCTTATTTCCCCATTGCAGTGGAAAGTATGTTGGCAAAGTACATACCCAAAGAAATAGAGGAACCATCAGAAGTCCATTGATACTGGGCTTTCCTATAATTGCTGAAGCCCGCTTAGATCAGAGAACCTGTGCAATGGGATTTGTGTCATATATCTTTTTAAAATATATTTTAGCACTAATATCATTTGACACAATTACTTTAATATTATTGCCATGCCCAGTAGAACCATGTCAAATTCATATCTTTTAATATAGAATTTCACTAAGTGCGTAGCATTTTGCAAGTGACTTTTCTTTTAAAATGGACCTGACGAGCCGCAAATAATGGCCACCAAAGGTCATCTGCCCGGATCAGTGAATTTCTAAACAGCCATACAGTCTCGCAAGAACAAAGTGATATATTCCAGACTCAGACGTGGCAACTCCCCGTATCCTCAGACAATCCAAGAGGCAATCCTTAACTGAATGGGTCTTTCTGAAACAAAGTCAGTAATCAAGCAATAAGCCAGATAATGAATAATCACACTAATCCCCACATCATATTTGCGAAAGGGAAATGTGATAATGCACATGATTAACTAGCCATGTTGGTTTAGTTTTATTCTTTAACTGCTATCTGAAGAAAGTCACAACAGCAACAACAAAAAGGGCAGAAAAATCTATGCCTAAATAATTGGAGGCTGTAGCATGAGGTCTCCAAGCCTGTTCTATTTCGAATCCACTGGTGCTGCAAACTGACCTCGTGGTAGCGAGACGACAAGCAAACAAGTTTGTGGCCTGCAGAAATTCTATCTCTTCAAGAGAATCCTGACAGCCACTTCAGCACGTGACTCTGGCTGTTGAACTTAGTAAAGCTAAACTTCAGGAGTGAAGGCGTATTTTTCATAAGGTCTGCAACGTGTCTTTTCGGGAACGAGCCATGTGACTTATGAACTATTATTTTGAATATAAGCTGTAAAAGTGCACTATTCCTTTCAACTGTACTGTCCTCAAGTGTGTTTGTTTATGTTGCTGTGTGAGTGTGTGCCATAGCGTTAGATTTCATGGTGAGTTTTGAATGACAATCCAGATGTTGTGCATTCATGCAATGCAGTATATGTGAAGCGCAGTTATGGTCTTCAAACAGGAGCTGAAATGCTCACATGTAGCTTGTATATTCGAACAGGAATCACAAGAAAAATAATAATGTACAATTGACACATTGATGCACTGATAACAAAATGCTGCTAATGAGCCAATGTTGCAAATGATTTATCAATTGAGTATGTATAGCTGCATGTTCTAATAGTGATTAAGAGCAGCTGATACTAATTGTGGAAAGATAAGGGTACTTTTGGATGTACAAGTTTAAACCTGGAGAGGGATACAGGGAGCTGGACTCTCGAAGGGAAATGTAGTCTGCACTTATGCTGCATGGATTATTGTGAATAAACCTATGTGGAAGTAAGACCAGCCGCTGATTTATCCTTTGACAGATGCGCTTTTACCAAATTAACATAATGGTCCTGCATTTTGCACCTTCCCAGGATCAGATCTTGTAATTGTGATGTTTCATGCTCCTTTGTTGATCTCTGTCAGGGCGAGGGATTTGCCTGACTTCAGGCCGCGCAGGGCAGGTGAACTAAATATTCTATTAGGCTATGAGTTCCTCCTTCAGGGTAATTCAAACCAACAAGGAACCTACTCACCGCAAAGTAAAAATCTTCAATAATTGTACTTCATGTGTGGGATCGGCAGAAGGACGTGGGTATGCTTTTTCTGGAAGATTTGCCTTGAAGATATTTTGGAGGCTTTGTTGAATGCCAAGTTCGGAAGTGTAGAACTGATCCATCTTGATATTGTGAGAAATCGAACATAAAATCACATAAATATTTGGGAACAGCATATAAAATGAGGAGGGAAAATAGACCTTCTCGCGAAGGGAAGAGAAATTATTGAAACAGGAAGATGTTTGTACTGACACTGGATTGAATCTGATTCACCAGTGAATCCACGTCTTCGGGTTCTGTTTGTTGTAAATGTGAAATCTGTGACAGCTTTGCCATTACAGCCAACTGACATAGTCCCCGGGGTTAGAGGTTATTGATGCTGTGTTTAGGTAACCCAGAAGATACAATGATATCTGGGGCCAAAATTGTGTTACTTACTTTCCGTGGAAATCTGTAATCTGTTGTCAATCATTTCCAAAACTCTGAGTAAGAGCTGTGCTGCTAACAGCTTCCTCCATTAGCTACCAACTGGACACTTGAGCGACAGTTGCATCAACAAGACGGCAAGGTTGGCCCTCCCATTAGCCCGATCCCCCGCACACCCATTCTGCATTCCCCCTGTTTCTAGGATGTCTCTGCATGTAGTGGGAATAGAAGGTTCATCTAATTCTCAAGATTAAGCCTTGAATGCCACAAGGTTCGATACACAGCAACATAACTATCCATATTGTGCCCTCCCCTTTAAAACATGTAACGAAGCATTGATCAGGAATTGAAGAGCCTGGATCAGATCCAATGACCCTTCCTCTTGTCCATATATGATTCAACTCTGTCTATTTTCCTTGTTCACCTTATCATTAAAATGTATCTATTCGAAATTATCAGAGTCAATCATGAAGCTCGTGGCTTGTTTCAACAAATGGACCAACAATTTGTTATTCTTCCCCCAACTACACTGTGATTTGCCTCTTTCAATTATTCGTTCAAAGATTGAGGCCAGGATGAGATGAAAGTTACTCTGGATGAATGGCGGACAAACTGAAACTGTCTTCTTTCACTCCCGCAAAAAAAAAAACACATTTTTTGCATTGTTTCCATCAGATTTGGGCTGATGAAAGGCAACTAAAAATCGCAATACATAGATGCCATGAAAAGGCCTCGTTCAACAAGAGAGAATCTAACCACCTCCCTTTGATATTCACCATCGTGGTCCCTCCCCAATTACCACATTATTAATTTCATAGGCGTTACCTTTGATCAGAAATTTAACTGTGCCAGCCAAATAAATATTGTTGCTCCAGAGAAGATCAGATGCTGGGATGTATGCAACAAATAACTCACTGACTTTTACATCCGCAATCTACAAGGCATAAGTCAGGAATAATGGAATACACTCCACTTTCCTGGATCTGTGCCGCCGCCAACAAAACTCAAGCGCCTCAGGAGGATCCAAGCAAATGGGCTTGCTTGATGTGCCTCCGATGCACCATACTAACACGTAACTCCTTCCACCACCAGCACACAGTGGCTGCCGTGTGCACCATACATAACATCACACCGCAGGAAGTTACTAAATTTATTTCGACAGCTCATTTCAAGCACGAGACCGCTAACACCTAAAAGGATAAGGGCGGCAGATGCGTGGAAACATGAACACCTGAATGCTCCCTCCAAGACACAGACATCCTGAGTTGGAACGACATCGTCATTTCTTCATTATTGCTGGGTCTAAATCCTGGAACTTCCTTTCTAATTGTACTGCGGGTGTACCGAAAGCAGATGGTGTCCAGCGTTTCAGTAAGGCGGCTCTCCACCAAGTTCTCAAGAGATGCTAAAGATGGTTAACACATCCCAGCCTCGCCAGCAATGCCCACATCCAAGGAAGAAGGAAGGAACTGCCTTCACCTTGCAACCTCAGTCGAAGTCCAGATGTGTGTTACATTGATGCCGGTTCCGGTCCTGAGCTCAGCACATTCTCTACCGTTTATGAATAAGCGGTCTCCCAATTAACATGGTGATGAGGAGGAATTTCTTCTCTTGAAAGTGCCATCACATTTAGAATTCACTCACCCAGAAGTCAGTCGAGTGTGGGTCATTGAATATATTTAAGATGGCTTAGACTGACTTTTCATTTACGAGGGAGTGAAGACTTACTGTTGTATGGCAGGAAATTGGAATTACAGCCATGTTCAGATCAGCCATTATGGTATTGAATGGCAGAACATGATCGATGGGCTGAATGGCCTACTCCCACTTTTATTTCTAATGACCTTATCATCATATGTGAAACGAAATCTGTTGCAACTCTTGCACTTTCATGGAAAGGAGCTGCGGGCAAGCAAACCACATCTTCGATGTGATGGAAGCATGAATACAAATATTTTATCGCGATTTTAGTATGCATTGGCGAAAATGGAGGAGGATGATGTGTTGAAGCTGGAGGCGGTTGGAATGGAAAGTGAGAATAAGTGAATTAATATCATTGTTATGGAAGGTAGGGAAGGAGGTGAGGACAGTCACTCGGGTGATGGAACAGATAAAGCTGAGGCTACTGCAAAACCTATGTGAGGAATGCACGATTAATGTGAAATGAAGAGTCTGCGGAAGCTCTGGTATGAAAGATGGCATCGTTTAAACAAACAAAAGTCGATGAGGAAACTGAGAGAATGGAAGTTATTATTTATGCAAAGTGGAGTTGGAGGAATTGTGGTCAAGATAACTGTGAAAGTTGGTGGATCACGGTAAATATTGATGCAATGTCTGTCCACTTATATTGAGGGAGGAAATTCGTGGAAGAGAAGTGAGGAGTGACAGATGGACCGTTTTTTGGCGAGGGAGGTACAGATAGTTAAATGCAAATTTGATTAAATCTTCGAGCTCGATGTGAACAAGTGTTTGTCACAGCCACAATCATTGATGTATCGGATAAAGAGGTTGAAAAGGGAAACGGAGCAGCACGGACCGTGTGAGGGAGAGAACAATATTGACAATCCTGCCATTGTGTCCAGTTCAAGGCACCACACTTTGAGGAACAATGTTCCTTTATAGGGGTGTAGAAAATGTTCAAGAGAAAATTCCAGGGTGAAGAACAAAGAAGAAAGAAAATTACAGCACAGGAACAGGCCCTTCGGCCCTCCAAGACTGCGCCGATCCAGATCCTCTATCTAAACATGTCGCCTATTTTCCAAGGGTCTGTATCTCTTTTCTTCCTGCCCATTCATGTATCTGTCTAGATACATCTTAAAAGACTCCATCGTGCCCGCATCTACCACCTCCGCTGGCAACGCGTTCCAGGCACCCACCACCCTCTGCGTAAAGAACTTTCCACGCATATCCCCCCTAAACTTTTCCCCTTTCACTTTCAACTCGTGTCCTCTAGTAATTGAATCCCCCACTCTGGGAAAAAGCCTCTTGCTATCCACCCTGTCTATACCTCTCATGATTTTGTACTCCTCAATCAGGCCCCCCCTCAACCTCCGTCTTTCTAATGAAAATAATCCTAATCTACTCAACCTCTCTTCATAGCTAGCGCCCTCCATACCAGGCAACATCCTGGTGAACCTCCTCTGCACCGTCTCCAAAGCATCCACATCCTTTTGGTAATGTGGCGACCAGAACTGCACGCAGTATTCCAAATGTGGCCGAACCAAAGTCCTATACAACTGTCACATGACCTGCCAACTCTTGTACTCAATACCCCGTCCGATGAAGGAAAGCATGCCGTATGCCTTCTTGACCACTCTATTTACCTGCGTTGCCACCTTCAGGGAACAGTGGACCTGAACACCCAAATCTCTCTGGATATCAATTTTCCTCAGGACTTTTCCATTTACTGTATAGTTCACTCTTGAATTGGATCTTCCAAAATGCATCACCTCGCATTGAACTCCATCTGCCATTTCTCTGCCCAACTCTCCAATCTATCTATATTCTGCTGTATTCTCTGACAGTCCCCTTCACTATCTGCTACTCCACCAATCTTAGTGTCGTCTGCAAACTTGCTAATCAGTCCACCTATACTTTCCTCCAAATCATTAATATATATCACAAACAACAGTGGTCCCAGCACGGATCCCTGTGGAACACCACTGGTCACACGTCTCCATTTTGAGAAACTCCCCTCTACTGCTACTCTCTGTCTCCTGTTGCCCAGCCAGTTCTTTATCCATCTAGCTAGTACACCTTGGACCCCATGCGCCTTCACTTTCTCCATCAGCCTGCCATGGGGAACCTTATCAAACGCCTTACTGAAGTCCATGTATATGACATCGACAGCCCTTCCCTCATCAATCAACTTTGTCACTTCCTCAAAGAATTCTATTAAGTTGGTAAGACATGACCTTCCCTGCACAAAACCATTTTGCCTATCACTGATAAGCCCATTTTCTTCCAAATGGGAATAGATCCTATCCCTCAGTATCTTCTCCAGCAGCTTCCCTACCACTGACGTCAGGCTCACCGGTCTATAATTACCTGGATTATCCCTGCTACCCTTCTTAAACAAGGGGACAACATTAGCAATTCTCCAGTCCTCCGGGACCTCACCCGTGTTTAAGGATGCTGCAAAGATATCTGTTCAGGCCCCAGCTATTTCCTCTCTCGCTTCCCTCAGTAACCTGGGATAGATCCCATCCGGACCTGGGGACTTGTCCACCTTCATGCCCTTTAGAATACCCAACACTTCCTCCCTCCTTATGCCGACTTGACCTGGAGTAATCAAACATCTGTTCCTAACCTCAACATCCGTCATCTCCCTCTCCTCGGTGAATACTGATGCAAAGTACTCGTTTAGAATCTCACCCATTTTCTCTGACTCCAAGCATAACATTCCTCCTTTGTCCTTTAGTGGGCCAATCCTTTCTCTGGTTACCCTCTTTCTCCTTATATATGAATAAAAGGCTTTGGGATTTTCTTTCACCCTGTTTGCTAAAGATATTTCATGACCTCTTTTAGCCCTCTTTATGCCTCGTTTCAGATTGGTCCTACATTCCCGATATTCTTTCAAAGCTTCGTCTTTCATCAGCCGCCTAGACCTTATGTATGCTTCCTTTTTCCTCTTAGCTAGTCTCACAATTTCACCTGTCATCCATGGTTCCCTAATCTTGCCATTTCTATCCCTCATTTTCACAGGGACATGTCTCTCCTGCGCGCTAATCAACCTCTCTTTAAAAGCCTCCCACATATCACATGTGGATTTACCTTCAAACAGCTGCTCCCAATGTACATTCCCCAGCTCCTGCCGAATTTCGGTATAGTTGGCCTTCCCCCAATTTAGCACTCTTCCTTTCGGACCACTCTCGTCTTTGTCCATGAGTATTTTAAAGCTTACGGAATTGTGATCACTATTCCCAAAGTAGTCTCCTACTGAAACTTCAACCACCTGGCCGGGCTCATTCCCCAACACCAGGTCCAGTATGGCCCCTTCCCGAGTTGGACTATTTACATACTGCTCTAGAAAACCCTCCTGGATGCTCCTTACAAATTCTGCTCCATCTAGTCCTCTATCACTAAGTGAATCCCAGTCAATGTTGGGAAAATTAAAATCTCCTTTCACCACCACCCTGTTGCTCCTACATCTTTCCATAATCTGTTTACATATTTGTACCTCTATCTCACGCTCGCTGTTGGGAGGCCTGTAGTACAGCCCCAACATTGTTACCGCACCCTTCCTATTTCTGAGTTCTGTCCATATTGCCTCACTGCTCGAGTCCTCCATAGTGCCCTCCTTCAGCACAGCTGTGATATCCTCTTCGACCAGTAATGCAACTCCTCCACCCCTTTTACCTCCATCTCTATCCCGCCTGAAGCATCGATATCCTGGGATATATAGTTGCCAATCATGCCCTTCCCTCAACCAAGTCTCAGTAATAGCAATAACATCATACTCCCAGGTACTAATCCAAGCCCTAAGTTCATCTGCCTTACCTACTACACTTCTTGTATTGAAACAAATGCACCTCAGACCACCAGTCCCTTTACATTCATCATCTGCTCCCTGCCTGCTCTTCCCCTTAGTCACACTGACTTCATTATCTAGTTCCTTACAGGCTTTTGTTACTACCTCCTTACTGTCAACTGACCTCCTCAATTGCTTCCCATCCCCCTGCCACATTAGTTTAAACCCTCCCCAACAGCGTTAGCAAAAGCACCCCCAAGGACATTGGTTCCAGTCCGTCCCAGGTGTAGACCGTCCAATTTGTAATAGTCCCACCTCCCCCAGAACCGGGCGCAATGTCCCAAAAATCTGAACCCCTCCTTCCTGCACCATCTCTCAAGCCACGCATTCATCCTGACTATTCTTTCATTTTTACTCTGACTATCACGTGGCACTGGTAGCACTCCTGAGATTACTACCTCTGAGGTCCTACTTTTTAATTTGGCTCCTAACTCCCTAAACTCTGCTTGCAGGACCTCATCCCGTTTTTTACCTATATCATTGGTGCCTATGTGCACAACGACAACTGGCTGTTCACCCTCCCCCTTTAGAATGTTCTGCAGCCGATCTGAGACATCCCTGACCCGTGCACCTGGGAGGCGACATATCATTCGGGAGTCTCGTTTTCGACCACAGAACCGCCTATCTACTCCCCTTACAATCGAATCCCTTACGACTATAGCACTTCCAATCTTTTTCCCGCCCTTCTGAACAGCAGAGCCAGCCACGGTGCCATGAACCTGGCTACTGCTGCCTTCCGCTGGTGAGCCATCTCCCTCAACAGTATCCAAAACGGTATACTTGTTTTGGAGGGAGATGACCACAGGGGACTCCTGCGCTGCCTTCCTGCTCTTTCTCTGCCTTTTGGTCACCCATTCTCTTTCTCCCTCAGCAATCCTAATCTGCGGTGTGACCAATTCACTAAACGTGCTATCCACGACCTCCTCAGCATCGCGCATGCTCCAAAGTGTGTCCATCCGCAGCTCGAGAGCAGTCATGTGGTCTAACAAGAGCTTCAGTTGGACACACTTCCTGCACGTGAAGGAGTCAGGGACATCAGCCATGTCCCTGAGCTCCCACATTGAGCAAGAGGAGCATGGCACGGGTCTGAGATCTCCTGCCATTTTTAATCTTAATCTTAACTTAGTTAAATGAAAAAGGAACGAAATGTTTTTACCAATCACGATAAAACCAGAGAAATAGAAAGATCCTTACCTTATATACACCCCACCGAGTCCTTTTTTTGGTTAGAGGAGGAGGGCGGGTGGGAGACACTACAAGTGTGGTGTCTCGGGTTCAGAAACCGCCCAAGTATATAGTGTTTTAATTACCCAGCAGCCCCCTGGCCTCCGCCGAAAACAAAAGGAAATTAAGTTTACTTTCAAACTGACCTTCCCAGCTGCTCACTCGCTCGCACTCTGCTCCCGAAAAAGCTGCTGCAATGAAAGGGCAGATGTTTTATGCCAATCAATTAGAGAATCGGGGTTGTTCTCCTTAAAGAGGAAATTGAGAGAGAGTTTGACAAAGTTGTTCCAAACCATGGGCTGTTTCAACAGAGCAGATAGAGAGAAACTGCTCTCATTGGAAAACCTGGCCAAAACCAAATGACACAGGTTCAAGGGACTGGCAAAAGAATCAATCGCGACATGAGGGAAAACGTATGTTTCCAAAGCACGTGTTTAGGATATGAAATGAACTGCCTGAGAGTGTGGTGAAGCCAGAATCAATCAGAAGCGAACTGAATGAACAACTGAAGAGAAAAACAATGCAGGTCAGTGAGGAGGAGATGTCGGAGTGAGATGAGCTGAGCTGCCCGTGCAGAGATGCCGACATGGTCAAGCCAGACGAAATGGCCAACTGCTGTGTTGCAACCATTCTGCACTCCTTTTTATATGAATATATGAATTTTTGAACGGAATTGCACAGATAAAGAGAGCGTCCAAAGTATAGACGAACATCCATGATAGGCTTCTCTGACGTTAGGAATTAAATTTCTGAATAGTCATGCAGACTGGAGACCATCACGAAAAGAACATTTTCTAGGTCTTCCTTTAATTTTGTTTAACCCAGCTTCCAGTAATGATTAGTTGCTTATTGTGATCAGATTTGTCCAGTCTAGGGGGTGGGGATGGGGATGGGGATGGGTCCAATTCAATTTTAGTGGAAAATATATTCCATCAACAGGGAATTAACACAGCTGTCGTAATCTGTTTGTTCAAAGATTACGAAAAACTGCTTGAACAATTTGGCAACCTCAGTATTCCCATGGAGATCCGGAGGGTATAAAGTTAATGCACTGGGAATGTGTCACCACAGAATTTATTTCAGAGATATTACCTGCAGCCCGAACAGACCGATCACTCCAAGCAAAAAATGCACCGACCAATTCAATGGGTCAGGAACATATTCTATGTGATCCTTGCTGTAATTGGCGTTCCTGGTTAGTATCTATAACCAATGAGGTTTTGTAAATCTGTGTATGAGCTGGTTTCTTCCATTACCATGGGAATAATAATATTACATGCGATCGAACGGAAACAGTTACACAGACACACACTCACTAATATAATTGCATTAATTTTCTGAATTATCTGTGCAGTTTTAATCTGTTGTCTCAACTGTTTCCAGATCAAGACACTCTGCATTGTAAAGTTATTGAATTATGTGGAATGTTGTGTTCTGTAGAATCACAGCTCAAAGCAGGAAAATCTCAGAGGGAAAGGATTACTGCAATTATCTGTTAATGTAGTACTGCAGTGTGTGTGTGCAATAAATGGAGTGGAGCACCTGACTTCAGCGATCATGTACAACTGGGAGTCTCTGTCATCTAGAATTGCACTGATTGTGGCTGACTAACTGGTGTGGACAATGTAACACGAGGGACCATGTAATTCCTGGAGTATCTGTCATTGTATTCAGTGCGGGTCCTCATCTTACTCTAATTCTAAGTAGAGTTGTTGACAGCACCATCTTAATTTCCTTCCCGAGCACAGTCCTGAGAAGCGTTTGGTCACAAGTGCAACGCAATAATAAATAATCCTCTTCAATATTACGAAAAACATGATGACTATGACATGTTAATAGACAACTTATTGATTTTGCAACACAGAATCTGGGCATTCGGTACAACTAGATTTGGACTGTCTTCCTGCTCTGCACGAGCATCTCTTCATTCCAGCTCATTTATCCTATCAGCATATCATTGCAATCCTGTCTCCATCATGTACTACCCTCGCTTCTTCTTATTTTTTCTTCCATTGTAACTACTCCAAGAGGTCTCACTTCCATGTTCTCAGCAGTGCAAGTAAATCTGTCTCTCTTGAATTGCATCGCGCATTTATTGATGACCATCTTATTTTGAAGAAATGCCGAACTGGTCACCAGCAAAAGTGGGAATATTAGGTCCACGTTTTCCCTCTCTAACCATTTTTTAAATTTTAAAGGCCTCTATTAGTTCAACAATCATCCTTTTCTTCTCGACATAATAGATCCGCAACATATCCCAATAATTATAATCTCCCAGTTATGGGATTATTTCTGTGAAAAATACGTGCACCTGCTGGTTACCCTGGATATTTTTATCATGTGTAGTCCAGAGGAGTACACATTATTCACGTGTTCAATCACCACCTTTCTAATACGTTATTATGACACTTTTCTTTTAATGATATTGATGTAGAAATGAAAGCCCATGCTCTGATCACATTTGCATTGACTCAGTAAATTCCTTTTTCAATTTAACTCATTTAGACATCAGAGGGCGTGGTCAAAGACGTAAGAATGTCTCCTATCCGAGGGACTGGTTCGAATCAGGGAGGAATTTCTTCGACCCCAGGGAGTGGTTCGAGTCCGGGATGGGTTCCTACACCGGGAGTGGTTGGAGACGCGGTGCAGTTCTCCAGTCTACCCATTCCTGGGCTCCTCATTGTTATATTTAACTAGTTTACCAGCGTCCGGTGAGCGGGGTGCTGTCCCTCCCCGTTCAGGATTTGTTAAATCTGTAAGTGCTGGGATTGGAGGCAGGTTAATGTTATGGAGCCGATCTGACCCGATCCAAACCCACACGGTTTCGGTGGTAAAATCCTTCCTGCCAGGGTTGTGGAGCGGAGAATGTTTTTCAGTAATTTACAGCCACTTTTCCCTTCTCTCCTTTACAGTTAATTTGGTCTCAATTGTGATCCTGTCCAAGGGAAATTGTGGACTCTCCAGCTGCACCACCCGTTACCTTGTGGCCATGTCAACGGCGGATCTACTGGTCATTATCACTGAGATCATACTCCAGATTATTATTTCCCATTAAATTTCCTGGATCTCACCTTTGTGTGTCGCTCTCTCTATGTCCTGATCCGTGCAGCCATTGACTGTTCGGTTTGGTTCACCATCGCTTTCACATTTGATCGATTTGTCGCCATTTGTTGCCAGAAACTGCAATCGAAATATTGCACCAGGAAAACTGCGATTGTGGTTCGAGCAACAATCAGCATTTTGCTCTGTATAAAAAATACTCCCATCTACTTTAGATATAAACCTAGACGGATAATCGACAATGTAGAATGGCGTTGCTCCAATAAGCGAAGTTATTTTACTGACCCTCGATGGATTGGATTTAGAATGTTTGAAAAAGCTTTAACACCATTGTTGCCATTCATTTTAATTCTGTTGCTGAACGCTCTGACGTTCAGACACATTTTAGTGACCAGTCGAGTTCGTCAGAGACTGAGGGGTCAGAGCAAGAAAGATAATCACCGTGACTCTGAAATGGAGAGAAGAAGGAAGTCTCTGATTTTACTCTTCACCATATCTGGCAGCTTCATATTTCTGTGGTTGGTGTATGTGTTATATATTTTTCGTATTGATCATTTCTTAGATGATGATTCTTATTATATCTTTGAAAATGTAGCATATATGCTGCGAAATTTAAGTTGCTGTACGAACACATTTATCAATGTGGCCATTCAGTCCGAGTTCAGAGAGCAGTTAAAGAGCGCAGTGAAATATCCAGTTACATCAATTATTAAATTAATTAATAAGGAAAGCAACTGAGACCAGCTTAAAGATCCAGTGGTTTATGGACAAGAGGTGACCGCTGGAGGTCCAGACGAAAATGGCCTGCAGCAGTAAAGACAAACACTAGAGCTGTTAGTGACGGGAAGTGGGGTCGAGAGCAAGAGGATGGGAAGTAAATTAGCAGGAATCAAAAAAGATAACGAGCAGTGAGCAAATGGAAAGAGATGACCTTCGTAAAGGTGTCAGGAGGAGAGTGATTGCGCTCCCTAATGAACTGATGTGAAAGAAGCTTGAACTGGTTATGACACCTGTCATTAAACAAGAACCATGCAGTTTAATAAGTATGCTAACTGACTTGATCAATTAGCTATATCTGGAGAAGAAAACATTTATATTTAAAAACAACATTGCTTCCTGATATTCCACGAGGCCCATTTATTCTTAATTGCTTTGGCATCTTGGGAATGTTGAGGTGAATTGTCTACGATAGTTGGCATTGTTGATAAGAAGATGAAACATTGATTGTCCAAATGCTTTGTATCTGCAAGGATGTGTTATTTGTTCACACAGTGAAATGCTTACTCTAGGAGCCTAGTAAATAAGAGATGGACATGCTTTTAGCGTACTCCAATGTAATTACAGAAGTGCAATGACGGCAGTTGAACCACACGGTAAACTAATGGAAGAGGTAATTCAAAGGAATCAGAAGCGCAAAAGATGGAAACTCAGAGTCTTTGCTGGTACAGTTTACAATGGTGTCTGTGCTGTAATTATTCTGAAACACAGTTCAACGTAATGTCAATTCAGTGACAGCAAAACAAAGGCATCGCCTGTGCTGGCAACATTCAAGGAATCCTGGTCTTGAAGGATAAGAAACGTCCATGTTGTCGTCAGTGCATTTTTGTTAAGTATTTATAACATCTTGCTTAATTAATTATACTGGGTTCATAACTAGCCATTATTTGTAACATGCTAGGTCACGTACAATTGAGAACACCGTTGTAATAAATTGAAAATTAAAAGGAACTGAGAATTTATAAATAAAAGTGTTTGAGCCTCAAAACCCCAAAAGATACAATGGTGAACCTTGTGGCCTGACGTTGGAAAGGCTAAAACGAAATGACTAGTTGTGTCGTTGAGTGGAATCTTGCTCTGATTAGTCTGACCAACTTGTTTCATTCAAGGAAGGGAATCCTTAAGGGGAACAACCAGACAGAGATCCGCAAGACCTGTGAATAAGATATCATTTGAATTATGAGTTAAAAAATTGGCCAAAAACTTAGAACGAATATCAGTGCAAAAGAGGAACAATTTAGCATTTTAAGCAGCCAAGAATCATAGACTCATAGAAACATAAAATGTTTAAGGCACAGAAAGAGGCCTCTTTGACCCATCGTGTCTGTGCCAGCTGGTAAAGGATCCACCTATTCCAATCCCACCTTCCAGCATTTGGCACTTAGTTCTGAAGATTATGGCCGTTAAGGTGCATATCCAGACTCCCTTTCAATGAGTTGAGAGTCTCTGCCTCATCTACCCTTTTGGACAGTGAGATCCAGATCCCCACTACCCTCTGGGTGACAAACGTTTTTCCTCATCTCCCCACTATTTTTCCATCAATCAGTTTGAAGCTATGCCCCCTCGTCACTGACCTCCCTGATAAGGCAAATAGATCATTCGCCTCCACTCTATCCAGGCTGCTCAAGATTTTGTACATTTCAGTCAGATCTCCCCTCAGCCTGCGCTGCAACAAGGAGAATAACCCCAACTTATCCAATATTTCCTCCGACTTGCATTTTTCCAGAATTATCAACATCATCGTAAATCTCCTCTGTACCCTCTCCAGTGCAGAGAGAACTGCTCACAGTACTCAAGTTGTGGCCTAACCAATCAGTTAGCACTTTCCAGCATAACCTCCCTGTTCTTATATTCCATATCACAGCTAATAAAATAAAATATTCCCGATGCTGTCTGAACCAGCTTATCGACCTGCCCAGATACCTTCAGGGATCTGTGGAAATTGTCTCCAAGGTTCCTCACTTCCTCTACACTTCTCAGTATTTTCTCATTTATCTTGTACTCCTTTGCCTTGTTTGACCTCCCAAAATGCATCAGCTCGCATTTCTCTCGCTGGAATTCCATTTGTGGTATCTGGCCAGGACATCAATAACTTCCCGCAGCCGACAGCTATCCTCCTTGCTATCTACCAAACAGATAATCTTCGTCTGGTCTGCAAGCTTCTTGATCATGCCCCCTACATTTCCATCAAAATCGTTAAGATATACCGCAAAACGCAGGGGACCCAGTACTGAATTTCACTGAATACCACTGGAAACAGCCCTCCAGTCATTAAGACATCCTTCAACAATTACGCTTTGTTTCCTGCCACTTAGCAAATTTAGTATCCACCATGCTGCATTTCTCCGTATCCCATGGGGACTTTTTTTCCAGTCTGCCATGTGGAACCTTGTCAAAAGCCTTGCTCAATTCAGCTGTTCTCCCCTCATTTAGCTTCTTTGTTACTGCTTCAAAAATGCGATCAAGTTGCTCAAACAAGATCTTCCCTTAACAGATCGAAACTGACTATCTTTGATTTACCTGTGCCTATTTAAGTGACAGTTTATCCTGTCTCTCTGAATAGATTGCAATAATTTGTCCTCTACTGAGGTTAGGCATGTCTGGCCTGTATTTCAGTTTAACCTTCACTCCCATTTTAATCAGAGATACAACGTTAGCAATTCTCCAATCCTCAAGCACCGCACCCCTGTATCCAGAGGGGACCACGGTGCTGAGGACGCCGTGGATAGCATGTTTAGCGAACAAATGGCTGCATCGGCAGAAAAGAGATGTCTTTCCACCAGGAGGAGTATTAGGCGGAGGCAGGCAGAACTGGAGTCCCCTGTAGACATCCCCCTCTCAAACTGATATACCGCATTCGATACTGTTGGGGGTGGGTGTGGAATTGGTGAGAAGGGTGTGGGGAGGGGATGACCACATAGGGGAAAGCAGCAACAGCCAAGGTCGTGGCACCACAGATGGTTCTGCTGTGCAGCAGGGCAAGAAAAAGACTGGGAAATCCACAGTGACAGGCGAGTAAATTGTAAGGGGTGCAGACAGGCGTTTCTGTGGCCGAAAACGAGGCTCCAGGATAATGTGTTGCCTCCGTGGTGCACGGGTCAAGGATGTCTCTGACTGGCTTTTTCAAGGACAAATCATGTGGTCCCTTAAGCATTCTCCCTCGTTCAAAAGTGGTTTGAATTGGGTTGAACATGTTTTTATTTGTCCTTTGCTTTGAAAAAGAGAACTAGATGTCACTACATCCAGAGAACGTTTGCTTCACAACTGTAAAACTAGTAGAGCTGACCCTTTCTGCGAGCAACATAACAATCTGCTGAATGGTATTTTGTGTGTGTATATATATATATATATATGTGTGTGTGTGTGTGTATATAGTAATTTAGAAACAGTAATTACTGTTTCTAAATTACCACATATATGTACTGAATGAAAACATCTGGCTCCAAGCCGAATGGACCTTGTGTTCCTTGTTTCTCGAAATAGGTGGAACATTTGGTCACAGAGATCAATCAACTCCAGCATCTTAAACATTTGCAACATTTATGATAGCATGGTAATATTGTGATCTGAAGGCTTGGCCTTTTTTAAAAAGTCAGGAATTGGTATTAATTTATTCACACATTTGTTTGTATTTGTTATCTTTCTGGAGAAAGTCTTTGTAATTATTTGCAGACATCTTCCATAACAACTGTAGACACTACTTTCTCTGATAAATTCATCTGAAACCACGGAACATGGAAATAATTGTTTATGACATTTAAATCAATAATAAAAAAATTAATATAGTTGCTATTCCAAGCACTCAAAAGGAAATTTACCTGAGATTAAAGAGATATAAACATAAATAATTTTCAAAAAAGTTAATGGAAACACTGTCTTGGTGGTTGCTGAGTATTGAGGAAAACCTTTTTTTAAGATAAATAAATGAAAGATATTGTCAACTGATGTCACCATTACTTGAATTTGGGAAACTTAGATTTTTTTAAAAAATCAGTACAATTCGGTGCATTTCCTATCAACAGTAAAGGGGTATCTGAGGTAAATAATAAGCCAGCGTGCAGAATCTGTTGTTTTAATTGTATGTACTTACATGATAATAGTTTAGGAATTAACAGCACTCCTGTGAAAGGATAATTACTGTCATCGAGTGAGGTGATCTGCAGGTGTGGTGACAGTCTTCAATCTGAGGAGTGTCAATGAAGTTTTAACAGATAATAACATTCTTCATCATCAGAAGTCATTTGGGGTTATGATATTTTAGAAGGTAAGAAAATGTAAAATTTGTGCAGATCGCACCATTCATGCGCTAGAGAATAGAAAAAGTGGTCAACAACAAGAATGAGATTAAGGCGGAGGCAGATTTCGTCCTGTGGGGAATTGGAGGTTCTTGGAATGGTGTTTTGATATGACTAACTTTATTTAATCCTCATAATAATTAATGAGTGGACTCATTAAGAAAGGAATCAGTCAATTTCATACTTTATGAATGACAACATAATTTATAAATGTTTTGTAACTTTTCCTTGGATTCACAATTAAACATCTATCTTCAATATAAATGTGCTAAGGATCGGGTAAAATCAGTTGACCAGCATTTATCTTTAAATAGGCAACTATTTTGTAGCAACTTGCAATAAGTCATTCGAATTATAAGAGAATCCAGTTTCTGTTTCAACATAGCTTATATCAAGCAGATAGGAGAGAAAATATTTGAGTATCACCACTGGGAATTAGAAGTGCAACAACAGCTGAGACAACGACAAATCAATTGGAGGAATGAAATGAACACAACATGGTAAGGAATGTTGTTTCTTGAAACAAAAAAAAGCATTTTAAATGTTGTATTGGATAATAAAGTTTATTCAATGCTCAACAGTTGGCGAGTAACAGTTGTTACAGAATAACTCCAAATAGCTGGGTTGGTAACTAAAGGTAAAGTGAAAGGTCTACAGTTTTTTTTATGTAGTCGGATGTTTTGTTCAGGGACTCAAGGTCCTTAGAATTTGAATTTTTAGAATTAGAACATTACAGCGCAGTACAGGCCCTTCGGCCCTCGATGTTGCGCCGACCATCTGACCTACACTATTCCATTTTCATCCATATGTCTATCCAATGACCACTTAAATGCCCTTAAAGTTGGCGAGTCTACTACTGTTGCAGGCAGGGCGTTCCACGCCCGTACTACTCTCTGCGTAAAGAAAATACCTCTGACATCTGTCCTATATCTTTCACCCCTCAACTTAAAGCTATGTCCCCTCGTGTTTGCCATCATCATCCGAGGAAAAAGACTCTCACTATCCACCCTATCTAACCCTCTGATTATCTTGTATGTCTCTATTAAATCACCTCTCCTCCTCCTTCTCTCCAACGAAAACAACCCCAAGTCCCTCAGCCTTTCCTCGTAAGACCTTCCCTCCATACCAGGCAACATCCTAGTAAATCTCCTCTGCACCCTTTCCAAAGCTTCCACGTCCTTCCTATAATGCGGTGACCAGAACTGCACGCAATACTCAAGGTGCGGCCTCACCAGTGTTTTGTACAGCTGCATCATTTCCTCGTGGCTCCGAAACTCGATCCCCCTACTAATAAAAGCTAACACACCATATGCCTTCTTAACAGCCCTATTAACCTGGGTAGCAACTTTCAGGGATTTATGTACCTGGACACCAAGATCTCTCTGCTCATCTACAATACCAAGAATCTTCCCATTAGCCCAGTACTCTGCATTGCTGTTACTCCTTCCAAAGTGAATCACCTCACACTTCTCCGTATTAAATTCCATTTGGCATCTCTCAGCCCAGCTCTGCAGCCTATCTATGTCCCTCTGTACCCTACAACACCCTTCGACACTATCCACAACTCCACCGACCTTCGTGTCATCCGCAAATTTACTAACCCACCCTTCTACACTCTCATCCAGGTCATTTATAAAAATGACAAACAGCAGTGGCCCCAAAACAGAACCTTGCGGTACACCACTAGTAACTAAACTCCAGGATGAACATTTGCCATCAACCACCACCCTCTGTCTTCTTTCAGCTAGCCAATTTCTGATCCAAAGCTCTAAATCACCTTCAACCCCAAACTTCCGTATTTTCTGCAATAGCCTACCGTGGGGAACCTTGTCAAACGCCTTACTGAAATACATATACACCACATCCACGGCTTTACCCTCATCCACCTGTTTGCTCACCTTCTCGAAAAACTCAATAAGGTTTGTGAGGCACGACCTACCTTTCACAAAACCGTGCTGACTGTCGCAAATGAACTTATTCTTTTCAAGATGATTATAAATCCTATCTCTTATAACCTTTTCCAACATTTTACCCACAACCGAAGTAAGGCTCACAGGTCTATAATTACCAGGGCTGTCTCTACTCCCCTTCTTGAACAAGGGGACAACATTTGCTATCCTCCAGTCTTCCGGCACTACTCCTGTCGACAATGACGACATAAAGATCAACAACAACGGCTCTGCAATCTCCTCCCTGGCTTCCCAGAGAATCCTAGGATAAATCCCATCTGGCCCAGGGGACTTATCTATTTTCACTCTTTCCAAAATTGCTAACACCTCCTCCTTGTGAATCTCAATCCCATCTAGCCTAGTAGGCTGTATCTCAGTAACCTCCTCGACAACATTTTCTTTCTCTACTGTAAATACTGACGAAAAATATTCATTTAATGCTTCCCCTATCTCCTCTGATTCCGCACACAACTTCCCACTACTATCCTTGATTGGCCCTATTCTAACTCTTATCATTCTTTTATTCCTGATATACCTATAGAAAGCCTTAGGGTTTTCTTTGATCCTATCCGCCAATGACTTCTCGTGTCCTCTCCTTGCTCTTCTTCGCCCTCCCTTTAGATCCTTCCTGGCTAGCTTGTAACTCTCAAGCGCTCTAACTGAGCCTTCACGTCTCATCCTAACATAAGCCGCCCTCTTCCTCTTGACAAGCGCTTCAACGTCTTGAGTAAACCACGGCTCCCTCGCTCGACAACTTCCTCCCTGCCTGACAGGTACATACTTATCAAGGACACGCAGTAGCTGCTCCTTGAATAAGCTCCACATTTCGTTTGTGCCCATCCCCTGCAGTTTCCTTCCCCATCCTACACATCCTAAATCTTGCCTAATCGCATCATAATTTCCTTTCCCCCAGCTATAATTCTTGCCCTGCGGTATATACCTGTCCCTGCCCATCGCTATGGTAAACCTAACCGAATTGTGATCACTATCGCCAACGTGCTCACCTACATCTAAATCGAACACCTGGCCGGGTTCATTACCCAGTACCAAATCCAATGTGGCATCGCCCCTGGTTGGCCTGTCCACATACTGTGTCAGAAAACCCTCCTGCACACACTGGACAAAAACAGACCCATCTAAAGTACTCGAACTATAGCATTTCCAGTCAATATTTGGAAAGTTAAAGTCCCCCATAACCACTGCCCTGTTACTCTCGCTCCTGTCGAGAATCATCTTCGCTATCCTTTCCTCTACATCTCTGGAACTATTCGGAGGTCTATAGAAAACTCCCAACAGGGTGACCTCTCCTCTCCTGTTTCTGACGTTAGTTAATATAATATATGTTTTGGGTAATTTAAGGGGATAAATAAAGAGTAACTCATGACAGAGCAGCTCGGCAACGTGGTGTGCGCCTCCTGTGCAATTTGTGATGTCACGGACACTTGCAGTGCCCAGGGAGAACACGTGTGCAGGAAGTGTTTCCAGCTGCAGCGACTCGAAATCGGCGTTTCGGATCTGGAGCAGCGGCTGGGGACACAGTGGAGCATCCGGGAGGCTGAGGTCATCGTGGATAGCACGGACAGGGAGGTGGTCACACCGCAGGTAAAGACTGCTCATGAAGAAAGGACATCGGTGGCCACCAGGCGGAGTAGAAGAACTAGGCAGGTTGTACAGGAGTCCCTTTGTTCCATCTCCATATCTATATTCCGCTTTGGACACTGTTGGAGGCGATAGTTCCTCAGAGGAACGCGGCAAGAGTCAAGTCTGTGACACCACGGGTGGCTCAGCTTCACTGGAGGGGAGGAAATGGAGTGCGGGAACTATAGTGATAGGGGATTTTATCGTAAGGCGTATAGACAGGCGTCAATGTGGCCGCAAACGTGATTCCAGAATAGGTATGTTGCCTGCCTGGTGCTAGGGTCAAGGATATCATGGAGCGGTTGCAGGACATTCTGAAAGGGAGGGTGAACATTCAGAGGTTGTGGTGCACATTCGAACCAATGACATAGGTAGAAAGAGGGTTGACGTCCTGCAACACGTGCTTCGGGTGCTAGGCAGAAGATTAAAAAGCAAGACTTCAAACGTTCGATTCTCTGGATTACTCCTGGTGCAACGCGCGAGTGAGTAGAGGAATAGGAGGATAGAGCAGATGAAAGTATGGATGAGGAGATGGTGCAGGAGGGAGGGCTTTAGTTTCCTTGATCACTGGGTCTGTTTCTGGCAATGGTGGGACCTGTAAGGCTGATGAATTGAGGGCGCTGTTTCGCACATATTATTGCTATCACTGTAGTTCTGAGGTTAGCTTTGTCTCTTTCTCCACATTTTTAGTTTAGTTTAGTTTAGAGATACAGCACTGAAACAGGCCCTTCGGCCCACCGAGTCTGTGCCGACCATCAACCACCCATTTATACCAATCGTACACTAATCCCATATTCCTACCACCTACCTATATTAGGGGCAATGTATAATGGCCAATTTACCTACCAACCTGCAAGTCATTTGGCTTGAGGGAGGAAACCAGAGCACATTCTTTCCCTGTGTCTCTATCTGCCCCCATGCTTTCTCTTCTCTGCCTCTGTTTCACACTCGCCTTCTCCATTTAAACCTTTAATAAATAAAAAAAAATGCCACACACAGCAATATGATTTTTCGTTATTTGAAATGGTGAGGCAGATTCAGCAGCTTGTTCTCAGTTTAAAGAGGGAGTTTCGCCCTTTTGGGGGACTGAAGTCTGGCTATTTTCAAATTGCTGCTTATGGGATCTTGCAGTATATCCAGTGCTCTGCAGCATTTACTGCATGACAACAATGAAGAAACTTTAAAATTCAGCTTCCTGAGCGTCAGAGTGTGGATTTCGTTTTTTTTCCAAGAATTTTACAACAATTACAAGAGCTGAATGTAAAGCTGTATAAAGGCTTGTTATACGTTTAAATATGGATTTTGCCATTTTCTGAGGACTGTGATGGGATATCTGGCCATTATCACATTGTGGGATCATCCTGTGCATACAATCGCTGCATCAATTCCTACATTACAGATGAGGCGGAAACAGATGGAGAGAAAAAGAGGGAGAGTGAGAAACTGGAGGTGGCAGGTTCAACGCAGAGAGAGAGACAGGCGGAGGGTGGGTGAAGGAGGGAAGGCAGAGAAAGATGAAGAAAGACAGAGAGTGAGAGATAGAGAAAGAAATCAACACTTAAAACCTTGGTCAACTGAATTTTGAAGTGTCACCATTGCTGGGATCTTGCTGTGCACAGCTTGCCTGCAGAATTCCCTGCATTGGAACAGTGAATGCATTTTGGAAGTGAATTCATTGCGTGTAAAGCTCTCCTGAAGGCCTGGAATTAAAGTCCTGAGTTTGAAGCCGGTATAACTCC
The DNA here is from genome assembly GCF_036365525.1 of Heterodontus francisci. Lineage (NCBI taxonomy): Eukaryota > Metazoa > Chordata > Chondrichthyes > Heterodontiformes > Heterodontidae > Heterodontus > Heterodontus francisci. Next base: position 246,315 of record NW_027141501.1, on the reverse strand, counting down.
CCAATAATGCTGGTGTTTTGGGCAGTGCCGTGAATGACCAGGTGGAAAGAAATGTTCAGCAGCCATTTGAATTGAGAGTGTGGTTCTGAGAGTGGATTTCTTTGGATATCTGCCTCTCTCTCTCTCTCTCTCTGTCTCTCCATCTGTCTCTCTGAATGAGAGTAACAGGAGGGAGAGAGATGGAGGATAGTGAGGGAAACATGGAGGGAATAGAGGGGGTGAGAGGCGTATCACACTGCTGTTTGTGGGATATTGCTATGCACAAACGCCATACAGCATTTCCAATATTGCAGCAGTGACAGCCAATTTAAAAATTAATTAATTTGATTGCCAAAGACTTCTGTGAATCAGCAATGAAATGGCTGAAATGTGAAGGTTTGTAAAGTTTTGTTATCATTCCCAAATATTGCGTGCGTTTTCCGCTGTGGGCTGAATTTGAAACGCCTGGGGGCCATTTGATTTCAAATTTTCAGGAATGGGAATGTGGATTTCTCTCTCTATCTTTCTATGGGAGAGGGGATGGAGGTCGCCAGTATTTGTGTGTTTTTACAATGATGCAGACACAGATGCAGAGAGTGACACAGATAGAAATAGAGAGAAGAGAGAGAGAGAGAGAGAGAGAGAGAGAGAGAGACAGTGTGAGGGAGAGAGAGAGAAGACAGGGTGAGGGAGGGAGAGGTAGAGTGAGGGAGAAAGAGAGAGAGAGAGATAGGGTGTGAGAGAGGGAGAGAGAGAGAGAAAGTGATAGAAAGAGAGACAGGGTGAGGGAAAGGGAAAGAGAGGCAGAGAAAGAGAGAGTGAGTGAGACAGAGATGGAGATTGACAGAGACAGAGAGAGAGAGGCAGAGAAAGAGGGAGAGAAAGAGTGCAAGGGAGGGAGAGATACAGAGACAAGGCGTGATGACGTAAGGGAGGCACAAATAGAGTCAAGGACAGGGACAGAGAGAAAAATACAGACAGAGAGAGAGAGACAGAGAGAAATAGATCGGGACAGACAGAGATAGAGGGAGGGAGAGAGACATAGAGGTTGGAGAGGCAGACACAGGGTGAGAGAGAGAGAGATGGAGCAGTAGAGAGAGAGAGAGATAGAGGGGAGAGGGAGATAGTGGGGAAGAGAGATGGCGGGGGAGAAAGAGATAGGGAAAGAGAGAGAAAGAGAGAGACAAGGTGAGGGAGAGAGAGAGAGAGACACGGTGAGGGGGAAAGATACAGAGTGAAGGAGAAAGAGAGATAGACAGGGTGAGAGAGAGGTAGATAGAGGGGGAGGGAGAAAGAGGGGAGAGAGAAATAAAGAGTGGGAGAGAGAGATAGAGGGTGAGAGAGAGATAGATGGGAAGAGGGAGGTAGAGGGGGAGAGTGACATAGAGGGAGAGAGAGAGAGAAACAGAGAGACATGGAGAGGGAGAGAGAGATAGAGTGTGGGAGAACGAGAGAGGAGACAGGGTGTGAGAGAGAGAGAGAGAGAGACAGAGACAGAGAGAGTGTGGAGAGAGACAGAGAGAGAGGGAGAGGGGGGAAGCGACAAGATGAGGAAGAGAAACGGAGGAAGAGAAGGACAGGGTGAGCGAGAGAGAGGTAGACTGAGGGAGAAACAGAGAGAGAGAGAGAGTGAGAGAGAGAGTGAAACAGGGAGAGGCAGAGAGAGGGAAAGAGAGATAAAGAGGGAGATAGGGTGAGGGAGAAAATGAAATAGACAGGGTGAGGGAGAGAAAGAGAGACAAAAACAAGAAATGCTGGATTCACTCAGCAGGTCTGGCAGCATCTGTGGAAAGAGAAGCAGAGTTAACGTTTCGGGTCAGTGACCCTTCTTCGGAACTGGAAAGAGAGAGACAGGGAGAGGGAGAGCAATAGAGAGACCGTGTGAGAGAGAGAGAGAGACAAGGTGAGTGAAACAGAGACAGGGAGAGGGAGAGGGGGGAGAGAGAGAGAGAAAATGGAGAGACAGGGTGAGTGAGAGAGGAAGAAAGTGTGAGACAGTGTGAGGCAGAGATAGACAAGGTAAGTGAGAGAGAGACAGGGAAAGTTGAGAGAGATAGAGTTACAGGGTTAACGATAGAGTGAGAGAGACAGGGAGAGGGGAATAGGGAGTGTGAGTGTGAGGGAGGGAATGAAAGAGACAGGGTGAGGTAGAGAGAGACAGTGAGGGATGAGAGAGAAATGGGACACAGGGTGAGGGAGGGAGCGAGAAAAAGTGAGAGACAGTGTGATGAAGTGAGTGACAGGGTGAGTGAGAGAGAGAGAGAAAGAGAAGGGGATGGAGACAGTGAGAGACAACAGAGTTAAGGAGAGAGAGAGAGACTGAGACAGGGTGAGGGAGAGAGAGAGAGATGGTGAGGAAGAGAGAGAGAGAGACAGGGTGAGGGGCGAGAGGGAGAGAGAGAGAGACAGGGTTTAGGAGAGTGAGAGAGGGTTAAGGGGAGAGAGAGAGAAAGAGACAGAGACAGAGAGACAGAGAGAGAGGGAGAGGGAGGAAGCGACAGGATGCTGAAGAGAAAGGGCGAAGGAGAAGGACTGGGTGAGTGAGAGAGAGGTAGAGTGAGGGAGAAACAGAGAGAGAGAGAGAGACGGGGTGTGAGAGAGAGGGGGAGAGCGAGAGAGGGAGCAACAGCGAGATAAAAGGACAGGCAATGACAACGAGAGAAAGAGAAACAGAGAGAGGCAGAGAATGAGAGAGAGAGTGAAACAGGGAGAGGCAGAGAGAGGGAAAGAGAGATAAAGAGGGAGAAAATGAAAGAGACAGGGTGAGGGAGAGAAAGAGAGAGAGAGAGAGAGAGGGAGAGAGGGAGAGAGAGAGGGAGAGAGATAGAGAGAGAGAGAGGGAGGGTGAGAGAGAGAGAGAGAGAGAGAGAGAGAGAGAGAATAGAGAGACAGTGTGAGTAAGAGAGGGAGAAAGCGTGAGACAGTGTGAGGCAGAGAGAGACAAGGTGAGTGAGAGAGAGACAGTGAGAGGGGGAGATGGATAGAGTTACAGGGTTAGCGATAGAGTGAGAGAGACAGGGAGGGGGGATCGGGAGTGTGAGTGTGAGGGAGGGAATGATAGAGACAGGGTGAGGTAGAGAGAGAGACTGTGAGAGATAAGAGAAAATTGGGACACAGGGTGAGGGAGGGAGCGAGAGAAAGTGAGAGACAGTGTGAGGGAGAGAGTGGCAGGGTGAGTGAGAGAGAGAGAGAAAGAGAAGGGGGAGGAAGACAGTGAGGGACAGAGTTGAGGAGAGAGCCAGAGACAGGGTGAGGGAGAGAGAGAGAGAGAGATGGCCAGGGAGAGAGAGAGAGAGGGACAGGGTGAGGGGGAGAGAGAGAGAGAGAGAGAATCAGGGTTTAGGAGAGAGGGAGAGTTAAGGGGGGAAGAGAGAGAGAGAGAGAGAGAGAGAGAGAGAGAGAGAGAGAGAGAGAGAGAGAGAGAGAGAGAGAGAGAGAGAGAGAGAGAAAGCGTGAGACAGTGAGAGGCAGAGAGAGACAAGGTGAGTGAGAGAGAGACAGTGAGAGGCAGAGAGCGACAAGGTGAGTGAGAGAGAGACAGGGAGAGGCAGAGAGAGGGAAAGAGAGATTAAGAGGGAGATAGGGTGAGGGAGAAAATGAAAGAGACAGGGTGAGGGAGAGAAAGAGAAAGATAGGGAGAGAGAGCAATAGCGAGACTGTGTGTGAGAGAGAGAGACAAGGTGAGTGAAAGAGAGACAGGGAGAGGGAGAGGGGGAGAGAGAGTGAGAGAGAATGGAGAGACAGGGTGAGTGAGAGAGGGAGAAAGCGTGAGACAGTGTGAGGCAGAGAGAGACAAGGTGAGTGAAAGAGAGACAGGGAGAGGGAGAGGGAGAGGGGGAGAGAGAGTGAGAGAGAATGAAGAGACAGGGTGAGTGAGAGAGGGAGAAAGCGTGAGACAGTGTGAGGCAGAGAGAGACAAGGTGAGTGAGAGAGAGACAGGGAGAGGGAGAGAGAGAAGGGTGAGGGAGAGAGAGAGAGATGGTCAGGGAGAGAGAGAGAGAGGGACAGGGTGAGGGGAGAGACAGAGAGAGAGAGACAGGGTTTAGGGGAGAGAGAGAAGGTTAAGGGGGAGAGAGAGAGAGAGAGAGATAGAGAGAGAGAGAGAGAGCGCGAGCGCGGGAGAGGGGCTATCCCTCTCTATAGAACAAATGGAGGGAGCTATCCTTATACATACAAAATGGATGGGGATCCCTTTGTACTTATAAAATTGAGAGAGATCCCCCGCTACATATAAAAGGGAGGGAGCTCCCCCTCTACATATAAAGTCGAGGGAGATGCCCCTGTATGTACAAAATGGTGGGAGATGCCCTCGGCATATGAAATGGAGGGGGATGCCCTTGTATGTATAAAATGTAGGGAGCTCCCCCTCTACATATAAAGTAGTGGGGCACTGCAAAGAGACAGAGAGAGATAAAAGTATGCTAAACAGGCAGATGTCCATTCACCAAAATGAGGAAGCTGGTGACAGTCTCTGATCCACAACGGTTTAATTGAAAATTCATAGTTCAGTCCAAATACCTGTTTTTACTCTTCGCTCCTGAACTAACTCTCTGTCCAGAGGTAACTCCCCAACTGGGCAAAAACCCAGCCCTTAAATGTAAAACCAGAATGAACATCACCTGATCTCGATTAACACTGAAATGAAACCAGTTTCATTAAAGGCACCTGGATTTTCAATATTGTCAAGATCGAGAGACAGAGAGAAAGAGAGAGGCAGAGACAGAGAGAGAGAGAGACGGAGCGACAGAGGGAGATAGAGAGAGACAGAGATAGACGGAGTGACAGATACAGAGATAGATAGCGACAAAGGGAGACAGAGGGAGATACAGAGAGAGAGAGGGAGATACCGAGAAAGAGTGATAGAGAGAGACAGGGAGAGAGGCAGAGATGGTGTCAGAGAGTGACAAACAAAGAAATGGAGGGAACGGGAGTTAGAGAGAGAAAGGGATTGACAGAGAGAGGGAGAGAGGGAGAGGCAGTGGCAGAGACAGAGAGTGGGAGACAGAAGGGGGAAAACAAAGACAAAGGGAGAGACAGGGCAAGACAGAGAAAGGAAAATGTTTGTGGTTGTTGGAGGTCAATCATCTGAGCTGTAACTCTGAAACAGAGACACAGAGAGAGGGAGATATGGAGAGCGGGAGGGAGAGAGGGAGGGAGGGCGGGATAGAGAGAGGGAGTGAGGGCGAGAGCGATAGAGACAGATGCGGAGAGATGGAGGGAGGGAGAGAGAGAGGGAGGGAGGGAGAGAGAGAGGGAGGGAGGGAAGAGAGGGAGGGAGAGAGAAGGAGGGAGGGAAGAGAGGGAGGGAGGGAGAGAGGGAGGGATGGAGAGAGCGGGGGAGAGAGAGGGAGTGAGGGAGGTAGAAAGGGATGGCGGGAAAGAGGGAGGAGGTAGAGAGGGAGGGAGAGAGTGTGAGAGAGGGAGGGGGTGAGAGGGAGGGGGAGAGAGTGGGAGAGGGAGGGGAGAGAGGGAGATACAGGGGGAGGGAGGGAGAGAGGGAGGTACATCGAGAGAGGGATAGAGAGATACAGGAACAGAAAGGTAGGGAGGGAGAGAGGGAGGGGGAGATGGATAAGGAGGGAGAGAGGGAGGGGGAGGGAGAGAGAGGGATACAGGGAGAGGGAGGGAGAGAGGGAGGTACATAGTGAGAGAGGTAGGGCGACACAGGGACTGAGAGGGAGGGAGGGAGATAGGGAGGGAGGAAGGGAGAGGGAGGGAGATACATGGAGAGGGAGTGAGGCAGATACAGGGAGAGAGAGAAGGAAGGAGAGAGAGGGAGTGACAGAGAGGGAAACACAGATGGAGGGACAGAGAGCAAGACAGAGAGAAGGGGAGAGAGGGAGTGACAGAGGGGGAAAGACAGATGGAGGGAGAGAGAGAGAGAGACGGAGAGAGAAGGAGAGATAGGGAGTAACAGAGAGGGAAAGGCAGATGGAGGGAGAGAGAGAGACAGAGAGAGAGAGAGGTGGAGACAGAGATAGAAGGAGAGAATGAGACAGAGAAGGAGGGATAAAGAAAAAAGGAGGAATGGTTGAAAGCATTGCTGCTGTGGGAGGAAGGGAGAGATGAAGAGAGAGAGAGAGTGGGAAAGAGAAAGGGAGAAATGGTATCATGGGCACACAGATAGAGTTATGGACAGAGGCAGAGAAAGAGAGTGAGAGACGGAGAGACAGAGACAGAGACAGAGGGAGAGGGAGAGGGAGATACGGAGAGGAAGAGGCAGAAATAGACAGGGAGACGGAGATAAATAGGGGGAAATACATGGACAGTGAGAGAGGGAGATACAAAGAGAGAGAGAACGGGAGAGAGGAGCAGATATGGTGTGAGAGACACAAACAGAGTCATGGATAGAGGCACGAAGAGAGAGCGAGAGAGAGCGAGATAGAGAGAGAGATGGGGGGAGAGATAGATAGTGGGGGAGACATGGATGGGGTAGAGAGATAGACAGAGGGAGAACGAGGGGGAGGGAGATAGAGAGGGAGAGGGCGATAGAGAGGGAGAGATTGATAGAGGGGGCGAGGGAGATAGAGGGGGAAAGAGAGATAGAGAGGGAGAGAGATAGAGGGGGAGGAAGGGATAGAGCGGAAGAGGGAGAGATCGATGCGGAGAGGGAGATAGACTGAGATTGAGGGGGCTGGTGTGAGATAGGGGGAGAGAGAGATAGAGGGGAGAGAGAGATGGGGAAGACGGTGGTGAACCTGTGGAATTCTCTACCACAGAAGGCCGTGGAGGCCAAGTCATTAAATATATTCAAGGAGGAGAGGGATATGTTTCTTAATGTCAAAGGGATCAAGGGCCAAGGGGAGAAATTGGGAACAGCGTACTGAATTGGAACATTGGTCATGATTTTTATTGAATGGCAGAGCAGACCTGAATGGCCCACTCCTGCTCCTATTTTCTATGTTTCTCTAAGGGAGGCGGACTGATAGAGAGAGACAGACAGAGAAAGAGGGAGAAACAGAGAGTGAAGGAGAGATAGAGATGAAGAGAGGGGATCCTGAGATTCTCTTCCTCTCTCTCACACAAACGTGCAGACACACACAGACAACCACACAGGCACACTCATAGACACACACATAAAGGGCCACACAGAGACAAAGACACACACACACACACACATAGACAAACACAGACACATACACACACAGGGACACACACGGGGACACAGTGACACACATAGACACAGACACAGCCACAGGTTTTACAACCCACACTGATATCAGTAAAAATGGCCAATAGAAGCTCAGTAACAATCCCCTATGTCTGCCCCGTCCTGAGAGAGACAGAGGGAGAGATAGGGAGTGACAGAGAGAATCAGTGGAAAAGGGATGACAAAACAGCTTATCGGAGAAACTGTACATTTATTTGTGTTCCACAGATTTTATTAAAACTTGAAAGGGACTGGACACTGAAAAAGCTGTCAGTGAACAGCCCAGAGAGACTTTATAAGTGAGGGAAGGCGAGACACTTTACAATCCACACTGGTGTCAGTAAAAATCCCCAAAAACAACCTCAGTTAAAAAAAAAACATTATCTGTCCAGTCCTGTATTGTGGGTTTAATGTGAAGGTTTTTGGGGTGAGTGTGGATCAGTGTTTAATATTTTCAAACTGCAGGGAAAGCATTAAAGGTTTAAAATTGACCAAGAAATGGCTGAAAGTATTGCTGTCTTGGGATTAACATATCAATGGACTGGAAGAGTCAAGAATGTCCTGTCCTGGGATTAACATATCAATGTACTGGAAGAGTCAGGAAGGTCCTGTCCTGGGATTAACATATCAATGGACAGGCCCCCGAGGCAGGAGATTGAGAGACAGCCCAACATGTCAGAGGCTCAAGGGGTGGAGTTTGCAAACAGCTCAACATGGATATAACTGGGTAGGAAGTTCTCAGTTCCAACCACCATTCCCTCTCTCTCTGGAGAGAGCAGACACATTCCCCAGTCTGGTTCAGTGTAGGTCTCTGTGTTATCTGTGGGTGTATCTGCGTGTGTGTGCTCTCTCTGTCTCAATATGGTTTATAACTGTGATTTGATTGTATTTGAATATTGCTGATTGTCTGTGTAACCTTGGGCTCTTGCTGTGCTATATTGTTTAAAAATGGCATCGCTTTGTATTTTAATCCAATTTTTTCTCCTTCTTTACCCTGAGGAACTTTCATTCTGGAACCTGCATCGTGAAGGTGAAAAGAGGGAAAGGCTGGGGTGAGGAATCCTTGGACAGGAACTTCCTCCAGAGGGGGCGGACTGAGGCCTTGTCCACAGGCTGCACCCAAGGGGCCCACATGAGTTGTGTCTGGTTATTAGCCCGAGGTTTAATTTCCTCTCTGGGGCCCACCTCACAAGACTAAATTTAACATCCAAAAGGTGCAGCTGTCTAAAGGCTTGTTATAATTCCCGAATAATGTTGGTCTTTTGGGCAGTGCCATGAATATGAGGGTGAAATGAAATGTGCATAAGCCAAGTGAATTGAGAGTGAGGTTCTGAGTGTGGATTTCTCTGTCTCTGTCTCTCTCTCTCTCCATCTATCTCTCTGAATGAGAGTAACAGCAGGGAGAGAGACGCAGGAGAGTGAAGGAAATATGGAGGGAATGAGAGGGGGAGAGGACGGGGCGCCGGTTGTTATCACACTGGTGCTTGTGGGATCTTGCTGTTCACCAATGGCCTGCTGTTTTTCCAACATTGCAACAGTGACGACTACTTGAAAAATTCATTCATTGAGTGTCAAAAGCTAGTAATGAAGTCACAAATGTGATAGTTTCTAAAGGCTTGTTATAATTCTAGAATAATCCGTGTCCTTAGGAGAATGTTCGGAAGCTTTACTGTTAAATAAGATGAACGAAACCCATTTCAATTCATTTTACTCAAATCCCGAGTTTCAATTGATATCTCTATCTCTCTCCAGCTTCGTTTCCCTCTGTCTCTCTATTTAAACCTTTAATAGTTAAAACATACTACACACTGCAATATGATTTGCTGCTGCTATAACTGGAGAGACAGAAATATTTCATAGCTAATTTCAATAAAGATTAAATATGACATACAAGGGGAAAATCCAATATGGCAGAGAGAGAGCAAGAGAGAGGGGCACAGGGACGACGAAGGTAGGAACAGAGAGAGAGAGAGAGACAGAGACAGGTAGAAAGGTAAAGAGACAGACACACAGGCACACACTGGTGGAGGGAAATGTCTGAACCCTTTTAGCTCTGCTTTATTAACGGTGATTTGTTTGTATGTGAGTGTTGCTGAGAGCGTGTCTGTGTAAGCGAGGGCAATTCTTGGGCTCTTGCTGTGCTATTTTGTTTAACAATGCCTTTTAATCAATTTTCTCTCTCTCCCTCTTGCCATAGGAATTTTCATTCTGAAAACTGCATTGTGAAGATGAAAAGAGGAATGCTTGGGCAGCAGCTTCCTCCAGTGGTGACGGACTAAGGCCTTGTCCGCAGGCTGTACCCAAAGGGCCCAAGTAAGTTGTGTCTGTTTATCAGCCCGAGATTTAATTTCCTATCTGGGGCCCTTGGTTAACTCGTTCCTGTCAGATTGGGGTCCTGGAGTTTTAAACAGGTTGAAAGCCTGGGGTTAAGGGAGCAGCCCAGGAGGGAGTCCAATTTGCCACTTGCTCCTTCCAGCCTTGTCTGTGAGGTTTGCTGCTGTTTTGGGCAATGCTATGAAGCTAACAGTTAAATAAGATGCACGGTTCCCATTTTAGTTCATTTTACTGTTGTTCTGATGTTAGCTTTGTCTCCGTCTCCACATTCTTTCCCTGTGTCTCCAACTCCCCTCATGCTTTCTCTTCTCTGTCTCTGTTTCACACTCGCCTTCTCCATTTAAACCATTAATAAATAAAAGAACTACCACACAGAGCAATGTGATTTGTCGTTATTTGAAATGGTGAGACAGAATTAGCAGCTTGTTCACAGTTTAAAGAAGGAGCTTCACGCTTTCTGGGGTCTGAAATCTGGCTATTATCACATTGCTGTTGGTAGGATCTTGCTGTGCATCTAGTGCTCTGCAACATTTCCGACATGACATCATTGAGGACACCTTAAAAATCAGCTTCCTGAGGGCCTGAATTTGGTTTTGCGGTGTTTTCTCTCCACCTTACTCTCCTTTTATCTATTTAAAGCATTAATCAATAGGAGCCACAATGTGACGTGTGGTAATTTGAAACGGTGACAGAAACACTTCAGAGGACGTTTCAATCCAGATTAAATCCCAGATTGAGAGAAAAAGAAACAGATGTGGATGGGGAGGGGGGATGGGGGCAGGGTGCAGGAGAAAGACAGGGAGAGGGATATTTCAGATTTTCAAGCTGCAGGAATGTTCTTCTCTCTGGGATCTCGAAACTTGTATCTCTAAAAACAGATTCTCTGCAAATTATCACATTACTGCCTGTGGGATCTTGCCGTTCACACACTGCCTGCAGGTTTCTTGCATTGCAACAGTGAGCACCACTTTCAAAATTAATTCATTGAGTGTCAACTGCTCCTGAGGGCCGTTAATTATAACAGCTGAATGGAAAGCTGTATGAAGGCTTGTTATAAGTTTGAAGATGGAGTTTAGCATTTTCTGAGGACTGTGATGGGATATCTGGCTATGATCAAATTGTGGGATCCTGCTGCGCATACATTCCCTGCATCAATTCCGACATTACAACACTGAGGCAGAAACAGATGGAGAGAAAAAGAGGGAGAGTGAGAAACAGCTGGAAGTGGCAGGTTAAACAGAGAGAGAGAGAGAGAGAAAGAAATCCACTCTCAAAACCTTGCTAAACTGAATATTGAAGTGTCACCATATTTGGGATCTTGCTGTTCACGGCTTGCCGGCAGAATTCCCTGCACTGTAACAGTGACTGCTTTTTGGAAGCGAATTCATTGTGTGTAAAGCTCTCCTGAAGGCCTGAAATGAAAGTCCTGAGCTGGAAGCCGGTATAATTCCCGAATAATGCTGGTATTTTGGGAAGTGCCATGAATTTGAGGTTGAAATGAAATGTCCAGAAGCTATTTAAACATAGAGTGAGGTACTGAGTGGATTTCTCTGTCTCTCTGACTGTCTGTCTCTCTTTCTCTGTCTCCCTCCGTCTGTCTCTCTGAATGAGAGTAACAGGAGGGAGAGAGACGCAGGAGTGTGAGGGGAAGATGGAGCTCATTTCCCGGCGGAGCAGCAGGAGAAGGTAGCGACTCTTCGTTGGGTGAGTGAAGGCATCAGGAGCTGTGTTTTAAAAGTAAGTACTTACTGTTTTACTTACTGTTTTCCTTGTCTTTGAGTTTCTTTTGGCGCCGGAGGAACCGGAAGCTGGTCGGCAGCGAGGACTCCTGGGTAGGTATTTTCCTTAAAGGTGCGGAGCTCCGTGGACTCGGCCTCATTTCCCGGCGGAGCAGCAGGAGAAGGTAGCGACTCTTCGTTGGGTGAGTGAAGGCATCAGGAGCTGTGTTTTAAAAGTAAGTACTTACTGTTTTACTTACTGTTTTCCTTGTCTTTGAGTTTCTTTTGGCGCCGGAGGAACCGGAAGCTGGTCGGCAGCGAGGACTCCTGGGTAGGTATTTTCCTTAAAGGTGCGGAGCTCCGTGGACTCGGCCTCATTTCCCGGCGGAGCAGCAGGAGAAGGTAGCGACTCTTCGTTGGGTGAGTGAAGGCATCAGGAGCTGTGTTTTAAAAGTAAGTACTTACTGTTTTACTTACTGTTTTCCTTGTCTTTGAGTTTCTTTTGGCGCCGGAGGAACCGGAAGCTGGTCGGCAGCGAGGACTCCTGGGTAGGTATTTTCCTTAAAGGTGCGGAGCTGAGTAAACCCGAGCCACTACACATGTAGTGTCTCCCAGCCATCCTCCTCCTCTAACCTAATAATAAGACCCTTTTTACCCTCCTCCTCTAACCAAAAAGGACTGAGCAGGTAAGCTATTTACTGTTTTTGTTAATATCTATAGTTGTACTTAACTAAGGGGTAATTGAATAAAAGAAATGGCAGCCAGTGTAGTGTATTGCTCCTCCTGCAGAATGTTCGAGGTGAGGGGAACCTCCGGTGACCCTGCCGACTTCACCTGCTGGAAGTGCATCCGTCTCCAGCTCCTATCAGACCGTGTTAGGGAATTGGAGCTGGAGCTGGATGAACTGAGGATCATTCGGGAAGCTGAGGGGTTGATAGATAGAAGCTACACGGAGGTCGTTACTCCACAAATCAAAGGCAGCTGGGTAACAGTTAGAGGTGGGAAGAGGTCAGTGCAGGGATCTCCTGTGGTCGTTCCCCTCAACAACAAGTATACAGTTTTAGATACTGTTGGGGGGGACGGCCTATCGGGGGCAGGCTGCAGTGACCGGGCCTCTGGCACGGGGTCCTGCACTGTGGCTCAGAAGGGAAGGAGGGAGAATGGGAGAGCACTAGTCATCGGGGACTCGATGGTGAGGAGTACGGACAGGCGGTTCTGTGGGCGCAGGCGAGACGCACGGATGGTTTGTTGCCTCCCTGGTGCCAGGGTCCGTGATGTTTGTGATCGCGTCTTCAGGATCCTTAAAGGGGAGGGGGAGCAGCCAGAGGTCGTGGTGCACATTGGCACCAACGACGTAGGAAGGAAGGGTGGCACAGATGTTAGAAGTGAGTTTAGGGAGTTAGGCTGGAAGCTGAAAGCTCGGACGGACAGAGTTGTTATCTCTGGTTTGTTGCCGGCGCCACGTGATAGTGAGGCTAGGAATAGGGAGAGAGCACAGCTGAACACGTGGCTGCAGGAATGGTGTAGGAGGGAGGGCTTCCAGTTCTTGGATAATTGGACTGCATTCTGGGGAAGATGGGACCTGTTCAAACAGGACGGGCTGCATCTGAACCAGAGGGGCACCAATATCCTGGGAGGGAGGTTTGCTAGTACTGTTCGGGAGGGTTTAAACTAGTTTGGGAGGGGGATGGGAACCGGACTTGTAATCCAGGGACCAGTGGGTCCACTCAGTAAGACAAAGAGTGTAGTGAGGTATTGGGGAAGGTAGCACTGTCACAGAGGACAGATGGGCACGGAGAAGGGTTAAAGTGCGTATACTTCAACGCAAGAAGCATCAGGAATAAGGTGAGTGAATTGAAGGCGTGGATGGGCACTTGGGACTACGATGTTGTGGCCATCACTGAAACGTGGATAGGTGAGGGGGAGGAATGGTTTTTGGAGGTACCTGGTTATAGATGTTTTCATAAGATTAGGAATGGTGGTAAAAGAGGTGGGGGGGTGGCATTGTTAGTTAGAAATAGTGTAACAACTGCTGAAAGAATTTTCGAGGAGGATCTGCCGACTGAGGCACTGTGGGTTGAGGTCAGGAACAGGAAAGGAGCAGTCACCTTGATGGGAGTTTTCTATAGGCCCCCCAATAGCAGCAGGGAGGTGGAAGAGCAGATTGGGAAACAGATTTTGGAAAGGAGCAGAAGTCACAGGGTAGTAATTATGGGGGATTTCAACTTCCCAAATATTGATTGGCAACTCTTTAGATCGAATAGTTTGGATGGGGTAGTGTTTGTGCAGTATGTCCAGGAAGCTTTTCTGACTCAGTATGTAGACTGCCCGACCAGAGGGGAGGCAATATTGGATTTGGTACTAGGTAATGAACCAGGGCAAGTGATAGAGCTGTTGGTGGGCGAGCACTTTGGAGATAGTGATCACAATTCTGTAGCATTCACTGTGGTAATGGAGAGGGATAGTTATGTGCAACAGGGCAAGGTTTACAATTGGGGGAAGGGTAGATATGATGCTGTCAGGCAGGAACTGAGGAGCATAAGTTGGGAGCATATGCTGGCAGGGAAGGGCACGGTCGAAATGTGGAACTTTTTCAAGGAGCAGATAGTAGGGGCCATTGATAAGCATGTCCCTGTCAGACAGGGAAGGGATGGTCATGTGAGGGAACCGTGGTTGACAAGAGAGGTTGAGAGTCTTGTTAGGAAGAAGAAGGATGCGTATATAAAGTTGAGGAAAAAGGGCACAGGCATAGCTCTGGAGGGATACAAGATGGCCAGGAAGGATCTGAAGAAAGGGATTAGGAGAGCTAAGAGAGGGCATGAAAAATGCTTGGCGGGTAGGATAAAAGAAAACCCCAAGGCCTTTTACGCGTATGTCAGAAATATGAGGATGACCAGGGGGACCATAGGTCCGGTCAAGGACAATAGCGGGAGACTGTGTGTTGAGCCGGAAGAGATAAGTGAGGTTTTGAATGAGTACTTCTCTTCGGTATTTACGAATGAGAAGGGGTGTATTACTGAAGAGGACGATGTGAAACAGATTGGTAAGCTCGAGGAAGTGCTCGTTAGGAGGGAAGATGTGTTGGGGTTTTTGAATAACTTGAAGATAGACAAGTCTCCCGGGCCTGACGGGGTATATCCAAGGATGTTATGGGAAGCAAGGGATGAAATTGCAGAGCCGCTGGCAATGATCTTTTCATCTTCTCCGCTGACGGGGGTGGTACCAGGTGATTGGAGGGTGGCAAATGTTGTGCCCCTGTTCAAGAAAGGGAATAGGAACAACCCTGGGAATTACAGGCCAGTTAGTCTTACTTCGGTGGTAGGCAAGTTGATGGAAAAGGTGCTGAGGGATAGGATTTCTGAGCATCTGGAAAGACACTGCTTGATTCGGGACAGTCAGCACGGTTTTGTGAGGGGTAGGTCTTGCCTCACAAGCCTGATTGAATTCTTTGAGCAGGTGACCAAGCAAGTGGATGAGGGTAAACCAGTGGATGAGGTGTACATGGATTTTAGTAAGGCATTTGATAAGGTCCCCCATGGTAGACTTATGGAGAAAGTCAGGAGGCATGGGATAGTGGGGAATGTGGCCAGTTGGATTAAGAATTGGCTAACTGATAGAAGGCAGAGAGTGGTCTTAGATGGTAAATACTCAGCCTGGAGCCCAGTTACCAGTGGCGTGCCGCAGGGATCAGTTCTGGGTCCTCTCCTGTTTGTGATTTTTATTAACGACTTGGATGAGGAAGTCGAAGGGTGGGTCAGTAAATTTGCAGATGATACAAAGGTTGGTGGAGTTGTGGATACCGAGGAGGGCTATTGTCGTCTGCAAAGGGACTTGGATAGGTTGCAGTGCTGGGCTGAAAAGTGGCAGATGGAGTTTAACCCTGAAAAGTGTGAGGTCGTCCATTTTGGAAGGACAAACATGAATACAAAATACTGGGTTAACGGTAGGGTTCTTGGGCATGTGGAGGAGCAGAGAGACCTTGGGGTCTATGTGCATAGATCATTGAAAGTTGCAACTCAAGTGGATAGGGCTGTGAAGAAGGCATATGGGGTGTTAGCGTTCATTAGCAGAGGGATTGAATTTAAGAGCCGTGAGGTGATGATGCAGCTGTACAGGACCTTGGTAAGGCCTCATTTGGAGTACTGTGTGCAGTTCTGGTCGCCTCATTTTAGGAAGGATGTGGAAGCCTTGGAGAGGGTGCAGAGGAGATTTACCAGGATGTTGCCTGGAATGGAGAATAAGTCTTACGAGGAAAGGCTGAACATTCTAGGCCTCTTCTCATTAGAAAGGAGAAGGATGAGGGGTGACATGATAGAGGTTTATAAGATGATCAGGGGAATAGATAGGGTAGACAGTCAGAAACTTTTTCCCCGGGTGGAGCAAAGCGTTACAAGGGGTCATAAATTTAAGGTGAAGGGTGGGAGATATAAGGGGGATGTCAGGGGAAGGTTCTTTACCCAGAGAGTGGTCGAGGCATGGAATGCCTTGCCCGGGGAAGTTGTTGAGTCAGAAACTTTAGGGACTTTCAAAAGGCTTTTGGATAGGTATATGGATAAAGGAGAATGATGGGGTATAGATTAAATTGTCCTTGACAGAGGACAAAGGATCGGCACAACATTGTGGGCCGAAGGGCCTGTTCTGTGCTGTATGTTCTATGTTCTATGTTCTATGATTCAGAGGGGGAGAGTAGGGGCAGGCGGCTGTTATCACACTGCTGCTTGTGGGATCCTGCTGTGCATACATTGTCTGCAACCGTTCGTACATTACAACACTGAGGCAGAAGCAGAAGGAGAGAAAAGGAGGGAGAGTGAGAAACAGCTGGAGGTGGCAGGTTAAACACAGAGAAAGAGAGCGAGAGAGAGTGAAAAAAATCCACAAACAAAACCTTGGTAAACAGAAAGTTGAAGTGTCACCATTGCTGGGATCTTGCTCTGCACTAAAACAGATTATCTGCATGTTGCTCTTTGCGGGATCCTGCTGTGCACACACAGCTTGCAGGTTTGTGCGTTTTTACAATGAGGCAGCTAAAGATGTAGACAGACACATAGAGAAATAGAGAGAGAGAGAGAGAGAGCAGGAAATGACAGGGTAAACACATCGACACTTCCCAGTCTCTTTCTCTGTGTCGGTGGAAGTGTTTGTGAGATGGGGAGTCATTGAGAGATTGTTTTATGTCAGTGAGTGAGGGAAAGAGCCCTGGGCTCTTGCTGTGTTTTATTTCTTTTCAAAAATGCTTTGCTTTGTTTGAATCAATTTTATTTCTCTTATTCCCAAGGAGAATATTTTCGAAAGGTGCATCTGTGATGACGCAGAGGGAGTATCTTCTGGCCACGTGGAATTCTCAGACAAGAGCTTTAACCAGAGAGGAAACGAACAATAAATATAAATGTGTCATTGTCAAAAGCATTTCTAGATACAGAAAAGAAGACGGCATGTGTTTTCGGGGCTGAAAGAAAAACAAAGTGTTGGAAATTCTCAGTCTTCCCAGCACGGTTCTTATTTCAGATTTCCAACAACCGCAATATTTTGATTTTGTGTTTTCGGGTGTCTGTGGATTTTTTTACCAAAAGGGACGGGGCTCCGAAGGGAACAGTTTGGGAAGTGCTGCTCCAAAACTGTCAATGTAATCCCGTAGATTTCCCTCTCTCCATCTCTTGCTGCAACTTCATCCCTGCACCTTCCTCCTTGTTCCTAGCTCTGTTTCTTCACATCTTTCAATCCCTATCTCTGTATCTCTCAACATCCTTTCTATCTCTGCCCCTCTCGAGAGGCTCACAAGTTTCCATTTTCACTCTCCTTCTGCGACTCTCTGCATCTTTGTCTGTCTCTCTCATTCCATTTCTTCTCTCACTCACTTCCAAATCCGTAAATCTTTCCATTTCTGCTCCTTCAACATTATCTCTGCATTCCACCCCCCCCCCCCGCCCCACCACCACCCCCCCACCCCCACCACCACCGCCGTCCAGGGACACCTCTCTATATTCTGTAAACACATCTTACTTTCAATCTCTGCCTCTCCACATCTTTCAGTCTCTGCATCTCTCTCTTTTTCTGGGATCTTTCTGAATATCTACAACTCTCTGTGTTAGTCTCCACATTTCTCTCTCTGTGCCCTTCTCATTATTTCTGACCCTCTGTTCTCATTTTCTCTCTCACTGGTTTCGGACTCCCTGCATCTCATTCTCCATCTCCCTTTCCATTTATTTCTCTCTCTTTTTGTTCTGTGCTCATCCTGGGATCTGTTTTCTGTGTCTCTGTCCCTCTGTTTCGGGGTGGATTTGAACTCGCTGCCTTGGTGTTGTACAGGGTGATTGTGAACTGGGATCCTGCTTTCCCACTCTCCCCAGTTTTGCTCCCATTGAGGTAAAAACAGGGGAGAGATGCTGAACGGGCAGCCCATTCACAACCACCCTCCTCTCCTCCACTCTTATTTGCACCATTGGCACCAAGTCCGAGTTCAGCCCAGTGTTTCTTTGCCTCACTGTATCTGCTCCCCGACTGTCTCTGTCTGTCTCCTTGTGGCTCAATGGGGGAAGGGACAGATCAGACATGATGTAACAGGGATGGGACAGGCTCAAACGGCTGAATAGTCCCCTCCGGTCCCTGTCCCACTCAATGTGTGTGCCTTTGTGTGCGTCTCCCTCTGTTTGATTTCCTGAAGCCGATGGGGAGAACAGGTGAAACACCTTTCTGCAGGAAGGGATGTGCCAGGGGTCGGGATCCTCCTGTGCGTTAAAGGCTCAGAATGCCATTTATCCTCTGGAGGTCCTTGCTCTATGCCCGGCCCTGTGTTTGGCCGGGCAGGAGTTAAAGGTGCTGGGCGTCTGGGAGCCATTTGATGGAATTCTAGTGGCTTATCCGGACCAGGAATTGAAGTGAATTGAAAACATTGTACGGAGACGGAGCATCACCTAGGAAAGTGATGGAGGATGGAGGTTGGAATAGCACTGGGTGGGGATGAGAGGGGTGGGGGGGAGGGCTGTTGACTGGGACTGGAGTTACACAGCGGGCAGACAAGGGCGGCTGTTCATTAGGGAGATGATCCAGGGTGCGAATTAATAGAGTGTGGGGATTTTACAGGACAGTGATGGTATTTATGAAGGGGGGGAGTGTTTATAGTGGGAGCAGGGGGCGAAGTAGAGGACAATATTCAGAGGGAATGAGTTACTTTTAAAATGGGAGGGGTAAGTGGGGATTCCCCAGGTTTAAAATGGGAGGTGGCAGTAGGCATTCTCCAGGTTTAAAATGGGAGGGGGCAGTGGGGAATTTCCAGTCTATTCATGAGGGGCATTTATATGTTGGACTGTTCACAGAGCGGGTGGGGGTTAATTACTTGGGATGCTGTTCACAGGAGGGGTATTTATTTGGGGCTCTGTTCACAGGAGGGGTATTTAGCTGGGAATCTGTTCCTGGGGGTATTTAGATGGGAGTCTGTTCACAAGAGGGGTATCAGATGGGAGCCTGTTCCTGGAAGTATTTAGATGGGAGTCCGTTCACAAGATGGGTATTAGATGGGAGTCTGTGCCTGGGAGTATTTAGATTGGGGGGGCCTGTTCCTGGGGCAATTTAGATGGAAGTCCGGTACTCGGTGTATTTAGATGGGAGTCTGTTCCCGGGGGCGGGGTATTTAGATGGGAGTCTGTTCAAAGGAGGAGTATTTAGATGGGGGCAGTTATCATGGGGGATATCTGATCTGGGTCTGTAGACCAGGGATATTTAGATGGGGAGAGTATGTTTACGGGGCGGGGTTGGTGGGGGAGGAGAATATTGCAGTGGGAAAAATTTGCCTTGTGGTAAGAATTGCGTGGGGGGTGGGAGATAAATTGCGGGGGGTGTAAATTGCAGCGGGGGGATAAATTGCGGGGGAGGATAAATTTCGGGGGGGTCAATTGCAGGGGACTTTTCTCAGCCCTGTAATTGTGGGGAGGGGGAATAAAGTGAGGGGGAGGATAAATTGCAGGGGGTTAGGGTCAGAAAAGGAAAGATAAGAAGAAAATGCTGGAAAGAGAGAAAAACTAAGAGAAAAGATAGAAAGAGAGAAAGAAAGAGAGAAAAGGTAGAATGATGGAGAGAAAGACAGAAAGAGACAGAGATAGAGTGAGACAAAGAAAGAAAGAGACAAAGATAGAAAGAGAAAGAGAGAAGACAGAATGAGACAAAGAAAAAGAGAGAAAAAGAGAAAAAAGATACAAAAAGACAAGAGAGAGAAAAAGAAAGAGAAAGAAGATAGAAAGAAACAGAGAAAGTGAAAAGAGAATGTCACAGAAATAGAGAAAAGACAGAAAGAGACAGAGAAATAGAGAAAACACAGAATGAGGGAGAGAAATAGAGAAAAGACAGAAAGTCATAAATACAAAAAAGGCTGAAAAAGACAGAGAAAACGAGGAGGGATAAATGTGGAGAGAAGGAACTGAGACGCAAATAAATTGCAGGTAGCAAAGAGACAGGCAGAAAGCTAGTGAGAAAGGAACAAAGAGAATCACAGAGAGATGAAGAGAGAGAGAGAGAAGGACAGAGAAAGCCATGGAGACAGAATGACGCATAATCACTGAGAGAAGCAGAGAGTGAGGGAAACACATAGTGAGGGAGAGAGAGAGATGGAGGAACACAAAGAAGGAGACAAACAGAGAGCGAGAGAGCGATTGAGGAACAGAGAGAGAGAGAGAGGAACAGGGAGAGGGAGAAACTCAGAGAGAACGAGAAGCACAGGGAGGGGGAAAGAGAGATTGAGAAACAGAGAGAAAAACGCAGGGAAAGAGAAACACAGTGAGGGAGAGAGAGATTGAAGAACAGAGGGAGAGAGAAACAGAGAGACAATGAAATAGAGAGAGAGAGACAGAGAGAGAGAATCACAGATAGTGTGTGTATAGTCAAGGTTAACTGGATCCTTGATGACGCCCCTATGCTTTGGGAGAGGTGTGCGTCAGGTATGCCCCATGTCCGGCCAACTGTACACCATCTGTGTGGAACCGTTCCTGTCCCTGCTTCGCAGGAAGTTGACGAGATTGGCTCTGCGCGAGCCGACCATGTGGGTCACCTTCTCGGCTTAAGCTGACGACGTTCTCCTCGCGGACACAGCTCCCGTTGACTTGCGGAGGACGCGTGACTGCCAGCAGACCTTTCCTGCCGCATCCTCCGTGAGAATCAATTGGGAGAAATGTTGCAGACTCCTGGAGGGTCAGTGGCGGGTCGAATCCCTGCCGGAGGAGTTGACACCTTTTACGTGGAGCACCACGCACCTCCTCTATTTGGGAGTCCACCTTCGTCCCGGTGAGGAAGCCTGGACGGCAAACTGGCAGGAGTTGGAGGTGAAAGTCACCGCTCGGCTGGGGCGCTGGACAGGACTGCTCTGAGTGCTTTCCTACAGGGGCCGAGCGCCGGTCAAAAACCTCCATGCTGTGGTACTGGTTCGTCATTTTGGCCCCGCCTCCTGCATTCGCCACCAAGATCCAGAAGAAACTCGTCAATTTCTTCTGGGGCCAGAGGAAATTCCGGGTCTCTGCCGCGGTCCTGAGTCTCCCGATCGAGGAGGGCGGACAGTCATTGGTGTGTGTCCGCACCCAGGCTGCCACTCTCCACCTTCAGACACTGCAGAGATACCTGTACGTCGAGCGTCCTCCCAGATGGTGTGGGCTGGCGACGTATTTTTTCTGCCAGTGTCACTGCCTTCAAGACGACAAGCAGCTGCCGGCAGAGTCCGTTAGCACGCCTCTCTGAGGGAGTTGCCTGTCTTTTACCGGGATCTATTCCGAGTCTGGAACATGGTCACATCCAGTCAGGGCGCTCCCCCGCCGGCAGAAGTGAGCGCCTTGGCTTTCCTGGTGGCTGACTCCGGGGACGGATCAGCGGGCGGAGGAGTAGTCGAAGCCCCCGGGATGCCCCTAGCTGCGGGTGGCGCGGGGGCTCGGGAGAGCGGAGCGCTCCTGGCTGAGCTGACCCCGCCAGGCCGGAGCTGCTCATCAGACCCAGGCCCGAGAACCCTCCTGGGGAGACACTCCCGCACAATCCGAGCTGCCTCTCAGAAAAGCCCTCTGTGCCATTCCAAGCGGCGCAGAGGGTTTTCCTGTACGGGCTGCACCTGCACACACTCAAATTCCTCGGCCTCGTCAGCAGGCCAGATATGCCCTGGCGGTCTACGTTGCCAGCTGGCAGCGAGGGGAAACCCCGATGGAGGTCTCTCTACGCGGGAGTCCTCCCCTTTTAGATCGGGGACCTTGGGTGGAGGGTGTTGCACAGGGCAGTCCCGTGCAATAGACATTTAAGTAGGTTCACGGACTCCCCTGTACTTTCTGCGGCCTGGACGAGTCCGTGCTTCAGATATATACGGAGTGTGCGAGGTTGCAGCCCCTCTTTGAGCATTTAAAGAGGATGCTCCTCAAGTTCTCGCTGCACTTCAGTTCCACGCTCCTGAGCTTTGGGTACCCGGTGCGGAGGGACATGGGCCAGGTGGAGGATCTCCTCGTTAGTTTGCTCCTGGGACTGGGCAAGGTGTCAATTCACAGGTCCAGGCTGCTGGCCATCGGGTGGGGGGGGGGTCCGTCCTCGCTGATTGCCTGCCCCTCTTCCGCGGTTACGTTCACGCCCGGGTGTCCCTCGAGAAGGAGCATGCGGTGTCCACTGGTAAGCTTGAGGCCTTCCGCGACCGGTGGGCACCGCAGGGACTGGAATGCATTAGCGACGCCGAGAATGGCATTTTAATTTGAGTTTTTTGTTTATTTATCTGTTTTAATAAAGTTATTTTAAAAATGTAAATATGTAAATAAAGGAGGACTGAGGAATAAAGGCCCCCTCGACATGAAAAATATAAAAGGGGCCTGGGGCACAAAGGTCAGTTTGGAAAAAAGAAAAAGGAAAAAAACCAAACGGTTAGATTCCGAGTAAAGCTCCCTCTACACTGTCCCGCATTGGCAATTCCAGGAGAGGTACGGCACAAGGTTACTTAGAGAGTAAAGCTCCCTCGATGCTGTCCTCATCAAACATTTCCAGGGCAATGGTGGCACGGAGTTAGATGCAGAGTAAATGTCCATCTATCTATCTCACCCTCACTCTTCCTGTCTCTCCATCTCTCAGTACCTGCAACACCATGTCTCTGTCTGAGAGGAAGAGGGAGAGATTGAATTTGAGCGGATACAGAGGTAGGAAGAGATGGAGAGAGTGAAGGGGAGGGATGAACAGAGAATGGAAATCAGAATGGAGAGAGCAAAAGAGAGGAGAACAGAGTGACAAAGATGGAAATATATTCCCAGCAAGAGTAGCTCCCTACCTTTATCTCCATGCTCATCACTCCCTGTCAGTTACTCGCTCTCCATCCATATTTCTCCCTCTCCCCAGGATATTTCACACTCCATGCCTATGTCTTCTATGTCTGTGGACACAGGAATAAAATTTACATCAAAGTAAGATTAGATTTTACACTTGTTCTTTCAAACTCACCTCCCAATCTCTCTCTCTCCCCAACGTGATCTCGCTGTTTGCGAACAGAGCGAATTTAGAGTGTCGGTCCACGGATCACTGAAGCTAACAAGATTAGCTGGTTAAGAAGGCATATGGGACACTTTCCTTTATTTGCCGAAGTATGGAATCTAAGACCAGGGAGGTTATGCTCGAACTATATAAAATACTAGTTACACCACAGCTAGTGTACTGTGTACAGTTCTGGTCACCACCTTACAAGAAGGATGTGATCACACTAGAAAGGATAGAGAGCAGATTTGCAAAGCATGTTGCCAGGAATGGAGACTTTTAGCTTTGAGGAAAGATTGGACAGTGTGGAATTGTTTTCTTTGGAACAGTAGGTTCGCCTTTAAAATTATTAATCTGAATTCACAATTTTACTTGAATTTGGGTATAGACAGATAATTTTCTGTTTATTAACATCACTGAATAAAAAACAAAATAAAAGCAAAATACTGCGGATGCTGGAAATCTGGAATACAAACAAGAAATGCTGGAACCACTCAGCAGGTCTGGCAGCATCTGTGGAAAGAGAAGCAGAGTTAACGTTTCGGGTCAGTGACCCAAGTTCCGAAGAAGGCTCAATGACCCGAAACGTTAACTCTGCTTCTCGTTCCACAGATGCTGCCAGACCTGTTGAGTGGTTCCAGCATTTCTTGTTTTTTCTTACTGAATAAATAAATATTGGAAGATTCAATGTCACTTTGTTCCTGTCCTCCTATTTGATCAAACTCCTCCTGACTCACTCGAATTTGCAAAGCAAAGGAGCAGTTCTGGTGGTGCGGGGTCCCTTTAAGTGGTTTGGGCGAACTATCCCCCTGTTGCCCCCCCCCCCCCCCCCCCACGCTCCTCGTGGTCACAGCGCTGGGTCAGGGGTCACAGACTGCACAGACACCGGGATTGACCCATGACCGCCTGACGCCAAAAACAAGAAAAGGAAAGCAAAAATTCTCCTGCTCCCTGTGAAATCAGATTGACAATAAATTGAAACTCGAGAGTGATATATAAAAGGAGAAAAGAGAGATTTTGATGTTTGTAGAAACATTCTTTACACAGAGGGAAGTGTTTATGTTTATCTGTCTAAGTTGATCAATGTGGATATATGTGTCTATGTGTGGGTTTCGCTCTCTCTCTCTCCTTCTATCTATCTCTCTCTCTCTCTCTCCCTCTCTCTATCTCTCTCTCTCTCTCTCTCTCTCTCTATCTCTA
This sequence comes from Heterodontus francisci, assembly GCF_036365525.1. Classification (NCBI taxonomy): domain Eukaryota; kingdom Metazoa; phylum Chordata; class Chondrichthyes; order Heterodontiformes; family Heterodontidae; genus Heterodontus; species Heterodontus francisci. Next base: position 222,471 of record NW_027141501.1, on the reverse strand, counting down.
TCTCTCTCTCTCTCTCTTTCTCTCTCTCGGTCAGTGGGAATGGATGTGTCTGACTATGGATTTCTAAATCCATTGGCAGCTAAATGTTCCAGGATTTAGAAGCTTCAGGCTGGATGGAGGGGGATGTAAAAGGGGTGGGGAGTTGCATTACTGTTTAAGAAGAGTATCACAGCTGCACTGATGGAGGACACCTCGGGGGGTCATGCAGCGAGGCAATATGGGTGGAGCTCAGGAATAGGCAGGGTGCAGTACCGATATTGGGGGTTCACTACAGGCCTCGCAACAGCCATCACGAAGTAGAGGAGCAGATATGTAGACAGATTTTGGAAAGATGTAAAAGTAACAGGGTTGTAGTGGTGGATGATTTTAACTTCCCCTATATTGACTGGGACTCACTTAGTGCGAGGGGCTTGGATGGGGCAGAATTTGTAAGAAGCATCCAGGAGGGCTTCTTGAAACAATATGTAGATAGTACAACTAGGAATGGGGCCGTACTGGACCTGGTATTGAGGAATGAGCCCGGCCAGGTGGTCGAAGTTTCAGTAGGGGAGCATTTCGGGAACGGTGACCATAATTCCGTAGGTTTTAATGTACCTCTGGATAAGGATAAGAGTAGTCCTCGGGTGAAGGTGCTAAATTGGGGGAAGGCTAATTATAACAATATTAGGCAGGAACTGAAGAATTTAGATTGGGGGCGGCTGTTTGAGGGTAAATCAACATCTGACATGTGAGAGTCTTTCAAACGTCAGCTGCTTAGAATCCAGGACCAGCATGTTCCTGTGAGGAAGAAGGATAAGTTTGGCAAGTTTCGGGAAACTTGGGTAACGCTGGATATTGTGAGCCTCGTCAAAAAAGAAAAAAGGAAGCATTCATAAGGGCTGGAAGGGTAGGAACAGACGAATCCATTGAAGAATATAAAGACAATAGGAAGGAACGGAAGCAAGGATTCAGGAGGGCGAAAAGGGAAGTCATTGGCAAACAGGATTCAGGAAAATCCCAACGCTTTTTATACGTATATAAAGAGCAAGAGGATAACCAGGGAAAGGGTTGGTCCACTCTGGAACATGAGAAGGGAATCTATGTGTGGAGCCAGCGGAAATGGGCGAGGTACTAAATGAGTACTTTGCATCAGTATTCACCAAGGAGAAGGACTTGGTGGATGATGAGCCTAGGGAAGGGAGTGTAGATAGTCTCAATCATCTCATTATCAAAAAGGAGGAGTTATGGGTCTCTTGCAAAGCATTAACGTAGATAAGTACACAGGGCCTGATAGGATCTACCCCAGAATACTGAGGGAAGCAAGGGAAGAAATTGCTGGGGCCTTGACAGAAATCTTTGCATCCTCATTGGCTACAGGTGAGATCCCGGAGGACAGGAGAATAGCCAATGTTGTTCCTTTGTTTAAGAAGGGTAGCAAAGATACTCCAGGAAATTATAGGCCGGTGAGCTATACGTCAGTGGTTGGGAAATTATTAGAGAGGATTCTTCGAGACAGGATTTACACCCATTTGGAGACAAAAGGACTTATTATCGTGAGGCAGCATGGTTTTGTGAAGAGCAGATCATGTATCACTAATTTGATTGAGCTTTTGAGGAAGTGATGAAGATGATTGATGAAGGAAGGGCAGTGGATGTTATCTATATGGACATCAGTAAAGCCTTTGACAAGGTCCCGCATGGCAGATTGATACAAAAGGTGAAGTCATAAGGGATCAGAGGGGAGCTGGCAAGATGGATACAGAACTGGCTCGGTCATAGAAGTCAGACGGTAGCAGTCGAGGGGGAGGGGGGTCCTGAATGGAGGAATGTGACGAGTGGTGTTCCGCAGGGATCAGTGCTGGGACCTTTGCTGTTTGTCGTTTTATAAATGATTTGGAAGAAAATGTAGCTGGTCTGATTAGTAAGTTTGCGGACGACACAAAGGTTGGTGGAGTTGCAGACAGTGATGAGGATTGTCAGAGTATACAGCAGGATATAGATCGGTTAGAGACTTGGGCGGAGAAATGGCAGATGGAGTTTAATTCGAACAAATGTGAGGTAATGCATTTTGGAAGGTCTAATGCAGGTGGGAGGTATACAGTAAATGGCAGAACGCTGAGGAGTATTGACAGGTAGAGAGATCTGGGCGTACAGGTCCACAGGTCACTGAAAGTGGCAACGCCGGTGAATAAGGTCGTCACGAAGGCAACAGCATCTGTCGGCGCATTGAGTATAAAATAGGCAAGTCATGCTGCAGCTGCACAGAATTTTAGTTATGCCACACTTAGAATATTGCGTGCAACTCTGGTCGCCACACGACCAGAACGACGTGGAGGATTTGGAGAGGATACAGAAGAGGTTTACCAGAATGTTGCCTGGTCTGGTGGGCATTAGCTATGAGGAGAGGTTGTAAAAACTCGGATTGTTTTCACTGGAACGACGGAGGTGGAGGGGCGACAGGATAGAGGTTTACAAAGTTATAAGCGGCGTGGACAGAGTGGATAGTCAGAAGCTTTTTCCCAGGGTGGAAGAGTAGGTTACTAGGGGACATAGGTTTAAGCTGAGAGGGGCAAAGATTAGAGGGAATGTGCGAGGCAAGTTCTTCACACAGAGGGTGGTGAGTGCCTGGAACTTGTTGCCGGGGGAGGTGGTAGAAGCAGGTGCCATAGAGACCTTTAAGAGGCATCTTGACAAATACATGAATAGGATGGGAATAGAGGGATACGGACCCTGGAAGTGCAAAAGGTTTTTGTTTAGGCAGGCATCAAGATCGGCGCAAGCTTGGTGGGTCGAATGGCCTGTTCCTGTGCTGCGCTGTTCCAAGTTATTTGCTTTAAAGTGCAGGAATGTCTGACTGGAAACAGCTTTTGACACGTTTCCCAACATGTTTGCTCACACTTTTCAGGATGAAGATCGATTCAACTTACAAATTGCAAGCCCCAAATTGAATCTCTAAGATATAAAAAGTGACGCAAATGAAATCTCAGATGTCTCTGTCCCGGCACCCATTTTAACATTGTACCACTTTGTTTTTCTCACTTCTCCTCAACCTTCCTTCCTAAATGCATCATTTTACATTGCTCAGCTTTGAAGGTAACCTGCCATGTGTCTGACCATTTCACCAGATTGCCTCTATCCTCCTGAAGTCTACTATAATTCCCTTCCCGTTTATTACATTTCATATGGCACAATGTTGAAGTTATGCCCTGTAAACCCAAGCCCAAGTCATTAATATATATCAAAAATGTCAGTGGTCCTCATCCAAACCCCTGGGGAATACCCCTGTACCACAATGTGCACTATATACAGTGAGTACAAAAGCAGGGATGTTTTGCTGAAAATTATTGAAGCTCTGGTTAGGTCAGAGAGAGAGGGAGACTGGGATTCAGAGGGTAACAGAGAGGGAGAGACTGGAATTCAGAGGGTAGCAGAGAGGGAGACACTGGGATTCAGACGGTAATAGAGAGTAAAATAGAGATGGAGAGGGCATCATAGAAAGTTTAAGGCACAGAAAGATGCCACTTGGCCCATCTTGTCTGTGCCAGCCAAAAGGTGATCCACCTATTCTAATCCCACATTCCAGCATTTGCTCCATAGTCTTGCAACTTACGGCACTTGAGGTGAATATCCAGACTCCATTTGAATGATTGAGGATCTCTGCCTCAACTACCCTTTCAGGCAGTAAGTTCCAGACCATCACCACCCTCTGGGTGAAAAAGACTTTATCTACCCTCTAGTTTTTAACCAATCACTTTCAATCTCTGCCCCCTCATCACTGACCTCACTGCTCAGGTGAATGAATCATTCACCTCCACGTTATCCAGGACCTCCAAATGTTGTTCATTTCAATCCGATCTCCCCTCAGCCTCCTCTGTTCCAAGGACCCCAGCCTTTCCAATCTTTCCTCACAGCTGCATTTCCCCAGTCCTGGCAACACCTGGGAGAGAGGAGAGAGACAAAGTCCAGTGTTCGTAACGCAAGGGGAAAGTGGAACCGAGAGGTGAGACAGGGTTTGAGAGAGGAAAACACAGAGGAAGGAGAAACAGAGATGGAGAGATTACCAGCAAAAGTAAATCTCCAACAATCTCTTCATGCTTATCACTCCTGTTCTCTGTTTCTCTTTCTCCATCTATATTTTTCCCTCTCTCCCGATGTTTAACAGGAGAGGCAGAGAGTGGGAGAGAGACTGGAAGGAGCTGTACTCTATCTAATACATGCTGAAGCTGCTCTGGGATTGTATAATGAGACACGTAAATCTGTCGTGCACAGTCCTGCACTTGGCTATGAAGAGGATAACACAGCAGGTGAAACAAAACCATTCACTCTTGTTTGCTATTCCATTACCCGTATGCATCTCATATGATCCAATAGATTAGAAAGTGAGGTGAGAGTAACTGCCCTTAATCTCAAGTCAGCATTTGACTGTGGCATCATTGAGCCTGAAGAGAGATGAAGTCATTGGGAATCAAGGGGGAAACGCACCACTGGCTGGATTCATACCGAGCGCAAAGGAAGATGGTTGTGGTTGTTGGAGGTCAATCATCTCAGTCCCAGGACATCACTGCAGGAGTTCCCCAGAATCGTGTCTGAGGCTCAACCATCTTCAGTTGCTTCCTCAATGACCTACCCTTCATCGGTAGGTCAGAAGTGGGGATGTTCACTAATGATTGCACAGTGTTCAGTTCCATTGACAGTTCAGGCAGCATCTGTGGAGAGAGAAACAGAATCAGACATTCAGCTCGATGTTTTCCAGATTTCCAGCATCCACAGTATTTTGCTGCAGATACTGAAGCAGTTCATAGCCGTATGCACCATGACCTGTGTTGCAGGTTTAGTGTGAGTGTTTTAGGGGTGAGTATTGGATCGATGTTTGATATTTTCAAACTGCAGTGACATTCTCAACAAGTGCAAGAGTTAAAGGTTCAAAGTTAAGCAAGAAATGGCTCAAAGCATTGCTATCCTGCAAGAGAAGGAGGGAGGGGGAGATGAAAAGAGAGAGAGAGAGAGGGAAGGAGAGAGGGATAGATGGTTTCATAGAGACACAGACAGAGTCATGGACGGAGACAGAGCAAAAGAGAAAGGGAGGGACAGACAGTGAGAGAGGGAATGAGAAAGAGAGAGAAGGTGAGAGACAGAGGGATAGAAGCACAGGTAGAGCGAGAGACAGAGACAGTGATAGGGAAAGACAATGTGAGGGACAGCGATAGGGGCAGAGACAGAGACAGAGAGAGAGAGAGACAGACAGCGGGAGATTGGGATGGAGAGTATCGGTCAGTGTTCCCACAAAGCTGTGTGCAGCGTCGTTGAAGATGTGACACAGCGAGAGATTGAGGTTGAGAGGGTACAGAGGGGGATAGAGTTGGAGAGAAAAGAGAAGAGAAATAAACACGGTGAGAGAAGCAGAGTGGGGAACTAGTGATTGAGTGAGTAAGAGAGAGCGGAAGACAGAGATGAAGAGAGATTACCAGTAAGAGTTGCTCTCCACTTCTCTCTATGCCTATATGAACAAAGAAAATTACAGCACAGGAACAGGCCCTTCGGCCCTCCAAGCCAGCGCCGATCCAGATCCTCTATCGAAACATGTCGCCTATTTTCTAAGGGTCTGTATCTCTTTGCTTCTTGCCCATTCATGTCTCTGTCCAGATACATCTTAAAAGACGCTATCCTGCCCGCATCTACCACCTCCGCTGGCAACGCGTTCCAGGCACCCACCACCCTCTGCGTAAACAACTTTCCACGCATATTCCCCCGAAACTTTTCCCCTTTCACTTTGAACTCGTGTCCCCTAGTAATTGAATCCCCCACTCTGGGAAAAAGCTTCTTGCGATCCACCCTGTCTATACCTCTCATGATATTGTACGCTATCTCTCCCTTTCTCACTGTTACCCTCTCTGCATCTATATTTCTCCCTCTCTCCTGATGTTTCATACTCTGCCTATTTCTTGTACGCTTGTCGACATAGGATTGCATCAAACTATGATTATATTTGACATTTGCCTTTTGGATCGAGCCTAACAATGTGACTGTCTCCAAGATTTTCTCTATGTCTGTGAACAGCGGCCCCTTAGAGTGAATGTTCACTGATTGCTGAGGCTGACAGGACGGGTGGATAAGTTGGTTAGGAAGGGATAAGGGAGACTTTCATTTCCCGACCAGCGGAAATAATCTCTCAGTGTCGACCCTATCCAGTCCCTTCTAAATCTGATATGTTTCAATGAGATCACCTCTCATCTTTCTAAACTCCAGAGAATGCAGGCCCAATTTACTCAGCCTCTCATCATAGGACAATGGCAGAGAAACTAAACAAATATGTTGTATTTGTCTACATGTTCTCTATCATGCTCTGTAATCTTCCTCGAATCATTGAGCACTGCAATTTATGGATTATTTCACTAATCGCTGTTGAGCTGATGAAATTGTTAGATTGGCAGTGATAATATTTTTGGACCATTTTATTGAGCCCAATGGGTTGCAACCAGGATTGCTGGATGATTTCTCCCTGCTACTTATAATTCTTCTGAAAGCTTATCTGGACATTAGCATGCAGTCTGTTTTTATATCTCTGACTGCACTCATTCTTATGGAATAAAGTTACTTTTGCTTGGATTTGCACCGAATTAAATAACTGTTTGACACCGCAAGACTTTATTTACTGTGAACGTGCACTGATCTCTCTCTCACACACACATGCACAGTCACATACACACACCCACACTCACATAAAAACACACAAATATACACACGAACACACACACACAGACACACACACACACACACTTACTATCTGCCTCTCTCTCTGCCCACATCTATCCCGGACATTCCCTCTCTCTCTGATGGACACTCTATCTCTCATTCATTTTTCACTCTTTCTATAGACCCTCTGTCTGCTCTTTTCCTCTAATTTCTCATTTTCCTTCTCTCTGTCTCCATCTCTCTGTCTCTCTCTCTCTTTCGCTCTGTTACTCTCCCCTCACCTTTAGCTCTCAACATATCTGTTCCCTCACTCTCAAACTCTACCTCTCCCTCAATCTCCCCCTTCCTCTCTCTTTGATTTCTCTTCACATCTCTCTATCACTCTCTCTCCATCTCTGTCCAATTGAGGAAATTCTCCCTCCATTTCTCACCATCTCTTGCTCTCTCACTCTCTCCCTGTCACCTATTTTCTCTGAGTCTCTCCATCACTCTATTATTCTTTCAAACTCATTTCTCTCTCTCTCTCTCTCCCCATCACTCTCTCTTTTCTATTTCCCTCTCTATTCCTTGCTCTCTAAATGTCTTACTCTGTCTGTTCAGGTCGGGTCCCTTTAAGAGTTTGGGACTCTTCTGGTGGTGCAGGGTCCCTTTAAGAGTTTGGCGCTGGCCCCCACCCCACGCCGATGGGGGTCACAGGTCACCCAAGCCGCGGCTGAGCGGAGGGTGGAGGCACTTGCTGATCCCTTTGACCTCCAAACACATGGGGCAGCGCAGTCAATCATAGTTCAGAACACAGTGAGGGGGTGGGTTGGTGGGGGGGGGAGGTCGCTGAGGCGTCATCAGCCGCCATGTTTGCGTTGCGTTCACCGCCGGCCGTTTGTTTTCCACAAAAAAGCAGCTGAAAGGACAAGGAGAAGCGGCTTCAGTCATCATTTTCAATGGAGGAACCTTGAGAGTCTGAGTCACGGGAGAATGAAAACAACAGCGGTTACACACGCACACACCCAGACAGACACAGACAGAAACAGGCTGCCCAAGGAAAAGAGAGTGGCAGAAGAATATTTCAATTTCGACAAGGCATTCGAGAAGGTCAATCTTAGATTTGAAAATGATTTAGCATCAATGTGCGTTGACAGAAGACAGTTCCAATCTCACTCTACCTTTATTGTGTAGAGGTGTTTCCGAACTTCACTCCTGAATGGTCTGCCTTTAACTTTTAGACTATGCTCACTGGTCCTCGACGCCCCCAAACATAAGAACGGGCTGTAAAACTTTCTCTCGGTACTTAAATAGGAAACGTTTGACTAAGACAAATGTGGATCCATTACAGGCAGAGCCAGGAGAATTTATAATGGGGACTAGAGTAATGGCAGTGAAGCTAAATGATGACTTTGTGTCTGCCTTCACCGAGGAAGGAACACGAAATCTCCCAGAATTAGAGATTCAAGGGATTAGGGGAAATGAGGAATTGAATGAGGAACGAGAGAGACTCACGGTTGGTGTGTTGCCTCCCAGGTGCCAGTGTACGTGATGTCTCGGATCGTGTTTTTGGGATCCTTAAGGGGGAGGGGGAGCAGCCCCAAGTCGTGGTCCACATCGGCACCAACGACATAGGTAGGAAGAGAGATGGGGATTTAAGGCAGAAATTCAGGGAGCTAGGGTGGAAGCTTAGAGCGAGAACAAACAGAGTTGTTATCTCTGGGTTGCTGCCCATGCCACGTGCTAGCGAAGCGAGGAATAGGGAGAGAGAGGAGTTGAACACGTGGCTGCAGGGATGGAGCATGAGGGAGGGTTTTGGTTTCCTGGATAATTGGGGCTCTTTCTGGGGCAGGTGGGAACTCTACAAACAGGATGGTCTTCACCTGAACCAGAGGGGTACCAATATCCTGGGGGTGAGATTTGCTAGTGATCTTCGGGGGGGTTTCAAGTAATTCAGCAGGGGGCTGGGAACCTAAATTGTAGTACCAGTGTACAGGATGTTGAGAGTAGTGAGGTCAGGGATAAGGTTACAAGGACGCAAGATGGCACTGGCAAGCAAGAAATTGGTTTAAAGTGTGTCTACTTGAACGCCAGGAGCATCCGGAATAAGGTGGGTGAGCTTGCAGCATGGGTTCGTACCTGGGATCTCGATGTTGTGGCCATTTCAGAGACATGGGTAGAGCAGGGACAGGAATGGATGTTGCAGGTTCCGGGATTTAGATGTTTCACTAAGTACAGAGAAGATGGTAAAAGAGGGGGGGGGGGGTGGTGTGGCATTGTTAATCAAAGAGAGTATTACGGCGGCAGAAAGGACGTTTGAGGACTCGTCCACTGAGGTAGTCTGGGCCGAGGTTAGAAGCAGGAGAGGAGAGGACACCCTGTTGGGAGTTTTCTATAGTTCCAGAGATGTGGAGGAAAGGATAGCAGAGATGATTCTCGACAGGAGCGAGAGTAACAGGGTAGTTGTTATGGGGGACTTTAACTTTCCAAATATTGACTGGCAATACTATAGTTCGAGTACTTCAGATGGGTCTGTTTTTGTCCAGTGTGTGCAGGAGGGTTTTCTGACACAGTATGTAGACAGGCCAACCAGGGGCGATGCCCCATTAGATTTGATACTGGATACTGAACCCGGCCAGGTGCTGGATTTAGATGTAGGTGGGCACTTTCGTGATCGTGATCACAATTTGGTTAGGTTTACCGTCGCGATGGACAAGGACAGGTATATACCGCAGGGCAAGAATTAGAGCTGGGGGAAAGGAAATTATGATGCGATTCGGCAAGATTTAGGATGCAGAAGATGTGGAAGGAAACTGCAGGGGATGGGCACAATCGAAATGTGGAGCTTATTCAAGGAGCAGCTACTGCGTGTCCTTGATAAGTATGTACCTGTCAGGCAGGGAGGAAGTTGTCGAGCGAGGGAGCCGTGGTTTGCGAAAGAAGTTGAAGAGCTTGTCAAAAGGAAGAAGAAGGCTTATGTTTGGATGAGACGCGAAGGCTCAGTTAGGGCGCTTGAGAGTTACAAGCTAGCCAGGAAGGATCCAAAGGGAGAGATAAGAAGAGCGAGGAGAGGACACGAGAAGTCATTGGCGGATAGGATCAAGGAAAACCCGAAGGCTTTCTATAGGTATATCAGGAATAAAAGAATGACTAGAGATAGGTTAGGGCCAATCAAGGATAGTAATGGGAGGTTGTGTGTGGAATCGGAGGAGATAGGGGAAGCGTTAAATGAATTTTTTTCGTCAGTATTTACAGTAGAGAAAGAAAATGTTGTCGAGGAGAATACTGAGATACAGACTACTAGGCTAGATGGGATTGAGGTTCACAAGGAGGAGGTGTTAGCAATTTTGGAAAGTGTGAAAATAGATAAGTCCCCTGGGCCAGATGGGATTTATCCTAGGATTCTCTGGGAAGCCAGGGAGGAGATTGCAGAGCCTTTGTCCTTGATCTTTATGTCGTCATTGACAACAGGAATAGCGCCGGAAGATTGGAGGATAGCAAATGTTGTTCCCTTGTTCAAGAAGGGGAGTAGAAACAGCCCTGGTAATTATAGACCTGTGAGCCTTACATTGGTTGTGGGCAAAATGTTGGAAAAGGTTATAAGAGATAGGATTTATAATAATCTTGAGAAGAATAAGTTCATTAGCGATAGTCAGCACGGTTTTGTGACGGGTAGGTCGTGCCTCACAAACCTTATTGAGTTTTTTTGACATGGTGACCAAACAGGTGGATGAGGGTAAAGCCGTGGATGTGGTCAAGATGGATTTCAGTAAGGCGTTTGATAAGGGTCCCCACGGTAGGCGATTGCAGAAAATATGGAAGTATGGGATTGAAGGTGAATTCGTGCTTTGGAGCAGAAATTGGCTAGCTGAAAGAAGACAAAGGGTGGTGGTTGATGGCAAATGTTCATCCTGGAGTTTAGTTTCTAGTGGTGTACCGCAAGGAACTGTTTTGGGGCCACTGCTGTTTGTCATTTTTATAAATGACCTGGAGAAGGGTGTAGAAGGGTGGGTTAGTAAATTTGCGGATGACACGAAGGTCGGTGGAGTTTTTGATAGTGCCAAAGGATGTTGTCGGTTACAGAGGGACATAGATAGGCTGCAGAGCTGGGCTGCGAGATGGCAAATGGAGTTTAATGCGGAAAAGTGTGAGGTGATTCACTTCGGAAGGAGTAACAGGATTGCAGAATGCTGGGCTAATGGGAAGATTATTGGTGGTGTAGATGAGTAGAGAGCTCTTGGTGTCCAGGTACATAAATCCCTGAAAGTTGCCACCCAGGTTAATAGAGCTGTTAAGAAGGCATATGGTGTGTTAGATTAGATTATTTTAGAATAGATTAGAGATACAGCACTGAAACAGGCCCTTTGGCCCACCGAGTCTGTGCCGAACATCAACCACCCATTTATACTAATCCTACACTAATCCCATATTCCTACCAAACATCCCCACCTGTCCCTATATTTCCCTTCCACCTACCTATACTAGTGACAATTTATAATGGCCAATTTACCTATCAACCTGCAAGTCTTTTGGCTTGTGGGAGGAAATCGGAGCAACCGGAGAAAACCCACGCAGACACAGGGAGAACTTGCAAACTCCACACAGGCAGTACCCAGAATCGATCCCGGGCCCCTGGAGCTGTGAGGCTGCGGTGCTAACCACTGCGCCATGGTGCCGCCTTCTACTCTTCTTCCAAGTGTCTGAACTCTTCGAAGTTTGTCAGACGTTGGTAAATTACTTCATTTGGTGTTCTGTAAATACCTTCAATTCTGTATGTCTGCAAGGGACACAAATCAAATTCTCACCTTGTTGCATCAACCAAAACCTGCAGGTCCATTCAAACACCCCTATTTCCTGTCTCTGCAAAGATAGCTCACACTTCCACAATGCAGGAATTTCTGAATGGAAACAGCTTTTGACACATTTCACTACACGTTTGCTAACACTTTTCAGGATGAGAAGCAGAGAACACACACACTGATACAGACTCTGATACAAACACAAACCGACACACAGAGACTGCACATCAGTAAAACTCAACCGACAGAACCTTCATAAAATATCACCATGTTCTGTCCAATCCTGTGTAGGCGGTTTTGTGTTTTTGTGTGTTCCATTTCAACAGACTGCCTCTATCCTCCTGAAATCTACTACTACTCCCTTCCCTGTTTATTACATTGCAGATGACACAAACATTGGCAAACATTGAAGGTGTGCCCTGTAAAAACAAGTCCACGTCATTAGCATATATCAAAAAGAGCAGTGGTCCGAATATAAACCTCCACTGTATACCTCCCTCCAGTCTGCAAAAACCATTGACCACTCTCTCAACCAATGTCGTATCCACTCAGCCACTTCCCCTTTCATCCATGGAGCACTGATATTGCTAAATTGTCTATTATGAGTCACCATTAACTCCTCCCCATGAGGACCCTGGTCCCAGACCTCTCTGTTTCCACTCTACCATCAACATTCCCCGGATAGGTACAGCATGGATTAGATACAGAGTAATGCTCCTTCTACACTGTCCCTTCCAACACGCCCAGGGCAGAAACATCATGGGGTGGATACAGAGTGAATCTCACTCTGCACTGTCCGATACAGACACAGTGAGAGACAGCGAGAAAGAACAGAGAGACAGAGACTGACAGGGTCACTGAGAGTGAAAGAAGGATATGTAACATCGGATATAGGAAGGGGAGGATGCAATTTAACCCCTCAACGCTGTTCCAGCATCCAATGAGATCAGAGTTGATCTGTGATCTAACTGACTCCATATAACCCGTCTTCGCCCCGTATCTCTTAACCTCTTTGGTTAACAAGAATCTATCAATTACAGATTTAAAGATGAACCAATAACCCAGCATGAAATTTCCACAACCAATATCATGGAGGTGTGATGGCAACCACAGTGGAATAGCTTGCCTGCTGTTTAAAATGGAGACTATTCCTTCTGGTTCATCAAAAGTGTCCACCTGGGCCCCAACATCATCTCGATTTCCCCCACTCCTGATGTTTCTCTCTCCACACCTATCTCTTATATGTTTGTGCACACAGCAATGAAGGATGACATCAAATTAATATATCTTACATTATCCTTTTCAATCCACTCCAACAATTGCTCTCACTCCAACCTTGTCTCCCTCTACAGCCCTCTCTCTGTCTGCATATCTAACCCTCTCTCCCACGGTCTCTCTCCGAGTGTCAGAGATAGCAGCAGGGAGAGAGAGCGAGAGGAAGACAGGGCGTGAATTTTGAAGGAATTTTACTCTGTTCCTAAGCTGTGCTGAACCTGCTCTCGGAGTGTTTGATGGGCAGCATTAATCGGCCGCTTACAGTCCTGTAGCAGCCTATGAAGAAGCAGAGTGTGTTCAGTACAATGGGAACGATTCACTCCTGCCTGCTGCTGGGAAGAGATACTGACCTTAACATCAATGCAGCGTTTGACTGAGTGCAGCATCGAGGAGTCCGAGTAAAATTAAAGTCAGTATGAATCAGGGAGAAAATTCTCCTTTGGTTGGAATCATACCGAGCACAAAGGAAGATTGTGATTGTTGGACGTCAATCTACTCAGTCCCAGGACATCACTGCAGGACAATAGAGCCAAGATGGATGAAAATTTATGTCTGTCAAAGAAAGTGAAATGGTCGAACAATGTTGTGATGGGAAAGGCCTGGCCTCCATCTGATTCCATTCGGACGGACGGATGGATATCAATATAAATGAAGACATCTATATGTCTGGGTTAGAGATGGAAAACCGAACATTCCCTTCAGTCTTGTTACTAGCTCTCAGCAGCTGTGTACAATTTCTAATTGCTCTGGTTTGATGTGGGTAATATTTATCTTTGAAAGGATGGGATGAATCTTACAACAATCTCCCAGAGATGAAGTGGAATTGAGGGACTGGAGTAAAGGTCAGTAATAGTGCAATGCACTTTACACGACTGAGTAACAAACTCTGTTGTGTTAAAGTTTAATAAATCATACTTGTGTTGCATTGTAACAATTGTTTTCAGTTTTTTTAACAATAGGGATTGTTTTCTTTGCAGGATTTTCGATTGTAATTTCATTTATTGGCCGTTGTATAGAATATAAGAGCAGGGAGGTTATGCTCGAACTATGGAATTCACTAGTTAGGCCACAGCTCGTGTACTGCATACATTTCTGGTGAGCACATTGAAGGAAGGATGTGGTTGCAGTAGAGCGGATACAGAGGATATTGTCAGCAATGGATAATTTTAGCCATGAGGAAAGATTGGACAGGGTGGAGTTGTTTTCTTTGGAACGGAGGCGGCTCAGGAGAGTTGTTATCGAGATCTGTAAAATGATGATTGGCACAGATAGACTGGACAGGAAGGACCGACGGAGAACAACCCAAGCTCTCCAATCTATTTATATATCTGAAGAAACTGAAATAAAGACAGAGTGAGAGAGAGAAAGAGGGACAGACAGAGAGGGACAGAGGGTGATAGAAAGGGGGAGGGAGAGAGAGACTCAATGACAGAGAGATCGGGCGAGAGCTAGTTAGAGAGATGGAGAGGAGAGAGAGAGAGTAAGAGGGAGAGAGCGAGGGAGAGACAGGAAGAGAGAGTGTAAGGGAGGGGAAGAGAGAGAGTGTGGGAGTGGGAGAGAGAGAGGAGAGAGAGAATTAAAGAGAGAGCGATAGGGTTAGAGTGGGACTGAGAGTGGGAGACAGAGAGAGGGGGAGAGAAAGGGGAGAGGGGCCACCTGGGCCACAACTTCATCTCCATTTCTCCCTCTCTCCTGATGTTTCTCTCTCCATACCTATCTCGAATATGTTTGTGCACACCGCAGCAAAGGAAAAAATCAAATTAATATATCATACATTGTCCCTTTCAGTCCACCCCAACAATCTCTCTCTCTCTCCAACCCTGTCCCCCTTTACAGCCCTGTCTCTGCCTGCATATCTAACCCTCTCTCCCTCTGTGTCTCTCTTAGTGTCGGAGTTGCAGGAGGGAGAGATAGAGAGAGAAACACAGAGAACAACCCCAGCTTCTCCATTCTCTCTATGTAACTGAAGTCCCTCATCCCTGGAACCAGGCTTGTGAATCCTTTCTGCACCCTCTCTAATGCCTCCACATCCTTCCTCAAGTGCGGTGTGCAGAATCGGATACAATACTCCTGTTGATGCCTAACCAGTATTTTTCACAGGTCTGTCATAACTTCCATGCTTTTGTCCTCTATGACTCCATTTATACAGCCCAGGACTCATTATGCTTTTTAACCACTTTCGCAGCCTGCCCTGCCACCTTCAGTGATGTGTGCACAATAGCACACAGATCTGTCTATTCCTGAACCTCCTTTCGAATTCTATCCTTTACTTTATGTCGTCTCTCCTCCTTTCTCCGACCCATGAAGGTGAAATATGTGAGCATGGTTCTTAATGAATACGTTGTGAATGTCTTCACAAAAGGGGAGCACAGCGTAGAAATTGTAGTCAATGAGGAGGGGTTGGAAATATTGAATGAGATAAACAGTGAGAGCAGAAATCTTAAAGGGTTTAGCATCTTTGAAACTGATAATTCAGACTGTTAAGAGGTGCAAGAGAGGAAATAGCAGACGCTCTGAGCATCATTTTCCAATCCTCTCTGGTTACAGTCGTGCTGCCAGAGGACTGGAGGACTGCGTATGTTGCACTGTTGATTAACGAGGGAGAAAATAACAGACTGAGTAATTACAGGCCACCCAGCCTAATCACAGTGGAGAACATATTATTGGGCACAAGGGAAGGATTGATTCATCTCTAATACTGTGTGTCTCAGTTTCTCCATGTCACATTTTAAGGACTATCCTGACATTAGTGAGGAGTCGGTCTCTTAAATAATTGTCCCAGTGTTGTGGTAACATAAAATGGCCAGCGGGAACCAGCCTAAACTGGCTGACTGATGTGTGTGGATTTCCAGAGATGTTTGAGAGGGGAATGAGAGAGACAAACAGAAAGAGAGACAAAGAGGGAGATACAGACCAGCAATCTTTCTCTTTCCAACCTTTTCAGTCTCTACAGCCCTGTCTATGTCTGCATATCTAACCCTCCCTTCCTCTGTCTCTCTCCTAGTGTCAGAGATAGCAGGAGAGATAGACAGAGAGAAGAAGACAGAGAAAGAATTTTAAAGGAACTGTCCTCTCTTCCTAAGCTGTGCTGAACCTGCTCTCGGAGTGTTTGATGGGCTACATTAATCGGCCGCGTACAGTCCTGTTTCAGGCTGTGAAGAAGCAGGGTGTGTTCAGTGCACAACGGGTCAAAGGGAAAGATTCACTCCTGCCTGCTACTGGGTAGAGAGACTGACCTTAACATCAAGGCAGCGTTTGACTGATTGTGGCATCGAGGAGACCGAGTAAAATTGAAGTCAGTGGGAATCCGCTGGTCGGACTCATACTGAGCACAAAGAAATATGGTTGTGGTTGTTGGAGGTCAATCATCTCAGTCCCAGGACACCATTGCAGAAGTTCCTCAGGGTAATGTCTGAGGACTAACCATCTTCAGCTGCTTCCTCAATGTCCTGCCCTCCATCGTAAGGTCAGCAGTGGGCATGTTGACTGATGCTTACACAGTGTTCAGTTCCATTCATACCTCCTCAGATAATGAAATCCCAGCAGAAAATGCTGGAAATACTGAGCATGTCAGGCAGCATCTGTGGAGAGAGAAACAGAGTTAGTGTTTCAGCTCGATGGTTTCCAGATTTCCAGCATCCACAGTATTTTGCCTCCGATAATGAAGCAATCCATAGCCACATGGACCAAGACCCGGACAGCATTCATTCTTGGGCCGACCAGTAGCAGGTAACATTCACGTCACCCAAGTGCCAGGCAATGAGCATCATTTTATTTTCATTCATGGGATCTGGGCATCGTTGGCCAGGCCAGCAACAAGAGAGAATCCAACCATCTCCGCTTGATATTATCCCATCGCTGAATCCCCCAGCATCAACATCCTGGGAAACATTGACATCAAACTTAACTGAACAAATCACATCAGTAGTTGTTTTCACCCAGCGGCCGGTGGGTGGCTGGAACCCACAGCCTGAAATGATGGTAGAGGCAGAAACCCTCATCACATTTTTAAAAAATCACTTGGATATGCCCTTGAGGGAATAACCTCTACATGTATAAAATAGGTAAGGATTAACTCTCCTCGTCTGCACTGCCCCATCGAACACTCTCAGAGAATATACAGCACAGGTTATATGCAGAGTAAAGCTCCATTTATACTGCGCCTGGCGTGTCTGATTAACCCGGGTAACTCACTGTGCCCGACTCAGACTCAAGACTCACCTGCCTCAGTCACTGAGACACTCCTGTATCTCTTGCCTTCATGTAAGCAGAGGCCGGGTTTGAGAGCAGAACAGGCACACGGGATTAGGACGACTGCTCTTGAGGAGGATAAACATCAGTAATCCCTCAAAGAATCAGAACAGACCAGCGAGACTCAAAAAAGGAAACTTGTGTAGCATTTGTGAGCCTTGCATTGTGGAATGTTTTAGTGTTTGGTGAAAATGTTGAGCCAATGAAATTTTGCCCCAGTGGGATGGATAGATACTATATGACATTATTACAACAGTAAGGTACTGTGTGTACTGTAAATACAGACGGAAATGACTGATATCACAATGTAACTGATCAAGTTTCAGCTGAATAGTATGACTATAGTTATACCTGCCATCCTGTGAGAATGTACATAAGACACGATGCGATGAAGTCAAAGTGGACACTGTTGAATTTGCAAGCTTGATCTTTGTGGGAACACAAGGGTTAAATAAGTTAAAAATATCAAATGGCCAATTCACTTGTACAAACATTTGTTATACAAATACACACAGAAATGTGTCTGGAATGTCCTCGGTGCGGCATTCCTAGGACAAGATATGGACAGTAAATGATCAAAGGCCTGGAGTTACAAGAAGGCAGGATATGGAGAATAAAATGGAGTCTTTTAATGAGAGGAACTTAGGTACGGTTGAGGCTTGGAATGAAGAAGCAAATGCAATGTGTGTGTGGGGTGTCCAGGCAGTATAGGAAAAGATATTGATCACACACAGTGATTGATCATACAGGGACAGACTCTAACACTGAGCCCAGTGACATCGTGCACGACAGGAGAGTGGGGGGTCAGTCCTGGATATAAGGGGGATTCCTGGATATAAGGGGGATCCCTTCATTTATCTGACACGACAGTCCAGATTACCAGGCCAGCTATTGGAAGAAGATCCCTCCTGAACGACTGATCATCGATCAGTAGGAACTTGATGAGATTAAAGACACAGACTAGGTGAGAGTCTGTGTGCATCATGTGCGGCATTGATTTTTCCTGGAATATTCACTGGGATTTTAATGTTATTTTACTGGAATTCTATGTAACCTAACCTACGTGTAATCCTGAATTTTGTAGTGCATGTGTAATGTTTAATGTCTGAAAGCCATACAGAGTAAAGCTTAAGGTACTTCAACAAACTCAAGAATGTTGGCATTTGTTACCTTATCGGGTCGAATCTGTAGTGAAGTTGGACAAGACTTGTGAATAATTGTTTTCAAGTTGTTTGTCCTAACGTACGGGTTTAAATCAATTTATAACATCCCATCGTATAATATACTTTGCTGTCTATATTGTCTGAATATAGACATAAATATCCACAAATTTTTCTATTCATTCCGGGGCAGCCAGGTGAAGTGTTTATTTTATTTGTGATTTAACTCGACCCCTCTTGATAACCCACATGGTGGGAGAGAGTGATCGACAGAGAGAGGGGCAGAGGGAGATAGGAAGAGATAGAAATGGAGAGAGAACAGTGAGACAGTGAGGGATAGAAAGTGCCTGGAGACCCTGAGACACTTTAAAAGCAGGTGGACGGGGAGACAGGCTGTGTGGAGACCCTGGGGCAACGTTATAGATAGACAGAGTAGATGCAGGTAAGCTGTTGGGGAGTCTAGAACCAGGGGACACAATTTCAAAATAAGGGGGAAGCCACTTGGGGCACAGATGAGGGGAATTTCTTTACTCAGAGGGTTGTGAATCTTTGGAATTCTCTACCCCAGAGGGCTGTGGAAGGTCAGTCATTGAGTATGTTATAAGCAGAGGTTGACAGATTTCTAAAAAGCAATGACATAAAGGGATATGAGGATAGTCTGGGAAAAACCATTGACGTGGATGATCCGCCATGACAGTATTGAATGGCGGAGCAGGTTCGATGGGCTGAATGGCCTTCTCATGTTCCTATGTTCCCAAGCTACCGAAATAGTTTCTCCCAAACTACCCCACCAGTTCCCCTTAATATCGCAACATCTTTGAACAAAACACCTTGATCCTCCAAAATTCCAGGGAATCTTCTTCTTCTTCTTTGGCCTCCTTGTCTCGAGAGACAATGGGTAAGCGCCTGGATTTGGTCAGCGCTTTCTGGAGCAGCGCCTGGAGTGTCTTTCAAGGCCAATATTAGAGTGACAGACTCTTCCACAGGTGCTGCAGAAGAAATTGTTGTCGGGGCTGTTACAGTTGGCTCTCCCCTTGCGCTTCTGTCTTTTTTTCCTGCCAACTGCTAAGTCTCTTCGACTCGCCACACTTCAGCCCCGCCTTTATGGCTGCCCGCCATCCCTACCTTGTGTAATATCGCCTCGTCATTTAACCCTTGGTGTCCAGTTATCTTTCTGGTAAATCTACACTGCACTCAAATGAACATGGACCCCCCAAGTCTCTTTGGACCTCCAGTGCTTCCAGTTTTTCACCATTTATAAATTACTCTGTTCCAGTCTTTTTGCTGATATTGAAATCTATCTACCAGAGTTTTGAACATTCACTTAAGATGTTAATATCACTCCGTAATTTGATGCTTCCAGCTGCACTGCTTACAATGCTGCCTATTTTTGTGTTATTGGTAAACTTGGGTATGTGGCATTCTACCCCGTCATCTTAAATTGTTCATAAATACAGCAAAACTGAGACACGCACGGGCTTTGCACCAATAGACAGCAGTGAATCATTTCTTCCCAGAGGTTTTTCAATTCCAGATTTGTGTTTTATTTTTAGGAAAAACAGAACTCAAATTCACAACAGCACAGTGTGGGATTTGAACTCCTGCTTTTTCAATCATCAGTTCAGGCCTTCATTTTAAAACCCATAAAAAGAGATTCGTTATCCTACTGCTGTTGCCTGTCTGTCTCAGGTTTTGTATATTGTTCCCTTATCCTCTTCTTCCATGTAGCTGATGTCTTTGAAGTTTGTCAGACATTAGTAAAACAATTCATGTGGTGTTCTGCAAATACCTTCAATTCTGTGTATCTTCAGGGAACAAATCACATTCTCACCTTATTGCTTCAACCAAAACCTGCAGGTTCATTCAAGCACCCCTATTTCCTGCCTCTGCAAAGATACCTCTCACTTCAACAATGCAGGAATGTCTGAATGGAAACAGCTGTTGACACATTTCCCAGCACGTTTGCAAACACTTTTCAGGATGAAGTTAAATTCAACTGACTAGATTCAAAGCCCTAAATTGAATCTTTAAGATATAAAAAGTGACACAAATGAAATTCCAGATCTCTGTGTCCCGGCACATATATTATGATTGGAGAATTTAGTTTATATCGCTTCTCCTCAGCCTTCCTTCCAAAATGCATCATTTTACATTTCGCAGCATTGAAGTTAAACTGCCATGTGTCTGACTATTTCACCAGGCAACCTCTATCCTCCTAATGTCTACGACTAATCCCTTCCCTGTTTTTTACATTGCAGATGGCACATCTATATCTATATATATATATATATATACCTTCTTTTGGGCCTCCTTATCTCGAGAGACAATGGATACGCACCTGGAGGTGGTCAGTGGTTTGTGAAGCAGCGCCTGAAGTGGCTATAAAGGCCAATTCTAGAGTGACAGGCTCTTCCACAGGTGCTGCAGAGAAATTTGTTTGTCGGGGCTGTTGCACAGTTGGCTCTCCCCTTGCGCCTCTGTCTTTTTCCTGCCAACTACTAAGTCTCTTCGATTCGCCACAATTTAGCCCTGTCTTTCTGGCTGCCCGCCAGCTCTGGCGAATGCTGGCAACTGACTCCCACGACTTGTGATCAATGTCACACGATTTCATGTCGCGTTTGCAGACGTCTTGATAGCGGAGACATGGACGGCCGGTGGGTCTGACACCAGTGGCGAGCTTGCTGTACAATGTATCTTTGGGGATCCTGCCATCTTCCATGCGGCTCACATGGCCAGGCCATCTCAAGCGCCGCTGACTCAGTAGTGTGTACAAGCTGGGGATGTTGGCCGCTTCAAGGACTTCTGTGTTGGAGATATGGTCCGGCCACCTGATGCCAAGTATACTCCAGAGGCAGCGAAGATGGAATGAATTGAGACGTTGATATTGGCTGACATACGTTGTCCAGGCCTCGCTGCCATGGAGCAAGGTACTGAGGACACAGGCCTGATATACTCGGACTCTTGTGTTCCGTGTCAGTGCTCCATTTTCCCACACTCTCTTGGCCAGTATGGGCATAGCAGTAGAAGCCTTTCCCATGCGCTTGTTGATTTCTGCATCTAGAGACAGGTTACTGGTGATAGTTCAGCCTAGGTAGGTGAACTCTTGAACCACTTCCGGAGCGTGGTCGCCAATATTGATGGATGGAGCATTTCTGACGTCCTGCCCCATGATGTACGTTTTCTTGAGGATGATGGTTAGGCCAAATGCATTGCAGGCAGCCGCAAATCTGTCGATGAGACTCTGCAGGCACTCTGCAGTGTGAGATTTTTAAGCAGCATCGTCAGCAAAGAGGAGTTCTCTGATGAGGACTTTCCGTACTTTGGACTTCGCTCTTAGACGGGCAAGGTTGAACAACCTGCCCCCTAATCTTGTGTGGGGGAAAATTCCTTCTTCAGAGGATTTGAACGCATGTGAAAGCAGCAGGGAGAAGAAAATCCCAAAAAGTGTGGGTGCGAGAACAAAGCCCTGTTTCACACCACTCAGGATAGGAAAGGGGTCTGATGAGGAGCCACCATGTTGAATTGTGCCTTTCATATTGTCATGGAATGCGGTGATAATACTTAGTAGCTTTGGTGGACATCCAATCTTTTCTAGTAGTCTGAAGAGATCACGTCTGCTGATGAAGTCAAAGGCTTTGGTGAGATCAATGAAAGCAATGTAGAGGGGCATCTGTTGTTCACGGCATTTCTCCTGCATCTGACTAAGGGAGAACAGCATGTCAATGGTCGATCTCTCTGCACGAAAGCCACACTGTGCCTCAGGGTAGACGCGCTCGGCCAGCATCTGGAGCCTGTTCAGAGCGACTCGAGCAAAGACTTTCCCCACTATGCTGAGCAGGGAGATTCCACGGTAGTTGATAGCATGATAGAGCCTCCCTCAAATGGCTCGGAACGCATGCTGTCCATCCGACTGCTCACCACCTCTGGTTCAGTACACCCACACAGCATCTATGCTCCAACACTCTGCTCCACACTTGAAGCTAAAGACCAGTTCTATGAACAACTCCATAACATCATTAGCAGCATCCACAACACCGAACACCTATTCCTGCTGGGGGACTTTAATGCCAGAGTTGGGGCCGACCATGACTCATGGCCCTCCTGCCTTGGGCGCTATGGCGTTGGAAGGGTGAATGAGAACGGGCAGAGACTGCTTCAGGTGTGTACCTATCATAACCTCTGCATCACCAACTCGTTCTTTCACACTAAACCCTGTCACCAGGTTTCATGAAGGCACCCAAGATCGCGTCGTTGGCACCAGCTAGACCTCATTGTCACAAGGCGAGCCGCCTTAAACAGTGTTCAAATCACACGCAGCTTCCACAGTGCGGACTGCGACACCGACCACTCCCTGGTGTGCAGCAAGGTTAGACTCAGACCAAAGAAGTTGCATCATTCCAATCAGAAGGGCCACCTGCGCATCAACACGAGCAGAATTTCTTATCCACAGCTGTTACAACAATTTCTAAATTCACCTGTAACAGCCCTTCAAAACACTCCCACAGGGGATGCTGAGACCAAGTGGGCCCACATCAGATCGCCATCTATATATATATATATATATATATATATATATATATATATATATATATATCAAAAGGAAAAAGATTAGTTGTCCTCATCCAAAGACCTGGGGGTTACCACATTACCACATTGCATTCTGCATACAGTGAGTACAAAAGCAGGGAGGTTATGTTGAACATTTACAAAGCTCTGGTGAGGTAACAGGAAGGGAGAGACTCGGATTCAGATGGGAACAGAGAGGGAGAGACTGGGATTCAGAAGGTAACAGAAAGGGAGAGATTGGGATTCAGAGGGTAATAGAGAGGGAGAGACTGGGATTCAGAGGATAATAGAGAGGGAGAGAGAGGGATTCAGAAGGTAACAGAGGCATAAATACAGACGAAAAGAGATGATGGGAGAGAGGCAAAGTCCAGTGTTCGTAACACATGGATAAAGAGGAACCGAGAGGTGAAATAGGGCTTGAGAGAGTAAAAGACAGAGGAAGGAAAGATAGAGATGGAGAGATTACCAGCAAGAGTAAAACTCCAGCACTCTCTTCATGCTGATTACTCCTTTTCCCTGTTACGCTCTCTCCATCTATATTTCTCCCTGTCTCGCAATGTTTCACAGGAGAGGGGGAGAGCAGGAGATAGAGAGAGCGAGGGAGAGAGAGTGGGGGAGGGAGTGGAAGGAACTGTACTCGATCTAATCCA
The DNA here is from genome assembly GCF_036365525.1 of Heterodontus francisci. Taxonomy (NCBI): domain Eukaryota; kingdom Metazoa; phylum Chordata; class Chondrichthyes; order Heterodontiformes; family Heterodontidae; genus Heterodontus; species Heterodontus francisci. The sequence goes on along the minus strand of NW_027141501.1, from coordinate 199,119 downwards.
TGCTGAACCTGCTCTGCGAGTGTTTAATGGGACATGCTAATCTGTCGTGTGTAGTCCTGTACCAGGCTGTGAAGAGGATAACACAGCAGGTAAAACAGAACCATTCACTCTTGCCTGCTATTCCTTGACTGGTATGCATCTCGGATGATCCAATGGATCAGAAAGTGAGGTGTGAGAGATCAGGGGGAGAGAGAGATGGGGAGAGAGAGAGAATGGCGGGAAGAGTGAGATGGGGGAGAGAGACAGGTGGGGGGAGAGAGATAGAAGGGAGATAGAGAGAGATGGGGAGAGGAAGACAAGGGGGAGAGCGCGATTGGGGAGAGAGGAATGGGGGAGAGAGGGAGATGGGGAGGGAGAGATGGGGAGAGAGGGATGGGGAGAGAGAGATGGAGAGAGCGAGATGGGGAGAGATAGATGGGGAAAGAGATGGGGAGAGAGCGACATGTGGGAGAGAGAGATATGGGGAGAGATTAGAGATGGGGAGAGAGATGTGGGGGAGAGAGATGTGGGAGAGATATGGGGAGAGAGAGATGCGGAGAGAGATGGGGAAGAGAGATGAGGAGAGAGAGAGATGGGGAGAGAGAGATGGGGGAGCGAGAGAAATGGGGGAGAGAGGAAAGGGGATCGGAGAGAAATGGGGGAGAGAGAGATGTGGGAAGAGAGACAGAGAGACTTCTGGGTATAGCATTGAGAGCAATCCCTTTCTATAGAGTAAATGGAGGCAGCTCACCTGCAGATAAAATAGAGGAAGTTCCACCTCTACATATAAAGCGGAGGGAGATGCCCTTCTATGTATCAAATGGAGGGAGATCCCTGTCTATAAAACAAATGGATGGAGCTCCCCTCTGCATATAAAATGGTGGGAGTTCCACCTGTACATATAAAATGGAGGGGATCCCACTGACATCTCACCCACTCTGAAACACTTTTTTAACCATTTTTATACCAGAGGCAGGGCCAAGTATAATATAAATAAAGGAATGGTCAACTACAGTCTTAACTGGTTCATTGTGGGGAGAGAGAGTGAGACGGAGTGAAGGAAAGGGATACAAGGTTAGGTGGGACAGTAAGCTGTGTGGAGGACACACATAGACTACAAAGGGAGATGGACAGAGAGAAAGAGAGATGGATAGGGATAGACAGCGACAAAAGGAGACAGACAGAGAGAGAGACAGAGAGAGATGGAGGGAGAGTGAGATAGAGGGAGAGAGAGAGATAGAGGGAGAGTGAGATAGAGGGAGAGAGAGAGAGAGGGAGAGAGAAAGATAGATAGAAGGAGAGAGAGATAGAGGGAGAGAGAGAGAGAAACAGGGTGAGGAAGAGAGAGAGAGAAGTTGAGGGACAGAGACAAGGTGAGGGAGAGTGAGAGACAGGATGAGGGAGAGAGAGGGAGAGATAGGATGAAGGAGAGAGAGAGAAAGCTCGAGGGAAAGAGAGATCGGGTAAGAATTAGAGACGGGTTGAGGAAGCACGAGAGAGAGATGGTGAGAGAGAGAGAGAAATAGAGAGACAGAATGAGGCAGAGAGACAGAGACAGGGTGAGGGGGAGAGAGAGACAGGGTGAGGGAGAGAGCGATAAATGGTGAGGGATATACTATGGAGGGAGATCCCTGTCGATATAGCAAATGGAGGGAGCTCATCGTTAACATATAAAATGGAGGGCGCTCCCCCTACATATAAAATGGAGCGAGAAAGCCCTCTGTGCATTAAATGGAGGGAGCTCCCTCTCTGCATATGAGATAGAGGAAACTGCCCCTCTACATATAAAATGGAGGAGATGCCCTTCTCTGCATAAAATGGAGGTGATACCTGTCTATCTAACTATTGGAGGGAGCTCCCTTTCTACATATAAAATGGTGGCAGTTCCACCTGTACATAAAAAAGGCGGAGCTGCCCTCCACGTATAAAATGGTGGAGTGCCACCTGTAATTCGAAAATGGAGGGGATCCCACAGACACCGCACCCATTTTGAAACATTTTTTAACCATTTCTATACCAGAGATAGGGTCGAGTATAATATAAACAAAGGCATGGTCAAATACAGTCTTAACTAATGCACTGGGGTGAGAGAGAGAGAGAGAAGAGAAAGAGTGAGAAGGAGCGAAGGAGATAGATACAAGGTTAGGTGGGTCAGTAGGCTGTGCGGAGGACACAAATAGATTACAATGGGAGGTGGACAGAGACAGAGAGAGACGGATCGTGACAGAAAGTGACAAACAGAGACAGAGGGACAGAGGGAGACAGTGGGAGAGAGATAGAGGGAGAGAGAGATAGAGGGGGTGAGAGAACAGAGGCAGAGAAGGTGTGTGAGAGAGAGAGAGCGCCATGGACAGAGGGAGAGAAAGAGTGATAAGGAGAGAGAGAGAGAGAGAGAGAGAGAGAGAGAGAGAGAGAGAGAGAGAGAGAGAGAGAGAGAGAGAGAGAGAGAGAGAGAGAGAGAGAGAGAGAGAGAGAGAGAGAGAGAGAGAGAGAGAGAGAGAGAGAGAGAGAGAGAGAGAGAGAGAGAGGAAGAGGAGAGGCAGAGCGGCATGAGAGAGAGAGGGAGAGAGAGAGAGAAAGAGGGAGAGAAAGAATGACAGGCAGTGACACATAGAGAGAGAGAGACAGGGGGGAGTGAGATATAGGTGAGAGACAAGGAAAATCGGAGAGAAATGGGCAGAGAGAGGATAGCCAGGGAGTGAGAGAAGGAGACAGAGACAGACAGAGAGAGGAAGAGACAGAAACTGTGATAGTGAAAGACAGTGAGAGAGTCAGAGACTGGGTAGAGACAGAAACAGAGAGGGAGGGTGACAGAGAGAGAGAGAAAGATAGAGAGAGAGTGAGATCGAGAGAGAGAGAGAGAGAGAGACAGACAGAGAGAGAAGGATAGAGGAAGAGACAGTGATAGAGGGGGAGACAGAGAAAGAGAGTGAGACAGAGATAGAAGGAGAGAGAGGGAGTGACAGAGTTTGAGAGACAAATGGACGGAGAAAGAGGGAGTGACAGAGAGGGACAGAGAGAGAGACGGAGACAGAGATAAAAGGACAGAGAGAGTGACAGAGAGCGAGGGATAAAGAAAGAGGGAGAAAAAGGCACAGACTGAGGCAGAGACAGAGAGAGAGAGAGACAGAGGGAGAAGGAGAGACAGTGTGAGAGAGACAGGGATTGGGAGAGTCCGTGATTGGGATTGACATGGATTGGGAGAGAGAGAGAGTGGGAAAGAGAGAGATCAAGACAGAGAGAGCGACAGACTGAAAGAGGGGCAACACAGACAGAGAGAGGGATGACAGAGGCAAATAGGGTAAGACTGAGAGAGAGAGTGACAAAGTTAGAGAGAGAGAGGGAGAGCTATGGATAGAGACAAGCACCTGCATGTTAGCTTTCAGTGACTTATTGGCGGGCACACCCAGGTCATTTTGTACTTCTACACTTTCTAGTCTCTTACCATTTAAAATACTCTGCAAATCTATTTTCCTTCCAAAATGGATAACTTCCCATTTTTTAACATTATATTCCATCCACCACGTTCTTTCCCACTCACTAAGTCTGTCCAAATCCCATTGAAGCCGCTTTGCATCTTCTTCACAACACACATTTCCAAGTTCTGAGAACCTGGGAATATTACATTTGTCCCCACATCGAAACCGTTGTAGTATATTGCGAACAGCTGAGGCCCAAGTACTGATCATTGCGTTCACAGCCTGCCCATGTGAGAATGACCCGTTTATTCTTACTCTCTGTTTTGTGCATGTTAACCAATCCTGAATCCATGCCAGTGCATTACCTCCTCTCCCATGTGATTTAATTTGGCTAACCAATCTCCTGTGGGAGACTTTATCAAAAGCCTTCTGAAAATCCACGTCCACCTTTATTAATTATATTAGCAACATCCTCAAAAATTCTCCAACGGATTCATCAAAATGATTTCCCATTCCTAAATCCACGTTGACTATGCACAATCAGATCATTGTGATCCAAGAATCCATTTATCACATCCTTTAGAAGAGATTCTCGCCTTTTCCCAATGAATGATGGAAGTCTAACAGGTCTGTAATTCCCTGTTTCCTCTCTCTCTCTCCCTTCCTAAATAGTGGGCTGGCATTTGCTACCTTCCAATCTGCAGGACACGTTCCAGAAACTATGGATTTTTGGAAGATGATCTCCAATGCACCCACTATCTCCATAGCTACCTCTTTTAACAAACGTGGATGCAGAATATCAGATTCTGGGGACTTATCAACCTTTAGCCCCATTAATTTCTCCAATACAACCATCTTACAAATACAAATTTCCTTCAATTCCTCACTCCCCCTAATCCCTTGTATCCTTTACTTTGTCTTGTCTCTCCTCCTTTTTCCTACCCGTGAAGGCGGAAGATGCGGGCATGGTTCTTAATGAACACATTGTGAATGTCTTCACAAAAGAGGAGGCGACGCAGACATTGTAGTCAACGAGGAGTGGCTTGGATTATCGAATGGGATAAAGAGTGTGAGAGGAAATATTCAGGGGTTTAGCATCTTTAAAAACTGATAGTTCACCAGGCTCAGACTGTGCTGAGGTGCTAGGGAGGAAATAGCAGAGGCTCTGACCATTATTTTCCAATCCGCTGTGGTTACAGTCGTGCTGCCAGAGGACTGGAGGACTGCACATGCTGTACTATTGATTAACGAGGGAGAAAGTAATAGAACATAGAACATAGAACATTACAGCGCAGTATCGGACCTTCAGCCCTCGATGTTGCGCCGACCCGTGAAACCATCTGACCTACTCTATTCCATTTTCATCCATATGTCAATCCAATGACCACTTAAATGCCCTTAAAGTTGGCGAGTCTACTACTGTTGCAGGCAGGGCGTTCCACGCCCCTACTACTCTCTGAGTAAAGAAACTACCTCTGACATCTGTCCTACATCTATCACCCCTCAACCTAAAGCTATGTCCCTTTGTGTTTGCCATCACCATCCGAGGAAAAAGACTATCACTATCCACCCTATCTAACCCTCTGATTATCTTATATGTCTCGATTAAGTCATCTCTCCTCCTCCTTCTCTCTAACGAATACAACCTCAAGTCCCCCAGCCTTTCCTTGGAAGACCTTCCCTCCATACCAGGCAACATCCTAGTAAATCTCCTCTGCACCCTTTCTAAAGCTTCCACATCCTTCCTATAATGCGGTGATTCCTATAATAGACTGAGTAATTACAGGCCACCCAGCCTAATCACTGTGGAGGGAAAATTATGGGGTACAAGGGAATGATTGATTCCTCTCTGTTACTGTGTGTCTCAGTGTCTCCATGTTAGCGTCTCTGTCACGTTTTAAGCACTGACCTTACATTAATGAGCAGTCAGTCTCTGATATGAGTCCCAGTGTCGTGGTAACATAAAAAAAGCCACCGAGAGCCACTGAAATGGCTGACTGATGTTTGTGCATTTCCACAGATGTTTGAGAGAGGAGAGAGAGAGAGGAGAGAGAGAGAGGCAGACAGACAGACAGAAAGAGAGACAAAGCGAGAGGCACAGAGCGTAACACGGAGAGTGATAGAAGGATATTTGTCGTTGGACAGAGGAAGAGGAGGAGGCCATTTGGCACCTCAACCCTCTTCTGTCATTCAATGTGTTCATGGCTGATGCGTGAACTAACTCCATGTATCTATCTTTGCCCCTTAATACATTTGGTTAACAAAAATCAATCAAACTGAGACTTAAATATTAACAAGTGTCTCAGCATCAGATGCCGTTTGGGGAAGAAAGTTCCAAACTGAGACCACACCTGGTGTGTTGAAGTGTTTCTTCATTTCACTCCTGAAAAGTTTTTAGACTACGTTTAGATTTTTAGACTATGCCCCCAAGTCCTGACTCTGCAGCCAGTGTGAATAGTTACTCTCTGTCCACCCTATCAGTTTCCATGGTTATCATTAAAACTTTGATCAAATCACCCCATAACCTTCTAGATTCCAAGGATACACATTGAAGCTCCAAACTACACTGTACCATTAAACATTCCCAAGCCAAGCACAATGTTGGGTTTGACACAGAGCAAATTTTCCTCTATGCTGTCCCATCACACACTCCAATGGCAGAGACATCATGGGGCGGATACAGAGTGAATCTCACTCTGCACTGTCCGAAACAGACACACAGAGAGCCAGCCAGAGGGAAACAGAGAGACATAGACTGACAGGGTGACTGACAGAGAAGGAAGGATATTTAGCATCGGATATTGGAAGAGGAGGATGCAATTTAAGCCCATATCCTTGTTCCAGCATTCAATGGGATCGTGACTGATCTGTGATCTAACTTACACCATGTATCTTGCCTTTTCCCCTTATTTCTTAATACCTTTGGTTAACAAAGATCTATCAATCACAGGTTTAAAAATTAGTAATACACCTGCGTGAAATTTCCACAACTAATATCATTCTGGTGTGATGGCTCCCACAGTGGAATATCTTGCTGCAATTTTAAAATGGAGGATATTACTTCTGGATCATCAAACGTGTCCGCTTGGGTCCTAATTTCATCTACATATTCCCCCTCTACCGATGTTTTCTGTCTCCATACCTATCTTGGATATGTTTGTGTACAGAGCAGTAAAGGATTGAATCAAATTAATATATCTTGCATTCTCCCTTTCAATCCACCCCAACAATCTCTCTTTCTCTCCAACCTTGTCCCTCCATACAGCCCTCTCTCTGTCTGCATATCTAACCCTCTCTCCCACTGTCTCCTTCTTTGTGTCAGAGATTGCAGGATGGACAGCTGCAGTGAGGAAGACAGAGAGAGACACAGAGAACAACCCCAGCTTCTACAATCTATCCAAGTAACTGATTTCCCTCACCCCTGGAACCAGGCTTGTGAATCTTTTCTGCACCCTCTCTAATGCATCCACCTCCCTCCTCAAGTGTGGTGTGCAGAATTGTATACAATACTCCACTTGAGGCCAAACCAGTGTTTGACACATGTATGACATAGCCTCATTTCTCTTGTACTCTATGTCTCTATTTATAAAGCCCAAGACTCCTTATGCCTTTTAACCACATTCTCAACCTGCCCTGTCACCTTTAGTGATGTGTGTACAAATACTCCCCAGATCTGTCTGTTCCTGCACCTGCCTTTGAATTCTATCCTCTACTTTATATCGTCTCTCCTCCTTTTTCCCACCTGTGGTTCTTAATGAACACTTGCGAATCTCTTCACAAAAGAGGGCACGTAACAGACATCGTCGTCAATAAGGAGGGGTTTGAAATATCGCATGGGATAAACAGTAAGAGCGGAAATACGAAGGGGTTAAGCATCTTTGGAAGCTGACAATTCACCAGGCTCAGACTGTACAGATGTGCAAGGGAGGAAGTAGCAGAGACTCTGGCCATCATTTTCCAATCCTCGCTGTTTACAGTTGTGCTGCTAGAGTTTTGGAGGACTGCACATGTTGTACTGTTGATTAACAAGGGAGAAAGTAATAGACTGAGTAATTACAGGTCACCCAACCTAATCACAGTGTTGGGCAAATTATTGGGTGCAAGGGAATGATTGATTCATTTCTCGTACTGTGTGTCTCAGTGTCTCCATGTCTGTGTCTCTGTCACATTTTAAGCACTGACCTTACATTAGTTGCAAACGGTCTCAGAAATAAACGTCCCAGTGCTGTGTTTACATAAAAATGGCCACCGAGAACAAGCCTGAAATGGCTGATTAATGTTTGTAGATATCGACAGATGTTTGAGAAAGGAGAGAGAGAGAGAGAGGCAGTCAGATAGTAAGAGAGACAAAGAGAGAGACAGAGACCTAGACAAAAGGAGTGATAGCAGGATATTTGTCGTTGGACAGAGTAAGAGAAGGAGGCCATTTGGCCCCTAAACCCTCTTCTGTCATTCAATGAGTTCATGGCTGATGCCTGATCTAACTTCATGTACCTATTTGTGCCCGTTAATCCCTTTGGTTAATAAAAATCTATCAAACTCAGATTTAAAAATTAACAAGTGTCTCAGCATCAATTGCTGTTTGTGGAGGAGAGTTCCAAACTGATACCACACCTGGTTTGTTGAAGTGTTTCTTCATTTCACTCCTGAAAGTTTTTTAGACTACGTTTAGATTTTTAGACGATGCCCACAAGTTCCTGAATCTGCAGCCAGTGGGAATAGTTACTCTCTGTCTAACCGATTAGTTTCCCTTATTATCTTGAAAGCATTCATCAAATCACCCCATAACGTTCCAAATTCCAGGGATACACAGCAAAGCTACAGCTATACTGCCCCATTAAACATTTCCAAGCCAAGAACAATGCTAGGTTTGACACAGAGTAAAGTTCGCTCTACGCTGTCCCGTCACGCACTCCGAGGGCAGGAACATCATGGGGTGGACACAGAATGAATTTTACTCTGCACTGTCCAAAACAGACACAGAAAGAGACAGACAGAGGGAAACAGAGAGACACAGACTGACAGGGTGACTGACAGAGAAGGAAGGATTTCAAACAGGGGATATTGGAAGAGGAGGATGCAATTTAACCCCACAACCTTGTTCCGGCATTCAATGAGATCATGGCTGATCTGTGATCGAACTTACACCATATATCCTGCCTTTGCCCCTTATCTATTAATACCTTTGGTTAACAAGAATCTAGCAATCACAGGTTTAAGAAGCAATCAATAAGCCAGTATGACATTTCTACAACCAATATCATGACGGTGCGATGTCTCCCACAGTGGAATAGCTTGATGAATGTTTAAAATGGTGGCTATTCCTTCTGGATCATCAAATGTGTCCAACTGGGCCTCAACATCAACATCATCTACATTTTTCCATCTCCCAAAGTTTGGGCGGCACAGTGGTGCAGTGGTTAGCACTGCAGCCTTACAGCTCCAGCGACCTGGGTTCAATTCTGGGTCCTGCCTGTGTGGAGTTTGCGAGTTCTTCCTGTGTCTGCGTGGGTTTCCTCCAGGTGCTCCGGTTTCCTCTCATATGCCAAAGACTTGCAGGTTGATAGGTTAATTGACCATTATAAATTGCCCCTAGTATAGGTACGTGGCAGGGACAGGTGGGGATGTGGTAGGGATATAGGATTAGTCTAAGTGGGTGGTTGATGGTCGGCACAGACTCGGTGGGCCGAAGGGCCTGTTTCAGTGCTGTATCTCTAAACTAAACTAAACTCTCCATACCGATCTCTTATATGTTTGTGCACACAGCAGTGAAGGATGACATCAAATTAATATCTCTTACATTATCCTTTTCATCCACCTCAACAATCTGTCTCCCTCCAATTTTGTCCCTCTCCACAGCCCTCTCTCTGTCTGCATATATAACCCTCTCTCCCTATGTCCCTCTCCTAGTGTCAGAGAGTGCAGGAGATTTTGTCCCTCTCCACAGCCCTCTCTCTGTCTGCATATATAACCCTCTCTCCCTATGTCCCTCTCCTAGTGTCAGAGATTGCAGGAGGGAGAGACAAAGAGAAGAAGACCGAGGGAGAATGTTGATGGAGCTGTACTCTGTTCCTGAGCTGTGCTGAACCTGCTCTCGGAGTGTTTGATGGGCTATATTAATCGGCTGGTTACATTCCTGTATCAGCTGTAAAGACGCAGAGCGTGTTCAGTACACAACGGGTCAAAGGGAATGATTCACTCCTGTCTGCTACTGGGAAGAGAGAGTGACCTTAACATCAAGGCAGTGTTTGACCGAGTGTGGCATCGAGGAGCCCGAGTAAAATTGAAGTCAGTGGGAATCCGCTGGTTGGAGTCATACCGAGCACAAAGGAAGATGGTTGTGGTTGTTGGAGGTCAATCATCTCAGTCCCAGGACATCACTGCAGGATTTCCTCAGGGTAGTGTCCGAGGCCCAACCATCTTCAGCTGCTTCCTCAATGAACTGCCCTCCATCGTAAGGTCAGAAGTGGGGATGTTCACTGATGATTGCACAGTGTTCAGTTCCATTCACACCTCCTCAGATAATGAAATCCCAGCAGAAAATGCTGGAAATACTGAGCAGGTCAGACAGCATCTGTGGAGAAATAAACAGAGTTAGTGATTCAGCTCGATGGTTTCCAGATTTCCAGCATCCACAGTATTTTGCCTCAGATAATGAAGCAATCCATAGCCACATGCACCAAGACCCGGACAACATTCAGGCTTGGGCCGACCAGTGGCAAGTAACATTCGATTCACACAAGTGCCAGTCAATGAGCATCTGCAACAAGAGATAATCCAACCACCTCCCCTTGGCATTCAAAGCATTATCCCATCGCTGAATCCCCCAGCATCAACATCCTGGGGAAACATTGACATCAAACTTAACTGAACAAATCACATCAATAGTTTTTTCACCCAGGGGCTGGTGGGTGTCTGGAACTCACTGCACAACGGTGAAAGGGAATGATTCACTCCTGTCTGCTCCTGGGAAGAGAGACTGACCTGAACATGAAGGTAGTATTTGACTGAGTGTGGCATCGAGTAGTCTGAGTAAAATTGAAGACGGTGGGAATCAGGGGGAAAGCTCTCCACTGGTTGGAATCATACCGAGCACAAAGGAAGATGGTTGTGGTTGTTGGAAGTCAATCATCTCAGTCCCAGGCCATCACTGCAAGAGTTTATCAGGGTAGTGCCCTCAGCCCAATCAGCTTCAGCTCAGATCCCAGCAGAAAATGCTGGATATACTGAGCCGGGCAAGCAGCATCTGTGGAGAGGAACAGAGCTCGCGATTCAGCTCGATGGTTTGCAGATTTCAAGCATCCACAGTATTTTGCATCAGATAATGAAGTAATCCAAAGCCAAATGCGACAGCACCCGGCCAACATTCAGGCTTGGGCCGAACAATGGCAAGTAACATTCACGTCACACAAGTGCCAGGCAATGAGCATCTGCAACGCGAGAGAATTCAACCACCTCCCCATGGCATTCAAAGCATTATCCCATCGTTGAATCCCCCAGCATCAAAATCCTGCGGAAACATTGACATCAAACTTTGCTGAACGAAAGACATCAATAGTTTTTTCACCATCTCTCCGAGACAGAGAGACACAGGTAAAGAATGTGAGGTGACCTTGACAGAACCTCAGCAAATTGTCCAAACCGTTGCTAACGATAGAATTCAAGGATAATATTCGAGCAAAGGAAGAGGTATATAACGTTAGCCCCTTTATAACACTATCCCTTCGTTTAGATTGCCTCTCCTCCTTCTTCCTACCTTTGGAGGTGGATGATGTGGGCATGGTTCTTAATGAATACTTTGTCTCTGTCTTCATAAAAGAGGGGGAATGATGCAGACATTGTAGTTAAAGGGGAGGAGTGTGAGGCATTGGATGGGATAAACTGAGTGACAGGAAAATATTAAGGTGTTTGGCAGTTTTGAATGTGGATGACTGGTCAGGCCTGGATGCACTGGAATCAGTTCAGAGAAGATTCACTGGGCTGATTCCTGGGATGAAGAGGCTGTCTTATGAGGAATGCTTGAATAGGCTGGGCCTGTACTCAGTGGAGTTTAGAAGAATGAGAGGTGATCTGATTGAAACATACAAAATACATAAAGGGTGAGACAACTTACTTGCAGGGAAGATGTCTCCTTTGGCTGGGGAGTCTAGCACCAGGGCACACAACTTCAAAATAAGGGGGAAGTCACTTAGGACAGAGCTCAGGAAAAAATTCTTTGCTCAAACGGTTGTGAATCTTTGGAATTCACTGCCCCAGTGTGCTGTGGAAGCTCACTCTGGGAACAAGGCTTTGAAGTGGATGATCAGCCATGATAGTATTGAATGGCAGAGCAGGCTCGATGGGCTGAAAGGCCTACATTTTTTCCTATGTTCCCCAGTTGTTGAAATAGTTTCTCCCAAATTACCCCATCAGTTCCCCATCATATCTCAACATCTTTGAGCAAATCACATTGATCCTGTTAAATTCCAGGGAATAAATCCCTAGTTTGCGTAAAAGCACCTCGTAATTTAACCCATGGAGTCCAGTTATCATTCTGGTAAGTCTACGCTGCACTCAAATGGACATGGACCCCCCAAGACTCTTTGGACCTCCAGTGTTTCTATCTTTTCACCATTTATAAAGTACTCTGTTCCAGTCTTTTTTGCTGACTTTGAAATCTATCTACCACAGTTTTGCCCATTCACTTAAGATATTAATATCTCTTGGGTGTGGAGCATTCTACCCCATCATCTTAAAACGTTGATAAATACAGTAAAAGTGAGACACATACGGACTTTGCACTAGTAGACAAGAGATAATCATTTCATCCTCGAGGTTTTTTAATCCCAGATTTATTTTTTTTAAAGAAAAAACAGAATTCAAACTCACAACTGCCCAGTGTGTAATTTGACATCCGCTCAGGCCTTCAAATTTAAACCCATACGAAGGGATTCATTTTCCTACTGCCGTTGTCTGACGGTCTCAGGGTTTGTATATTGTTCCATTCCCCTCTTCTACCATGTGTCTGAAGTCTTTGAAGTTTGTCAGACATTGGTAAACTACTTCATGTGTTGCTCTGTAAATAACTTCAATTCTGTGTATCTGGAAGGGACACAATTCAAATTCCCACCGTATTGATTCAACCAAAATCTGCAGGTCCATTCAAACACCCATATTTCCTGTCTCTGCAAAGATGGCTCCCACTTCCACAAGGCAGGAATGCCTGAATGAAAACAGCTTTTGACACATTTCCCAACACGTTTGCTAACAATTTTCAGGATGAAGCTAATTTCAACTTATAGAATGCAAACTCCAAATTGAATTTGTAAGATATAAAAAGTGACCCAAATGAAATCCCAGATCTCTCTGTCCCTGCACCAATTTGAACATTGTACCAATTAGTTTATATCGCTTCTCCTCAGTCTTCCTTCCACAATGCATAATTTTACATTTCTCAGCATTGCCGTTAAACTGTCATAGAACATAGAACATAGAACATACAGCACAGAACAGGCCCTTCGGCCCACAATGTTGTGCCGATCCTTTGTCCTCTGTCAAGGACAATTTAATCTATACCCCATCATTCTCCTTTATCCATATACCTATCCAAAAGCCTTTTGAAAGTCCCTAAAGTTTCTGACTCAACAACTTCCCCGGGCAAGGCATTCCATGCCTCGACCATGTGTCTGACCATTTCACCAGACTGCCTCATTCCTCCTGAACTCTAAACTATTCCCTTCCCTGTTTGCAAATGGCACAATGTTGAAGTTATGCACTGTAAACCCAAGTCCAAATCATTAATATATATCAAAAAAAGATCATTGGTCCTTATCCGAACCAATGGGGAATAGCCCTGCACCACAATGTGCACTGTATGCAGTGATTACAAAAGCAGGGAGGTTATGCTGAACACTTATAAAGCTCTGATTCCGCCCGAACTGGGGGATTGTGCCCGTTTCTGGTCACCACACTTTAGGAAGGAGGTGAGATTCCTTGAGAGGGTGCAGAGGTGATTTACCAGAATGGTTCCAGGGATGAGGGATTTTCGCTACAAAGTTAGGTTGGAAAAAACTTGGTCTGGTCTCCTTAGAACAGAGGAGATTGAGGGGAGATTTAATGGAAGCGTGCAAGATTATGTCTGGCATAGATACCGTTCATCCCAGGAAAGAAGGAAGATCCCAGTTCCAATCACAAAACCCACCTTTCACTCTCTCTCTGGAGAAAGTGGACACATTCCCCAATCTGGTTCAATGTGTGTGTCTGTGTTATTTATGGGTGTATCTGTGCGTGTGCGTGTCCTCTCTCTGTCTCGATCTAGTTTATAACTGTGCTTTGGTTGTATTTGAACATTGCAGATTGTCTGTGTAACTGAGAGAGGAAACCCAAGGTTTCTATATGTGCTATATTGTTTAAAAATGTCATCGCTTTGTATTCTAATCCAATTTTTCTCCTTCTTTCCCCTGAGGAATGTTCATTCTGAAAACTGCATCGTGAAGGTGAAAAGAGGGAAAGTCTGGGATGAGGAATCCTTGGACAGGAGCTTCCTCCATAGAGGAGGGACTGAGGCGTTGTACATAGGCAGCACCCACTGGGCCCACGTTAGTTGTGTCTGTTTATTAGCCCGAGGTTTCATTTCCTCTGTGAGGCCCACCTCGCAAGACTAAATTAAACATCCCAAAGGTGTAGCTATCTAAAGGTTTGTTAAAATTCCCGAATAATGCTGGTGTTTTTGGAAGTGCCGTGAATTTGAGGGTGAAATAAAATGTGCAGCAGCCATTTGAATTGAGAGTGAGGTTCTGAGAGTAGATTTCTCTGTCTCTGTCTCTCTCTCTCTCCATCTGTCTCTCTGAATGAGAGTAACAGGAGGGAGAGAGACGCAGGAGAGTGAGGGAAACATGGACTGAATTAGAGAGGGAGAGCAGAGGTAGCCTGCTGTTATCAGAATGCTGGTTGTGGGATCTTTCTGTGCACCAATGGCCTGCAGCTTTTCCAACATTGCAACAGTGAAGACCACTTTAAAAATTAACTCAATGAGGATCAAAAGCTGGGAATTAAGTCGCAAATGTGATAGTTTCTAAAGGCTTGTTATAATTCTAGAATAATCCGTGTCATTTGGGCAATGTTCGGAAGATTTACTGTGAAATAAGATGTACGGAGCCCATTTCAATTCATTTTATGAAGTTCTGAGTTTCGATTTCTCTCTCTGTCTCTCTCTGCCTTTCTTTCCCTCTGTCTCTCTATTTAATCTTTTAATGGTTAAAAACACACACAACAGTGTGATTTGTTGTTTTAAATGGTGAGGCAGAAATATTACATAGCTATGTTCAGTCAAGATTACATATGAGACAGAGGGAAAAAACAGATATGGGGAGAGAGAGAGAGAGATACAGAGACAGGGCGAGAGATACAGAGACAGACACTCACAATCACGTGCGCACACACACACACACACACACACACACACACACACAGGTAGAGGTTAATGTCTCAATCTTTTTATCCTTCGGTTTATTCACTGTGATTTGTCTGTACTTGGATGTTGCTGAGAGATTAATCTGTGTCACTGAGGGCAATTCCTGAGCCCTTGCTGCGCTGTTTTGTTTAACAATACCTTTTCAGCAATTTTATCTCTCGCCCTCTTGCCTTAGGAAGTTTTATTCTGAAAACTGCACCGTGAAGGTGAAAAGAGGGAAAGTCTGGGACGAGGAATCCTTGGACAGGAGCTTCCTCCAGAGGGGCGGACTGAGGCCTTGTCCACAGGCAGCACACAAAGGGCCCGCGTAGTTGTGCCTGTTCATGATCCCGAGGATTAATTTCCTCTCTGGGACCCTGGGTTAACTAGTTCCTGTTGGATTGGGGCCCTGGAGTTTTAAACAAGTTGAAAGCCTGGGGTTAAAGGAGGAGCCCCAGGAGCGAGATCCATTTACCGCTTGCTCCTTCCATCCTTGTCTATGAGGTTTGCTGCTGTTTCGGGCAATGCTGTGAAGCTTACAGTTAAATAAGAGGCACGGTGCCCATTTTAATTCATTTTACTGCAGTTCTGAGGTTAGCTTTCTCTCTGTCTCCACATTCTTTCCCTGTGTCTCTATCTTTCCCCATGCTTTCTCTTCTCTGTCACCTGCTTCACACTCGCCTTCTCCATTTAAACCTTTAATGAATAAAAAAAACATACCACACACAGCAATGTGATTTGTTGTTATTTGAAATGGTGAGACAGAATCAACATCTTGTTCCCAGTTTAAAGAGGGAGTTTCACCCTTTCTGGGGACTGAAATCTGGTTTTATCACATTGCGGCTTGTGGGATCTTGCTGTACATCTAGAGTCCTGCAATATTTCCTACATGACAAAAGCGAGGACACTTCATATTTCAGATTTAGGAGAGTCTGAGTGTGGATTTCTCGGTGTTTTCTCTCCATCTTCCTCTGCTTTTCTCTCCCGCCGCACTTTCTCTATTTTAACCATTAATCAATAGGAGCCTCTATGTGACGTGTGGTTATTTTAAACGGTTACAGAAACACTTCAGAGGATGTTTCAATCCAGATTAAATCCCAGATCGAGAGAAAAAGAAACATATGTGGATGGGGTCGGGGAGGGAGCAGGAGAAAGACAGAGAGATTTTCAAAATGCAGGAATGTTCCGCTCTCTGGGATCGCTAAACTTACATCACCAAAAACAACCTGCATATTATCATATTGCTGCCTGTGGGATCTTGCTGTGCTCAAATTGCCTGCAGGTTTCTGCATTGCAACAGTGAGGATTACTTTCAAAATTAATTCATTGTGTGTCGACTGCTCCTGAGGGCCAATGTTTACAAGAGCTGAATAATAAGCTGTATAAAGTCTGGTTATAAGTTTAAAGATGGAGTGTAGCAATTTCTGAGGACTGTGATGGGATATCTGGCTATGATCACATTGTGGGATCCTGCAGTGCATACTTTTGTCTGCATCAATTCCCACAGTACAACACTGAGGCAAAAACAGATGGAGAAGAAAGAGGGAGATGTGAGAATCAGCTCGAGGTGACAGGTTAAACAGAGAGAGAGACAGAGAGACAGAGAGAGAGAGCGAGTGGGTGAGGGAGGGAAGGCTGAGAAAGATGGAGAAAGACAGGGGGAGTGAGAGAGAGGGAAAGATTGAAAGATATCCACACTCAAAAAATTGGTATAATGAATGTTGAAGTTTTACCATTGCTGGGATCTTGCTGTGCACAGCTTGTCTGCAGAATTCCCTGCATTGTAACAGTGACTACATTTTAGAAGTGAATCCATTGTGTGTAAAGCTCTCCTGAAGGCCTGGAATTAAAGTCCTGAGCTTAGAGCCAGTATAATTCCCGAATAATGCTGGTGTTTTGGGCAGTGCTATAAATTTGAGGGTGAAATTAAATGTTGAGCAGCCATTTGAATTGAGAGTGAGGTTCTGAGAGAGGATTTCTCTGTCTCTCTCTCTCTCTCCATCTGTCTCTTTGAATGAGAGAAACTGGAGGGTGAGAGACACAGGACAATGAGAGAAACATAGAGGGACTCAGAGGGGTAGCCGGCTGTTATCACATTGCTGCTTGTGGGATATTGCTGTGCATCTAGTCTGACAGAATCCGCAGTTTGTTTCCAGTTTAAAGATTGGGTTTTGTCCTTTTTGTGGCGTGACATCTGGGTATTATCACCTCACTGCTTGTGGGATCTAGCTGTGCATCTAGTGCCCTGCAGCATTTCCTACATGACAACATTGAGGACACTTTTTAATTCAGCTTCCTGAGGGTCTGAGTGTGGTTTTCTCTGTGTGTTTACATGAACTGGACAACAGTTACAAACACTGAATGTGGAGCTGTATAAAGAATTGTTATCAGCGTAAAGAAAGAGTTCAGCATTTTCTGAGGACTGTGATGGGATATATGGCCATTATCACATTGTGGGATCTTGCTGGGAATACAATCCCTGCATCAATTCCTACATTACAGATGTGGCGAAAACAGATGGAGAGCAAAAGAGGGAGAGTGAGAAACAGCTGGAGGTGGCAGGTTAAACGCAAACAGAGAGAGAGACAGGTGGAGTGTGGGTGAGGGAGGGAAGGCAGAGATAGAAGAAAAAAGACAGAGAGTGAGAGACAGAGAAAGAAATCAACACTCAAAACCTTGGTAAACTGAATTTTGAAGTGTCACCATTGTTGGGATCTTGCTGTGCACAGCTTGCCTGCAGAATTCATTGCATTGTAACAGTGACTGCATTTTAGAAGTGAATTGCATGTAAAGCTCTGCTGAAGGCCTGGAATTAAAGTCCTGAGCTTGAAGCTGGTATAATTCTCCAATAATGCTGGTGTTTTGGGCAGTGCAGTGAATTTCAAGGTGAAATGAAATATGCAGCAGCCATTTGAATTTAGAGTGAGGTTCTGAGAGTGGATTTCTCTGTCTAACTCTCTCTCTCTCTCTCTCTCTCTCTCTCTCTCTCTCTCTCTCCCCCTGTCTCTCCATTTGTCACTCTGAATGAGAGTAACAGGAGGGAGAGAGAAGGAGGAGAGTGAGGGACACATGGAGGGAATCAGAAAGGGAGGGAAGGGTAGCCGGCTGTTATCACACTGCTGCTTGTGGGATTTTGCTGTGCACCAATGGCCTGCAGCATTTCCAATATTGCAACATTGACGGCCACTTTAAAAATTAATTCATTTGATTGCCAAATACATCTGTGAATCAGCAATGAAATGGCTGAAATGTGAAGGTTTGTAAAGGCTTGTTCTCATTCCCGAATAATGCTGGTGTTTGCCGCTGTGGGCTGAATTTGACGGTGAAATGAAACGCCTGCGGGCCATTTGATTTCAAATTCTCAGGGATGGGAATGTGGATTTCTCTCTCTATCCTTCCACAGGAGAGGGAATGGGGGGCGCCAGTGTTTGTGTGTTTTTACAATGAGGCAGAAACAGATGCAGAGAGACACACAGAGAAATAGAGAGAGAGAGAGAGAGAGAGAGAGAGAGCAGGAAATGACAGAGTAAACACATCCACACTTCCCAGTCTCTGGCTCTGTGACGCAGGATGCGTGCATAAAATGGGGAGTCACTGAAAGATTGCTTTATGTCAGGAGTGAGAGAAAGAGCCCTGGGCTCTTGCTGTGCTTTATTTCTGTTCAAAAATGCTTTGCTTTGTTTGAATCAATTTTATTTCTCTTATTCCCAAGGAGAAAATTTTCGGAAGCTGCAACTGTGATGATGCAGAGGGAGAATCTTTTTGCCACGAGGAATTCTCAGACAAGAGCTTTAACCAGAGAGAAAAATAATAATAAATGTAAAGTTGTCATTGTTAATTCATTTCTAAATACAGAAAAGATAATTACAAACTGTCTGTGTTTTCAGGGCTGATAGAAAAACAAAGTGCTGGAAATGCTCAGTATTTCCAGCACAGTTTTTATTTCAGATTTCCAGCATCCGCAGTATTTTAGTTTTGTGTTTTCGGGGTCTATGGATTTTTTACCACAAGGGAGGGGGCTGGAGGGTGCTCCGAAGGGAATAGTTTGGGAAGTGCTGCTCCTGAATAATCAGTGTAATCCCGGAGATTTCCCTCTCTCCATCTCTTGCTGCAACGTGCTCCCTGCGCCTTCCTCCTTGTTCCTAGTTCCGTTTCTTCACATCTTTAAATCCCTATTTCTGTATCTCTCAACATCCTTTCTATGTCTGCCCCTCTCGAGAGTCTCGCAGGTTTCCATTTCCACTCTTTTTCTGCGACTCTCCGCATCTTTATCTGTCTCTCGCTCAGTCCATTTCGTCTCTCACTCACTTCCAAATTCTAGAATCTTTCCACCTCTGCTCCTCCTTTCCTGCAAGATTACCTCTGCATTTCTCCCACCCCCCCACCCCCCTCCCGGGACAACCCTCTCTATTCTGTAAACGCATCTTACTTTGTATCTCTACCCTTCAACATCTTTCTGTCTCTGCATCTCTCTCTTTGTCTGGGATCTTTCTCAATAAATACATCTCTTTCTGCACGTGTCTCAATTTCTCTCTCTTTCTCTCTCTGCTTTTCTCGATATTTCTGTCCCTCTGTTCTCAGTTTCTCTCTCACTAGTTTCGGACACCCTGCATGTCATTCTCCATCTCCCTTTCCATTTATTTCGCTCTCTGTCTGTTCTGTTCTAATCCTGGGATCTGTCTTCTGTGTCTCTGTCCCTGTGCGGGCTGTTCGGGGGGTGGGGGTGGGGTGGAGATGATACAGGGTGGGAATTAGTAGAGTGGGGAGCTTTTACAGGACAAGGAGGGCATTAAGAAAGGGGGAGAGTTTACAGTGGGGGCAGGGGGAGAGTTAGAGGACAATATTCACAGAGGGAATGAGGTATGATAAAAATGGGAGGGGGGAGTATTCTCCAGTTTTAAAATGAGAGAGGCAGTGGGGATTCTTCAGGTTTAATATGGGAGGGAGCAGTGCGGATTGTCCAGTCCGTTCATGAGGAGGGTTTATATGTGGGTCTATTCGCAGGGGGATGGGGGTAAATTACTTGGGCTGCTGTTCACTGGAGGGGTCTGTTCCTGGGGGTATATAGATGGTTACAGGAGGGGTTTGGATGGAGGTCTGTTTGGGGGGTAATTAGATGGGGGTCTGGTCACAGGAAGGGCATTTAGTTGGCAGTCTGGAAACAGGGGGTATTTCGAGGGGAGTCTCTTCCTGTGGGTATTTACATTGGATTCTGTTCACAGTAGGGGTATTTAGATGGGAGTCTTATCACAGGAAGGGTATTAGATGGGGGTGTGTTAACATGGGGATGGCAGATAGGGGTCTTTAGACCAGGGGTATTTACCTGGTGGGTGGGGTGTATTCTCGGGCGTGAATACATTACAGAGGGGATATAAATTGTGGGGGGTATATGAATTGATGGAGGGATAAATTGTTGGGGCGATAACTTGCGGACCGGATATGAATTGCGGGGGTGGAGGATATAAATTGCGGGGGGGGGGATAAATTGCGTGGGGGGATATAAATTGCAGGGCCGACATAAATTGCCAGGGGGTGTGGTTAGTGTTAGGAAATGTAGGAGAAAATGAAAGTTAAAAATAAAGATAAAGAAAGAGAAAAGACAGAAAGAAACAGAGAATAAGAAAAGAGAGAGAAAGTCAGACAAATAGAGAAAAGACAGAATGTCAAAAATAGAGAAAAGGCTGAAAGTCAGAAACAGAGAAAAGACAGAAGGAGACAAATTAAGAGAGAGAAAAGAAAGAGAGAAAAGACAGAAAGAGACAGAGAAACAGAAAAGAGATAGAAAGTCAGACAAATAGAATAAAGACAAAGTCAGAAATGGAGAGAAGACAGAAAGTCAGAACTAGAGAAAAGACAGAAAGTCAGAGAAATAGAGAAAAGGCAGAAAGTCAAAAATAGAGAAAGGACAGAAAGAGCCAGAGAAAGAGAGGAGGGAAAAAGTGGAGGGAAAGAACAGAGGCACAAATAAATTGCAGGCAGCAAAGCGACAGACAGAAAGCCAGTGAGAAAGGCACCCAGAAAATCACAGAGAGATTGAGAGAGAGAAGTCCATAGAGAAATCCATTGAGACAGAAAGGCACAGAATCACTGAGAGAGAAACACAAAGTGAGGGAGGGAGGGACAGAGATGGAGGAACACAGAGAGGGAGAGAAATGGAGGGAGACTGAGAAACAGAGATTGAGAAACCGAGAGAGGAATAGAGAGAGATAAAGAGAGAGAGAGAGAGTCAGAGATTGCGGAACACAGAGAGAGAGAGACAGAAACAGAGAGAGAATCACAGAGAGAAAGAGAACCACATTGAGGGAGAGAGAGGCTGAGGAACAGAGGGAGAGAGAGAAACAGCGAGGGAGAAACACAAAGTGAGGGAGAGAGAGATTGAGAAACAGAGAAAGTGAGAGAGAACCAGAGAGAGAGAAAATAGGGAGAGAAAAAGAGAGAGAAACAGAGAGAGAGAGAGAGAGAGAGATACAGAGAGAGAAGCACAGAGAGAGATAGAGAAAATCAAAGTGAGGGAGAGAGAAATTGAGATAGAGAGAGAATGAGATTACCAAACAGAGATTAGAATCAGAGAGAGAGAACCAGATAGAGAGAAAAATGCAGAGAGAGAGAGAGAGAGAGAGAGAGAAACACAGATGGAGAGATTGAGAGAGAGACATTGAGGAACAGAGAGATAGAGAAACAGAGACAAAGAGAAAAACAGAGAGCGAGAGAGAGAAATAAACAGAGAGAGAGAGAGAGAAAGATTGAGAGAGAGATTGAGAAAGAGATTAAGGGAGAGAGATTGAGGGAGAGAGACTGATTCAGAAAAAGGGAGAAAGGCAGAGAGAGAGCCAATAAAGATATGATACTCACTATACACGGTCTGCGCTCCATCGTTGGACTTCAGCACGTTCCCTCCATCAGCTCGTCCATGGGGAAAAGATCTTGGATAGGGGCATTGGGGTGGGAATTGAACAAAAGTTCAGGACTTGGACAGAAAGAGCGGGAGTCAGATTCTACTCTCTCTCTCACACATAACACACACACACTGTAATCAGCTTGCAATTCATGTGAGCACAGAGACACAGAGACTGCGACACAGGAACTCACTTTCACAAACCAGCGGCATGGAAAGAAAGAATGGAGGCTGATGTTGTCCGAATATATCCCGGAACCTGTCATTCAAAACAGCCAGTCCACCCAAAATACAGCTCATCCAACCAGCTCTCAGCTTCCTCCATCTGTACACTGCCTCCCAGGTAAGGGACAGTACAAGGTGAGTCCCTGTGTAAACAGTGAATGAGGGAGAGAGGGATATTCCAGCCACATCCCAAATGGACCATTTCAGACAGAAACCTGTCTGTTTGTCTCCCTCTCTCTCTCTCCCTCCCCCCAAAACCTCATTAACAGAGCAGAAAAGCTGCTGTCATTTAAAACTTGCCGGTTTGGATAATGACCATTTTAGACTGATTGCATGAAATGTCTTTCACTATTCACCTCCAGTTAACAGAAAGTTCAGAACATGTCTGAAAATGTCTCAGTGCAGTTACCTTGAAATTCTGGCAGTGACTCTTTGCTCAAGAGGGCGGTTTGACTGCAGTATAAACAGGCAGTTTTTATTCGGATTTTCAATTTCAATGTGTGATAAAGACTGAAACTGGATGCAGGTTAATGATGCAGACAAGATAACTTTCACCTCTGGTGACATTTCACACAACAGTTCTGATACATATTTACAGTTATATTTGTCACTGATTATTTGCATTTGATTTGCCGCTGGTGTATTTATGGATTAGCCTGCAATTAATCGAAAAAACCTTCCTCACATTTACCACTTTAATGTCACAAGATTTTACAAAGTTGGCAAATGGGCATTTATCACAAATTGTATTAAAGATCTTCCACTTTTCACCTCCAGTTCATATGAAGTTCAGCGATAACGACCTGCACATTCTGACAAAGAGTTTTTGCTGCTGTAATAAAGTGTTACTTGTTTCCATTTGCTTCCTGACTTTTTCTTTCTCTGCTCTGGGGGAGTCAGAGATGATTTTGTTCATCACTTGTCCACTCGCAGGAGGTTCTATCTCCTCTGCAGCTGCTGTCCTCGAGAAATTAATTGTATTCAAAATCTTTCCCTCAGTTTGTAGACATGAGGAGAGACTGCTCCCAATAGCAGAGGGGAAAAACAAACAGTCAGGGAGGGGTACTGGTCTTGAATTCACTTTCTGGCAGGTTTCTGAAAGTAGATTCAATATTAACTTTCAAAAGACAATCGGATCAACACTTCAATTACTCTGAGTTATAGTGCAGAAGTTACCAGCATCGAGAGAGATTTGAGAGCAAGAGAGATATGTCATAATATTAGTGATGAAGAATTCAACACAACGTATTCAGAGAGTTTTTATTTGATTGTTGAGTTTTATTTGATGCTGTTGTTTTGTATATGCATCATCTTTAATCACTCAAAATAATTTTCCAAATAGGAACCACTTTATTGTTGCGAGTGTTTACATAGTAGGAAAATAGCCATTTAACAACATTTGTATAAAAATGATTTCATTCAGCTTTTAATTTTACAGCGAGTAAACTTTTCAAACATTTGAAACATTCAGACTTTCAGTAACAGTGAAAACCCCATCAGCAATGGCTCACCATCTCCATCTGCTGGTGTCCATGTCTCATTGCAGTCACTGCCCCCTCTCACCATCGCCATCTGCTGGGGTCCCTGTCTAACTGCAGTCACTGCCCCCGTCACCATCTCCATCTGCTGGTGTCCCTGTCTCACTGCAGTTACTGGCCCCACTCACCATCCCCATCTGCTGGTGTCCATGTCTCACTGCAGTTACTGGCCCCTCTCACTATCTCCATTTGCTGGTGTCCATGTCTCACTGCAGTTACTGGCCCCTCTCACCATCTCCATCTGCTGGTGTCCCTGTCTCACTGCAGTTACAGTCCCCCTCACACCATCTCCATCTGCGGGTGCCCCTGTCTCACTGCAGTTACTGGCCCTCTCTCACCATCTCCATCTGCTGTTGTCCCCCTGTCTCACTGCAGTTACAGTCCCCTGTCATCAACACCATCTGCTGATGTCCCTGTGTCAGTGCAGTTACTGTTCCCCTCTCACCATCTCCATCTGCTCGTGTCCCTGTCATGTGGGTGTGATGGCTCCCACAGTAGCATATCATGCTCGATGCTTAAAATGGAGGATATTGTTTCTGGACGTGTCCATTTGCATAGACGACCACGTGTTCAGGATGTGTCCCCAGCTGCAGAAAGCTGATATCTTTGGTTTGAACTTGTGGGATGCCGCATCCGTGAGGCTGAGTACTATATAGATTGCATGTTTAGAGATGTGTTCACACTGTAGGTGAAGAGAGTGCAGGCAGAGAAGGGATGGGTGACCACCAGAGAGACTACGAGGACCAGGCAGGTAGTCCAAGTTTCCACTAAGCGATCTCGCTCACAAATAGATTTGCCTCTTTGCATACAGGTGAATATGATGGTTCTTCATGGTTGTGCAACCACAGCTAAGCCCATGAAACCACGGACAGCTCAGCTGCACAGGACAGGAGGAAGAGGAGTGGAAAAGTGAAATCGGCAGGGAATTCAACAATTAGGGGAACAGACAGGCATGTCTGCGACCATAGACGTGACTCCAGGATGTTATGTTGACTCCCTGGTGACATGGTCAAGGATATCACTGCACAACTGCAAAGTGGGTGAACAACCAGAGCTCATGGACGCCATCTCCAATAAAGATGGGGAGAAAGAGTAATGAAGATATGGAAACAGACTTTAGAGAAATAGGAAAGAGATTAAAAAGCAAGACTTCAAAAGGAGTAAGTTCATGATTACTCCCAGTGCCACAAGCTAGTGAGTACAGAAATAGGAGTGCAGAGCAAATGAAGGCGTGGCTGTAAAGATGGTGCAATTGGGCGGACTTTAGATTCTTGAGGCATCAGTACTCGCTCTGAGCAGGTGGATACTCGACAAGAAGGATGCATTATACCCTAGCAGGACCGAGACCAATATCCTCTCAGGACAATTTGCTACTGATGCTGGCGAGATTTGAAACTAGCTTGCCAGAGGATCGGAACCTGAGAGGGATGGAACATAGAACATAGAACAGTGCAGCACAGTACAGGGCCTTCGGCCCACGATGTTGTGCCGAAACTTTAACCTACTCTAAGATCGAACTACCTACATGCCCTTCATTCTACTATCATCCATGCACCTATCCAAGAGTCGCTTAAATGTCCCGAATGTATCTGCTTCTACTACCATCGCTGGCAGCGTATACCACGCACCCACCACTCTCGGTGCAAAGAACCTACCTCTGACATCTCCCCAAATCCTTCCTCCAATCACCTC
Source organism: Heterodontus francisci (assembly GCF_036365525.1). Lineage (NCBI taxonomy): Eukaryota > Metazoa > Chordata > Chondrichthyes > Heterodontiformes > Heterodontidae > Heterodontus > Heterodontus francisci. The sequence goes on along the minus strand of NW_027141501.1, from coordinate 173,940 downwards.
AAAATTATGCCCCCTGGTGATAGCCCTTTCGGCACTGGATAAAAGTCTCTGGCTATCCTCTCCATCTATGCCTCTCATCATCTTGCACCCCTCTATCAAGTCACCTCTTATCCTTCTTCGCTCCAATGAGAAAAGCCCTAGCTCCCTCAATCTTTCTTCGGAAGACATGCCCTCCAGTCCAGGCAGCATCCTGGTAAATCTCCTCTGCACACTCTCTAAAGTTTCCACATCCTTCCTATAATGAGGCGACCAGAACTGAACACGATATTCCAAGTGTGGTCGAACCAGGGCCCTATAGAGCTGCAGCATAACCTCGCAGCTCTTAAACTCAATCCCCCTGTTAACGAACGCCAACACACTATACGCCTTCTTAACAACCCTATCAACTTGGGTGGCAACTCTGAGCGATCCATGGACATGGAACCCAAGATCCCTCTGTTCCTCCACACTCCCAAGAATCCTGTCGTTAAGCCAGTATTCTGCATTCAAATCCGACCTTCCAAGATGAATCACTTCACACTTTTCCAGGTTGAACTCCATCTGCCACTTCTCAGCCTAGCTCTGCATCCTGTCAGTGCCCCGTTGCAACCTACAACAGCCTTTCACACTATCCACAACTCCAGCAATCTTCGTGTCATCTGCAAACTTGCTAACCCAGCCTTCCACTTCCTCATCCAAGTTATTGATAAAAATCACAAAGATCAGAGGTCCCAGAACAGATCCCTGCGGAACACCACTGGTCACCGAGCTCCAGGCTGAATACTTTCCATCTACTACCACCCTCTGTATTCTATGGGCCAGCCAATTTGTATCCAGACAGCCAACTTTCCCTGTATTCCATGTCTCCTTACTTTCTGAATCAGCCTACCATGGGGAACCTGAGCAAACACCTTGCTAAAATCCATATACACCACAACCACTGCTCTTCCTTCATCAATGTGCTTTGTCATATCTTCAAAGAATTCAATAAGGCTTGTGAGGCATGACCTGCCCCTCACAAAGCCTTGCTGACTGTCTCTAATCAAACTATGCTTTTCCAAATAATCATAAATCCTGTCTCTCAGAATTCTCTCCAATAATTTGATCACTACCGAAGTAAGACTGACTGGTCTATAATTCCCAGGGTTATCCCTATTCCCTTTCTTGAACAAGGGAATAACATTTGCCACCTGCAATCATCCGGTACTACTCCAGTGGACAGTGAGGACGCAAAGATCATCGCCAAAGGAGCAGCAATCTCTTCCCTCGCTTCCCGTAATATCCTTGGGTATATCCCGTCTGGCCGCGGGGACTTATCTGTCCACATATCATTCAAAATTGCCAGCACATCCTTCCTATTAACCTCAACCTGTTCGAGCATATCAGCCTGTTACGCGCTGTCCTCACAAACGACCAGGTTCCTCTCACTAGTGAATACTGAAGCAAAGTATTCATTAAGGGCCTCCATACCTCCTCCGACTCCTGCCACAAGTTCCCTCCACTATCCCTGATCGGCCCTACCCTCACTCTGGCCATCCTCTTGTTCCTCACAGAAGTGTAGAACGCCTTGCGATTTTCCTTAATCCTACCCGCCAAAACTTTATCATGTCCCCTTCTAGCTCTCCAAAGTCCATTCTTCAGTTCCTTCCTGGCTACCTTGTAACCCTCCAAAGCCCTGTCTGATCCTTGTTTCCTCAACCTTAAGTAAGCTTCCTTCTTCCTCTTAACTAGCTGTTCCACATCTCTTGCCATGCAAGGTACCTTCACTCTACCATCCCTTCCCTGCCTCATCGGGACAAATCTATCCAGCAGTCGCAGCAAGTGCTCCCGAAACAATCTCCACATTTCTGTCGTGCATTTCCCTGAGAACATCAGTTCCCAATTTATCCTCCACAGTTCCTGCCTAATCGCATTGTAATTCCCCCTCCCACAGTTAAATATTTTTCCATCCCGTCTGCTCCTGTCCCTTCCCATGAGTATAGTAAAGGTCAGGGAGTTGTGATCACTATCACCGAAATGCTCTCCCACCGAGAGATCTGCCACCTGGCCTGGTTCGTTGCCAAGCACCAAGTCCAACATAGCCTCCCCTCTAGTCGGCCGATCAACATATTGAGTCAGGAAACCTTCTTGGACACACCTGATAGAAACTGCTCCATCCAAACTATTTGCTCCAAGGAGGTTCCAATCAATATTAGGGAAGTTGAAGTCACCCATGACAACAACCCTGTTACGTCTGTACCTTTCCAAAAACTGCCTCCCAATCTGTTCCTCCGTGTCTCTGTTGCTATTGGGGTGTCTATAGAAAGCTCCCAACAAAGTGACTGCTCATCTGCTGTTGCTGACTTCCACCCAGAATGACTCAGTAGACAAACCCTCCTCGACGACCTTCCTTTCTGCAGCTGTGATACTATTCCTGATTAGGAATGCCACTCTCCCACCTCTTTTCCCTCCCTCCCTATTCCTTTTGAAACATCTAAACGCCAGAACTTCCAACATCCATTCCTGCCTCTGTGATACCCACGTCTCCGTAATGGCCACAACATCGTAGCTCCAAGTACTGATCCATGCTCGAAGTTCATCACCCTTATTCCTGAAACTTTTGCGTTAAAATAGACACACTTCAACCCATCATACTGGCTGCAACTTTATCGTATCAATTGTCTAACCTTCCTCAGAGACTCTCTGCACTCGGTTCAACAGCTAACCCATCCACTGATCCGTTGCTCCGGTTCCCATCCCCCTGTCAAACTAGTTTAAAACCTCCCGAAGAGCTCGAGCAAACCTCTCGCCCAGGATATTGGTCCCCCTCCAATTCAGATGCAACCCGTCCCTCTTGTATAGGTCCCACCTTCCCCAGAAGGTATCCCAATGATCCACATATCTGAAGCCTTCGCTCCTACACCAGCTCTGTAGCCACGTGTTCAACTGTACTCGCTGCCTGTTTCTAGCCTCACTAGCACGTGGCAGTGGTATCAATCCTGAGATTACTGCTCTGCTCGTTCTGCCTTTTAGCTTCCAACCTAACTCCCTATTTTCGCTTTTCAGGTCCTCATCAATTTTCCTCGCGATGTCATTGGTACCTGTGTGTACCACGACCTCTGGCTGTTCCCCCTCCCCCTTAAGACTCCTGTAGACTCGATCCGAGACATCCATGACCCTGGAACCCGGGAGGCAACATACCATCCGGGAGTCTCATTCGCGACCACGGAATCTCCTGTCTGTTCCTCGAACCATTGTACCTTCTATCACTATCGCTCTCCTAATCGTCCCACTTCCCTCTGAACTACTGAGCCAGGCTCAGTGCCAGAGATCGGGCCGCTGTGGCTTTCCCCGGTAGGGGAAAGTTACCCCCCAACCGTATACAAAACGGTATATTTATTATTGAGGGGAACAGCCACAAGGGATCCCAGCACTGTGCGCCTATTCCCTTTCCCTCCCCTGAGGGTCACCCAGCTACCTTTATACTGTATCTTAGGTGTCACTACTTCCCTATAACTGCTCTCTATCACTCCCTCAGCATCTTGAATGATCCGAAGTTCATCCAGCACCATCTCCAGTTCCCTAACGCGGTCTGCGAGGAGCTGGAGTTGGGTGCACTTCTCACAGGTGAAGTCAGCAGGGACACAAGTGGTGACGCTCACCTCCCACATCCTGCAAGAGGAGCATGCAACTGCCCTTGCTGCCATCCCCTCCGCACCAAATTGACAACAGAGATTAAAGAAAAATGAAAAACTTACCTTACCAAACCCTCCACACAAGAGTCCTTTTCTTTTGGTTAGAGGAGGAGGATGGGTGGGAGAGACTACACGTGTAGTGTTTCGATTTTAGCCACTGCCCGAATATATACGTTTACTTACCCAGCAGTCCCCGTGTCCGCCGAAACAAAAGGTAGTTACTTGAAACTGAAACTTACCTTCCCAGCTGCCCCCTCACTCGCACTATCGCTGATCCAAAAGATGCTGCCGAAACAATAGGTACGTACTTGAATCTGAAACTTACCTTCACAGATTTCAGATAGGAGAAAAACAAAGCTGGTAATGGTAGTAACAAAGGAAGTAAGCGAAAGTGGAAGTCAGCAGAAACGAAGGCCAGCATCAAATCAGGTCAAAATACAAGTTATAAAAGGCCAAAATTAAGGCACTGTATCGACTGCCTGCAGCATTCGCATTAATTTAGATTCGATGAATTGACAGAACATTAGTTACCAAGGATGCTCTTTTACCGAAACGTGGCCTCAGCTGACCAAAGTTGGGAACTGAAATTTCAAGGCTATTCACTATTTCAGAAGGATAGGAAAAAGGAAAAGGATGTTGGGTAGTATTGGTAATGAAGAATGAGTGGCTGCATCAGTTCAATTGCAATGCATAGTCACAAATAACTCGTTTTAATCACTTAATAGAACGTCCACAGTTAAAGAAGCAGCCATATCCCACAATGAAGAAGAGCATCCTTGAGAGAGATATTACACACTTGGTATTTAATTACTGGATGATCAAAGTTAAAGGGGACATCCAAAGTCCACAGTGAGGTAAAGCAGCCCTGAAGGATACATGCACACATCTGGAGTTAAATTGCTGAATGGTCACAGTCGAGTGAAGGACATCACTGAAACAGCATGAAACTAGAGATATGATTTAGATTTAGAGATACAGCACTGAAACAGGCCCTTCGGCCCACAGGTCTGTGCCGACCATTAACCACCCATTTATACTAACTCTACGTTCCTATCATTTCCTCATCTGTCCCTATATTTTGCTACCACCTACCTATACTAGTGACAATTTATAATGTCCAATTTACCTATCAACCTGCAAGTCTTTTGGCTGTGGGAGGAAACCGGAGCACCCGGAGGAAACCAATGCAGACACCGGGAGAATTTGCAAACTCCACACAGGCAGTACCCAGAATTGAAACCGGGTCGCTGGAGCTGTGAGGCTGTGGTGCTAACCACTGTGCCACAGTGCCGGAAGATATGATGGATGATGTTTGAAAGTAAAACCTCATTGCTGGGAGAATAAGGCTTCTAATTTCCATGAGTTAATTGATGTGATTAGAATAGTCCAGTCTTGGCAGTTTTCCAGTTCAACTTCAGAAACATATGTATTTAATTATAATAGGGACAAAACACGATGTCGTAATCTGTTTGTTCAAATTTTTTTAAAAGTTGCAATTTCAATTTCCCCGTGGAGATACCACAGGGTATAAATTATAGGCTCTGGGAATGTATCACCTCAGAGTTTAATATAGAGAGATTGCCTGCAGTACAAAGGGAAAGATCACTTGATACAGAAAATGCTTGAAACACTGAGCAGTATCTGGAAAATATATTGCCTGATCCTTGCCATCATTGGTGTTCCTGGTAAGTGATTATTATCATTGAAGTTGTGTAAAACTGTGTGTGAGCTGTACTCTATTTCTTCTCTGACAAAGAATGTTACTTGGTGATCTAGTGGGCAGCGATATACAGACAACCGATCACTAATATCGTTTTCTTACGTCAAACATCCTGCATTATCGCTGCGGTTTTATTGTATTCCCTGAACTGATAATAAAGCTCTGATTGTAACTGATAGGCTCCCTGAATTGTCAAGTTATTGCATTCAGTGGAAAATTGCACGATGTTAACTTAGATACCACTGAAGCCATATCTTTAAAATAAGGTTTTATTAGGACTATCTGTCACTGTAGAATTGTACTGAGTGTGGATCACTAACTGGAGCAGAACATCTGACTCCAGTGCTCATGTACTATTGGGAGTATCTGTCATTGTGGAATTGTGCGCAGTGCTGGTCATGAACTGGAGTAGAACACCTGATCCCAGTGAGCATGTTTTACTGCAATGACTGCAATTGTCCAATCCATTTCTATATTGAACTCTTTGTTTCAGATGATAGTTCTCTCTATTGAGATACCTTTGGGTCTTAAGAATTGATTGCCAAGCGGAAGATGTTAACTGAGGTCTTCTAATCCATGTATAATTTTAAATGTATTGATATTTCTCTGTTTCCTTTTGAAATGTTCCGACTGAAACAGATGCTACCTATTTACCGACAACTAAACCACAGGACAGCACTGATACTGTATTCTAATGCTGTAATAATGACTTATTCTTAAGCTGAGTACAGTTACTATAAACACGATTTATTTTATTGCTGATTAATCCCTTCACCCAACATAGTCCTGCGAAGCTGTGGGTTACGTGTGCTGAAACCAATTACCTATTAATGGCACAGGATAAATATTGGGCTGTGTTTGTTGAATCGTCCACTGCTGTAACAGATTCATCTTTGACGGATCAGTTCATGTCTCACGTTCAGAATCTCACCAGATGTAACCTGTACCAATCTCTGCCCTTGGCTCAGTGAGTTGTGTCCCTATGAGGAGATACCTATAGCTAATGAACATATGTATCCGGTTTTCATAATACAGAGATCAGACCAAATGATGTAAATAATAACTTAGTAAAATATGAATGGTGAAATAAACTTCTCACAGCTCTGGTGTCATCCTGTGAAAAATATTTGAACCATCTCGAGTGCATCAGTATCCTTTTTGTAACATGGAGACTAGAACTACACACACTACGCCAAGTTTAGTAAAACCATGGTTCTATTTCAGTATAAGATCAGCTCTTTGTTTTTGTTTTTCTATTCCAATACTCTGAAATTGAATTGCTGTGATTGTTTTGTATTTTCCGGGCCTGTTAACACGTGTTGCTACTTTAAATGATTTGAGAATCTATCCCCTGAACCCCTTTTCCCCTTTGACCCCATTCAGACTCTTGTCGTCCAAGCATTATTTGAGATGCTTGTTTTTCAGAACAAAATTAAGCAGCTCACACTTAGCACTTCTCAAAATAATTTGACATTTAAATGTCCTTTGTGCAACTTTATCAACTCTTATTAATAATGTTTTCAGGTATTTAGTTGCATTCTTACTCGGTATTAACTGTACTCTGAATTTGGACTTGGCTGAAAATTGTGAAATTGTACTTCTGCTTTCCACTTCCAGATGGTTTATTTAAATGGTGAAGGACAGTATTCGCAGCGCTGACCTTTGTGGAAAACCACTTCCCAACGTCTGCCAATCTGACAAAATACCTTTAACCCTTATTCCCTGTTTTCTGTTTTTGTAGTCAGATTGTTGTCCATTCTGCTATTTGATCCCTAAATTCACTTGCTCTGAGATTAGTCTGATACATGGTCCCTTACTGAATACCTTTGGAAAATTAATGGCCATTACTTCAACTGTATTACATGTATCTAAGCTTTCTGACATTATTCAAAAATCCAACAAGGTTGGTCAAGTTTGAGCTTCATTTTGGAATATGTGCTGAATATTCTGAATTATATTCTGTGTTTTCAGGTGTTTATCCGTTGCATCTCAGAAAAGGGATTCAAGTAACTTCGCTGCCGCTGACTCGAACTGATATATAGTTATTTGGACATGTTCTGCTATACGTGTAAAATACAACAACCACATGAACTGTCCGTCAGTCGTCTGAGACTGTTTCCTTACCTGATGATTATTAATGAACCGATAATAATGCCTCTTGTGCTTCTTTCCTATCTTTTTAGTATGTGCAGACACAATGAATCCGAGCCATAGACTTTTCCCACGCTTAGTTACTTTTTCAAATATTTACCACTTCCGACCTTAAATGTTGTGAGATGTATTTTATTGGAATTTATTCACTATTATTGGACAGTTATTTCTTCCCCTCAGAGACCTCTCTTCCCCTTCAACAGGCTCAGACTCCTCATTCCCTGGTTTATGTTGCCCTGACTGTCCCAAAAGACATGCGGCTTCCTATCTTCTGAGTTAGCAGATGTGTTCCAGAAATCCATTTACATGTTTGTCTATGTTAGTTTGTCCTGGCTGCTCCAAAGCCGAGTAAATGCGAGCTGTCCATAAACTCAGTGGATGGGATCATTCCTGACAGACGTGATGGGCTGGGTCCTGTGCAGGAGGCAAGATTCCCAGAGTCGGCCTGAAATGTCACCCCTCACCCCTCCCCCTCCCCCGCTGCCGCCCCCAGGACCGACCCTCCTGTCTTTTCGTGTAAAGTTTAACGAGACAGGATCCCCATCCCATTAAAGGTTTTATAGGGCCGTGGGTTGCACAATCAAAGGCCGGCTGCACAGCGGTAACGGCAGCAGCACCGGAAGCGGTGGCCACTACCGGTACTAGGAACAGAACAGCAGCAGTAGGCCATTAAGCCCTTCGAGCCTTCTCCACCATTCAGTACGATCATGGCTGATCATCCACTTCAATGCCTTTTTTGCACATGATCCCGATATCTCCTTATGTCGTATTTTGAAATCTCACAATTTCTGATTTGAACATACTCAATGACTAAGCTTCCACAGCCCTCGAAGGCAGGAAATTCCAAAGATTCACAACCCTCTGAGTAAAGGAATTTCTCCTCATCTCTCTCCTAAATGATTTCCTTCTTATTTTGAAATTGTGTCTCCTGGTTCTAAACTCCCCACCCATTACTTGCAATTACTCTGTCTGTCCCTTTATGTATTTTTTAGGTTTGAATGAGATCACCTCTCATTCTTCGAAACTCGGGAGAATACTCGCCCAGTTTCTGCAATTACTCTTCATAGGACTGTCCCGCCATCCTGGGAGCAAGTCTGGTGAACCTTCGTTGTACTCCCTCTTTGGCAATAAGATCCTTCCGAGGGTAAGGGGACCGAACTGCACACAATATTCTTGGTGCGGTCCAGCCAATTGAAGCAAGACATTCCTGCACTCAAATCCTCTTGTGACAAAGGCTAACATACCATTAGCCTTCTTAATTGCGTGCTGCACCTGCATGTTAGCTTTCAGTGACTTATTGACAAAGATATGGAGGTCCCTTTGTACGTCTACACTTTCTATTCTCTTGCCATTTCAGATATACTCTGCATATCTGCTGCGCCTGCCAAAGTGGATAACCTCACAATTTTCCACATTATATTCTATCTGCCCCTTTCTTGCCCACTCAGTAGGTCTGATCAAATCCCCTTGAAGCCAATTTGCATATTCCTCACAACACACATTCACACCTGGTTTTGTGTCATCCGACAACTTGAAAATATTACATATGGCCACCACATTCAAAACATTAATATTTATTGTGAACAGCTGGGGCCTTTGTACTGATCCCTGTGGTACCTCACTATTTGCAGCCTGCCAATGGGAACCTGCCAATGCCATGATGCGTTTACTCCTGCTCTCTGTCTTCAGCCTGTTAACCATCCATAATCCATGCCAGTATATTGCCTCCTATCCCACGTGCTTTAATTTTGCTATCAATCTGCTGTGGGTGACGTTTTCAAAAACCTTCGGAAAATCAAGGTATAGCAGGTCCACCAACTCCCCTTTCTCAATTCTATTGGTAAAAATGCTCCAAAAGCTCCAAAAGGTTCGTCAAACATGAATTCCCATTCATGAAGCCATGTTGACTATGCCCAATCAGATCATCATTATTCAAGTGTCCATTTATCACATCCTGTACAATAGATTTTTATATTTTCCCTACTGCTGATGTAAGGCTAACAGGTCTGTAGTTCCCGGTTTTCTCTCTCCCTCCCTTCGAAAATAGTGGTGTGACATTTGCTACCTTCAAACCTGCAGGAACCTTCAGCCCCATTCATTTCTCCAATACAGTCTTCATCCTCACACTAATTTCCGTCATCTCCTCTTTCTCCCGAGTCCCTTGGATTTCTAAGTTTGGGAGAATTCTTGGATCTTCCTTCGTGAAGAAATGCACAAAGAAATAATTTAGCTTCTCTGCAATTTCTTTGTTCTAGTTATAAATTTTGCTGACACTGCCAGTAATGGACCCACATTTAACTGAGCCAAACGTTTCCTTTTTATGGACATATAGAAGCTTTTGCAGTGCATTATTTTGTATGTTTTTTGATTATTACATTCATCTTCTGTTCCCTGTTTCTTTATCAGTTTTTGGTCTTGCTTTAATGTATTCTCAAATGTTCCCATTCAACTGGTTACTACTATTTCTGCTAACTTTATTGGCATTTTATTTTTAGCTTGTACAACCCTTAACTTCTTTTGTGAGCCACGGTTGACTGCCTTTACTGTTGGGTTTTTTGTACCTTGAGGGAATGTACAGTTGCTGTAAACTATGCAATATATCTTTGAAGACTATCCATTGCATCTGTACTGTCAGACCTTTTAATGTATTTTCCCAATCCACCGCAGCCAATTTGCCCCTCATACCTTCATAATTTCCTTTGTCCAAAATTAACACCCTGGCTTCAGGTTGAACTACCTCACTTTCAAACATAACGTAAAATTCTATCATATATGGTCACTCATCCCGGAAGCATCTTTCCCAACAAGATGATTAATTAGCCCTTTCTCGCTACCTAATACTGATCTATAATAACCTGGTCTCTAGTCTGTTCCTCAACATATTGCTCTAGAAAACCATTCCTAACACTCCAACGTCTCGTCCTCCACAGCATTAGTGTTCATTAGATTTACCCTGTATATCTGCAGATTGAAAACACCCATAATCACTCTATTACACATGCTACATGTTTCTAATCTCCTGATTAATACATTGCCCCAATCTGTCACTACTGCTTGTTGGCCTATCAGCAACTCCTGCCAATGTTTGCTGCCACTTGCTGTTTCGTAGCTCCACCCAAACAACACATTTTTTTCTTACAATCTGAGATCATCCCGTACTTTTGCTTTAATCCCATCCCTTATTATAAGCGCTAAACCACCTTCTTTTCCTGCCTTCCTTTCCTTTCTAAATGTTGAATCTCTTTGAATCTTCAGTTCCCAGTCTTTGTCACCCTACTGTCAAGTTTCCGTCATGACAATGAGATCATACCCATTTACCTCTATCTGTGCCTTGAAATAACCTACCTTGTTTCGAATGCTCCATGCATTCAGGTACAGTGCTCTTAACCTTGTCTTCTTAATATTATTCTGCATTCAAAACCGAGTTGAGGCTTGCCTTTATTTCGCCTACCTGCTGTCTACTTTTATACCTCCTGTTTTAAGCTCTACATCCTTCCAATTTGAGCCATACCTCGGTTCCCATCCCACTGACAAGATTGTTCAAACCCTCCCCAGCAGCACTGTCCAATCTCCCTATGAGGATATTAGTTCCAGTCCTGTGAAGCTGTAGCCCCATTAATATGCCACTCGAGGGCCTCAGTTGGCCTCTGGGTGTGAAGGTATCATTTGGCCTATCCAGCTCCCAGGAGAATCAGAACCTGCAATCCTGGTGTCAGGTTCTGTGGGAAATGATTCTGCCTTGATTCTAGAAGCTTGCAGTACAAAACACGACTTCGGGAGGAGAACAGGTTCCAGCAAAATGAGTCTGATTCCCACCTAATTTCCTGATTGGTTTTGTGTCATTCTCTCACCATTGCCACTGGAATTCCACTCTTTGGCAGTGACTCTGGCATGGGAATTAAAGCCAACCCCGTTTTGTGATCCTGACCCCTGCGCAGGAACCTGTTGTAAATTATAGGTATATAGAACATAGAACATTACAGCGCAGTACAGGCCCTTCAGCCCTCGATGTTGCGCCGACCTGTGATACCATCTGACCTACACTATTCCATTTTCATCCATATGTCTATCCAATGACCACTTAAATGCCCTTAAAGTTGGCGAGTCTACCACTGTTGCAGACAGGGCGTTCCACGCCCCTACCACTCTCTGAGTAAATAAACTACCTCTGACATCTGTCCGATATCTATCACCCCTCAACTTAAAGCTATGTCCCCTCGTGTTTGCCATAACCATCCGAGGAAAAAGACCTCACTATCCACCCTATCTAACCCTCTGATTATCTTATATGTCTCTATTAAGTCACCTCTCCTCCTCCTTCTCTCTAACGAAAACAACCTCAAGTCCCTCAGCCTTTCCTCGTAAGACCTTCCCTCCAAACCAGGCAACATCCTCGTAAATCTCCTCTGCACCAATTACAAAGCTTCCACAGCCTTCCTATAATGCGGTGACCAGAACTACACGCAATACTCCAGGTGCGGCCGCACCAGAGTTCTGGACAGCTGCAGCATGACCTCGTGGCTCCTAAACTGGATCCCCCTACCAATAAAGGCGAACACACCATACGCCTTCTTAACAGCTCTATTAACCTGGGTGGCAACTTTCAGGGATTTATGTACCTGGACACTAAGATCTCTCTGCTCATCTACACTACCAAGAATCTTCCCATTAGCCCAGTATTCTGCAATCCTGTAACTCCTTCCGAAGTGAATCACCTCACACTTTTCCGCATTAAACTCCATTTGCCACCTCTCAGCCCAGCTCTGCAGCCTATCTATGTCCCTCTGCAACCAACAACATCCTTCGGCACTATCCACAACTCCACCGACCTTTGTGTCATCCGCAAATTTACGAACCCACCCTTCCACACCCTCATCCAGGTCATTTATAAAAATGACAAACAGCAGTGGCCCCAAAACAGATCCTTGCGGTACACCACTAGAAACTATACTCCAGGATGAACATTTACCATCAACCACCACCCTCTGTCTTCTTTCAGCTAGCCAATTTCTGATCCAAAGCACTAATTCACCTTCAATCCCATACTTCTGTATTTTCTGCAATAGCCTACCGTGGGGAACTTTATCAAATGCCTTACTGAAATCCATATAGACCACATCCACGGCTTTACCCTCATCCACCTGTTTGGTCACCTTGTCAAAAAACTCAATAAGGTTTGTGAGGCATGACCTACCCTTCACAAAACCGTGCTGACTACCGCTAATGAACTTATTCTTTTCAAGATGATTATAAATCCTATCTCTTATAACCTTTTCCAACATTTTACCCACAACCGAAGTAAGGCTCACAGGTCTATAATTACCAGGGCTGTCTCTACTCCCCTTCTTGGACAAGGGGACAACATTTGCTATCCTCCAGTCTTCCGGCACTATTCCTGTCGACAATGACGACATAAAAATAAAGGACAAAGGCTCTGCAAACTCCTCCCTGGCTTTCCAGAGAATCCTAGGATAAATTCCATCTGGCCCAGGGGACTTATCTATTTTCACACTTTCCAAAATTGCTAACACCTCCTCCTTGTGAACCTCAATCCCAACTAGCCTTGTAGTCTGTATCTCAGTATTCTCCTCGGCAACATTTTCTTTCTCCACTGTAAATACTGACGAAAAATATTCATTTAACACTTCCCCTATCTCCTCCGATTCCACACACAACTTCCCACTACTATCCTTGACTGGCCCTAACCTATCACTCGTCATTCTTTTATTCCTGATATACCGATAGAAAGCCTTAGGGTTTTCTTTGATCCTATCCGCCAATGACTTCTCGTGTCCTCTCCTTGCTCTTCTTATCTCTCCCTTTAGATCCTTCCTGGCTAGCGTGTAACTCTCAAGCGCCCTAACTGAGCCTTCACGTCTCAACCTAACATAAGCCTTCTTCTTCCTCTTGACAAGCTCTTCAACTTCTTTAGTAAGCCACGGCTCCCTCGCTCGACAACTTCCTCCCTGCCTGACAGGTACATACTTATCAAGGACACGCAGTAGCTGCTCCTTGAATAAGCTCCACATTTCGATTGTGCCCATCCCCTGCAGTTTCCTTCCACATCTTCTGCATCCTAAATCTTGCCGAATCGCATCATAATTTCCTTTCCCCCAGCTCTAATTCTTGCCCTGCGGTATATACCTGTCCTTGTCCATCGCGACGGTAAACCTAACCAAATTGTGATCACGATCACGAAAGTGCCCACCTACATCTAAATCCAGCACCTGGCCGGGTTCAGTATCCAGTATCAAATCTAATGGGGCATCGCCCCTGGTTGGCCTGTCTACATACTATGTCAGAAAACCCTCCTGCACACACTGGACAAAAACAGACCCATCTGAAGTACTCGAACTATAGTATTGCCAGTCAATATTTGGAAAGTTAAAGTCCCCCATAACAACTACCCTGTTACTCTCGCTCCTGTCGAGAATCATCTCTGCTATCCTTTCCTCCACATCTCTGGAACTACAGAAAACTCCCAACAGGGTGTCCTCTCCTCTCCTGCTTCTAACCTCGGCCCAGACTACCTCAGTGGACGAGTCCTCAAACGTCCTTTCTGCCGCCGTAATACTCTCTTTGATTAACAATGCCACACCACCCCCCCTCTTTTACCATCTTCTCTGTTCTTAGTGAAACATCTAAATCCCAGAACCCGCAACATCCATTCCTGTCCCTGCTCCCTGTATATGGACCTCGGGTGTAAACAATGGGATATTACACACTCAAACAATATCTCTGGAAGACTGTATGGGAGAAGCAGTGCTTCATTTGCTTAGAATACGGGGACCATTCTTTGTTCCCTTCCTTCACATTTTTTCCCGATTGTTTGCTGACTGTGCTGCTGCTTTTTACTTATTTTGCCTTGAACTGGATAATTTCATCAACTTTTTCTCTCAATATAATCCGTCCTTGGGCTTCTCATGGCCATCTCTGACACTTCCCTTGCCTTCTTTGACCATACTGCCTCTATTTCATGGGTTGGCTATACACGATTATCTACTTTAATCCCGCCAACTCCCACAACTACCTTGATTATCTTTCATCCACTCCACTTCCTAGAAAGATTCCGTGCCATTCTCCCAGTTTCTCCATCTCTATTCCATCTGTTCCGATGATGCGCCCCTTCACACCAGTGCTTCAGAAATGTCGTCATTATCCGTCATCCAAAGATTACGCCACTGTGGTTAACAAGACCTTCCATCATGTCTATCGTATTTTTCGTGTTACTGCCTTCACCCATTCCCCTCCCAGCAAAAACCATCATAATGTTCCCCCTGTCCACACTTTCCACCCCACTCGCCTCCACAATGAACACACCATCCTCCAACATTTCCACCATATCCGGTTAAGTGCAGCACTAAACATATATTTGGCTCCTTTTCTGCCACCCTGTTCCCTGCACCCTGTTCCACTCCTCTATTACCCACAATGTCAGGTAATTTTCCCTGTCACATTTCCATGCAAGGGCAGGAGAGGTATCCAGGGCCCCAAACAATCCTTCCCAGAGAAACAATTTGCTGTACTATTTTCCATTTAGTAATAGTATTCAGTACGCATGGTGAAATCTGCTTGGGACAGGAGCAAATGCAGAGTGGGTGATTGCATTGCATGACTCGTCCATTCAGTATGCAAAATGTAACCCTGAGCTTCCAGTCACTTATCATTTTAATTTTACATCCTACTCCACTCTGACCTCTCTACCGCTGACCCCCTATCCTCTTTCATTGCAGCTCAATTTCGAATAGGTGTTTTATTGCATCTCGGGTTCAACACTTAGATTAAAATATTCAGATAATAAACATTGCTTCCACTTTCACGGACAGCCTGTGCTGTTACTGGGGAATGGTTACACCAGAGTCAGTCAGAGTGGATGTGGTGCAGGGTTTCCAAATTCATACACAGCTGGTGGGTTTACTCACCATTCTGAGTCACTTTTCCAGGCTCGTCTTTGCCAGATTTTCCAGGTTCCACCCTCCTTCTGTAATCTGCTGTAGCCATTTAAACAACCCACTTTTTAATCCTCTCCTGTTTCTTTGTCCCATTCGCCATATTCTTTTGTCTTTGTATCATTCCTGCCCTGCAACTGATCACAGATCTTCCCCATTGTTTGTTCCCCCCATACCAGACTTTTCACAGACTCTATCATTGCTTTAAAACTGTTAATCTTTAATATCGCCCAGTACTGGAGAAAACCTATCAGATTGAATCGTTAACACCCTTGCTGTATCCACAGATGTTGTCTGCCCAGCTGAGTGTTTTCTTTAATTCTGCCACGGGATGTGTGTGCTGCTGGTAAGGCCAGCATTGGCTGGCTATCCCTTATTTCCCTCGACAACTGAGTTATTTGCCAGACCAGTTCAGAGGGCAGCTACGAGTCAACCACATTGTGCTTGGACTGGAGTTAAAGGTAGTCCAGGCCAGGTAAGGATATCAGATTTACTTTCCTACAGGACATTAGTGAAGCAGATAAGTTTTGACAATATAAATGCGAGTACCACCATGTGGTAACTTTCAATTCCTGCCTTTTGTTGACTTGCTGACTTTATTAATTATATTGAATCTAAATTCCACCAACTGCCAAGGTGGGATTTGAATCCGTGACCCCGGGGCATTAGCTTGGTCCTCTTGATTACTAGCTTAGTGGCACGACAACACATTTTCCTCTTCAACATTGTCCTATTTTCAATCAGATTTACAGCAGTGTCAATATTTTGTTTTTACTTTGGTATAGATATTAAATAATGAATGACATACGTGGGGATAGGTGTTCCAGAGTTTTAACTGCACGCACTAACTATTTAATCCTTGACAGGTACCCCGCCTGATGTCACACTAACAGGCTTTGCTTCCAATTGGGTAGGAAGAAGTGTCGACCAGATCTTAGGATCAGTGCTGTCCAAATACTGACCCCGGGGTATGGGAAGAGCTGCCTGACATTGGGGTCTCCAAAGGCTAACACTAGAGCGAGAGAGTGTCTTGAAATGTCTGATCACTGGGTTCCCAATCCTGAAAGCAGGGGATGGGACTCGTATCCTGAAGTGTGATCTCAGGCCAGGGCAGGATTAATTAATTAAGATATAATTAATAAAGTCCTGGAGAGTATGTTATCCAAGAGACGACGACTGGTCTGATCAAGGGAGGTGGGTCCAATCCTGGAGGGAATTCTGATCCCGCAAGTGCGGGTCTAATTCCGGGAGTGCGGTTTAATCTCGCCGTTCGGGGTCCAGTTCTGGTGGGGGATGGTTAGAATGGCCAAACCTGGCTTTATTTTTACATGACATGCAAATGTTCCCTTTGATAACAGGGAAAGCGGGCCGGCCAGAGTTAAACCTGTCAAACACATAAAATCAGAAATTTCCAGCATCAGTAAAGTATTCCAGTTGCTAACCTGCCTCCTTGGAACTTGGGTCTGCCCGTCCCCTGTCACAGCTTCATTAAAACCAGAAATGGACGGGTCAGAGGTGGGTTGTGAGATTTTTAAAATTTTAACCTCTGACGCGTCAGCAACTCACCTATTTGAAGTGATAAAAACCTGCCCTTACTGTCGGTAAAATGTTGATCCTTAATTTCCAGTCATTATTCCCTTTTCTCTCTTCCAGTTAATTTACTCGCGATTGTTATCCTGGCTCAGGGAAAATGCGGCCTCTCCACCTGCACAACTCGTTACCTGGTGGCTATGGCAACGGCAGAACTACTGGTCATTATCACTGAGGTCATACTGTTAAGGATCAGTACATCGTATTTCCCAGGTTCCTTCCTGTGTAGTGTTAACATTGTCCTGGTTTGTGCAGCCGCAGACTGTTCTGTCTGGTTCACTGTCACTTTCACCTTTGATCGATTTGTGGCTATTTGTTGCCAGAAGCTGAAAACAAAATATTGCACTGAAGAAAACTGCGGCTGTGGTTCAAGCAACAACCTGCATTCTGCTCTGTTCACAAAACATCCCCGACTACTTTATGCTTGGACCTATATGGATAATGGACAACGTACCATGGTTTTGTGTTATAAAAGCAAGCTATTATACTGATAATGGATGGGTGGGATTCGACTGGTTTAATAAGATTTTAACCCCATTGCTCCCATTCGCTTCAATTCTGTTGCTCAACGCTCTGACAGTCAGACACATTTTAGTGGCCAGTCGAGTCCGTAAGGGACTGAGGGGTCAAAACAAGAGTGAGAATCGCAGTGACCCAGAGATGGAGAACAGAAGGAAGTCTGTGATTTTACTCTTCTCCATATCAGGCAGCTTCATACTTCTATGGTTGGTGCATGTTACACATTTCTTATATTATAACATCACAGTATCTGATCCCAGGGATTACAACAGTTCTGAATCTATATTTCGAAAAGTCGGATGGATGTTGCGGATTTTGAGTTGCTGCACAAATACATTTATTTATGGAGTGACTCAGTCCAAGTTCAAGAGCACGGTGAAATATCCAGTGACATCAATTATTCAACTAATAAATAAACAATACAACTGAGAGCAGTCCAAGGCGGGTCCAAGTATTTCCAGTACATGAATGTAATATTTATCCACAATGGGAAAGATGTGACTGACAGCGGGTTGACCCACAATGCATTGGTGGGTTGGGGTCATGAAGAGACACACGCCAAAGAGCAGTGCAGCAGCAGAGAAGAGATGACAGACAGCTCGATGACTGAAAAACCACTGGTGTTGGGGTTGTCACACACACCAAAGGGCAGCTGGGCACTGTGCCAGAAGTGAACATTTGGATACTGGAAATACACTGACTGGGTTTGGCAAGGTGGATGGTTGCACATGACAAATAACAATATGCTGGCGGGCAAGAATTCACCTTCGGAGCACTGGACAGAAAAGGAGGAAGATAGAGAGTCAGAATTCCCTCTGTAGAATATGAAGAGAAATAGCAATCACAGTCTCCCCTCAACTGCCACTAGTTCCATTCACAGTTCATCAGTGCTGCACAGAAAACAAAACTTGGTCGGAGACCAGCAAAATGTTGCTGATAGTGGGAAGCTTTTTGTATCAGTCATTATTATTAATATTATTCGTTCTTATTTTGTAGACACTTTATTGATTCCGACTCCCTTACATTCCCCCCAACCTGGTCACTGCTCTCTCTCTCTCTCTCTCTCTCTCTCTCTCTCTCTCTCTCTCTCTCTCTCTCTCTCTCTCTGTCTGTCTGTCTGTCTCTCTCTCTCTCTCTCCCTCTCTGTCTCTATCTCTCTCTTATCGGAGTGCAGAATCTCGGAGATTGGTAGTGGCTGGAAGAGATTGCATAGATAGACACGGTGAAGGTCTCGAGTAGGAAACAGAGATAGCGACGGTTGTAGTGTTTGTAAACATTAAAGGGATAGGGAGGGTTGTAGGGGCTTGTGGAAGTTAGAGAGATTGGGTGGGCTGGAGGGTTAAAACATAGAACATAGAAAATACAGCACAGAACAGGCCCTTCGGCCCACGATGTTGTGCCGATCCTTTGTCCTCTGTCAAGGACAATTTAATCTATACCCCATCATTCTCCTTTATCCATATACCTATCTAAAAGCCGTTTGAAAGTCCCTAAAGTTTCTGACTCAACAACTTCCCCAGGCAAGGCATTCCATGCCCCGACCACTCTCTGGGTAAAGAACCTTCCCCTGACATCCCCCTTATATCTCCCACCCTTCACCTTAAATTTATGACCCCTTGTAACGCTTTGCTCCACCCGGGGAAAAAGTTTCTGACTGTCTACCCTATCTATTCCCCTGATCATCTTATAAACCTCTATCATGTCACCCCTCATCCTTCTCCGTTCTAATGAGAAGAGGCCTAGAATGTTCAGCCTTTCCTCGTAAGACTTATTCTCCATTCCAGGCAACATCCTGGTAAATCTCCTCTGCACCCTCTCCAAGGCTTCCACATCCTTCCTAAAATGAGGCGACCAGAACTGCACACAGTACTCCAAATGAGGCCTTACCAAGGTCCTGTACAGCTGCATCATCACCTCACGGCTCTTAAATTCAATCCCTCTGCTAATGAACGCTAACACCCCATATGCCTTCTTCACAGCCCTATCCACTTGAGTTGCAACTTTCAACGATCTATGCACATAGACCCCAAGGTCTCTCTGCTCCTCCACATGCCCAAGAACCCTACCGTTAACCCAGTATTTTGCATTCGTGTTTGTCCTTCCAAAATGGACGACCTCACACTTTTCAGGGTTAAACTCCATCTGCCACTTTTCAGCCCAGCACTGCAACCTATCCAAGTCCCTTTGCAGACGACAATAGCCCTCCTCGGTATCCACAACTCCACCAACCTTTGTATCATCTGCAAATTTACTGACCCACCCTTCGACTTCCTCATCCAAGTCGTTAATAAAAATCACAAACAGGAGAGGACCCAGAACTGATCCCTGTGGCACGCCACTGGTAACTGGGCTCCAGGCTGAGTATTTACCATCTAAGACCACTCTCTGCCTTCTATCAGTTAGCCAATTCTTAATCCAACTGGCCACATTCCCCACTATCCCATGCCTCCTGACTTTCTCCATAAGTCTACCATGGGGGACCTTATCAAATGCCTTACTAAAATCCATGTACACCACATCCACTGGTTTACCCTCATCCACTTGCTTGGTCACCTGCTCAAAGAATTCAATCAGGCTTGTGAGGCAAGACCTACCCCTCACAAAACCGTGCTGACTGTCCCGAATCAAGCAGTGTCTTTCCAGATGCTCAGAAATCCTATCCCTCAGCACCTTTTCCATCAACTTGCCTACCACCGAAGTAAGACTAACTGGCCTGTAATTCCCAGGGTTGTTCCTATTCCCTTTCTTGAACAGGGGCACAACATTTGCCACCCTCCAATCACCTGGTACCACCCCCGTCAACAGAGAAGATGAAAAGATCATTGCCAGCGGCTCTGCAATTTCATCCCTTGCTTCCCATAACATCCTTGGATATACCCCGTCAGGCCCGGGAGACTTGTCTATCTTCAAGTTATTCAAAAACCCCAACACATCTTCCCTCCTAACGAGCACTTCCTCGAGCTTACCAGTCTGTTTCACACCGTCCTCTTCAGTAATACACCCCTTCTCATTCGTAAATACCGAAGAGAAGTACTCATTCAAAACCTCACTTATCTCTTCCGGCTCAACACACAGTCTCCCGCTATTGTCCTTGACCGGACCTACGGTCCCCCTAGTCATCCTCATATTTCTGACATACGCGTAAAAGGCCTTGGGGTTTTCTTTTATCCTACCCGCCAAGCATTTTTCATGCCCTCTCTTAGCTCTCCTAATCCCTTTCTTCAGATCCTTCCTGGCCATCTTGTATCCCTCCAGAGCTATGCCTGTGCCCTTTTTCCTCAACCTTATATACGCATCCTTCTTCTTCCTAACAAGACTTTCAACCTCTCTTGTCAACCACGGTTCCCTCACATGACCATCCCTTCCCTGTCTGACAGGGACATGCTTATCAATGGCCCCTACTATCTGCTCCTTGAAAAAGTTCCACATTTCGACCGTGCCCTTCCCTGCCAGCATATGCTCCCAACTTATGCTCCTCAGTTCCTGCCTGACAGCATCATATCTACCCTTCCCCCAATTGTAAACCTTGCCCTGTTGCACATACCTATCCCTCTCCATTACCACAGTGAATGCTACAGAATTGTGATCACTATCTCCAAAGTGCTCGCCCACCAACAGCTCTATCACTTGCCCTGGTTCATTACCTAGTACCAAATCCAATATTGCCTCCCCTCTGGTCGGGCAGTCTACATACTGAGTCAGAAAAGCTTCCTGGACATACTGCACAAACACTACCCCATCCAAACTATTCGATCTAAAGAGTTGCCAATCAATATTTGGGAAGTTGAAATCCCCCATAATTACTACCCTGTGACTTCTGCTCCTTTCCAAAATCTGTTTCCCAATCTGCTCTTCCACCTCCCTGCTGCTATTGGGGGGCCGATAGAAAACTCCCATCAAGGTGACTGCTCCTTTCCTGTTCCTGACCTCAACCCACAGTGCCTCAGTCGGCAGATCCTCCTCGAAAATTCTTTCAGCAGTTGTTACACTATTTCTAACTAACAATGCCACCCCCCCACCTCTTTTACCACCATTCCTAATCTTATGAAAACATCTATAACCAGGTACCTCCAAGAACCATTCCTCCCGATTTTACCGAGTAAGGGGGTGTGGGAGGGGGGGTTGTGGGGCGTTGTACTGGCTTGAGGTGGTTGCGAAGATCGGGTGTGTTGCAGGGCTGGAGGTGGATACAGGGATACGGCGGGTTGTTGTGCTGGATGAAGTTTCAGCAATAGCGACTGCATTAGGGGTTGCAGGAGGTGATACAGTTGGGGAGTATTGCTGGGGCTTGTGTAGGATGCAGACTCAGGGTGAAGAGCCTGAGGAGGTTACAGAGATGGGGATGAGGTCATGGAAGGATCTGAACACAAGGATGAAGATTTCTTTTTCAAAAAATCATGTTGTTGTACCAGGGTCGAATGTCGGTCAGCAAGCACGAGGGAGATGGGTGAACGGGACGTAATCCGAGTTAAGAGATGGGACAGCAGGGAGTTGGATAGACTGAACTTTATGGAGAGTGAAAATAGGGAGGCCAGCATGGAGAGTATTTGGTTTATCAAGTTTTAGATAACAAAGGCATGGCTGATGTTTTCCACTGCAGATGAGCTGAGACAATGGAGAATATGGACATTATTCACCCTCCCGCTCACATTCAGTGTCACTGTTAGATTGAGATCGCACATTAACCCATTCATAAACCACACTTACTTACTCTCAAATCATAAGTACATACTGCAGCGTCATTCACCACTCTATGAAAGAATACATCTGTTTCCAAAATATTTTCTGTGTAGATTGATTCACAGCCTGTGCTTCCCATTAGCAACTATGGCATTAATTGCCGATCCTTAATTGCCCCTTGAGAAGATGATACAGTTGGGGAGGATTCTGTCTTCAACCAGCTGCTCTTCCCCCGGAAATGGAGCTCCCACAGATCCCACAGGAGCTGGCTCAGTTGGATAGCCCTCCATAGTAGAATAGCCTGCCAACAAATCCTGTCTTTTTTTTCTCAGGTGAAAACTGGGCCACTTGGATAAGGGAGTCTGAGAAATAGCCAAAAAGAAATGTAACATATTTTCTTTCATAACTATTTTAAATAAATAAAACAATCTGCTTGCAGCAGCTAGAAAGCCACAAATTCCTCCTGGTGCTGTTGGAGAAGACGGATAATTTTGGCTCATTCCTGTCTCTTCCCGGATTCGCTTTGCCAACAATAACGGCCGTGGCCTGTCTTGTTGTCCGTCAGCGGCAGCCATCTTTGTGAGAGACAAAGGCAAAAAAAAACAACAAATGAACTTCAAATGGGCCAGATTAAAATACTGACCATTCCCAATGAATGAAAGAAAACTGAAAATGTTTAAACTAATGATATTTTTAGGAGCCACATGGGTTAACACATTTCACCCAAACCCCGCTCAATGTGACATACGCACAAGTACAAATGTGCAGTCACATTTACAAACACCATCTCAAAGACACACACACTGATACTAATTAAAACTCACCATGTCATTCTCACGAGCAATTAGACACAGGCAATAAATGCTGGCCCAGCTAGCCACGTCCACAACCCATTAAACAATAAAATCAAAGCACACTCACATTCACACACACAAACACTCACATTCACACACACGCACACACACAAATACACATGCACGCACACCCCTCCCCCCACACTCACACACACAATCCAGTGTGAGTCTTGCGACAGTAGGAACTGACTTCTTGTGGAAAAAATGTTGCTGAGAAGAGTATGAGGGGAAATAAGGAGGAGAGGATGTTGGCGTTAATGTGATAATCGTAGGTATCAGAAAAATCTACTGTGAGGCTGCTAGTACATCCAAAAAAAGGATTGTTCATCATTTCTTGCACATAATAACGGGATCTAATCTGCTCAGTTTAGTGTTCTTATGACTGGTATACGTATAATTATCTGGAGGCCACTCAGCCCTCAAGTTTGAACTGCCATTCAGTGACATCATAGCAGATCTGAATCTGAAGGCTAAAAACCGCCTCAGAGTTCATATTCCTCAATACACTTGGCGAGAAAAAAAATCTATCTACCGCAGGTTTAAAATTATTCATTAAGCTCCAGCATTTCCTGATTTTTTTTCATGGGAGAGAGTTCCACACAAGCAATATTGCCAATGCGATGCACTGTTTCCTATCTTCCATCATCAATGGCCTGCCTTGGACTTTAAAGGTCTGCCCTTGAATCTAACACCAGCAGGAAAAGGCTAATGCCCACACAATTCATATTAATTCCTTTCATATCTGAAAAATCTTTAATCAAAACCTACGCTACAGCGCTTCCTATCTCTGTAAACTCCTTCACTCCTACAACCCTCCCTGTGACTGTAATCTCCTCCACTACTATAACCCTCCCTATCTCAGTACTCTCTTCCACTTCCACAGCGCTCCTTATGTCTGTAATCTCCTGCAACCCTGAAACGCTCCCTATCTCTGTAAGTTGCTGAGGCCATGAGCTCTGGAATTCCCTCCAAATCCTACAACTCTCCATATCTCTGAAAACTCCTCCAGCCACTATACTCTCCATATCTCTGCAACTTCCTGAAGCCCCTACAATCCTACCAATTTCTGTAAGATCCTCCAGCACCCTAAAGCCCTCCCTATCTCTGTAGCCTCCTCCAGACACTACATCCATCTCGATTTCTGTAATCTCATCGGCCCTGAAAAAATAATACTACCTCTGTCAGATATACCAGCCTCTACAAACCTCCCTATCGCTTCAATAACATCTGAAATAGTTAACCCTGCCTATGAGTCTGACCTCCTCCAGTCCCCACAGCTGATCCCGATCTTGGTAACACCCTCTAGATAATACAACCCTCCCTATTGCTGGAACATCCTTTAATCCCTACAAGGCTTCCCCGTCTCTGTAACCTCATCACGTTTCCACAAACCTTACTATCCCTGTAAACTCCGGTAGCCCCGACAACCCTCACTACTTCTGAAAACTCCTCCAGCCCCTGCAAACCTCCCTATCTCTGTGGGCTCCACCAGCCCCTATACCCTCATGAATCCCTACCTACTCCAAGCCCTATCACCATCATAACTCTATATCTTCCACCAGACCCTGCAGCTCTCTGAATCTCTGTAACCTCTTCCAATGCCTTCCCAGCTCTGCAAAATCCTCCAGCCCCTGAAAACCTCCCTATCTCTGTAACCTCCTACAGTCACTAAACCCTCCCTGTCTCTGTAACCTGTCCAACCACAAAAAACTTCCCTATCTCTGTAGTATCCTCCAGCCTTCAAAAGGAGTCAACCGTTTTAGGCCGCATCAGGGCAAAATAAAGAAATAAATAAACGATGCAGACATTTGAAAAGTATTACAGGGTATGTTGGTGGGGAAGCTTAAGAAAGGAATTCCAGAGCTCAGGGCGTCAGCAACTGAAGACACGTCTGCCAATTGTGGAGCGACGTAAATCAGGGACGAAAATGGTCAGAACTGGATGGTCACAGAGATCTTGAAGGAATTGTAGGGCTGCAGGAAAGTCTACAGAGACAGAGCTGGATTCGATTGCAGAGATAGGGTGAGTTTATTTCTGGCCGAGGTTTCAGCGATAGGGATGCTTGTAGTACTAGGTGAGGTTACAGAGATAAGGAGGGCTGTAGATTCGGCAGAAGGTTACAGAGATAGTGAACAGTGTGGGACTGGAGACTGTTACAGAATTAGTGAGGGTCGTAGGTACTGAAGCAGGTCACAGAGATAGGGAAAGGAGTGAGGGCCAGGGAGGGATTTGAAGAAAGAGGATCTTTTTAATGCCAGAGTTGCTGGACCAGCGGCTAATGTAAATCATCAAGCACAAGAAGTGACAGGTGAACAGGACTTGGTGCGAGTTAGAATTCGGGACAGATTGAATATTACATTTTCCGTTCGATAACGTTCCTGTCCACAGTACTGGTGAACAACCTGAATATGTTCATCACAGTAGGCGTCCTCGTGTTTTATGTTCTATTAATATCTTTCATGTCCAACCAAATGAAAGCATTTATCACATGGTATTGTATTGCAAAGGGGAACAATCAGAGAATAAAATGAACGCAGAGCTTGCTCGATTGCTGCTCACGCTGGCCAACATAAGCTCCCACTCATTCCCGTGGTTTAGACAACTGTCTTCTCTCCGCAATTTTCACGGGGTAATATCCGGCTTCAAGAAAATGTTTTAGAAACAAAGAAAAGTGAAAATATTTACAGAATAGAAGGAGGCCATTCGACTCATCATCCTTGTGCTGGATCCATCCAGTCTAATCCCGCTTTTCAGTTTTTGGGGTGTTGCTGAGATAGTCTCTGTGTCACCGAGGGTAATACATGGGTTCTTGCTGTGCTATGTTGTTTTTCAATGCCTTTTAATCAATTTGCTCTCTGTCCCTCTTGCTTTAAGGAATTTTCATTCTGAAAACTGCATCGTGAAGAAACGGTAAGTTTGGGATGAGAAATCATTGGACAGGAGCTTCCTCCAGAGGGGACGGACTGAGGCCTTGTCCACAGGCTGCACTCAAAGGGACCAAGTGAGTTGTCTCTGTTTATTAGCCCGAGGTTTAATTTCCTCTCTGGGGCCCCGTGTTAACTAGCTCCTGCTGAATTGGGACCTTGGAGTTTTAGATCGGTTGAAAGACTGGGGTTGAAGGAGCAGCCCCAGGAGGGAGTCCCATTTGCCACTTGCTCCTTCCAGCGCTGTCTGTGAGGTTTGTTGGAGCCCCTTTTAATTCATTTTACAGTAGTTCTGAGGTTCGCATTCCCTCCATCTCCGCATTCTTTTCCTTTGTCTCTATCTTGCCCATGCTTTCTCTTCTCTGTCTCGGTTTCACACCCCCCTTCTCCACTTAAACCTTTAATAAATTAATAAAAAAGACACACACAGCAATGTCGTTATTTGAAATGGTGAGACAGAATCAACAGCTTGTTCCCGTTTAAAGAGGGAGTTTCACCCTTTCTGGGGACTGAAATCTGGCTATTATCACATTGCTGCTTGTGGGATCTTGCTGTACTTCCGGTGCACTGCAGCATTACATACATGACAGCAATGAGGACTCTTTAAAATTCAGTTCCTGAGGGTCTGAGTGTGGATTTCTCTGTGTTTCCTCTCCATCTTCCTCTGCTTTTCTCTCCCCCACACTCTCTCTATTTTTACCATGTATCAATAGGTGCCACAATGTGAGGTGTGGTTATTTTAAACGGCGATAGAGTTACTTCACAGGACAGTTCAATCCAGATTAAATCCCAGATCGAGAGAAGAAGAACAGATGTGGATGGAGTGCGGGGGTGCTGAGGGGCGGTGGGGCGATGGCGGAGCAGGAAAAAAGACAGGGAGAAGGGTGTTTGAGATTTTCAAACTGCAGGAATGTTCCTCCCTCTGGGATCTCGAAACGTACATCACGAAAAACAGATTATCTGCATCTGATCATATTGCTGGATGTGGGATGTTTCTGTGCAAAGATTGCCTGCAGGTTTCCGCCATTGCAGCAGTGATGGCTACTTTCAGGAAATAATTTATTGAGTGTCAACTGCTCCTGAGGGCCAATAATTACAAGAGCTGAACGTGAAGCTGTATAAAGGCTTGTTCGAAGTTTAAAGATGGAGTTCAGCATTTTCTGAGAACTGTGATGGGATATCTGGCTATAATCACATTGTGGGATCCTGCTGTGCATACATTCCCTACATCAATTCCTACATTACAACAGATGGAGAGAAAAAGAGGGAGAGTGAGAAACAGGGGGCGGCTCAGTGGCGCAGTGGTTAGCACTGCAGCCTCACAGCTCCAGGGACCCGGCTTCGATTCCGGGTACTGCCTGTGTGGAGTTTGCAAGTTCTCCCTGTGTCTGCGTGGGTTTTTCCGGGTGCTCCGGTTTCCTACCACAAGCCAAGAGACTTGCAGGTTGAGAGGTAAATTGGCCATTATAGATTGCCCCTAGTATAGGTAGGTGGTAGGGAAATATATAGGGACAGGTGGGGATGTGATAGGAATATGGGATTAGTGTAGGATTAGTATAAATGGGTGGTTGATGTTCGGCACAGACTCGGTGGGCCGAAGGGCCTGTTTCAGTGCAGTATCTCTAATCTAATCTAAACTGAACGTGGCAGTTTAAACGCAGAGAGACAGGCGAAGTGTGGGAGCGGAAGGGAAGGCGGAGAAAGATGGAGAGAGACAGGGAGAGAGAGGCAGCTGGGGTGTGGGTGAGGGAGGGAAGACAGAGAAAGATGGAAGAAGAGAGAGAGAGAGAGAGATAAAGGAATCCACAATCAAAACCTTGCTAAACTGATTACTGCTGCGTCACCATTGCTGGGATATTAGTGTGCACAGCTTGCCTGCAGAATTCCCTGCCTTTTAACAGTGACTGAATTTTAGAAGTGAATTCATTGTGTGTAAAGCTCTCCAGAAGGCCTGGGAGTAAAGTCCTGAGCGTGAAGCCGGTATAATTCCCGAATAATGCTGGTGCTTTGGGCAGTGCCATGAATTTGAGTGTTAAATGAAATGTGCAGCAGTCATTTGAATTGAGAGTGAGGTTCTGAGAGTTGATTACCGTGTCTCTTTCCCTGTCTCTCCATCTGTCTTTCTGAATGAGAGTAACAAGAGGGAGAGAGACGCAGGGGAGTGAGGGAAGCATGGAGAGAATCAGAGGGGGAGAGCAGGGGTAGAGGAGAGGCAGAAACAGATGGACAGAGCCACACAGTGTAATAGAGGGAGAGTGAGAGAGAGAGACGGAGTGAGACAACAGGAAATGACAGGGTAAACACATCCACACTTCCCATTCTTCAGCTCTGTGTCGGGGGATGTGTTTGTAAGATGGGGAGTCACTGAGAGATTGTTTTGTGTTTGTGAGTGAGGGCTCTTGCTGTGTTTTTTTTCTGTTCAAAAATGCTTTGCTTTCTTTGAATCAATTTTATTTCCCTTATATCCAAGAAGAATCTTTTTAGAAGCTGCAGTTTTGATGATGCAGAGGGAGAATCTTATGGCCACGTGGAGTCGTCAGACAAGAACTTTAACCTTTGAGGTAAGTAATAATAAAGATATATGTTTCATTGTCAAATTCATTTCTAGATACAGAAAAGAAGACTGTGTTTGCGGGGCTGATAGAAAAAAAATCAAGTGCTGCAAATGCTCAGTATTTCCAGCACGGTTTTTTTTTTCAGAATTCCAGCATCCGCAGTATTTTGGTTTTGTGTTTTCGGGGGTCTGCGATTTTTTTTTTACCACATGGGAGGGGCTGGAGGACGCTCCGAAGCAAATAGTTTGGGAAGTGCCGATCCAGAACAGTCAATGTAATCCCGTAGATTTCCCTCTCTACATCTCTTGCTGCAACCTGTTCCCTGCACCTTCCTCCATGTTCCTTGCTCTGTTTCTTCACATCTTTAAATCCCTATCTCTGTATCTCTCCACATCCTTTCTATCTCTGGCCCTCTCTGGAGTCTCACAAGTTTTCATTTTCATTCTCTTTCTGCCACTCTCTGCATCTTTATCTGTCTCTCTCTCAGTCCATTTCTTCACTCAGTCACTTCCAAATACCTGACTCTTTCCATCTTTGCTCCTCCTTTCCTGAAAGATTATCCCTGCTTGCCCCCCCCCCCCGCCCCCACCATGCCCCGGGGCACCACTCGTTATGATGTTAACACATCTTACATTGTATCTCTGCCCCTCCACTTCTTTCCATCTCTGCGTCTCTCAATATCTATATCGTTGCTGTGTTCACTCTCTGCACCTCCAGCTGTCAATGTAACTCTGTTACCTCTGCTCTCCGTTTCTCTCTCACTGGTTTCTGACTACCTGCATCTCATTCTCCATCTCCTTTTCAATTTATTTTTCTCTGTGGTGGATTTGAACTTGCTGCCTTGGTGTTGTACAGGGTGATTGTGAACAGGGATCCTGCTTTCCATCAGTTTAGCTCCCATTGAGGTAAAAACAGGGGAGAGATGCTGAACAGACAGCCAATTCACAACAACCCGGTGCTTAGCACCGCGGCCTCACAGCTCCAGGGACCCGGGTTCAATTCTGGGTACTGCCTCTGTGGAGTTTGCAAGTTCTCCCTGTGTTTGCGTGGGTTTTCTCCGGGTGCTCCGGTTTGCTCCCACAAGCCAAAAGACTTGCAGGTTAATTGGTAAATTGGCCATTATAAATTGTCACTAGTATAGGTAGGTGGTAGGGAAATATAGGGATAGGTGGGGATGTTTGTTGGGAATATGGGATTAGTGTAGGATTAGTATAAAACATGGGTGGTTGATGTTCGGCACAGACTCGGTGGGCCGAAGGGCCTGTTTCAGTGCTGTATCTCTAATCTAAAAAAAAACCCACCTCCCCTCCATCCTGGTTTGCACCATTGGCACCAAGTCCGAGTCCAGCCCAGAATTTCTTTATCTCTCTGTGTACCTGCTCCGGGACTGTCTCTACCTGTCTTCTTCTGGCTCAAGTAGGGAAGGGACTGATCAGCCATGATCTAACATGGGTGGAACAGGCTCAAAGGGCTCAATGGCCTCCTCCCGTCCTTGTGTCAGTCAATGTGTGTGTCTGTGTGTGTCCTCCTCTGCTTCATTCCCTGAAGCTGACGGGAGAACAGGTGAAACGCCTTTTTGCAGACGGGGATGTGTCTGGGCTGGGAGGCCGTTAGCCTCTGGGTGCTGGTCATTGCTCTATGCCCGGCCCTGCCGTTGGCCGTACATGAGTTAAAGTTGCCGGGGGTCTGGGAGCCAGTTGATGGAATTCCAGTGGCTTACCCAGACCAGGAATTAAAGAGAATTATCAATTGTCGGGAGACGGAGCCACACCCAGGAAAGTGATGGAGGTTGGAATTACACGGGATGGGGTTGGGGGGTGGGGAATGGGGGCGGACTGTTGACTGGGATGGAAGTTACATGGGGGGCGAGGGGTGGGGATGCTCACGGGGGAGATGGTACAGGATGGGAATTAGTAGAGTGGGGCTTTTAGAGGACAGGGAGGGTATTTAGAAAGGGGGGCATTTACAGTGGGTGCAGTGGGAAGAAATAGAGGGCAATATATACACAGGGAATTAGTTATGCTAAAAATGCAAGGGGAAGGATTCTCTAGGTTTAAAACTGGAGGGGGAGGATACTCGAGGTTTAAAATGGGAGGGGTTTGCATATTCTCCAGTCTGTTCATGGGGTGTTTAGATGTGGGAATTTTGACGGGGAGGGTAGGGATTAATTACATGGGGGGGCCTGTTCACAGGTGGAGCATTAGATGGGAGTCTGTTCACAGGGGGTTTTTGATGGGAGTTTGTTCCTGGGGGTATTTAGATGGGAGCCTGTTCCTGGGAGTGCTTAGATCGGAGTCTGTTCACAGGAGGGGTATTTTGATGGGAGTCTGTTCACAGGAGGGGTATTTAGATAGGAGTCTGTTCCTGGTGGTACTTAGGTTGGAGTCTGTTCTGGGGGTAATTAGATGGGGGAACTGTTCACAGGAAGGGTATTTAGATGTGAGTCTTTTCCTGGGGGTATTTAGATAGACGTCTGTTCCTGAGTATATTTAGATGGATGATCTGTTCACAGGGCGGTTATTTAGATGTGAGTCTGTTCCTAGGGGTATTTAGATGGGAGTCTGTTCACAGGAGAGATATCAGATAGGGGTGTAGACGAGGGGTAATTAGATGGGGGCGTCTATTCAGGGGTGGGGGGGATTTGCAGTGCGGGAATTTACCAGGGGGAGAAATGTTGCCTTTTTTAAACATTGAGTTGGGACAGGAGGACATTTGCGGGGGGTAGAAATAATTTGAGGGGCAGGCAAGAAATTTACCGGGGGGGGATAAATTTGCAGGGGGAAAATTGTGACGGGGGAATAATTTGCTGGGCGGAATTTTCAGCATTCTGAATGCACATCTTGACTCACTCTTCCATCAGTAAATACACCCACTCCCCTTCTAATGGCACCTTCCCATGCAAATACTGGAGATGCATCATATGCCCTTTCACGTCCTCTGTTTCAACCGTCAGGGCTGCAAGCACTCTTTCCAGGTGAAACAGTGATTTACTTGTACTTGCACAGTGGTGCAGTGGTTGTCACCGCAGCCTCACAGCTCCCGCGGCCCGGGTTTAGTTCTGGCTGCTGCCTTTGTGGAGTTTGCAAGTTCTCAGTGTGACTGCGTGGGGTTCCGCCAGGTTCTCTGGTTTCCTCCCACAGTCAAGGACTTGCAGGTTGATAGGTAAATTGGCCATTGTAAATTGCTCCCAGTGTAGGTAGGTGGTAGGAGAATGGTCGGGAATGTGGGGTTAATGTCGGATTAGTATAAATGGGTGGTTGTTGGTTGGCACAGACTCGGTGGGCCGGAGGGCTTTTTTCAGTGCTGTATCTCTAAATAAAAAAATGTTGTATTCACGATCATTGTCCTTTGCACTGAGGAAAACAAACACATGTTCAGTTTTGCTGAGCACTTCCAATAAGACTGCAAACGTGATGCTTAGCTTCCAGTCACTTGTCATTATAATTCCCTGCCCCATTCCCATGCTGACCTCTCTGTCCAGGGCCTGCTCCACGGTTTCAATCTTCCGAAATCAGCAGCAACTTCAAAAGCGCACGTGATAACTACTCCTCCATTTGTTTTTGACAGCGGGGGTTGGGAATGATTCCGCTCTCCATTCAATCATTCATGCCTTCCACCCTATCACAGTTATTCTCTTCAGTTATTTGATTCCTTTCCTCTGTTCCCCTTTTCCCACCCTCTGTTCTTACTTAAATACTGGTGCAACAGGACACTTTATCGTTCTGGCGAAAATTCTCCAGCCGGGAATTTTAACTCTGTTCCTCTTTCTAAAAATGCTACCTTGCCAACAAGGCAGTTTCAGCGCTTGCTGTTAATTTCTCAGCTTCCCCGCTTCCGCAGGATTTTGCCTTTTTACGGAAGGAAATGTCATAGAATGTTATAGAAGAAGTGAGGTTGCAATTGAATGTAAAGAGTAAGAAATACATGCAATAGAAACATGACTTTGGAGAGGCTGGCAAAAAGGGGCTATGAGGGGATGAGGTAAGTGATCTCATTAGAAATACATTTTGTAACTTGCTGCCTTGATGTCGAGGGCAGCCACCTCGATTACCATGACCACATCACTGTTTTTCTTGCCCGATTTTGCTGTATAAGCCCACTGTAGAGCGGCAATGTGTTTCTGAATCGTACCTCTCAGAAATGCCGCACAATTATACTCCATATAAGGACTGTGTAGCTTTGGAGGGTAACATGCCAAATCATTGAGGAAACGTAATCACTCAGTGAGACTGACTGGAGAATCAGAACACAAAGACACACTGACTGCTAATCAGAAGTTCCAAACATTCACCATCGTTGAACTGTGCAGGGAGGGAAGTGATGTGTTCCTTGTACGCGTTACGGAATGTGCTTTATAAAAGGTGATCACTTGGAATCAACAAAGAAGTTCCATTACTGAAATATATGAAATGCAGCTCACAGTCTGCCGAACGTCAGAACAGTCACTGTGTGTTTTGCTGTTCTGTTCAACTGAGAGGAAGCGCCTGACAATGTGATGATTTCTGTGACATCAACAGACTGCTGTAGGACATTTCACCTCGGACTTTGAACTTAGCTACATAAAATCCATAAGGACAAAGTATCGGGGGAAGAATGTGACAGCTTAGTGACTGCAAATAAACTGATCTCTTATTACAAAGACTGACTCACAGTACAAAGATACGGTAATCGGTGAACACTTGCCAAAATGTAAAACCCAAAATCAACAGGTCACGATAAATGACAAAGTTCAAATCAATCAGCAGAGTTAGGTAAAGCAGGAGCATCAATTCTCCCTGTGGTTTTAAAGTAAAATAGATGAACTCGTGAAATGTTCAGGCTGTTTTCTCTACCTGCATATATAGATTAATGAAACAGCAATACTGTTAATAATCAAGTGAGGCGAGTGAGGCTGTGTTACTGTAAACGGTTAACTCGTTGTGATCCAATCACCAGGAATGTAACCTCTAATAATGTCATTTGTTAACTCACTATGATTCAATGCAAAGATGAGAGCTGAAGGTTGTTTCAATAAACTGACCACTGTAACTCAATAAATAAAAATGAATGTCAGTCTGATATATCCGGGAGTAAAAGTAGACCTGGAGACTGAAAATAGCCTGAAGATCTAATGCTGATCAATGAATTAGCACAGCTGAGGTTTCACTATAAAGTT
Organism: Heterodontus francisci; assembly: GCF_036365525.1. Classification (NCBI taxonomy): domain Eukaryota; kingdom Metazoa; phylum Chordata; class Chondrichthyes; order Heterodontiformes; family Heterodontidae; genus Heterodontus; species Heterodontus francisci. The sequence goes on along the minus strand of NW_027141501.1, from coordinate 140,190 downwards.
ACCACAAGTAGAAAACCTTGAAATGAATTCATTCCCCGGATGTGAAACAGCAACTCTCCTGAAATGGGCATTTAACCAAATAATTCACAAACTGTATTGGAACCAGGCTAATAACTCTGATAACTTTGCCATCCACTCACTGGTTTCTGCAGGGATATCGGGTGCTGTCATAACCTGACAGGTTTGTCCCCCTGAGTTAGGTTTTGCAGGTATGAAACAAACTTACAATACAGTAAGTATGAGATATGGATGTTAACAGCAACTGGTTGCCACAGCAACTTGAATTACTCGGACATAATGATTAAGGTTTAAGATGTTTGGTATGGGTCTCTTGTATCTGTAAGAAGCCGGCCAATCCTGTAAATCATAAATACTGGTACTTTATTCATTTAGAGATACAGCACTGAAACAGGCCCTTCGGCCCACCCACTCTGTGCCGATCAACAACCAACCATTTATGCTAATCCTAAATTAATCCCTTATTCCCTACCTAAACTCGGGCAATTTATAATGGTCAATTTACCTATCAACCTGCAGGTCTTTCGCTGTGGGAGGAAACAGGAACATCCAGCAGAAACCCACACGGTCACAGGGAGAAATTACAAACTCCACACAGGCAGTACCCAGACCTAAACCCGGGTCACTGGAGCTGCGAGGCTGCGGTGCAAACCACTGCACCACTGTGCCAGCCTGATTAGCCATTAACATACTGAAAATGGTGCAAGTAACGAAGGAACATCCAGTAAGCACTTATATTCAGATGTAACTTATGCCACACAGGCAGGATTCTATATAAACGTTGAAATTCGAGGATCTCCTTGTCAACACGGTAATTTCAGAGTATCTCTGTCAATAGAAAACATTAACGGGACGCAAGAAATACTGACAGTTGCAAGGTCTCCTGCAACGAAAATCCTATGGACCCAGAAGATAATACCAAACTCCCAGAGATTCTTTTCAAATGTTGCCACTTCAATGGACAAATTGTATTCATTGATAAGCAATCCCAGAATCGTCTGTCGATGAAATAAATCCAGAGGTCCATTTGCAAATGCTGAGAATGCCCTACGATTCTGTGAAAACTGGAACATAGTCTCAGTCCCAGTATCCCCTTGCAAATAAAGTCTCGCACCCGAGGGATCCCCTGCACACACAACTCCCAATCCAGGGATGTCATGTAATTGTTCAAATGGCGAGATGCACTTACCGCCAAGAGCCGCGAATATAAGTTATTAAATGATAAAAAAATACAGTAAAGCATGCTTCATACAGTTAGTAACTAGATATCGTAATGTTTTGACAATTGTTTTGTACATATTGTTCATTTGAGGCTACCATGCACACACGAGCCAGCAGATGGAACTGAAAGAGAAAGTGAAAGAAAACAGAGTAAAGAAGACTCCATTATGTTCAAGAGTTTGCTGACTCGGTCCTCAGTCTTTTCCTCATATGTCTTACTAAACTCTGCTAAACCACAGGCCAGTCCAGAGACCATCAGAGTCATTGATCCTTACAAGGAACAGGCAGCAGTAATGAGGTGGTTAATGAAACAAAAAGACAGTAGTTTACTGAATTAATAGTTGGAGATGGAGGCTCACCAGGAACTAACGATCAGAGATAGCACAACCTGTGGACACTCTGAACTGCCATATGTATCATAATTTCTATATATACTATGTGGCAATTTGAATATACACATTGAAACTCCCAGATCATACTCTTCCAGCCTATTGTTCTCAGATGCTGATCCATTATCTCCCTCTTTGTAAAGCTATAGGTGCCTGTCACTCATTGACGCAATGGTAGAGTAACATTGCAAGGAGAATCTTATTGATATCAAAGAGAAACCTCGCAGTGACACAAATAGGTCCCTTGGAAAGTGCCATGAATCACAGTCACTAAACAAACAAGGTCAGTAACATGCTTTCTTCTGAACACGTTATATGTCAAACAGTATACTTACCCAGATATTGCACAGACAGGAATTGAAACTTCCCAAAGCCCAGAATATAATTTGATTGACTGTTCCACTGGTGAAAACTGCACAGCGCAATAGTTACATTGGTACAATACTATCCATATCTGCCTGTGGATTCTGAACAGTGTCATGCTTGCATTTAAACAGTACTGCCTCCCTCTGCTGGTGAATACTGCACAATACAATTGTTGCATTGATACAGTAATACCTCCATTCTTTTGTAGGTATGACAGTGCAGTATTATATTTATATAGCAATGATGAGTGCAAAGACTACAATGATATAGTAATGTCTACCTCTTTTGGTGAATACCAGCTTACACCTCTGGTGGGGAAGACTAAACAGTGCACTGGCTACATTTTCACAGTGATATCCTCGTCTCTTTGGAATACAGAATAGTGCATTGGTTATTGTTACGATCAGGTGACGAGGGGTCACACGACTCCCCAGTTGTCCTTCTTCAAATTTGACCGCAGCAGGGTTTATTCCTTTTTAAACACTGGATGTACTTAACACTCCAGTGAGTGCTCTACCTTTTCCCTTTGTTGTGATCGTAAAAGAACCGGCGGCACAGTGGCGCAGTGGTTAGCACCGCAGCCTCACAGCTCCAGGGACCCGGGTTCGATTCCGGGTACTGCCTGTGTGGAGTTTGCAAGTTCTCCCTGTGTCTGCGTGGGTTTTCTCCGGGTGCTCCGGTTTCCTCCCACAAGCCAAAAGACTTGCAGGTTGATAGGTAAATTGGCCATTATAAATTGTCACTAGTATAGGTAGGTGGTAGGGAAATATAGGGACAGGTGGGGATGTTTGGTAGGAATATGGGATTAGTGTAGGATTAGTATAAATGGGTGGTTGATGTTCGGCACAGACTCGGTGGGCCGAAGGGCCTGTTTCAGTGCTGTATCTCTAATCTAAAAAAAAAACCAATTGGACAGGTTTTCTTGAGTTGAAACAAGGAAGAGGTGATTTTATTATAATTAATAATGAAACGTTTAAAGTCGGTTGCCAATCCATGAATTTAAAAAAATCCCCTTTTTATCGCAGGTTTTCTTGACATTATGTTTAATATCATAATGCTTACCGCCACTGGTAGATCCACTTCCATAAACTGCACCAATGGCTCCAACTGATGCAATATGTGTTTTCACACGAAACACCGTAAATGTATCCAGTATTTCATAACTGTTTCAAGGTCAAGGAAATAAATGTACACGGCATCTATAGAATGGCACATAAAACATCAACTGGCCACTAACCATAAACGGACAGTATTTTCATAAACTGACCTCCGACGGTCAAACTGAACAATTCATATAAACTGACCCCAACCATACATCTAAACTATTCAGAAAATGCTGCGTGACTCATTAACTTAACAGGTCTCTAAAGCTGACACGTCGCAGCAAAATACATAACCATCGACATTGATTTGTTTTGTGAAAGGTTCTCTTCTTTTCTTCTTGTCCTAGATGTGCATCTCTTTCAGGGAGCTGCGGCAAATTGTAGGTGCCTCTCCACTCTCACAGATGTGAGGTTGCTTAGCCTGCCCAGTACTCATATTTCGCTTTTACTGTCTCTGCTGACAGATTCTTCTGCACGACTCGGCCCTTCAGAAGCAGGAGAACCAAGCCAGCAATACCAATCTGAACAGTCACCCCTCTGACTTCAACACGCACCAGTTCAGCATTTAGCACAATGCATGGGAATGATGGTGAGATAGCACAGTCTGTACAGGGTGAAGTTCACATTGCAAGTGAGTAGCACGGGTAGTGGTGAAAGGTACAGCAGAGGACAGAGGAGGCAGGCGAGTGCGCCCTGACCCAAACATGGCTGAAGAGTGTGGGGAATACCAATTCAATGCCTGGGTGTTCACGCAAAGGAAATTGGAATAGTACCAGCAGAGAACGGTTGTGTGGGTAACCTGTCAAAGACTTTCACCATCATGGATGAGACGATGGAGGAGCCAATAGTCTATGAATGGCACCCGGACGTTCCTGTTCATGGAACGAGTTGCCTGTGTTCTCTTATGAAGAATGTGTTGTCCTCTACGGAAGCTTACTATGCAAGAGCCCTGGTAACCACGAAGGCCAGATTTGATTGAAACCCAACCTGCTGCTATTGGCGCTTTGGTTTCTACAGTGACTTCCAGCCTCGAAAAGTAGTGAAGCAGCGTTGACAGTTTTAGTGGTTCGAATGGAGAGGAGCTTTGGTCGGATCAGTGGTGTCCATTAGTTTTCTCTCATGCAGATCAGTGAGAGATAATGCACAGCCCCATGGGATCAGACTGGCGCTACGGCAGCAGCAGGTAGTGTCCTCTTTCAAAAGGGAAGTACATCTGTGCCCTTGACAGACCCTCGTCCCATGCCCATGCAGGCACCAGCAATGTAGACCAGATGCACCAACCTGAAGCCAGTCCCATTCTCGGTCGCACTGCCGAAAATGCTGGTTGTAAATATCTGCAGTACCATTTTTACGATAGCTGCAAGCGTCCACCAAGCTGAATTAAAGGGGGCAGCTCTATAATTAGAAAACACCAGCCTTCAAGGGAACACTATTAGGTGGCACATGAATGAATATTAATTTGAGTGCAATTTATTAACGTAATAATAGTCAAACATTTATCCATGTCAATTTGTGCAAAATGTTTTAGTAATAACTAAGGGCCCTCACAGTGTGTGGGCGTGGGAATGCCTCATACAGGGATTTTCTCTGTCCAGGTGCAGTGGAGATTTAACCTAAATGTAGGGGAAGAATCATCTTCGTGGGTCACTTGGTGCAGGGGTGGGAGGAAGGGGTTTGAGTAGCATTTCAATGCAACCAATATTTAATCACTTGTTCTCAGACTTCACGTGTTACTCGCTGCTTCACCGTGCAATGCCAGGCACCACGTGGTCAGCTTTCGGTGTGGTCTCCAATTCTGCTGCACAATGACAGTGCAGTGACTGGCACAACAGAGCCATCTCTCAGTTGGGCTCCAGGTCTGGCTGCTGATACATGGCAGTGGGAGGGAAATGAAGGTTGAGTCCAGGGTAACTGCTGCTGCCGTGAGTCAATAGGGGATCCGGACACCGAGCACGAACCCATACTTCCTCCAATTCAACTTGCTCGTCCATTACAAATACCCGCTATTCAAAAATACAGGAACACTTTTAGGGCTGAAAAGTGCTAATATAAAGTTGACGTGTTCATTGAAACCTCATCGAATCGCCGTTTGTTCTCAACAGAATAGACTACATTGTGAGTAACAAATAACATGTATTCAGTTAGAAGTAGGTACAATTAGATGCTTGTTTCATCCAGAAAGAATGTTTGGGACGCTCTCTGTGAAATATGAAGAGGGGAAAGAACAGGTGTTGCATCATTCAACCATTGCATGAGATGTTTTTTGTTGCAAGAGGAGTGAATCTGGGATTGACAGAGGACTAACCAAGAGCTTTCCAGAGGGAATAGTGCCTTTGGATTGTTGAATGGGGAAGGGAGGGAATGATGCCTTTAGTCGTCACATGGCGCTGGCGGCTGAAATTGCAGAAAACTGTTGAATATGTAGGTGTTGCTGTGGCAAGTGAGGACAAGGTAAACTGGATCATGGCTCTGGTGGTGACGAGAAGGGATGAGGGCGGAATTGCAGGTTTCGTGCCTGAAGAAGGGAACTCTTCAGCCGATCAAAGACAGAAGCCAATTCGGAAATGATGCTGTGGAAGGTAGCATCATTGGAACTGATGCAACAGTGATGTAGTTACCTGAAGAAGGCAATAGAGACCTGACACGAAGCAGGATGGGGGATGTAGGGGTGCATAATCGAGCAAGGTCTCTGGGTTGGTGGCTACAGATAGACATTGTGAGCTACCTGCCGATCCTCAGTTTTAGAAATAAGATTTCGAGGAATCGAATTGGGGATGGGTCGTGTAAAGGTAAGGTAGGGCTGGCAGCTACAAGCCAAGTTAATTCCTTTCAGCTGAGAATGCGGTCAGGAGACTACAATGAATAGTCATCAATGTACCCAACAAGATGTCGTGTGCTGGTGGGACGTAAATGTGTCAAACAACTGGATGGCGAGGCGAGGGATAGCGATGCAGAGAGGCTGCACGTCCTATTCAGAGATACAGGTGTTGGTGGAAGATATATCCTGGTGAAAGATGGACTGTAAAGCGACTGGACATCCCGGTGTGGGATGGAAAAGTACAGACCTGAATATTTTGAATGGGCTAAGTTGCAGATGGTTTGAACATCCTGGTAAGAGATGGAAGTATTGAGGGTATGGCCGTCCTGATGAGGGATGGACTTGTAGGGATCTGAATTTCCTGAATGGATTGAGTTTTAAAGGGATTGATTGTCCTGGTGAGAGATCGAGTTTTAAGAGAATTACATGCTCTGGAGAGAGAAAGAGAAGTTTAAAGGGATTGAACAGCTTGGTGAGAGATGTAAATGTGGAGTGGTTGGACGGCCTGGGGAGGGATGTAGTTGAGGGAGTCTACATGTCCTGTTTACAGTGTTGGAATGGATGTCCATAATGAAAAGGAAACATCTATGGCCAGGAAACCAGAGTAGCTAAAATCGTGGATGGCGACAGAAGAAGACAAGGGGAGAAAGTGCAATAGAAAGAGTTAAGATCCATCGGAAAGGAACAGATTGAAATGTTGAGTCTAACGATGCAGCCTTGTTTGTGGATGTTTGGAGGATTTAGCAGGGGCTGTGCGAGGACACAGGCACGGGGTGAAGATCTCAAGAGGAAATGAGTTCAACGATAGTATGGGAAAGGATGACATGATGTTCAGTGGTGGACTCATGGTCTGGGGGAAGTGGAACGATATGTCAGAGAGTTCATGTTTAGGCTCCCCAAGGTAGAGGTCTTTTCAACAAACAACAAAAGCGATTCCATTATGAGCAGGTTTAATGAAATTGTCACGGTTGAGAGAATAAAGTGCTGGGAGATAGATAATAGAGAGTAAAGGGGGCGGAATTCATTTCATAACACTTGCCTCCATCTTAACACAAACCTTCACTCTTTTACTCACTCCAGTCCATCCTTTTTCCCTGGTTCTGTATTTGCTAAAAGTAATTAATCTCGACTAATATATATTTCTGAAGAAATCGCAATAACGTTCAAAGCCAGTCCTGTGTCTCTCGCCACAGATGATATCTCAGCTGTTATGTGTTTCCAGCATAATTCGTTTTCAATTCAAATGATGTTCGCCGTCTGCTGGTGGATACGGGTATTTCAGTAAGCCGATGAATCACAAAAATCACAATTTTCTGGAGAGTCATGCATGGTGTAGCTGCTCTCCCGACAGAGTAACAATTGCGCTCTGCTGATGACTAACAGAAATGTTTAAAATTGACGGCAAAAACGCATGAATTTCTGACCAGTTTCTCCTGCTCTCCCACCATACTTTGGGATAGTGTCCTTGAACCACAATACAGTCGTTAACATTGACAAAGGCAGAAATTCCAAATGCAACATTTAATAAATCATTTTAATTATATTTGAAGGTTATTCCCATTGTACATCAACACTTACATTACAAACTGCAGTAATTTGTCCATATCGAGTATGTGGTGGTGGAGGAAGAAGTTACAATAAATGCAGATGAAAGAGACAGACCATTTATTTGTCACCTGACGTGTTCTAAACCTTTTCTAACAGGATATGGAAAAGTGAATCGGTTACAAAACGAACTTTGCATAAACTCTTCATTAATAAGCACCGGTTTTAATCTCTGTAACAGTGTCGGTAATTACATGCGGAGTAATATATCTCAGTATTAGTACAGACAGAGAAATGATCCGAAATCAATTCTGTTTGGTATTTTAATTAAACAGAAAACACGCACCTTCAGACAAAATATAGAGAAAAGCCAAATCTAGTTATTTCAACACAAAGTAAAATGATGGTTGATAAAAATAAAGTGATGCTGAGATCGTAAAACAAAGCACAATTATCATGTTCACACTGTTGGGAAAGTTCATGCCGGTCCTTCAGATTCAACACAGAATAACACATCAGTCTGTGATCCACCTCCAGACATCATACACTGGATTTGAGGCTGACTTTTACCTGAAAGGACAACAAAAACGACTTGAGAGGTTTACAGCAATGTTAACCACCAAACAAATACATCAAATACAGTATATGATCTCCTCAGAATATTTATGCTTCAATAAGCCTCTTATTTCTTTAGTAAGTGCAGAAAATGTTCTCTCTTTTTTTGAGATACAGCACTGAAACAGGCCCTTCTGCCCACCGAGTCTCTGCCAACCATCAACCACCCATTTATACTAGTCCTGCACTAATCCCATGTTCGTACAAGATCCCCACCTGTTCCTACATTTCCCTACCACCTGCGTCGACTGGGGGCAATTTATAATGACCAATTTACCAATCAGCTGCAAATCTTTTGGTGGTGGGAGGAAACCCGGCGAAAACCCAGACACATGGAGAACTTGCAAACTCCACACAGGCAGTACCCAGAATTGAACCCGGATCGCTGGAGCTGTGAGGCTGCGGTGCTAACCACTGTGCCGCCCATCATCTTTCTGATACTTTGGAATCAATATCGATATTCTTAATATCGGAAACAGCTGGGACTGCACACTGTCAGCACAATACACGGAACAAATTATAAAACATTGGTCTTACCAGACTGATGGAGATGTAAGATGTTGAACCACACAGTCACTGCCCATCGTTGGTGTAATGTCTGCTATTGTGAACGTGTCACAGTGAACATCCTCATTGTTTTCAGGAATGGAGGGAGGCATCAAAGCGGGATCAGTGCGGGTCTGAGAGCTGTATACTGTGGAGAGAAAGATTATGGTTAATGATTGGACTGAAAGCGGGTTCAGTGCGTGTCTGAGAGCTGTATACTGTGGAGAGAAAGATTATGGATTAATGATTGGATTGAAAGCGGGATAGGTGCGGGTTGAAGAGCTGTATACAGTGGAGAGAAAGATTATGGATTAATGACTGGACAGAAAGTGGGTTCAGTGCGGGTCTGAAGCTGAAAACTGTGAAGGGAAAGATTATGGATTAATGATTGGACTGAAAGTGGGTTCAGTGCGGGTATGAGAGCTGTAGACTGCGGAGAGAAAGATTATGGGTTAATGATTGGACTGAAAGCGGGATCAGTGCGGGTCTGAGAGCTGGATACTGCGGAGAGAAAGATTATGGATTAATGACTGGACTGAAAGCGGGATCAGTGCGGGTTGAAGAGCTGTATACTGTGGAGAGAAATATTATGGATCAATGACTGGACTGAAAGCGGGATCAGTGCGGGTCTGAGAGCTGTCTACTGCGGAGAGAAAGATTATGGATTAATGACTGGACTGAAAGTGGGCTCAGTGCGGGTCTGAGAGCTGTATACTGCGGAGAGAAAGATTATGGGTTAATGATTGGACTGAAAGCGGGATCAGTGCGGGTCTGAGAGCTGGATACTGCGGAGAGAAATATTATGGATCAATGACTGGACTGAAAGCGGGATCAGTGCGGGTCTGAGAGCTGTATACTGCGGAGAGAAAGATTATGGGTTAATGATTGGACTGAAAGCGGGATCAGTGCGGGTCTGAGAGCTGGATACTGCGGAGAGAAAGATTATGGATTAATGACTGGACTGAAAGCGGGATCAGTGCGGGTTCAAGAGCTGTATACTGTGGAGAGAAAGCTTATGGATGAATGACTGGACTGAAAGTGGGCTCAGTGCGGGTCTGAGAGCTGCATACTGTGGAGAGAACGATTATGAATTAATGATTGGACTGAAAGCTGGTCCGATGCGGGTCATCTAAATACGTCTAACGTAAAGGGGACTGGAATTTGTTGGCCTCGGAATGTTTTCCATCTCCATTCACCGTGTTTTTTTTTACCCTTGAGTGATAGCAGATGAAATGGATCAGCTCAGCCTGAATCAGGGTGTTCAGATTGAGCACCTGGAATATTTCCAGTCAAAGTGTTAGCAAGAGAGATATCACACACCGAATAACATAAGAGTGTCTTTTCTAAAATATTTCAAGCACTGTTTTGTCTAATTTCCTTTAATCACAGCATGAATGTAAATCAACCAGCAGTCTGTGACATTGCCGAGTGGAACGAAATTCAAAGTAGTGACAGAGAGCTGGTGACTCTGGGAGTTTAACTCACCGAGAGTGGAGAGATCACCGCCGGCACTTGTGAAGAGATCATCAGGACTACTGTCCAGCAACAAGTGACCATCGTGAGTGTCAATGGCTCTAGTCTCAACATCATCATAATGACCCGGAACCAGATCTGAGAGGAAATAATGATTTTCACTGAAATTAAATGGTATCACTGAATACTTAGAATTATATTATTAGACGTCAGTCGACACGGGCCAGCCAGGGTAAACTGTGATCTTCAGCCGTAGTGAGATTAGAGGCTGGCGAATGATTCGACCGTGTCGTGTCACGATAGGCGAGTCATAGCTCATGCTATGTTTAAAATGCAGCCTGTAATCGATTGAAAGGAAGGGCCAGTGTAGGATATTTGTTGGGAGACTGACAACCTGCATGTTTGGCAGATGGCAGCAGCCAGAGCAAGGTTGGCGCCCAGGGTTTCGCATGCCTCCATGGAAGTGCTCCACCAGGCAGCAAGGGCAAGGAGGGAAGCGCTTTTCCATCGGGACCGGAGGAGGAGGCCAGCGAGGCAGGTGGGGAGGGCATGGCAGGAGATTGAGCAGGGAGTGAGCAGCCGTGAGGTAGTCCCATGTAAGAGGTTTCAGTGCAGGAACGGGATCAATGCCCTGATGTAGTATGACAAGGTGAGTGCAGTGCCTAACATTAATTTGACAGCCTTAAATGTCACAAATGATAAAAATTAAATTAGAGAATGGGTGCCCCACTCATTGGTTCAGATGTTCCTACACCATAGAGCACAGCTCAGTGCCCACCTTCTTGGAGAAGCACAATCTTCAGTGACACTGCTGTTCCGACATTTGCAGGAAGCAGAGCCTCTGATGATAAGCCCTCTCTGGTGTGTAGCATCTTCTGCACTCAAGAAGCTGGTTGCGTGCGGCTGTGTGCCCTGCTCATCCACACTCTTTTCCAGCCTCATGATTCTTGTCCCTGTCTGGGTGCTGCAGCCCAACTCCTGGGGACTGCAGCTGCTTCCATCTCTCATTCTCCTCCACAATGGGAGGCCTCAAAACCGGAGTGGCTTAGATCTATTGTAAATTGCTGCACTCACTTCTCAAGTTCTCCATTCTTTTTACTTGGTGTAGGTAAGTTTCAAGTCGGAGAGGATGCTCATCCTAAATACCTCTGTTATGATCGCCAAGATTGGTCAGCCTGCAGATTGCCAATACCGCGATACAGTATCTCTCACCCTCCCTCCAGTGCCACAATGCTTTTCACAGCCAAAACTGACCTTCCTCTGACCTTCCCCCTCCTTATAGATGGCGAGTCTCTGAAAACTGTTGTCACCTTTCATTAAATTGTGAATGGTTTGGAAAATTGCCATGAATTGCCTGTTTATTGACTCAATTGCCTGCCCAGTGCCTTAAAGTGCAGCCTCCACCCACCAGCTCGGCCGATTCCATGAATATCACTTAACAGAGTAAATACGTCGGGCTTCCTTTGCACTGCTATCCAGCGGCAATGTCCCTCCCAGTCTGTCGCCACTGTGTGACAAAATTCTGCCCTCCGTTTTAAAGTCACATCTGTCCCATTGAATCACCCATTCAACAGACACACAAATGTCACATTTCGCCGCCCACGCAACAGTGTCAGAAATCACAATAATTGAATGTTTCATTCCATTAAAGTATTGGTTGCAATCGGTATTATTTTGCAGACATCCAAATTATTTCTCCATTTTTAAAAACTAAAATCCCTCAGCAAATCCCCATGTATTCCGCAGCATCATTTTACAGCGATTAAGTTCTGATATATTTAGTTGTTGATTTTAGATAACAGACTGCGTGATGGATTAAAAAAACATGATGGTGACAAGTGAACTTGTACCCACCCTGAATACTGGAGTAGTTCCCTTCAGGATTTTCTGATCCAGGATCTGTATCACCCAAACTGTGACTGGTGTAATATTCAATCTGATTGAGGGACTCAATGGAATCAGTAACTGTTGAACACAAACATGGATGGTTATTGGAGAGATCGATTGGGACGTTCCAGCAAATAACATAATATCGTCATCATCTGGTAACAATGTCCTGGGACTTTGTATCTGACACGGTTGTGAAACATTTATCACAGGGACTGCAGTAGTTCAAGAGCAACTAGGAATGGACCATGAATGTTGGCTCATCCTGCGAGCAGTTAAAACAATACACAGTACAGCTGGTGGGTCAGATTTAAGACATCAGAGCAGAGACAATAGTGCAAAACATAATCAGTTAGCACAGTTTCTTAATCCAGAATCCCTCCATCCTGTCCGTGTTTCTTTCCATTTCAGTGTCTCAAACGGATGGTGGTAGCTTTAAAACCGAACCCCACCCCGGATAATGAGGCAGAAAAGTGTAAAGAGTGCAAGGAGACGAATAACGGATTTGTTCTTTCCTGGTATTTTTTGCAACCTGAGAAATTAATCTCAATGGTTAAATTGCCCTCCAAATATATCGCAAGACAGAACTTTTATCGATTTGCCAGTGTTGTTGCCCCAGTATTGTGAAACAGAATTTGTAGATTAATGTTAAACTTCAGAATACAAAGTGTTAGGATATGTTTTTTGGAGAAACCACCGACTTCAGTTTAGGAGTTCCTGATGGAAGCGTGTTTCTGATCCAGAAATCCAGTCACTTAGAGAAATAAACTCTGAGTCAATGTGACTGTCTCCTCCTGAGAGCAGTGACTATTTGTGGTCTAGCTTAAATGGAATAAAATGACATGATAGTTACAAACAAACAGAAATCACGTTCTTCAAGCAGTAGCAACGGGTGGAAATCTTACCAACCCCATTGCTAATCTTGCGATACGCACAGATATAGACACACTCGCACTGTGATATGACTCCTTCACCTGGGGATAGCGAGCGGATTTCTGACAGTGTTCAGTCAGTAAACTGACCATTAACATGGGGTAGTTAAGTGGAAGTGACATTTGTCTTGTGAACATTCGGCATGAAATATAAAACACAGACCTGAACGCCGGATCTGATAGGAATCCTTGCCAGGTGGAATATTCCCAATCTCTTCATAAATTGCTTGGTATAAACCAGCCGGTGAACCCTTGCCACTAGTGACAGAACCTGTCAGATGGAGGGTGGGAAGATGAAAGTTTAGTTGCAACCCACGAGCGTTGAACAGTAAATTATCTGCGAACACATCCAAATCACAGAGACGGAGAAAGTAAAGGGACAAAGTCTGGTACAGTGAATGCGGAGTAGTTTTGTTGTGTGTATTTTCGTACATGTCTATGGGTCAATTTTACTGCATATCCCTATGTTCACCTGCAGCAGACTGAGGACAAATGTGTTGACTGAGGAAAAAATTTCAATTAAGTTTGTTAGAAGCGATCTCTCCCTAACAAAGCCATGCTGACTGTCCCTGATTAATGCCTGCCTCTCCAATTGGAGATTAATCGGGTTCCTCAAAATTGTTTCAATATTTTCCCTTGCACTGACGTTAGATTCACTTGCCTGTAATTACCTGGTTTACCCCTGCTACCCTTCTTGAATAATGATACGACATTCACTGTCCTTCAATCCTCTAGTGCATCGCCTGTGGCCAGCGAGGATTTGAAAATGTATGTCAAAGCCCCTGCTGGATCTTCCCTTACCTCACTTAACAGCCTAGGTCACATCTCATCTGGGCCTGGGGATTTTTCTATTTTAAGCCCGCTAAAACAACAAACACTTGCTGCCTTTCAATGCTAATTTGTTTAAGTACTTCACAAACCCGCTCCCTGATCTCTACACCGCCATCGTCCGTCTCCATGGTGAACACAGATGAAAAGTAATCCATTAAAGCCGAATTTACGTCCTCTGCCTGCACATTGCAGACGGCCATTTTGATCCCTAATCAGTCCCATTCTTTCCCTGGTTATCCTCTTGCCCTTGATATACTTTTAAAAAATGCATTGGGCGTTCCCTTGATCTTCCTCACCAGTGTTATTGCATGCCCCCTCTTCGCTCTCCGAATTCAATTTTTAAGCACCCCCTATACTTTCTGTACTCCTCTCTGGAGTCCGCTGTTTTTTAGCGCTCTGAATCTGCCAGTAGCCTCCTTTTTGCTCCTTATCCAATCCTCCGTATCCCTTGACACCATCAATATCCCTGGAATTGTTCGTCCAAACCTTCAACTCTATGGGAACATGTTAGCCCTGAACTCTCAATATTTCCCTTTTGAAGGTAAGAGCCAATGGGATCCAGGGCAATTTGACAAATTGGATCCAAAATTGGCTGAGTGGTAGGAAGCAAAGAGTAATGTTCGAGGGTTGTTTTATTGAGTGCAAGCCTGTGACCAGTGATGTACCACGGGGATCGGTGCTGGGACCCTTGCTGTTTGTAGTGAACATTAATCATCTAAACCTGAATATAGGAGGTATGAGGAGTAAGTTTGCAGATGATGCAAACACTTGTGGTGTCGTAAATAGTGAGGAAGAAAGCCTTAAATTACAGGACGATATGGATGGGCTGGTAAGATGGGCAAGGGAGCATCAAATTGAATTTAATCCTGTGAAGGGTGAGGTGATGCATTTTAGGTGGAGTAACAAGGCAAGGGAATATACAATGGATGGTAGTACCATAGGAAGTACAGAGAGTCAGAGGGACCTTGGTGTACTTGTCCATAGATCACTGAAGGCAGCAGCATAGAAAGATAAGGTGGTTCAGAAGGAATATAGGACTCTTGCTTTTATTAGCCAAGGCACATAATACAAGACCAGAAAGGTTATGATGGAGCAGCATAAAACGCTAGTTAGGCCACAGCAGGAGTACTGTGCACAGTTCTGGGAACTGCACTGTCGGAAGGATGTGATTGCACTGGAGAGGATGCAGAGGAGGTTCACCAGGATGTTGCCTGGGTCGGAGCATTTCAGTTATGAAGCGAGACTGGAAAGGCTGGGGTTGCTTTCTTTAGAACAGAGAAGGCTGAAGAGGGAATATGATTGAGGTATACAAAATTATGAAGGGTATTGATAGGATAGATAGGAAGAACACTTTTCCCTTAGTGCAGGGGTCGGCAACCAGGGGGCATCGTTTTAATGTAAGGGGAAGGATATATCGAGGTGATTTGAGGGGAAAAGTATCACCCAGAGGATGGTTGGATTCTAGAACACATTGCCTGAAGAGGTGGTAGAGGCAGGAACCCTCACAACATTTCAGAAGTATTTAGATGAACAATTGAAATGCCATCGCATACAACACCATGGGCCAAGTGCTGGAAAATGGGACGAGAATAGATAGGTGCCTGATGGCCGGCAGAGATACGCTGAGCCGAAGGGACTATTTCAGTGCTGAATAACTCTATTAATCTATGACTCTATGACCTGATCTCCTGCTTGTGATCGTTTGTAAACGACTGCCTGCCTAGTGAGGTTACAAGGCTCGATCTTATCAGCTTTAGGACTGTCTTGTTACAGAGCCTGTTCTGGTCGGGTCCTTTGCAGTGCTAGGCGCCGATGCTGTCCCAGCTACAGAATCTTTCTTTCGAGAGAGAGGTCTATTTCTATAGGAACTTTATATTATTATGAAAAGTGTCATTTATTAAGCGTCCCATTTCTTATAATAAATCAGGAGTGATTTGGATGGGTGAAATATGAGTGGAAGCGTCGTTTTGGAATGTTGAAGCACCGCTGGTGAATACAGAAGGTCCTATACAAGTATCACCTGTCAAAATAATAGTCAGACACGGTTAGACAGCTCGATATTGGATGCCAAGAGCCGGAATCTGAAAGGCTGGAACTGATAACCAATGGATGAAGGAAGATTAACAGACAAATAAATAGTTGAATGCACAGCTTAAAAAGTTGAATTAAATTTCCGGATCCTTTGTTACAATAAGTAAATTCTTCCAGAGTTTCATGTATGATGTGCTGAACTCTCACAGTGAATGTGGACACTTCAAATCACTCTCCATTTTAAATGTCACATTTTACTAAATCCAGAGCACATTGAATGGAGAAAATCAGCAAAAAAAAAAAATGTGTTTCTAACAAGGCCACTTGACAGTCCATAGAAATCTGCAAGGAACGAGAGTTTTGCATGCATATGACACAATATCTGGGATCTTTCGTTGGATCCGCGGGAAGATATGAACCTCACCTCTTCTGATTGACTTTTTCTGTATAACCACCATCAGTGAGATCAACACATAGAATAGCAGGACTCCGAAGCAGACCGCAACTAGGATGGAAGTAGTTTTATATCCCTGTTCTTAATGACAATAATACAGAAAGGTTTAACACATACACAGTCCGTCTTGCACGATAACATATTTACAAAAGGGAGTTAATAATTATATCCACTGCTTCCGGGCAATGAGTCAGGCTGAACATTCCGCAATATGTGTGGTGCACATTGCACCAGAGGGAAGTGTGAGCCAGTCTAAATTACAGAGACAGTGCCCCCATGTTTCTGATGAGAACACGACAGTTCAGGTACAGCCAGAATCTGGAATTAGCTAAATTTCAACCAGACCATTTGAAATATGCGGTGAGGAAACGATATTCCAGTCAGTGAGAAAGTGCTCATAGCATCTTGAGAAAATGACTACAATACCAATTCAACTAATTCAAACCCTAACGCTGGCGAGGATACTAATAATGGTAAGTACCTGCAGATGTGGACGGGACAGCAATTGAAGGCACATCGAGCCCTGTGGAGTATATTGTACAAAAAGTTCAGGAGGATGAAATTTCAGCAATTTCCATTTAAATGATAAATACTGTTCTTAATTTCCCGAACTAGTGAGTCAATTTAACAAAACAATGAACCCTAACCCCACTCTCCAAACCCTGCCACCCTCACCGGAACAAATCACACTGGCATCTTCCTTGTGATCACAGTCAGACTGAGCCAGCGATGAAGAAGGACAGTCGGCCAGAGAAGATTCGCTTCCAGTGCATTTCACCTCATCCAGCCAGATAACACCGTCACCCTGGGAAAAAGTAGCTCCTCCTGGGGCCAAAAGAGCGTGACCACAATCCAGCTGTCTGCAGACAATATTGGCATCGGCCAGATCCCAGGAGTCATCACACACCGTGCCCCAGCTGTTATTGCACAATATCTCAACTCTCCCGGAGCAGTTGGTGTTACCTCCAAACAGGCGCAACCAATGTCCAGAATCTGGCAAAGAGAATCAATGGTTATTATTGATGTAGTATAAGAAAGGAGTACATGTCAGATAGTTGGTATAATAAAGAGGAAGTAGCACCTGCTGAAAGCCCACGTTTACAATCATATTCTCGAATGCAGTCCTTTGATCTGTGGGGCTGCTCCTCAGTTACTTTTGCTTCTGTTGAGAAGAGAAACATGCTGACTGTATCACACACCAATGTTTGAAATGACACTCGCACATTTGGAGGTTTGTTGTGTTACCTGAACAAACAACACCAGCATCCTCCCTGTGTTCACAGTTGTGTTTACCCCACGGTTCTTTTTGACATTGCCAAAGGAACGATTCGTGTGAAATACATTCCATCCCATCAAGCCAAATGGGTCCGGATCCTTCTCCAAATGACTGAGCATAATAATCGATAGAACTGAGGGGACCGCACTCTAACTGTTTGCAGATCACTTCTGCATCAGGTCCATCAAGTGTATCCGAGCACACTGTTCCCCAGGTGCCATTGTGGAACACTTCCACTCTCCCCTCACAGCGATGCTTCCCATTCACCAGCCGCAGCTCTTTGTGCTCTGTCAATGACACAAGAAATATCCAGATAGTTAGATTGATAACTCGTTGTCTGTTCATACTGCACAGCTCAACACATGCTGCACCGGTTGTGTTCACTGATTTCCAGTAATTATTTCAGAAAAGCGATAGAAAAACACCGACAGCCCATAAAGTAATAAAGAATAATCAACACGGATTTCACAACTGAAAGACAAACAACGTTATTGAATTCTTTGAAGAAGTTACAGAAAGATAACAGGGATAATGCAGTCGATGTAATATGCATGTTTTTTTTTCAGAAGGCCTCTGACAAGGATCATGACTGGGGTCAGAGCCTGTGAAGTCAAGAGATCAGTGGAAGAATGATAGGAAACCAGCGACAAAGCACACCGTCCGGGTACAATGTGGTATCCCAGAATGGTGGAAGTTGGGAAGTGGTGTTCCACAGGGCTGGGGTCACTGCTGCTCAACATTTACATAAACGATTTGGATTTAGACAAGGGAGACTTAATTTCAAAATTTAAGAGGACAGCAATTTGGTGATATAGTTAACACTAAGAAAGACAGAGACAAAATACGGGAAGACGTTAATAACCGGGCCGAATGGGCATACAATTGCCAAATAAGTTGAATAGAGATAAGTCTAAGGTGCTCAGTGTTGACAGGAAGAATAAGGAGGGCACGTACTTCTTGTAAAATAAGAGTGAAAATGATATAGATCAGCAAAGAGACCTCGGGATACAGAGACACTAATCACTTCTAAAGTGACAGAGACCGAAGCTAGTGATCATAAATATAGGATAATCACGAATAAATCTAAAAATAAATTCAGCAGAATTTGTTTTTTTTTTACCTAGGGAGTGGTTTGAATTTTGAATTCCGAACACATGCAATTGCTGAGGTGATTTGCACTGATGCCTTCAAGGTAAAGCTATGCAGGTACATGAGGCAGAAAGAAGCAAGAGGATATGCAAAGAGGGTTAGGTGCAATGATGTGGGGTGATACTCGTGGGCAACCTAAACACCACATTGACCAGTTAGTCCAAATGGCCAGATTCCGTGCTGTCCATTGTATGTAATTCGAAGCAATATCTTCCCTGTGAAGCCACGTGCACAACACTACGGAAAATGGGCACATGGAAGAACCTTTACCTGAACACATGATTCTCACATCTTCTTTATGAGAACAGTCGTGGTTGCCCCACGATGCTGAGGGACATTCCCAGAGAAATGATTCGTTACTGGAACACTTCAGTTCATCCAACCAAACTGGCCCTGAGCCTGGTCCACAAGATGCAGGAAGTGCCAGATCCAATGCCTTTCCACAACCCAGCTGTTTGCAAACCACGTCAGCGTCCGCCAGATCCCAGGAATCATCACAAACTGAGCCCCAATTCCCATTGTAATAAATCTCCACTCGGCCATTACATGGGCTTCCACCGTCAGACAGCCTTAACTGCACGTGGTCTGTGTGATAACAGTACATGAGGATTATACTTTCAATAGACATTCACCTCATCACTCAATACAACTGATTTTACCATCACCAGCTCAAAAAAGAACGTTAAATGCACCTGTGACAGGTAAATAAAACTATACAACAGAATATCTGTTTACTCTTACTTCTTACATAGAATGTAAAGAACAGCAATGTTTCATATATGCTATTACATCTGGCTTTGACAAGTTCTGGTCTCCAGTTCCCCTTTTATGTTTTGAACGCTGTGTACGGTGTCAAACAGGCAATCACTCACACGATTAACAGTTAATTTATACTCATGTTATATAACTGTATCTGTTCCTTGTCCATGTATGTTACCCTTATTTGTTATCTTGGTCAGACATTTACTGCCATCTCCTATTTCCCTCATCTTCAATTACAAGTGACTTGCATTTATCCAGCGCCATTAACGTAATGAAACATCCCAAGGCGCGATACAGGAGTGATATCAAAGAAATTTTAACACAGAGCACCGAAAAATATATTAGGTCAGATGACCAAAAGCTAAGTCAAAGAGTTAGTTTTTATGGAACGTCTTAAAGCAGAAAGACAGGTTGACAGGCAGAGAGATTTAAGGAAGTAATTCTAGAGCATGTGACCTTCGCAAATAAAGGCACGGCCGCCAATGGTGCACAATTAAAACCAGGAATGCTCAGGAAGCCAGAACTGGGAGCTTTCAATCTGGAGCCGATTGCAAAGACAGGAGCTGTGAGGCCAGGAAGGGATTTGAAAACAAGGATGAGAATTTAAAAACCGTGCGTTGCAGGGTAAAGTAGGTCAGTGAGCAGAGGGCAGATGCCTGAGTGGCAAATGGTCGAGACAGCGGAGCTTGCAGAGGTTGTAACTAGTGAAGCCAGCCAGGATTGCATTAGCATCATCGAGTATGGAGGGAACAACGCTATCGTCAAGACGAGATAAGGGCAAATGCGGGTGATGTCATGGAGGTGAAAATAGACAGTGTTAATGAGGATATGGAGATTTGATAGGAGGATCACCCTGGAGTCAAATATAACACCAAGATTACAAGCTGTCTGGCTGAGTGACAGACAGTTGGCATGGCGAGAAATGGAGTTGGAGACAAGGAAACATGCGGTGGGGACTGATGGTTTCTATCTTTTCAATACTGAGTTGGAGGAATTTTCTGCTGATGCAGTACTGAATGTCAGCCTGGAATTCTGACAGTGTACAGGCATTGGAGGGCTCAAGAGTGTTGAATGTGAGGAGAGTTGGATACGGTGAGATACATGTGGAAGCTGAGGCTGTGTTTGCGGATATCACTGAAAGGCAGCATGTAAATGAGTAATGAAGTGTCAAATGATCGATCCTTTGGTGACACTATAGGTGACTTTGCAGGAGCAGGAATGAAGCCATTGCAGGCCACTTTCTGACCATGACTGCATAGATAATACTAGAACCAGCTGAGTGCAGTCCCACCCAGCCGTGTGTTAATGCGGAGGAATTGGAGAAGTATTTCATGATCAATCATATAAAAATTTGAGACAAGTCAAGAAAGAGGAGGTGGAATCGTTTATGTTTGTCACAATCACTTCGGATGTCGTTTGTTTTCGTCCTGTGGTGTGGATAGAAAATAGATTTGCGGAATTGAAACATGCAGCTTCATATAAGATGAGCATGGATTTGGGAGGCGACGACACATTCAAGGACTTTGGCGAGGTACGAACAGTTGGAGCTGGGGCAGTAACCTGCATGGACAGGTGGTCAATGGTTCCTTTCAGAGGAGAGGTGTGATGACTGCTGATTTGAAGGAGAGGAGCCTGAACATGTAGACAGAGAGAGAGATAAAGAGAATCGTTAATATTGTCAGCTAACATGGAACCCAGGAAGGGAATGTTTGTATTCAGTAGTTTAATAGAAATAAGGTGTAGACAGCAAAATGTGGATACCATCAACAGCACAGGTTCAGAGAGAGAATGAAGGATTCTAGGAGAGAAACAAGAAATGTGAATTCAGGGTGATCGTATGGGATGGGGGTGGGAACTGATAGGAAGTTAGGCCTGATGGGTTGGGGAAGAAAGGGAAGTAGTGGAGGTGACTGAACAGATGTTTTTGAACTTCGTGACAAAAAATCTATGAGCTCCTCTCAATTATTTATGGAGTTCAGGGTGGATGAGGCAGGGGAGTGGTTCAGGAGGAAGATTTATGATGGAGAATATTTGCTGTGCGTTTTCTTTGCCTTCCTGGATAATCTTTGTCAAAAGGGAGGTTTTAGTGAAGATGAGGAGGACCCAATGATGCTTTTTGTGATTGATCCATTCAGGATTATATTACCAGACAGTTCCCCACATGTCACCGTGCCTTTCTGTTTTTTTAATTATTTCAGGGAATGTTGGTGTCACTGGCAAGACCAGCAGTTTAATCCACGCTATGTATTACTTCATTATTACTTTACTACTCCATTTCATATTGGAGAATGTAAGGTCCACAAGTTCTACCCTTAAACATCAGCCTTGCAATATGCAGTATCTTCGTGCAGAACTACGTTCTAGGGTTGTGTTGATTATTACATTATCATAAATCAATTTAATATTAATAGCATAAGAGAATCACTTACCTTTGTGAGGATGGGACTCTGTCTTTGCCAAGGAATATATTTGAGCAATTTTAGAGACATCAACCGCATGTCTGAACAGAGAATATGCAGACCTGTCTGTCCAGCCAGACTGCTGCAATTATGTTAAATGAGCAAACGAAACTTGTGAGGCACATTAGCAATTGCTATTGTCTGTAAAAAATCAATGAACTAAACGACTAATTCTAGCAATATATGACTGTTGGACCGGACCAAAGAGGGCAGAAAACAGGATCTGTCTGCAAAATGTTGGACAGGATCAGGAAGCGCCTACAGGCAATTGGACTCTAGATGTGTAGACCTCCTGGCTGAACAGAAACCAGTATTTAATCTGGACTGGACAAAAATGATTGGACTAATTGCGTCAGGCACTTTGGAGAATAAACATCAGCAATGTGACCCATCAGATACAGAAGTAGAAGACAAGGAGAAGACACATGGCTTCTGTAGGTGGGCATAAATGTTGGGTGGAGCTTAACATCTACCTAACTGAAGAACAAGATGACATACTCTACTCTGTCCAGTGACTGAGTGTGTAATAACCATTCAGCACTGTAAACTTCTGACGTGAAACGCTGGAATGTATTGATTTCCGCAGTGCACGAAGAAAATATTTATTGTCACCAATCGGTATCAAATCTGAATCATTAACTACCTCACATGTTGTAAGTTCCACACTGTCGTATGAAAATAAATGTTCATTGGAACAACCCGAAAACATCTGCCCACACTTACACTCTGTGTAATGCAACATCCCCAGAACACATGCCTGCATTATCATGCTGCACAATGAAACTTTAAAGCGTATAGTCCAAAACATCTGTCTACTTTTATACACAACCTAATGAAACTTACACCAGAACAACTCCCACACAGCTGCCTCCACTTATATACTGTACAGTAGAACTGATTGCAAGCTCGGCGACGGATTTGATACCAGAGCTGAGATTCCAATTCCGTATTCTCTTTATCATAAGGCCATTATCTTTCACCTCTATCATCATTCACCTCCCTTCCTGCCTCAGCCCATCTGCTGCTGAAATGCTCACCCATGCTTTGTTGCCTGCAGAAACGAATATTTCAATATTCTCCTGGGCGATCACCCATCTTGCATCCACCAGAAACATCAGCTCATCCAAAGTTTTGTTGCCTGCCCTACATGAAGCCCCTCTCAGGAACGCCATGGCACTCGAATATCTATTGGTTTCCCTGCCATCAATACCTCGAGTTTCCCATTATGACCTTCATGCTCAGACACCTTCATGCTCTCCCCCTGCATCAGTTTAACCGTCTCCAGCCTGAATCATTTCAGGAGCTCTGCTTTTCTCTGAATACAGCTTCTTGTACTTCACCCACTTCAATTGCCCACAACTTTCAGTTTTGCCTTTAACCATCTAACCCCCAGATCTGAATTTCCACCAGAAATATTTCCGTGTCTCCGGCTCTTCAAATCCAACCATCTGACTAAGAATTTAGTCACCAACTCTAACATCTCTTTGTTTGGCTCTGTGTCAGTTTTCTCTCCGTTCACATTCCTGTTCAACCCCTTGTGATGTATGTGTTAATTGCAATTTCTGTAATAAAAACGTTCTTGTTGTTTAATTGTGTCCGTGTCCTCCATCTCTGCACACCACCCCCATCCAGCCCCAGCTCCCCGACCGCCCACCATCCTCACCCACTCTCCTCGAGTGAAATTATTGGTTTGAGACACCCAGGAACAAGTGACCTAGATTATCACTTTTCTCAGCAGATTAGACATTTCGCTTCTTTGTTTTTGTAAAGGCAGTGAAGAATTTGCTTACCTGAACACAGGACACCAACATCCATACTGTCAGTGAGAGACGAATTCAATGTGAATAAGCTGCAGTTCTGGAGCTGCAATTCGTTTCCTTCACACTGGACATCATTCACCCAGACGGGTCCTTCAATCTCTCCGTCCTTTGAATTTTTATAAGCGGCTGTCGCTTCACCGCAACCCAGCTGTGTACAGACTACGTTGGCATCATTCAGGGTCCAGTGTCTATCATGCAATCTCCCCCAGCTGCCATTGTGGTAAATCTCAACTCGCCCATCACACCAGCTTCCCCCGTTAGTCAGTCTTAGTGACCAATTTTCATCTACAACATGAAACACATTGAGAATGGTGAAACTAAAGCAAAATATCTCAGAATTTACTGCCACCCGAAAAGTCATTAATATTAATGGTTACTATTCCTGTCATCATTGTTCAGAAGGCTTGTTGAAAGATCATTTTCACCATTACCTTTTCTCTGTAAATACATTTTAGAAACGTACCGAGTAGCTTACGGTTGCTGCACTGGGGACAGAGGGTAAAATGAACTGTAGGCGACAGCCGAGGGACTGAAGGTCGTCCTCCTGTCCACATGCACTGATATTCCAGCTCTCGCCCTGTAGTTGAAAATATCATCAACTTTTCTTCCAATTTATCCTCCTTATATTCACATGGTCCATCTTCATCTCTTTCGTTCTCTTCCTCAACATCTCCGTCTCTGATTCTGGGGATAGGTTATTAACTAATATAAAGAGAAAACCCAGTGACTCTCACAGTTACCTTGTCTATGCTTCCTCACACCCCAATTCTTCGAATGACTCTCTCACATTTTTTCACTTGCTCCATCTGCAATGTCTGGTGATGCAAACTTCCATACCAGTGGTTCAAAATATGTATTCCTTTTTCCTCAACCGAGGACTCTCCTCACCTCCTCATCCAACCACCATTGTTGACAGGGTCCTCAAGCACGTCCATTCCATTCCCCATACGTCTGCTTTCACCCTTTCCCCCTCCAGGAACAATGATAAGATTCTGATTCTCCTCATCTTCAACTCCATCAGCTTCCATATTCAACAGATCATCTTCCACCATTTCCACCACCTTTAATACAAAGAACAAAGAACAAAGATAATTACAGCACAGGAACAGGCCCTTCGGCCCTCCAAGCCTGCGCCGATCCAGATCCTCTCTCTAAACATGTCGCCTATTTTCTAAGCTTCTGTATCTCTTTTCTTCCTGCCCATTCATGTATCTGTCTAGATACATCTTAAAAGACTCCATCGTGCCCGCATCTACCACCTCCGCTGGCAATGCGTTCCAGGTGCCCACCACCCTCTGCGTAAAGAACTTTCCACGCATATCCCCCCTAAACTTTTCCCCTTTCACTTTGAACTCGTGTCCTCTAGTAATTGAAACCCCCACTCTGGGAAAAAGCTTCTTGCTATCCACCCTGTCTATACCTCTCATGATTTTGTACACCTCAATCAGGTCCCCCCTCAACCTCCGTCTTTCTAATGAAAATAATCCTAATCTACTCAACCTCTCTTCATAGCTAGCGCCCTCCATACCAGGCAACATCCTGGTGAACCTCCTCTGCACCCTTTCCAAAGCATCCACATCCTTTTGATAATGTGGCGACCAGAACTGTACGCAGTATTCCAAATGTGGCCGAACCAAAGTCCTATACAACTGTAACATGACCTGCCAACTCTTGTACTCAATGCCCCGACCGATGAAGGAAAGCATGCCGTATGCCATCTTGACCACTCTATTTACCTGCGTTCTTTGAGGAAGTGACAAAGTTGATTGATGAGGGAAGGGCTGTCGATGTCATATACATGGACTTCAGTAAGGCGTTTGATAAGGTTCCCCATGGCAGGCTGATGGAGAAAGTGAAGGCGCTTGGGGTCCAAGGTGTACTAGCTAGATGGATAAAGAACTGGCTGGGCAACAGGAGACAGAGAGTAGCAGTAGAACGGAGTTTCTCAAAATGGAGACGTGTGACCAGTGGTGTTCTACAGGGATCCGTGCTGGGACCACTGTTGTTTGTGATATACATTAATGATTTGGAGGAAAGTATAGGTGGACTGATTAGCAAATTTGCAGACGACACTAAGATTGGTGGAGTAGCAGATAGTGAAGGGGACTGTCAGAGAATACAGCAGAATATAGATAGATTGGAGAGTTGGGCAGAGAAATGGCAGATGGAGTTCAATCAGGGCAAATGCGAGGTGATGCATTTTGGAAGATCCAATTCAAGAGTGAACTACACAGTAAATGGAAAAGTCCTGGGGAAAATTGATGTCCAGAGAGATTTGGGTGTTCAGGTCCACTGTTCCCTGAAGGTGGCAACGCAGGTAAATAGAGTGGTCAAGAAGGCATACGGCATGCTTTCCTTCATCGGACGGGGCATTGAGTACAAGAGTTGGCAGGTCATGTTACAGTTGTATCGGACTTTGGTTCGGCCACATTTGGAATACTGCGTGCAGTTCTGGTCGCCACATTATCAAAAGGATGTGGATGCTTTGGAGAGGGTGCAGAGGAGGTTCACCAGGATGTTGCCTGGTATGGAGGGCGCTAGCTATGAAGAGAGGTTGAGCAGATTAGGATTATTTTCATTAGAAAGACGGAGGTTGAGGGGGGACCTGATTGAGGTGTACAAAATCATGAGAGGTATAGACAGGGTGGATAGCAAGAGGCTTTTTTCCCAGAGTGGGGGTTTCAATTACTAGAGGACACGAGTTCAAAGTGAAAGGGGAAAAGTTTAGGGGGGATATGCGTGGAAAGTTCTTTCCGCAGAGGGTGGTGGGCACCTGGAACGCATTGCCAGCGGAGGTGGTAGATGCGGGCACGATGGAGTCTTTTAAGATGTATCTAGACAGATACATGAATGGGCAGGAAGAAAAGAGATACAGAAGCTTAGAAAATAGGCGACATGTTTAGAGAGAGGATCTGGATCGGCGCAGGCTTGGAGGGCCGAAGGGCCTGTTCCTGTGCTGTAATTATCTTTGTTCTTTGTTCTTTGAAAAAAACTGGCCACGCTCAACAATGCAGTTTGAAAGGAAACATAGAAGCCAGTTGTTGCTCAGTGGGTAGTAATCTTGTCTCTGAATTATAAGGAGGAGAGAAGTCTCTTGTCATGTCGAAAATGGAGATGAAACTGAGGTTCTGTTTTTTTCTCATTCTTTAAATGTTGTCAGCGGGAAGTGCAGAAAGTGCCGGGAGACCCTGAGACACTTTAGTAGCAGGGGAAAGATGTGAATATAGAGTCATAGAGTTGTGCAGCACAGAAACAGGCCCTTCGGCCCATCGTGTCTGTGCCAGCCATCAAGAACCTAACTATTCTGATCCCATTTTCCAGGACTTAGCCTGTAGCACTCTGTGCTATGGCGTTTCGAGAGCTCATCTAAATACTTCTTAAATGTTGTGAGGGTTCCTGCCTCTACCACCTCTTCAAGCACTGTGTTTCACATTCCAACCACCCTCTGGGTGAAAAAAAAATGTTTCCTCAAATCCACTCTAAACCTCCTGCCCCTTACCTTAAATCTATGCAGCGCTGGTTATTGACCTCTCTGCTCAGGGAAAAAGTTTTTTACTAACTAACCTATCAATGCCCCTCATAATTGTGTTTACTAAGGGCCAACGGGATATGGGTGTCCTCGTCAATAAGTCACTGAAAGCTAACCTGCAGCTGCAGTGAGCAAGTAAAAAGGCTAATGGTATGCTAGTCTTTATCGCAAGAGGATTTGTGTACAGGAGCAGTGAAGTCTTGCTTCAATCGTATAGAACTTTGTTTAGACCGCACACGAAGTACTATGTGCAGTTTTGGTCCCCTGATCTTTGGGAGGATATTATTGCCATAGAGGAAGTGCAACGAAGGTTCACCAGACTTGTTACCGCGAGGATGGGACTGTCCTATGAAAAGAGATTGAGGAAACTGGGCTTGTATTCTCTGGAGATTCAAAGAAAGAGGGGTGATCTCACTGAAATCAACAAACACTTAAAGTGATAGACAGGGTAGATGTAGGTAAGATGTGTCTTCTGGTTGAGGAGTCTAGGACCAGGGGACACAATTTCAAAATAAGGGGGAAGCCACTTAGGACAGAGATGAGTAGAAATTTCTTTACACAGAGGGTTGTGAATCTTTGGAATGCTCTACTGCAGAGGGCTGTGGAAGCTCAGTCATTGAGTATGTTTAAAGCTGAGATTAACAGATTTCGAAATACAAATGATACAAAGGGTTATGGGGATAGTGTGGGAAAGAGGCATTGAAATGGATGATCAGACATGATCGTATTAAATGGCGGGGCAAGCCCAATGGGCTGAATGGTGTATTCCTACTTCTGTGTTCCTATGGAAAGGGAGACAGTGTGTGATGTGACCCTGGGATTACATTATGGAACCAGTGACTCTGAGAATTTCACACTTACACACACACACCCACACACACAGAGACACACGTAGACACACACACACAGACAAACAGAAACAAACACACACACTCAGGCAAACACACACACATACAGAAAAACAGACACACAAGCACAGAGAAAAAACACACAAACAGACATAAGACACACACATATACAGACTCACAGGTTCACACACACACACAGACACACACACACACAGAAACACACACAAAGGGAGCGAGGGATACAGACAGACAACGAGGTAAAGGCAGAGAGAAAGAAAGAGACAGAGAGATTGAGAGAGAAGGAGCGACAAAGAGAGACGGAGAGGTGGAGGGAAAGCAAAAGAAGACAAGGATTAGGAGCAGCAGTATGGCCCATCGAGCCTGCTGCACCATTCATTACGAAAATGGATGATCTTAGGATTCAACTCCACTTTCCCGCCCGCTCTCCATGCCCCTTGATTCCCTGAGAGACCAAACATCTGTCTATTCAGCCTTAAATATATTGAAGGATGCAGCATTCACAACCCTCTGGGGCAGAGAATTCCAAAGATTCACAACCCTGTGAGTGAAGTAATTTCTATTCATCTCAGTCCGAGATGATCAGCCCCTTATCCTGGGACTGCGCCTATTTGTTTTAGATTCCCCAACCAGCAGAAGTAATCTGTCAGTGTCTACCCTATCCAGTCCCTTCAGAATCTTTCATGTTTCAATGAGATCTCCTCTCATTCTTCTAAACTCCAGAGAATACAGTCACAGTTTATTTAATCTCTCTCCTTCCCTCCGATTTGTCTGTCCATGCACCCCCTTTTATTCTTCCTACCAGTGGAGGCAGAAGATATGGTATGGTTCTTAATGAATACATCGCATCTGTCTTCAAAAGAAAGGGACGACGCAGACATTGCTGTCAAGGAGGAGGGGTTTGAAATATTGGATGGCAGAGATGAAGCGTTAAGAGGTTTAACATCTTTGAAAGCTGATAATTCACCAGGTTCAGACTGTTGAGAGGTGCAAGAGAGGAAATAGCAGAGGCTCCGACCATCATTTTCCAATCCTCTCTAGTTACAAGCGTGGTGCCAGAGGGCTGGAAGATTGCTAAAGTTGTACCATTGATTAAAAAGGGAGAAAGGGATAGACTGAGTAATTACAGGCCACTCAGCTTAACCTCAGTGGAGGACAAATTATTGGGAAAAATTCTGATAAAGAACATTAATCATAATTTCAAAAGGTGCAGATTAATCAAGCACGATCAGCATGAATCTGTTAAGTGAAGATCGTTTCAGAATAGCTTGATTACTTTTTTTCGTGGGGGTGACAAGGAGAGTCAAGGAGGATAGCGACTCATCACCACCTTCTCAAGGGCAACACGGGATGGACAATAAATGCTGATCTTGTCACTGATGCCTAGATCCCGTGACTGGATTTAATGCAGTGTCAGTTCCTGTACATGTACAGTACACAATGGGTACAAGGGAATGATTCACTCCTATCTAGTACTGCGTGTCTCAGTGTTTCCATGTCTGTGGCTCTGTCACATTTTAAGCACTAACTTTACATGAGTGAGGAGTCAGTCGCTGAAAGAAATGTCACAGTGCTGTGGCAACATAAAATGGCCACCGAGAACAAAGCTAAAATGTCTGTCTGATATTTGTGAGTTTCTACGTTCTGAGAGAGGAGAGAGAGTCAGATAGACAAACAGAGAGAAAATACAGACCGAGGGGGAGAACGAGACACAGTGAGTGAGAGCAGGAATTTTGTCATAGAACATAGGAAGAGGAGGAGGCCATTTAGCCCCTCAACCTTGTTATGCCATTCAATGAGATCATAGCTGATCTGTGATCTAACTCCATGTACCCGTCTTGCCCCTTATCACTTAATACCTTTGATTAGCAAAAATCTATCAAACTCAGATTTAAAAATTAACAGGTGGCTCAGCATCAATTGTCGTTTGTGGAAGAGAGTTCCAAAGTGATAGCACACTGGTGTGTTGAAGTGTTTCTTCATTTCACTCCTGAAAGGTTTTTAGATTACGTTTAAATTTTCAGACTATTCCCCAAGTTCTAGACTCCGCAGCCAGTGGAACTTTCTCTCTGTCTACCCTATCAGTATCCCTTATTATTTTGAAAACATTCCCCAAATCACTCATTCCTGTTTAATACATTGATGATGAAACAAACAAATAGTCGCAGACTTCAACCCTCTGAGTAAAGAAAATTCTCCTCATCTCTGTCCGAAGTGGCTTGTGTCCTATTTTGAAATTGCATCCCCTGGTTGTAGATTCCCCAACCAGGGGAAACATATTTGCTGCATCTACCCTATCTATCCCTTTAAGTATTGTGTCGGCTTCAATGTGATCACCTCTCATTCTTCGAGACTCGAGAGAATGCAGGCCCAGTTTCCCCAATCGCTCTTCATAGGACAGTCTCGCCATCCCAGAACAAGTCTGGTGAACCTTCGTGGTACTTCCTCTATTGCATTGATATCCTTCCTAAGGTAAGGGGACGAAAACAACACACAGTACTCCAGTTAAAAGTCTAACCAAGGTTCTACACAATTGAAGCAAGACTTCAAAGACCAAAGACTGGACTCAAATCCTCTTCCAGTAAAGGCTAGTATACCTTATTTGTTGCCTGCTGCAACAGCATGTTATCCTTCAGTGACTTACTGACAAGGATTCCCACGTCCCTTTCTATATCTACACTTTCTAATCTCTCACCATTTAAGAAATGTTCAACACATCTATTCCTCCTACCAAAGTGGATAACCTCATATTTTCCACATTATTTTCCATCTGCCACGTCTTTCCCACTCACTAAGTCTGCCCAAACCCCCTTGCAACCACTTGGCATCTTCCTCAAAACACAGATTCCCACCTAGTTGTGTCTTATCCGTGAACTTGGAAATACTAGATTTAGGCCCAACATCCAAATCTTTGATATATATTGTGAACAGCTGGGGCCCAAGCACTGATCCTTGCGGTACCCCACTAGTCACAGCATGCCAACGTGAGAACGACCCGTTATGTGATAGAAACAGCCGAAAAATGATTTATTCTTTTCTCCCGTCTGGATCACAGACATAAAAATGAGTTCAGAAACAGGTTTTTGGAACTGCTTCCGCCCACACTGTAGCAGTCATCTGCTCTGTACT
Organism: Heterodontus francisci; assembly: GCF_036365525.1. Lineage (NCBI taxonomy): Eukaryota > Metazoa > Chordata > Chondrichthyes > Heterodontiformes > Heterodontidae > Heterodontus > Heterodontus francisci. Next base: position 108,971 of record NW_027141501.1, on the reverse strand, counting down.
CAGGTATTAGACCCATAGAATCATTCAGCACCGACAGTAGCATTTCAACTCAAAGTTTCTGCGCTCCTGTTCTTTGACTAAAGCGATGACATTGGTCACACTCACTCTGCTCTTTCCGTACTGTCAGCATATACTTTCTTTTCAATTATTAATCCAATTCCCTTTTGAAAGTTACTATTGAATCTGCTCCCATTACACAGCAGGCGGTGCATTCTAGCTCATAACAACTCTTTGCCATAACATAACAGCCGTCATCTTCCCTCTGGTTCCTTTCTCAATTATCTTCAATCTTCCCCCCTTGGTTGTCAGTTGGAACCATTTCTCCTCACCTACTCTAAAGCGACCATAATAATGTTCAATTCCTCTATTAAATCTCCAGCTGAGCCTCTCTGCTCTTCGAATAACAATCTAATATTCACCACTGTGTCCACACGTATCATTGGTATCATTCTCATAAACCTTCACTTCGGAGAAGTGAATCTCAAATGCACAATCTTCTTTCCATCTTTGCGCCTGTCATCACCGTCCCCAGTCCCTCATAATCCATTCCCTTCATTGTAATCCCGCTGGCTAATCTCTCAGTCATCCCTGTTGCTCTTAAGGTAAATGCTTTAGAAGGCCAAATAAACGAACTGAATTTATGTATGATTCGAGATACTCAAATAAAAAGTCTTAAGGAAACAGGAAGTTCTCATGTGTGTGGAGTAAGCCTTTATCCCATGAGGGTGGGAACACAAAATAGTTCGAGGTTATAGTAAAGCCATGCAAATCTCTGCTTAGGCCCATAAGTAGCATACAGATTTCAGTTCTCAAAACGCACTTCAACAAGAATGTGTGGCCTTTGATTGGTGCAGTGGAGATTTACCAGAACGATGCAAGGCCGAAAACTGCTGAATTAGGAACACGACTTCTAAAGATTAAGCTTGTATTCATTGAATGTAGAAGATGGAAGGGCGAAGTCACTTAGATATTTTTGGTGATTTTATCAGTTCATAGAGAAGATAGTGTTACAAAAGTGCTTCCATTTCTCCTGGAAAGCCTACTAGGAGAATTCTCGACATCTCCAAAAAAAGACAGCTTCTGAAACGATCCCAGTAACGCATCTCAATGTGCCCGGATGCCAGACCAAACAAAAAGAGACAATTGACTTCCTTACATATGTTCCCTTTTTTTTGTCAATATATAGCAAGTATTTGGCCAAAGTAGTCTATCTTTTCGTATTTTATTCTGGGATATGAAATATAGGGCATATGATTGGCTGCACCAGTAGCCAGGCAAACATTTCAATATATGTTGTGATCTTTGGAGAAGTATAAGTAGAAAAGACAGTGCACTCCTCCCTCCTCGGTCATAACAATAGGAAGAAGCAATGGTCTGGTGGGTGCATAACTTTCAAGTTAGAGCTAGGCTCTTCAGGGTGATCTCGGGAACCTATTCCTCAGGCATAGTTCAGCATAAATCCAGACTTCACTCCTGCAGTCATTTTTCAGGCCGGGGTTCAAGTGAAAACTTCAAAACCGATATTCATATTTCTTCAGCCAGAATGTTAATGGTTACAGAAAACAGGCGGCAGAAGTAAGTTAAGATACAGATCAACCAAGATCTGACTAAAGGTGGAATAGGCAGGATGGGCTGAATGGCCTCGCTTGTTCCTGATAATCCTCGAATGAGAAGTGGTCGTGAAACTGAAGAGAAAGAGTGGCTGCAGACTGGGGAAAGGGGCTGTCTTTGAGCAAAAGTGATCCGATTGAAGAGAACAAGTCAGATTCAGGAGGACATATCAATCGAGTTTGGAGGGTGGAAAAGATATATGTACATATATATATGTATCAATATTGTGAACTCACAAGTGTTCAGCTGGCGTCTGCAAACTTTCACTGAGGGGTGTAAAATTCCCGACTTCAGCCATTCAGCTTTGCTGTGTCATTAATGCTGCAGATCCCAGAGCATCCAGCTATTGTGCTGACGTCGAGGGGTTTAATGGCAAGTTCACGGGGATATATTTACAAAATAAACATTACTTTAAAGTGTTAAAGATCTGACTGGGTGACTCGATTCATCAAAGAGCTTAGCAACATCAAATTCTTGAGGTTGGCGAATTAGGCACAGATTGACATGTGAAAATGTGACTTCATGGTTCCAACCGAGACCTGGCTCAAAGAGGGGCAAAACTGGCAGGCAATTATACCTGGATGCAAGGTGTTCAGCAAAGATAGAAAAGCAGGAAAAGATGGAGGGGTGGCGGTATTGATTGACCAGAGCATTGCTAGTAAGAGAGAATATCCCAGAGTGGTCAAAGTTGGAATTTCTTTGGCGAGACTGAAAGAACAAAAAATGTGCAATATCATTTCTCCATGTATTCTTGAAGCCAACAACCAGTGCAAAGGATGAAGGGGAACAAATCTGCAAGGAAGTTACAGAAATGTGCAAGAATTATAGAAAAGGTATAAAGGGCGAGTTTAATAATCCAAATATACACCGGGATATAATTAGTTTCAAGGGCCCCCATGTAATTATCCACCCCCAGGAACAGATTCCAATTTAATCGCCTCCCCTCCCACCACACCCAGGAGCAGGCCACTGTGTAAGCATCCACGCCCCCCACCCCCCCGGAAAATTACCCCCATCCCGGACCAGACCCCCATGTAATTACCCCCACCCCAGAACAGACCCCCAGGTAATAACACACGCCCCTTGGAAGAAGCCCCCATGTATGTACACCAACCCAGGAGCAGACCCCATTTAATATCTCCCCCATTGGAACAGTCCCCAGTGTAATTACCCGCAGCCATGAACAGGACCCCATGTAATTAACCAACACTGGAACAGGCCCCCATGTAATTAACCCCCAACCGGAACATGCCCCCATGTAATTACCCACACCGGAACAGGCCCCGGTGCAATTACACCCACACTCTCGCAGGACCCCATGTAATTACCTCCCCCCAGAACAGGCCCCGGTGCAGTTACACCCACACTCTAGCAGGACCCCATGTAATTACCTCCACCGGGAACAGGCCCCGGTGCATTTACACCCACACTCTAGCAGGACCCCATGTCATTACCGCCACCCAGAGCAGGCCATGGTGCAATTACCACACACTCTGGCAGGCCCCCATGTAATTAACTCCACCCAGAACAGGCCCGTTGCAATTACACCCACACTCTAGCAGGACCCCATGTAATTACCTACACCCAGAACAGGCCCCAGTGCAATTACACCCACGCTCTCGCAAGACCCCATGCAATTACCTCCACCTGGAAAAGGCCCCGATGCAATTACACCCACACTCTAGCAGGACCCCATGTAATTACCCCCACGTGGAATCGGCCCCGGTGCAATTACTCCCACACTCTGGCAGGCCCCCATGTAATTACCTCCACCCAGAACAGGCCCCGGTGCAATTACACCCATACTCTAGCAGGACCCCATGTAATTACCTCCACCCAGAACAGGACCCCATGTAATTACATCCACCCAGAACAGGCCCCCATGTAATTTCCCCAACCCCGGAACAGGCCCAATTAATTACCACAACCCCGGAAGACACCCCCATGTAATTGATCCCACCCGGAACTGGTCCTTGTGCAATACACCCACACTGGAACAGGCCCCCATGCAATTACCCCACCCAGAAGAGGTCCCCGTGTAATTACCCCCTCATTGGAACATGCCCCCATGCAATGACCCTAACCCAAGAACAGGCCCCCATGTAATTTCAACAACCCCAGAACAGGCCCCCCTGTAATTACCCCCACCCAGAACAGGCCCCCATGTAATTTCCCCCACCTGGAAGAGGTCCCGGTGCAATTAGACCCAAACTCTAACAGCACCCCATGTAATTACCCCCACCTGGAAGAGGCCCTATGTAATTACCCCCACCCAGAACAGGCCCCCTTGCAATTACCCCCCACACTGGAACAGGCCCGTATTAAATTACTCCCACTTAGAACAGCCCCCCATGTAATTACCCCAACCCCGGAACCGGCTTAATTAATTACCCCAACACCGGAAGAGACCCCCATATAATTGCTCCCACCAGAGCAGGTCCCCGTGCAATTACCCCCTCATTGGAACTGGTCCCCATGCAACTACCCTAACCCCACAACAGGCCCCCATGTAATTGCCCCAATGCTAGAACAGGCCCCATGTAATTAACCCAACCCCGGAACAGGCCCCCATGTAATTTCCCCAACCCTAGAACAGGCCTCCATGTAATAATCCCCATACTGGAGCAGGCTCCCATGTAGTTAACCCTCGGAACAGGCCCCTATGTAATTACCCCCCCCCCCCCACCCCATAACAGGCCGCCATGTAATTATCCCCACCTTGTAACAGGCCCCCATGTAATTACCCCCACCCAAAACATGTTCCCATGTATTTACCCCCACCCGGAACTGGCCCCTATGTATTTACCACCACCCAGAACAGGCTCCCCTGTATTTACCCCCACCCTCCCAATGAACAGTCCCACATCCGAAACCCCATTAAGAGACTGGAGAAATCCCTCTACCAAACATTGTACACTTGGAGAAACCTCCCTGTCCCATTTTTGATCAGCAGAATCTTCCCTCCTCCAATTTTGACCCTGGAGAATCCTCGGTCCTCCCATTTTAAACCTGGAGAATCCTCCATCTTCCCATTTTAAACCTGGAGAATCCTCCCTCCTCCGGTTTTAAACCCTCCTATTTTAAACATGACAAATTCCTTCTCTGTATCTTGCCCTCTAATTCTCCCCCTGCCCCCACTGTAAACAAATAACTGGCCGTGCAAATCAACTAAATTTTCTGGGGAACATTGGAGCTAGCTTTGTCTCCGTGAGTAATTATTCTGCCTCTGAGTTATACGTTTGTGTGTTCAGGTCAGAACCCAAAATCTAGGCTGATGCCACCCAACAGAAAGTCAAAACAGACCAGCGAGACTCAGAAAAGGAAACTTGCGTTAAATTTGTAAGCCTCGCGTTTTGGAATGTTTTAGTGTTTGAATATTTTTTTAAAAATTTGCCAACGATACCAAAGTTGGAGGAGATGCAGTGAGTGAGGATGATACCAATCGACTACAGCAGGAGACAGATAGGCGAGCAGAATGGGACAGACAAGTGGCAGATTAAATTTAATGCAGGAAAATGTGAGGTTGATGTATTTTTACAGAAGGATAAGGAGAGGCGAAATAGACTTAATTACACAGTTCTAGAGAGTGTGCAGGGACAGAGGGACCTGGGGATACATGTACATACATCTTTGAAGGTGGCAGGACATATTGAGAAAGTAGTCAGCAAAGCATGTGGCATCTTAGGCTCCATAAATGGTTGTGAGTACAAATGCATGGAAGCAATGCTGAAAGCTCTGGCTAGGCCACAACTAGAATATTGCATCAAGTTCTGGTCACCACACATTAGGAAGGATGTGTGGGCCCTTCAGAAGGATCAGAGGAGATGGTCGTTCCAGGAAGGGGAGGGTTTAGCAAAGTGGATTGGAAACAGCTACCTCAAGGTAAATGTGTGTCAGAGCAGTAAGAATTAGGGAGGGTTGAGATCAAATATTTTCCCACAAAGACAGATTGAAACCCCCAAATCTAGAGCCCCTTGGATATCAAGGATCAAACCGAGTAGGATAAGGCACAAAAGAGAAGCTTATGTCAGATACTGAGAGCTCAATGCCACAGAAAGCCGAGAGGCGTGAAGAAAGTGCAGGGGTCAAATTAAAAAGCAAATTAGGAAAGCAAATAGTGGGCTGTAAAAATTTTACAAAGTAAAATCATGGAAAACACAAAAATGTTTTATATATGAAGAGCAAGAGGAACTAAGGATAGAATATTAGGGACCAAAAAGTGAATGTGTGTATACAGGTCGGAGATGTGAGCATGTTTCCTAATGAATATTTAGCATCTGTCTTCATACAAGAGGGGGTATGATGCAGACATTGTAGTTAAAGAGTGTGAAATATTGGATGGGATAACTAGAGTGAGAGGGAAATATTAAGGTGTTTTGCATCTTTGAAAGTGGATAAATGGTCAGGCCTGGATGCATTGGAATCAGCTCAGAGAAGGCTCACTAGGCTGACTCCTGGGATGAAGGAGTATCTTATGAGGAATGGTTGAATAGGTTGGGCCTATATTCATTGGAGTCTAGAAGAATGAGATGTGATCTTTTTGAAACATACAAGATTCTGAGGGGACTTTACAGGGCGGATACAAGGAGGATGTCCCCCTTGTGGGGGAGTCTAGAATTAGGGGGCACAGTGTCAAAATAAAGTGCCTCCCATTTATGACAAAGATGAGTAGGAAATATTTTCCTCTCAGCGAGTAGTTAGACTTTGGAATTCTCTTCCCCAGAGAGCAGTGGAGGTTGGGTTATTGATTATGTTCAATGCTGAGTTAGATAGATTTATGATCGACAAGGGAGTCAAGGGTTATGGGTGGCAGACAGGAAAGTGGAGTTAAGGTCACATTCACATTCAGATCAATTATGATTGTATTGAATGGCAGCACAGGCTCGAGGTGCTGAATGGTCTATTCCTGCTCATATTTCTTAGAATCTTGACTATAAATTGAAGGGTTTCCTCTCCACGTTTTAAGCCATTTTTATAGCAGAGACAGGGCCATGTGTAATATAAACAGAGATGGGGTCTAGTGCAGTTCTAACAAGTGCACTGATAACTGAGACTTGTGCAAAAGGTATGAAGGATACAGAATTCTAAATATGCATTCAGGGAAATATTTTAGGCCAGTACGTAGCAAGGCCAACAAGAGATGGGTCCGTTTGACACTTAGTTTTAGGGAATGAAACTGGGCTGGTGGAAGACAATTTAGAAAAGGTGGACCGGAAAAAGCTACTTGAAGGTAAATCAGTGTCAGAGCAGTGAGAGTGAATCTTTTCATCTTGGAGGATTTATTATTCCAGATTTTTATTTTTTTTCAAATTCACGACAGACCAATGTGGGATTTGAACTCCCGCTTTTTCAGTCATTAGCTCAGGCTTTCAGAGTACAAACTGCAAAAGACATTCACCTTCCTCTTGTTGTTGCCTGACTGTCTCAGCTTTTGTATATTGTCCCCAATCTTGTTCTTTCATGTGCCTAAAGACTTTTATGTTATACAGACATTGGTAAACCACTTCAATCTCTCTTGCCATTGGCTTAAAGACCTTCAGGGACACAATCCACAACCTAATTCACACCTGAGTCAAGCAACCAAAATCTTCAACTCCATTCAAACATTCCAATATCCTGTCCCTGCACAGATAACTGACAGTTCCACAATGCAGGAACGTCCGAATGAGAAACGACATTTACCTGACAGAATCTAAGCTCCAAATTGAATAGAAATTGAAATAGAAAATACCACCGAAATGGGACTTTTTATTTGTAACAGTGAGACTGAAACATTTCATGGTACTATTCGACCTAGAAGGATTCCGAGAAAAGTCAGGATCAGGATTGAAAGAGAAAGAGAGACAGCGAAATAGGGGGCGAGAGAGAGAAGAGAGAGAGAGAGAGACTGTTAGCTCCTGTATGTGTTAGAGCTCTCTGCTCCTGCACTCGTTTTAATATTCGACCATTTAGTTTAGATTGCCTCTCCAACAGTCTTCCTTCCAAAATCCATCGCTTCATATTTCTCAGTATTGAAGTTAAACTGTCATGTGTCTGTCCAATTCACCAGACTGCCAAAAGCATCCTGATGTCTACTAATATTCTATTCTCTCTTTACTACATTTCAAAAGATTTGCGTCATCTACACACTTTGAAGCTCTGCCCCGTAGACCCAAGGTGAGTCATTAATATACAGAGTAAACCCCCTCTACACTGTCCCATCAAACACTCCCAGGCAGGTACAGCACGGGGGTTAGATACAGAGTAAAGCTTCCTCGACACAGTCCCATCAAACACTCCCTGGACAGGTGCAGCACTGAGATTGGCTGCGCAATTTGGGAAGCAATTTCTGCCTGCAATCAGGGGGACCAGCTGCACCTGCAACTAGAGTGGGGGAACTGGAGAGGAGACAGCAGAATTGAGTTACTGCAAAGAGGTGACTGTCGAGTGGAGACAGCTGCATTTATTGTGGAACCTTTGCACTTTTTCAAGACTAAGAAGACTCGCAAGTCATTTTGAAGCGGTCGGTGTTGGAGCACCAGAGAACTGTTGGTTGTTTAGACTGTTGGGGGAGGGCGGCGGCACCACAAGATCCAGGGATGGGGCTGCCAAATTCTATAGGGAGCGCTTGTATTTGCTCTTGTGTTTATCTGCCATCCTGTACAAAAGGGGCTCTCTCCCCACACCCAACAGTGTGGGTCAGGAGGGCTGGAACCTTTCCGGCTGAAGACTATCTTTATGTGACAGCAGAACTGGACAACAGAAAAGGGAGAGAACTGGGCGACTCGAGCCTACCCGGGCGAGGAGCCCTCCCCGAACTGGAAGACTGGACTTTAGACTTTGTAGCAAGGTCCTCCAACCACCAATTGAATTGTAACATCCTCACAGCTGTTCTCGCCCTTCCATCACTCGGCCACTCGGTCCTTTTCAGCCCTAAACTCCTCTACTCCCATCCTCCTCCCCCCCCCCCCCCACCGCCCAAAATATTGCTTGAGTTAAAGAGGAAACTGTTGCGTGCATTGTTTCTTGGGGGTGGGCGTAGCTCTGCAATCCGATGGCAAGCCCCTCTTTACTGGTGGCGGCGCCTTCCCGCACATATACTGCTGCGCTGCTGTAGCTGCACCTATTGCCGCGTCAAGAGCTACGTCCACCCACACGTGTCAGTAGAGGCATGTGTAAAGGCAAAGGCCGAGGTTGTCGGCACTTCGACCATTGTTGCTGCCTCAAAAATGGACAGCAAGGTGGTGTTTTTCCTGAAGACCGAGCGGGCGGTGTCCCTGGATCTGAGCAAGGGGCTCACAGTGGGCGGCAGCTTTCTGCCAGTGGACCCCCTGGAGGCCACTGCGCAAAGGTATACAGTAAATGGCAGAATTCTTGGGAGTATTGACAGGCAGAGAGATCTGGGCGTACAGTTCCACAGGTCACTGAAAGTGGCAACACAGGTGGATATGGTAGTCAAGAAGGCATACGCATGCTTGCCTTCATCCAGTATAAAAATTGGCAAGTCATGTTGCAGCTGTACAGAACCTTAGTTAGGCCACACTTAGAATATTCCGTGCAATTCTGTTCGCCACACTATCAGAAGGACGTGGAGGCTTTGGAGAGCGTACAGAGGAGGTTTACAAGGATATTGCCTATCTAGAGGGCATTAGCTATGAGGAGAGGTTGGAAAAACTCGGATTGTTTTCACTGCGGAGGTGGAGGGGCGACATGATAGAGGTTTACAACGGTATGAGCGGCATGGACAGTGTGGATAGTCAGAAGCTTTTTCCCAGGGTGGAAGAGTCAGTTACTGGGGGACATAGGTTTAAGGTGTCAGGAGCAAAGTTTGGAAGGGAAGTGCAAGGCACGTTTTTTACACAGAGGGTGGTGAGTGCCTGGAACTTGCTGCCAGGGGAGGTGCTGGGAGCAGATACGATCGCGACGTTTAAGAGACAGCTTTTCAAATATATGAATAGGAAGGGAATACAGGGATATGGGCCCCGGAAGTGCAGAAGGTGTTAGTTTCGGCAGGCATAAAGATCGGCGCAGGCTTGGAGGGCCGAATGGCCTGTTCCTGTCCTGTACTGTTCTTTGTTCTTTGTCACTTGCGATTTGCTCTTACCATTCTGTTCACCAGCCCGTGTTCAATGATTCTATTCTCAGAGTCAGTTAGTTCACTGATGAAACCTCTGTGCCTAATTCAATGGGTCGACAGAGCTCCCAAGTCTCCTCCTGTGCACCGAGACTCTTAACTTCATATACAATGCATGGAACAAACAGGGTCGAAAGCTTCTTCCAGACAAACCCCACAATCACTGAAATTCCTTCTCCTGGATTTATAAAGTAAGCCGTTAGAATGTGGGATTGTTTAATCAATAAATCACCAACATCAGCGCTGGAGCTGTTAATCCACAGATAAATGGAAAGACTCTTGACTCCAACTGATAGAGAGTAAACCAATAAAACATCACATCAATACTTTCTATTTTACAATGTAGTGCAGTGACGGTAAGGCTCCACAGTGAAGCAGAGAAGATGTGAAAGAGTCAGCAGCCAACTCAGTTCAGTAGCCAGACCTCTGAAGCAGTTTCAGACAAAGTGATAATAAATAAATATGCTGACATCCCTGTTAAAACGAACCATCTTATTGGGGACGTAGGACATTTTGCTTTCTCCTTGTGACACAGATACCGTGAGATGCCTCATTATCAATCGCCAAAAAGCACATTCATAAAAAGTATTCCAGGACTGGTTGGATGCACATCTTGAAACTGTTAAAAGTTCCTCATAGTCTGATTCTTGATCCTGAGACACCAGATTCAAGTATATTCAAAACTCAAAATAATCCGTCAACAATGCCAGTGTTACTGAAACCAATACCATTCAAGACAGAATACAACTCCTAAAAGACTGAAAGAGTTGACAATGAGCAGATTCCATCAGTAAATTGCTGGAAAATAACAGGTGGCTGTGTAACACATACAGTGAGAAATAAGAGCCAGTACAGCAGCACAGTTAATATCGTTTCACACCATTAGCAGCTGAGCTACTGGCTTACCAGGAACTCCAATTGCTGCAAGTACAGTATAATAAATGCGTTCTATCAGAATCATTAACGAATGTACCATTTCTGTGAGAAGCACAGTTCTGTTAGTCTGGAAATCGCAGCTCCAGCAGGCACTCTGAGCTGATCCATTTCAATGGATCTTGATTTATACAGGTGATAAGTCTCCACTGACACGGTAATAGACGCCTGAACAAATACATTACATCAGCAGCTTTGACTCTGATGTAAATCATATGACGGTTAATATGCAATCATTTCAATGCCAATGACATTTTCTTAGTAAGACCTCTCTCGGGGCTAAAGCTGAAAGCTGTACTCATATTGGACAGATGCGACAATTATGAGTGACATCATTTACAATTTCCACATCATTGGTTTGATCTTGTTCACTCTTGGCCTTTTGATTGTAAATGTAGTTGATCTGTCAGCAGTGGACACTGAATCCAGGGACGAAGCAATCCTGTTTCATCCTGTACCTGCCTTTTCCACGTTAAAATGTGAACTTCGAGACTCTGATTTGGAACCACGTTCAGTGTTGCAGGCTAGAAACTAATGCGGGTGATATTAGGGGACAGAACCTGAGCACGTGTATTGCGGAGACAGTCACGTAGTGATAATATCACTGGGCTAGTAATCCAGAGGCCCACCCAATGGCCTGAAGACAGGTGTTCAAATCCTCCCAAGGCAGCGGCTGGAACTTAAATTCAATGAATTAACACAAGTCTGGCATTGAAAACTGTCAGTGTAATGGCGCCATGAGACTATCACAGATTTCTGCACAAACCTACTTTATTCGCTAATTCCTTTCCGGGAAGGAAATCTGACATACATATCTGCATTGGTGGTCATCTTTCAAGATTCTCTAGACGCTGCAACAGTTCCTAGAGATTGCAGGGTAGCTCATGTAACACCACTATTTAAAAAGGGAGGTAGAGAGAAAGCAGGGAATTATAGACCAGTCAGCCTGACGTCGGATGTGGAGAAAATTCTTGAGTTCATTTTCAAAACTTTTACAGCGGAGCACTTAGGGAACAGTGGTAGAATCGGGCAGAGTCAGCATGGATTTACGAAAGCGAAATCATGCTTGGCAAATCTACTAGAATTCTTCGAGAACGTAACTGGTTGAGTTGATGAGGGGGAGTCAGTGGATGTGGTTCATTTGGACTTTCAGAAGGCTTTCGAAAAAGTCCCACATAAGAGATTAGCGTGTAAAGTTAAAGTGCATGGGATGGGGGTAGTGTATTGCGATGGATAGAACATTGATTGGCACACAGGAATCAAAGGGTGAGGATAAATGGGTTTTATCCGAATGGCAGGCAGTCACTAGAGGGGTACTGCAGGGATCGGTGCTAGGACCTCAGCTTTTCACAATAGCTATTAATGATTTAGATGAGGGAACTAAATATATTATCTCCAACTTTGCAGATGACACAAAACTGGGTGGGAGGGTGATTTGTGAGGAGGATGCAGAGTGGCTTCAGGATGATTTGGACAAGTTGAGTGAGTGGGCTAATGCATGGCAGATGCAGTACAATGTGGTTAAATGTGAGGTTATCCACGTTGGTAGCAAAAACAGGAAGGCAGATTACTATCTGAATGGCTATAAACTGAGAGAGGGAAATATACAGCGAGACCTGGGTGTTCTCGTACACCAGTTGTTAAAGGTAAGCACGCAGGTACAGCAGGCGGTAAAAAAAAAGGCAAATGGTATGTTGGCCTTCGACTACAGGAGCAGGGATGTCTTGCTGCAATTATACATGGCCTTGGTGAGGCCCCACCTGGAATATTGTGTGCCGTTTTGGTCTCCTTATCGGAAAAGGATGTTCTTGCTATAAAGGGAGTGCAGTGAAGGGTAACCAGATGATTCCTGGGATGGTGAGACAGACGGAAGAGGAGAGATTGAGTCAGTTAGGATTACATTCGCTGGAATGTGAGGGGGGATCACATAGAAACCACTGAAATTCTAACAAGACTTGACAGAGTAGGTGCAGGAAGGATGTTCCCGATCGTGGCGGAGTCCAGAACCAGGGGTCATAGTCTAAGGATGTGGGGTAAACCTTTCAGGACTGAGATGAGGAGAAAATTCTTCACCCAGATAGTGGTGAGTCTGTGGAATTCGCTACCACAGAAAGCAGTTGAGGCCAAAACGTTGTATGTTTTCAAGAAGGAGTTTGATATAGGTCTTGGTCTAAAGGGATTAAAGGGTATGGGGCGAAAACGGGAACAGTTTACTGAGTTGGATAATCAGCCATGATCATAATGAATGGCAGAGCAGGCTGGAAGGGCCGAATAGCCTACACCTTCTCCAATTTTCCATGCTTATATGTGTTGCCTACAAATGGCTACAGACCCAGAGCAATGTGGCTGGCTCTTTACCTCCTTCCCGAAACGGCCCAAATGCTGACCTTGCCAGCGGAGCTCACATCACATGAAATAATAAATGACAATCTTCTCTTCGCTATTTCACTGCAGATATTTCCCGGTTTTTTCTATAGTGGTTAATGGCTCTGGTAAAATTAGAACTGTGCCAACTCCTGAATTCCTTTCCTCCAGTTCACTGCTGACCAGACACCCAAATTCCAACATCCCTCACTATCAACTGCTCCAAATCCCTGCTTCCATGCCCAATTCTCACCAACTCATCTCGCCCTATATCTTCAGCCTAACTGACCTGCATTGGCTACCAGTCCTCTAAGTACTGCAATTTATAATTATTATCATCGGGTTAAAATTCTGCCATGTCCTCACCACTTCTCATCTCCAACAACTCCTCCAAACTACCAGCAAACCCATCCGAGATCTCCCCCGATCTCTGAAATTGATATATTTCACTGGGACCGCCCCAGCTTGCTTCCAATATTACTGATCTGGTTGTAATTAGCACATCTCCAGCAACGGTCTCAAGTCTCACACCAGCACTATTAATCTTGGAGTCCTATAACTTTCCATTCTCCTTCCCTCTTCTTTCTCATCTACATACTGCCCACTGGCAACATCGTCTACACATGTGCGGTTAGCTTCCACGTGTGGACTGACAACACCCAGCTCCAGCTCTCCATCGTCTCTCGATGCCCTCCACTACCTCAATGTTATCAGACTCTAACAGTCTGTTTCTAATGTGTTGCAATTTTCTCAAATTAAACGTGTGGTAGAGCGAAGCCTGCACCTTTGGCTCTACCACAAAACCCTGTCATTGATTCCATCGCCATTCCTAGCTGTTGCATTCGGCTAAATATAATGTTGGGTAAAATATGTTCCCTATTCATCCATGACCTGAGCTTCTGACCTCATGTTGTTTCCAACAGAAATAACTCCTCCTTCCACCTTCTTAATATCTCCGGCCTCTGTCCCTGCTTCAGCACATCAGGAACTGAAAACGCTCAATCATTCATCTGTGCAGGATTATTAGGATATGAAAAGTTACGAATCAGAGTACTAACTGTTAAATCCAGCCATTATAAACTATTCGTTGAATCATTATACACTAACATTTCGCTTTATTGGTGCCCTTCTTTGCAGTCTGATAAAGTGGAAGCATTTCGGAAAACGGGCACAGTGCAGACAAGATGTCAAACTGGGAGGATTGGGGGATAGTGTGTCAAGCTTTAAAATGCTTACATGCAGCAAAAGGGTGATACATTGACATCAGCTTCTGTGTAGATGTGTCTCGTCGTGAGATAAGGAAACTTTAAATGTGAAAGCTTTGAGATAATGTAGTCAACACAAAGAGAGACTAGTTGCGCATATTTGAAAGGTCAGTGACCATTACAAAATGATCCTTGTTTCGTTAAGAAAGGCATCCTTTCATTAAAAAAAATCGAACCACTGATTGGGCGAGGGGTTGGTTAACTGGAAAGTTGCCAGCATAAAGGAAGTCCTGTCTTTGATCCTGATGGCAGAGAATTTCCGAACAACAACAAGAGACAAGAGAGAGAGAGACTGACCAAAAACTTGAAGATCAAAACGTGCAAGAGAAAGAGTTGTGAGCTCTGCCATCCAGTCTCCAACACGGTTAATATCTGCGTTAAACTGTTAATTATTGTCTGAGTTTGTGACTATGGTTTATCTGGAAAGCTTGACAAACTTGTCGTAAACTTTATCTCAATAAGTCGATTAGTAACAAGCTTTGTGCTTCCAAGTCTGTTCCCGCAGAAGAAGGGGATATAAACCACCCCATTATTCTGGAATCTTACATTCTGGAACCCCAGTTGGGACTTGACAAATTCTGAATGCTTTTTGGACAAACAGGAAGGATCTTGAGACTGGGCCACAAGTGTCCTGGAAGGGAAGCACCTTTTAGGGGAGCGAACAGACGTTAACGGACCCACCAGTGATCAAAGGCGTTTAGACAAGAATATATAAAGAGAATGAATAAAGTTATGTTTCCTGAAGATTTTAAATGGGTCTTCGAGGAAAAATACAAGAAATTTATAGAGTTCATTCAAGGTAAGTCAGAGGAAGTTCAAGATAGTGAAGACAAAAATCCTTCCGGTTTACAGGATTTACAGCAGCTTGGGGACTTGGTCACATAATGGTAATCTCTGGACTAGAAATCCAGAGCCCAGGATAATGCTCTGGAGGCATGCTTTCGAATCCCACCACGGCAGATGGTAAAATTTGAATTCAATTAATAAATCTGGAATTAAAAAATCAGTCTAATGGTGATCATGAAACCATTGTCGATTGATGCAAAAGCTCATCTGCTTCACTGATGCCCTTTTAGGGAAGGAAACTGGCCATCCGTTCTAGGTCTCTCCTCCATTTCATCTAAATACTTGTGGGATGTGGGAATCACTGCCTTGGCCAACATTTATTGCCCTTGCCTAATTTTCCTTGAATTGAGTGGCTTACTGGTCTATTTAAGAGTCAACCATATTACTGTGGATCTGGAATCATCTGTGGGCTTGACGAAAACAGCACATCAGATAGTTTATCACAACAATTGTCAATGGTTTAACGGTCATTGCTAAACGAACGTTTACTTTCACGTTTTGTTGATTGAATTTAAATTTCACCTTCTGCGATGGTGGGTTTTGAACCCAAATCCCCACAACATTAGCTTAGACTTTACATTACTAATTCAGTGACGTTATCACTGCACCACTGCCTCCCCCAAGCCTGCAAAACGACAGAAAAGTGACTTTTAAATGCCTTCCGAAATGGCCTCACAAACCCACTCAGATCAATGGTAATTGGGGCTGGGCCACGTCTGCGTCACCCACTCTCACAAAAAAACCTCACTGGATCCAAGTGACCTCTACTCGGAAAGATAAAGGAGTTGAGCGATTAATCCAGAGGGCTCCAGATTTGGACCTGTGCCAAAAGCATTAGAGAATTCTGTTACAACAGCAGCATGTCTCTAACCTGAATGTTGGCACAGCCGTGATTGATGCTCCTGAAAAGAAAAGTCAGTTGAAACAACAGGAGGAGGAGAATGAGCATGAAAAATAGTTGGAACTGCAGGGATTTCTGGGGAGAGAGAGAGACGGAGTGAGTGTGGAAAGACGAGAGATAGAGATAGATAGATAGAGAGAGAGAGGGTGAGAGAGAGGAAGACAGGGAGAGGAATAGCTTTTCCATGCCTACCCTGTCCCATCGAACAATCTCAGAGAGGGTAGCACACAGGTTACATACTGAGTAAAGCTCTGTTTTAACTATCCCTGTAGTTTCAGATTAACCCGGGTTAGTAACTGCGCCCGAGTAAGGCTCAAGACTCACCTGCCTCAGTCACTGAGACGCTGCTGTATCACTTCCCTGAATTCAACTGGACGCCATGTTTGGGAGCAGGCCAGGCACACGGGATTAGGACGACTGCTCATGTGCAGGATCAGCATGGGTAATCTCACAGAGAATCAGAACAGACCAGGGAGAATCAAAAAAGTAACGTGTGGCATTTGTGATACTCGCATTGTGGTATTCTTTTAGTATTTAGTGAGAGTGTTGACCCACTGAAATTTTGCCGCTGAATAAAGGACCAGTGGCAGAGACACACTCTTCCACTCTACGTATAAAATGAAGGGATCTCCCCCTGGATGTATAAAATGGAGGGAGCTCCTTTCTACATATAAAGAGGTGGGAGCACCCCTTCCTCATATAAAATGGAGGTGGATCCTACAGATATCTTACACATTTTAAATCACTTTTAACCCATTTTTATTCCAAAGACGGGGCCGGGAATAATCGAAACAGAGACATGGCCCAATGTAATCTTGACTGGTGCATTGAGAACTGAGACCAGTGTAAAAGATGGTGGAGAATTCTTAATGCATTCAGTGGAACTTTATCAGCCTGCATTGCAGCAAGGCCAGTTCTACATTTAGTTTTAGTGAATTCAGCTGGACTGATGGAAGGCGATTTAGTAAAAGTGGACTGAAAAAAAGCCACTTGGAAGTAAATCAGTGTTAGAGCAGTGAGAGTTAGTGAGGGTTAATATGTTCACACAAAGACAAAGGGTAAAATGACTAGTAAAATAGCAGGTAGAATAAAGCACCAAAGGGGAGCATGTGTCAGATACCGAGAGACCAATACCACAATACCAATCCTACCCGCCAAGATATTTTCATGTCCCCATCTAGCTCTCCTAAGTCCATTCTTCAGTTCCTTCCAGGCTACCTTGTAACCCTCTGGAGCCCTGTCTGATCCTTGTTTCCTCAACCTTAAGTAAGCCTCCTTCTTCCTCTTGACTAGCTGTTCCTCATCTTTTGTCATCCAAGGTTCCTTCACACTATCATCCCTTCCCTGCCTCATCGGGACAAACCTATCCAGCAGTCGCAGCAAGTGCTCCCTAAACAACCTCCACATTTCTGTCGTGCATTTCCCTGAGAACATCTGTTCCCAATTTATGCTCCCCAATTCCTGCCTAATAGCAGAGTAATTCCCCCTCCCCAATTAAATATTTTCCCATCCCGTCTGCTCCTGTCCCTCTCCATGACTATGGTAAATGTCAGGGAGGTGTGATCACTATCACCGAAATGCTCTCCCACCGAGAGATCTGCCACCTGGCCTGGTTGGTTGCCAAGCACCAAGTCCAACATAGTCTCCCCTCTAGTCGGCCTATCTACATATTGAGTTAGGAAACCTTCATGGACACACCTGACTCCTTGTGTAGTGCTGGGCCAGTTTGATTCCTCATCCCCTCCTACTGTGATGCTGATGACCACACACTAACCATCATTCCCTAGACCCATCCTGAGACACTCGTATCGTCCTGCTCTGTGCGTACGTCTGTTCCCCCCACCCACCCATCCCACCCATCCCACACTCACAGAAGTAATGCAATGCCTGAAGATGAGCTATTTGAATCCTTTTCTAAAATACTGAAGCCCATACACTTGAACTGAACTCTCCAGAATCGTGGTGAGCTAGCGGATTCCTCATCTCAAGTGTGGTACTGAGATCTTCACACTCAAAGTCCATTACCAACCTCATGCATAGCTAATTTTAACTCACACCACGAGTTTTGTACTGAGGCCCACACATAAGCACTCATTCCACAGTCTCGAGCTGAACCAGTCTGAGCACTGACTCTCGTTTATCGTACTGAGAACAATCCTATATTCTGCTTGCAGCCTTGTGCTGAGATAGTCTTATCCCACAGCTCCGAGTGTGGTACTGAGACCCCCACACTGACACTCAATCGCAAGCATTGCCGAGTTTGATTGAACCCTCACCCATAGTGCAGTATCACAGTCAATCTCACGCTTAGTGCTTAGTCATTCACTTTACGCACTACTCAATGTGGTACTGAGGCAGACACATTCTCTATGTGATCCCACGTGCTGAGCTACACTGGGCCCACAGCCACAATTTTGGTACTGCGAGCCACACATTCACATGACGTCCAGTTGAAGCATTTCAAGAGGAATTAGACAGTTGTATGAAACAAAAGAATGGACAGGGTTATGGGGAGAAGGCAGGGGATTGGAACTGAGGGAGTTGCTCTTTCATAGAGCCGGTGCAGTCAGGATCGGCCAAATGGCCTCCTTCTGCACTGTAAGGATTCTGTGATTCTGTTTACCTGAGCGATGAGTGTGGCCCTGAGGAACACACACTCCCACTCAAACTACGGATAGTCTTAACCATCTTACTGACCTGTCCTGCGACCGCCAGGGATCAGTGGACATTCACTCCATGTTTCCTTACTTCCTCTACACTTCTCAGTATTTTCCAGTTAATTATGTATACATCTGCCTTGTCTGACCTCCCCAATTGCATCACCTCGCTCTTCTCCAGGTTGAATTCTATTTGCCACGTTTCTGCTCATCTGACCAGCCCTTCAGTCTCTTCCTGTCGCCTACAACACAACAATCCTCCACATTACTACCACACCAATCTTTAAGACAGCTGGAAACTTCTTGTTCATGCCCCCTACATGTACATCCAAAACGTTAATCTATACCACAAAAAGCATGTGACGCAGTACTGAACCCCGTGGAACGGCACGAGAAACAGCCCTCAAGCTGCTAAAACACTCGTCAACAATTAACCTTTGTTTCTTGCCACTGAGCCAATTTTGTACCCACTTTGCTGCATTGCCCAGGCTCCCATAGGATTTTTTTTAACTAGTCTGCTTTGTCAAAAGCCTTGCTAAAATCCTCATCAACTGCACTACCCTGATATTTCTTCCTTGATAATTCTTCAAAAAAATCGATCAAGTGGGTCAAGCAAGATTCTCCCTTAACAAATCCATGCTGACGATCCTTCATTAACTTATGCCTTTCGAAGTGACACTTTATCCTGTCTCTCGGAATAGATTCCAATAATTTGCCCACAACTGAGGTTAGACTGACTCGCCTGTAATTATGCAATCTATCCCTCACTGCCTTCAACCGCTGCATCCATGCGGATATGGTAAACCCACAGTTCGGTTAGGAGGGGAGTTCCAGGATTTTATCCTACTGACATTGAAGGAATGGCGATAGAGTTACAAGTCAGGCTGGTGTGTGGCTTGGAGGGGAACTTGTGGGTGGTGGAGTGGCCATGCATCTGCTGTCCTTGCCTTTCCAAAGTGGTAGAGGTCGCGGGTGTGTAAGGTGCTCTCTGAGGAGCTAACAATAAATATGAACAGAAAGGTCTGGGACAAGTGGATTATGCATGCATAGAAGTAATGGGCAAGGCTATAATACTTAATGAGTACTTTGCATCAGTGATAACAAACGAAGAGGAATATGGCAAGTATCATTTGAAGTGGGGAGAGTACAGGCAATGGATAGGGTAAAGGTTGAGAGTGCCGAGTTAGTGGGAAGGTTGGCTCGGCCTAGGGTACATATTTCAACTGCTCTGAATGGATTACATTACAGGTTGCTGAAGTAAGTGGAAGGGCTGACCATAATACTTCCACTCTTCGCTAGCACGGTGGTGTTGCCAAGAGATAGTAAATTGGTACATGTGACATCGTCATTCAAGAAAGTGTGTAAGAACACTTCTATCAGCACCTGACCAGTTAGTTTATCATCAGTGGTGGTTACAGTTTTAGAAACTATAATCAGGCAAAAAAAATTAATAAATCGACAGACAATTAGAGAGGTTTGAGTAAATTAAGGATTGTCAGCACGGATGTGTAAAAGGCAGATAATACTTGACTAATCTAATTGATCTTTGGATGCAGTAACAGAGGATAATGTTGAAATGGAATGTGGTGGATGTTTTTTATATGGTTTTGAAGACATTATTTGACAGAGTACCACATATAACGCTGGGTAACAATTTTGAGACTCATGGAATAGAAGGGCCAGTTGGATGAAAAAAAAGGCTAAAGGACAGAAGACAACGACTCGTGGTAAATTATATTATTTTCTCAGACTAGTGGCTGGTAGGCAATGGTCTTCCTCACGGATTCGTGCTGGTACTTGTACTGCTTTTTTGCTATATATGCATGAATTGGAGTATGGAATGCAGATTTTACTGTAAACTTCATGAAAGATACCTTCTTTTGTCTCATCTAGACCTTGTTTCGGGTTTGTCTTTCATCTGTATTGTGTTAGGAGTTGCAGAAGAAAAAAACTTTCAACAGTACCATATGCTCCTCAAGAGCCTTTCTGAATATTATCAAATCATCCAAATAGTGGAACACATTCTACCTTCTAGAGAACCATTCGAAACACTTCAACCTTTGCTGATGGAATATTGATGAGCGATTGGGAAACACCGGTTGCATAAATGTTCATATTTCCTGGTAATATTGAAGGGAAATATCTACTGGTTTTCATTCCTCATTGGAATAGACCAACACCCATTTGAAACGCCCATTACAGTCTATATTGAGAGAACGTGTTAAACTGCCAATCAAATCTGTGATCGCAGTGAACATTGTGACACATGTTGAAAGATGATTATTTCATATCATATTGTCATCCTCCATGATTCATCTAGTTCCTTAACAGGGCAAATCAGTGAATTTTCATTTGGCGCCAGAGGTCTTAACATTCCATGATCAAAGGGAGATTTTACAGCTACCTGTCAATCCCTCTTTGCTTCTTTTGGGGAAAATACATTGTATGAGCAGGGTTGTTTTCAAGTTTTCATTCCATAACTACCTTTACTCCTTGTATTCTTCCACAGTCGTATTTGTGCTGTGCAAATGTTCCCCTTTCATGTTTTTCAAAGGCTTTCCTCCACTCCGGGTTTCTTTTCATTAATGCTTCCCATTATAAACCTCGTTTCTGAAAAAAAACACAGACATCTTTCCTTGCCCATTCATCAGAATAGATTGTCCTTCATTTCCCTCCCAGAAACAATGATTAATTAGATCTATCAGTAACCCATTTGCCTCCATACATTCTGATCCTAATATACATATTTAGTAATCCCCGTTCATCAGATGAGTTGCTTGCTTGCTTGATCATTTCAGAGAAAATATTTTGTGAGGCATCTTGCCGTGCAGCTGTATACACGTAAAACCTTGAGGTGGTCTGTTCCTTTGATGAACGAATTTAGATGTAGGAAGCTTTTAGGTAATGATTTGCTGTATTATTCAGAATAGATTTGAGGTGTTGTGTGTGTTTGAAATGCTTTCGCATTTTAGGAGTTGATTTAAATTGGAATTCCTTTAGATTCTGTATTAGTTTGCGGCACTGTATTTAGTTTGAGATGTTGTATTATTTTGAGGGGCTGCATTCGTGTGACACGATTATTTCGACGATCCGTATTAGTATGAGGGATTGTATTAGATTGAAGGTCTGTATCAGTTTGACAGAATGCATTGGTTTAAGGTTATGTATACGTTTGAGGGTGTGTATTCATTTCAAAGTCGCATTAGCTGCATTAGTTGATGCGGGTGCATTTTTTGAGTGGTTGTATTAGTTTGCGGTACTGTGTTAGTTTGTGGAAATGTACTAGTTTGTTGTTCTGTACTTGGTTGAGGAGATGTATTATTTTTGGAAACGATATTACTTTGATGTGCAGTTGTCATATTAGCTTGAAAGGCGGTATGTGTTTGACGGATTGCCGTCCCATTAGGGTCTAAGTGAGTTTGGGGTGATGTCTTATATTGTGGTGCTTATTAGTGTGAGGTGTTGTATTAGTCTGAGGGTTGGAATTTACTTTAGATTGTGTATTAGTGTGAGATATTGTATTAGTTTGAGGGGCTGTATTAGTTTGAGGGATTGTATCCGTTTCATGTTTTTATTAGAAAGACAGATTGCATTAGATTGAGAGACGTATAATAATGGCGGACTGCACACATTTAAGGGACTCTATTGGCTTGATGGATTGCACTAGTTTAAGGGATTGTGTCAGATTCAGGCATTTTATTGGTTTGAGGGATTATATTTGTTTGAAGGCCTTCCTTAGATTGCGTTGCATTCTTAATATGGTGGTCTACCTTGTTTTGAGGGAAGTTTTGCAGGAGGGGTTCTGTTGGTGGGAGAGGCTGTGTCCGTTAAAGGGAGTGTGTTGGTTGTAGGGAATGTGTCAGTTGAAGGTGCAGTAATAATGTGAGCTGCTATCTTAATCTGAGGTGTTGTATGAAGTTAACGTCTGCAATTCATTAACGCCAATCACCCACTTTAATTGTGAAAGATGTCAGCTACATTTCAGATGATTGCACTGAGAAAACAATCTAACGTTGGAAATTTAATGTTTGAACGATCACAGTATGATATCTTGAGTCGGGACTGATGGCCTTTGAAGAAATAACAACGTTGTTGGGTGAATACAGCGTGCATTGATCATTGTTTATTTCATGTAATCAGATTTGCCCAGTCTTTGCGGTTTTCCAATTCAACCTCAGTACTAAATATATTCTATCACAACAGGGACTGAACTCATCTGTCGTAACATGTCTTTTCAAAATTGGATGAAAAAAACAACAACAATGTTGCAACCTCAATATCCCAGTGGAGATCCCGCACTGCAAAAATGAAAGGCTCTGGGAATGTATCACACCAGAGTTTAATTTAGAGAGATTTCCTTGAGTACGAATGGTCAGAACACATCGCACAGAAAATGTATACTTCAATTGACAGTTTCGCGAAAATATACTACATGATCCTTGCTATCATTGGTGTTCCTGGTAAGTAACGAAAACCATTCAAGTCTGTGCAAGATAGCTGTGTGTGCGTGTGCGTGTGGCTCATAATTTTATGTGTGATCTACGAGTTACCCAGGTGCAATTACCCAATTAGCGATACAATTTATCAAGCCTAATGTATGGAGTTATCTGTGTGGGATTATTACATTGCCTCAATTGTAAATAAGAATCGGTTTGCAACACAAGGGGTCACTGTATTATCAACCAGCTGTCTTTTTCTAACAATGTACTGTTGAAGCCGACTTCAGTGGGGGCAATTCTTTGACGGAATCTATTGCTTACTTTTTATTATTCGTTTCATGGGGCTTGGGCGTTGCTGACAAGGCCAGATTTACTAATCATTCCTTATTACCGTGATGAGGTGCTGGTGAGCTTTTCCTTGCAGGGCTTGAGTCGCTCTATTGCGAATATACTCACAATACTGTTTGGGAGGGAGTTCCAGAATTTTGATCCACCGAAAGTAAAGGAACAGCGACATAGCTCCAAATCAGGATGGTTTGTGGCTTGGAACGGAATATTTAGGTGTTGGTGTTCCCATGCTTTTGCTTTCGTTGCCCTTCTGGGTGCACCATATTTTTAAGGTGCTGTCGAAGGAGTCATGGTACGCTGCTGCTGTGCATCTTCTATATGTAACACGCTGCTGCGCTGTTTATGGTGGTGGATGTAGTTTTGATCAAGGGGAGATACTTTGTTCTGGATATTGTAGAGCTTCCTGAATGCTGTTGGAGCTGCACTCATCCAGGCAAATGGAGAGTATTTAATTACACTGCTTACTTGTGCCTTGTAGATGGTGGATAGGCTTTGGGAGTCAGGAGATCTGTTCTTCGCCCCACAATTCAGTCTCTGACCGGCTCTTGTAGCAACAGTATTTATGTGGCTGTTATAGTTCACTTTCTACTCATCGATAGCGTCTACGATGTTGATGGTGGGAGACTCAGCGGTGGCAAGGCCATTGCATGTCAGAGGGAAATAATCATAGTTTTGGGCAGATGGTCATCGCCTGTCATTTGTGTGCAGCAAATGTTACTTGCCACCTATCAGCCCAAGTCTGGATGTTACCCAGGTCTTGCTGCATTTGAACTGCTTGAGTATCTGAGGAGTCGCAAATGATTCTAAAATTGTGGAATCATCAGTGATCATCACACTTACGACTAAATGATGAAGGAAACATAATTGATGACGCATATGAAGATGTTTGGGCCTAGGACATGACCGTGAGGAAATCCTGCAACAATGTGCTGGGTCCCAGATAGCTGACCTCCAAAACTTTCTATGATCTCACTTCGTGAATGGCAAGATTCGAACCAATCGGGATTTCCCCCATGATTTACATTGCCTAGGGACGCTTGTTGTCACACTCAGCCAAATGTCTTCGTATCGAGGGTAATCACTCTCACCTTCTATTGATACAACATTCAAAGACGGAGAGAGGGTGCCCTATGTTGGAGAGTGTGTTGAGTCGAGCGGTGGGGGCGCTCCCCTTTCCTGGGATGTTGTTCAAGTTCTGCGTTTTCTCATAGCAACAGGAGTGGTCAAAGCTCCCGGATCTCGACACAGTGGCGTAGTGCTTGACACTGCAGCCTCACAGCTCCAGCGACCCGGGTTCGTTCTAAGTACTGCCTGTGTGGAGATTGTAAGTTCTCCCTATGACTGCCTACGTTTCCTCCTCCAGCCAAACGCTTGCATCTTGCGAGGTAAATTGGTCATTGTAAATTACCCGAGTGTAGGTAGGTGGTAAAAGAATTTTGTGAAGGTGAGGATGTGGTGGAGGACATGGGATTAATGTTAGTATAAATGGATGGTTGATGGTCGGCACAGACTCGTTGGGCTGTAGGGCCTGTTTCAGTGCTGAATGGCTCTTTTTCCCAGGAGTGGTCCCAATCTGTGGGTTTTATGTAGTGGTCAGGTCCAACTCTGCGTTTGGGCCCCGTATCTTGGGGAGTGATCTGTGCTCGGGTGGTTTCCTTTCATCGTTTGCTATCCAGGTCCAAGTGAGGATCTCCTATGCCAGGCAGTGATCCATGTCCAGTGATGATTCTATTTTCCCAGGGAGTGGTCTGTGTCAGGGTACCTGGGACGTTGCTTACTGATAATTCTACAATGGTCGCTACCATTGACGAATCCATAGGTACTGAAGCAATCCATGTTCACGTGCAGGAACACCTGGGCAACATTCAGGCTTGGGCTGGTAAGTGTAAAGTAAAATTCACTGCACACAAGTGCCCGGCAATGACCATCTCAAACAAAATAGAATATCGAACTATCTCCCTTTGATCTTCAAACGCATTTCCATCGCTGAATCGCCTGACATCAACATCATACGCGTTACCAGTGACCAGTTACTGAACTGGAACAGCCACATAAATACTGAGGCTTCAGGAGCAGTTCAAAGACTATAAATCGTGCGGCCAGGAACCCACCTCCTGACTCCCAAAGCCTCTCCGCTATCTACGAGGCACAAGTCAGGATTACAAAGAAATATTCTCCACTTGCATGGATGAGTGCAGATTGTTTTCCCAGGGGGTGGTCTTGGTATGTTGATGTTCTCCGTTCGCAGTGAGTACTACGATTCTAGGATTGTCCATTGCCACCAAGTGCCTGATTCTGGGGCACAGCTGTGCTAAACCTGAAGTGCAATGAATTCAGAAGCTTCCCTAACCGGGGAAAGATTGAGTATGCGAGGATCTTCTAAAATAGAGAGTGACATATATCCAAGCGAAATCTTATATCAAGAGGTTCCTACCTAGGAGTGGTCTAATCATCAGGTACAGTCAACATATTCTGGAGAATGCACTGAGTCCCGTGGCAGGAACTCCATCCTCGATGACTGCTCCGAATCTAGGTTGTCTCTTAGCTGGTGAAGTGGTCCGAGTTCAGATGGTTTTCTCCTATCCCAGGGAGTTGTCGGACTCTGCTGCACCCCAAGACCATGGGAGGATCGCCAATCGAGGTGCGTGGTCTGAGTCCAGGGCGAGGTTGTCCGTATTCCGGGTGTTTTCCTATTCCAGGAAGTGCTCCAATACTGGGAGTCTCCTGTCACATCGATTTTGACGAGATCAGGGTTTCCAATCCTGGAGGGTGTATTAAGTCTGGGGGAATATTAGAGAGAATTAGAGATGCATGCGACAAAAGAACATCTGCAATTATGGGTGATTTTAATCTGCATATAGATTGGGAAAATCAAATTAGTCACAATGCAGTTGAGAGGAATTGTTGGAGTGTATATGGGAATTGTTTGAGTGCATCAATCCGTTGAGGAGCCAACTAGAGAACAGGCCATCCTAGATTGGACATTATGTAATGAGAGATGAATAATTGACAATCTGGTGTGTTGGGAGAACCCTTGAGGGCGAGCGTCCAAAATATGATCGAATTCTTCATCAACATGGAGAGTGACGTAGTTGATTCTAAGACAGGTTTCTGAATCTTTGTAAAGGGAACTACGAAGGTATGAGGCTCGAGTTGGCCATGACGGTATGGCAAACGTTAGCTAAAGGTATGACTGTGGCTAGGCAATGGCAAACATTTAAAGAGCGTATGGATGAACTGCAAAAACATTTTTATCCCTGTCTGGCGCAAAAGTAAAACGGCAAATTTAGCCAAACCATGGCATTCAAGAACATTAGACATAGCATTAGATCCAAGGAAGAGGCATATACATTTGCCAGGAAAAACAACAGACCTGAGGATTGGGAGCAGTTTAGAATTCAGCAAAGGAGGACCGAGGGATTGATTATGAAGGGGAAAATAGAGTACGAGAGCAAGCTTGCAGGGAGCATAAAATATGACTGTAAAATTTTCCGCAGGTATGTGAAGAGAAAAAGCCTGTTGAAGACAAATGTAGGTTCCTTATAGTCTGAAACAGGGGAATGTGTTTTGGGGAATAATGAAATGGCTGACCTACTAATACATACATTACTTATTTCTTCACAAAGGTGGACACAAATATCATACCAGAAATGTTGGTGAACACTGGGCTCAGTGAGAGACTGGAACTGAAAGAAGTCAGTATTAGTCGAGAAATGCTGTTGGAGAAATTGATGAGATTGATGAGACGAAAACCTCCAGGGCCTGATGGTATGCATCCCAAAGTACTTGAGGAAGTGGCCACAGAAATAATGCATGCATTCGGGGTCATCTTCCAATATTCTACAGACCCTGGGACAGTTCCTACAGATTGGAGTTTAGCTATTGTAACCCCACTATTTAAAAAGGAATGTGGAGAGAAAGCAGGGAATTATAGACCAGTCAGCCTGACCTCAGTCGTGGGGAAAATGTTAGAGTCCATTGTCAAAGATTGGATAGCAGAGCACGCAGAGAACAGTGGCAGAATCGGGCAGAGTCAGCATGGATTTACGAAAGGGAAGTCATGCTTGACAGATCTACTGGAATTCTTTGAGGATGCAACTAGTAGAGTCGATGAGGGGGAGTCAGTGGGTGTGGTTTATTTGGACTTACAGGGTTTTCTTTTGACAAAGTCCCACATAAGAGATAAGCGTGTAAAATTAAAGCGCATGGGATTGGGGGAGTGTACTGTGCTGTGATAGATAGAAATTTGGTTAGCGGACAGGAAACACAGAATAGGGATAAATGGGTCTTTTTCTGAATGGCAGGCAGTGACTAGTGGGGTACCGCATGGATCGTTGCTAGGACCCCAGCTACTCACAATATACATTAATTATTTAGTTGAGGGAACAAAATGTAATATCTCCAAATTTGCAGATGACACAAAACTGGGTGGAGGGTGGGGTGGGGGGTAGTGGGGGGGGGGTAGTGTTGTGAGGAGACTGCAGAGAGGCTTCAGTGTGATTTGGACAAGTTGAGTGAGTGGGCTAATGCATGGCAGATGCAGTATATGGTGGAAAAATGTGATGTTATCCACCTTGGTAGCAAAACAGGAAGGCAGATTATTATCTGAACGGATATAAACTTAGACAGGGAATATGCAGTGAGAAGTGGTGTTCACGAACACCAGTGGCTGAAGGGAAGCATGCTGGTGCAACAGGGTACCAGGTAAAAAGGGCAAATGATATGTTGGCCTTCAAAGCGAGAGGATTCGAGTGTAGCAGCAGTCATGTCTTGCTGCAATTATACAGGGCCTTGGTGAGGTCACACCTGGAATATTGTGTGCAGTTTTGGTCTCCTTACCTGAGTAAGGATGTTCCTGCTATAGAGGGAGTGCAGCGAAGGTTTAGCAGACTGATTCCTGGGATGATGGGATTGACTATGAGGAGAGATTGAGTCGGTTAGCATTATATTCGCTGGAATTCAGAAGAGCGAGGGGGGATCTCATGGAAACCTATAAAATGCTAACAGGACTTGACAGGGTAGATGCAGGAAGGAGATTTCCGATGTTGAGGAAGTCCATTACCATGGGTAATAGTCTAAGGCCACGGGGTAAACCTTTTAGGACTGATATGAGGAGAAGTTTCTTCACCCAGGTAATGGGGATCCTGAGCAATTCGCTACGACAGAAAGCAGTAGAGGCCAAAACATTATATGTTTTCAAGAAGGAGTTAGATATAGCTCTTGGGTCTAAATGGATCAAAGTGTATGGCCCGAAAGCGGGAACAGACTACTGAGTTGGATGATGAGACAAGAACATAATGATCGGTGGAGCAGTCTCGTTGGGCCGAATGGCTAACTCCTGCTCCTATTTTCTATGTTTCTATGACATACATTCTTGACGAATTGTGAAGCTGGAGCAAGGCGCCCTAGCCTGGGGAGTTGTCTCTGTTCGCCTCCTATCCCAGGCAGTGGTCCTACTCCAGGGTACTCTGATCAACAGAAGAGGAGTGAGTCTGGGATCGCCTATCCCTTGGAGTTTCTGAGACCAGGTGCCTCCTATCCAGGGAAGTGGTCTGAGTGTGCGTGCTCTGCTTTCCTGGACGGCAATCAATAAACATGCAGGAGGCTTTCCTCCCCAGGTAGCATTCCAAGTCCAAGGAGGTTTCCTAATGTAGTTTGTGTTTTAGGTCCAGGGCACTTCCGGTATGAACTGTTTTCCAAGTCCAGATGGTGGCATGTCCAGAAAACATAAGAAGTACCAGCGAGGGTGTCCTTTCATGAGGTGTGGTCCGAGTCTGGCGGGACCCTTTTCCTTGCAGGCTTTCTGTGGCTGTGTGTCCATTATCCCAAAATGTTGTCCAGGGGTGTCTTAAGTAATAGTGTTATCCGATTTCGATATCTCTCCTATCCCAGCTCCGAGTTCAGGAAAAGTTCCGTATACCGGGAAGCAGAGAGAGTTTGTGGGTATTAGCTATCCCAGGTAAGCGGTCCGATTTTTTTTGGGGGGG
The DNA here is from genome assembly GCF_036365525.1 of Heterodontus francisci. Classification (NCBI taxonomy): domain Eukaryota; kingdom Metazoa; phylum Chordata; class Chondrichthyes; order Heterodontiformes; family Heterodontidae; genus Heterodontus; species Heterodontus francisci. Next base: position 79,507 of record NW_027141501.1, on the reverse strand, counting down.
GGCAGTGTTTCGGTGTGTGAGGGTGGGTTCTCCTATCACGTGGAGTTTGCCGGGTTCAGCAGGCATTCCATACTATGATGTGATCTGAGTCAGTGAGTCATCTCCTATCCTAGAGGGTGGTCCAAGTCCAGGGGATGTCTTCAATCTCAGGGAAAGGCTGAATATGGAGGCGGCACGGTATTCTATCCTGAAGAATCATCCAGTAGATCAATCACTTGGAGTATTCTGAGTATGAGCTGTTTCCAGTTTTTGTGAGTGTTGCTAAACTAGGTGGTCCCGTATCTCAGCAACTGGTCCAAGCCTGGTTAGGTTCTTCTATCCAAAGGACTACTGCTAGTCTGTAAAAAGTCAAAAAGTCTCCTCTCTCGTGGAGTTGTCGTATCTAGGGGTGGGAACGTCTTCTATCTTGGTTAATTATTTTACTACAGGGATTGATCTTCTATCCCGGGGAGCAGAGACTGTCTGTGGATGTTACCTACACCAGTGAATGGTACAAAACTGGGGGTGGGCGGGAGGGGGTGGGTCTCCTTTCCTACAAAATCACCGAGTTCCGAAATGTCTCCTTCCCAGGTAGTGTGCCATGGCTAGTGTGCTCTCCTATCCTGGAATGTAGTCAGAGTTCAGGGCACCTCCTACCATGGCGAGTGTTGTGATCCTGGGCTGTCCTATACCTTCTGAGTTCAGACATATTCCAGCCTGCACAGTGGTCTGGTTCTGTGGTAGAGTCTTCAACCTGGCTAATCGTCCGAGAATGGTGAGTCTCCGACACTGATGGATGTGCAAATTGGAAGCTGTCACATTTCCCTGAAGTAGTCTGCGTACGAAGTCTCCTATCTCATCAGTAGTCTGAGTCGAGAATGATCTCCAATACCAGACAGTAGCCTTGGTCTGGAATGACGTCTTCTATCCTGGGAAGTGGTCTGAGCCTTGGGACTTCTCCTATCCTGGATGTGGTTCGAGTGCGTGTGTATGGTCTCCTACAATGGGAATAGTCTGAGTCTAGGGGCATGGTCTCCCTTCCAGGAGTGTAGTGCTCGCCAGGACTTGTCCTATTCCAGGCAATGGTGCGAATCCATGGTGATCTCCTTTTCCGATGAATGGTCTGTGTCCAGCGCGGTCTTCTATCTTGAAGGTTGCCCTAGTTTAAGCGGGTACCCTATACCGAGGAGTGGTTCAGGTCCTGAGTGTCTCCTATCCCTGGGAGTGGTCTCAGTGAGTCGTGTGTTTCCTATCCCTGGAAATGGTGCAAACCCTGATTGGCTGATCCAATTATCAGTTCCTAATAGTGGGGTAAGATCTGATGAGAAAACCCGTTGGCCAATAATAAACCTGGTCACCACGTGCATGAGTCACTGTCAGCCATTTTAAAGTAGTTAACATGCTGAACCATCTCCTGTGAGCATTCTGCTGCTCATACCGTCCTCCGGCTCTGCAAAACGTGGAAGACGGATGGTTGGAGGTGTTTAGTTTTATTTAATCCCTGATGTCCTTCCAAATATAGAGTTAACTGCTGGGCTGAGAGACAGAGAATGTTTGATCCGTAATTTGCAGTATTTTTTTCCTTCTCTCTTACAGTAGATTTAATGGCGATTGGGATTCTGTCCCAGGGAAAGTGCGGCCTCTCCACCTGCACCACTTGCTCCCTGGTGGCTATGGCAACGGCTGATCTGCTGGTCATTATCACTGAAGTCATACTGAAGTACATCAAATATTATTATTTTCCGGTATCTTTCTTGGACATCACTCCTGTGTGTAGTGTTATCCTTGTCCTGACTAGTGCAGCCAGAGACTGTTCTATCTGGTTCACCGTCACTTTCACCTTTGATCGATTTGTCGCCATTTGTTTCCAGAAGCTGAAAACAAAATATTGTACCAAGAAAACGGCGGTGGCGGTTCTAGCAACAACCTGCATTTTCCTCTGTTTAAAAAACCTCCCTTTCTACTTTGCTTATGAACCTGCAGAGATAAGAGACAATGTTACGTGGTTCTGCTATACAAAGCCAAGCTATTATTCTGAGCCCGGATGGCTGGGATTTGCCAAGTTTGATACGGTTTTAACCCCATTACTCCCATTTGCTTTAATTCTGTTGCTCAACGCTTTGACAGTTAGATACATTTTAGCGGCCAGTCGTGTCCGTAAGGCTCTGAGGGGCCAGAGCAAGGGAGAGAATCGCAGTGACTCAGAGATGGAGAGCAGAAGAAAGTCTGTAATTTTGCTCTTTACCATATCCGGCAGCTTCATACTTCTGTGGTTCGTATTTGTTTTGTATTACTTTAATGTCACACAGATTAGCGATTATGAATCTTGGTTTATGTTTGGACAAGTTGGATTTATGCTGTCAAATTTAAGTTGCTGGACAAACACATTTATTTATGGGGCGACCCAGTCCAAGTTCAGAGAGCAGTTCAAGAAGGCATCTATTATTCAATTAATTCATAAATAAGCTTACCGAGAGCATCCCAAAGATCCAGTGGGTAATGGGCAAGAGCTAACAACCAGAGGCGTGAAAGCAAAGTGGGTGGAACAGTAAGTCACAAACGCCAAAGTTCTTTGAGGAACAGGAAAAATGTGACGAACAGCTGGAAGACTACAATGACATTGGCAGGAGGCGTCACTTTCCAGACAGAAGAGAGGCAAGGGCAGGAGACGATAGTCGGCCTACATAATTAAAGAGGGGCCCGTCAGGTGGCTCTTTAGAGCGCTCCCTGTACTATAGTAAAGAAGACACCATTCAGAGTTTGTTCTCCCACTGCACTGGTTCGATTTTTAACTCTTCACATCTGATACGAAAAAAAAAGACACTTGTTCTCACAAAAGCAGAAATGCTGCACAGTGAGTCTGCTCTGAACCCTTGCTAGGGCTTTCTTTTTTTCCCGCCTGACCAGGTTGTTATTTTGTCGCTCTCTGGGTCACTGTTTATCGTCCTCGCCAGTCTCGCTGTGCTCTCGCTCTTCAGGTCGGCCTTCTCTCTGTCCTGCCTTTTTGACTGTGCATCTCCGAGCCGCACTTTTAATAATCTCACCTCAACTCGCTGTGCTCTTGAACTCCAGACTGCTCTTTTATCCTCTCCACCAGTCTCACTGCACCCACCTTGCAATATTGGCAGAAGGGTGCAGTGGGAGCCTGACTTCCACTGTAACCCATGCTCTACCTGCCGTGGATGTGATTCATGGAACAATGTAGAGGGAGTTTTGCTCTGTATCTAATGTGTGCCCTTGCTCTGTTGCATTAAGGAATCTGTTAGAGATTGCAAGTCACTCTATAAGAACAGAAACTGACCTTTTATCAGAAGATGTAAAATGGTTGTCAAAACTGATTACGAAGATCTACGATATTAATCTGTCCTCCCCTCCCTCTCCCAGGCAGCGAAGAACGTGAGCTCCAGCAGCTCCTGGTGCACGCTAGACAGAAACAAGGTTAGCTTCCAAAATGCCTGTTCCAGCTATGGTGAAGTTGCACAGAACTTAGTTTATATAGAGGTCCTGGGGGAATCTAAAAAGTCACAAATCTAATCACAGGGACTAGGGGAAACACTGGAGAATAACACATTTAAATGCATGGCCTGAAATGAATCCGAGGCAGTCCCAAATTTAAGCACTGTGTCTGGCAAGGAGGTGAAATGGGAATTCATGGATGGTCATAACTTTTAATAAAGGGCCTGGGAGAAACATTGGAGAGCCATAAATATAGGGGCTGTGGATCTGGGGGAACATTGGACCGTAGAAACTGGAATGTAAGTGGCTAGGGTGAAACCGAACATTGGAAAGTTTAAATACAGAGACTGGGAAAAAACCTGGACAGTCACATCTTTGAGCACATGGCCTTGGATCGGGGAGCGTGTTGGGGGCAGTGTGTCTGTTACCTAAACTGTCAAAGAACAACAAAGAACAAAGAACAGTACAGCACAGGAACAGGCAATTCGGACCTCCAAGCCTGCGCCGATCTTGATGCCTGCCTAAAATAACACCTTCTGCATTTCCGGGTACCGTATCCCTCGATTCCCATCCCATTCGTGTATTTATCAAGATGCCTCCTAAACGTCGCTATCGTACCTGCTTCCACAACCTCCCACAGCGACATGTTCCAGGCACTCACCACCCTCTGTGTCAAGAACTTGCCTCGCAGATCCCCTCTAAACTTTGCCCCCTCACCTTAAACCTATGTCTCATAGTAACTGACACATCCACACCAAGGAAAAAGTTTCTGATTATCCACTCTGTCCATTTTCGCGCATAACTTTGTAAATCTCTATCATGTCGGCCCTCCACCTCCGTCGTTCCAGTGAAAACAATCCGAGTTTATCCAACCACTCCTCATAGCAAATGCCCTCCAGACCAGGCAGCAACCCGGTAAACCTCTTCTGTGCCCTCTCCAAAGCCTCCATGTCCTTCTGGTAGTATGGCGACCAGAATTGCACGTAATATTCTAAGTGCGGCCTAACTAAAGTTCTGTACAGCTGCAGCATGACTTGCCAATTTTTTATACTCTATGCCCCGACCGATGAAGGCAAGCATGCCACATGCCTTCTTGACTACCTTATCGACCTGCGTTGCCACTTTCAGTGACCTGTGGACCTGTACACCCAGATCTCTCAGCCGGTCAATACTCCGAAGGCTTCTGCCATTTACTGTATACTTTCCACCTGTATTAGACCTTTCAAAATGCATTACTGCACATTTGTCCGGATTAAATTCCATATGCCATTTCTCCACCCAAGTCTCCAACCAATCTATATCCTGCTGTATCCTCTGACAATCCTCATCACTGTCTGCAACTCCACCAAACTTTGTGTCATCCGCAAACTTACGAATGAGACCACCTGCATTTTCCTCCAAATCATTTATAAATACTACAAAGAGCAAAGGTCCCAGCACTGATCCCTGCGGAACACCAGTAGTCACATCCTTCCATTCAGAAAAGCACCCTTCCACTGCTACCCTCTGTCTTCCTGGACAGAGCCAGTTCTGTACCAATCTTGCCAGCTCACCTCTGATCCCGTGTGACCTCACCTTTTGTACCAGACTGCCACGAGGGACCTTGTCAAAGGCTTTACTGAAGTCCATATAGATAACATTCACTGCACTTCCTTCATCAATCATCTCCGTCACTTCCTCAAAAAACGCAATCAAATTAGTGAGACACGACCGCCCTTTCACAAAACCATGCTGCCTCTCGCTAATAAGTTCGTTTTTTTCCAAATGGGAGTAAATCCTGTCCCGAAGAATCCTCTTTAATAACTTCCCCTCCACTTACATAAGGCTCACCGGCCTATAATTTCCTGGATTATCCTTGCAACCCTTTTTAAACAAAGGGACAAAATTGGCAGTTCTCCAGTCTTCTGGGACCTCACCTGTTGACAATGAGATGCAAAGATTTCTGTCAAGGCCCCAGCAATTTCATCCCTTGCCTCCCTCAGTATTTTGGGGTTGATCCCATCAGGCCCTGGGGACTTATCTACCTTAATGCTTTGCAAGACACCCAACGACTCCTCCTTTTTGATAATGAGATGACTGAGACTATCTACACTCCCTTCCCAAGGCTCAACATCCACCAAGTCCTTCTCTTTGGTGAATACTGATCTAAAGTACTCATTTAGTACCGCGCCCATTTCCTCTAGCTCCACGCATAGATTCCCTTGTCTGTCCTTGAGTGTGCCAACCCTTTCCCTAGTTACCCTCTTGCTCTTTATATACGTATAAAAAGCATTGGAATTTTACTTAATCCTGTTTGCCAATGACTTTTCATGGCCCCTTTTAGCCATCCTGACTCTTTGCTTAAGTTACTTCCTACTGTCCTTCTATTCCTCAAGGGATTTGTCTTTACCTAGCCTTCCAGCCCTTATGACTGCTTCCTTTTTCTTTTTGACTCGGCTCACAATATCCCGCGTTATCCAATGTTCCCAAAACTTGCCAAACCTATCCTTCTTCTTCACAGGAACATGCCGGTCCTGGATTCTAATCAACTGAACGTTTGAAAGAATCCCACATGTCAGATGTTGATTTACTCTCATACAGCCGCCCCCAATCGAAATTCTTCAGTTCCTGCCTAATATTGTTATAATTAGTCTTCCCCCAATTTCGCACCTTCACCCGAGAACTATTCTTATCCTTACCCACAAGTACCTTAAAACTTACGGAATTATGGTCACTGTTCCCGAAATGCTACCCGACTGAATCTTCGACCACCTGGCCGGGCTCATTCCCCAATACCAGGTCCACTATGTCCCCATCCCTGGTTGGGCTCTCTACATATTGTTTCAAGAAGCCCTGCTGAATGCTGCTTACAAATTCTGCCCCATCCAAGCCCCGAGCACTAAGTGAGTCCCAGTCAATAAAGGGGAAGTTAAAATCAGCCACCACTGCAACCCTGTTACCTTTACATCTTTCCAAAATCTGTCCACATTTCTGCTCCTCTACCTCCCACTGGCTGTTGGGAGGCCTGTAGAAAACCCCCAACATCGTGACTGCACCCTTCCTATCCCATATTGCCTCGCGCATTGACCCCTCCGAAGTGTCCTCCCGCATGACAGCTGTGATACTCACCTTAACCAGTAATGCAACTTCCCCACCCCTTTTATATCCCCCTCTATCCCACCTGAAACTTCTAAATCCTGGAACATTTAGCTGCGAATCCGGCCCTTCCCTCAACCAAGTCTTTGTAATAGCAACAACATCATAGATCCAAGTACTAATCAAAGTTCTAAGTTCATCTGCCTTACCTGTTATACTTCTCACATTGAAACAAATGCACTTCAGACCACCAGTCCCGCTGTGCTCCTCAACATCTCCCTGCCTGCTCTTCCTCTTGGTCTTACTGGCCTTATTTACTAGTTCCCCCTCATGTATTTCACTAGCTGTCCTACTGCTCTGGTTCCCACCCTCCCCCCCGTCCCCACCCCCGCCACACTAGTTTAAACCTTCCCGAGTGACGCTAGCAAACCTCGCAGCCTGGATATTTGTGCCCCTCCAGTTAAGATGCAACCTGTCCTTCTTGTACACGTACCATCTGCCTCTGAAGAGATCCCAATGGTCCAGATATCTGAAACCCTCCCTTCTACACCCGCTATTCAGCCACGTGTTTAGCTGCACTAGCTTCCTATTTCTGGTCTCACTGGCACGTGGCACAGGGAGTTCTCCTGAGATTACAACCCTTGAGGTCCTGTCTTTTAACTTTCTACCTAACTCCCTAAACTCCCTGCTGCAGGTACTTGTAACTCTTCCTGCCTATGTCGTTGGTAACGATGTGTAATATAACCTCTGGCTGTTCACCCTCCCCCTTCAGAATGCCCCCTGTCCGTTCAGAGACATCCTTGACCCTGACACCAGCGAGGCAACATACCATCCTGGAGTCTCTTTCACGTCCACAGAAGCTCCTACCTGTGCCTTGACTATAGAGTCCCCTGTAATTATTGCTCTTCTGCGCTTTGTCACTCACTGCTGAAAACGGTGCCAGCCGTGGTGCCACTGCTTTGCCTGCTGCTGTTTTCCCCTGATGGATCATACCCCCAACTTACCTGTCTGGAATCCCACCCTGCGAGTCCTCTCCCAGTCAGCTGTGTTCTTTGGATCTCTCGGCTCCACTCACTCTGAGGAAAGGTAGGAAATGAAAGGAGCTCCTCACTCCCTCCTCACCGGACTTCCTCAGTTCCCAAACTTCCATTATAGCTCACTAATGCAACCCAATTCAGCACTCCAGTGCAAACAAAATCTGCACTGTAAAATGGCGCACTATATACTGACTGAATCTAACCCCTGAAAACTGGTTTAAGCCAATTCTCTAATTAACAAGTTGCAGCTGCAAGCAGAGCCTGAGTGAGCACTGTTTAAGCTGGTCTAAAACTCAGCTTCTTCAACCTTGAAAGCAACTGTTAAGTTAATCTGCTAAATAAAAGACAGATTAGTTTTAAGATAAAATTAACCTTTAATTATCCTCGGTTACCAAACTTCCATGATAGCACTCTAATGCAAACCAAGTCAGCATTCCAGTACAAACAAAGTCAGCATTGTCAAACATAATTAAATACAGTATCTGTGGTCAGGGACCGCTCAACATTTCAAGTTTAAGCTGACGCCAAGGGGAAAACCCATCTGTGCAGGGTTCATTCCAATGGAATGAACCTCTCACTGCAGCTTGATATGGATTGTGCATTACCGCAATACTAAGCCATCTTTGGAGTGTTAGTGTATGGTCATCAGTGCAATACTCGAGCTTGACAGCTGTGCATTATGCAACTCTCAGCTGGTGATTCAGTGAGTGTGTGTATATAAACTAAGTTCTGTGCAACTTCACCATAGCTGGAAGAGGCATTTTGGAAGCTAAACTCACCAGAACAGTCGGGGATGAAGGATCAGACGAGCTCAACATTAGCTTGGAGATTGAGAGTGAATGTCTGGACCTCTATACCACACAATTTAAAGGGATTAGAGTGACTCTGCATTAGGCCGGGGATTGAATGTGACTGCGTGGGCATCGCTACCACAGACAGTGTCAAAGGATTAGACGAACTCAGCATTTTATGGGACATTGAGTGTCAATGTCTGGTCTTCAGTACCAAACTCGGAGTGAGGGATCAGAATAGCTCAGCACTAGGTGTGTAGTTGAGTGTGTGTATGTGAGCCTTATACAGTGGGTTGGGATCATTCTGATTTAGCGCTAGATTTGGGATTGAGTGCAGTGCTCAGCACCACGGTCAGTGTTGAGATGCCAGACCATCTCAATACTAAATTGTGAATTGAGTGTCAGTGTGCGGGCCTCAGTATCGCACCCAGGGTGTGAACCATCAGATTAGCACAACACTCAGCAGGGAAACGAATGTTTCATTGTTTCATAGACACATGTATCAGACAGAAGGAGGCCATTTAGACTATGGAGTCTATGGCAGCTCTCCTTCGAGCTATCTAGTTAGTTTAATTTCCCCGCTCAATAGCCTACAATGCAGATGTGTTTCATTGAAGTGCCCAACCAATAACATTATTAAGCATCCTACTATCTTGTTCGCTACTTGCATGAAAGCGAGTTCGAAGTGATTACCGGTCATAAGCCACTTGTGAGTCTGCCAACAATCCACGTGAAATGCTACCAACTCAAATCAGTTTTTTTGTATACTCAAACTACAAGTGTACCAATTCATTCTAGCGTCAGGAAACTATTTTGTTTCTTCTCCTCTGATTAAAATCGTGTGTCTTTAAGACTAGTTCTAAAACAGTGTGCCTTTAAAAACTATGAGGCAAAGTGTCCCAACGCTGCACCTGCTCCCTATGCCACAGCAGGAAAGTGGAGTGGTCACATGTTGTACTGTGACTTTTAGCTGTGTGTACAAAAGACAGCTATAACTGGTTTGAACTAGAGAAATACACCAGAAAGTATGCTTGCCTTGAAGGAAGAGAATTCTTTCCGTAGCAATTCTGCAATGAGCTACAGACTATGTTTGTGGAAGTAAGGAGTGAAAAAGAAGCCTTTTTAAGAGAACATTCATATTGCTGGAGGTAACACGATTTCTTTTCTTTACTTACAATCTCAGATTGACTCTCGATTGATAGTGTTTTCTGGAATCCGCAGTAAAGTTTCCACTGAAAGACGACCAGTTTTAAAAGCAAACATAAACCTGTCCTTGTGCCCCATGTTCGAAGAACTGAGAAACGCCTGCTGCAGCCGAAGTGATTTGAATGCCTATCAAGTAAAGACTGTTCTTCAAACCGTCTGGAGATTTCGAGTGACATCTGATTTGATTTTCTTTCACACTGGGATAGCTCACTCATCAGGGACGTAACCCAGAAATACTTACAACCCAGTAATTTATTCATTCTTAACATACGGCTTTTTTGTACACCATTTTAAAAACCGGTTAACGTCAGTTTTTCAACGTATATCTGTGACAACGGGGGTTAGGTTAAATAAGAATTTATAAGGTCTTTAGACAGAAATTTATCCTAATATTGTTAAGATCTTAGTTTATGAATAAATAGTTGATTTGTTGTTGCGTCAAGATACCTGTGTTTTGTGTATATATATATTTTTTTTATTCTGCAGGTTATTAAAGTGGCTAATATGGCTATTTTCTGGTGAGGTGGGAAATATTAAATAATATGTTGCGACCTGTGGAATGATGGGGCTCAGTTAACTGGTGCATTGCTCCTCTCTCCATCCTAAGATTATAGTATCGTCGAGGCAAGTTTAACCCAGCAGATTACATTTCGTGTCATCCATTGCCTGCAATCAATCCTTGCAGTCACATGCAATAAACTGCCGAACAAAATCTTACTTATGTAAGCATGATGTCAAAGTCACTGAAATTAACTGGCATCAAAGTGGCAATAAAACAAGATGAAGCATTGCAGCTTTTTATGACAACGAGGAAATCACAAAATGGGCAATACGTCATTGTGAGACCATCTACAAATGAAATAACTCGCATGTTGCATGTCATCACAATGCTGGAAGTGAGCTCAAAATTCGAACAACTTTTGATCTCGTGTTATGTGGCAACTACATTGTTCTTTCGCAGTTATTGAGATAATGTGTTGTGGAAAGTCAAACGAGGTTCACCAGGGAATTGGCATGAACTCCTCTGGGAACTGATCACAGTGTAAATTAGTCATGCCAAGCAAGTATAATTTCAAATCTTCGTGATCCACTGAACATGTCTGAGCTCACTGCAGGCCGATGTGCTGAGGTTATTGTAGGTTTCGCAAAGTTGTCTATTGATGAGAATTTGCTGGTTGTCACTGACTACAGCATATTTGCAGTCGTGGAAGCAGTTATGTCGACATCAATGAACGTTTTGTTTGGAGTACCTCCAATGGTTAGAAGCGCAACCGGCCCCCATTTGATGGGTGCTGAGTTCTGTACATTTGTGAAATACCTGGCCTCATTCACTGGAAACTCATACCCCAGTGGCCGAGATGAACAGTTTGAGAGACTGATGCGAACCTTGAAAAAGTGATCCATACAGCTGCAGCCTCGGGAAAGTTGTGTAAGTTTGAGTTGTACCTGTTTCTCTGTAATTGCAGAGCGACCCCTCACTCGACTTTCAGAAACCCTCCAGTTACGCACATCTTTGCACATACAATGTTTTAAGCCAACTGTGAGATTGGCAATATGAGCAAATAAGAGATATGAACACACCAATTAATTTATATAATTACACGATAAGATTTCATGTATGAAGACTTTTAGTATAACAATTAAATTAAGAGAGATCCCAATTATCTAAAAAAAAAGTATTTTGTAAGCTGCAAGCACAAATTGCAAAGAAGGCATTTTATTTCATTCATAAAATATGCATACTGCATTTATACGTTACACAATCGTTTGTGATGGCATTTATTTTTCACAGTTTAAAGTACATAAATTCTCCCAGTTCCAAGGTATCCATCTGTTTCTAAAACCAATGTCCTTTATACTCTCTTCTACGAGGAGGACCGGCCTAGTCATCTGTGAATAAGGCGTTTTCTGATGATCCTTCTACTTCTGCACAAAATTTAACTTTCAAAACTGGTTCACAGCTTTGAAGCCCTTTCCTGTATTAGTCTTCCATGAGCAGTTGTCCACCTCGCTCAAAGCAGCAATCACTGGTAGTCTACCTTAAAGCGTACGAAAGGGAATCCCAAATTTTTCTGTTGGCATATAAATAATAAAATAGTGGCAAAATGAGGAGCTGGGTCCATTAGGGGCCATGAAGGGGATTTACGCTTTGAGGCAGAGGTCATAGCTGAGGTATTAAATTCATAATTTGCTTCTATCTTCATGAAGGACGAAGATGCAACGTATCAATGATGGAAGAGGAGATACTTAAGACACGAGGAGGGTTTAAATGAAATAAGGAGGACATATTAGCTAGGCTGTACTTAAAGTGAATAAACCAGGGGGACAAGATGAGATGCACGCAAAAGTATTGTGAAAAGTGAGGGTGAAAACCGCAGAGGCAGGGGCCATAATTTTCCAGTCTTCCTTAGACTCGACGGTGGTACTGGAGGACTGGGAATTGCAAACGTTACATGCCTGTTAAAAAAGGTGTCATGGTAAGTCCAACATGCCCCAATCAAGGAACGCAGCTTCCAACTGTTATGCTGTATTAATCCTGTCTCTCGGCTTCAGTATGTGATGTCTCACTATTCATTGCCTCTCCGCTTCCATCCATTGGACTCCCGTCCACCTCTTTATTCATCTGTGAACATAATTTGCGGCTGATGTTTGGGGTTTCTCCGACCTTTTTGATATCACTTATTTTCCCTTGTACAGACCTGCAACTGTATTATCATGAAAGACAGAGATGTGAATGATAGTCCTGCGTTTCAAAGGCAACCAGAATGTAAAAAATAAAGCTGAAGATATTAAAAGATGGAACTATCTTATGCTTGATATCACACACATGCTGCATTCCAACAGGAATCACATGAAAATTATAAGATACAATGGGAATGTCGAGGGGCTAATCTCTAAATGTTGTTGATTGATATCCAATTCGGGAAGCACCTGCCCAGTGTCATCTCTTGTGACTGTGATGTATTATGTTCCCCGATCGATGTGAGCGTATGCAATAAGCCAGACTTCAACTCAGTGCAATGTATGTGAATGAAGTGGTGAATGAAGGTGTCAGCCAGTCTCTCAGGGTCAATCAATCCAAGAAAAAAAAATTACTCACCAACAGGAACAATTCTTAACACTTGTTATTCTTCTTTGAGAGAGGCGACAGGTATTTTAAATTATTTCCTCTGCCTTGTGTGTTGAAGCATATTTTTAATTGAACGACTCCTCTTAAACCAGCTTAGTATCGATAAGAGGAAAAAAGGCAAAATAGTGATAGATCAACCTACTTCTAGCGATATTGAAACACCCTTATAGTGTACAGAATCGAACGTGATTAGGCCCCTCTCCGTCATTTCCCCTGCCATTAGAATGAATGTACAAGTTGCAGATGCAGATTTCCCAGCCACTTACCCAGTGAAAGAGCTGCAAAGCCCAGGGTGGTGGTGAAGAATATTTCTTTCCATTCCTTTTCGACTGGGAAGTAAGCATTGTGCAGACTTATTTAAGAGGGATAGCGGGGACTGTATCAGATCCAAGGATACCTTTTACTTTCTATGGTGGATACAATCTGGGACACCGTCCAAAGCCTAATGGTCATTATAAATGTATGTATTGTGAAACATTGCAACCCAACATGCACCGTGTGACGAGCATCCACAAATTGAAAGACAGCTCCACTTTCCAGTGACTCCATGGCATTAACTTCTTGTACAATTATCTGTCCATTAACTTGATTAGGATGAGTCAAAATTTATTCCAGATGAATGACAGCCAAACGGAAGCTGTCTTTCATCCTGACAAACACCAATGCAATGCCGACCTTGTTTCCATCAGTCTCCCCATTGCCACCTGGGCTGAACGCCGGAGATTTGGAAGATTGGTGTCGCAACTGTCATGAAGCGCAGCTTCCTCCCCTTACCTAATCCGTTACCAACCAGCTGTCTACCGCTTCCTAAACATTGTCTGCTCTAGGTCACCGCTGTCAGAACCCGAATCTAACCTTTATTGCTTCGACATAGAACCTCAACAATGCTCTCCCTATCAAGCGACTCACTTCCTTCCTCCAGAAAGTGCAGGAATACCAAATGCCACAGCTCAAATCTTGATCTGGACAAGCACTCAAACCGGTCTCCTCTGCCTGCTTGACAAATTACAGTGATTCGTTGTGTTTCAGTGAACTGATTTGAATATTCTTTCCCGTCCCTACGAACATCTTTGCATAAGACTCCTTGCCCACCTCATGGATCTTTGCCAACCAGAATTCTCCAGGCACATTCACCACTCCTCACTCAATCCTTTGGGACAAGATTATTCCTCATTCAACACTCCTAGTAATGCACAATCTGCAGACGTTCTGCAAGGAAATGCATCCATGGCGTCGACAAATCCCACTCTTCATCTGCTCCCCTCTCTTCCTGGCTCCAAAATCCACCTTTGTGCCCTTATCTTTTACTAGACATTCACAACTCGACCTTTCTTTACTTTTTCACTCTCGCACTTGGTGTCTGTGCAACCTGATCTGTAGTGTTCTGAAACATTCCTCTGGATCGTGAAAGGCTGTGCCAGTGTCACTCGCCTTTATTGCAGCAGGCGACCAGTTCAGTGCGGGCTCCAGATCCTTGATGCTCCACACTTTGCGTTATGTATTTCTGGATTCCCTACATCCCGTCTTCATCGCAGAGGAAGGCGTACTGGCATGGTGGTTACCCACAGGAAGAGAAGAACAATTAAAGGACGAGTGACACTGAGCAGATGTATCACACCTGTATAGGTTCCTTGGAATGGAGAATCTGTACCTAAAATACAGTCGGACTATATTTCTGACTCTGATTAGATTTAATTTCAATGCATTTCCCACTTATAGAATCTGATTCAATTAGTTAAATATGAATTGGTACTTTTATTTTCCTTCTCGTATATCTATTGACTAATGTAGCACACAGTGTTAGCTGCCAACTCCAGATACTTCCCAAGGTAACTACAACTAGAATCTGAACCAGGGGCTGTAACCTGTCACCAGAGGACATGACAAAGAAACCAGGAACCATTCACACAGTAGCCAGCACAAATGACACACATTTGCAGTACTTTTTCCAATCACCCATTGGATGAGGGAATCATTGGCAAGGCCAGATGTTGTGCCCTCCACTAATTCCTCCTTCAGATGGTTCAAAGAGTGATACAGCACTGAAACAGGCCTTTCGGTCCACCGAGTCTGTGCTGAACAACAACCACCCATTTATACTAATCCTACATTAATTCCATATTCCCTACCACATCCCCACCTTTCTCCTACCACATACCTACACTAGGGGCAATTTGCAATGGCCAATTTACCTATCAACTGGTGTTAAGCACTGCGCCACTGTGCCACCCCGTGGTGAGCTGTTTGACAGGCAATTGTTACCCATCGTCCATGAAGGCTCAATAACATACTTTCAAATTAGGATAATGTGTGTAACTTGGAGGTGAACTTGGAGATGATGGTGTTTCCATGCGTCTGTGTTCCTTGTCATCCTAGTTGTTAGAGATTGTTGGTTTTGAAGGTGGAGTCGAAGAAGCTTTCACAAATTGCTGTAGGGCATCAGGTGGATTGTCGCAGACTCATGCTACAGTGCACCGGCGCTGGAAAGAGTGAAATCTCAGGTAGTGGCTGCGGTGCCAATGCAGAGGGCTGCTTGGTATTCGAATGTGATGAATTCATTGCATGATGCTGGTCCTACACTATTCCAGGCAAATGTCAATTATTCCTTACCCATCCTGACTTGTGCTCTGAAGATAGCGGGCAGAATTGGCGAGTCAGGAGCGCAGTTACTTATTACAGAATTTCCATCCTTTGACCTGCTCTTGCAGCTACATCGTTTGTCCAGATAGATTCCTGGCCATGGTCACCACCGGGATGTTGCTGGTGGAGCTTCAGCGATGGTCATGCCATTGAACGTCAACAGAAGATGTTGGGAATTTCTCTTGTTGTTGATGGTCATTGCCTGGCGATTTTGTGACGCTAATGTTGCCTACCACTTTTCAGCCCAAGCCTAAATGTTGGCCACGTCTTGCTTCACTATCTGAGGAGCTGCAAATGGTACTGAACACTCTGTAAAGATCAAAGAACATCACCACTTGCGACCCGATGAAGAAGAGAAGGTCAATTGAGCAAACAGCCGAAGGTGGTTAGGCCTCCCAACATTGTCCCATGAAACACTCCCAATGCAGATGCAGCACGAGTTTGATGTAGTGTAAATCCACCCTCAAATAGTCGCGACACCGCCCCGCCCCCAACCCGCCAACACACTGTCCCAACATACACTTCCAGGACAGCTACAGAAACGGGTTGGCTGATGTTTGATTGAAGTGTTGAGTGCTGATTGCTGCAACAAGCCTCAACTGACAGTGGTGGTGGCAGTTGGAGGTTGCAGAGGTGGAAAAAGGAGCACCACTGAGCAGAGGGAGATGAGTTACAAACAAGGAGAGGGAAAGTTGGAACAACCCTAACAGTGAAGAAAGATAGTTTTTGTTTTATTAAGCAAGGCCCTGCTTGGAGGTGCTTTGCTCTGGACATGTTGGGGGAGGAAAAAGTAGCAGGAGTAAAAACAAGGGGTGGGTCTGACAGTTCTTAAGGGATCTGTTCTGCCGCAGTAAGCAGACAGGGAAGCTCCCTCCCCACCACAACACGAAAGTGTGTGCAGGAGCAGAGGGACCTCGGTGTATTCCTGAATAAGTTGTTGAAGGTGGCAGGACAGGTTGAAATAGCTGTTAATAAAGCATACAAAGTCTTGGGATTTACTAATAGGGGCATAAATTACAAGAGCAAGAAAGTTATGTTGAACTTGCATAAGACATTATTTCGGCCGCAGCTGGAGAATTGCGTCCGGTTCTGGGCGCCACACTTTGGGAAAGACGTGAGGGCATTGAAAGAGTACAGAAACGATTCATGATGGCGATTCCAGGGAAGAAGGATTTCAGTTATGAAGATAGATTGGAGAGGTTATGACTGATTTTCTTGGAGGCGAGCAGCCTGAAATGTGATTGGATTGAGATGTTTAAAATCATGAGGTCTCTGGACAGAGTAGATGGAGAGAAACTGTTCCCACTCGTGAAGGAATCGAGAACAAAAGGGTACACATTTAAAGTATTTGATAAAATAAGCAAACGTTACATGAGGCCAAAATATTTTCACGCAGCGAGTGGAATGCGCTGCTGAGAACGTGTTGGAGGCAGGTTCAATTGAAGCTTTCAAAATAGAATTCGACTGTAATCTAAAAAATAGGAACTTGAAGGGTTATGGGAAGAAGGCAGGAAAATGGAACTGAGGGAATTGCCCTTTCGGAGAGCCAGTGTGGACACAATGGGCCGAACGGCCTCTTTCTACACTGTAATGACTCTGTGACTTTGTGATTCAATTGCTCAGCCTGGGCCAGCTGAAGCTGCTGGTTGAAGAGCCAGCAGGGGATAGCTGGTGCCTGGGCACCTTTCAGCTGACCGAAGTGAGGACGCCCACCGCCTCCACCGCCACCTGCACCCCCGCTCCACAACCTCCAACCAGAAGACCAGAAGACTGGAGGACCAAGAGTGCTGACAGAGACTGGTTTATGTATGCACCACCTCCAGAAAGCAAGTCGTCACTCGCAGTCCACCTTTCCCTCTCTTGTGCACCCTCAGTCTCTCAACCAACCCATTATTTATGTATTTAGTATCTCTTGCGAACCTGTTATTTTTGTTTGATTTGCAAGCCTACAATTTGGGGTGGGTTTAGCTATTGGACCCATGGAAAGCCCATCATCCTCAATGGCTGGCCCCTCTACATTCTATGCAGCTGCATTTTCTGTGGCTGTCTAACTGGTTGGATCGTCATTTAAATTAATATTTTCTAGCCGTGCGATGAAAATCGATGCCCACCCGAACATGTCCATTGAGGTATGCATTTAAGCAATGGACAATATTTTCGACCCATTAAGCCATTGCTGTAGCCTCAAAAAATGTGTGGTAAGCGGGTGTTCTTCCTGAACACCGAGTAGGTGCTGTCTCTGACCCTGAATACGGGGCTTACAGTGGTTGGGAATTTCCTGCCATTGGACCCTCTGGGGGACACGGGGTAGCGAGCAATGTAACCCAACGTCCCACCCTTCATTCCTGGTACGATCCATCTCCCCCACCTGCACCATCTGGGCGAAATGAGGTCGGGGATCAGCTCCGCTTAGTCTTCGTGAAAGTAGCCTCCAGCATGTTCTGTACTACTTCCACCGACATCTATTCATGCAGCTGGCGTGGGAAGAAGTTATGGAAGGCACATTTGATCTGGAGTTCCAGAGAGTTTTCTACCACATCTTCTGGATCTCAGATGGGGCCAGGTGCCAGGCCTGCATGATGGTTGTGTATGTTCATAAGAAATGCTCCATCCCCCAGGCTGCCAATTCCACTTCGACGGCTCAGAATGGTGCCGCTGCACCTCTCCCAACACCCTCGGTATCTGCAACAACTGCCGCTCAGGCGGTTCCGGAGCCCGTGGTTTTCATGGCCTCTGATGGGCTGGCTGGGGAGGGGGGCATCCGAGTAGAAGGAAGGCGCAGCACAAAGATAAATACCTGAAGGCGCTCCCCCTGGATATGGAAAAGTCCTGTGTCTGAGTTCGGTCCTATGGCTGATCCAGGGGAGCCACCTGCCCCGGGGCTGATCTCGGGCCCAAGAAATCGGGGCAGTGAGATGTGGACGGAGAAGCAGAGGCCTGTCCTGAGATTAAGGTCTCAGAGCCTTCGTGCAATAAGAGGAGGCGACGTCCCTCTTCTGAACAGAGCCATGATTTGCAGGTTCAATCTCCTGGCATGGCTCTCGGGCACTCCCCGCCACCAGTACCACTAGGGCTGAAAGCCCTGGACGGGACTCCTCTGTCCCTCTGGATAGATGGGGCCGAGATGCCCCTGTATCTATGAATACTGCCGAGGAGGTTATCTACCCATGGTGGGGGAGCTGGTGAACCTCATGGGAGAAATCATTCCTTTGGTTGAAGGGTCAAGTGCCCTGAGTAGGAACAAGACCTGTGAGGGTCAAAATTCCCAATGGCCTGAAGCGGTGGCCCAGGATGTACGCGACCCAGAGGCCACTTTATGTAATTTCCCGTCTGCTGCATTTGTGGACGCTGGCAGAGGGAGAGATGGCCTGCTCACTGTGCCTCCAGTTCCAGCTCCATTTGGATTTCCGGAGTCTGGAAGCACCGTCTCCCCGAGGCCACTCACTGGCCTGGGGATAGAGGTGGATGGGGCCTTGGACCGCTGGCGCCCATAGGCTACGGCCCAAAACCTGAATCCAAAGAGGACTCTTCCACTTCGATCTAGGGGGTGGGAATGTAATGGAGGCGGGACCAGCTGGCGCTTCTGTGACATCCACGCCACAGTGTGTGCTGGGTGTGTTTGGTTGTTGTTTGCGACGACCTGGAGGAGGATGGAGACTCCGTGTGGGGCAGAGTGGACGACCTTGAATCCATCGCCAGTGACGTGGTCGACTGCCTTGTGCCTCCCACCGAGGTTCCTCTCATTCCCACAGAGGAACACGGGGACTCCTTCGTGGCATTGGACTATCGAAGTTTTAAGGCCCAGAAAAAGCCACTTGGCCAATTGTGTTTGTGCTGGCTGAAAAGCGACCCACCTACAATAATCTCACCTTCCAGCAAACTGTCCGTATCCCTGCAGCTGACAGCACTTGAGTTCCATGTCCGTGATCCATTTGAACGAGTTGAGGTTCTCTGCCTCAACTAACCTTTCAGGCCATGAGTTCCAGTCAATCCCCACCCTCTGGACGAAAGCAGCTTTTCCTCATTACCCCTCTAATTGTTCAATCAATCATTTTAAATCTATGTCCTCTCGTCACTGACCTCACTGCTAATGTTAATTGACCCATCACCTCTACGTTATCCAGGCCCCTCAAAATGTTGTGCATTTCAATCAGATCTCCACTCAGCATTCTCTGTTCCACGGAGAACAACACCAGCCTATCTAATCTTTACTCATGGCTGCAGTTTTTCCAGACCTGGTGATATCCCCGTGAATCTCTTCCGTACGCTGTCTAGCGCAATTACATCCTTTCTGGAACGAGGTGACAACACAGTACTCAAGTTGTGGCCTAACCAATGAGTTATACAGTTCCAGCATTACATATCTGTTTTTGTATTCTAGACCTCGGCTAATAAAGCGATGTATTCCATATCCCTTCTTAACCAACTTAGTGAACTGCTGTGCTACATTCAAGGACCTGTGGACATTCACGCCAAATTCCCTCACTTCTTCTACACTTCTCAGTAGATCTCCATTAATCATGTATTGACTTCGCCAGATGCATCACCTTGCACTTCTCCAAGCTGAATTCCTTCTGCCACTTTTCTGGCCACCGGACCAGACCATCAATATCTTCCTGCAGCCGGTAGCTATCCTCTTCACCATCAACCACACGACAAATTTGTGTTCGTCTGCAAACATCTTGATCATTTCACCGACACTGACGTCCAAATCGTTAATGTAAAACACAAAACGCAGGAGACCCAGTACTGAGTCCTGCGGAATGGCACTGGAAACAGCCCTCCAGTCGCTAAAAAAAAAGGCATCAACAATTACCCTTTGTTTCCTGCCACTGACACAATTTTGTACCCAGCTTGCTGCAATTCCCTGGATCCCATGGAATTTTATTTTTTCACCCAGTCTGCCATGTAGGACCTTGTCAAAACCTTTGCTTGGTACCTCTTCAAAACACTCGATCAAGTTAGTCAAACAAGATCTTCCCTTAACAAATCCACGCTGACTATCCTTCATTACCCAGTGCCTTTCCAAGTAACAGTTTATCCTGTCTCTCAGAATAGATGCCAATAATTTATCCACTGCTGAGGTTAGAGACACTGGTCTGTAATTATTTGGCCTATCCTTCACTCCTTTTGTAAGCAGTGGTACAACCTTAGCAATTCCCCATTGCTTGGAAGCCACACCTGCATCCAGTGAGGACTGGAAAATGATGATTTGACCCACCGCTATTTCTTCTCTTGCTTCGTTTAACAGCCTGGGATACTTTTCATCTGGCCCTGATTGTATCAGCATTCAAGAGCCACAACAATGTGGATAACTCTTACATGCCCTCTGAAATGACCTAGCAAGCCACTCAGTTGTATCTAACGGCTACAAAATCTATAACAAGGAATGAAACCGGACGGACTAACCGACATCGACCGAGGCACCGGAAATGACAACGGTAAATCCAGCCCTATCGACCCTGCAAATTCCTCCTTAACAATATCTGGGGGCTTGTGCCAAAGTTGGGAGAGCTGTCTCACAGACTAGTCAAGCAACAGTGCCATCAAGCGGCACTTGCTCAGCAATCACCTGCTCAGTGACGCTCAGTTTCGATTCCGCCAGGGCCACTCAGCTCCTGACATCATTACGGCCTTGGTTCAAACATGGACAGAAGAGCTGAACTCAAGAAAATGTAACTGGTCTGATTAGTAAGTTTGTGGACGACACAAAGTTTGGTGGAGTTGCGGAGAGTGTTGAGGATTGTCAGAGGATACAGCAGGATATAGATCGGTTGGAGACTTGGGCGGAGAAATGGCAGATGGAGTTTAATCTGGACAAATGTGAGGTAATGCATTTTGGAAGGTCTAATGCAGGTGGGAGGTATACAGTAAATGACAGAACCCTTAGGAGTATTGACAGGCAGAGAGATCTGGGCGTACAGGTCCACAGGTCACTGAAAGTGGCAACGCAGGTGGATAAGGTAGTCAAGAAGGCATACGGCATGCTGGCCTTCATCGGTCGGGGCACAGAATATAAAAATTGACAAGTCATGTGGCAGCTGTATAGAACCTTAGTTAGGCCACACTTAGAATATTGCGTGCAATTCTGGTCGCCACACTACCAGAAGGACGTGGAGGCTTTGGAGAGGGTACAGAAGAAGTTTACCAGGATGTTGCCTGGTCTGGAGGGCGTTAGCTATGAGGAGAGGTTGGAAAAACTCGGATTGTTTTCACTGGAACGACGGAGGTGGAGGGGCGACATGATCGAGGTTTACAAAGTTATGAGCGGCATGGACAGAGGGGATAATCAGAAGCTTTTTCCCAGTGTGGAAGAGTCAGTTACTAGGGGACATAGGTTTAAGGTGCGAGGGGCAAAGTTTAGAGGGGATATGCGAGGCAAGTTTTCTTTTTAAAGAGAGGGTGGTGAATGCCTGGAACATGCTGCCAGGGGAGGTTCTTGGAGCAGATACGATAGCGACGTTTAAGAGACATCTTGACAAATGCATGACTCGGATGAGAATCGAGGGATATGGGTCCCGGAAGTGCAGAAGGTGTTACTTTAGGCAGGCATCATGATCGGCGCAGGCCTGGAGGGCCGAATTGCCTGTTCCTGTGCTGCACTGTTCTTTGTTCGTTGTTCTTTGTTCAAGAGGTGAGGTGCGAGTGACTGCGCTTGACATCAAGGCAGCATTTGACCGAGTATGGCATGAAGGAGCCCGAGCAAAACCGGAGTCAATTGAAATCAGGGGGAAAGCCCTCCGCTGCCTGGAGTCATACCTAGCGCAAAGGAAGATGGTTGTGGTTGTTGGAGGTCATCATCTGAGATCCAGGATATCACTACAGGAGTTCCTCAGTGTAGTGTCCTAGGCCCAACCATCTTCAGCTGCTTCATCAATGACCTTCCTTCAATCATTAGGTCAGAAGTGGGGATGTTCGCTGATGATTGCACAATGTTAGACATTCGTGACTCCTCAGATACTGATGCAGTCCATGTAGAATTGCAGCAAGACCTGGACAATATCCAGGCTTGGGCTGATAAGTGGCAAGAAACATTCGCGCCACACAAGTGCCAGGTAATGACCATCTCCAATAAGAGAGAATCTAACCATCTCCCCTTGTCATTCAATGGCATCACCATCGCTGAATCCCCCACTATTAACATCCCAGGGGCTACCATTGACCAGAAACTGAACTGGAGTAGCCATATCAATACCGTGGCTACAAGACAGGTCAGAGGCTAGGAATCCCGAGGCGAGTAATGCACCTCCTGATCCCCCAAAGCCTGTCCACCATCTACAAGGCAGAAGTCAGGAGTGTAATGGAATACTCTCCACTTGCCTGGATGGGTGCAGCTCCAACAACATTCTAAAAGCTTGACACCATCCAAGACAAAGCAGCCCGCTTGACTGGCTCACCATCTCCAAACATTCACTCCCTCCACCGCTGACGCACAATAGCAGCAGTGCATACCATCTGCAAGATGCACTGCAGCAATGCACCAAGCCTCCTTAGACCTTCCAAACCAGCGACCTCTACCAACTAAAAGGATAAGGGCAGCAAATGCATGGGAACATCACCACCTGCTAGTTCCCCTCCAAGTCACACACCATCCTGACTTGGAACTATATCGCCGTTCCTTCACTGTCGCTGGGTCTAAATCCTGGAACTCCCTTCCTAAAAGCACTGTGGGTGTCCCTACCCCACATGGACTGCAGCGGTTCAAGAAGGCAGCTCATCACCACCTTCTCAAGGGGAGTTAGGGTGGGCAATAAATGCTGACGTAGCCAGTGACGCCCACATCCCATGAATGAATAAAATAAAGGATGCTAACCCCATTCTCTTCCTCTTTCCCAACGTTTATCGTATCCAATACTTCACACTGTTCCTCCTTAACGACAATATCTGCAACTTCCACCTCTTTTATGAAAACAGAAGCAAAGTAATCATTTAGAATCATACCATATCTTCCACACGTGCACATCGGTTACCATTTTGGGTTTTTATGGGTACTACTTTCTCCTTAGTGATCCATTTACTATTAATGTATTGATAAAACATCTTTCTATTCACCTAGATTTTGCTTACCAATATGCTTTCATGTCCTCTATTTGCTTTCCTAATTTCCTTTTTGTTTTCACCCCCTCCAGTTTCTATACTCCTCCTGGCTTTCTGCAATATTGCGTTCTCACTGTCCGACATTAGCTCTCCTTTTCTGCCTTATCTTACCCTGTAGGCTCCCTGATATCCATTTGGCTGTACATTTGGTCGCCTCACACTTTTTCTTTGTGGGTACATGTTTCCCTTGAACACCGTGAATCTCCCCATTGGAATTCCTCCCACTCTTCTGACACTGATTTATCTTCAAGTAGCTGTTTCCAGTCCACTCCTCAGTTTAATTAAGTTGGCCTTGAACTCTAACTCCGCTTCTATCCCTGTCCCTTCCCATAGTTATGCTAAAACTGACTGAATTATGATTAATGCCACCAAAATGCTTTCTCACATCCACTCCTTCCTCCTGCACATCTTCATTTCCTGAAACTGAGTCTAAATCTGCGCCCTGTCTTGTTGGAATTGCTACATCATGGGCAAAAAAACGTTCTGCTCTTCTATCTCCCTCTGAATGTTTGCGCGTCTATATTATACTCCAGTTCTGCCCCTTAATTCAATCCATATGGCCTCATTTGATGATTTTTACAACATATTCTCCCTTCTGACAGCTGCAATAGTTTCCATGCCCAAAATTGCCACTTCCCTTCTTTTCTTTCCTATCCTCCTCCCTTTCGTGTCTGAAAACCTTGTAACCAGTAACGTTGAGCTGCCATTTCTGTCCCTCCTTAAGCCATGTTTCTGCAATAGCTATGCTGTCATACTGGCACATGTCGAACTGTGCCTTCAGTCATCTGCTTTATTTGGTTTACTCCTTGCATTGAAATAGATACACTTAAGCACTGCCAAAATCTTCCTTTTAATTTTCTAACCTTCGTTTCCTCTCTCTTCCAGACTCATCCATTAATCTTCCGCCTGCCACTATAATTTCTGATTTTATCCAAGCTGAGTCTACCCTCAGGTCCCCACCCACTGCCGAAGTATTTTCAGCCATCCTCAAAGTAATAGAGAAACATCCCACAAGGAACTCAGTTCAGACATTGTTAAGATGCAACCCATCCAGCCTGTACAGGTCACATCTCCCCCAGAGCCAGTCCCAATTTCCTAGGAATCTGAATCCCTCCCTCCTGTACCATCTTTCCAGCCACACATTCATCTTCCTATCCCTCTATTTCTATACCCACTTGCACGTGGCACCGGGAGTAATCCAGAAATTACTGCTTCTCAGGTCTTGCTTGTTAATTTCTTACCTAGCTCCCTACATTCTGACGACAAGACCACATCCCTCTATCTAGCTATACTGTTGGTTCTGATGTAGACCATGACTGCTGGCTGTTCATTATCTCCCTTCAGGAAGCTCAGCAGCTGCACACTGACATCGTGGTCCCTGGCACCAGGGAGGCAACACACCATCCTGGATTCACATCTGCGTCCACAGAAACGCCTAGCTGTTTCCCTTACTATTGAATAACCATTCACTATGGCTCTTCTAGTCTTCTTGAACATACCCCACCCCCCTCCCGCCCCACACCCCCGCGGTGCAGCTGTGCAACCTGCACTGCCATGGACTTGGCTTTGGCTGCACTCCCCAGATGAAGCATCACTTTCCAAACTAATCCGAACTGAATACTTGTTGGAGAGGGAAATGGACTCAGGGGCATCCTGAACTACACGCCTGATTCTTTTTGACTGTCTGGTAGTCATCCATTCCCTCTCTCCCTGCATCCTCTTAAGCTGTGGGGTGACGACATCTAAAAACCTGCTATCCACGTAGCTCTCATCCTCATGAATGCTCAACAGTGTCACCGGCTTCGCCGCAAGTTCCAAAACGCACAGCTCAGGCTTCCGCAACCGACAACACTTCCTGCACATATGGTTCACCAGGATTCAACAAGCTCCCACATCGCACAGGAGATATATTCTCGAGATTGAAGCAACCCTGCCACTTCTTCGTTTAATTGCTACTGTTAATGAGAAACTTTGCCAATACTGCAATTGCTGAGAATTATTGATAAAACCTTACTAGTGTTGATAAATCCCACTAGAATTTAATACAGGTAACTAGTTAAAATAAACCTCACTTAAAATGATGCCAGCTACTTACTTTCTCATTATTTATTTGGAGTACAGCACCGCAACAGGCCCTGCCGACCATCAACCACCCATCCATACTAATCCGACATTCCACTCTATATTCCCTACATTCCCCTAGGGGCAATTTATAATGGCCAAATTACCTCTCCAAATGCAAGTCTTTGGCTGTGGGAGGAAACCGGAGCACCCAGAGAAAACCCACACATAGTCAGAACTTGCAAACGCCATCCAGGCAGCACCCAGAATTGAACCGTGGTCGCTGAAGCTGTGAGGCTGTGGTGCTAACCAATGCGCCACTGTGCCGCTCATTATGAAGTCATTTTCACACACATCCTAACAGTAAAATACTACATTAGTTATTTACTCCCGAACAGCAGTTACTCATCAACCAATCGCCTTGCAATTTTACTTGGATGTCACTGTTCTCTTTGTTTTCAAAATCTGGTGAAGCTGAGCGATCTGGACCACGATCCTTGGTCTCCATTTATCCGCTCCCCGCTCGGTGTTCTTTCTGCAGGTCTTTCTGTTGCTCTCCCAGAATGTACATTTTGGCAGCCTGCAGGGGTTGCCACAAAAAAAAATTCAGCTGGTCCTCGGCTGAAGGTCGAGTTTGGCACTGAGCATGCAGTCCGTCCGTGCTGCGAACAAGAAGTAAGCAAGTGCATGGGCATGAAACACGTTGATAGGCGCCGGTTTAAAGCATTCATCAATGGGTTGCTGGGAGAGGAGAACGTGAGGTGCGTTTCTGCTCCTTCCTCACAGTAAGGTGTTGATGCAGGGATCAAAGTATTCTTGACATGACGGAAACCATAGCCAGCCTCAACATCAACGGTCACAGGCAGTCCCTCTGCAGGTTTCACAATCTCTCAGTATTTAAGGAAGGGATGTATGTGGTGAGCTTTCTGCAGGAAACCCACACCGTCCCGGGAGATAAAGCCACCTGTCTCCTGGAGTGACAGGGTGGGGTCTATATGAGTCACATCACTCCTATTTGTAGTGAGGTGGCCATCCTGTTGACCCGACCTTTCAGCCAGAGATCTTGGGGGTCAAGAAGCTTGTGGTGGACCAATTGCTCCACCTTGCCCTTCGCCTGGGTAGTGTGCAGCTCCACCTTGTGAACGTATATGCACCCAGGCCCGACGCGTTGCAAGCATGCTTCTTTGAAGAAGTGTCCGCTCTACTGAGCTCTGTCCAAGGCGAGTGCATCATCCTCGTGGGGGGAGGGGGGTGGGGGTGGCGGATTTTAGCTATACACTCGAGGTAAAGCCGAGCTACCCATCCCGAAACCGACCAAATCTGACTAAATGTGTCGGGTTCAGGCTGGGTCTAAATTCTGTGTCCAGCATTCGGGATCGGATCAGGTCAGGCTGCAATTTACTGTTTTGCTTTGGCAGTCTTGGTGCTACTTGTCATGTCCACCTATGGGAGAACCCCAATATAAATACATAGTATGTATTCAAACTGATGTGTGGCATTTTAAAAACAAATTTTCTCCTGTTATGTTGAAAAAATTAATATGTGGGAACATATGCTTTATTTTTCCAGACTGGTTTAAAGTCTGAAAATGTTTGTAAATCGCATTTCTAAGGCAATTGTACCTAAAATGACTTTCGAGTATGAAATTCAATAACACAAATTAGAGTCTGCCTCCTCTGCCCAGGAGTCGATTGCATTGTCCATTCATATTTCAACTGCAGTGGCTGCCAAAACGGTGTAAATTTACTGTATAATTT
The DNA here is from genome assembly GCF_036365525.1 of Heterodontus francisci. Classification (NCBI taxonomy): domain Eukaryota; kingdom Metazoa; phylum Chordata; class Chondrichthyes; order Heterodontiformes; family Heterodontidae; genus Heterodontus; species Heterodontus francisci. Next base: position 52,278 of record NW_027141501.1, on the reverse strand, counting down.
GGGTTACAGTCATCTGAGTTAAAAATTAGCCGCTGAAGGAATACTAATGTCTGATTTAATGCATAACGCATGCTTAAAATATAATAATTGAACATGTTTGCTTTGACTTTGCAAGTACAGGCTTGGAAAAAAAATATCTCTAGTCCCCTGCCCAGACCACACTGGTTGTAAGAATGTTGGTGATTTGTCTTGACTTAAAAAATAAATAAAATAATTCAATTATTAGATCTAACCAGTTAATGGGAAGTGGACAAAAAATAGTCAGCCACGGAATTCCATGATGGGATTGTTTATGTAGAAAGTCATGTTGTAGCTGTTGTGTGATGTACATCTGGAAAGTTGACACATTACAATTGAAAGCGAGTGTCATTGACCACATCAATGGATGCTGCGGACAAACTCCACAAGCAATTATGAGATAAGCCAAAACACAGCATAGAACTTACTTAATTCTCATTACTGAGTGTGTGAGAGATTAAATTATACTAGCGTTATCATAGTTTTAATGATCCAGTGTTTCACACGCAAATATTAAACATGAAAAAGCATGGAACCAATTTTTATTGCATGTAATCTAGACGTTAATTGGCATTGTGCACACTTTTTTCACACATATAGGGTGAGGGCGTGGGGGGCGGAGTGCAGAGGAAAGGGAGGATATTGAATAATCGCCACTGGCCATCAAGTATAAATTCTACATCTTCCACAGTAATGAATTAAAACACCCTGGCACATTAATCTGCCTTTTACAGTCTATATTAGTCATCCTAATAGCTTGTGTTCCTTGAATTAAGTATTCTTCTGATCCGAAAGGGCCAGTGTTTTGTTCCATGGGAGTGAATAGAGAGCTGCCTATCTCTAGAAACTTCGGTTCATGTCAAAACCATTTTGGAGACATTAAACGGTTAGCCTTAAGAATGCAATATTTTCCTATCAAATGTAGATAATTTCTAACACGCTACAATGGGTGTAGAAGCAATGTTGATTGATTTTCAAAAACAAAGCCTCCACCTGATTACTCGCCAACTGATCTTTTCACAGTCGAAGACAAGTAACATTGCACAGAGAAAACCATATATGAGCTTAACAAAACTTAAAGTATAGGAAAACATGTACGGGGTGCTCCTGCACACACTCCACTTCCTTGCCCTCATCAGCCGTGGACATCTGTGTTGCCAAAAGGCAGCTAGAAAAAATCCTAGTGGAAGTCACTTTACATGGGAGTCCTCTCTCTTTACATTGCGGACCTGGGGTGGAGGGTGCTCAGCAGGGCAGTCCCGCACAATAGACTTTGAAGTCGGTTCACAGACTCCCAGGCCGCCTGAAATTTCTGCTGGACAAGTCCATGTTTCATGTTTATGTGCAATGCATGAGGTTGTAACCCTTCTTTGAGTATTTAAAGTGTCTGCAAATCAGGGTTGGACTACATTTAAGCCCCACGCTCCTTATCTTTGGGCACCCGGAGCGGAGAGGGGTGTGGCCAGGAGGAGGACCTCCTCATCACTCTGCTCCTGAGCCTGGCCAAGGTGGCAATTCATAAGTCCAGGCCGCGGGCCGTCGTGGAGTCTGTCCGCTCTTGACTGCCTGCCTCTCTTTCGAGGTCACGTTCGTGCCCGGGTGTCCCTGGAGAAGTAACATGCAGTGCCCGTCGGTTAGCGGCCAGTGGGCACCGCAGGGCTGGAGGGCATAATCGATGCTGAAATTGTCATTTTAATTGAGTTTTGTTCTTTTATCTGTTTTTAATAAAGTTTTTCATTTAAACAGTATATAAAGGGGCCTGGGGAACAAAGGTCCCCTCAAGCAAATGAGAAAAAAACAAAAATGGGGTTAATTACAGAATAAAGCTCCCTCTACACTGTCGCCATCAAACACTCCCAGGCCAGATACAACACCGGTTAGAGTCAAGAAACGTTTATAAATAAATAAAAAGAGGTTAGATACAAAAAAGAAGTTAAATATTGAGTAAAGCTTCCACTACACTGGCCCAGCAAATACTCACAGTGCAGGTACTGCATGGGTTAGATAAATAGTCAAGCTCCCTCTTCATTGTTCCAACAAATACTTCCAGGGCAAGCACTGCAAATGTTGGATACAGAGTAAAGTTCCCTCTACACTGTCCCATCAAACATTCTCATGGCATGAAAAGCACGGACGACAGAAAGAGTAAAGCTCTCTCTGCTCTCTCTCATCAAGTAAGCAAAGGGATAATGAAGCACAGGTTACATACATGGTATAGCTCCATCGACACTGTGCCATCCAACACTCCCGGACTGTTAGACCATGGGTTGCATGCCGAGTAAACCTGCCTCTATAAGGTCCCACCAAAGAGAACCATGCCAGGTAAAAAAACCGGTTGGAAAAACAAAATGTGAAGCTCCTTCTACACTGACCCACAACTGTGTGCCACACTGTGTGGGGCCTGTATTTGATGGAGTTCGGACAGATATAGCATTGAGATGTCTTTCCTCATCCCGTGCTCTCTGTGGATTTCGATAGCCAACTCGAAGCAGCGTCACAAGTTTGTGTGACAAAATAATCCTGAAATGTTCGATTGTGACAAGATCCTGATGGAGGACAAAGATTACAAGGCGAGTGGTCCAATCGGGGAGCTGAACATTGATGTGGGGCGGTGTGGAGCAGTCTGGTCAATATTCCCCTGGTAGAGGAAACGGGATTGGTTCTAAATCTCGGTTTAAGGAGCTGGATCACTGCCCCAGTGAAGGATGTGGTTGGATGTGTTTGCCCTTGGTTGTAGTATTTGAGGTTGAAATGTTTGATATTTGAGAATTGAGAACTGCAGCTTGTTTGTATCTGTCATGTTTCTTCTCTCTTGACACTCAGTCCCTTAGAATCTTTGTGTCCATAGCGAACTGTTTCAGTCTTCTTAACAGAGGAAGGATGTACTTGTCTTAGACTGCAGGCAGCAAACCTTCACGAAATTGGTTCTCGTCTGCGAGGATTTTCCCATGAGGAGAGCATGTGTATAATAGGCCCATACTCTCATGTAAATGTGACAACATTCTGAAAGGTCTTGACAAGGTGGATGCTGAGGTTTTTCTCTTCCGGCTGCAGAGTCTAGAATTCGGGGTCACAGTCTCAGCATAAGGGGCCTCAAATTTAGCACTTGGACGATGAGACATTTCTGTACGCATAGGCTTGTAAATCTTTCGAATTCTGTGTCCCAGGGAATGTGGATGACCAGTCGCTTAATATATTTATGACAGACGCTGAGTGATTTTTCAAAACTGAGGAAATTAAGGGATATTGGGATCTGGTGGGACATTGGAGTTGAGGTGGAATATCAGCCAGGATCTTATTGGATGGCAGAGCAGGCTCGTTAGGCCGAATGGCCTCCTCCAGCTTCTAATGCTCGTCTTCTTCCAAAGCCAACAATTGATTTGTCAGTAGTTCAGTGAAGGTTTTCTGTGCTAACTCCTGAGATGCACGGGTTCTCTTTTGACGAAACGTTGTGCAAGTTTAACTTATATACGTTGCTGTTTGGAAGAATGGGAGATAATCTTGTTAAAGCATATCAAATTCTAATGGGGCTTGAGAAGTTGACAAGTGAGAACTGTCAGTCACTGTAAACTGGTGCATTCACCATGGCAGCGTCTCCACCAATCAGAGCTCACTTCCCAACAAATCAACACTCTCTTCTCATGCATTATAAGTTGTTGTTTTACCTTACATTGGTAATTCTTGCAGATTGTCCTCATGACTGCAAGACGAAAAACTTTGACAACACGTCTCTATTTTTAGCAATACTGAAGTTCTATCCTACTGAACGACAATTAGAAAAAAAATGGATTTTGAGCGAGTGAAAGGGGGAAGGCGTCAAGAACAATAGGGAAGGTATGCAACAGGGCAAAGCATATGAGGTTTTAAGTGCCAAAGGATGTCATGGTACAAAGCCAAGTAAATAAACAAAAGATGTGACCGGATTAGAGGAAGATGGCAGTACGACAGCTCTCTGAATCCAAAGAAAAGGCATGGCAAAATAAATAGTTGAGAGAGTCGGGGTGACAACAAGCAAAATAAATACAGGAAAAGGAAAATATTGCGGCAGAGGATAAGACATCAAATTCTTGAACACGATTTTGAGGTAGGGAGCCTCTAAATTTTCCAGTCAAAAGATTAGGCACTGTTACTTGAACGTGCGTTGAGCTCCATTGAAATGCTGTAGCAAGCCGAGGATAGAAAGGTCAGAATGGGAGCAAGATGCAGAATTAAAATGATAAACAACAAGAAGTGCGTAGGGCCTGAATGCGGTTGTTCCACAAAGTGGTTACCAATTTGCGTTTAGTGCCCTGGAAGGGTATGACTGAATAATGTTGCACTGCCGGAAGGGTAACCCCGGGAGCGGGTGTGGGGGGCGAGGTGCTGCACTGTTGGAGTGTCATTAAAGAGAACAAGAACAAAGAACAGGACAGCACAGGAACAGGCCATTCGGCCCTCCATGCCTGCGCCAATCTTAATGCCTGTCTAAGCTAAAACCGTATGCCCTTCCGGGGACCGTATCCCTCTATTCCGATCCTATTCATGTATTTGTCAAGATGCCTCTTAAACGTCGCTATCATACCTGCTTCCACCACCTCCCCCGTCAGCAAGTTCCTGGCACTCACCAGCATCTGTATTAGGAACTTGCCCCTCGCACCTTAAAACTATGTTGCCTCGCAATTGAATCTTCCACCCTGGGAAAAAGTTTCTGACTCTCCACTTTATCCATGCCACTCATAACTTTGTAAACCTCGATCATGTCGCCCCTCCACCTCTGTCGTTCCAGTGAAAACAATCCGAGTTTATCCAACCTCTCCTCATAGCTAATGCTCTCCAGACCAGGCAACATCCTGGTAAACCTCTTCTGTACCCTCTCTGAAGTCTCCAAGTCCTTCTGGTAGTGTGGCGACCAGAATTGCATGCAATATTCTTAGTGTGGCCGAACTAAAGTTTCTGTACAGCTGCAGCATGACTTGCCAATTTTTATACTCCATGCCCCTATCGATGAAGGCAAGCATGCTGTATGCCTTCTTGAAAGAGAGAGGAGCAGCAAGACAGAGAAAGTAGTGCACTGCCAGAACGTCATTGCTGAGGGAGCACAGCGCTTTCAGGTGGATAGAACTTATTCTGTAGGACCACTGCACTGATGGAGAATCAGTACTGTGGGAGCGCTAACTGTCGAAATGTCAGTTGGGGAAAGAACGCTGCAGTATCTGAGAGTCAGTACTGGAGAGCGCTGCACTATCTGAATGCCAACACTGAGAGAATGTTGTACTGTCAGAGTATCTTCCCTGCAGGGGCACTGCGCGGTAGGAGAGTCGGTCCTTTGGGGATGCTGCACTTTCAGATTATCGGTTCGGCAGGAGTGCTGGGCTGTCGGAGGGTCAGTACTGAGGGAGCGCGGCACTGCTAGGGAGGCATTACTGACGGAGTCTACACTGTCGAATGGTCAACACTAAGCAATTCTGCACCGTCGAATGAGCCTTTCTGAATGAGCAGTATGTCATTGTCGAGTCAATACAGATGGGGTGGTGCAATGTTGGAGCATCGGATTTGTAAGAATGCTGAACTGTTGAAGTGGAAGTACAGAGGGAACGCTTCGCTCTTCTCGGGCCAGTACTGAGCCAACGCTGCACTGTTGTAATGTCAGTATATAGTGAAAGCTGAACTGTCAGCGCTGAGGGAGAGCTGCAATCTCAGATTGCCAAAACTGAGCGAGTGATTCACTCTGGGAATATCCAAAGTGCAGAAGCACTACGCTGTAGGAGGGTATTTACTGAGGAATCTTAGCACTGTTGAAATGTCAATAGATAGAGAATACTGCACTGTCGAAGGGTCAGTGCTGAGGAGCACTGCTCTGTCGGAGCGTTGGAGAAGGGAAATTCTGTGTTGCTGGAGGGGGTGTTTAAAGGGAACACAAAACTGTCGGAGGATTGATTTTGCAGGAACGCCGTAGTGTCAGAAGGTCCCCGCTGCGGGAATGCTGAACTGTCGGAACATTAATACAGAGGGTGTGCTTTACTCTCCGAGGGTCAGTAATGAGGTAACCGTGCACTGTTTGAGGAGCATCTCTGAAGGAGCGATGCACATTTGGATGGGCAGTACAAAACGAGAGCTCCACTGCCAGAGAGGAAGAACTGAGGGAGCGCTGCAATGTCCGAGGGTCCGTATTGAGGGAGTGGGGGAGGGGGTCAATAGTGGAATTTGGCGAGAGGATATCATGTGACGGGAACACCAGCCTTGCATTCTTCCCGAGTTGGTACCACTAATTATCGGTGCAAACTCATGCAAAACGGGCATAGGAAGATGGCATTAAATAAAATTATTCTGCTCATCACTCCGTATAAATCTGCTCTCTCACACCACTTCCTCATGTTTGGTGTAGGTGTAGACCATTCAGCCCGTTGAACCTGTTCCACCTTTCCATTGTATCGTGGGTGATTGTCTACCTCAGTTCCACTTCCATGCGCTATCTCCATATCCCTTGATGTCAATTGTCTCCAGATACCTATCTCTATTTCTAACTTAAACAGGCTCAGTGATTGAGCTTCAACAGTCCTCTGGGGTAGAGAATTCCAAGGATTCTTCACGCTCTAAGTGAGTAAATTCCTCTAATTTCAGTCTTAAATGGACTGCCCCATATTCAGATGTTATGTCCCCTGGTTCTAGGTTCAGCAATCAGGGAAGCATCCTCTGTACATCCATCCTGTCACACCCTTCCGATTTTTCTTTTTACGTTTCAATGAGATAACCTCCAGGGAATTCAGGTCCACTTTCCCCAATTCTGATGAAGGGACACTGACCTGAAACGCTAACTCTGTTTCTCATCGCCACAGATGCTGCCAGACCTACTGTGCATGTCCAGCATTTCTTATTATTATTCCAGTTTCCTCAACCTCCTTTCATTTGACAATCCCACCATCGCAAAGACTAGTATTGTTAACCTTCTTTGCACTCCTTCTATTACAAGTATATCCTTCTTTTGACTAGGAGAACAAAACTGTACACAACACTCTTAGTGCCGTCTTAACAAGGCTCTTTATAATTGCAGCAACATATCTTTGCTTTTGTACTCAAAACCCCTAGCAATGAAGGCCAGCAAATTATTTCCCTTCTCAATTGCTTGCTGCACCTTTGTGCAAGCTTTTAGTGACATGAACACGGGCACCCAGGTCCCTTTAGACACCAACACTTCCCAGCCTCTCATCATTTATGAATTATTCTGGCTTTCTGTTTTATTTTCTATCACGTTTTCCGACCACTTCACACGTCTTCACATTATTATCCCATATACCATTTTATTGCCCATTAACTTAGTTTGTCCAAGCCCACTTGAGGCCTCCTTGGAACTTCCTCTAAACTTGCATGCCTAACTATCTTTGTGCCAGCAGCAAATTTGGAAATATTCCTATTGGTCTCCAAATCCAAATCCTTTCTATAAATTGTGAACAGCGGTCGCCCAAGCACTGATGCTTGCATTACTCCATGAGTATCAGCCTGTCATCCTCAGTATGGCCCGTTTATTCATACTCTCTGCTTTCTCTCTGTTATCCAAGTGTCAATCCTTACTAGTATATTAACCACAATCCCATGCCCTCTAATTTTGTTTCCCAACTTCCTGAGTGGGACCTTGTGAAAAAAGCCTTTTAAAATTCAAATGCACTACATGCCCCAGATCCCCTTTATCAATGCACCAAGTAACAACCCCAAAAAATGTCAAGTTTTTCAAACATAATTTCCGTTTCATGAATCGATGGTTACACTGCCTAATTTTACCAATAATTTCAAAGTGTCAGGTTATGACATCCTTACAAATAAATTCTGACATTTCCCCTACTAATAACATCAAATTAACAGATCCATAGTTATCTATCCCCCCCATCCCTCCCTTCATGAACATTGGGCTTACTTTCCATTCTGTGAGAACCTTATTTCAGAATCTATTAAATTTCAGAAGATGACCATCATCGCATCCAGTGACTCAATAGCCACCTCATTCAACACTCTGGGACGCAGCTCATTTGGTCCGGGCGAATATCAACGTTCTATCCAGTTAACTTTTCACTTACTATCTCTTTAGTAACACTAGTTTTTTTCAAATCTTCAGTTTCACAAGCCCTATAGTTGCCAAATATGTTTTGGAGATTTTCTGTCTCTTCTTCCGTGAAGATATACACAGATTAATTGTTCAGCTTCTCCACCATTTCCCTGTTCTATACTATAAGTTCTCCTGTCGACACCTGTAATGAACCCACATTTTCCTTTTCACATACATAAGGACGTTTTTACGGTCGCCTTTACGTTTCTGCACTCATAGCCTCATTTCCATCTTTTATCAGTTTATTGGTCATCCTTTTCTTGGTTGTACTGTGCTTCCAATTCTCAGGCTGACCATTTTCTTCTGGCATCCTTATAAGCCACCCAATTTGAGATAATGAGTATTTAACATCTTTTGTTAGCCACGGTTGATTTATCTTTCTAATTGGGTGCTTGTGCCTTCGAGGAATATATATCTGTTGTCGACCATGTAAATACTAACCAATGCCTGTCTACCATCATATTTGTTATGGCCATAAAGACTCCTTTGCACAAGGGTATTAGTGAGCTATTTCTCATTAGATAATGCTAAATATAAAATTGCCCGATCCCTCGTTGTGTCTTCAACGTACTGAAACAAGAGCCCTTTTCATACAAACTTCAGGAGTTCATCCTTCACAGCTTACGGCCCAGTTTATATCTAAATTAAAGACTCCCATTATTACTGTTTTACCAACGTTACATGCAACTTTAATTTGCTGATTTATGTCGTGTCCATCATTGCCATTACTGTATGGAGGCCTATGATCAACTCGCACCAATGTTTTCATCCGTTTGCTCTTTCTTAGCTCCACCCGAACTATTTCCACATTTGTATGCATCGCTCTAATTTCCTCTCACAATAATGTACTGATCTCGTCCATCCTAAGAACGCTACATCACATCCTTTATCCTTTTGCCTATCCTTCGGAAACGATGAATAGCCTTGCAAAATCCGTTCCCACTGTTGATCACCCTGTAGCCACCTCCCTGTAATAACAATTAAATCATGCACATAAACATTAACTTTTGCCTTCAAACCATCAACCCTCTTGCGAATGTTGCGTGCATTCTGATAGAGTGCCTTTAATTATGGCTTTTTAACTTTATTCTGTATTCTGATCCCATTTGATATTTGTGTTTGCTTTGTCTGTCTTCTAATTTCGCTTAATACTTTTCTACTTTTAGTTACCAGTTTTGCTTCTGTCCAATCTGAGCACACTCTCAGTTTAAAGCCTCCCCAACAGCAGTAACAAATCCTGTCAGGTTATCAGCCCCAGTCCTGTTCAGGTGCAACTGGTTCATGTTGTACAGGGCACAGCTGCCCCAGAACAAGTCGCAATGCCTCAGAAATCTGAGGCTCACTCGCTGAAACCTGTTCTCCAGCCACGTGTTCAATCACCCAATTCTCCTGTTCCTATAACAAATAAAAACAAGAAATACTGGAACCACTCAGCAGGTCTGGCAGCATCTGTGGAAAGAGAAGCAGAGTTAACGTTTCGGGTCAGTGACCCGTATTCGGGTTCCGAAGAAGGTTCACTGACCCGAAACGTTATCTCTGCTTCTCTTGCCACAAATGCTGCCAAACCTGCTGAGTGGTTCCAGCATTTCTTGTTTTCATTTCGGATTTCCAGCATCCGCAGTATTTTGCTTTTATCTCCTGTTCCTGTGCTCACTGGCACGTGGGACTGGGAGTAAAGCTGAGATTAATTCTTTTTGAGGTCCTGTTTTTTAATTTCCTTCCTAGATACTTAAAACCTGCTTTTAGAACCTGATCCCCATTCCTACTTATATCCTGGCTAGCAATGTGGACGATTACCTCTAGCTTTTCATCAACCCCCAGAAAGTTGTTCTGTAGCCGTTATGTGACATCCTTGACCTTGGTATCACGAGGCAACACACGACCCTGGTGACATTCTACGGTATCAAAAATGCATGCATGTTCCCCTGAACTAACGGACCCTCTATCACTGGCCCTCTTCCACTCATCTCCCTCCCCTCCTGTGCAACTGAGCCACCAAGAGTGCCACAAATTTGACTCTGTCTAAATCCACTAAGGAACCTTCGCAACAGCAGTATCCAAAAGGCCAAACTGGTTAACGAGCGAGACCATCTCAGGAACTCCTGTACTATCTCTCTGTTTAATAAGAATGCCTGGCGATAATCCATTCCCTATCTGCCTGCATGCTCCAAACCTGCAGTGTGACCACCTCACTAAACATGCTTTCCGTGTAGAAACATAAATATGTAGTTCTCTGACTCACAGATGCATCACAGTGACTCCCGCTACCACTCGTTTTCCAAAAATTGGAGCTCAAGCTTGTGTAACCGGGGACACTTCCTGCTGATTTGTCTGTCCAAAACACACGATGCATTCATGACTTCTCAAATGCCACAGTCTGTACATTCCACTCGACCGATCTCCCCTGCCATGTCTTAAATTAACAGACTATTGATTATAGGTAGAATAGCTCAACATTACACAAGTATCAGCTCTTTCCACTGCAACTGAGTAAGAATCAAACACTGGGAGATGAAAAAGTAGAAATACAAGGCGCCTGCTCCCCCTCCCCACCAGCCCCAAGACCCCCTCCCCCCGGCTTTACCGAACTCCCGACTGTTTTGGCAGACATCTAATCTACCACCTGTAGGGAAATGGAGAGATGGAGAGCAATGAAAGTGAACAGGGTGAAAGGAAAAAAAACGGAATACACTTCGGAGATAAGAGCAGAACATATTTAACATAGGCGCACCCAGATGAAATGGGACTCTGACATAAAATCTGAAATAAAAGCAGAATGCTGTGGATGTTGGAAATCCGTTAACTTTCTGTTTTCCTTGTTTGAGTGCACCAAGTTCCTCTGAATATCAACATAAGTAAAACATTTATGCTTTAAAATGAATCTGTTATTCTTACTATCAAAGTGTATAACCTCACACATCTCCACATTATATTTCATCTTACAACCTTGCTTCCCAGTCACTTCAACACACTGTTTCTCTTTCCAGCCTCTTCGTGTCCTCCTCACAGCTGACTTTCCCACCTAGATTTGCATCGTTGGCAAACTTGGAAACATGGAGCTGGATTTTACTGGACCCCTGCTGCAGATGGTCCTGGCGGGGGACCAGAAAGTTGCTCCGGGAGAGACCCGCCACAAGCCTCGAAGACGGGACGCCCCGCTCCATATATCTGGCGATGCGGGGTGTCGTGGCGCAATCCCCCCACTCTCCCCCAACCACTGCTTGGCGACGGGACGGCCAATTTAATGTATCAATTAATTTATGTAAATTATTGCACAAATGTCTAACCTTTAAAAAAATGTAAGGGCTGGAAACCCTTTAAAATGGTTGTGGCGCATGCCCAGTGACCCTGGATGCCTTGCAATGGACGGAGCCCCCTCCCCCTCAAAGTCATTGGGGGGAGTGGTCTGCCTGGCCAAGTAAATGAACCACTGCATTTATTAGTGTAGCGGCTCCACAGAGTTTGCGCACCACCATCTTTGAAATTTCAGCCCATTGTCTCGGTCTCTTTGTCAAATTTATTGATATAGCTGAAAAATTGCTGATGCCCTAACACTGATACTTGCAGCACATAGAAACATAGAAATTAGGAGCAGGAGTAGGCCCTTCGAACCTTTGAGGCTGCACAGCCATTCAATATTGTTACGGCTGATTGTGTAACCTCAGCACCCTGTTCCTGCTTTCTCCCCGTATCCCTTGGACCCCTTTAGACCTAAGAACTATATCTCACTCGTTCTTGAATATATTTAGTCATTTGACCTCAACTGCTTCCCGTGGTAGAGAATTCCACAGGGTGAATAAATCCCTCCTCATCTTCGTCCTGAATGGATTACTCCTTATCCTTAGATTGTGAAACCAGGCCGTGGAGTCCCCCACATCGGTAACATCCTTCTTTCATCTAGTCTGTCGAGTCTTATTAGAATTGTATCGGTTTCTATGAGATACCCTCTCATTTTTCTAAACTCTACTAAATACAAGCCTAATTGAACCAATCGCTCTTCATACACGAGTCCTGCCATCCCAGAAATCACTCTGGTGAATCTTCGCTGCATTCCTTCCATAGCAAGAACATCCTTCCTCAGATACGAAGACCAAAACTGTACACTCCAGATGTGGTCTTACCAAGCATTTGTATAACTGCAGCAACGCATCCTTGCTACTGTCCTCGAACCCTCTCGCTATGAAGGACAACACACATTTGCCTTCTTAACTGCTTGCTGCACCTGCCTGCTTACTTGCAACGACTGGTGCACAGGACACCCATGTCTCGCTGCACATCCTTCTTTCCCGATCTATCGCCATTCAGATAATAATCTGCCTTTCTGTTTTTGCCACCATGTGCCACCTCACATTTTTCCACAGTGTACTGCATTGGCCATGTATTTGCCCAGGCACTCTACCTTTTGAAATCACATTGGCGATTCTCTGCATTCTCCTCACAGCTCACACTCCCAACCAGCTTTGTGTCATCTGCAAACTTGGATAGATTACATTTAAGTCCTTCATCTATCTAACCTTCTATATATAGTGAATAGCTGGGGTCCTATCACTGATCACTGGGGTACCCCACTAGTCACTGCCTGTCACTCGTAAAAATATCCGTTTATTCCTACTCTTTGTTTTCTGTCTGCCAACCAGTTCTCTATCCATGTCAGCAGAGAGTCGTACAGCATAGAAACAGGCCATTCGGCCCACTGCATCTATGCTGACCATAATGCCTATCTATACTAACCCCACCTGCCTGCATTAATTCCATATCCCTCTATGCCTTGCTCAATCAAGTACCTGTCCAGATGCCTCTTAAATGTTGCTACTGTTCCTATCTGCACCATCTCCTCAGGTAGTTCATTCCAGATGCCCACTATTCTTTGTGTGAAAAAGTTATCCCCTGTAAACCCCCTCCCTCTCACCTTAAATCTATGCCTTCTAGTTTTAGACACATCAACCATGGGAAACAGACTATCTACCCTATCTATGCCTCTCATAATTTTATATACCAGTATCATGTCCCCTCTCAGCCTCCTTCGCTCCAGGGAAAACAGACCCAGCCTATCCAAACTCTCTTCATACCTCAAGCCCCCCCCCCCCCAAACCAGGCAAATTCCTTGTGAATCTTTTCTGCACACTCCTCAGCTTAATCACATCTTTCGTGTAGTGAGGCTACCAGAACTGCACACAGCACTCCACATGCGGCCCAACCAACATAACATGACGTCCAAACTCTTGTACTCAATGCCTCGGCCGTTAAAGGTCAACAAGCCATATGCCTTCTTCATCACCCGTTCGACCTTTGTTGCCGCTGTCAGAAAACTATGTACTTGCACCCTAAACTCTCTCTGCTGAACAACACCCTCCAGATTCCTCCCATTTACTGTATATGCCCTGCCCTGGTTTATCTTCCTAAAATGCATCACTTCACACTTGTCTGCGTTAAATTCCATTTGCCAATCCCCTGCCCACTTCCCCAGTTGATCTATATCCTGTAGTAACCTTAGACAACCTTCTTCACTTTTCAATATACTATCAATTTTGGTGTCAGCTGCAAACCTATTAATCATGCCCTTCACATTCACATCCAAGTCAGTAATATGACAAACAACAGAGGGGCCAGCCCCGATCCCTGCGGCACACCACAGGTCACCGGCTTCCAATCTGAAAAAAAACCCAGCACTATCACCATCTGCCTCCTATCACCAAGTCCATTTTCTATCCAATTTGCTAGCTCACCCTGGATCCCATGTGTTCGAACCTTCTGGACCAGCCGACCATGCAGGACCTTGTCAAAGGCCTAGCTACAGTTTATGTAGACAACGTCTATCGCCCTGCCCTCGTCAATCCTCTTGGTCACATCCTCGAAAAACTCTATCAAATTCGTGAGACATAATTTCCCACGCCAATAGCCATCCTGACTATCCCTGATCAGACCATGCCTTTCCAGGTTCATATAAATCCTGTCTCTCAGAATCCATTCCAATAATTTTCCCACCACTGATGTAAGGCTCACTGGTCTGTAGTTCCCTGGCTTATCCCTGCTGCCCTTCTTAAATAAAGGCACAACATCAGCTATCCTCCAGTCTTATGGTACCTCACCCGTAACTAACGATACAAAATTCTCTGCCAGGGCCCCAGCAAGCTCCTCCTTTGCTTCCCATAGCCTCCTAGGATGCATCAGGTCAGGAACTGGTGATTTATCCACCTTAATGCGCTTCAAAACGTGCAACACCTCCTCCTTTGTAATGTTGATATGCTCCAGGATATCAGTGTTCCCTCCCTTGAACTAATTAGCTTCCAGGACCTTCTCCACGGGAATTACGGACGAGAAATATTCATTTAAGACCTCGCCCATTTCCCGGGGCTCCACATATAGATTGTCACACTGATCCTTGAGGGGACCTACTCTCTCCTTAGCTACCATTTTAATGTTAACATACTTATGGAATCTTTTAGGATTCTCCATCATCTTACCTGACAGGGAAATCTCATGGCCCCTTTTCGCCCTCCTAATTTCTTTCTCAGTCTACACCTACATCCCCTATACTCCAACAGGGACTCGATCAATCCAAGCTGCCTATACCTGACATATGCCTCCTTCTTTGTCCTCACCAGACCCTCAATATCCCTCGTCAACCAAGGTTCGCTGAACTTGCCAGCCTTGCCCTTTCATCTAGCAGGATCATGCCGGCACTTATCTCTTCCGATCAGACTTTTAAAAGCCTCCCACTTGCCAGATGTCCCTTGACCAGGAAACAACCTCTCCCATTCAACGTTTGAGAGTTACTGTCTGATGCCATCGAAATTAGCCTTCCCCCAATTTATGTCTTCATCCTCAGGACCAGTCCTATCCTTTTCCATAACTATCTTGAAGCTAATGGAGTTATGGTCACTGGTCCCAAAGTACTCCCCCACTGACACATCAACCACATGCCCATCCTCATTTCCCAAGAGGTGGTCGAGTGTCGTCCCTTCTCTAGTCGGGCCATCCACATACTGCTTCAGAAAACTATCCTGGACACGCTTAACAAATTCTTCCCCATCTGATCCCTTAGGATGAAGACAGTCCCAGTCAATATTAGGGAAGTTAAAATTACCAACTATTACAACCCTATAATTCCGACACCTATCTGTGATTTCCCTACATATATGCTCCTCCACTTCCCTCTGACTATGGGGGGCCTATTGTATAATCCCATCAAAGTGCTCACCCCTTTCTTATTTCTAAGTTCTACCCATATGGCCTCGTTGGACATTCCCCCTGGGATATCCTCTCTAAGTACTGCCGTAATGATGAGAACGGGCAGAGACTGCTTGAGTTGTGTACCTATCATCACCTCTGCATCACCAACTCGTTCTTTCACATTAAACCCTGTCACCAGGTTTCATGGAGGCACCCAAGATCACGTCGTTGGCACCAGCTAGACCTCATTGTCACAAGGCGAGCCGCCTTAAACAGTGTTCAAATCACACGCAGCTTCCACAGTGCGGACTGCGACACCGACCACTCCCTGGTGTGCAGCAATTTTAGACTCAGACCAAAGAAGTTGCATCATTCCAAGCAGAAGGGCCACCCGCGCATCAACACGAGCAGAATTTCTCACCCACAACTGTTCCAAAAATTTCTAAATTCACTTGTAACAGCCCTTCAAAACACTCCCACAGGGGATGCTGAGACCAAGTGGGCCCACATCAGAGACGACATCTATGAGTCAGCTTTGACCACCTACGGCAAAACTGCGAAGAGAAATGCGGACTGGTTTCAATCTCATAATGAAGAACTGGAACCTGTCATAGCCGCTAAGCGCATTGCACTGTTGAACTGCAAGAAAGCCCCCAGCGATTTCACATCCGCAGCATTTAAAGCAGCCAGAAGTACTGCACAAAGAACAGCTAGGCGTTGCGCAAACGACTACTGGCAACACCTATGCAGTCATATTCAGCTGGCCTCAGACACCGGAAACATCAGAGGAATGTATGATGGCATGAAGAGAGCTCTTGGGACAACCATCAAGAAGATCGCCCCCCTCAAATCTAAATCGGGGGACATAATCACTGACCAACGCAAACAGATGGACCGCTGGGTTGAGCACTACCTAGAACTGCACTCCAGGGAGAATGCTGTCACTGAGTCTGCCCTCAATGCAGCCCAGCCTCTACCAGTCATGGATGAGCTGGACATACAGCCAACCAAATCGGAACTCAGTGATGCCATTGATTCTCTAGCCAGCGGAAAAGCCCCTGGGAAGGACAGCATTACCCCTGAAATAATCAAGAGTGCCAAGCCTGCTATACTCTCAGCACTACATGAACTGGTATGCCTGTGAGGGACGAGGGAGCAGTACCCCAGGACATGCGCGATGCCAACATCATCACCCTCTATAAAAACAAAGGTGACCGCGGTGTCTGCAACAACTACCGTGGAATCTCCCTGCTCAGCATAGTGGGGAAAGTCTTTGCTCGAGTCGCTCTGAACAGGCTCCAGAAGCTGGCCGAGCGCGTCTACCCTGAGGCACAGTGTGGCTTTCGTGCAGAGAGATCGACCATTGACATGCTGTTCTCCCATCGTCAGATACAGGAGAAATGCCGTGACAACAGATGCCCCTCCACATTGCTTTCATTGATCTCACCAAAGCCTTTGACCTCGTCAGCAGACGTGGTCTCTTCAGACTACAAGAAAAGATCGGATGTCCACCAAAGCTACGAAGTATCATCACCTCATTCCATGACAATATGAAAGGCACAATTCAACATGGTGGCTCCTCATCAGAGCCCGTTCCTGTCCTGAGTGGCGTGAAACAGGGCTGTGTTCTCGCACCCACACTTTTTGGGATTTTCTTCTCCCTGCTGCTTTCACATGCGTTCAAATCCGCTGAAGAAGGAATTTTCCTCCACACAAGATCAGGGGGCAGGTTGTTCAACCTTGCCCGTGTAAGAGCGATGTCCAAAGTACGGAAAGTCCTCATCAGAGAACTCCTCTTTGCTGACGTTGCTGCTTTAACATCTCACACTGAAGAGTGCTTGCAGAGTCTCATCGACAGGTTTGCGTCTGCCTGCAATGAATTTGGCCTAACCATCAGCCTCAAGAAAACGAACATCATGGGGCAGGACGTCAGAAATGCTCCATCCATCAATATTGGCGACCACGCTCTGGAAGTGGTTCGAGAGTTCACCTACCCAGGCTCAACTATCACCAGTAACCTGTCTCTAGATGCAGAAATCAACAAGCGCATGGGTAAGGCTTCCACTGCTATGTCCAGACTGGCCAAGAGCGTGTGGGAAAATGGCGCACTGACACGGAACACAAAAGTCCGAGTGCATCAGGCCTGTGTCCTCAGTACCTTGCTCTACGGCAGCGAGGCCTGGACAAGGTATGCCAGCCAAGAGCGACGTCTCAATTCATTCCATCTTCGCTGCCTTCGGAGAATACTTGGCATCAGGTGGCAGTACTATATCTCCAACACAGAAGTCCTTGAAGCGGCCAACACCCCCAGCTTATACACACTACTGAGTCAGCGGCGCTTGAGATGGCTTGGCCATGAGAGCCACATGGAAGATGGCAGGATCCCCAAAGACACATTGTGCAGCGAGCTCGCCACTGGTATCAGACCCACCGGCCGTCTATGTCTCCGCTATAAAGACGTCTGCAAACGCGACATGAAATCGTGTGACATTGATCACAAGTCGTGGGAGTCAGTTGCTAGCATTCGCCAGAGCTGGCGGGCAGCCATAAAGACAGGGCTAAATTGTGGCGAGTCGAAGAGACTTAGTAGTTGGCAGGAAAAAAGACAGAGGCGCAAGGGGAGAGCCAACTGTGCAACAGCCCCGACAAACAAATTTCTCTGCAGCACCTGTGGAAGAGCCTGTCACTCCAGAATTGGCCTTTATAGCCACTCCAGGCGCTGCTTCGCAAACCACTGACCGCCTCCAGGCGCGTATCCATTGTCTCTCGAGATAAGGAGGCCCAAAAGAAATCAATAGTGCAACTCCCGCTCCTCTCTTACCTCCACCTCTGTTACGTCTGAACGATCAGTACCCTGGAACATTGAGCTGCCAGTCCTGCCCATCCCTCAACCACGTTTCCGTAATAGCTATAATATCACAATCCAATGTACCGATCCATGCTCTGAGTTCATCTTCCTTACCTGTAAGGCTTCTTGCATTAAACTAAATGCAGTTTAGCCTACCAGACCTTCAACGCTCCCTGTCCTGCCCATGCCAGCCTGCCTACTGGACTTGCTTGCTTTCATCTCGACATTTGCCTCAACTATCTCATCGCGGAGACGACTACTTTTGATCCCACACCCCTGCAAGACTAGTTGAAACCTTCCATAGTAGTACTAGAAAACCACCCCTGAAGGATATAGGTGCCCCTCCAGCTGAGATGCAACCCGTCCTTCTTCTACAGGTCACCTCTGCACCAGAAGAGATCCCAATGATCTAAGTAGCTGAAGCCCTCCCGCCGACACCAACTCTTCAGCCACGCATTCATTTGCCTAATCCCCCTATTTCTACCATCACTAGCACGTGGCACAGCGAGTAATCCTGAGATTGCAAACGGAGAGTTCCTGCTTTTTAATCTTCTGCCTAACTCTCTATATTCACTTTGCAGAACCTCATCTCTCTCCCTGCCTATTTCGTTAGTACCAATCTGGGCCACGACCTCCGGCTGCTCACACTCTCCTTTCAGAATGTAATGCAGCCGCTCCGACACATCCTTGACCCGAGCACCAGGGAGGCAACATACCATCCTGGAGTCTCGTTTGTGGCTGCAGAACGCCTATCTGCACCCCTTACGGAAGAATCCCCTATCACCTTAGCGATGGGCAGGGACAGGTATATACCGCAGGGCAAGAATTATAGCTGGGGGAAAGGAAATTATGATGCGATTAGTAAGATTTAGGATGTATAGGATGGGGAAGGAAACTGCAGGGGATGGGCACAATCGAAATGTGGAGCTTATTCAAAGAGCAGCTACTGCGTGTCCTTGATAAGTCTGTACCTGTCAGGCAGGGAGGAATTTGTCGAGCGAGGGAGCCGTGGTTTACTAAAGAAGTTGAAGCGCTTGTCAAGAGCAAGAAGAAGGCTTATGTTAGGATGAGACGTGAAGGCTCAGTTCGGGCGCTTGAGAGTTACAAGCTAGCCAGGAAGGATCTAAAGGGAGAGCTAAGAAGAGCGAGGAGAGGACATGAGAAGTCATTGGCGGATAGGATCAAGGAAAATCCTAAGGCTTTCTCTCGGTATATCAGGAATAAAAGAATGACTGGTGTTCGATTAGGGCCAATCAAGGATAGTAGTGGGAAGTTGTGTGTGGAATCAGAGGAGATAGGGGAAGCGTTAAATGAATATTTTCCGTCAGTATTTACAGTAGAGAAAGAAAATGTTGTCGAGGAGAATACTGAGATACAGACTACTAGGCGAGATGGGATTGAGGTTCACAAGGAGGAGGTGTTAGAAATTTTGGAAAGCGTGAATATAGATAAGTCCCCTGGGCCAGATGGTATTTATCCTAGGATTCTCTGGGAAGCTAGGGAGGAGATTGCAGAGCCTTTGTCCTTGATCATTGTGTCGTCATTGTCGAGAGGAGTCGTGCCGGAAGACTGGACGATAGCAAATGTTGTCCCCTTGTTCAAGAAGGTGGGTAGAGACAGCCCTGGTAATTATCGACCTGTGAACCTTACTTCGGTTGTGGGTAAAATGTTGGAAAAGGTTATCAAAGATAGGATTGAAAATCATCTTGAAAAGGATAAGTTCATCAGCGATAGTCAGCACGGTTTTGTGTAGGATAGGTCGTGCCTCACAAACCTTATTGAATTTTTTGAGAAGGTGACCAAACAGGTGGATGATGGTAAAGCTGCGGATGTGGTGTATATGGATTTCAGGAAGGCGTTTGATAAGGTTCCCCACGGTAGGCTATTGCAGAAAATACTGAAGTATGGGGTTGAAGGCGATTTAGAGCTTTGGATCAGAAATTGGCTAGCTGAAAGAAGACAGAGGGTGGTGGCTGATGGCAAATGTTCACCCTGGAGTTTAGTTTCTGGTGGTGCACCGCAAGGATCTGTTTTGGGGCCACTGCTGTTTGTCATTTTTATAAATGACCTAGATGAGGGTGTGGAAGGGTTGGTTAGTAAATTTGCGGATGACACGAAGGTCAGTGGAGTTGTGGATAGTGCCGAAGGATGTTGTAGGTTACAGAGGGACATAGATAGGCTGCAGAGCTGGGCTGAGAGATGGCAAATGGAGTTTAATGCGGAAAAGTGTGAGGTGATTCACTTTGGAAGGAGTAACAGGAATGCAGAGTAATGGGCCAATGGGAAGATTCTTGGTAGTGTAGATGAGCAGAGAGATCTTGGTGTCCAGGTACATAAATCCCTGAAAGTTGCCACCCAGGTTAATAGGGCTGTTAAGAAGGCAAATGGTGTGTTAGCTTTTCTTAGTAGGGGGATCGAGTTTTGGAGCCACGAGGTCATGCTGCAGCTGTACAAAACTCTGGCGCGGCTGCACCTGGAGTATTGCGTGCAGTTCTGGTCACCACATTATAGGAAGGGTGTGGAAGCGTTGGAAAGGGTGTAGAGGAGATTTACCAGGATGTTGCCTGGTATGGAGGGAAGGTCTTAGAGGAAAGGCTGAGGGACATGAGCTTGTATTCGTTAGAGAGAAGGAGGAGGAGAGGTGACTTAATAGAGACATATAAGATAATCAGAGGGTTAGATAGGGTGGATAGTGAGAGTCTTTTTCCTCGGATGGTGATGGCAAACAGGATGGGACATAGCTTTACGTTGAGGGGTGATAGATATAGGACAGATGTCCGAGGTAGTTTCTTTACTCAGAGAGTAGTCGGGGCGTGGAACGCCCTGCCTGCAACAGTAGTGGACTCGCCAACTTTAAGGGCATTTAAGTGGTCATTGGATAGACATATGGATGAAAATGGAATAGTGTAGGTCAGATGGTTTCACAGGTCGGCGCAACATAGAGGGCCGAAGGGCCTGTACTGCGCTGTAATGTTCTATGTTCTATGTTCTATTATTGATCTTCCACCCCTTTTCCTCCCCTGCTGTGCAGCAGGGCCCTCCGTGGTGCCACGAAATTTGGTGTTGCTGCTTTTCCCTGGGAGATGATCCCTCCCAACTGTATCCAAAGCTGTACATCTGTTTGAAAGGGGGATGGCCACAGGGGACTCCTGCACTAACTGTCTGCGCTTACTACTCTGGTGGTCACCCATCTCTATTCTGCCTCTGCAGCCATTACCTGCAATGTAATGTACCTTGCCCCTAATCCCATATGCTTTAATTTTGCACGCCAATCTTTTACGTTGGACCTTATTGAAAACCTTCTGAAAGTCCATCTACACCACATCCACTGGTTCCCCCTTATCTATTCTACTAATTAGATTCTCAAAAATTTCCGATGGATTTTTCAATCATAATTTCGCTTTCGTAAATCCATGTTGACTTTGTCCAATAATGTCATTGATTTCCAGGTGCTCTGTTATTGCATCTCTTATAATGGACTCGAGCATTTTCCCCACTGCTAATTTCAGGCTGAACCGATTATGATTCCCTGTTTTCTCTATGCTTCCTTTTAAAAAAATACTGGGGTTACATTAGCTACCCTCCAATCCGTAGGAACTGTCCCAATGTCTATAGAAGTTTGAAAAATGGCCAGCAATGCGTCTACTATTTCAATCGTCACTTTCTATCGTGTTCTGGGATTTAGATTATCAGGCTATGAGGATTTATCGGCTTTCAATCCAATCAAATTCCCAACGACCATTTCCCTACTAATACTGATTTCATACCGTTCCTCCTTCTCACTGGACCCGATGTTCCCTAACATTTCTTTGAGGTAATTTGTGTCCTCCTTTCTGAAGACAGAACAAACATATGTATTTAATTGCTGTGCCATTTATTTGTTCTCCATTACAAATTCCAGTATTTCTGACTCTAAAGGACCCACATTTGTCTTCAGTAATCTTTTTCTCTTCACATATCTGTAGAAGATTTTGCAGTCAGTTTTTATGTTCTCTGCAAGCTTACTCTCATACTCGATTTTCCCTTTCTTCATCAATCCCTTTCTCCTCCTTTGCCGAATTATAAACTGCTCCCAATCCTCAGGTTTTCTGCTTGTTGTGGCGAATTTATATTTCACCTCCTTGGATCTAATACTAATTCTAATTTATTTTATAAGCCATGGTTGAGCCACCCTCCCTGTTTATTTTTTGCGCCAGATAGGAATGAACAATTGTTGTAATTCACCCATTCGCTCTTTAAATACTAGCCATTGCCTATCCACTGTCAAACCTTTAAATAATGTTACCAAAACTATCATAGCCAACTGGCACCTCATACCTTCATTGTTACTTTACTCAGATTCAGGACCTTCGTCTCGGAATCAACTCTCTCACTTTCCATCTCAATGAAGAATTCTATCATGTTATGGTCGCTCTTCCTCAAGGGATCCTGCACAAGAGTGTGAATTAATCCTTTGTCATTACACAATACCCAGTCCAGGATGGCCTGGTTTCCCAACGCAATCGGACAAAAATCATCATGTACGCACACCAGGAATTCCTCCTCTACAGCATTTTGCTAATTTGTTTTGCCCAATATTTATGTAGATTTAGGGCACCCGCAATTACAGTTGCACACTCGTCACACCACTCGTCACTGCCTAGAAACTTGCAAATTCTCTGTGCATCCCTACTTTCAGCTCTCAGTCCATTAACCTAATCTCTAACCATGCTAAAAATGGAGCAGATGCATTCTAGAAATAACGAAGGAACTCTGCAGATATCATTGGGACCATGCAGAAACGAAGTACAGCAGCTGCAAAACCAAATATTCCGCCAAGTATCTCACCTATTCAAACCTTCATACATCTCATGACCCACACGCAGTAGATTCTGCAGCTCACGCAGGAGACTTCTTAGCCATGTTATGATGCAGGGAACTTGGGTCATCCTTGGATCCTAGCGACTGGATATTGCTTTTTAAGTCAGGCTTGATGGCGCTGTCGGCAACACCTTCCATCACTTTGCTGGTGTTCGAGTGGATGCTGATGGGCTGCTATTTTTCTGGAATGGATATATCCTGCTTTTTGTCAGTAGGATATACCTGAGCAATTTCCACATTGCCATGCAAATGCCAGTGCTGTAGTTTTATTGGAACTGCTTGGCTAGGTGTGCAGCTAGGTCTGTAGTACAGGTCTACTTGTTAACTTCAGAACAGAATGACAGGCAATATCAAATTGAACTCAAATATCCTCCTCCAGCAAGCAAATAGATAGTGGGTGGTAAGAGGTGGAGTTGGACCTGTTAGGGGCAAGAGGATAATACATGCATAGAGGCATCGGGCAATGTTAGATAACTTAATGGGTAAATCGCATCTGTGTTAACTGAGGAAAAATAATCTGACAAAATATCGGTCGAAACTTAGAGAGATAGGGTGAAGATTGAGAGTGCAGGGGTCATGGAACGGCTGGCTATGCCTCGGGTACATAACTCAACTGCTCCGAATGGCTTCCAGCCCAAGGTGCTAAAGGAGGTGCGAGTTGAGATAATGGAAGTACTTAGCATAATCTTCCAGTCTTCCCTAGATACAGGGGAGATGCCAGAGGAATGGAAAGTGGTACATGTGACACCCTTATTCAAGCAAGTGTGCAAGACCACTTCCAGAAACTACAGGCCAGTTAGTTTAACATCAGTGCTGATTATAATTTTAGAAACAATCAAGGGAAAAGTCGACTGGCACTTGAAAAGGTTTGAGTAAGTTCAGAATATTCAGAACGAATTTGGGAAAGAAAGGTCATGCTTGACTAATCTAATGAACTCTTTGGTGAAGTAAGAGAGGAAGCTTTTGAAGGTATTGTGGTGTAAGCTGTCTATGTGGATTTTAACACAGCATTTAATAATGCATCACACTAAATGCTGGGTGACAAAATTAAGGATCATGGAATAGGAGATTCAGTGAACAATTGAATGAAAGCATGGCAGAAGGAGAGAAAACAGTTCGTCATGGTAACTGGTTGATTTTTTTTTCAGACTGGAGGGTGGTAGACAGTGGTGTTCCCGTAGGATCAGTGTTAGCAGAACTGCCGTTTTAGCTATATATAAATGAGCACGGAACACCGAAGAGAATTTCAAACTTTGCCAATTATAACAAACTTGGAGGAGCAGGAACGTGTCAGAATGTCCGAATTGCATGCAACAAGACATAGATAAGCTGACAGAATGGGAAGACACGTGTAAGGTGGAATTTTAATGTGTGGTGATGCATTTTGGCAGGAGGGATGGTGATGATGATTTGATGACACAGTTCTAAAGAGTGTGCAGGAATAAAGGCAGGGTGGTGGGGGTGCGCGTGGGGGTGTATGTCGGTCGTGGTCTGCATGTGTATCGATCTTTGCATGTGGCAGAAGATTTTGAGAGAGTCGTTGGAAAGTAGAGAAGCATGTGGGATCCTGGGTTTCATAAATAGAGACACAGATGAAAAACATGGAAGTTATGCTTAAACGATCCGAAGCTTTGGTAAAGAACCAAATAAAATGTTGCAGCTAGTTCTGGTCACGCCACTTTCAGAGTGATATAAGGGCCATTGAGATTGCGCAGAGGAGATTCAATAGAATAGGTCGAGGGATGAGTGATTTTAGCTGCAAGGTAAGGTTGCAAAAGCTGCTGGAATTCTCCTTGCAACAAAGGGAATTAAGTGGAGAATTGGAAGTGGTATAAAAAATTATGGAATGTTTTCAAAAGTGAGACAAGGATAAAACACTTCTCAGTAACTGATGGTCACAGATTTAAGGTTTTGAGTTAGACATCGAAGTGGAATAAAGTTTTTTATGCTGCGAGTGTTAATAACCGGAACTCGCTGTCTATGATGGGGGTGAAAGCAGCAACAGTCAATGATTGAAAAGTAAATCTGATGGGCACTTGAAGGAAACAAACGCTCACGGCCCTGGGGATCCAGCATGGGTGTGGGACAGTCTTGAGTGCTCCGTGGCGAGCCAGCATCGCCTGGATGGACAGAATAGCCTCCTTCCATGCTGTAAATCATGCTATGACACTATGAATCTATGATGTAAAGAATGTTTTGTCGAACGCAATCTTAAAGTTAGTGCCAGTTTTTGTTTTACGATCTCCAACCCATGTTTTTTTGCTGCCTGTGTGAGCATTGCAATGAAGGTGCTGTGAACATGTTTCCATCCCTGGGTGACTCAATGCTATATTTTACAAAAAAAATCATCTCCCACCCTTTACCGCTATCACTTTTACCAAAGCCAACTTATTGCTGCATGCTGTTGCCCTTATATCACAGTTGTTATTACTGCCAAAAGGATATGTAAAATTTAGTTTCTCAGAAACTGCACAGCTTCAGGAGGCGACCGTCAGTGAACATCAATCTAGTTCGGAGGGCATATTTTAGCCTCAGCCGACTCTGGAAAAAAGCGAAAACACGCTCTTTATTTTTCCTTCTTTCCTTTCTTTCTTTCTGAAAAAAACAATCGATCTATGTTGTTCCTTAGTACAATGCCCACGCCGATCTGATTGTTTAAATAGCAATGCATCTGTCTACAAGAGTTATATGCATGCCTTTAGCATTTATGACTTCTCAAGTTATATCTATGTAAAAGTAGGGAAGTGTTGCTACAGCTGTACAGGGCTCTCGTGAGACAGCAGCTGGAGTTCTGTATACGTTATTGGCCTCCTTACTTATAACAAAAGGATATAATTGAAATGGAAACAGTTCAGACAGGGTTCACTCTACAGATTCATTGGTTGAAGGTGTTATCTTTGAAAGAAGGTTGAGAAACTTGGGGCGATATCCATTTGAATTGTGAAGAATGAAAGATGATCTTACTGTAACAAATCGGATCTTGAGGGGACTTGACAGGGTGGATTATGAAAGGATCTTTCCTCTTTTGAAGGAGTCTGGAACTAGGGGGCACTGTTAAAAAATAGGGGACTTCCATTTAAGACTGAAATAAGGAGGTTTTTTTTCTCTCTCTCAGAGGTTCGTTAGTCTGTGGCATTCTCTTTCCCAGTGAGCAGATCGTAGAGATAAATAGTCATACTTGGTTGGCAGGATGTGACGAGCAGAGTACCATATTGACAAACTACTTACAATCTACATCAAAGTGTTGGATGATGGGACAAAATGTATGGTCAGTAAGTTTGCTAATGACACAAAAATAGATAGAAAACAGGTTGTCAAAAAGTCAAAAATGGATACTGTTAGGTCCATGGGTATGCCGCATGTTGCTATTCTTTAACATGAGTTGCTGGCTAGGCCATTGCAGAGAAACTTAACATTGAATCACCTTGCCCTGTAGTTGTAAACGCATAAAAACTTGAGTTTGCCTGTTAATTGGAGGCACTATGTTAGATTAGGGAGCTTTTAGAAATGGACTTGATGTGTTAGTCAGTGGTGGTATATGGTTTTGAGGTGTCGGGTAGGTTTCAGATGCTGTAGTACTTTAAGAATTATTTTAGATTGAAGAGATTTATTAGTGTGAGGGCTTGTATTAGTATGAGGCTGTCGTATTGTGACGCTCTGTATTAATAAAAAGGGACGATATTAGCTTTAGAGCCTGGATTAGTTTGAAAGAATGTATTAGCTTGAGGGTCTGTAAATACATGAAGGTCTATTATTTTGAGAGTCGGTATTAGTTTGACAAGCTGCATTAGTTTGTGGGGCGTATTATTTTGAGTGGTTGTGATGGTTTGCTGTGCTGCATTAGTTTGCAGAGCTGTACCATGTTGAGTTTCTCTCTTACTTCACGAGTGTATTCGTTTGACAAGCTGTATAACTTTCACGTACAGTAGTAGTGTGAGATGCTGTATTAGCTTGAGGGGCTGTATTTGTTTGAGGAATTGTATGAGCTTCAAGGTCATTGTTAGTTTGAGATAATGTATTAGATTGAGGTACTGTATTAGTGTGAGATGTTGATTAGTTTGAGGGGGCTAAATAAGTTTAAAGGGCTGTATTAGTTTGTAGACTTTTATTATTTTGAGTGATTGTATTAATTTAAAGAATATTAGGTTGATGGATTATATTAGTTTGAGGGGCTGCATTAATTTAAAGGACTGTATTGGTTTCAAAGGCCGAATTAGTTTACAGGAATATATTAGTTTGAGGGATTGTATCAGTTTGAGTTTGTTTATAGGAATGCAATATGGCATTACTTTGAGAGATTGTATTAGTTTGAGGGATTATAATCGCTTGAGGGACTGTATTAATTTTCGAACTGTATTATTTTGATGGACTGCGTCAGTTTAAGGGAAAGTATTGGTTTGATGGATTGTATTAGTTTGAGGGACTGTATGAGTTTGATGTACTGTATTAATATGTGGTTCTGTATTCGTGTGACATGTTGCATTCCTTTGAACGAATGCATTTGTTTGAGAGATTTTATTAGTTTGAGGAATTCTATTAGTTTGAGCGACTGTGCCTGATTAAGTCACTGTATTAGCTTTAGGGATTTTATGAGTTTGACGGACTGTAGTGGATTTAGTTACTGTCTTACTCTGTTGACAATGTTGTAGGTAGGGCTTGGCTGGCAGGAGAGGCTATGTAAGTTAAGGGGACTCGATAGCTTGAGGGAATGTGAGTGAGGTGTTGCAATAGTTTGAGGTGCAATCTTAATCTGAGGTACTGTATTAGTTTAACGTTTGCAATTCACCACAGCAAATAACCCACCAGCTAAAGGAGACAGCCACATGCAAGATTATAGACCTGACATGCCACTCTGACATTTGCAATTGAAACTATAACAATCCATCAAACCAATACAGAAATGATCACGTATAAGTTCTTCAGTCTGGACTGATGGTTTCGAAGTAAAAACAACATTACTGGGTGAATACAGCATTCATATATCACGATCTAATTAATGCCATCAGATTTGTCCAGTCTTTGTGTTTTTTTTCATCTCAATTCAATTACAGTACTAAACATATTCAATCACAACAGGGAATTAACTCGGCTGTCGTAATCTGTTTTTTTCAAATTAAAATAAAAACAACAATGTTACAACAACAATCCCCCTGTGAAAATTCCACAGGGTATAAACGAAATGTTCTGAGAATGTTTCACCTCACATTAATTCAGAGCGATTGCGTGCTGAACGAATGGACAGAAGAGTTCACACAGAAAATGCATTATCCAATTGACAGTTTCATAAAAATATTCTACATGATGCTTGCTATCATTGGGGTTCCTGGTAAGTAACTACAAGTATTCAAGTTGTATAAATGCATATGTGAGCTGGCGTCTGTTCTCCTTTTTTTTCTCTCTGTATCACATAATTTTACATGTTAGCTATTGGTGACCCGAATTGTCAGACCCTGGGGATCTCCAAGTCGGTGGGAGGATCTCCCATCCAGGCATACCGTCTAGGTCCAGGGCGGTGTTGTGGAAATTTTCAGTGCTGCCCTATCCCAGGAAGTGATCCCAAGTACAGGGAGTCTCATGTCATATGGATTTGCCCGAGTCCGGCGGGCCTTCTGTTCTGGAGAGTCACCCAAGTTTGGAGGTATATTTTCCTGGGGAATATCCCAAGTCGGAACGAGGGTGTCCTGTCCTGGGGAGTTATCTAAGTCGGTCTCCTAACCCAGAGAGTGGACCTACTCCAGGGTACTCCTATTGCCAGAACAGATCCGAGTCTGAGGATATCCTATCGTCTGGAGTTGCCTGATTCCAGGCATCGCCTGTCGTGGGGAGCGTTCCTAGTGTGGCGGCTCCGCTATCCTGAAAACCAGTAAAAATCCAGGAGGTTCTCCTATCTCCGGTGCGCTCCAAGTCCTAGAAGGCCTCCTAATGTCGTTAGTGGTTCATGTCTGGGGGAGCTTCCGATTCCATGTTTTTTCCAAATCCAGGTGGTGTGATATCCAGGAACGTTGCAATTCCAGTCGTGGCTCTCCTAACATGATCAGTGTTCTGAGTCTGACGGGGCTGCTTTCCTGTTTTCAGAGTCCCTGTGTCCATTTTACTAAGGGATTGCCTGAGACCAGGTTTATCTTAAAAATGGTATTGTCCGAGTCTGATAGGTCTCTTTTCTCAGGGCGTGGTCCGAGTTTATGAGAAGGCCTCGTCTCCTGAAGAGTTGAGAGTCTGTGGGTGGTGCCTATGCTGGGCAACAGTCTGTACATGGGATCTCTTTCATCACGTGGAGGGTTCAGATTTCTGCTGACATTCTGTCCTAGGGATTGGTCTCAGTCAATCAATGGTCATCTACCCAGAAAATGGTCCATGTCCACGGTCTATCTTTCATCAGGGATGGTCCGAGTCTGGTGGTGGAACAGCATCCTATCCTGGACAGTTTTCCAGTACAAACAGTTGTGTTCCTCTCTCACGTGAAATATTCTGAGTCAGGATGATTTTGCAATCTCTGGGAGTGTTTCTAAGCTAGCTGGCCCCATATCACAGTGGTGGTCCATGTCCAGACCGTGTCTCCTATCCCAGAGAGTGCTCCTAGTATTTAAAATGTCTCCTAACACGGAGGGCGATGTGAGTCTGAGGGTGGGACAGTCTTCTATCCTAGGTGGTGATCTATATACAGGGATTGCTCTTCTATTCATGAGAGTGGTGTGAACTCAAGGGGGAGCGTCTCTTATGTCCAGGTGAGTTACCTATCCATATGTGTCTCCTATCCAAGGAGTGGTCAATGCCCGGGGAGAATCCCCTATCCCAGGGAGTGGACCAGATCTGGTGCACTCCTACCCCGGGGAGAGGTCTGTGTCTGGGAGGGGAACCAATCCCTGAGATTGGTCTGAGTTTGGAAGTAGTTTCAGCTATCCTGGGGAGTAGTCCAGTTCTGGGAAATATGCCTACTCGCGGAGATATATGAGTCCACGGGGAGTATGTCTTATCCCAGGGATTGGTCCAATAGTTTGGGAATCCCCGATCACGCAGAGTGTTCTGAATCCGGCTGCCATCTTATTCCAGTGAGTGGTCCGAATCGGGGGGCTCTCCTTTCCCACAGAATGCCCGAATTCGGAGATGTCTCCATTACATGGAGTTTGCCCTGTCTGGTGTGGTCTCCTATCATGGAATGGAGTCTGAGTCCAGGGCACCTCTCTTCCTGGGGAGTGGGTTGACACTGGGATATCCTATGCCATGGAGTTGTCCGTATTCAGAGGTTTGCACTGCTATGCAGTGGTCTGATTCTGGGGGAGGCTCTCCAACGTCGTATGAAAGTGGAAAAATGCCAACCACAGGGAATGTTCAAATTCTGGGCCGTCTCCTATCCGGGAAGTGGTCTGAGTGCAGGATGACTGCTAATCCTAAGCAGTGATCTGGGTCTGGAGTGACCTCGCCTATCCTGGGAATTGGTCTGCATATTGGGAATTCTCCTATCCGGAGCTCGTCCGGGTGCGCGGTATGGTCTCTTATAATGGGAATGTTCTGGGTCCAGGGTCATGGACTGTATTCCAGGGAGTGGATCGAGTCCAGGAATTCTATTCCAAGCAATATTCCGAATCCAGGGTGATCTCATTTCCCAATGAATGCTGTCAGTACAGTGTGATTTTCTGTCCTGAAGAGTTGTCCTAGTTTGCTTGAGTCTCCTAACCCAGGGAGTGGTTCAGGCCTGAGGGATGGCATATCCTGGGGATTTGTCCGAATCCAGGGGTGTCAGTTATCCTTGGATTCGTCTGAGTCCAGGTGGAAGTTCTCATATCTTGGGGCGTAGTCCAGATATGGGAAGAGGATATCCTATCCCGGGTAGTGGTTTGAGTCCAGAAGGATGGTTTTCTATCGTGGAGAGCAGTCCGACTGCAGGGAGAGGATATTTTATCCCAGGTCAGAAGAATGTTTCATATACTGGGAAGAGATCCAAATCCTTCCAGGCTGATCCAATCACCAGTTCAAATAGTGGGGCATCGGTTCTGATAAGGAAACCCGCTGGCCAACTATAAACGAGCTTAATGAGACACTACCAACCTTGTTATAATAGTTGACATGCTGACCCGCCTCCAGGGAGCAGTCTGCTGCTTACTCCCTGTCTTAACTATGTAAAACCTGGATGTGGGAGTGCTTGAGGGGGGTCAAGGCTGTGACTTAGATTGTTTAACCCCGGAGCCAATTCCAAACCACCGTTTATAGTGCTAACATTCAGCCCTTACTGTTAGGGCTCAGACACGGAGAATGTATGATTAGTAATTTCCAGTCTCTTTACCTTTCTCGTCTTACAGTAAATGTATTGGCGGTTGTGATCCTGTCCCAGGGAAAATGCGGCCTTTCCACTTGCACTACATACTACCTGGTGGCTATGTCAACGGCGGATCTACTTGTCATTATCACTGAAGTCATACTGAACTATGCCAAATATTATTATTTTCCGGGATCTTTCTTCGACATCACTCCTGTGTGTAGCATTGTCCTCGTCCTGACTTGTGAAGCCAGAGACTGTTCTATCTGGTTCACCATCACTTTCACCTTGGATCGGTTTGTCGCCATTTGTTTCCATAAGCTGAAAACAAAATATTGCACCAAGAAAACGGCGGTGGTAGTTCTAGCAACAATCTGCATTTTGCTCTGTTTAGAAAACGTCCCTTTTCACTTTTCTTTCCAACCTGCACAGGTAATAGACTATGTACCGTGGTTCTGTTCTACAAAGCCAAGCTATTATACTGAGCCTGGATGGCTGGGATTTGCCAGGTTTGATACGGTTTTAACCCCATTACTCCCATTTGCTTTAATTCTGTTGCTCAACGCTTTGACAGTTCGGTACATTTTAGTCGCCAGTCGAGTGCGTAAGGGTTTGAGGGGTCAGAGCAAGAGAGGTAATCACAATGACCCAGGGATGGAGAGCAGAAGGAAGTCTATGATTTTACTCTTTACCATATCTGGCAGCTTCATACTTTTGTGGTTCATATTTGTTTTATATTACTTTAATGTCGGATATTCTTTCAAATCTGAAACTTATTATATTTTTGCACAAGTTGGATTTATGCTGTCGAATTTAAGTTGCTGCACAAACAGATTTATTTATGGGGCGACTCAGTCGCAGTTCAGACAGCAGTTCACAAGCATGGTGAGGTATCCCGTCACATTAATTACTCAATTAATTAAGAAATAAAATATCTAACAGCAGTCCAAATCCAGCGGGTAATGGGAAAGTGATAACAATCAGAAGCGCGGAAGGAAAATGGGTGCAGGACAAAAATTGTTAAAGTGCTTTAAGCAACGTGAAAGATGTGATTGACAGATGGAGGACCACAAGTACATTAGCAGGAGGTGTCACACTGTCCACACATCAGTGTTCCAAGGGCAAGAGATGACAGTCAGTTCACTAAATTACAGCTGGTAGGGTGGGGGAAGAATGCAGTCTGGTGGAGCGTCAGAGTACCCCCGACAACACAATAAATGAGTCTCCATCCAGAGTCTCTCCTCCCATTACATTGGTTCTATTTTCTGCTCCTCACCTGTGCTAAGAAAAAAAAGTAACACTTATTCTTACAAAAGCAAACATGCTGCACATGCTGAATATCGTCTTCTGAATTGTTGTCTTTTAATTTTTGGTCGCACTTAATTGAGTCTGATTCCCTTCCATTACAGTTGCCCGATCGCTGCCCGTTCCTTCTCTCTCTCCCCGAGTCACATGGAGGAGGAAATACACGTCTCGTGTCTGGAAAGCAACAGCCGAGAATGTCGGGTGGAGAGATGGGACCCGGGTTCAGGGAGCGGGACTGGACTGGTCACAGGAGCTGATAGGCCTGGGATCTCAGCCTGCTGGCTGCTTGTTGACTCCATCCATCTCTCTGGTAACTGCATCAGGATGACGCTGACTGTCCCCAATCTCAGTCTCATATCTGACCCCGAGATGAGATTCTAACCAGATATCTGCAACATCACTAAGAACGCCTACACCCAGCACCGTAACATCACTCAACTCTGCCCCTCAGTCAGCTCATCAGCTGCTGAATCCCTCATTTACGTACTTGTCACATCAATACTTGGCTCTTCCAATACAATCTTGTCTAATTTCCCACATTCTACCTTCCATAGACGTGCGGCCGTCCAAAACCCTGGTTCCATATCCGCACCTTGTCCTTTCCTCCATCAACCCTACTCGTGCTGACCTATGTTAGCTAAGATTCGTGCTATTCTCAGTTTCAAAATCCCTTTATGGCCTCCAAATCCTCCAGCTCCTACAGTCCTGGCAGACTAAAAAAGGGGATAACTTAAGTTTTAGTGATAAGGAACACGTGATTAGCTGTTGAGTATTATATTGTGTAAGGTTTATTTTAACTAGCGAACTGCATTGATATTAAGTAGGATATATCAGTACTAGTAATGTTTTGTTAATAATTATAAGATGTGGTAGTATTATTGAGGTGTTTTTTCTAGCAGTAACAAAGGTTCAACTAATAAATAAAGTAATGGCAATGGTGCTTCAATCTTGAGAGTGCACCTCCTGTGCTGTGTGGACCTCGAGGATACTTTCCCATATCCTAGACAAACATTTCCGCAGCAAATGTTGTCAATTGCGGCAGCTCGAGCTTCTGGTTTTGGAATTTCAGCGGTAGCCCGCGGCACTACGGTGCATTCATGTGGATGAGAGCTATGTGGATATCACGTCTATCGATGTTGTCACCCCAATGCTTAAGAGAATGCAGGGTTACCACCAGGCAGTCAAAACAAAACAGGAAGGTAGAGCAGGAGATCCCTGAGTGCATCTCTTTCTGCAACAGGTATTTAGCACATAATATTGAGGAAAGTGATGATTCACCTGGGGACTGCAGCCACAGCCAAGTTCATGGCACCAAGGGTGGCCAATCTGCTCAGGGGGTTACAGGGAAGACTGGAAGAGCCATTGCGATTGGTGATTCAAAAGTCATGGGACGGATAGATTTTTCTGTGGCTGCAGGCATGAATCCAGGATGGTGTGTTAGTTCCGTGGTGCCAGAATGTCACTGAGTGGCTGCAGTGCATCCTGAAGGGGAGGATGAACAGCCAGCAGTCGTGGTCCACATAGGTAGAAAAATGGATGCTGTCCTGCAGTCAGAATCTAAGGAGTTAGGTAAGAAATTAGCAAATAGGACCTTGAAAGTAGTAATCTCCGTTGTACTGCTCGTGACACGTGCAGTATAAGACAATACATGCCAGCAATGCTGGTGCATGAGGGAGGGATTTAGATTCATGGGACACTGGGACTGGCTTTTGGGGAGTTGGGAACTGTACAGGCCGTACGGGTTGCACCTGATCTGAACTGGGAATAAAATCCTTGCTGGAAGTTTTGCTCGTGCTGTTGGGGGAGGGTTTAAACTGTTTTGGCAGTGGGATGGGGACATGAGGTTAGTCTCAGTTGGGGCAAAATCAGAAATGTAAACAGAAGGCGGAAAATTAATCGATGCGTCTGAAAGACAGACGAAGAAAAGGTTTGAAAATTTAAAAAAGACGGGTTTGGCAGGCTCAAGGGTATCTATTTCAATGCAAGGAGTATAGCAAATAAGGCAGATGGGCTGAGTGCACAGATGCACACGTAGCAGTATGATATCGCAGCTATTACAGAAACATGACATAAGGAGGGACAGGAGTGAAAGCTCAACGTTCCCCGTTACAGGGTTTGCAGGTGTGACGGGGAGGGGGATAGGAAAGGAAGAGCAGTGGCAATGTTGTTCAAGGAATCTATTACAGCTGTGAGGAGAGATGATATATTGGAAGGCTCATCAAATGAGGCTGTATGTATTGAGCTAAGGAACCAAAGAGGGTCAGTCACACAGCTGGGATAGTATTTTAGACCCACAAGCATTCAGAGGGAGATAGAAGAGCAAATATATCGCAAATCGCTGAGAAGTGCAAGGACAATTGGGCAGTAATATTAGGGGAGTACAACTACTCCAATATTAACTGGGATAGTATCAGTGTGAAAGGAATTGAGGAAGCAGATTCTTGAGGTGCATTCAGGAGAACTTTTTGCCCAGTATGCAGCAAGTGCAACAAGGGACGGCGCAGTTTTAGACTTAGTTTCAGGAAATGAAGATGGACAGGTGGAAGGAGTGGTTGTAGGAAAGCATTTTGGTGGGAGTGATCATAATTCAATCAGTTTTAACAAAATTATGGAAAAGGACAGAGATAGAACAGGAGTTAGAATTCTCAATTTGGGCAGGACCAATTTTACTAAACTGAGAAATGATTTAGCAAAAGTGGACTGGAAATAGTTACTTGAAGGTACAGGAGTGTCAGAGCAGTGAGAGCCATTCAAGGCGTTCAGGGTAAACAGGTTCCCACAAAGGAAAACGGTGAGGCGACCAAAACTCGAGCTCAATGGCGTGCAAGGAGCCTACAGGGTAAGATAAGGCAGTAAAGAAAAGAATATTTCTGACAGCGAGGCCTCAATAGTAGAGAAAGTCGAGAGGAGTATAGAAAGTGGAGTGGTGAAATCAAAAAGGAAATTAGGAAAGCAAAGAGGGGCCATGAAAGAATATTGACAAGCGAAATCCAGCTGAACTTAAAGATGTTTTATCAATATATTAAGAGTAAGAGTATGACTAAGGAGAGAGTAGGGCACCTAAAAGACCGAAAAGGTAACCTATGCGTCGGGGTGGAAGATGTTGGTATGGTTCTTCATGAATATTTTGCATCTGTCTTCAGAATAAGGAGATTGTAGTTAAGGAGGAAGAGTGTGATGTATTGAATATGATAAACATAGGGAAATAGGAAGTATTAATGGGATTAGAATACTTAAACGTTGATAATTGTGTAATTGGGGCTCTTTCTGGGGTAGGTGGGACCTCTACAAACAGGATGGTCTTCACCTGAACCAGAGGGGTACCAATATCCTGGGGGGGAGGTTTGCTAGTGCTCTTCGGGGGGGGTTTAAACTAATTCAGCAGGGGAATGGGAACCTAAATTGTAGTGCCAGTGTACAGGATGTTGAGAGTAGTGAGGTCAGGGATATGGTTACAAGGACGCAAGAGGGCACTGGCAAGCAAGAACCTGGTTTAAAGTGTGTCTATTTCAACGCCAGGAGCATCCGGAATAAGGTGGGTGAGCTTGCAGCATGGGTTGGTACCTGGGATCTCGATGTAGTGGCCATTTCGGATACATGGGTAGAGCAGGGGCAGGAATGGATGTTGCAGATTCCGGGATTTAGATGTTTCAGTAAGAACAGAGAAGATGGTAAAAGAGGGGAGGGTGTGGCATTGTTAATCAAGGAGAGTATTACAGCGACAGAAAGGACGTTTGAGGACTCGGCTACTGAGGTAGTATGGGCTGAGGTTAGAAACAGGAGAGGTGAGGTTACCCTGTTGGGAGTCTTTTATAGACCTCCGAATAGTTCCAGAGATGTAGAGGAAAGGATAGCGAAGATGATTCTCGAAAGGGGCGAGAGTAACAGGGTAGTTGTTATGGGGGACTTCAACTTTCCAAATATCGACTGGAAATACTATAGTTCGAGTACTTTAGATGGGTCAGTTTTTGTCCAGTGTGCGCAGGAGGGTTTTCTGACAATGTATGTAGACAGGCCAACCAGGGGCGATGCCACATTGGATTTGGTACTGGGAAATGAACCCGGCCAGGTGTTAGATTTAGATGTAGGTGAGCACTTTGGTGATAGTGATCACAATTCGGTTAGGTTTACCTTAGCGATGGGCAGGGACAGGTATATACCGCAGGGCAAGAATTATAACTGGGGGAAAGGAAATTATGATGCGATTAGGCAAGATTTAGGATGCGTAGGATGGGGAAGGAAACTGCAGGGGATGGGAACAATCGAAATGTGGAGCTTATTCAAGGAGCAGCTACTGCGTGTCCTTGATAAGTATGTACCTGTGAGGCAGGAAGGAAGTTGTCGTGCGAGGGAGCCGTGGTTTACTAAAGAAGTTGAAGCGCTTGTCAAGAGGAAGAAGAAGGCTTATGTTAGGATGAGACGTGAAGGCTCAGTTAGGGCGCTTGAGAGCTACAAGCTAGCCAGGAAGGATCTAAAGGGAGAGCTAAGAAGAGCAAGGAGAGGACAGGAGAAGTCATTGGTGGATCGGATCAGGGAAAACCCTAAGGCTTTCTATAGGTATATCAGGAATAAAAGAATGACGAGAGTTAGTTTAGGGCCAATCAAGGATAGTAGTGGGAAGTTGTGTGTGGAATCAGAGGAGATAGGGGAAGTGTTAAATGAATATTTTGCGTCAGTATTTACAGTAGAGAAAGAAAATGTTGTTGAGAATACTGAGATTCAGGCTACGAGGCTAGATGGGATTGAGGTTCACAAGGAGGAGGTGTTAGCCATTTTGGAAAGTGTGAAAATAGATAAGTCCCCTGGGCCAGATGGGATTTATCCTAGGATTCTCTGGGAAGCTAGGGAGGAGATTGCAGAGCCTTTGTCCTTGATCTTTATGTCGTCATTGTCGACAGGAATAGTGCCGGAAGACTGGAGGATTGCAAATGTTGTCCCCTTGTTCAAGAAGGGGAGTAGAGACAGCCCTGGTAATTATAGACCTGTGAGCCTTACTTCGGTTGTGGGTAAAATGTTGGAAAAGGTTATAAGAGACAGGATTTATATTCATCTTGAAAAGAATAAGTACATTAGAGATAGTCAGCACGGTTTTGTGACGGGTAGGTCGTGCCTCACAAACCTTATTGAGTTTTTCGAGAAGGTGACCAAACAGGTGGATGAGGGTAAAGCAGTGGATGTGGTGTATATGGATTTCAGTAAGGCGTTTGATAAGGTTCCCCACGGTAGGCTATTGCAGAAAATACGCAAGTATGGGGTTGAAGGTGATTTAGAGCTTTGGATCAGAAATTGGCTAGCTGAAAGAAGACAGAGGGTGGTGGTTGATGGCAAATGTTCATCCTGGAGTTTAGTTACTAGTGGTGTACCGCAAGGATCTGTTTTGGGGCCACTGCTGTTTGTCATTTTTATAAATGACCTGGAAGAGCTTGTAGAAGGGTGGGTTAGTAAATTTGCGGATGACCCTAAGGTCGGTGGAGTTGTGGATAGTGCCGAAGGATGTTGTCGGGTACAGAGAGACATAGATAGGCTGCAGAGCCGGGCTGAGCGATGGCAAATGGAGTTTAATGCGGAAAAGTGTGAGGTGATTCACTTTGGAAGGAGTAACAGGAATGCAGAGTACTGGGCTAATGGGAGGATTCTTGGTACTGTAGATGAACAGAGAGATCTTGGTGTCCAGGTGCATAAATCCCTGAAGGTTGCTAACCAGGTTAATAGGGCTGTTAAGAAGGCATATGGTGTGTTAGCTTTTATTAGTAGGGGGGTCGAGTTTCGGAGCCACGAGGTCATGCTGCAGCTGTACAAAACTCTGGTGAGACCACACCTGGAGTATTGCGTGTAGTTCTGGTCACCGCATTATAGGAAAGATGTGGAAGCTATGGAAAGGGTGCAGAGGAGATTTACTAGGATGTTGCCTGGTATGGAGGGAAGGTCTTACGAGGAAAGGCTGAGGGACTTGAGGTTGTTTTCGTTGGAGAGAAGGAGGAGAGGTGACTTAATAGAGACATATAAGATAATCAGAGGGTTAGATAGGGTGGATAGTGAGTGTCGTTTTCCTCGGATGGTGATGGCAAACACGAGGGGACATAGCTTCAAGTTGAGGGGTGATAGATATCGGACAGATGTGAGAGGTAGTTTCTTTACTCAGAGAGTAGTAGGGGCGGGGAACGCCCTGCCTGCAGCAGTAGTAGATTCGCCAACTTTAAGGGCATTTAAGTGGACATTGGATAGACACATGGATGAAAATGGAATAGTGTAGGTCAGATGGTTTCACAGGGCGGCGCAACATCGAGGGCCGAAGGGCCTGTACTGCGTTGTAATGTTCTAATTCTTCTAATTCTAATAAATCACCATGACAAGATGAAATGTAACCCAGGTGGTTAAAAGAAGCAACAGAGGCAATAGCCGAAGGTCTGACCAGCACTTTCTAGCCTTCACTGGATACAAAAGTGGGACAGGAGTATTGGAGGACTGCTAACATACTGCCTCTTTTACAAACGGGACAAAGAAAAAAAATGAATAATTACAGTCCGTCATTCTAACCTCAATAGTGGGCGATTTATTGCAATATATTCTGAGAGAAGGATATACTGTCATTTAGAAAGGTATGGGTTAACCAAGGATAGTCAGCAGGAGTTTGTCAAGGGGAGATCTTGTTTGACTAACTTGATCGAATTTTTTGAAGAAGTAACAAGGAAGTTATGAGGGTAGTGCCGTTGATGGGGTCTACATGGATTTTAGCAAGACTTATGACAAGGTCCCATACGGCAGACTGGTTAAAGAAATATTAACCATGGGATCAAGGGAAATTCAGAACGTTGGATACAAAATTGGCTCAGTGGCAGGAAACAAAGAATCATTGTTCACGGGTGTTTTATCGACTGGAGGGCTGTTTCCAGTGGTGTTCTGCAGCGCTCAGTACTGGGTCGCCTGATTTTTGTGGCGTATATTAATAATGTGGACATAAATATTGGGGACATGATCAAGAAGTTAGCAGATGACATAAAGATTGGCCGTGTGGTAGTTAACGAGGAGGATAACTGTAAGCTGAAGCAATATGTTGATGGTCTGGTCAGATGGGCAGAAACGTGGGAAACGGAATTCAACCTTGAGAAATGTGAGTTCATGCATTTGGGTAGGTCAAACAAGCCCAATGAACACGTGATTGATGGGAAAATGCTGAGAAGTGTAGAGGAAGCGAGAAACCTTGGAGTTAATGTCAAAATATCCCTGAAAGTAACAGGACAGTTCGATAAGGTGGTTAAGAAAGCATGTGGAATCCTTTCCTTTAATAGCTGAAGTGTAGAATACAAGAGCAGGGAGGTTATGCTGGAACTGTATAACGGATTGGTTAGGCCACAACTTGAGTACTGTGTGCAGTTTCGATCATCTCGTAGCAAAAAGGATGTAATTGCACCAGAGAGGGTACAGGTGAGATTTACAAGGATGTTGCCAGGACTGGATAAATACAGCAATGAGGAAAGATTGGATCGGCTGGGGATGTTCTCCTTGGAACATAGAAAACTGAGGGGAGATCTAATTGAATTGTATTACACTTTGCGGGGCCTGGAGAGAGTGGAGGTGAAGGGTCTGTTCAGCTTAGCAGTGTGGTCAGTGACGAGAGGGCATAGATTTAAAGCGATTCGTAGAAAAATTAGAGAAGAGATGAGGAAAAAGGGTGATGGGGATCTGGAGCTCACCGCCGGAAAGGCTAGTTGAGGCAAAACCCTTAACTCATTGAAAAGGAGAATGGATATGTACCTCAAGTGCCTTAATTTGCACGGCTACGGACAAAATGCTGGAAGCTAGGACCGTTCTTCGGCCGGCACAGACACGATGGTTCAAGTGGCCTCTTTCTCTGCCTTCAACGTTCTGTGATTCTATGATTCCTGCCTATCTCTGTAACATTCTCCAATTCCTACAGCTCTCCTTTTCTTTCAGTAACCTCCTCCAGGTACTATCACCGTCCATATCTTTGTACCTCCTCCAGCCACTAAATCCCTCTCTGCCTCTGCAACCTTCTGCAGCCCATACAGCCCTCGCTATCCATGTAATTCCCTCAATCCCCATAACTCTCTCAAATCGTTGCACACTTCTAATTCTAGTCACTTGCACATCACCGATTTTAATTGCTGCACAATTAGTGGCTGTATGTACAACCGATGTGCCTTAAAACTTGAAATGGCCTCCTGAAACCTCTCTGACTTTCTCTTTCCTTTAAGGTACTCCCAAACCCTACCGCTTGATCTTAATCTCTCCTTGGCTTTGTGTACAGTTTTGTTTCATAACGCTCCCGTGACTAGCCTTGTGTCGTTTATATATAGGGAGGTTTTCATTCGATTACCGTCTTATGGCAGTCTGTTTGTCTCTGCGTCACATTCTGTCCCAACCTATGTTTCTGTTTCTTTCTGCCTCTTGATCTCACGTTCTCATTCAGTCTCACTCTCTTGCCTTTACTCCCTCTCTTACTTTCGCCTTCTTACTTTTTCTTGTCCTCTCTTCTCTCACTATCATAGCTCTGTCTCTTTTGCTCTCACCCTTTCTTAGTCTATCTCTGTCACCTTTTTGCGTCTCTATCTCTGAATATCTCCCTGACGATCTCACATTCTCCGTTTTCATAATCTGTCCCTGATTCTCTTTCTTTCTGCCTCTCTTTCTCTATCTCCCTCCACCCTAATTTCTCCATCTATTTGTCTCTCTCTCGCTCCCCCTCACATTCTACCTGTCCTTCATTCCCTCCCTCCCCAACACTCTACACCTCCGTCTCAGCTTCCATTACAACACCCCCTCCATCTCTCCAACTTCTGTCCTACCACTTGCTGCTCTCCCGAATGCACCACTTCGTGTTCCATCCCCATCCAGACTTCCACCACCTAACAGTCTCCCACTCGTTCTCACAGGCTATCTCTCTCCGACACTGTACCACACGCGCTCCCATCTACTTACCATTCCCCTCACTCTGTCCCCCCCACTCACCTTCACCCTCTCACACCCCCAACCTCACCGTCCTTCTTTCACTCAAACTCATCCCTACCACTCTCTCATCCTCACTGTCTCACCCCAGCCTTCTCAATCTCCCGCCAATCACTCTGTCTTCCTCACAATCTATCTCCCGTTGCTTCTTTCCCTCTATCTCTCTCCCTACCCTTCTGTCCCCTCTATCCTGCCTCTGCTTATCCTCTCACCACTTGTTCTCAACCATATTTCTCTTCCTCCTGCCTCCCCGTGTACTCATTTCTACTCCCTTCAATCACGCCTTCCTCACTGCTGTAGCATCATGGAGTCATTTAAGGCACAGAAGTAAGTTATTCGGCCCATATACACCGTGCAATCTTCTATTTACAGCTATCAGCTCTTCCCTCGTCTCCTTTGCTCTAAGGGGAACAACCCCAACTTGTCAGACATAACCTTATAGCTCAGGACGCTCATCCCTGGATGCATTCTGCTGAACCTTAGCTGGGCTCTCTCAAAGACGCTCGCAACCTTCCTAAATTGTGCTGAACAGAACTGGATGAAATACTCTAGTTGAGGCCTAATCCCAGTTTTAGAAATGTTCGGAATAACCTCCTTGCCTTTGTACTCAATGCCTCTATTTATGAAGCCCAAGGCCCCATGTGTTGTGCCGATCATTCTCTAAATGAGTCTTGACACGTCAAAGATCAATGCATATACACGCCATTTTCTTCTTTCCCTGCACACTTTGTGTCATTAGTTCTACATTATCTCACCCTACACCATCTGCCGTAAGATGTCACCCATACTTGTATGCATTAATTTCCATATGACTATTGCCTGTCCATTCTGCTGTGCTGCCGATGTCATATTGCAGGCGGTTCACATCACCCTCCTCATTTGTCACTCCACCAAGTATAGCATCATTGACAAAGTCTGAAATTCTACTTTGTTATCCGACATCCAAGTCATTTGCATATCGAACGATGAGTAGTGCTCCGATACTGATCCTTGGTGAGCAACAATGTCG
Source organism: Heterodontus francisci (assembly GCF_036365525.1). Lineage (NCBI taxonomy): Eukaryota > Metazoa > Chordata > Chondrichthyes > Heterodontiformes > Heterodontidae > Heterodontus > Heterodontus francisci. The sequence continues at coordinate 9,767 of NW_027141501.1, read as the reverse complement.
AATATGCTCCAGTCTGAAAATATAATGATGTATCATGATTCTCCGTTTTCTGTCAGAAGCCAAATTTTCATCCAATTGAGCACTGATCCTTTCCTTCCATTAGCCTCAGTTTTGTTAACCAGCTTTTCATGCGGTTGTTAACCAACTGTTTTCTTATAATTCATATAGATAACATCCACTGCATTCCCTTCATCAACATCCCTATTACTTCATCAAAGATCAATTAGATTAGTCAATATGCCTTTTTACAAATCCGTGTTAGCTGTTCCGAATTAACTCAAACCTTTCCAATGCCTGTTCATCTCACCCCACCCCCACCCCACCCCAATTATTGTTTCTAAAACGATGTTAAACGAACAGGCCTGTAGTTCCTCGGGCTGACCTTAGACATTTTCTTGATTAAGGGAAAATTGGAAGATAATGGAAAGCCCTTTTGGTATCTCCACCCCTTCTTCATTTGGTAACCTATGATGCAAGCCAGTCGGTGCAGGTAACTTATTTATCCTAATCATAGATAATATTTTCAGTAACTCCTTCTTCTCTATTTTAGCCTATCCATTGCTGCTACCCTCTCTGCGTCTACCAATATTTTTAGGTCTCCTGTTCGTTAAAAAAAAATACCAACATAATGTAGTCATGCCTTGCCTTGGGCTCCTAAGCAACTATTGCCCTCTTTGCCCCTGATAGGCTCCACTGAATCTCTTGCTATTTACAGGTCGATGGAAGATTTTTCGGTTCCCTTTTATGTTGTCTGCCGTTCTACTCTCACACAATCTCTCTTTGTCTGTCATATTTTCCTCTTCAGTAGTCTATCAACTTATTTTATTTGGATTGGTGCTCAATTGAAGTAGTCACATGACATGCATCATATACCGTCACATTTGAATCGTCATAATCTCTATATCCATCGATTTCATTCACGCTACCTTATCTCCCCTTCTGAAATCTACCAAGCCTGTATTTCGTGCATCTCTTCCATAAAGCTAACCCATTGTTCCGTTAAACTTTTCCTGCCAATCTTTTGTTCCACTTTAACTTGGATAGATCACTTGTCTTCGTATTGAAATGAGCTCTCTTCCAATCTGGACGTTCTACATTATATTGTTCCTCGCTTTTCTACGTTACCACTTTTTGATTTTGTGATCTCTCATACCACAGACCACAGACATTTTGTCTACTCGTATCACCTCAGTTCCCAGCAGCAGAGCCAGAATTATCTTCTTCTTAGTTGGGCCCAGAACATACTAGTCAACATTTTTTTCACTTTTCAGAAATTCCTCCTCTCTTTTCCCTTGACTCCAGAATGATCTCAATTCATGTTTGTGCGATTACATTCCCCCAATATTACCAATCTATAGCTTTTACTCCTCTCCGTAATTTCCCTGCATATTGTTTTCTTTACCCTTCTCTTCCTTTCCCAATTTGGAGACCTATGGAATACCTCCAATAGAGTGAGCATACCATTTTTGCTCCTCAAAATTTACCAAATGGTTCGTTGCTTGTCCTCTCAAGGATATCCCAGCTTTCCAACACTACAATATCTTTCCTGAACTGTGCTGCCACCCCACCTACCTTTTTCCTTCTCTGTCTTTTCTGAAGACTTTGTATCCTTGTATATTGTCACCCAACCGTCACCTGTTTTAAACTGCATTCCAGTTTTTGTCACTATATCAAACTTACATACTGCTGTTTCTGTTCGTTGCTCACCGACATTATTCAGCATTTGTGCAGGTACCTAGATACATTTTAGTCCTGTATTTTCATTCCTTGTTGCCCTTCCCATTCTTCTCCTATGTAATATAGAAACATTCACTTCTTTGCTAATGTCCAACGCTATCACTTTATGCACCTTATTCCTCTTTTTGTTTCTATATTCCTGGAACCGTCCTCCTGCCAATTAAATGTCAACCCTCCTGAAACTCCCTAGGAAACTACCTGGTAGGTCATTAGTTTCAGTCCCGTTGAGGTGCACTCCACTTGTTTTGAATCGGTGACCTATGCATCAAAACAGAACTCAATGCTTCAAGAACGTGAAGGCATTCCTCCTGTACCATGCTTCAAGCCACGCATTTATTATATCTGTATCCCTATCTATATTCTCTATAGTGCATGTCTCTTGGAGTAACCAGACATTACTACCTTCGAGATCCTACTCATTAACATCCTCCCGAGTTCCTGAAAACTGACCATAGGATCTCAATAACTGCCCTCTCTGCATCATTATTACAAACCTATAGCTTAAAGTCCAGTTCCCCGCGCCCCCCTCCTTACCCATCCCCTGATGAACATCCTTCACTCTCTCTGTGGTGTTATTCACATTTTCATGAGGAAGGGATCACACCATGCTGTGCAGCCAATGAAGTTTACAGAAATTTCTGTCTATCCTGTTGACTGTGGAAATTCCTATAACAAGTGTATGTCTGCACATTGCTGCTCCCTCCTGATGATGAGTTCAGGAAAGATATTGTAGTGTTGGAAAGCGGGGATATCATTGAGAGGACAAGCAATGATGCCATTGTCTGGACTGCACGTCTTCAGTGTGTCGTCACTCCCAGTAGTCTCCAATGCTGAGAAATTGTTTGACAGTTGCAAACATCCAAAACCACTTTCACTTGATGCCTCTTTCTACTGCAGTGGCGCAGTGGTTAGCACCGCAGCATCACAACTCCAGCGACCCGGGTTCAATTCTAGGTACTGCCTGCGTGGAGTTTACAAGTTTTCCCTGTGTCTGCGTGGGTTTCCTCCGGGTGTTCTGGATTTCTCCCACATGCCAACGACTTGCAGGTTGATAGGTAAATTGGCCATTAGCAATTGCTCCTAGTATAGGTAGGCGGTAGGGAAATATAGGGACAGGTGGGGACGTCGTAGGAATATGGAATTAGTGTAGGATAAATAGGTGGTTGATGGTCGGCACGGACTCGGTGGGCTGAAAGGCCTGTTTCAGTGCTGTATCTCTAAACTAAACTAAACTCAACATGACCACACCCACTAATATTGTGAACTTTTGCTGCCTGTGGGGTGACCACATGATGGAAAATTGAATTTATGAATCTCTCCTGCTCTCTAAACCCCGCAGTGACCCCAGCTGCCACTCAAGCGTAAAATTCCTGAGCTTGAGCTGAAGCAGCTGGGGAAATCACCTACACACGTGGTTTTCCGAGATATGTGAAATTTCCTGGAAGACCCACATGGGGCATTGCAAGAAACAGGACGCAGATGCGATTCTAAAATGAAGATAAACACACTCTACTCACTCGTTTGGAATGCAGTTGGTACCGTGTATCAACTATTAATTTTAATTAATGCCTTTGGACGTACGTTGTGCTACGAGTTGTATAAATATAATCACAGGTATTCTCACTCGAATTGGGGTTATTCATTTCCTGGCTCCCAATTTGAAAGATTGGAATTGTTTAGCGGGAAAACGAGAAATAGAGACCAACAATTTGCCTTCCTTCCTCTGATGCCTTATCCTGATGTTTCTATTTTTTCCAAATACGGTTGGTCTTTCATGAACCGTTCCCAGAGCTTTTCCCACCACCCCCCCCCCCCACCCCCCCGCCTGACCAGTGTTGTTATGTTTTCGCTCTCTGGGCCACTCTTTTTTTCTTGCCCATCGGTCTGGCTGTGCTCTCACTCTCCGGGTCTCTCGTTTATCTGCCTTGCCTGCCTCAGTGTGGTCTTGCTGTCTGGGCTGCTCCTTTATCCACCCTCTGCGTCTTGCTGTGCTCTTGATCCGAAACTAGTCTTTTCCCTCTACACCAGTGTCACTGTAGCCACCCTATGTGTTTGTACAGAAGGATGCAGAGGGAGCCTGACTTTATAACTAACCCGTGCTCCACCTGCACTGGTTCATATGACAATGTGGAGAGGGGTTTGCTCTGTACATAACCCATGCTGCACATGTCATGGAACTGTTTTATAGGACATTAAATGGGGAGCTGTACTCTGTATCTAACCCGTGCGGTACCTGCTGTGGTTGAATTTGTTGCATTAATGAATCAGACACGGAATAAAGGTCACTCAATAAGAAAAGAAAATAATCTTTAATTAGAAGATGTAATGTGATAGTCAATACTGATGAAAACTATCTAAATTATTAATCGGTTCGCCCCTCCCTCTCCCAGGCAGCGAAAAACATGAGCTCCAGCAGCCCCTAGTTCTCCCCAGACAGGAACGAGTTCATCTTCTGCAATGCCTCTTCCAGCTTTGGTGAAGTTGCACATTAATTAGTTTATACTATACAGGGAGTCTTAAAACCGAAAAAGTCACAACTTTAACACAAGGACAAGGGGCAAACCTGAAGAGTCCCAAATTTAAACAGAGGGCCTGAAGGGAATCCTGGGCATTCGCACCTTTAAACTTGGTAGCTTACGGGTATACAGGACAGTCATCACGTTAAACACAGGGCCTGGGGATACACTGGGCAGTCACAGCCATAAATTTGTCTTTGACAGATTATGTTAGAGTAATCGGTCACTTTTATTCCCCCGCCCAATCTGTTAACCCTGCAGGTTTGTTCCCTTCAAGTTCCTATCCAATATCATTCTGAAGTATTTGATTGTCTCTGTTTCGAACACTCTCATAGGCAGCGAGTTCCAGGTCAATACGACTCGCAGTGTAAGAAATTTCTTCCTAAAATCCCTTCTCCATCTCTTGATCAAAACCTGAAATCTGTATCTCCAGGATATCAGCTAATGGGGATGAGGACGGTTGTGTAGGCCTTGGTACAACATTTGAGTGTGATGGAACAGATTCCACTGCATTAGGCTGGGGACTGAGTTTGACTATGTGGGCTTCAGTACCACACTTGGAAGCGGGTAGTATAAAACTGTTTGTTCTGTAGGTGATTTACGGTCAGTCCTTTAATAATTGGACAGTGATTGTTCTGCATGTGATTTACGGTCAGTCCTTCAATCATTCGATTGCGATGGTTCTGTAGGTGATTGACGGTCTGTCCTTTAATAAGTGGATAGTGATTGTTCTGTCTGACATATACAGTCCACCTTCTAGTAATCAGATTGTTATTCTTCTGGAGGTGATTTACAGTTAGTCCTTTAATAATTGGAACTGTTATGTACGTGATTTACGGTCAGTCCTTTGATAATTGGAACTGTGATTGTTGTGTAGGTGATGTACGGTCAGTCCTTTACTAATTGGCACTGTGACTGTTCTGTCGGTGATTTGCGGTTATTCCTTTAATAATTGGAGCTGTGATTGTTCTGTCGGTGATTTAAGGTCAGTCCTTCAATAATTGGATTGTGATTGTTCCGGAGGTGATTTACGGCCAGTCCTTTAATAATAGGAGCTGTGATTCTTCTGTCGGTGATCTACGGCCCGTCCTTTAATAATTGGACATTGATTCTTCTGTAGGTGATTTGCGGTCACTCCTTGAATAATTGGACAGTGATTGTTCTGCATGTGAATTACGGTCAGTCCTTTAATAATTGGACGATGATTGTTCTGTAGGTGATTTACGGTCAGACCTTTAATAATTGGCCAGTGATTGTTGTGTAGATGATTTACACTCTGTCCTTTAATAATTCGATGGAGATTGTTCTGTAGGTAATTTATGGTCAGTCCTTTAATAATTCGATGGAGATTGTTCTGTCGGGATTTACGGTCTGCCCTTTTATAATTGGACAGTGATTGTTCTGTAGGTAATTTGTGGACAGTTCATTCATAATTCGATGGAGATTGTTCTGTCGGTGATTTACGGTCTGCCCTTTTATAATTGGACAGTGATTGTCCTGTAGGTAATTTACGGACAGTTCATTCATAATTCGATGGAGATTGTTCTGTAGGTGATTTACGGTCTGCCCGTTGATAATTGTACATTGAATCTTCTGTAGGTGATTTACGGACAGTACTTTAATAATAGGAACTGTGATTGCTCTGTCGGTGATCTACGGCCAGTCCTTTAATAATTGGACATCGATCCTTCTGTAGGTGATTTACGGTCACTCCTTGAATAATTGGACAGTGATTGTTCTGCATGCGAATTACGGTCAGTCCTTTAATAATTGGACGGTGATTGTTCCATAAGTGATTTGCAGTCAGTCGTTTAATAATTGGACATTGATCATTCTGCAGGTGATTTACGGTCAGACCTTTAATAATAGGAGCTGTGATTGTTCTGTCGGTGATCTACGGCCCGTCCTTTAATAATTGGATATTGATTCTTCTGTAGGTGATTTACGGTCACTCCTTGAATAATTGGACAGTGATTATTCTGGAGGTAATTTACGGACAGTTCATTCATAATTCGATGGAGATTGTTCTGTAGGTGATTTACGGTCTGCCCTTTGATAATTGTACATTGAATCTTCTGTAGTTGATTTACGGACAGTCCTTTAACAATTGGATATTGAATCTTCTGGAGGTGATTTGCAGTTAGTCCTTTAATAATTGGAACTGTGATTGTTCTGTAGGTGACTCACGGTCAGTCCTTTAAACATTGGACAGCGATTGTTGTGTAGGTGATTTACGGTCAGTCCTTTAATAATTGGATAGTGATTGTTCTGTCGGTGATCTACGGCCAGTCCTTTAATAATTGGACATCGATCCTTCTGTAGGTGATTTACGGTCACTCCTTGAATAATTGGATAGTGATTGTTCTGTCGGTGATTTACGGTCAGTCCTTTAATAATTGGACAGTGATTGTTCTGTAGGTGATTTACGGTCACTCCTTGAATAATTGGATAATGATTGTTCTGTCGGTGATTTACGGTCAGTCCTTTAATAATTGGATAGTGATTGTTCTGTAGGTGATTTACGGTCACTCCTTGAATAATTGGATAGTGATTGTTCTGTCGGTGATTTACGGTCAGTCCTTTAATAATTGGACAGTGATAGTTCTGTAGGTGATCTACGGCCAGTCCTTTAATAATTGGACATCGATCCTTCTGTAGGTGATTTACGGTCACTCCTTGAATAATTGGACAGTGATTATTCTGCATGTGAATTACGGTCATTCCTTTAATAATTGGACGGTGATTGTTCCATAAGTGATTTGCTGTCAGTCGTTTAATAATTGGATTTTGATAATTCTGCAGGTGAATGACGGTCAGACCTTTAATAATTGGACAGCGATTATTGTGCAGATGATTTACACTCTGTCCTTTAATAATTCGATGGAGATTGTTCTGTAGGTATTTTATGGTCAATCCTTTAATAATTGGACAGTGATTGTTCTGTAGGTGATTTATGGACAGTTCATTCATAATTCGATGGAGATTCTTCTGTCGGTGATTTACGGTCTTCCCTTTTATAATTGGACAGTGATTGCTCTGTAGGTGATTTGCGGACAGTACTTTAATAATTGGACATTGAATCTTCTGTAGGTGATTTACAGTCAGTCCTTTAATAAGCGGATAGAGTTTGTTCTGTAGGTGATTTACGGCCAGTCTTTAATAATTGAACATTGAATGTTCTGTAGGTGATTTATGGTCAGGCCTTTAGTATTCGGATACTGTTTGTTCTGTAGGTGATTTACAGTCAGCCCTTTAGTAATTGGATAGTGATTGTTCTGCTTTGAAATACCAACTGAAACAGTACATGGATGGACTAGCCGAATGGGCGCAGACACTGCTTTTATGTACCAACTGAAACAGGACATAGATAGACTCACAGAATTCGCAGACACTGCTTTTATATACCAACTGAAACAGGTCATAGATAGACTAACAGAATGTGCAGACACTGCTGTTATATACCAACTGAAACAGGACAGAGATAGATTAACAGAATGGGCACAGACACTGCTTTTATATACCAACTGAAACAGAACATAGCTGGACTAACAGAATGGACAGACAAGTGGCAGATTGAATTGAAAGCGTAAAAGTGTGAAATGATGAACTTTGGCAGATGGCATACAGAGAGACAATATAGACTTAACAGCACAGTTAAAAAGTGCGTGAAGCGACAGAGGGACTTGGCGGTACATGTACTTAGATCTTTGTAGGTGGCAGGACATATTGAGAGTGTTGTTAGGAAAGCAAATGGGATCTTGTGATTCATAAATTGAGACACTGAGCACAAAAGCAGGGAAGTTATGCTGACCATTTATAAAGCTATGCTTCGACCCAACTGGAGTACTGCATGCAGTTCTGGTCACCACACTTTATAAAGGATGTGATGATCCTTGATAGGGTGAAGAGGAGATTTACCAGAATGGTTCCAGGGATGGAGGATTTTAGTTACAATGTTAGTTTGGAGAAGCTGGAGTTGTTTTTCTTGGAGCAAAGGCGGTTCGGAGGAAATATGATAAAGGAGAACACGATTATTACAGGTTTAGATAGAGTGGACAACCAACAGGGCTCAGGATACCAGCATTTACTCTTGGAGGAGTTTGCTCTTTCAAAGTCAGGATGGCCCTGTATGCCGTGTTAATGAATGTAATGTTAGGTGATTTCATCACGAGAGCAAGCCAATGATTTGGTCAATATGAGCAACCCTCACCCATCCCACCCAGACCAGGTAAGTGTTAAACTTTGCGGTGGTGCAAAAAGTGTTGGATAGAAAGAGGTTAACTGCACCTGTTTGTTCAGTGTCTGTAATTAATGTCAGTCTCCATGGACCATAATTGTATCACTGGAGGGTTTCCCTCTTCTATTAATAAGGGACTCCTTTCTGTGTGTTATTCCATAGTATCAGCAGGTTCATGACCTCCAGCACTACAGGGATCAGCAGCTCCAGAGAGAGGGAGTGGATAGATCCGAATCAGAGAACAGTAGATTGGAATGTTACAACAATGGATCAGGATCCGAGAACAATAGATTGGGATGATACAACGATGGACAGCAGAAGCTTCTCCTATTATTATGGTCTGTTTACTGCAGATTATTATTGGATAACACTAGAACAGCGGATCTATTATGCACAGAGGATGATTCAGTCTATTTACTATCCCATCCTCGCTATTATTGGCGTCCCTGGTAAGTCTCTGTATCCAACTATTAGGTCCATGAACCATATTTCACTGATTTAGTGTTCTTGTCAATTAAATTGTGAGAAGACTGAAGCCATTGTCTTCAGTTTCTGTCACAAACTCCATTACCAATCCACTATCTACATCCCCCTCGTTGGCCATTGTCTGAGGCTGAACCAGGAAGTTTACAACCTCTTGTATCTATTTAATGCTGAGTTCATCCCCATATTCTCTCTTTCCCCAACCCTATCTATTATTACGGCCAGGTGAGGAGGGGGTCACAGTCGCTCCTCTTGTCCTTCCTCTTATTTGACTGCAAAAGTGTTTGTCCATTTCCAACAGTGGCTGGTTTTACCATCACAGTGGGGGTTTTACCTTTTCCCTTTGGCGTGATGGTGAATGAATCAATCAGATAGCTTCTCTTGAGTTTAAATATGAAAGAGGTGAGTTTATTATACTTAACATTCTAAACCCGATCTAAATAAAATAATCAAAAAATACACCACACATTTACGCACACACTCATACGAGAATCACACAGAAATAGATGACAGAGTAAGAAGTAAATGTGTGAACGGATTGAAGTCCAGAATAAATATTTTTAAAAATACTCATTCTGTGAGGTTGGACAATTCGGTGGTCTTCCAGCTGATGTTGCATTCTTGAAGTCCTTAGCTGGTCGAAGTGCCCTTTGTGGCTGGCCCACATGGCTTTCTTCCCCTGGTGTCTCTGTGTGTAATAATCTGTAGGCTTGGAGGGCCCACAGTAACATGTAGTTTTCAAACTTGCGATGTTATCTGGTGAGAGAGATGGAGAGAGAGAGGAGGACACAGCC